>NW_028081392.1:111619-1311619 GCF_014824575.4 Sturnira hondurensis | reverse complement strand
CCAGAGCTTGTGTGTGTGTGTGTGTGTGTGTGTGTGTAATCTGACATCACAAAGAATTCCTGATAAACCTGTGAAATCTGCTCTGCTTCTGCTAAGAGTGCTTTCATTCATGTTAAGGGTTTGAGCAGGAAATCCTAAAAGTTTCTGCAAAACTCCCTTTCCTGACAGACTCTGACTCAAACTAAGCCCTCAGATTTCTTTGAAATGTTATCTACTGTTTGATCCTTGCCGCCCTGTATTCCTGTGTATTACAACCCAATAAAAGCCCCTGGAGGAGGGGGCTCAACGCCTTTTCCCCCTGAGAAACCGGCCCCCTCTCCTCCCCAAGCAGATCATGTCATATCTTGTTTACTTTCATCTGTGGCGGATAGGGGTACTTGCAGCCCCCACAACCTACTAGCCCTGGACCCTGAGAAAGTGAACTAATCTCCCCAAACCTCAGTTTCCTCGCCCATTCAGTGAGGAGGACAGCAGTTGCTTAGGCTTCAGATAACACGTTCAAGTAGACGGTTTACACCTCGTCAACGACAGCTGCTGAAATAACTGGGACAGCCGCGGTGGTGACAGTGGCAGTAGTTCTCAGAGGTCACCTCGCCTCCGGGCTCTGAGTCTAGCAAGGACCGTGGACACACTGACCCACCCTGTTCATCTCGTGGATGAGGCACTGCTGAGGGAAGCGGTTTCTGCCCACGTCCTCCAAGGGGTCGATTCTGAAGGTCGAGACTTCGAACTCCAGTTCCCCACTCCTTCTCCTCCACCAATGGAAACTCATTTTGTTGTAACAGGAACCGTAATTCAGGGGGAAGAGAGCGCCCGGGACCCCAACGTCTGGGCTGGGGGAGGTCCGGGGATCAGGAAGTGAGAAGGTCCAGCCCTTCGGCCCCAGGTGGGATGTCCAGGCTAGAGGTGACAGCCCCCTCACAGTCTGACCTCCCAACGCCACTATGAACCCGTGTTCTTCCCCCTAAACAGGCAGCAAGCCATGGAGACGGGGCTGTGCCAGGGCCGGGGTGGGGGTGCCCCTCGCAGCAGGCTGTGCCCCAGACTCCAGTGCAAATTAAAACATTTCCCTTTTCTTCATAATTTTTTCCTGACACAACTGCCCATGAAGCATTTAAATAACATCTCAGTAAAGGTCAGGGAGAAGGAATTTCACAGTCCCTGAGCAGGTGGCTATCACTTCAACCCCTCCTGCAGCAAAGGAGGTGGAGAGGCTAGGCTGACCCAGGGTCTGCGCAGAGAATGGGGGTGGGGGAGGAGGGCAGAGCAGGGAGGGTGGGTGTGGGTGGCGTGGCCACAGAACGTGCTACTGCTAGGAGTGTGGAAGCACCTTGGGAGACTGGAGATGATGGGTGGGGGTTACACAGGAGAGGCTTTCACACCCATGGTTCACACATCCTGACAGCAGCCTTGGTGGGTCTCGTGCTTCTTATGCACAGGAAGTAAAGGCTCTTAGGCGTGACCTGGACAGACCAGCACACAGCGAAGGCAGGGAGACCAGGGTCCGCAACACTGTTCACTTTAGGTCCCGAGCCCCTTTAGGTGCATGGCCCTGGTGCTGGAGGTTACCACTGGGTGAGACAGCTCCCTTGTGTAGGCGCGATTTCACAAACCTGGGGCCGCAGGACTGAGAAGGAGGTGGGCAAGGCTCGGACAGACAAGCTCAGGAACTCGAGGCTGGCCACATGAGCCAGCCCTGGACAGAGACCCTCGGGCAGCCAAAGAGGAGGCTGAACTCATCCACTAAACATCCCGGGGGGCCTGGGCACTCAGCAGGGCACTCAGAAACTGCTCCAGTGTTTGAGGAAACCCAATTGGAAGACCTCCTCTCCAGTGCCAACCACAGATGGCATCGGGCCTGACTCATGATCCTCGGCACCAGCCCCTAGCCAGTGGCCAAGAGGCGAGCTTTCCTCCATACCCGGCCCCTGTTCCCTTGGCTCCCTCAGCTCCCTCGACCCTTTCCCAGGACCATGTTAACTTGGGACTGCAAAGTGAGACCCTCTGTCCCCAGCAAGAATACCAGGAAGGAATCCCCAGACCCCCTCCAAGCCTGGACTTGACATTGAGTTCTCTGTCCCGTGGCCCCAGAGCTGGGGGCTGGGGCTTCCTCTGCTTGTGAGATCCTTGAAGCACAGGCTGCTTGGGTGTCCTTCACCCTGACATTCGAAGGTGGCTAGAGGGCTGAAGATGCTTTCTTTGGGTCCAGAAGGCCCAGCCTTTAGGGGCTGCCAGAGGGTCTGGGGGACCTCAAGCATCAGGCGACTGACTGCAGAGAGCACCTTGCAAAGCCCCAGGCTGGGGGAGCGAATGGCCACAGCAGATGTATTGTTTACGTCTGATGGCCTGCCTAGCTCCACATCTGTTTGAAATATTAATAACTGTGGGATGAGAAGGGCCTGGGGGCTCCACACAGTTTTATGCCATCTGTCTGTAGAGGAAACACACTTTGGAGTAGAGGGCCTGGGATCAGCAGGCAAAGTCTATGCTTGGCGTGAACACGGGACAAGAAATAGAAGAACTCTGGGGGCCTCAGAGTGAGCAGGGAGGGGCAGCAGCGAGTAAAACTCTCTAATCTCTTTTGAGCACCTGCCCTGGGAAGACCCTGGGCTGTGTAACACACACCTGCCACTTCGATCTGCTCAGTGATCAATCCTCTTTCTTCTTCCATCAGGAGCCCCTTTGATATAGTCCCTCCCCCACTTCAGTCCAGCTAATTTAGATGGGCTGACCGCCCCCCCAACTCGGGGCTCCACAGGGAGGAGTGTGACCCATCTCTAAAACATCAGAATCATGATGACTGGCTCCAGGATGGCCCCAAAAGCTGGGTGAATGGAAATCAGCTCTGTGACTTTTGCTGGAACTACTGGAAAAGATATATTTTTCCCCAATAGGGTTGATAAATTTGTAAGAAGCAAGCACAGGGGTGCTGGTGTTCCTCTCTGCCAATTAAGAAAAAACACCCTCGTGTTGAAGTCAAATTCCTGCTCTTCTGGGTGCCTGGATGCAGCCATTCCTGAAATCACTTATACTGTTGAGCTGCATTAGCCAATCTTTTTTGTTTGTTCATTTGTTTGAAACACAAGTGTCTGTCCCTTGAAACCAAGAGTTCGACACAAATGGACACTGGGAAGGGTCCCTTACCAAAGTCCAAACCAAGGACAGCTGGGATGCCAAGTGCCCTTAAGTGGACTATTCTTTCCCAGCTCCTATGCTCAGGTAGCAAGTACCACCCTCCTCCGAGACAGCCGGCACCTGTTCCCATTAGAGAATGCCTCCAGGCTCCTGGCCCATGAAGGTGCCTTCCCTTCACAGACAAGGTGGAGAACTGAAGCCTCCTTGGCCCAATCTCGCCCTCCCTCCTGCTGGCCCCTGTTCCCACTGCACCCTGGCCAAGGGAGCCCAGTGAGGAGAGTCCAGATGCTTCAATACACCAACACCACAACCTCTGAGAGCGTGGGGGTAACCCTTTCCTGACTGCCCAAACCTCTTGGGCAAAATCCCTCTGGCTGCCTCCCCGTGCTGGGCCCCAGAACTCAGTGGCCATGCAGAAAGAGTGGGGACTCACCAGGACTGTCAGCACAGAGGTCCCCACAGTGACATTCTCATATAAGCTGATGTTGTACAGTGGCTGGCTGAAGATGGGCCGGTTGTCATTCTCATTGATGAGGGTGATCTTCACCTTGGCATAGCCCACGTGGTCAGGCACACTCTCATTGGCAAAGAGCTGGGTGCGTAGAGCAGGGCCCAGGTAAGCTCCCATGTGCTCCTGGGGCCTTTGTCCCCATAAGTCCCCCGGGGCCCTTGCAGGTGCCAACCCAGAACGCCTGTCAGAGCCCTGCTCATTCCAGGTGTGTGCTACTGTGAGTCCCTCCATCATTGGTCACAGGGCTGGGGTCCACTGATTCTGCTGACAGGGTGTGGACGGCAGCACTCCTGAGGGATTTCTGAGGCTTCAGTGGTGCCTGGTAGAATTCCACTCAGTTCTTGGACATTTCCTGGTTGCCCTTGAAAAGGGGAGGCTCAGCCCAGCCCCTGTCAGGCTCACTGAGTCAGAGCCGCAGGGAAGGGTGGGAAGAGGTGGAAGGGGTCATGTAAGGGCATGCTGTCACCCCATCCTTCCCGCCTGGCCTGAAATCCCCCCACCCAGCCAGGAAGATAGTGAGAGGGGCCTTACGTCAAAGTCATATCGGTCCACGGTTTCGTAGTCCAGGGGGATGGCCACCCGGATGCGAATGTCCGCTTTCCCTTGGACGGAGGTGGGAGAGATGATGAAGTGGTGGGAGTTGTTCCCCACCAGGTACACTTCAAACATGCTGTTCAGGCCCTGGGGTTAAGAATGGAGGAGAAATCAGTCAGAAGGGGCACGGAGGCCAAGGCCTGACGCAGGGCTGGAGGGGCAGAGCTGCCTTGGCGTGGAAGGTGGATCAGGGGTAGGAGCAGGGCTGGCCTGACCCTCATCCCTCAGTGTCCCCAGCCTCGACTGGATGACCCTGGCCCAGCTCCCTGAGCCCCCTCCTGCCCGTGTCTAGGCTCTCTGGGAATCTCCTCCAGCTTTTTCCCTTCATCCCCCCATCGGATGCCCACGACACCCTTGCAGGTGCTTCGGTGCATTTTCCATCCCCTGCTCCTTGTATTCTGTCCCAGTGACCCCAAGTGGAGAGGAATCTTCCAACCATAAGACCCAGCAGGGAGAGGGAGGGGAGAGCAGAAGCAGGAGAGAAGCAAGTGTCTACAGTGGGGTGGGACAGGAGAGGGAACGAGGGACGGAGCAGGACACTGTTTTTCCCTGTCCTCTATCTGGAACCTGTTGGTCAGGGAGAACAATGGCTTGCTTACATGTGGAATGGAAATAATTCTATAGCCTGAGTGGCACAGTGAACCCCTGTGTCCCCCTCATTGTGGCCAGCAAGACACTGGACCCCAGACAGCCAGAGCTGCCACAGCCTTTGCAGGCCCTGTTAAGGCCGGGTGGCTCAGTTTCGGTCTGCAGTTTCAGGGGGAGAGAGGGGTTGCTCGCTCTGAGCCAGGGGTTTCCAACCATCCTCTCCAGGGTCAGGGCCCACGGAGCCCTCAGAGGCTGCCCAGCTCATTATCGCACAAAGTGTGCGATGTCTCCATTTGGCCAAGTCCCCAGATCAGCAGGGCGAGCCCCCGCTGCAGGTGGGAGACGTGGCCCAAGTCTGGCCTGCCCAGAAGTGATTCAGCCTCTTCAACCTCCTGCACACGAAGGAGGGATTCCCCCCAACCCCCCTTCAACCTAGGGAGGTGGCGTGTGGTTTGTAACCGACCAGTCCAGAGCCTCTCCCGGCCCTGCTGCACATGCCCAGCAGGTTACTGACCGGGGCCCTCAGGGGCCTCCTGCTCCCCGTGTGTCCCGGCCCCCAGGCCCAGCACAGCCCAGCTGTGCACATGCTTGCATGGAAAACTGGGGGCTGGGAAGGGAAGCATGCCTCTCTTCTTGGTTGCCCAAGGATGTTGAGGGGCTCCCTTCTGGAACCTGTTCCTGCAGAGAAGCGGCAGCCAGGCAACCGGAAGCCTGGAAATGACACCCTCAGCAAAGCCAGAGGGGTCACAAGATTCTTAAGCCTCAAGCTGTCTCACAGGCTCTCAAGTACGTTTGTGGAAGGAGTGCACGTTAACATTTACCCGTTAGTCTCTTGAGTTTTTTCCCTTTACAACTACAAACTGGCAAAATGAGAGCACTTCCCGTTTTGAGCCTTTCCCGAGCGCCTGGAAGCAGGCCTGTGCCCTGTCACTGGTTCAGTGGGTTTGAAGGGGGCGCAGGCATGACAGCCCTCGTAGGCTCTCCTGCTGACCTTGGGGTCCAGGCCAGCAGTGAGGCCTCCAGAGCCCCCAGCCCAGAGTGGCTCCCACACACGGTGCAGGCAACGCTCCCCTGGCCCTGTTGGGCTGTGCAGTCTCCAGTTCTCCCTGGTGTGGAATCCATTGTCAGGTGGAGGGGATCAATTAAATGCCCGAAGGGGCACTAATAGCCAAAGCTGGTGGAGTGTGACAGCTCTGAGCGGTGACACCAACCCTTCTCCCTCCGTGGACCCGGGCGCCTCCACCACAGGGCCTGGACGCCGGAGAGTGGGGGCAGGCTGAGCTGTGCCAGGCAGGTGGAGCAACACCCCCTGGGAAGACCCCTCCCCTCAGTACCCACCATGCCCCCCAGGCTCACTTACCAAGTTCTGTCAGTGGGAGTCGGTCAGTCAAAGGATATGGAGACAGAGGAGCCAGAGAGGTGTGGAGAGGAGGAAGGAACCAGAGAGAAGAGATGGTGAGACCCCAGGTTGGGGTGAGGGAGAGGGGCTAGGACAGACTCCAGGAACACAGCCTGCCCCAGAGGGACAGCCCCCTGTCTCTGATGGGCACGGCCTCCAGGCTGCCGGGGAGAGGAGGTGCACATGCTCGCAGGTACTGGGAGGTCTGTGCAGCCCCACACCAGGGGTGGGGGGCCAATCTACAAAGGGGGAGGCAGGACAGGGGCTCCTGTCTCCTTGAGCTCCCTGAGTCCTCACCCAGAGGGGGTGGGAAAGGGGATGGGGGGGCTGGGAGAGGAAGGGCCACATCCCTGTGTCCCTGTGTCCTGCTACCAGGAGCCTGTGACAAAACCCCTGCAGGAAATGACCCCAAGCATTGTCACATTTTAAATTTCCTAACACAGAAAGACATAATAAACATAGGCATGAAAAACATTCACATAATTCATAAGTGTAAAGGGCACACAACCATCTTCCTTTCTCCACAGCCTGGGGCACTGGAGAGCCTTCCGCCACCCCCTGCCTTGGGTCCCTTTCCCCAGGAAGCCATGCCTGCACGGGCCCTGCGCATCAGCGCCTCCCCTGTGGGACACAAACAGCAGCACACTATACATGTCGCTCTGTGTTGGACTTTTTTTTTTTTTTACACTTAAAGCTGTGTCTTGGAGATTGTTCTGTAACTGTCCAAATAGATGGTGATATTAAAAATGGATGACACTGCACACATTTATTGGGCACCTACTCTTTGCCAGGCACTGTTCAGAACAACCGTCTAAGGTTGTGGAATGTCAGGAGCCCCTTGAGGCCCCAGACCATGCCTCAGGTAGCGCAAATCCACACAGGAGTGGGCACATAGTAGGTGCTCAGAAAGTTGTGGGGCTTCCGCAGTTCTTCCTCCACAGGCCACAGGGTGGAGAAGAAAGAATGCCAGAGCTGGGAAGCCCCTCCAGAGGAAATGAGGTTCAGAGAGGTTGGATGTGCCGACCAAGACCGCATGGATGGCTGGTGGCACAGCAAGGACAAGCTCCCAGGACGGGGTGCCTTCAGGCCACAGGCGGTGGAGTCAGGGCCTGACGCTGGTGTCCCCCAGCTGCAGCTCCAGTGCAAACTGAGGTAGCAGAGCAAATGGCCACGGTCATGCCCGCCGAGCACTCAGGGGCGAATCTGAGAGCACGCCAGGCCAGCAGGTGAGCTGAAGCAGGGGAGGCTTCTTCAGGGAAGGGGAGTTCTGAATTGGCTTTGGGAATGAAGGAAAGGAAAATGGACACATGGAGAAGGGGTGCTGAGTGGAAGAAGTCGCTTTAAGCTCATTCTTAGTCCATTTTGTATATTTGAATCACCTGGAGACTTTTAAAACAGACCGTCCCCCTCCCCCAGGAATATTTGGTTCAGCAGGTCTGGGCTGGGGCCCATAAATTTTCATTTCTAATATGTTCCAGGTAATGCCAATATGCTGCAGGTCTGAGGCCACCATTTGAGAACCACTGGCCTAAGCAAATGCATGGAGCTGGGAACGAATAATTAATGATGAGACCAACAAGTGAACCTATTTGTGAAGGGTCCACGTTGGGAAGCTGGCCTGACTGCTGGGATAATGGGAGGCTTTGCCAGTGGGTTCTACACAGAAACGCAGGTGCCCACAGGGCCTCCAGTCAGGATCTGCCAGGGGCGGAGCCAGACAGCTGCGTTGTTCTCAATGCTCCTGAAGGCACCCTGTTGCACAGCCAGGGTGGGGAAGACTTCAGACACAGGATGCAGAGGGAAGGCAGAGTGGAAGTTCTCCGCCAGCCAAAATCACCTAGGGAACTTTAAAATATTCCCATGCCTAGGCCAGACTCCAGACAGAGGCAATCAGACTTGCAGGGTGGAGGGGCGAAAAAGCTACCAGACATCAGGATTTCGTAATAAGGCATTCCAGATTATTAATTCTAAGGTGCATCTAAGAAAGGACGAGAATTATGAGGGAAGACCAGTGGTTCTGAGTGTGGCACAGGGACCATTGCATGAGCCTCACCTGGAGTTTGTTAGTAATGCAAATTTGGGGGCCACGCCCAGTTCTCAGCACAGAAATTCGGGGATGGAGCCCAGCAGCGTTTTAACAAGCCCTCCAGGTGTTCCAATGCATGCTAACGTTTGAGAATCACCTGAGTGAAGAAAGGCAAGGGAAGGAGCGAGTCTGCGAACAGTGAAGAAAATCAGACATATGGTGGATGAGCAGCAGGAGAGAGAAAGCTGGGTTAGAACCTCAGGGTGGGGGGCAGGGTGGGGGCCGGAGCTGTGACTGCTGAGCACGGGCAGTGGGAGGGCCTGAGGAGGTGCCTGGGAGGGGCTGCGCTGCGGGGCTCAGTGCAGCTTCAGCTGGGGCGCCTGGTGGGGCGGAGAGATGTTTCCTGCCACTTAGGGCTTCCTGGCTTCTTTAGGTGAGGTCTCAGTGGATGGGGTCTGCTCCCTCTCCTTGACCCACCACCAGCAGCTTCGAGTTCACGAGTTCACACAGGCCTGACGCTGCAGTGGTCAGGACCCTCACACAGCTGCCCTGAGGCTCCAGAGCCACCTTCCGGCCGAGTCCCCTCAAATGCCCCTTCAGAACCTGCCCTGAGGTCCAGTACCTTCTGGGACTTGGCTTGTGAGAGCCCCTGGGGTGCGTGCGTGTGACACTCACCCACTCAGTTCACTAAGTTGATGAATAACCCCCATTAACAGCAGCCCAGGGCAGGGGTTTCATATAACAGCCACTTCCACATATCAAGCACCAACTATACGCTCACATACCTTAACCAGAGGCTTCACAACAGCCCCCCGGGGGCAGCAGCAGGCCACCCCCTTCCTGCCGATGGAAACTGAGGCCAGAGAGGGTAACTTGTTCAACCCTCACGGCTGCCACTGAAGGAGGCAACCTCGAGTCTGATCCTGCAGAGCCTAAGCTCTTAACCACCCCGCCCCCCGTGACCTCTCAAGCGCCCCTCCCCCAGCAAAACACAGCACCCCTCCCCCACTCTCCCAAGGTCGGGGAGCCAAGGGGGGTGGGGGATGGAAGGGGGCGGAGGTTAGAGAAACAGGGCCCGGTGGAGGGTGTAGCCCTCCCTCCGTCCTAGCTCCCTGCCAGGCCCCGCAGGGGGACTGCTTGGTGGAGCGGCGGGAGGGAGGGAGGCGGGGTGAGGCAGGAGGCCCTCTTGGAGCTGTTGAGGGGCACTTCTGTTGGGAAGGGAGATAAAGAGGAACATCAAAAGGAGTCCCAGGGTGTGTGGAGAGGAACCCGGTGGATTAAATTCTCTTCCAGCGGGGAGAGGCGATGGGAAGGCTGATAGCTGGCAGCGGCGGTCCCCGAGTGAGCAGCGGCGCACGCCCTCCCCGCGTCAGGCTGGGGAGCCGCGGCTGCCCACGGGGCTTCGACGGCTCGGCTTTATTTATTTGTTGGGAGGGGAAAGGCCACTCCTCGCCTCCGCCGGTCCCCGCCCCATGCTGCAAGCCTGCAAGCCCGCAAGCCGAGCTTTGCTTCTGGTGACTGAAGTCTTGCTGCCCCCCGCGGAGGCCAACGCAATAGGCCCCGCGTTATCAGCCGCCGCCAGAAGGGGCTTTGTCCCTCAGCTCCCTCAAACCTTGTCCCCCCCCACCCCCTGCTGGAAGTGGAGAAGTGGCCTTGAGAGCCGTCAGAGCTGGCAGTCACTGCCCAGAAAGGACACTCTTTGTCTCTCTGCTGTGGCCATCTCAGTGGCTCCGGGAATTGACCCTGGGTTGTTTTTCAACTATTTGCTGAGAGTTTATCATGGGCTGGGTCTTCTACCAGCGTCTGTTCGTGGAATGCTGACACCGTCCCCTTGGGGGCCCAGAATGGGGTTACATTAAGGACTGCCACACGCCGGGCTTTCCCTCCCCTAAAGACACAGCTTCGGCCAGCCCCTGCGGGTGGGCTTGCGTGGGTGTCCCAGGGGCCGCAGATCCTGGCCTGACTTCTCTCCGAGTATGACTCTCAGTCTCCACCTTCGGGCTCTGGGCACTGGCAGTCCCCTCTGCAGGTGCCATAGTCCCCCAGAGGGAGGGGGGCCTGGCCCACCCCCCAGACTCCTTCCCTGCAACCGAGGTCTGCACATGCCTCCTTCATCCCTCTGGCTCTGGCCTGGTGCTCCCCAGCCAGAGCACCTCTTGCAGATGGGGCACCACTTAGCCTCTCAGAGATGCTCATCTCGCCTCACTTTCCGTCAGGGTAGCAGCTAGGTTGGTGACTCCGTGGTGTGATGCCTCGGAGAGAGCAGGGTTCGGGGTGTGGGAACATGTTCTGTCACTTCCTAGCTGCATGACCTTGGGTAACTCCTATTCCCAGGGCCTCTGTTTCTTTATCTGTGAAGTCGGGGGAGGAGGCGCACCCACAGGATCTAACCTCCCTCTGCCTGTTTCTGAGGGTGACCCCTGAGCTATTTTTTTTTTACCTCAGGCAGGAGACTCCCCAGCGGCAGGAGCGCTGAATGCCTTTTTCCTTTGTACCCCAAATGCTAGGGGACACTCACCCCGCCCTGTGAACTACAATGTGCCCTTCAGGAAACTTAGTTCCTTTTAACAGAGAGGAAAGACCAGGGAAATGCAAATGTGTGGTGGGCTAGGGGAGGGCAGCAAGGACAAAGGTGGTCTCTATATGGGGGGTGCAGGGTAGTGAATCAAGATAGAGATGGGTTAGGGACCTCATGAGGCCCCCAAGGAGTGCTGTGCTGTGGTCCGGTTCCCCTGGGAACCGGACCGGGGACCTGGAGCGCAGAGGTGGCCCCGAGAGTCAGTGCTGCCCGCACAGAAGCCCTGTCCGAACTCAGGCCTGCCAGGGAAGAGCCCCAGCCGGTGGTGCCAGGGCACGGAGACCTAGGTGTCAGCGGCGCTGGGCCTGACCCCAGATTTGGGCCCTGCCCTTGCCGCTCTGTGACTCTGCCAAGGGATTCTACCTCCTTGAGCCTCAGTTTCCTCATCTGCAAAGTAGGCAGAGTAAAGGCTACCCAGTGAGGCTACAGTGGGTGAGTTGCAAAACCTTCCTCAAGGGCCTGGGACGGAGCAAGTGCCCAATAAAGAAGAGTTACTACTATTGCTCCGGAAGGAAGGGGCTGGGGGTGGGGGGCTGGCTTCTAGACCTCGGCCAGGAACGAGAGGGGCAGGCAGAGAAGAGGCAACGGCTTGGATGTGTGCAGAGTGAGGGGACATCCCCATCCGGTGTCCCCCTAGGTTTTCCTCCCTCTTCCCGTGCTCTGCTTCTCTCATCCACGCTGTTGAGTGGCAGAAAATCAAAGCCCAATGAAGATTCTTTATCACTCCTTTGTCTACCTTTCACTTAATTAACCCCAATCAGACATGCCAAAGTGAACTTTGGCAGGAGGCTGGCCTTTCCTCACCCCTTCAGTTCAAAGCTTGCAGTTCTCCTTACAGACCCCCACACCTAAGGGGGGGCACGTTTCTTGGCCCTGCCTCCCTGGGGCAGTTGTCTCATGCCCAGTGCATCAGGCTGCCCACTGGAGTCCAAAGGGACAGTGGGAAGGGGCCCTGCGGTGGTCACCGTCCCCTAACCCTGCCTCAACGGCCCCTCCCAGGACCTTCCATGTTTCAGAGTCTGGGGGACCTGAGGCTGGCTGGCACTTCCCCAGCAGTTCCTGGGTGAGGGGCCACTTCCATCTCCTGTTCTGTCATAGAATTCCGATGCCGGGACCCAGCAAAGCCCATGTCACATGGCGTAGCTCAGCCCGGCTCATCCTCTCGTGCATTCCACGCTCCGCTAGCCACCAGAGCCTCTGTTTTCCCACCCCGGGAGCCGGCCACCTCTTGGGACCTGCATCAGGGTGAAGGAAACAACCCTCATTTCAGGCTCTGCTGAATGCCCTTCCCAAGCCCCTCTGTGGTTTGGGCCCTTGAGCAGCATGGATGGCCCTGAGGTCTGGAACCTGTTTCCTCTGGATCTGCCACTGTCCCTGTTTGAGGTGGGCAAGCCCTCTGTTCTTGCTGGGCCTCAGTCTCCTGATCCGCAAAGTGAGAAGTGTGCACTGGGTGGTTCTCTGAGAACCCACACATACCGGCTGTGCTCTTCTGACTGCGTCTGCTCCCCCAGCTCGAGGTCCCTCTCCGCTCTCTGTGCCTTCCCGCTTACTCCTGTCTCCTCTTGTCTTTGTCTCTCCTTCGTCTTTTCTTCATGTCCTCTCCTCTTTCTTTCCTTCCTTCTTCTCCTTGCTTTCCCCCTTTCCCCTCTTACCTTTTCCCCCTTTCTCCCTCTCTCCTTTACTGTCTCCTTCCATCTCTCTCCTCTCCTCTCCTCCTGCTGCCCTCCCTGTGTTTCCCGTTCTCTCCCTCCTCCCTCCTCTGCCCCTCTCTGCCAGCCGCCCCCCCCCCAGGTTATCTGTCGGATTCCACACACGCCTGCACAGACGGGATCAATCCCAGGCTGCTTTGCCTTCAGCTTATCTCTGCTCCAAATGATTGATTTTCCCTCTTTAAGAGTAATTTGCTGGTGAATTCCACGTATTGCAAAAACCCTTGTGAAATCTAATTCAACCCGATTGGCATCAGGCACTTTGGGCAAAGAATACTAGAGAGCTGTCAATTTCATCAAACGGACGGGTTATAGGAGAGGTGTCTATAGAAACGGTACGAGGTGGCAGGTGCGCTTCACCTGCACAGGTGCCCCTCCTGTCCTCTCCCCCGCCCTCCCCTCCCCTCTCCTTCCCTCCGCTCTTGCCCTCAGAAAGGATCTTGTCCATTGGCCTGCCAGCCAGCCCCAGCTCTTCTGGGAAAATAACTATACGGTGTATTGGGCACTTGCTTTAAGATACTTGCTTTCCAATTCTGTTTCCCCATTTGCAGCCCACCATCCCAGCGCACCGAGGGGTTCTCACCCTTCCAAAGCCCAGCTACACCTGACCACCTGTCTCTCTCCTTGCCTCCCACCAGCCCCCGCCCCCATTTCCCAGGCAGAGCGCTTACTCCAGGGACCCAGCAAAGCCCATGTCACATGGTGGTAGGTCAGCTCTGCTATCTCTTTTCCACATCCCACTCTTGTTTGGCTCAGAGCCTCAGTTTCTCTACTCTGGGAATGGGCCACCTCTCAGACCTGAATCAGAGAGGATGGGGCACCAGCTGACCCAGTTTGCCAGGGCCTGAGAGGGTTCCCAGCACCTGGAACTTTCAGTGCCTACACCTGGGCAGTCTCAGGCACACCATGAAAGTTGATCCCCAGCTCTACCAGCTGTGTCTGAGAGCCCAGTAGGGGCCAGCTGGCACCACAGTTCAGGTGTGGAGGTCAGGCACTTGGCGCAGTAAATAAGGGGTTCTGAGCACCCAGTTCCAACCACACTAGCCATGTCCTGCTTATGCTCCCCAAAGGCAGCATGACCTCAGAGGCTCAAGCCCCCACACCACTCACACACAGGGGCTGGTCCTGACCAGTGAGGACAGGTGTGCACTGGTGAGCGGTCCTTGCTCAGCCCTGGTGGCCACTGTTTGGGCGGGTCAGAACAATGTTGTCCAAGTTGCCACCCGTGTCTACCAGCTACAGCAAAGCTCACTGCATCCACCTCAAAAGTTGAAACCGGCCACTCTGACCCCATTTCTCTGCTTCAAGCAAATAGCCAGTTCTGGTAGGATTCAGTCTTTGAACCGCCCTGGGCCCTCACGGCACTCAGCCCTGTGGGTGCTCATTGAAGCATAGTGAGTGGCTTTAGGGGGAGTAGCCTGGGGAGCTAGGCTCCCCTTTATAGTGCCCACAGGCATGTCGGTCAAAGGGCAAGCTTTGAGTGGTGGACCAGGGCTACAGGGGCCTTTCTAGCCCCGCACCCCACCCTCCCCACAGGGCTGTTCTGTCATAGGCCAACTGGACTGGTGACTCACACACAGAACAGAGGGGGCCACGTGGGGTTTATAGGGCTTAATTCAAGGGCAACACATCCCACCCCTTGACAAGATCCCAAAGGGGTGAGGCCAGGCCCCCTTCTTCCATCCCTTTTTCCTCCTGCCTGCACCCCTATTTGAAAGGCACAGTACCCCAAGTGAAAAGCTGAACAATTCCTTCCTCACAGACCTGCTTTGGAACCCAGGCACACCTCCCAGCGCAGGCGGCCACTTTCCCAACTTGAAGGCGCGCCACAAAGTGACACATCCCAGTGGGCATGTGCCACCCTGGACCAAGGCCCCATACCTGGCTTCAAACCTGTCCTTCACTCTGCCACCGACTTCTGCACTGAAGTTGGTGCTGGGGCCGGGGCAGGGGCTAACGTGGGGTATAAATGTTCTCAGTGGTGCAGGGAGGAGAATCCAAAACGCAGGAAAAAGGATGTGCACCCCAGTGTGCTCCAAGCCCAGAATTGTCCTTCCTTGGCTCTGGGGCTCCTTCTGTCTGGGAAGGAACATGTGACCTGAGAGACAGGGTCCCTGCAGGAGGAGGACAAGTCTGGATGGCTGGACGAGGGGGCATGCAGCCCCTGCTTTCTCCCCAGAACCTCTAGGGGACTCTGGCAGAGTAGCGGGCAGGGTGGGGTACGGAGCTAAGAGCTGGGTCTGGTACACAGTGGCTGCCTGGCTCTGTCTACTTGCCATGCTAAAACTATTTCCCTCTTCCCACAGAGAGAGAAATGTGTGACCAGGCGAAGAAATCTAACTGCCGTATGGAAATCAGGAGGGGGACACCGCCTGCTGCTAATCTGACCACTTTGTATTCCTCTGCCTCTCCATCAGCCAGCCCGTCTTCCCTGTGCCTCTGTATGGCAGGGGGGCAGCCGAGAGGCCTGGAGGGGGTGGGAGAGATGGAGGGATCCCCTAGCTGGCATGCTTTGTGACCTCAGGTAAACTCTCTGCCCTCTCTGGGCTGCCTTTTCAAATGACGGACCCGACTGCCTTCGGGAGGCCTGGAAGACAGAGCTCACGACTGTTTAGAGCCCATGAACCTGGGAGTTCTGGGATCCTGGGAGCCAAAAGAAAGATTTCATCTCCCTTCCTTTCCCGGCCCTCTGCCAGGTGAAGCTGCCCAGATCTGGGACCCCTTCCCTATGAACAAAGACACCACTAGTGCCCTAAGAAATGGGTCCTGGGCTGAGACAGAGTACTGAGCTCTAGGCAGATGGATGACCATGTCTGGCGATAGCCCTGCATGTCTCTCAGCTGCCACTGGGCATCTCAGAATCAAACCTGGACACAGCTGCAAAGAGCGCCCCCTACCAAACATGTTCCACATCTCCCAAGGCACACGTGTGTTGGCCACACAGTAACTGGTCGGATGGACAAAGGAATAAATGCATGCATGGGTGGGCTACATGGGTGTCCTGTGAATGTGTGGATATGAGAAAAAATCAGACAGAAGACGGAGGTAGGAGGAAGTGCAGGAGCAGGGAAGAGAGAGAATCAGATTAAAAGAGAAACTGATAGAAACAGAAATAGACTGAGGCAAGGATGGGCACAGGACCCTCAGGCGAGGAACTAAATTGCAGCAGATGAAACCAGCAAGGCCTGGCCACTGCCCAGCACAGCGGTGGCAGATGGTGGCAGCTCCCGTCTTCTTTTCCTCCTCCTAGCCTGCCACTCCCATCTCTGGGATCCCAAACTCTAGCCTTATTCCAACCGCTGCTTTTCCCACAGACCCCACAGGCAGTCCCTGCCTGTGCATTCTGTCTGCCATCACCCTCGGTCACTGTCTTCGTTCTCCTGGTGTTCAGATTAGTCAGCCTAAAGCACAGCTCTGAGGACATCACTCATGCTCAAGATCCTTCAGTGGCTCCCAACTGCTTGCTGAATTAGGTTCAGACTTGCCATGGCACTCAAGGCCCTGCAGGCCCCCCTCCCTGTAACCCCCGCTCTGGCTTTACAGTAGGGCCTGTGTTACATACCCACAGAATTAAATGACAGTGAGACAAGGATGCTGCTGAGTATAAAAGTCCACCAGAGGTGCTATGTATGGTGGTGCCTTTCAGTTCATTTCTTTTTGGGGGGGGTTACTGGAGAGATCCTCAATAAGTTGTCATTTTTATAGTTAACATGCAGTGAAATAGACATTTTGGGGGTATACAGTTCTATAGATTTTAACACATGGATAGATTCATATTACCCGCATCACAACTAGGACACAGAGCAGTCCCAGAACCCCAAGGGTCCCCCTGTGCTGTGCCCCTACGCTCACCCTGTGGCTCCCCAAGCCCTGGTCCTCTGTTCCTACAGTTGCGTCTTTTGGAGAGTGCCGTGCCGCCCCGCAGCGTTTGGGACTGGCTGTCTTCGCCTGGATAATGCTGTTGAGTTCCTCTGAGTCTCACTCCAGCTTAGCAGTCTGCTGACCTAAGCACAGTCCCATCCCTGGGCATGGGACTGAGTGAGCACATCCAAGGGGACCCCAGAGCTGGGCGAAGGAGGGGGTCCTGCTTCCCTCTTGGGGCTGAGCCATGGGTGTGCCAGGGAAAGGCTTTAAGGCACATGGGAGAAGAGAGTCATGTGGATTTTTTTTTTTAAACAAAGCCTGCTCTGTAAATGTTAATGAATTTGGACATTCCCTAATGAGGGCAATTAAGGGTCATTACGTTAAAAACAGAAAAGTAAACACATATTCAAATGCTAATTAACCAAAAGTTAGGGCAGGCTGCCTCCTTCCTCTTCGGAGTCCTGCCCCATTCTCTGTCCAGAGTCCCAACCCATCCTCCCACCACCTCAGTCCTTCCCTGTCCCCCACCCCCGTGCTCACTCTTAGTCCTCACCTCCCTCAGGGCTGGCTCCTTCTTGGTGTCTTTACCAGCCCATCCTCGTCTCCCCTAACACTGGGGAGTCTCGGGGCTGCTGTCCCTGGCCCTGAGCCCTGCTCTCCGCCCCACCCACACCCACCTGCAGGTGAGCCCAGCCAGACATGTGGCTTTAAATACCATCCAGATGTTGGCCTGGCGACGCTTATATTTCCCGCTCCAGCCAGAGCCACAGAGTGGTGGCTGGAGCTTCCTGGGCTCTCAGAGGCTCTCGTCAGATTTGCAAAATCCGGGCGAGCCAGTGAGGTCACATCGGTTGCCTGAGTTCGGCCATGGTAGGAGTGTCTACATCACAGAAATTACCGAATGCTACAACGAGAAACCCCTCCCCCCCCCATAGTTGCCTGTTGGACACTTACCAGCTCACCCCTCTGCCTTCTGGACGCTTCCATTTGATGTCTAATGAGTCACACATAATATGCCGAGAGCTAGCCTGTGAATTCCACCTTTCGCTGACTGCTCACCACCCGCCTTCCCCTTCTCCCGAACACACAGCAAATCCTAGTGACTCCGTCTCTGAGACAGTGGGAGCCGACCGTTTCTTAGTCCTCCGCGGCGCCTCCAACTGCAGTCCTCACCCCCTGGTCTCGGCCCTCCCCGTGCTGTCTGTTCACCCCAGGCAGCCAGAGTTCTTCTCAGCAAATTTGTTAGAAAATTCACTGTTTTAACCCTCCTGATGCACACAGTTCAGGGGTTTTTAGTGAATTCATGATATTGTGCAACTACCACCTTTATTTGACCCCCAAACATTTCATCCCTCCAAAAGGAAACCCCCAAACCCACATGTGGCCGTCCTCATTCCCCCTCCCTGGTCCCTAACAATCACTAACCTGATTTCTGCCTCTGTGGACTGGCCTCTTCTGGACATTTTGTATAAATAAAATTATACATGACGTGGCCTTTTGAGTCCGGCTTCTTTTACCGGACATAGTGTTTCCTAGGTTCATCGGAGGCATGTCTCTACCACAACTTCTCTGTTACAGGGGCTCAGTGAGATCCCACTGAGCGGAGACACAGCACTTTGTTTTGTCCGCCCATCAGTCGATTGGCATTCGGGTTGCTTACACGGAGTGTCCTTTTGAAAGTTCAGTCAAATCAAGTCACTTGCTCCCTGCTCACTACCTGCCCCCCTCACCCCGGCCCCAGGCAGCTTCCTGCCTCACTCCTGTGAACACCCAGCCCTGACCATGCGTAGCCTACCCACCTCCCCTTCCTCGTCTGCGGAGCAGGCCCGCTCTTGCCTCACAGCCACTGCGCCTGCTGCGGAGGGTGCTCTCCCTCCAAGGACCCACGTGGCTCACTCCCCACTTCACTGAGGCCTCTCCTCAAGTGCCAGCCACCAGGGGGGCCTCCTCTGACCCCCTCCCCTTCCCAGCACTTCCTTCAACCCCCTGCCCTGCTTTCTTTTTCTCCACGGCTCTCATCAGCACCTGCCCACAGTACACATTTAGTTACTCATTTGTTCCTTAAACTCTTTTTTAAAAATCTTCATCCAAGGACATTTTTTCCCCATTGCTTATAGCAAGGAAGGGAGAAAAGGAGGGAGAGAGAGAAACATTGATGTGAGAGGGAAACATCAATTGGTTGCCTCTCATACACCTCCAGACCGGGAATGGTACATGCCTGGACCAGAGATCAAACTCGTAACCTGGGTAGGTGACCTGATTGGGAATCGAACTCACAACCTTCTGGCTATAGGACCATGCTCTGACCAACTGAGCCACACAGGCCAGAGCTCGTTTGTTTCTTTAGTCCTCCACCACTGGAATGTAAGCCGCCTGAGGGCTGGGCTTGGGCTGTTGTGTCCACTTATGGATGGTACCTAGAACCACATCCAGATTATAGTAGTTTCTCAACAAATATTTATTGAATGAATGCGCTAATGAAGAAATTCCCACTCAGTGCAAGAGTCCCTCTAGAGCATCTCTTACTTCCTGCTGCCCCGGGCCTGGGAGGGCCCACCGCCCTGCATGCTCCCCGGTCACTGCACGTCTCTGGCCCTGCTCTGTGACTCTGTGTCAAAGGTTCCTCTTTGAGCCCAGTTCTGCTCATGTGAGAAGAGCAGAGCTATCTGCCTGGTTGCACCAGACTCAGGGCTCCCGCCTGGACGTCAGGGCGGAGGGGAGCAGAATGTGCTCTGTCCTGGCTAACCCGGTGTAAAAATGCAACATCCTTGATTTTGAAAATTCCTTCCTACTCTCAATTCCTTTTTGGAATGAAGTGAGTAGCAGATGCAGAAACTGAGGCCTGGAGAGGGAGAAGGGAAGGTCTGCCTGCATGGATGGAGTGATGTGAAACCTTGCCTTGCCAGGAAAGGCCCCTTGCCCCTCCCGCCATACCCCTGGACTGACGTCCCCTTCCAGGGGACAGAGTGAGCAGGAGTCCGGGAGAGCAGGACTGGGCGCTGGCTCTGGGGAGGAGGCTCTGTGACCTTCTTGGTGGCCCACCCTCCCCACAGCTGCCCAGTGGGACTCTTCGTCTCTGTCCCTTGTTGGTTAGGTTGTTTCACGGCCCACGGTCACAGTGATGGGGTGAGACACTAAGCACAACTCCCAGCTGAGCTGTGCTTAGCCTGACCCTTTGAGACAGGAGGACAAACAAGACACACCACTATGGCTGTCAGGGGCACTGTGAGAGGTGGCAAATGGGACAGGTGGGGGAGTGTGAGAGGAAGAAGCCACACTCTAGGCCTAGACTAGGCTCACTAGCGCCTGTGGTGAAGGGGCCCCACAGTGGGCGTGAACCAGCCCAGAGGTGATGGAGAGAGGGAGAGAGACAGAGAATAAAGTTTGTTAGTTCTGCTCTGCTCCCAGCAGGGAAGACCAGCCGCTGCGTTTAGGGAGTGTGCTTCCTGTGATAAAACGGCACCCACTGTCTCCAGTCCATGCCAGTCCTGCTCACGAGCGTGGGTTGTGGTGGGCGTGGGGAAGGAGACCACCACGGGGGAGCTGGGTGGAAGAGGACCAGTCCTCCAAACCCCACACAGAAGTGGACCTCTGGTGGCCCAAGTGGTCTGAGCCGCGGGCACTGGGGCAGGGAGCGGGCGAGGAATGGGCCCTGGTACTACAGCTGCGGAAGCCGGCCCTGCCTGCCTCACACCCTGCGGGGGCGGCGGTGCCTGCTGTAAACAGCATGCTAATTAGATTACGGATGAGACTAAATTAGGAGGTGTCTGATCATGCTGAGGACACCCTCTGGTCCTCAGGGAGGCTGGAGCTCAGCACGATGAGAGGAATCACACCACAGGGTACAGCCACGCACAGAAAAATCCTCATAATCATCACCGTCCTAATAAGAACCTCAGTGAAGGCAGCTGGGGAGAAATTAATGGGAAAAGCACAGAAGGGCTGCCCTGCTCCCCCTTCCCTTCCAGAGCAGCTTGGCTTTGAAGTGGACCAATGTTTATGTTTTCCCTGGGAGCCTCATCTTGGGGGAGAAACCCTAGAAATGTGAGCTGAGGACACTGTGAGACAATAGAGGGCTTGCAAAGGAACCCCTGGGCCACAGCTCTGCGTGGGGCAGGTGGGGGGGAGGGGGCAGGGTCGGAGCAGGGGGGCTCCATGCCACACATTCAGTTGAGGGTCTATTTTCCAGCTCTGGACCCTCAGGCCACTGTTCAGCTGGGCCCCATAAGTTCATCCCCAGCACCCAGTTTTCAGTAGAGACCCAGGAAATGTCCACCCCTGCCACCCCAGGGCCTGAAACTCTTCCAACCTGCTGATCAGAAGACCCAGGGCACAGACCTCTGCCTTCCTGTCAGGAGGAGCATGGGGACAAAGGGACAGAGGTGCTCCCCCAGGAACCATGGATTCCAGGTACCAGCCGTGCTAACGCCACTTCGGGTGGACACAACCCCTGCTATGGAACGAAACCACCAGAGAACCTCTTACAAATAGGAACAGCCGGGATGGGCACTCTGGCTGGGGGCACGGGACAAGGCGATACTGACCTCACACCTCCATGTGCCTCACCTTGGTTGCTTCCTGGACCAGAGCCCTCACCCCCTACTTCCTCTCAGCTTTACTTCATGGGGTGAGAGGCACAGAAGGTTAGAGGCATTGCAGTCACTTCCCTTGCTTTGGCTGGAGGATCCAGTGGGAGGTGGGTGATTTCCAGCCAGAACCCTGTTACCTCCCTAATGGAGGGGAGAGAAGGGTCTGGATAATTGGGCGATCACACATCCAGAGAGAGAGCGGGAAGGTGCATCTGCCTCCGTGGGTGCTGGCAGCCAGCCAGCCAGCCCTTCCCTCTCTCCCCCACCTTTCTCCACTGCTTCCGGAGTTTGGTTTCTAGTTCAAATCGCTTTGGAAAAACAGGAAGGCAGAGGTCTGTGCCCTGGGTCTTCTGATCAGCAGGTTGGAAGAGTTTCAGGCCCTGGGGTGGCAGGGGTGGACACTTCCTGGGTCTCTACTGAAAACTGGGTGCTGGGGATGAACTTATGGGGCCCAGCTGAACAGTGGCCTGAGGGTCCAGAGCTGGAAAATAGACCCTCAACTGAATGTGTGGCATGGAGCCCCCCTGCTCCGACCCTGCCCCCACCCCCCCACCTGCCCCACGCAGAGCTGTGGCCCAGGTCCCCAACTCAGACCCAGTGAGGTGTCAGCTTCAGGACAAAAGCCTAAGGAGGGAGCTGGGCTGAGGGGTGGCAGTCAGTGAGCATGGGGACTAAAGAGGGGTTTTCACTTTTGTGTGCCTGGACCCCTCTGACAGTATGGGAAAGCCCAGGGCCCCTCTCAGACTACCAGTGTTAATTGCATAAAATGAAATACGTGGGACCACCAAGTCAACTAATTATTTTGAATTATAATCATCAAAGTAGTTTAAAAGGGTATTATGATAGAATTATGTGCCTTTTATTACATTAAACAGTAAGATTTGGCAGTGGGTCTAATATATGCTGTAATTTCGAAGTCATGGTGAATATAAATGACATTTTGAGATCCCTGGGATGCGTGTAATATGAATGTGAAAATATCTGAGATTTCTCTTGGGGTCAAAGTCACAGGTACTACTAGTGCCACTGTGGTTTGTTGCATTTTTCATAATTAAAGGGTGTGCTCAAGTTTGGTTAGAGGTCAGTGAAAATGAAGAGGCGGAGTTTTCTCCACCCAGGGTCACGGATGCCCTGGGGGTTCAGCAGGCCCCCTCTCCTGGGCCAGGAAGCCCTGGACTGAAGGGAAACCTGGGAGGGGCCCGTGGGGCCTGCAGCCACACAACCTTGAGGGCTGGGTGAGGCGAGGAGGCAGAGAATCTGCAGGCTGGACACACTGACTAACAGGAACAAAAACGAAAATAAATTTAAATAAATACAAGGTTGCGGGCTGGGCTCTCTGACAGGCCTGGGACACGTGTGGAATGGAAAATGAGGGTGATGGATAAAAATCGTGCCGAGATTAGCAGGGGAACAAGAACAGCCTCCCTTCCCACTGTCCCGCTCCTGCTCCCTATCCCTGCAAATGAACCCAGCAGTCTGGAGTGTGGCCTTTTCTCCCGTCATGGGCTTTCTTTTATTTATTTATTTGGCGATGTTTTCTCCTTGGGGAGGTGGGTAATTCTCTCTGTTTTTTTCTTTGCCCCTCAAACAAATGAATCATGTCATCTCCTGCCTGAAATAGGAATTAGCTCCTGACGGTTGTGTCTCTGTTCGCCCCTGCGGTGCCGGCGCCCCCTCCTTGCCTTGCCTCCCCCCTCCCTCCCACCAGCCACACTGGAGGTGGGAGGCCCATTCGGTGGGTGGAACAAAAACTTTGAGGAGAATGGGGAGCCATGGCCACAACTGGGGAGGTTCGCAATACATGCAGGAAGCACAGGATTGAGAGTTCAAGGCCAAGCTCTGAGACCCATTGTCTGCGTGGCCTTGGGGAAGCCTCTTAACCTCTCTGAGCCTCAACTTCTTCCTCTCTGGCAAGGACACAATAATACACATACCTCTCAGGGCTGAAGGTAATAGAAACAGTTAAAAGTTAGAGTGCTTTTTATAGGCTAGGCGCTTTCCTAAATATACATATTAACTTATTTAATCCTCATAAGAGCTTTGTGAGGCAGGTACTATTATTGTCTTCATTCTGCAGATAAGAAAATGGAATCAGAGAGGATAAATAAGTCCTCTAAGATCACCCAGACCAAAAGTGGTAGAGCCAAGATTTGGACCCAGGCAGTCTGGCTTCAAAGCCCTTGTTTTTAACCACCCAGCTGCCTCTCTCTCCCTAACCTGTGGTACCAAATAAATATGCACATGGGTGGGCTGGAAAAGGTGGGTGCTGGGTGAGGCTTGTGGGGATGCCAGGCCTCTCTGCCCAAAGTGGGGAGCAGAGGCAGCTGGAGCGAGTTGAGAGAAGGGAGGATGAGCCAATGTCAGGGGCGGGAGAGAAGATGGAAGCTCAGGTGGTACCCTCCCATCCACACCCAGGTCCTCCTGGACGTAGAGAATATTAGGATGTGTAGTCTTTTTTTTTTTTTTAAAGATTTTTATTTATTTATTTATTTATCTTTAGAGGGGAAGGAAAGGGAGAGAAACATCAATGTATGGTTGCCTTTTGTGCATCCCCTGCTGGGAGTTGGCCTGCAGGGAACCAGCCTGCAACCCAGGCATGTGCCCTGACTGGGAATTGAACCGTGATCCTCTGGTTCGCAGCCCTGCGCTCAGTCCACTGAGCTACACCAGCCAGGGCAGGATGTGTAGTCTTAACGAAGAATGGCTGGTCCCACGCATGGTTTTCCAGAGGTGGACACTGAGGCATAGAGTGGGGATATGACGCCTGGAATCACTCTGAGGGTGAGGAGCAGAGCTGAGGTGGGACCAGGCCACTCGGTGTCCTACTGGGAAGAGTTCTGAAGGCAGTTTCTATTGGACTCTTCAGGTTTCATTATAAGGGACTGGGGTCCTCGGTTTCTTGCAAACAACTTAAGAAGAAAATGGCTAAACTGCAAAAGCACCTCAAGATAGATGCTGGAAGGCACCTGCCGGCTGGAGCAGGTGGTCAGGGGAGGTGGGAGAGTTCTGTGTCTGGGGGCCTTTATTGCCTTTCCCTGCTTTCACCCTCGGCCCCCGACAGGCCATTTTCCACCCAGCAATCAGATGGCTTCGTAAGAAAGATGACTCAGAACATGTCAACTCCTTCACTCCCCACTGGGCTCAGAATGAGAGAAAGACACCTTCCCATGGCTGGCAAGGCCTGGCCTGGTGACTGCGGATGACTGCAGCCTCACCCTACTTTTCTGCTCCCTGAAAATGCCAGGCCACTTCTGGGGACCTTTGCCCTTTCTGGGGTACACTCACTGCGGGTGTCCTCCCTCCTCAGCTCTGACTGGCTGCCTCTCTACACGGTGGAGCCCTCGCTGTCCCAGCACCTCCTTGGAAGGCATTCTTGTGCCACTGAGTTGAAGATGGTCCCCTACCCCAGCCCATCACTCATCCTGTCTATTGACTTCTTGACGTTCATGCCCACCTGCAGTGACGTTGGTGCTTATTCTTCCGGCTTCCCCACTGGGGAGACCAAGGAGCTCAGGGAGGCCAGGGGCCCCACCTTCAGCACTGTCTCCCCAGCGTGCAGCACAGAGTGGGTGTGCAATGATTGCTGAGTGAATGAATGCATAATCTCCACCACCTGTGCACATTCGAATACAGTCCCTCAAACTGGTGGCGGGAGGCAAATCAGTAAAGTCTGAAGGCCACTCTGAAATGATTCTTCCAGAAGCAGGTAGAACCAGGCAGTAGAGGTGTCTATGGGGGAATACTGGCACCCCGCCCCCCCCACCCCAGCCCTGTCCCTCTGCAAAAGTGTCCTCCAGGACAATGGCAAATATGTTCTAAGAAGCTGTGGGTCAGAAACAAGGCAGAAATAAAGTGGATCAAATGCTCTCAGCTCTTGAGAAGAAAGATGTGAAGTACACCAAGGGTGCTCCTCCTGACTGGCAGGCAGGTGAGAGGAACTGTCCACTTTGAGCTGAGTCAGTTGGGAGGGGTCGTGCACAGTGCAAAAGCAGTATTTAAAAACAAACCTGTTGTCGGAATTAGTAAAGCAGCCAGAGGCATGGTCTCCCTGCCTGCCTCATAATCCACTCACTTCCAAAGGTTTTGAGGACAATGGAACAGAAAATTCCAACCATCCCAATCACCCCTGGGGCTGCTGACTCAGCTGCAGGTAGGACTGGGAGGGGAAAAGGCAAGATCCGGAGAGGAAAAGTTAACTAAGTGGAGAAAACACAAAGAACGTGTCTTGGGCTGGGGTGGGTAAGGATGGAATCTGAGTGAACCAGAGCGCTGCCTGCCTCCCATAGCTTCCCAGAGCTCCGAGGAAAAGACAAGCAACCAACCGCCCAGCAGCCGGCATGGGGAATGAAGCTGCCACAGCCTTTCATTTGAAACTCAGAGATGAGCTCCCACGCCAAGGCTGACTCCTGGGGCCTTCGCCTGGAGATTTTTTTCGGTGTGATTTGCATTACAACCATCTATTTGCATCTCAACTGTCACACAGTGCAAATGGGTTGTTGTTGGTTTCAGCCCACCCAGGCCCTTCCTTTTCTGGCTTCTGTGAGTTTTCTATACCTGGGCAAATGAGAAGAAATTACTCCCAGAGACTTGACAATGAGGATGGAGTCCTTGGGAGATAGAAAGGGCCTCTTTCAAGCACCTTTGTTGGTTGGAATGGTCTGGCAGAGCCCAAGATTCAGCAAGAAACGGAGTGGAATCCCAGATCTGGAGAGGATGGCAGGCGTCTGGTCTTGGCGAATTAGGTTAGCATCCTTCTTAGGTATGATGGCTACATAATGCTGCCTGAAAGGCTGAACTGCTTCCTCTTTCCCTTTCTGTTTTCCACCAGCACCCTCTACTGCTCCACAGTGGACATTCGGGGTCACCTTCCCACACACACTCAGTGGGAATTGGGCCTCAGCCCAAGAGCCCTCACTGTCGGACGGTCAGTTTGGATCATTGCACCCTCGAATCATGCTCTAACTCCACTGGTCCCCGTTTCCGTGCTGCCTCTCAGGTGCCAGGCGGAGTGCCAGGCACTGGGCCACACTGGCGAGCAAAGGCAGGCCTGCCCCTGCCCGTGGCTCATTTGCTCATCAGGAGACACACACTTAGAACAACACACTAATAACGCAAAATCACAGTCAGTGGAGTACAAGGGAGAATCACACGGTTCTGTAGGGTCTGTGACAAAGCGATGTCACCTCTCCTCATGCCCCCTTTCTTCCTCCAGGTTTGCTCAATGAACACATTTTTCTGCCACACTTAGCAAATACAGAGTCACCTTCAACTGAGACACAAATCCCTGTGGACGTATTCTCCCATCAGAAAGGAAACAGGAAGAAATGACAATTAAAAAAAAAATCTCTGTTATGAAAGTTGCCTGATTTCTCTTTGAGTTTTCCCCAGATTCTAGATGCTTGGGCTGTGCCCACTGTCAGCGGCATCTGTCTTTTCCGTCCCTGCTGGCGACGTGGCTGACACCCCAGCTGGGAACCTGAGGCCTGACCCTCAGCACCCAAGACTGAGCCTTGGGAGCTGTTACCTGCCCAGATCAGAACCCCTCTGGAGTTTTGGAGAGTGGAGAAGACATGGGAAAGAGCAGGGCAATTTAGAAAGCAATTTCGGAAGCAGCCCAGGACCACATCTGGGCGGTTTGGGTACAGTCCCATTGGGAACCTGGAGGATGAGCCAGATAACCTTAGGGTGAGGCAGTCGCCCCTCGGGGCTGCCGCTCCCTGAGGGCAGTTCTCTTCCTGCACCTCCCTGTGCCCCAGAGTCAGGAGGAACCCTATGGGAGGAGGCTGGTCCTTGACTGTCAGAGACACTGGTGAGCTACCTGGGGGAAACAGCAGACTGGCCGCTGGCAGTGCTGGACTCCACATCTACAGCAGGTGTGCTGATGCCTGTGTCTGGGTGGGGCAGCCTGAGCCCAGACACCCCTTGGCATTCCTGCACATGCTTTACACAGGCGTCCAGCAAAGACAGCCTGAGACAAATCCCTCAACCAGTCATGGTAAGCAGGGCCCTGGGCGTCAGGCCCTGCTGGTGGCGATGCCCCCCCTGGTCCTCTCTGGTTAACACCTGTGTGTGGCTGGTACTTCCACACTAGGCTCTATGTACCAATCACGGGATCTCCTCCCCACCATATCCCTCTTGATCTCCCCTGTGGCAAACACATACATAGTTGCTTTCTCACATTTTGCAGCTTCCTGACAGCAAGGTGGGGCATGTAGCTAGTTCTGGCCAATGGGCTCACTCTGGAACTCAGCAGAGAGGAGCTGGTGTTGAACTTCCTGCCGGCTCCTCCCTGCTCAGGGACCAATGGAACTTCAGTGTGCACCTGAGTGGCTACAGAGAGGGGACCCACCGCCCTGCCCCGCCAGACAAGCAGTCTGACTTAGAAATAAACTTCTGTGTCAGTGCTAATTTGTTGCTGCATCAGAAACAGACACATTTTCCTTTTATGTCTTTTTTACACAGATGAGTGAAGTGAGGCTTAGGAAGGGCCACTGACTCCCCCAGGGTCACAGACCTAGCAAATGGCCCCGTCCGACTCCAGAGCTTGGGCTGTGAACCACTCCACACACTGCTTCCCCTCTGGGTTGCCTCAATGGCAAACCCAAATTCCCAGGCCTTGCATTCGAGGCCCTTCAAGGCCCTCCAGGCCTGAGTCCAGCTGACCTTCCCGCCAGCCCACTGCACAAACCCTGCATCAGTCGAGGGAGTCCCCACCTGCTCCCCGCGTCCACTTGCAGGTTTCTCCCTCTGGGCCTCTCTGTGGGCCACTGCCCGCCCGCCAGCCCTCCTGCACTCCTTTTCCTGGTCTGACTCACGCCCCAAGGCTCAGCGCTAGTTCATCTCTTGCCAGAGAACATTTCCTGATCCCCCAGCCCCTAGACCCCCTTCCTCAGCCCAGCTCTGGAGCCTTCACTGCACATGTCACTGGACTCGGGACCCACACTCTGCTTCCAGTGCCTCTGTTCTCTCAGGCTGTTGTCCTGTCTGTTTATCTCCACCTTTTAAACTTTCTACATTTGTGTGTGTGATTTGAAAGGTTCACACTACCTTTGTGTAAACACACTGGGTCCTTGGGACAGAGACCTGGGTTATACTTTCTGGTCTCCCTCAAGGGGCCACATGTAGATCCTCGTAAATGGCAGGCACTAAGTACATACTTTAGTTCTTCAGACAGATGAATCTGAAATGACTAGCAGGGGGTGGAGGCACATGCACGCCTGTGTGCACGCACACACACACAGGGACTGACCTGCCCTGGTGGCCCTGAGTCCTTGGGGGGGACCGTGTCCTGGTGGAGAAACTGGCGGGAGATGAAAGGGCTGTGGGAGGAAAGGCTCCTGGGTGGGCATGCTGAGTGGTGTGTAGGGCAGTCAGGGTGGATGGGGCAGGAGGAGCGAGGAGAAAGCTGGGCCTGGAACAGGCCATTCCGGGAGCCCCGAGTGAGGAGCGATTGCAGAGAAGGACCTCGGGCTGGGAAACCTGATGGAATTCCTGAGCGGAGTGGGCCAGGAGAGCAGTGGTGATAAACAGAAGTCCTGTGGACCCTTGTGGCTGTGCCAGGCAGGGGACATGGGGCCCAAGAATGGATCGGGGGAGGAGGCAGGCTGAGAGGTCCCATTTATACAGAAGCCTGTCTCATCCAGGCCTGGCCCATCGCTGATGACACAGGGCCCCGCCCCAGAGCCTCCTCCCTCCTGTCCCTCTGGACCTCTCCCTTGATGAGGCCCCGCCCCTCTTTCCGAGACTGGCCTCAGCCAGGCAGGCCCTGGGGCATGGGGATCCAGGCGTCCCAGAGCCCTGTGCAGTCTCCTTACAGCCCAGGATCCCACTGAGCACACTCAACGCCTCGCATGAAAAAGGAGGGGCCATAATTACTCTGAAAGCAGGGATAAGACTTTCTTCCAAGGTTGTCATTTACACAAGAGCCTCTATCACCTAAAATTTCTACTTTTGGGGAGTACGTTTTCTATTGCGTCTACACGAGATTAGTAGAATGATCATGTATATAGCTTCTGAATGAATTACTCCACGTTGGGGGTATGTACTCAAGCATTTTTCAGGTTGTGGGGCGTAATCTACAAGTAACCATAGAGACTATGGTTTTTGCAGCCTTATTTATCCTCAAAACACAGCAGGGGAGGGGTGTCTGTTTCTGTTTTATAGATGGGGACCTGCAAGCACAGAGATAACTGGGAATTTTCCCAGGGCCGCACAGACCAGGCAGGGGGGAGGGTCTAGATAGGCTGCATGTCCCAGGGACTTACCTCGTCCTTGTCCACCACCTGGATGAAGAGAGGGAGGGCGAAGCCGACCTGTGCCAGCTCAGTGATGGCCACGCTGTACTCGGAGCTGTTGAACTCTGGGGCATTGTCATTGATGTCAATAACCAGGATGTTGAAGGTCGTGGTGACTGTGGCGTCAGATGGGGTGCGGTCATCATTCAGCTCCGTGCCCTGCAGATAGAGGACGAATGCTTCAGGCTGAAGGCAGCCTTGACCACGCCAATAGCTATCATTTACCTGGGCTTTCTCAATGCCAGCCATGGTGCTCTATGGTGCTGTTGCGCCCTCACCTCATCCTCACCACAACCCCAGGAAGAAGAGTCTATCATAGCATTCCCATTCTACTGATCCCCATTTACCAATGAGAAAACTGAGGCTCAGAGTGGTTAAGTAACTTGTATAAAGATGCACAGCCAGAGTGGGTATCAAGCTTAGGCAGTAGGATTCTAGAACCAAGGGGCTGAGGTGGGGTAGGGAGGGCGAGACAGATTTGGGAGCTCATTGAGGGGCAAAATAAAAGTCTTCATGCAACTGAGCAGATAATAACACTGAGGCCAACAATGTTTCTGTTAGCAGGTTAATTGAGACTTAATTCAGTATCTGCCATGGCCTGAACACTGTGCCAGGCACCGTGAAGGTCTGGGCCAGGCTCAGGAATAGATGGACTCAGGTACCTGGGTGCCCAGTCTCCCGACTGCAGCCATCAGGTTCTAAAACACCCATTCCCAGTTCCCACCTCAACCTCTGAACCAGCCCTCTCTGGGTAAGAGGCCCAGGAATAGGTATGTTTCACTAGCTCCCCAGGGGATTTAGATTCACAGCTGAGTTTGGGAAATTACCCTAACACTTTGTGTAAAAATGGACAACTGAGCTCAGGGTCCCCCGGGAGCTGGTGGCTGCAATGGGACTAGGCAGCAGCTCTCTCCCATTGCAGCTGCGGCTCCGTGGAAAGGAAGGCTGAGAGGGGCCCCCAGGCTTGGTGCTGGGTGGTGAAGAGGCGGTGGGAGCTTGCCCTTTCCCCACTGGCCCACACATGCACATCAGGTGGAGAGGAAGGAGGCAGTGGGTCAGAGGGGGCTACTTAACCCATTGCTGCCTTAGGCCCTCTCAAGGTCAAGGAGGGCAGTTAAGAGAAGCAGGTTGGGCTGCAACATCCTCCCCATACCAATGGAAGGGCCTCCTTCTGAGAGCTCCGCTCCTCAGTCTTTGCCCCACGCCTGCCCCTCAATCAATGGCTGGGGCTGGGGAGGACCCCTGTAGCCCATGGAGAATCCATGCCCTAAATGGGCATCCCAGAGATGGCTCAGCAACTCATTGATTTTAATTAAAACTGGCCATGAGTGGCAGGTTCTGCAGGGGGCAGGTGTGGGACAGGGCTGTGTCTCTACAACTTCCAGGGTGGGGACTGCTGTAGGGGCCACCCTTCTCCACTGCACTGCTGCTTCCTCACAAGGCAGCAACCCCAGCGAAGCTGTGAAAAATCAGAAATGGGACAAAAAATCCCAACCCAGAAATGGGGTAAACTTAAGAATCTGAGTTGGCTACAGCAGAGAACTTGAAATCATAGATAACAGTAAGGACCATGAGACGAACACCTACTGTGTGCCCAGCAAGGCCCCTGCCATGGCCTACTCCTGATACACGTTGGCACGAGCCCCAGGCATCGGCACAGGGTGAGAGAGCAGAAGTGACACGCCTCCTGGGAACCTCCACCTTGCCCACTGCTGGGGGCTGGCACCACGCGTGGGCATCCCCTCCACCTGGATGGAGGTGGCCTGGCTCTCACCTTCACAGTCAGGATGAAGCCATGGCTGTACAGGGGGTTCTCCCGGTCCAGCAGACCATTCAAGGTCAGGGCTCCACTGATGTAGTCCAGGGCAAAGATGCTGTTGGTGTTCCCTGCAAGGGAGAGAAGCGTTCTGGATGTGACTGGGGTCCAGAGGAGGTGGACCAGGGGCTGAGACCACGGCTCCTGTCTGGCAGTTATGGATGAGTTGGTAACTTAATGTGGAAGTGCATGGAGGAAGGGAAAGAGCTCTGGAGTACGCAGGAGCACACGGGAGTACATGGCCCAGGCAGGAGCAGCATGGAACCACAGGTGAGAGCAGCACACCCATTCACTCCCCAGAATCGGGGAAAGTTCTGGTTTGGTGCTGACACATTGGCAACGCCTCGCTAACGCTCGCTTGCTTTCCTGTGTGACTTCAGCTCAGAGCCTCCAGAGGGGGCGGTGCCCAGGAGGACCTGGTAATTTGGATGGTCTGAACTCAGAGGGTGAAACCCTAAGCTCCAAAGCAAAGGTATTAGTGGGCGGGGCCTTTGGGAGGGGATGAGGTCAGAGGGTCAGGCCTGCGTGAATGGGATTAGTCTCTTCCAAAAGACCCCGTGGAGCTCCAGGCTGGCGCTCTGATCCCACCCCCAGCCCTAGAGCTGTGAGAAACCTGTTTCTGTCGGCTCTGAGCCACCCAGCCTGCATTATTTTGTGTAGTGGCCCCAGTGGACTGAGGCAGTGGCCTTGTTTCATTTCCTTTGTGCTCGTCTTTATGGTTCTGTTCTGTTCTATTCTATTCTTTCTATTCTATTCTAATTTTCTACTTATGACAATGATGCAGTTTCCTTTTATGATAAATATAAGTTAAAACAATTCAATTCCAAGTACTTAAGCACTTATTACAATTTAAAATATGTGTGTAAAGTACCAGCAAAACTCACACACGAATGACATTGCTCCAACGGAGGCCCCCTGTGTCCCGCCCTCTCTTCCCCACCAACTTCATTTTATGATCTCGGCTACAGGCACCCAGTGCCCCCAAAGTGGCTTCCTCAGGTTCCCTAACTTGCCATGTTCCTTCCTGCCTCTTTGTCTTTCAGAGACACCTTCCTCTCTCGGCTTCCACTCCCCTTCTCCCACCCAGTGCCAGCCCCCATTCCCGGGAGGCAATCCCACCTCTCTTGCTGGCCCCTCCGCCCCCACAGGCAGTAGTCCCTGTTCTGTTCATTATTCTGTAATCTCCCCACCCAGGATAAAAGCCCCCGGAGGTAGAGGTCTTCCACAAGGATCCCCCAAGGCCCCTGGACAACGAGGGATGCACAGTAGTGAGCACATCCCTGGAGGAGGCTGCTCCCAGCCCGCTCGGGTCCCTGTCCTTCCCTTGAAGCCTCCCCACCAGGCTGGGAGCTCACCGGTTTTACCTGGGAAAATCCCAATTCCACCCTCCTCTCTTCCTCATTAACCACACACTCACTCACTGCTGCCATCTGTCCACTTAGTCAGCAATCCCCTGGGCCAGGCCCGGAGCTTGGCGTTGTGGAGTTCCAGGGGTTCTGACTCTACAGCACGTGCAGCCTGGTGAGGGGGGATCCCTGGGTTCACAGCAGTCAGGCCGTTCACACATGGGAAGGCTCAAAGACGGAGAGCTTCATGGACGAAGTGGCATTGATTCCTTATATCACTGTTTAGCTGTGTGACCATGGGTGGCTTACCTAACCTCTCTGTGTCCTGGCTTTCTTATCTGTAAAATGGGGATAATAATGGATCTACCTTATAGGGTTATGAGAATATATATATGTGTATATATATATATACACACACACACTCATTTACAGATATATATTTGTTCCAACTATATATATATAGTTTTTTTCACAAAACTCCCATGAGATAGGTCCATATATATATATATAGTTGGAACAGCTCATGGCACAAAGTAAGTATCCAGTAAGTGCCGTTTGAACTGGGCCGGGCCTTGGAGGACAGGCTGGCCTGGGGAAGAGGGTGAGAGAATCTGACTCCATAGGAGGGAACTGATGCCAGGACTTGAACACACACAGGTGGACACCGGGATTGCCCATGGAAGCTGCTATATCTCCCTGTTCTCTTTCCTCAGCTCTAAAGGGATTTTAAAAACAAGATTTTTAAGGACGAGCTCGGAAAGCCTGCTGCTGGCCAGCCCTCTCCCCCACCACGCTCACAGGCATGGGCAGCCCTCCCACCTCCAGCATCCATCCTATCATTCCAGATTTTCATATAAATTTATTCTTCCCAACAAGGGAACATATCAAATGTTTAACTGAATGTGATTCAATTTTTATCTTTGCAAGATTTTCCCTATAAATCATTCACAACCCAGAAGGCCTTTGCTGAACAATGTGCTTGGTTTTCATTTTGGAAAGTAGGGTGTCTGCCCCAGTGCACTCAGTCGGGGACACCCTACCCAGCACCGTCACCCCACTGATGGCCACCCTGCCCATCCCAAATCCAGATTCTGTCTCAGGACATAGAACATCCCCTCTTCCAACCTATGCACCTTCTCCAACGAACGTGCAGGCAAATACCCCCAACTGACACACAGCCAGACTCAAGGACCACCCCCGCAACACATGCACACTTCCTTTTCACACATCTGTGTGTGGGTCTCACCTCCCGACCTCCTGCCAAGTAGGAATCACAAACTCCCAGGACCAACAGCCAGAAAGGGTCACACCCAGGGAGCTGACAAGGCCACCTGGGTGAGGCAGAGGGTCTGATGGTCCTATTATCACCATGGCAACATCAGCACTCACTGGGCTGCTGGCTGGGTCCAGCAGGAAGAGAGCCCTGAGTCCCATAGGGAGGGCCCAGGGCAGGTCTCATTCAGAGACTGATTGATTAGCTCACCCTTTCATTTGTGTTAATCCTGAGCACCTATTGTGTGCAAGGTGCTGGGGAATCAGTAGAGAAAAGCGGGCAGGGTTGATGCCTTAATCACATTATTGAACATATAACTATTATTTGCTGAGCTATGGCCCCTGAAGAAAAGCAACACAAAGTGGAGGGGAGAGGTGGTTAAGATTATGTCCTCTGAGGGCAGACGGAATGGGTTCAGATCGAGACTCTGCTACTTACTGGCTGGGAGACCTTGGTCACGTTGCCTAACATACCTGGGCCTCCGTGTCCTGGTCTGTAAAATGGAGCTAACTATAGTTACTAATAGTTACCATGTCGCTGTGAGGATTAGAGGAGTTAATACAGCTCTCCGCACATAGGAAGCTCTCAACACTGTAGCCCACCTCCCCACCTCCACTCTCGCCTGAGAAGCCTGTGCCTAGGCTGTCTGCCCAGTGGGAACATGGAGTCAACCCCATCTTCTTGCCAGGACAGACTCACAACCAAGGACCCATGTGTACAAGTTGGCAGCCCTGGGGTCAAGGCCGAGTACAAACCTTCAGGCCCATAAGACATCACACCCCAGGCCCTGGCCTCTGCTTCCTGTGTCACTCACCCCTTGGGGGGGGGTCGCCACTTCCTTGCTCCCTTTCCTCATTCTCCCCTCTCACTATTCTCTCTTCCCTGGGGGGCTGTGAGCTTGGCAGCCATGCACACAAGTTTCTCTGCTTTCCTAGAAGCTGATACCACCATGTCAGCCCTCTGGTCTCCTGACATTCTTTATCCAAGTCCCATGGGAACTGGGGGGGTTGGGGCGGCTCAGTAGGGACGCCTTTCACCTGTTCAGCCCCCACTGCTGAGCAGAAGGGCAGCTGCCTCCCTTGGGCCGACAGGTGCTGTCCTAGGTGTGTGTGGATATACCTGGTAGGGAGGGGCTCTGGGGTGGAGCGTGCTGCACCTTAAGTGCCCAGGGCTTCCAGGGACTGTAACTTCAGGAATTCACACAAGCAAAGAAGCAGGTCCTGACCAGCCCTGCTGGTTCTCTTGGGGGCAGCCTTCCTCTAGAAGCTGTAGGCACCAAGCCCTCTGCAGATTTGCAAGAAAGAGGATGTGAATCAGATGTGGGGGACTATGAGAGGCCACTGAGGGGGAGTCACAGCCTTCTTTTCCCCATTTATTAAATTATAGTGGCTCGGTCAGACTTGAGATATGAGGGCCAGTGGGGAACAGAATTGGGGACAGAGGGTGCAGGTCCCGCTGCCCGGAGTTTGGTGTAAAAAACGAGGAGAGGTGGCATGGCAGCTAGAGGGCACAGCAGTCAGGCAAAGGGCTTGTGTGACACAGAATGATGGCCACGGGGAGGGGAGAAAGTGGGAGTGGCAGCCAGAGCGGGGTGAAGGGGGGGTGGATGGTCAGACTTGGGGAGCAGGAGGCAGCTCTCTCTTTGAACCATGAAGGGCTCGCCTTCCCACCTCCTTGCCCCTTCTAGGCCGGCAGCCTCTCCCCTCCCCCGAGCTCGCCGCCTCCTGGCCCCTGCCAAATCTCATCAGTCCTACATCTTGTCCCCTTGTTATCGTGCCGGCAGCATCTCGACCCATGGCCGAGCTGGGTCTCGGCAAAAAGCAGTTTGGTGAGTGGCCGATGGTGCGTGTGGGAACACAGGCTGATGACTTTCAATTGCTTTGTCTGCTCCACTGGGCTAACAGCGCCCGTTCTCTCTGCTGTCACAACTAAAGAAAAACCAAGGGCTCTCACCTCAGCCCTCCCCATTCTTAAGATCTACCTCCAATGTCACCGGCTCAGGAAGCCAGTTGGAAACGTGTCTCTCGCTCTTTCCAGCCTGGCCCTGGGCCAGCACCCTCAGAACCTCCCTGTGCCGTGGGCTCCCTGGTTCTCGTGTCCAGGGACCCAGCGTAGCCTTGAGGACAAGGGCTGGCTGGGGGCTCACGCTTCTCTCCCCTGTGGCACCCACGACAACGCTCAGGACATATCTGTTGGACGGTCTGAAGTTTTGCTCCCCCTTTACAGCAGTTAGGAAGGGTCCACAGGCACACGGCAGGTCCATGGGCACAGGGCAGGCCTGGCCTAGTGCGGGGGCCATGGGGGAGACATAAGAACAAAGCAGTGCTCGCGAAGAACTCGGCCCTCACCCACTCAAATGCAAGGCCCTGAAAGGAAGCAGGAGGATGGATGAGACGACCTGTGGGACCCGGACCCCTCCCCAGGCTCAGAGTCAGGGACTGTCCCCAGGGAAGTGAGCAGAGCTGGGATTCACGCCCCCTTCCCTCTGGTGGTCTCTCTCTCAGTCAGGGTCTCTGCCCGCAGTTCACCCGAGTGAAGACCACCGCCTGCGTGCAAACTCACGTGTTAAAAGAACCAGGTGCCGGCAGCAGCCCTGCCACGTGCAACCTGCGAGATCTCCCACAACACCCTGATTCCCTTGAGCCACGTCCCTTACCTGTAAAGTGTGGGTAACGGCTCCCACCTCACCGGGCTGTGTGAGGGCGGGGTGGGGTCACGTGTGCAGAGCCCCTGTGTGCTGCCTGGCAGGGTCCGTGTGTGTTTTGTTCTCCTTCCTTCTTCCCCTGCTCTGCCTGCTTTCTGAGTCAAAGAATCAGGCTGGGTTAGTCCCAGCTGTGGCCTCTCTCATCCGCAATGAGTTGTGAGGGGCTCTCCCCAAACAGCCAGCATGTGTCGTGCCTGGCAAAGCATTTTGCATGTGTATCTTTTCCAATTTTCACAAAACTCCCATGAGATAGGTCCTATTATCGCCATTTTCCAGATGAGGAAACTAAGGCCCAGAGAACGACGGGCACGGGGTCATCCAGGCAGGGAGGGGTGGAGCAAGGGCTTCGTCTCAGCTCTCACCGCACCGGAGTTCGTGTCCTGCCAGCGGTCCCGGGTTTCCCTCCCCGCCCGCTGCCAGGGGCTGCCCATTAAACAGCTGTGCACTTATAGCCTAAGCCGCCTATAGCTGTCCAGTGGAACCGTGTAATTGTGTCTGGTATAGAATGGTATCACTGTATCATGAAAATTGGGAGGCAGTCTGAGATAGAGGCTTTGGAAGATACCTTATGAATTAAAAATGGCTACCTAGCTGCCTGCGCACAAAAGGGGCCAGCATCCTGGGTGGCACCTGGGCCGGGCTGCGTTTGATGGCTTTGTGATCAACATATGGCAGCCAGTGGTGTGGGTTACCTCATCACCTCAGCTTTCAGTGGAGGCGGCGGGCACAGGCTGAGGGCTTACGTCTCCCCCTCCCCGGCACTGGACCCTCCAGGTGGGGCATTAGGCCCACCTCCTCCCCAAAGCTTTTTCTGAAGCCACCTGGAGCCTTCTCCCTGTTGATCCTTGCTGGGTGCCTCGTCTGCATTCAGGTCTCAGCTCAAATGTCATCTCCACAGGGAGCCGTCCCTGATCACCCGCAGTCCCACTGTCACCCTGTCACTCTCCTCTCCACATTCGGTTTTCTTTCTTTCAGAGTGCTTATAGTTTCTGAACCTCTCTCCTCACCTCTGTATGAGTTTGCCTATTGTTATCCGCCCCCCATGCCCCACTGGAATGCAGCCCCAGGGGGCTGGGGGACTGGTTCCAAATAGGTGCTCAGGGAACAGTGTTTGAACGAATGAGCGCCGAAGCGGGGACGTCTGGGGGCTTCTCTGAGGCAGGTGTGCAGGGCTGTGGGGCAGGATGCTGCTGGGGTGACTTACCGTGTGGCACCGCACCAGGGCCGGAAGGAGGGATCGGCCGGTTAGCAATTCCAGCTGGGGCTACCAGCCCTTCTGAACAAACTGTGACAATATGTTTGAGCTGAGCCTGGCTCAGTTAATTACAGTTATTACTGTCCAGTCAGGGAAAGATAACCTTCCGAGTCCCTCAAGTAGGTGGGAATTGCAGTCAGCTTGTCTTGCAGGCGTTTCACAGACCAATGGTTTCCATCAAGCTCACTTAAAGCAACAAACGATTACCTCTCCTAATAAGACCACAAACTGGACTCTGATTAATTTGCTAATAACTGGCTCCAATTTATGAAACATTAACCTGAGTAGCCAAAGATAGTAAAGCCTATTACCTCAGGGTTGCTAAGGGTCAAGCCATGGCCCTCTCTCACACACAGCAGTGCCTGGCTCCCTGCCAATGGGGAGCCCCGGACAGGCATCCTCTGCAGACACCATGATAGGGATCAGCAAGGCACCACCAGGGGCGATGGCTCAGATCTGAGTCCCCCGGGTTCCTAAAAACCTCCACTCTGCACCTGGGGGAACTTCCCCAAAGGCAACAATCATGGTGTGCGCGCCACAGTAACCGCCAGGATGCCCCCTCGGTTCTGTTTCCTGGGGAAAGTTGGGAACAGGCTAAACGTCCGGACGGCATGGGATTAGTTCAATAAGTTACAACACGAGATTCGGTCAGCCACGAGAAACAGTGTTGCAGAAGAGACCTGCGTGACTTGGCAAAACCAACTGAGCTACCGGCTGGGGCAGATGTTTGTGACTTGAAAAGACAGATGCTCAAGACCTTTTTTCCCAGGGAGTCACGAAATATCATTGCTCTGCAACACACATGCTTTATTGTTTAAAAATGCAGGGGTGGGCAAAAGTAGGTTTATAGCTGTTCGCATGGAAAATAATCCGATACTTAATAAGCAATAATAGTAGAGGAAACTCTGTACTGCACGTCCTCACAACCGTAGACCTGCTCTTGCCCATTGCCGCATGAGCACAGATCTAGGAAGGAAGTGTTAACAGCGTGTCAAAGGCTGCCTCTGTCGCGGGAGACTGCTCTGCACTCTGGGCAGCACCCCTAACCTTGAGCCACTGGACACCAGGAACACCCCTCTACCCCGCTGTGACAGCCGGCAAATCCCCAGGCATTGCCCAAACTTCCCTAGGTGGGGGACAAAACTGCCCCTGGTCGAGAACCATGGTTCTAGAGTCATGTCAACTTTTCCCTTTTGACTTAATTGATTACTTCTGTTAAAACAAAACAAAAAAAGAAGTTCCTTTAGCAAATAATCCCCAAAGTTCTAGGACTGGATGGCGGTGGTGGCTGCACAGCGTTGTGAAGTGCCCAGTGCCGTAGAACCGTGCGCTTGCAAGAGTACATTTCACGTTGTATTTTACCACAAGAATCCCCAAGGCTTGACGATATGTGTCTATATTTTCTATGATGGTGCCGGATGCAGCCTGATTGGGAAATGAATCCGCTCTAATTAGTTATTCTTCCTGCACCGGGATCGCCACCTTACTAACGACCATTTGCTCAGCGTCATTTCTCCCGAGGACAGGGACCTTTCCTGCCTTGGTCACTGCTACTACGTCAGCCAGGACAAAAGGAGGAATTTGCCTGAATTTGCAAGGCCCTGGAGAGGCTGAGCTGCATTAGAGGAGGTCTCCGCTCCCAAGTGGCACCCATCAAGACGAGGAAAGAGGACCTGGGCCAAGCAGGTGCCCAGCCCAGCCGAGGGAGGCTGATGAGGGCATGGGGAGGCTGGTGCGGGAGGGGCCCCTTCAGCCGGGCCTTAGAGGGCAGGGTGTGGGTAAGCATGGAGAGGGAGGGGGCAGTCCCATCAGGGGGACCAGTATGAATGAAAGGATGGAGGGGGGCCAATGGCTTCACTGGTGCAGAGCTGTTAGGAAGGGCAGAGTTCATGTGAAGTCCCGTCAGGAGCGACTGAGCTAGGGTGTGGGAGCCTCAGACGGCAGGTGAGCAGTTGGGATTTTTGTCCAACAGCAGTGGGGAGTCCCCGGAGGCAGGAAGGCCTGTCAGTGACGAGGAAATGGACTGGGTGACAGTAGTGGGGAAGGGGCAGTTACAGGGCCATGGCTGTGGGCCCACTGTTTCAGTCCGGGCTCTAAGCACTTCACATGCTTAGTCCGTTACTCTTCATGGCGATGCCACAGGCAGAGCGTCCTCACTGCCATCTTTGTTACTCTCATTATTATTACTATTCCCATTTCACAGGTGAGAAGACAGAGGCACAGAGAAATTAGGTGACTTTCCTGAGGTCGCATTGCTGGTTCACAGCAGAAGCAGAACTCAAGGCCACACCCACCGACCCCAGAGCCTGCAGCTTAGCCCACACGCCAGGCTGCCCCCAGCCTCGGGGAAGATGCGTGCTTCTGCCCACTGGGACAGCGCTTCACAGGGCTTCTCACACTTGAGAGCTCACTGGCTTCTCAAAGTGCCCTGTGAGGCCAGCACGGCACCCTACTCATCAGCTGAGGAAACTGAGGCTCAGCCAGGGAAATGACACATCCAAAGACATACGGCTGGTGACCCCTCTGGAATTAGATCCTGGGTCTTTTGAGTCTCAAATGCCCCTCCTGGCTGCCATGGTCTCTCCTGTGAGGGGCTGGTCCTCCCTAGGCCCTCGGGACTGGAGTCTGGCCAGGGGATGAGCAAAGTGAGGAACAGGAAAGCAGGGAGCTCTGGATCTCTCAGGGACCCATCTGATCATTGGCCTGGGGCCTGGTTCCCACCAGGGCCAGGGCCAGGGCCAGGTGGGCCCAGAACAGCCACGCCCATCCTTAGTGGGGTCCCTCCTTGGGCCAAGGGTGGGAGCCGAGGTGCATCACGGTCTGGACAGACCACCTGCTCTGCCGGCTGCTGAGCCAAGCCCACCTAACTCACCTTAGGCGTGGCACTTAAGAGGGCATCAGCGTTCTGGGCGATTTATGGGCTCCGATAAAGCCATCTCAGTCCTGGAATAAGAAGCCTTTGATATTTGATGATCTGAAAGGCCTTGTCCTAGAGGGAGAGTGTGAAGGGGGAAGGAGGAGGGGAGATACTTAGGAAAACAAACAGGAAAGCGATCAGGTGCCCAAGGAGAAGGAAGCACAAAGTGGGGGTATCCTCTGTCTGTCCCCCCTCCTCTTGGCACCGCTGTGCCGATCCAGCAGTGGGAGTGGCAAAGACAGGCCCCGGGGGACGGCACAGCCTGGGGAGTCATGGCACCGGTGACTATCACCCACAAACTGGGCCCCTCTCTACCGGCAATAGGTGGGGGCATGAGAATGCTCCCGGGGAACCCCCTGTAAAGGGGAAGACTGGTCACCCCCAGGGAAAGGACAAAGGACATGCACAAAGAAGATGGCTGAAGAACTCATAAAGCATCACTAAGTTAGGAGACTGGATTTACTCTTGTGGGCCTCTGAGCCTCGGTGCCTCGATGTGGGCAAGAATACCTGTCCTGCTCACAGGGCTATTTGAAGGCTGGATGGAATAAGGGACGTAAAAAGTTCCACAAACTGTGAAGTGCCGAGCCACGTTGGGTTTGTGGCAAGGATGGCAAACCAGGTGGAGCCAAGCAGCGGTTGGCACTGGATGGTATCAGAAAAGACTGTGTCGAGTGGGGCAGGGTGGGGGGAGACGCCGGTGGGAGCTGCACACTGGACATTGTGGGGAGAGAGGGCTTGTTGCCCCTGAGCCTTCCACTCCTGTTTCCCCGAGTCCCCCTGCATCCCGCACTTGCTCAGCTCCAGTTTGCCATCATCCTGATCTTGTGGGAGACACTGGCAGCAGAGAGCTCCACGTTCGAATCCTCGCTTCACTACTTGCAGCCATGTAACTCTAGGCAGGTGGCTTCACCCTCTGAGCCTCAGTTTCCTCACCTGCCAAATAGGGATAATAACAGAAGTTGCCTCCTAGGGTTGTTGGAAGGATTCACCAGGACATGAGCTCAGCATCGGCACACGGCAGCACTCCCCGATTCCCCAGGTCCTCTCCCCATCTCCCCGGCCGCCTTCCTTCCTGGAGTGCTGATCCCAACAGACCCACAGAGGCCCGCCCCTTTCAGCCCCAAGTGCTGCAAGTTCCAGAGTGAATGACTTTCAAATCTAGGAAGGAGAGCCCATCGCACACACCTTGAGCTGGGTAATTTATGAATCAAATTGTGCTCTGTCAGGGCTCCGCAGCTCAGAAATAGATGTGGTCCGACGAGGTTCAGGGAGCCGGTTTCAGACATAGTTATCTTCATAGACACTGGCCACCAGTGAGCAGAACCGGCCCAGATCACTGACCTTGAAGGGCTCCCCGAGGACGGCAAAGCCACCCTCGGCTTGGCCCCTGCTCTTGAAGAGAGGTCAGGGATCTGCCTGGGGATCAGGAAGACAACTGGGCCAGTCACTCAGCCTCTCTGGGGCTCAGGGTCCTTCCCTGTTTAAACAAGGAGGGGCTTTGCTATGGCAGGGTTTTCTCAAATGTCTTTGTTTTAGTAGAAAGTCCTCTGATCCGATACAATCTTGCATAAAACCCCAGTACATAAAACAGCCCAAGTCAGAGCTAGCTGCCCTGGCTGAAGCAGACAAGGGGGGCGGGGTGCCGGAGTCCAGCATGCTCAGGGCCAACCTCACCCCAGAGGTGACCCTGGAGGTGGAATTGAGGGCTTGGGGCTTCAGGGAACCCGAGAGCCCCTATGGACTCTTTCAGTTTTAGTACCCCATGGTTCTCTGTGAGCCCTCAGCCAAGGATGCCTGGGGCCTGACATCATACCATCTGGGTCACACCCTAGGACCAAGAAAGACTGGCCAGGCAGGCACAGTTCCCGAGGCTCGGTGCATCAACACATCTTCATCTGGACCTGATCTTTTTCCAAGAGGCAGATGTGGTCGTGGCTCTAACCAGGGCTAAAATCAGCATCTCTCCTTCTGTGTGACTGTGGGCACGTTTACCTACCCTCTCTGGGCTTTCACTTCCTCAGCTGTAGAAGGAGAGGAACAATAACCATTTCACAGAGCTGATGTGAAGATAAAAGCAGGTGATACACTTTTTAGGTCAGCACATAGTAGATGCTCAGTAAATATTTGTCATTATAAATTGTTTTCGAGAAGGAGGGAAATGCAGCATTTGACACAGGCTATGTAATCCCTACAGTAACTTTGTTGCGGAGTAAACTAAGGGGAGGCAAAAGAACTTGTTTTAAATTACAAGGCTGGTAAGCGGCTGAGCTGAGATTTGATGCCGCAGCCTTTGATGTCAAAGCCTGCGTTCCTTCTCCTGCTCCTTTCAGAACCATTGCTTCTTGAAGGCCCCAGCAGGAAAGCTGCAGATTGTGCCAAGCCCAGTTTCCTGATGTGGGAGGGAGGGTTTCCTGGCATCTGGTCAGTGACTCAGAGCGTAGCATCAAAGCAGATGTCCCTGATCAGGGAATGACTGAAGGAAAAAACTACAGATTTAGTTAAGTACAAAACCCACTGGACAATGTGGAAAACAGAAAATCTTGTGTTCTACTGAAAATGAGTCAGAATCATTATGTTCATATGAGAAGATCACAGATTTGGCCCATGGGGCAGGAGACCCCACTGAAAACAGGCAAGTCAGGGTTTCCCTGGGGGCTGTCTGCAGAACCCGGATGCACAGGGTATGGGAAAGCCCAACTTCAAAACAAATGTGGGAAACACTGAGGAGTTCTCCTAACTGCAGGGCTTACTGGAGCCTCTCATGAGCCAACGGGCAGTGTGACTTGCACAGGGACAAGGATGCTGTGGTGCAGTGTCTCTTCGACACATGTGCCGCAGAACACTTTTTGCAAAGGCTCTCTCAAAGGGGGGTGCAAGAAACCCACAGACAAAACTGAAGGTGTAAGAAGGGCTGCTTCCTGGCACTGGCTGGTGTGGCTCAGTGGATTGGGTGCCGGCCTGGGAACCAAAGAGTCAGTGGTTCAATTCCCAGTCGGGGCACATGCCTGGGTTGTGGGCCAGGTCCCCAGTTGGGGGCTTGTGAGAGGCAACTGTTGGATGTTTCTCTTGCACATCAATGTTTCTCTCCCTCTCTTCTTCCTCCCTTCCCTCTCTCTAAAATAAATAAATAAGATCCCCAAAAAAGAATAAGAAAAGAAGAATGGCAGACAGTTACAGTGCAGCGGGGTCTCCGAGCATATGAGTTGGATGCATCCAGTATCAGAGATGGAAGATGAAAGGGTGTTTAGGGCCCGTTGGGCGCGAACTTTCTCTCCCCAGGGGTTGGAGGGTCAGAGATGAGGGGGAACTTGACCAGCAGCGCACAGTAAGTTAGAGGCAGAGCCGGCACCAGACAGGTCGACTTCAAGTCTGGGTGCCCATCCAAGCCAGTGAGATGTGGATCCCAGACCAGTGGGGGGGGGGTCCCCTGGCAACTCTGGAGACCACACTGACATTAATTTTTACTGTGGAAAGTTTGATACACTCACAAATGTGGAGACATGAGTACAATGAAGTCCCCACCACCTAGATTCAACAATCACCAACATTTTGCCAGTTTTGTTCATTTAAACGCACTCCCTACCAACTTTTTTCTGGAGTTGCTGGAGCAAATCCCAGTTCATTCTTATTTTTAAAATATATTTTATTGATTATGCTATTACAGTTGTCCCATTTCCCCCCATTCACTCCCTTCCACCCTGCATGCCCCCCCACCCTCCCCCTTTAGTTCATGTCCATGGGTCATACATACAAGTTCTTTGACTTCTACATTTCCCATACTAGTCTTACCCTTCCCCTGTCTATTTTCTACCTACCATTTATGCTACTTATTCTCTGTACCTTTTCCCCCTCTCTCCTCCTCCCACTCCCCTGTTGCTAACCCTCCATGTGATCTCCATTTCTGTGGTTCTGTTCCTGTTCTAGTTGTTTGCTTAGTTTGTTTTTGTTTTTGTTTTAGGTGTACTTGTTAATGAGTTTGCTGTCATTTTAGTATACATGTTTTTTATCTTCTTTTTCTTAGATAAGTCCCTTTAACATTTCATATAATAAGGCCTGGGTGATGATGAACTCCTTCAACCTGACCTTATCTGAGAAGCACTTTACCTGTCCTTCCATTCTAAATGAAAGCTTTGCTGGACAGAGCAATCTTGGATGTAGGTCTTTGGATTTCATGACTTTAAATACTCCTTTCCAGCCCCTTCTTGCCTGCAAGGTCTCTTTTGAGAAATCATCTGACAGTCTGATGGGAACTTCTTTGTAGGTGACTGTCCCCTTATCTCTTGCTGCTTCTAGGATTCTCTCCTTCATTTGAATCTTGGCTAATGTAATTATGATGTGCCTTGGTGTGTTCCTCCTTGGGTCCAATTTCTTTGGGACTCTCTGAGCTTCCTGGATTTCCTGGAAGTCTATTTCCTTTGCCAGACTGGGGAAGTTCTCCTTTATTATTTGTTCAAAGAAGTTTTCCACTTGTTGCTGTTCCTCTTCCCCTTCTGGTACCCCTATAATTCAGATGTTGGAACGTTTAAAGATGTTCTGGAGGTTCCTAAGCCTCTCCTCATTTTTTTGAATTCTTATTTCTTCCTTCTTTTCTGTTTGGTTGTTTCTTTCTTCCTTCTGGTCCACTCCATTAATTTGAGTCCCAGTTTCCTTCCCATCACTATTGGTTCCCTGTACATTTCCCTTTATTTCATTTAGTGTAGCCTTCATTTTTTTCATCTAATTTGTGACCAAATTCAACCAATTTATGAGTATCCTGATCACCAGTATTTTGAACTGTGCATCTGATAGGTTGGCTATCTCTTCGTTGCTTGGTTGTATTTTTTCTGGACATTTGATCTATTCTTTTATTTGGCCCATTTTTTATTGTCTCAGAGCATCTGCTACATATAAGGGGTACAGCCCTAGGTGTTCGTTCACCTGGGCAGGTCAACCCAGTCACTGAGTTGTGATGCTGTATGTGGGGGTAGGGTCTGAGATGGAACAATGGTGCTAGCTCTGCTCTCTGCCAAATTTCAGTCCCTTCCGCTGCTTCCCCCAAGCAAACTGGACCATTCTGGTGCTGATTCCTGGTGGGTGGGTTTGTGTACATTCTGGGACCCCATGGGTCTCTCCAACAAACTCCCATGAGACTGGGAGTCTCTCCCAGCACCTCAACCCCCACAGGTATTTTCAGTTGGTGTTTTGAGGCTTTATTTCTTGGTGCTGGGACCCTGGGTTGTGAGGTCTGTCTCGCTCCCTAGTTTCATCTGGTTCATCTGTGCATGAATGTGTGCACTGCCCGGTCAGCCAGCCACCGCTTCTTTTGCCTCCACCCCTCTCCATCCAGCCTCTGGACTCCGCCCTTCCTACTGGTCTGGGTGAATGTGTCCACTTTAACTCCTTGGTTGTCGGACTTCATACAGTTCGATTTTCTGTGAGTTCTAGTTGTTGTTGTTTTTAAATTGTTGTCCTTCTTTTGGTTGTGCGAGGAGGCACAGTGTGTCTACCTATGCCTCCATCTTGGCTGGAAGTCCAAAGTTCATCCCCAGTTCATTCTTAAATACTGTCTACATCTCTCTCTCCCTCTCCCTTTTATCCTCAGAGGACATGCTCATTGATTTTAGAGAGAGAGAAGGGAGAGGTGAGAGAGACATCGATGTGAGAGAGAAGCATTGATTGGTTGCCTTTCACACACACCCTGACTGGGACTAAGCCAGCAGCCTAAGCATGTGCCCTGACCAGTAATGGAACCCATGGTCTTTTGATTTGTGGGGTGATGACCAACTGAGCCACTCTGGCTCGAAGTGGAATTCGTATAAGGAATATAAGGAATTTCTTATAAGGAATTCTGAAATGTCTGAAACACGCCATTATTACACCAAACAAAATAAACAATTCCTTAATGTGACCTCAAACCCTACAAACTGTATTCAAGTCCAGGGCCCCCATTTCAAAGCCATATTAGGGTTAGAGGTTTTAGCCCATTCTACCCAGTCCTCAGAGACCAAGCATCTGATGCATCACCAGCAATGATGCACCAAGCATCATTGAAAATGAAAACAAAAGGTGCCTTTCACTTATTAAACACAAATGAAAAGAAGAAGAGAGAGGATTAGAAGCAAATATGGTAAAATGTCAACAAATGTTTGCGGGAGGGTGAACACACAGTGGGGGCTGTTACGTCAGTTCCTGTACTTCTCTAAATATTAAATATCTCACACTGGCCAGTGATCCTGGCCCTGCTCCTCGGCCCAGGGGTCCTGGACAGGGGTGTGTGGGGTGGAGAGGATGAGTGGCCGTTCCATCCTGGCAGCCTGGCCTCCAGGATGTCCCCATCGTCTCAGCTTGAGCATTAGTCCCAGATGTCACATTATGTCCCTAGGCCCTGGCCCAGCGCCCCAAACCAAGTGGGCGTTAAGAATGTTGATGAGCTAGCCCAGACAGACAGGGAGGGGTGTCCCGAGACGTTATTCTCCCCTTGGCTCACATGGGCAGGAAGTTCTGCTGAGCAAGCGAGAAGCGGGAGAAAGACGTCCTTGCCTTTTCTGCCTGGGAGGAGGATCAGCAACCAAAACCTTTCCAAAGCCTCTGACTCAGAGTTCAGGGTCCTTTCAAGCGTGGCCTTGGGTCCTTCTCCATTGCAGGGGCCGGCCTGGGCTACAGACCCCTCCTCTCCTGGCGGAGGGCAGTTTCTCTGGGAAGCTCCCAGCATAGCAGAAGGGTTGGGCACCTCCACTCCAAGCTCTGTGAATAGATACTTCCCGAAGGGGAGCAAAGGATTCTGCTGGAGACAGACGGCAATTTGGGGGGGGGGGTGTTTTGCAAGCTCGAGACTCTCAGTATCCATGGAAAAGAGGACATGAGCCTTTGTTTGTGGCAGAAGCTCTGGCACCAACGCCAGCATCCAGCAAAGCCTCGGAATCTAAATACCACCTCAGCAGAAACCAGAACGGAGGGCAGTCTTTGCTCTCCAGCCCCCACCTCTGCCCAGATGTGCCCCCCTCCCTCCCAGCACTAAGCTCCAAGCAATGCCAACTGTGGCAGCCAGAGCCTGTAGCTCCCCTGTTGGAAGATGACTTATGGCTTTAATTACTGAGGGCCGAGTGTGAGGCTCGGGAAGGAGCCAGCCCCACCAGGCTTGGTTCCTGTTGACCAGAGCTGCCAAGTTGGCGAGGGCATTCCTCATGGTGCCACGCTGTCCCCCACACTTTGGACGATAACCAGGCCCTCCCTTCACTTCTGGGGTGTCTGTAGCCTGCCCTCCTGCTCTTGAGGGTGGGGTGGGGTGGAGCAGGAGTATGGATGTGGTGGGGTGTGTGCGAAGAGCAGCTCTGAGGCCAGCCCCTGGGACAGCGTGACCTTGAGAGTTGTGGGAGAGACACAGCAGGGAGGACATGGGGCAGGGAGAGCAGGCCAGGCCAACAGGAGGCTGGGAACAATGACCAAGCCCTTCTAACGGAGAACAGTGGTTGCCAGAGAAGCTGGGGGTGGTGAGGAAGAGCTGTGAGCAAGTGGCAGGCAAACAGACAGAGCCTGAGATGGTTGGCAGGACAAGCACCTGGGTTCTCTCCCACCTGCTCACCCCGCGGCCTTCCCACTGGTTTCCCTGTTTCTCCTCTTGCCCTCTCTCCAGCCCATTCTCCACCCAGCAGATCTTTCTGTGATCTTTTAAAAGCCTCACGCAAATCAAGTTACTCCATTATTAACATCCTCCCAGAGCAAGTGGAATAATCCCAACTCCTCATTCTGTCTGAAGATCTCCAGTGACCCGTTCCCATCCAGCTCCCTGGACTCACTGTCTACACCTAATCCTCTGCTCCCCATCACACCCTCATCTCATTGAATCCTTTTCTAATGGTCTGTTTCTTAAATATACCCAGCTCATTCTCGCCTCAGGGCCTTTGCACATACCATTTTTGCTGCCTGAAATTCTTTTTCTCCGCAACTCCACATGGCTGCTCAGGTGCCTCTCAGAGGTGGGCCACATCGCAGGGGCCTTCTCCAACCGCCCTGGCTAAGGAGCTGTAGCTCAGTCATTCGCCACCACACACACATACATGCATGCACACTCACACACTCTCTCTCGCACATGTTTTATTCTCTTGCAAGTACTTGTCACTCTTCCTCACTAAACTATAAATCCCATGAGGGCCACGACTTTATCTGTCTTGTTCATGGCTACATCCCCAGAAGCTGGAACACGAGGAGCGCCTGATAAACATTTATAAATAATCAAATTAGCTCAAAATCTTTGTGTTACAAAGAGGCACAAGGAGAGCCCCCCAAACTTCCCAGCAAGTGAGAGGCAGAGCGGTAGACCAGGAAGGACTACCTGAGTCTCCAGGCCCAGGCCCCCCCTTACTCTGCCTCCTCCCCTCTGTGTGGTGAGTGAATCGCCAGGCCCTGCCACTCCCTTCCCTCGGTGACGAAAGTTCCCTTGGGAGGCAGGCTCCAGGGACCACTGTGGGGCATTTTGAGGAGCCCCTGTGACAGACCTTGACAGCTTCCGGCATCTGAGGCAGCTTCAGGGCAGATGGGGAGGGGGGAGAAGTAATGAGAGGGGAGAGAATGGGGGCAGAGCAGCCAAACGGGTGTCTGAGGAACAGGCGCCTCCCTCACTGCTCTGGAACTCAGTTTGCTCATGATTCCCTAGGGGGGTTGAACTGGACCAAAGCTGGGTCCCTGCAGCCTGTGACAGGTGAGCTCCAGGACACTGGGCCCCCACTGGAGAAAGATGAAGCTGGGCAAGGGGACATCACGGGTGATGGTGCAGGCTTTGCTCCCCGCCCCCCTGGCCCGAGTTATCAATCTCCCTCCACCTGGAGAACTCCCTGAAATGAAATTCCCGTGGGCACGGGGTCTGTGATATAACAAGTCACTCACTTTGCCTGGGAAATGAAAGATGATAAGGCAGAGTTCCTGGGACAGAGGTGATCTCCATAAATCTGCCAGAGTGCACAGGGGATTACTTTGTGGGAATAATTATCTGTCCTTCAAACAAAGACCTGACCTCAGCAACCGAATGTCCTCAACCTGCGAGGGAGGGAGCACTGGGTGGTAGGGAGGTGGGCCCCGGCCGGAGGCAGGCCACAGGGCAGGGTGGGCTGCGTAGCGAGCACTGTATGATACCAGCTCACGGCCCCCTCCTACCCAACACGCAATCTGCCTGCCTTGCAACACTTTCGGCAACTGGGTCATTCTTGACCCCTCCAACAACCAGGCCTCCCATCTGTTTCTTGTGCCAACTCAGGGCACCCCATCTCATATCCTCTCCTAGTTACACTTCTGCACAGACTTGGGGGGGGGCACTGATATGGATGGTAGAGTTCATGGACACTGGGCAGAATAAAGACTGGACCAGGAGATAGTTCAGCATCTGCCACTTAACCAAACACATAACCTTGAGTTTCTTGAACCCTCTCAGCCTCAGTTTACCCATCTATAAAAGGAGAACGCGCAGGCAGGGTCTGTGTCTGACAGCTGTCACGACAATCCAGTGATGGGGCTACCCTGTCACGACAATCCATCTCTGGGCAGGCTAGCCCCAGAGACGGCACATGGATTTCAGACTCACACAGACCTGCCACTTCCTGGCCCAGAGTGACCCATCCTGTCACACAGCCTTTGTGAATCCCTTTCCTCATCTGTGAAATGGGGGCACCGACAGACTTTGTTGTAAAGCATAAAGATGCCCCTTCTGGAGAAGGCCCCGCAAGGCATCCTTGGGTGGGATTCCGCTGACAGCCTAATTGTGGGGTCAAGCGGCTTTCTGCCTTCCGCTCTCACCCCAGGCCGGTCTCTTCTCCCCGCTGCACCCACAGTGTGCCAAGCAGAAGGCAGCATTCTTGGAGCCAGAGGAAATCAGTGCTGATCACAGGAGGGCTGCCAGAGCCAGGCTCCACATGAGCCAAGCCCCAATTAGCTATTCTGAGTCACAGGACCATGAAGGAAAGGTGGTGGGTGTGGGCTTAGGTTCCTGGAAAAATAAGGAGTAGGGGGTGGATTTCATGGTTAAAGTGTGGACATTGGGTGCTCACGTCTGGGCAGAGGTGGTGGGATGTGACAGGAAGTTCCTGGATATGGGATGCGGGGGGCTGACTGGTCGGCTTCCGTGTTCTCATGGGTAAAATGGGGAGGCTGCCCCTTCCTTGTAGCATCGGCCTGAACACAGATAATGTAGGTGAAGGGCGCTGGCAGCTGCTCAGGCCCACGTGAGCCTCTCAGGAAAGGATGGCTTCTCTCTGGGTCTAAAGGTGACATGAACGGGGCCTGAACAGGCCTCCAGGGTACAGCGGCTCACATCTCAGGGCGCTGTGGACATGTGGGTTCCAGGGGATTTGGTGATCACTGTGAGGGGGAGGGAAAGAATGAGGCAAAGGAGGCAGACACTTGTGAACTTCTGAGCCAACCAGGCAGCCGAAGCCCAGAGGTGACAGTGTCATGGGCACGGAGTGGGGGTGGCAGGGCACAGAGAACATGGAAGCTGAGCTGGTTGGTGAACATGAACCTTCCCATAAGGAACAAAATGGGGGTGGTCAACCTGATGACCCAACGCAAGTTGGGTCATCAGGAGAGGCCTAGGGAGGCAATGAGTGGGAAGATAAGGTTTCGGGGGGTGCTGTAGAAAGATGGATAAAGGGGAAACAGTCCGACCACGTAAACAGGATGATGCAGGCTCCCCACTGCTGCTCCTGAGTGCCCTTCCTTCGAGAAGGTACAATGAAAAGCAGTCATGTCTCTGAGGTGATGACAATGAACCTGGGAACAACAGCAGTTTACTGGGCACTTCCTATACACCAGGCATTGTGCTAAGCACGGCCCCTCTTTGAGGCAGGTGTTTTGCCTCTATTTACAGAAGTGATCTGTTAAGATCTCACAGGCAGCTGAACTTGAAGCCAGGATTAAACTCAGACCTGTCTGCTCCAAAGCTCTTAGCTACTATCTCAGCACACCAATACAGGAGTCATTGCCCAAGGTGCATCTAGTAGGTCATTTTGTCCTGTGAGTGGCACATCTCATCACTCCAGGTTGAGTCCATGTAGGGACAGGCTCCATACATCCTAACTCTTTGGCCACTGTGCCTGGAGGATGGCCAGGGGCTGAGGAAGGTGCTCTGAACTCTGGAGAAGCAAGGTGAGGAAGAAACGGCCAGGATTTCCTGGGTGTGGAGAGGCTGTAGGGTCCAGCTAAAAGCGGGGTTTGCTTCTTCAGATCTCTCGGGTCCACCTATACCTCTCTGCACTATGCTCACCTCATTGGACTTCAGATCTGACAACCCAAACTGGAGCCCAGGCTGCCTGGGTCCAAATCCTCGCTCCAACATTTGCTGGCTGAGTGGCCTTGGGCAAGTTACTTAATCCCTCAGCTCAGTTTCTTCACCTGCAAAGTGGGAACAATGACAGCGCCTTCCTCGCTGGGGTGCTGTGAGGAGTAAATGAGCCAACACACGTGAGCTGCTTTTAGGGTGGGGCCAGACACGTGGCAATCACCCAGTAAACGTCAGTAACTGGTATTACACTGGGCTTTCCTTTTCACCCCCCTGCACCTTACCCACTCTCTTATCCCAAAGAAGTACCAATTCCAGGACTGCTTTGCTAAATATCCCTGTATATTGCAGGTGTTGCTGTGAACGCCCACAGGTGCTGTGGATTATTTTTCACTTACCGACATGGTGTTGTGCTTTCTCATTCTATTTCTCCTATCACTCAATACTGGGTTTTAAAGATTTATCTCTTCTGCTATATGCTATTAAGTTGAATAATATGAAATTGTTGACATTCAACCATTTTGACCTATAAAATAGCGATTTCATGTGATTTAACCTAACAGTATGTGGCTTCTAGCTGATACAGAGCATTCTTCAGTGTAGAGGTGGGCAAACCTTTGTTTGTAAACAGCCACAGTCAATATTTTAGACTCCAAGAGGCAAAAGAGAGGGCATGGTGTTAGTACTTATTTGACATGAGAGGAAGTTAACTTCCACAGAACATTTTGATGGAATTAGAAATATAATAATAACTGAGCACTTTTTTGGTCATAAGGTCTATTAGGGAGAAGAATGGCATTTGGTGGCAGGGAATAATATTTCACTGAAGTGTTCAAAGACAGTGCTCTCTACCACCAAATCTGCTGCGAAAATACTCATCTGCAAACCTGTTCTGAGCGTGTAGACCCCATAGAAACGGGCAGCTGGGGGGTCTGGCCCAGGCGGTATGAAGAGGTTGGACACTGGTAGTCGCCATGTCTCTGATTTTTCTGATTTCTGATCAGTTTCAGCACCTCTACATATGTCCGCTAGTCACTGGCATCCCTATTCTGTACATACCTTTCGCCTGTTTTTCTACTGAACTCTCCAATCTTTTTACATGAACTTGTAGGAATTCTTCATATTATTCAGAGCATCAGTCCCTTGCTGGTTTTAACTGTTGCAAAAATCTCCCCAAATGTCATCTGTTGTTAATTTCAGCTATATATCACCATTGCACTGGAAATTTTTTGGTGTAGATAATTTCTCATCCATGGCCGGTGCTCTTTGGGTGCTAGGAAGTCCTTTCCTGCTACAAGGTCACGAAGATATACTCCACATTTCCTTTTAGGAGCTTTACAGTTTACCTTTCACACCGAGGCCTTTAATCCATCTGGAGTCCACCCTGGTTTATGGTACACGGCAGGGATCTCGCTTTATTTTTCTCCACATGGTGAGCTAGTTTTCCCAGCGCCAGCTCCTAAACAGGCCATTTTTCCCCATTGATTTGCGGTGCCACCTTTACCATATATCAAGTTCCCATATTTATACACGGTTCTAAGAGCTCTATTTGTCCCACTGGCCTATCTTTAAAAAGGCACTAGATGGATTTGAGGCCCTGCTGCCCTCTTATGTCCTGGCTGCCTGGGGTAACTCCATTTCTGGCTGCAAGCGACCTACGACTTGTAGACACCACCTGCAGTGATAAGCTGGCCAATCTCCCCCCTCCAGGAAATGTGGACTTGGAAAGCCAGCGTATGGGGATGGCGGACAGCTGAGACAGAAGAACCTTTCAAGGGGAGCTGTGATGGAGAAGTGGCCGTATGGCCCCCCTGGATCCACTGGGAACACAAGGAAGCCAGAGGGGTAGAAAGAGATGGGGGGGGTGCAAATGCTCAGAGAGGGGTAAGATGCGTGGTAGACAGAGTAATGGCCATCAAAGACATCCAGGTCCCAATCCTTGGAACCTCTGCATGTTACCTTATATGGCAGAAAGAACTTTGCAGATGTGATTCATTAAACATCTTGAAATGGGGAGACTATATGCTCCCTACGTGTCATCATAAGGACCTTAAAGAGGGAGGCTGAGGGGGGTCTGACTACAGAAGAGGAGAGGATCAGGTGACCAGGGAGAAGGAGGGTGGAGTGACGCAGCTGCAAGCCCCGTAACGCTGGCAGCCATCATGGCTGGAGAAGACAGGAAAGGGCTTCTTCCCTGGAGCCTCCAGAAGTGACCAGCCCTGCTCACACCTTGATTTTAGCCCTTAAGACTCATTTTGGACTTCTGGCCTCCAGAACTGTAAGCGGATAAATTTCTGTGGTTTGAAGCCATTGAGTTTGTCATTTTTTTTGTTTGTTTTAATCACAGTCACAGGAAATGAAGACAGATGCTGTGAGAAAGGAGAGTGTGCTTGGGCTTGCCGTCCCAGTTCCTCATCCCAGGAGGCCTGAATTGGAGGGGGTCTGCCCTGCATTCCTACGGGAACCCCGCAGGCTCCCAGAAAGCCCCTTTCTCTGAGCTTCCTAATTGCTCTTGGAACCATAGACGCCCTGAAAGAACTCACACTCCTAAGCTTGACCCCCAAGACCCTTCAAATCATCTTCCACCTTCCCTCTTCGGTGGCCTAGTTGGTTTACCCACTGCCCCTCAGACCTCTCATGAAGGCCTCCTCCTGGGCCTTAGCTCCTGTGGGACCCTCCTGTCCCAAATGCCCGTCCCCACTAACCCACCCATCCTTCATCCCAATGGCAGTGTCAGTAATACGGCCTTGTGGGTACCAGCACTTCTGCATTTCCAAGGGGGCTGCGTGGATGCGCCCCTATTGACTAGAGGGCTGGTATTTCCTGAGCTCTTGCCTGGTGCCCAGCCTGTTCTGAGCACTCACTGTGTATCGATGCAACTCTCCAAGCCCCTCTGAGCTCTGTCACCCCTCTCATTCTAAAGATGAGGAAAGTCTCAGGTCAGCTCTCTCCTGTGTCTGCTGTGCCCAGACTTCAGTCATTTGGATGCCATCCTCCCAATTTTTACCATATTTGTATGCAACTTAAATTATTATTATTTACTATCTTTCTTTAAATTGATTTAATTTTTTCTTTTTCTCTTTTTAAAAAAGATTTTATTTATTTCTTAGAAGGGAAAGGAAGGGAAGGAGAGAGAAAGGGAGAGAAACATTGATGTCTGAGAGAAACACCGATCGGTTGCCTCTCATAAGCCCCCCACTGGGGACCTGGCCCACAACCCTGCATGTGCTCTGACTGGGAATTGAACCATCAACCTTTCAGTTTGCAGCTGGTGCTCAACCCAGGGCATTCAATTTTTTTCTTTTAAACATCATTATAAAAGAATGTGTTTAAGAGAGAAGGAGCCAAAGGGAAAACCAGTTCATTGGCCATAAATAACAGTAATTGTAAAATAGATAAAATGAACCTATCTGGTTAGATTTCAGCTATACCGGCTTTGCATCTGAAGGCTCTGGCCATCTCATTTGTGTTGAATGGGGAGATGAGCTGGGCGCAGAGAGGTGTTAAAAGTGTGAGAGCCCCAGAGGCCTTCTCCCTGGACGAACTGACAGACAGAAATTCTGAAAGAGCCCTGAGGAGGGAACAGCCCTCTCACAGTGCGACTCGGTGTTATTTCCTGCCCCACCTGTGAGTCACTTAGAATTGCCTCTCTGGGGAATCATGTCTGGGTGAAGCTGCTGCCCCGGCCCCAGTTCTCGCCCCCAGCACGCTCGGCTCCTCTGGCCTCTGAGGACTTACTGAATGAAAGCACTGGCCGTTCAGCAAACGCTGTGTGGGCGGATGGGCAACTTTGCCCCAGCAAGTCCTCAAGCTTCTCAAAGGACTGGTTTTCCATTTCCAACTTCCATTCTAGAGGCTGTCTCCCCAGCCTCTTTTCCATTTCCAGCTTCCATTCTAGAGGCTGTCTCCCTGAGACCACCAAGTGTGGACCTCGATAAGCATCCACCGTCTCGAATGGGCAACTTTTCTGTCCCTGCAATGTCTAAGAGGATCAACAGCATCCCAGGACTCAAGTTCTCATTTGCAGAGTGCTCCCTGGAGTCTCAACTACATTGCTCCTGTGGACATTCAAGACTCCCACTGTTGTTATGAAGAAAAACCAGTCACTGGCTCCTTTAAAATAACCCTTGCCCTGCTGGACGTTGCTATGAAGTACCCTTCAGACTCTGCTTTCACTGATTCAGTAGCGCTTCACTGCTGCTGTCCTCCAGCCTGGGGCCCTTGTGTACTGGCAGCAGGAGGGCCAGGAGGGGCAGTGAGCCGGGAGACAGAGGCAGCATGATTGCACCCCACTCCCTACAAAGGAAACTCCCTGGGGGTGTGGGTGGGGGTGGGAGGGGGATGGAGCAGAGCCCAGCAGAATAAGACTATGAGCAATAAATTATTCTGTGCCGGAATGTTTGTTCACTTCAATCAATGTCTGCAAAATATCTGCCCTAAAATCTCTGTTTCCAGGATATTGGTCAAATATTTGAATGGTGCAGCCAGTTAATTGACTCAGGCAGAGCACTTGACAGAGAGGCAGAGGGAGAGACTGCGGGGTATGGAAAGACGGCAGAGCCCAGAGCCGGATCTGGTGGCTCCCAAACCCGGGCGGTACCCTCCAGACCTCAGGGCAGGGAGAGGGGTGAGGCCAGGGGCACTGGACAGGTAAGGGTTTGGGAGCCAACCTGCTCACCTCCCTCTAGTCACATGACCCTGCACAAATGGGACTCAGTGTCCTCATTTGGGAAATGGGATAACAGTGGTAGTACCGAGCTCATGCAGCTACTGGGGAGATTCAAGGGTCAATGCAAGTGGAAGCATTTTGAACTGTCCCTAAACCCAAGAAGCGTGAGCTCCTTTCACTATGTCATTGCTACTCCTCAGTCTGACGGCCGGAGCTTCCCAGTGGGCCTCACACTACAGCGGGGCTGGAGAGGGGCCCCTGAACATGCGCTCACACTGCCCTGCAGCTGGCGACTCCTTCCTCATGGTCTTTCCAGTCATCCCTTGGGGCTGCCTTTCCTTTCCTACGTGTGAATTAGCCGTTCAGTTGGGTTCTTCCTGGGACCTAGACCGGACACCTCCAGTGGATTGCTGGGTGGGCTTTCAGGGGCTGACATTTTGCCTAAAAGAAAGGTCCCTTCTCTTTCTTGTTTTAAATTGCTTCAAAACATGAATTCTGCAGGAGAGTTTGGGGTAAGGAGGGTGGCACAGTGTCCCTGTGGCTCTGCCTGGGCCCTACTGGGAGAAAGACTATAGGCCAAAGCTGGTGGGGAGAGCAGGAGGCCCCGCCTCTGCCCGCGACCTACTCCACTCCAGAGTCACAGTGTGTCCAGGGATGCTGGGTCATTCCAGGGGCTGTGGAGGGGCCTGGGTGACTTACCCACTTCCAGTGGTTTGGTATAGGGGACACCCACAGGGGTTAGGGGCAAGAGACTCGGTCAGTTAACTAGCACATGGGAATCGCTTCCCTCCCCACCCCACAGAGACCCCTGAAACACCTGGAGATTTTTCAGGGAGCAGAAGTCTCAGGCTTTGCAGGCACCAGGGACAGGCATGAGGTGTAGACATTTGCGTTTTTAGATTCCATTACCACCTACGTGCTGAGGAACCCTAGGATCTTGTATGTGCTGGTCATCAACCAGACCACAATTTATTTACTTAAAATTTAAAAAATTATTGCTTTGAGAGAAACACTAGTTTGTTATTCCACTTATCTATGCATTCACTGCTGGCTTCTTGTACGTGCCCTGACTGGGGATCAAACCCAAAACCTTGGTGTATGGGGACAATGCTGTATAGCCAACTGAGTTACCAGGCCACGGCTCAGACCATAATTTGTTTTTAGATAAACTCTACTAACATTCCCATTCTACAGATGGGGAGATGGAGGCACAGCCAGGAGAAATGCCCTACTTGAGGTCACCTGGACTTAAGCCAGGCTGGCCATGAGAAGGAGGTGTGACTGAGGCCTCTCTCACGGTTTTTGTCTCCCCAGGGTGCCTTGCCCACAGCAGGCACACGATGGATACCAATGACAAGGAAACGCTGACAGAAATGTAGGTGCAGATGTCAACAGTTTTTTGTTCCCCCTGGGAAGTCATGAATCAGAGCTGTGTGGGGCGGGAGGTGGCCGATGGGCTGAGCTAGTGGAACTCCATCTGCTTCCTGACGCTCTCCGCAGGGCGCCCCGGGGTGTCCCCCTCCTGTGCCCCCGCCCGTCCTCTCCTCCTCCTTCCTGCTCCGGCTGAGTTGAGCTCAGAGAGTCACGGAAACAGCCATGTGGGGTTGTGGGCGACTTCAAGCTTAATATCTTTGTTACCATATTGCAAAAGGGCATGCCTAAGACGGTGCCTTACACTTAATCTTTCTCTTTTATTGCTTTTTCTCTTGTATGATTTAACCTTGCACGGGGTATCAAGCTAGATAAATAAAAACTTTTATCTCAGATTAGCCCCCGCTGGGGGCTGCCTTGGAAGCTGAGCAGTCATCCAGAGCATCAGACGAAAACGGGAACTAGGAGTGTGAGCTGTTTTGAGGGGCTCATCTCAGCGCCAGAGCCCCCCCCAAAATATCTGAGACCTTCTCTGAGGTGGGAGGGACAAAATGTCGGTCACCTATCTGAGGCAGGTGACCGAAACCCCCCTGGCCCGGCCAGCGTCCCGACCCTGCTTCCTGACGCTCCTCACCCCTGTTACCTTCTCCCCACCCTGGTAGCTCCTTCCCGATCCTCAACACAGTCTGCAAATGCTGTCTTTGCTGACTTCTCTCTCTTTCCCACTAGAATGTGAGCTCCATGAGGGCAGTGAGAGTGGCCTTCCCATCACAGTTGGTCCCCAGGGTCCAGTGTGGGGCCTGGTACCCAGTAGACACTTAATACTTGTTAGTTAATTAAAGAAATGGCGGCATGACTGAATGAACAAATCCCAGGGTTCCAGTCTGGCACGTAAACCATGGGTTGACATAAATTGTTCGGTTTCTCAGGCTGAATATCTGGAATTGAATCCTGGGCCCACCACTTAGGTGCCCTGTGACCCTAAGCACGTCTCATGAGCTTTGAGAGTTTTAGCTTTTTTATCTGTTAAGTGACTCTGGCCAGCCACATTCTGGGATTATGGTGGGCGTGGGAGATGATGTAGTGGCCCGAGGCAAACTTGCACATGTGTTCAGGGACACATATACATGATGGTCATAGCACAGTATGTAATAGCAAAAATCAACCCATACACCCATGGACAGAAAAATGGATTACTGGTAGTACAACAGGAATAATATGTAATAACAAAAATGAACAAATGATACCTATACCAAAAACACATGGATGAATCTAGGACATATATTATGTAATATATAATATTCTCCCAGGAGACTATGCATAACATGGTATTTGTAAAATACAGTTCAGATCCCTGACGGGTGTGGCTCAGTGGGTTGGGCATTGTCCCTTGAGCCAAAATGTCACTAGTTTGATTCCCAGTCAGGGTACACACCTGGGTTGTGGGCCAGGTCCCCCATTGGGGGCATTTGAAAGGCAACCAATTGATGTTGCCCTTATACACCAATGTTTCTCTCCCTTTCTTTCTCCCTCCCTTCCCCTCTCTAAAAATGAATAAAGACTTAAAAAAATAAAAATAAAGTTCAGAGACAATTAAATCTAAGCAATGTGTGATCCATATATATATATATATAAATATATAATATTTTAAAGGGGAATAAAAAGTGTTAGATTCTAAAAGATATGGTGATGTGGATGTGGAGATGGGGGGTGGGCTGGAGGAGGGCCCTGGGCAGATGTAAGGTGCGGATGATGGTCCAGCTCTTGGGCTGGCTGGTGGGTTCACAGGTGTCCACAATATACTTAAAAATTTATAATGAAACTAAAAAGGGCCACACATGGACCAATGTTGACTGTGAGCTGAGAGTTATATGTAAATTGGGCCTGTGTCCCTGAGGTATGCTAAATAAGGAGAAAAAGAAAAAGTGCAAAATAAATGGTGGCCAAGTTCATAATTCTCCATAGAGTTCAAGGCCCCGGGAAGTCCAACACAAAGCAATTATATTAGACATGAGAAAAAAGTGGAAAATAGCCAACTTTTCAAATAAGACAAATGCCGGTTGACACAGGGAAGCCAGACTAGAATTCCCCTGCCAAGTAACCTTGGCCATGACTATCTACTAGCCCCCAGGCACGCCTGAAGAGGCCCGGCTCCCTGAGCGGAGCTGAGGTCCTTCCCCTGCCCACCTCGGGTTGCGGGTGCAAGGTTTAGCAGAAGAGGGTCTAGTTGGACCTCATGGGGAAGTCTCGGGGCCCATGGGGTACCCAGGAGGCTATCCAGTGTTATAAGCAAGGGACAGAGACTCCTGCCCATGAAGAGGGAGCCAGAGAGAAGATGCAGAAAGGGAGAGTCTCAGTCCGTGTGGCGGGGAAACCTCTTCAAAGTCTGCTGACCACTGTGACTCAAGGGAAAGAAGCGAGAGGGAAGCCACAGCTACCGGGACAGGCCGTCATTAAAGGAGGGAGGGGGAACACAGAGCAAGATTCTCTGGCTTGTCACAAGGGCGTGCAGAGAAGAGTGCTGGGAGCAGGAGGGAAGCTGAGAGGAGGGAGATGATAAGGGGGAATGAAAGGCAGGCTTTCTTGTGGTTCATCACAAGGAATGTAGTGTTGGTGTGATATTTCACTTTTGTTTAGGTATGGTGGTGGGAGACAACCTAAATAACATGCCAGTGTATTTGTATAATTAAATTTGAAAAGCCCTCCAGAGGCATCGTCCCTAGATATTTTGGAAAGAAGAGAGCCATGGCATGTAATGGGATAAACCTTGGACACATACAGGCCCTCTGAAGAGAAGGCCTGTCAACTGCTAGTGGCAGCTGGAGGGCTGGGTAAGAGGGGCTTGGCAGCTGTCCAGGCTCAGAGGGAAAGTGTGCTGGGATCAGTTAGTGATGTCTGCCTTGGTATGGGACTGGGAAATTCTGGCACATGTGCTCACATGAGCCTAGGCAGTCACAGGTATAAATAAACTGGCTTTCCTTATGAATATGTCCCTTTCTGACCCGGCTACCACCAGGACCCCAGAAACCTAGATTCAAAAGTTAGATGCTTCTTGCCCTGGCTGGTGTGGCTCAGTGCATTGAGCGCGGGCCTGTGAACCACAATATTGCGGTTCGATTCCCAGTCAGGGCACATGCCTGGGTTGCGGGCCAGTTCCCAGCAGGGGATGCATAAGAGGCAACCATACCTTGATATTTCTCTCCCTCTCTCCTTCCCTTCCCCTCTAAAGATAAATAAAAAAAATTTAAAAAAGTTAGATGCTTCTTGGTCTCCTCCTTTCTATTTTCAGTGCATCACCAGAGCCTGCCGACTTTCCTCCTGTCCGTCTCCACCTAGACCCCTGTACCCTGCCCCCAGAAGGGTCCCCTGGCCTGTCCGCAGACTGCCCTCATTCCAGTGCCGTCTCTTCCAGTCATCCCGAACTCCCGTGAGATGAACTTCTGATGACCTGTGTTCTCCCTTCCCAGCACCAGCCCCGCTCAAGAACCCACTTCTTTCGCCTTCTGTGCCCCCCACCAACGGGCCCCACCACCAACAGGCCCCACCACTGCACCCTATCTGCCCTCCATCGCTCCCTGGCCACCTCTGGGCTCTAGCCAGGTGGGCCATTCCCCCCGTACCTGGCCAGGTGCCCTGAGGCTTCTGGGGCTTCTGGACACCCACTGTGAGATCCCCCAAGAGCTCTGGTGTGCAATGCAGATAGCTAAAGCATGTCTGCTTTCCCCTGAGTTTTCGCTCCTCCAGGGGAAGAAAAATGCCAAGCATCTTAATCACGAGGGCTTTGATGTGTTTCGAACGATGGTCTCCTACGATAGCTGCCCCCCACCGGGCCACGGCCAAGGGCCCGATTCAGTTATTGGTATGTGTGGGGGCGTGTTGTGCAAGTCTGACTGTATCTGACTATTCTCCTCTCCTTACACACTCACACACATACACACATGCACCTTCACACACGCAACCTTTACTTCAAAGCACTCAGTGCACTTTCAAGGAACTGCCTCACTTGGAGGTGAGAAAGTAAAACCCAGAAAGCGGCAGGAGGGGGCTTTGTCCTTCACTCACAGAGCCAGGCAGGGTCCCCGGGGGCTGGCAGCGATGACAGTACCACTTTCAGGGAGGGAGTGAGGCACCGTGGCCTGGATACTGCCCACCTGCCTTTATCCTCTGCCTTTTCTTCACTATGCCCTCCCCCCACCACTTTGAGACACTTCCCTGACCACTCCCCACCACCCGCCTGGAAGTTCAACACCACAGGTAGAACTTATCTGTGTGTTTATCTATGCTTTACACATAAAAGTGTAAAGTAAGATATTTCTAAGTAAGCAAGATACTTCTAAGTAAGAAGAGTAAGATATTTCTCACTCTTCAGAACCAGTTTCTGCCCCCTGGAGAGTGAGCCCCCCCCACTGCCCGTTAAGAACACATGTTCTTCCAGACCAGCGTTTCTGAAAGTGTGGTCCCCAGGCCACAGTGTCAGCATCACCTGGACTCCACCAGTAGGTTGAGGGTAGGGTGCAAAGTTTTGCTTTTCTAGTAATTCCCAGGTGACACCGATGCTGCTGGTCCAGGGACCGCAGTTTGTTAACTGTTGTTGTCATGGACGGGGTGTGTTTTGGAGCCAGAGAGGTGTGGGTTCAAATCCCTGCTCTTCTGCTTGGTAGCTGTGACCCTTGGCCAGTCTGTGTAAACCCTCTGAGTCATGCCTTCCTTTTCTGCAAAAGGGAGTAACTGTTCCCCTTGGACACTTCTGTGGGGAGAAATGTGTTCAGCCGGCGCCTGGCACACAGAGGCGCTCTATAAAGGGGCTCCTTCCTCCCCCCGCCCCCGGGGATGGTGCAGAGAAGGCCAGGGAGTGGGGTCAGATGGGGATGGGATGGGGGCTGCACGGCTTGGCTCACGGGAGAGGTCAGGCCTCATAAGTCGGCAAAGAGGCCAGTGGGGTGACGTCACAGGAACTGTCGGGCAGCACGAAGGGGGGGCTAGTGTGGGCTTGTTCACCAAACCCTCCACCCCTGGCGGCAAGGGCCCTTCTGGCCCCAGAGAGGAGTCCGGAGTGTCGACTGAGAGAGGAGGGGAACTGGGTGACAGAATTCCTCAGTCTAGCATCTGTGGGAAGTGACAGCGTCGCCATCACAGGGAAAGGATTTCGCATCAGAACCACCTGGAGGGCTCGTTGTGGGCAGCGCCATCTTCTAAGCCCCACTCCCGAGTGTCTGACTCCGGGGCTTTGGGTGGCACCTGCGGAGTCGTGGGTCTGACAGGTGCCCAGGTGATGCTGCTGCTGCACAGTCTCTGGGAGGCAGGGTCCCTGTGCAGGTGACTGGGGACAGATGAAAAGCCCTGTGCTTGTAGGAGGATGATGGCGGATGGAATCCTGGGCTGTGGCACCCCTGGGGCTGACCAAGAGAGCCTGCAACCAGGGCTCCTGGCCCCCTGGGTGAGCCTGGCTTGGCCACATGGAAGAGGGGCCGTGGTCAGCAATATGGACTTCTGACAGCAGGACACACGCCTGATTTCGTACCGATGGGCCGAAGGCAGGAGGGAGAATGGCCAGCAATGCTGAGGGCTTCCTGTGCACCCGCCTGGGTAGACACTCACCTAGGGCCGCACACTTCATGTAACGGTTTCAATGACTTTTATTTTCCCAACTCTGTGAAAACGGGACCCGTGGCCCTAGTTAAAAGATGGGGACACTGATGCTTCTAAAGTTTCAATGACTCACTCAGGGTCGTTTTGCTAAGGACAGAGGCGGCCTTTCTGAAACAACTCACAGCCGCAAGTTAAGTTGAGCAGCTGTCCTGACCAAGTGGGCTTTAAGGGCATCTCCGCCAAGGGTCCCTTCTGGGCTCCTCCCTTGCCTGTCCCACCAGTGACATCCTGTCTGCCTGGCCTCCCCACTCTCCATAGGCTCTGTCTCTGGTCCCCCATGGTGATGCCAGTGGGGACGGGACACCAAGTGCAGCCTCCTTGCTCCCTCCTGCCCTCCTGCAACACGCTGGCTCCGGTGCGACCACAGGGAGCTTCACGCCAGCTCCTCTGACCACATCCCCTCCCTGCTGCCCTCAGGGCTAGGCCAGGCACTGTCTGAGCTGGGCGTTCATTCCACAGCCTGTAGGGCCTGGCCCCACCTCCCTTTGTGGCCTCCTCTGTCCCCGGCTTCCCATGAGTGCTGCGCCCGTCCTCGCTGAACCGCTGCAGATCCATGAACGTGCCATGCTCTCTCCTACTCCCGGATTTTGGTGTACGCGGTTACTTCTGCCGACAAACAGACCCTCCCTCCACCACTCCCGGCTCGTCCCAGCTCACCAGTTGGCGGGTTGGCTTAGATGCTCTGTGCGTCTCCCCTGCCCTCTGTGATGACTGGGGGAGGCACCTCCTCCCATGAATTCTCACTTCTCTTACAGATACTTTCGAGCACACACAGAAGTAGAGAGAACAGCCTAATGCTCCTGGGGAGCATGACTCTAAGTCAACAACTATCAACACAGCCCACGCTTCTCTTTGCAGTGCCCCATCCACCAGGGCATTACAGCCTGCCTCCTCTGCCGCACTGCAAGGTGCTGAGGCCGAGCAGTGCCCCTCCCTCCCCAGCCCTCAGGACGCTGGTGCGGGTGTTGGCCCAGAGAAGACGCTCACTCTGCTGTGGGTGGACACCAGGGTCCCCACTTGTTGAGCAATTACTGTAAATTTGGGCACTCTTCTAAGTGCCGACACAGCCTGGTCCACTGAATCCTTACAGTGTCCCTGTGAGGCACCAGCTATTGTCCCCTCCCTTTCTGGGCTGGAACACTGACGCTCGGGTTGCACAGCTGGCCAATGGCAGAGGGCAGGCCAAGCCAGTCTAAGTCAGGGATGGAGCTGCCTGTGGAAACAGGATGTGAGCCACAGGTGTCATTTTACGTCCTCTAGAAGCCACGTTAAAAGAAAAAATAAAACGGTGAATTAATTTTAATAACATGTTATATTTAGTGCAGTATATCTAAAAGATCATTTCAACATGTCATCAGTGCAAGACGTTTTTAATGAAATGTTTTATAATCTGTTTCCTAAGTCTTCAAACTCCTGTGGGTGACATTCCCAGCTCATCTCAATCCAGACCTGCCCAGTGCTCAACAGCAACCACAGTGGCCAGCACAGCTGGCGGTCGCCTCCCCGGACAGTGCTCCTAGAGCCCTCAGCCACTTCTCCGCCTAAATGAGTGAAGGAGGAAATGAGTGAACACGACGCCCAAAGATGCCTGGCCTCGGTAGGCGAGGTGATCCTTGGTGATCAACAATGCTTAACATTTTATGGCCCTTTAGAGTCCCTCCGGCACGGTCTTATCTGCCATGGGGACTATTAACCCTGTTCGCTGGGTGAGAATTATGGCACTAAGAGGGGTCGAGCGCCTTGCTCAGACACACTCCTGTGGGCGGCGGAGCTGGGCCTCAGACCCACAGCTCTGGACGCTAAGTCCAGTGCTCTGCGGCGAAGTGCGGTGCGGCTGCGTCTCGAGGCAGGGCTGTTTGTTTGGCGGAGGAAGGGGTCCACTCAGACCACAGGCTGGGCTGGCTGTTGGGGACGGGAGGCCACCGAGCCCTGTTCTGGCTGGGCCCTGAGGAAGTGGTGCCCTTGGAGAGTGGCAGGACAGGCAGAGGCCCAGGGAGAGGATGGGGCCCCTGCCAGGTGCTCTATGGGAAAGAGCTTTGTCATTCTTCAGTCTCAGTTTGGCCACAAGAGGCTGAGAACAAATTGATGGCAATGAAGCCATAACTTACCTCTGAAGGCCTCTTTGTTCCTGGCAAAACAGAGGGGTCATTAGTAATGGGGAAAGCACCAGCGTGCGGACATAAATCCCCCAGCTGCGGGGCTGATAAACAGCACTGAGGGGACGAGGCCTCGGGGAGCCGGGCGGGTTAGCCGTGTGCATGGATCACTGTGGATGTGGGCCTGCACCCATCCACATGCAAACTAAGCCGCCCCTGCCCAGGCTCTGGAAGCAGCTGGAGACTTGGTCACCCACAGCAGCCCTAAGAACTCGAATCTGGCTCTGGGAGCCCCTGAGGCCTTCGATTCTTTCCAAGGAAAAGGGTCCCAGAGCACCTAAGGCTGGAACAGGCCCCGCAGGGCACTCAGGCCTAGCTCGGGGCAGTCAGCATGAAGGTGCCCTTGTGGGCATTCCTTCCTTCTGCTTCAAGCCAAACAGGAACTGGCCAAACCTCCCAGGAAAGGGCTGGGACTTAATGTCCCCAAAGACGCAGGTGTGTGAGGCCAGACCCTTGGCAGACAGTATTCTTTACAGCCGTGTCTGTGGTGACCGAGGGAAGTGGAGACGAGGCCAAGGCCCAGCCTGTAGTTCACCTGCTCCCTGGGGCCTCTGCCCCCTGCTCCATAGTCTCATCCAAAGGCCAGCTCGCAGGGGGACCATGACAGTCCAGGACCAGAGAAGGACAGGCAGGAATGGGCGGGGGTGGGCAACCAGGTGAGCCGGGGCTCAGGATGGGCAGGGAGAAAAAAGAGAAGGACTGACTGCCCTTTCCTCAAGCGGTCTGAAAGGGTTTGGGTGGGACCAAGTAGTGACAAACACAAGGACACAGAGGCCACCCTGTTGACTGTGATCCAAGCGCTATCTTACCAGGAATGGCCAGCATGTGGCACAGGTTTGGCCCCTCTCCCTCTGCACCCATAGCAGGTCCTGCCCACTGAATACAGTGCTGAACCTGCCTGGCTGCATGGTCCTCTTCAGACAGCCATTACCAATCAATCAAAGCTGGCATGTGAGAGGAAACCCATTTGTCATCCTTTCCAAAACCCCCAAGGCACATCTGTGCTGGCAGTGGGAATCCCACAAAGCTATGATAAGTGCTCCAGGACTTCCAGAAGTTTCTGCCTCCTGCCCCCACCCTCACACACATGCCCTACCTATAGTCTCACATTCTGAGTCTCCCTTCCCATCCCGTTGTTTGTGCTGGGGACTGGGCCCAGGAGAGTAAGTCCCTGGAAACTCACAGGATGCTGCCCTGGGCAACTGTCCTGATTCTAAGCGCCTAGTCCAGCTCAGCCTCCAGGGTCTCAGTGGCTCCTCCCTTTAAGAGGGTAAGAAGGAGGAGATGGTTTGGGCCATTTTTTATTTAAAAAATTTTTTTAAAAAATATGTTTATTGATTTTAGAGAGAGAGACAGAGAGAAACATTGATGTGAGAGAGCACAATTGATTGGTTGCTTCCCTTATGCTCCCTGACCAAGGATTGAACCCACAACCTAAGTATGTGTCCTGACTGGGAATCTAACCCCCACCTTTGGTCTACAGGATAATGCTCCAACCAACAGAGCCACACAGGCCAGGGCGGGCTGTGGCCATCTTTGACAGCTAGAGAGGACCTGGGGCTCTGAGGCATTCAACCTGGCACTCAGCAGGGACCTGAAATTGGCCAGTGCCCTGCAGGACGGCCTCCCAGAATCACTGCAGGAATCTCCAGTCTGGCCACGACCTCAGACCAAGCCCTGGCTCCCCAGCCGGAAGGCAGTGAGATGAGGAAACAATCCCCTCCTCAGCCAGATGTCCCTTTCACTGCTGCTACCTCATTCTGGCTCCGACTCCATCATCCTGAGGGTTCACTGGTGTTTTCCCTCCAATTTCCAGCATAAGATCCTTGTCACCAGGAGGCACTTGCTTTACTTCCTAGTTTGAAAAATGCATGGAGTCTATGGCCATACCACCCTGAACAAGCCCAGTCTCATCTGAAAAATTCATGGAGACCAGTGGCAGCTGGGGCCACCCTCCTCCTCCGCCCACCAGAAGAGGGCTCCAGTTCGCAGGGGACTCTGACTCCTGCAGAGTGGCCTCCTTCCTAGGGCTGGCTGGCCCCCATCCTGGCCTAAGGCCCACCTGCATCTGAACTGCCGGGGGCACAGTGAGAAAGGACCGTGTGTGCCTGGCCACCGCCCCAGTCCCACAGAATGAGAATCCGGCAGTGCCAAGGACTCTGCGTTTTTGGTAAGAGCCCCCAACAATTCCTGGGCTTACTAGAATTTGAAAACCCACTATCCCGGGGTAGCATTCACTTACTCATTCATTCCAGAAGTTCACGTTGGGGTTTACTCTCTGCTGGTATCAGAGTGGGAGAGCAGAAGAGGGAACAGAGTGGGGAGCAGAGGCCCAAGCCCATGCAGCTGCCGCTCTGCATGTGGGCGGGGCTGGCATTTGCTCTGGGCCCCGGGTACCCTGAGCCTAGAGGCACAGTGGTAGGCATGCTGGCAGCTACGGGTCGCATGAGCCCACAATTCCCCCAGTTTCCTGCATTTCCAAGGATGTAAGGGGTCTCCCTCCCACCAGCAAATCCCCAGCTTCCCAACAGTATTGCTAGCTGTGAGCAGTAATAGTAACATCTAACATGGAATACTTCACACACATTAATTAAGCCCTTACATGTGTTGTCTTCTGACTTTGGGACAACTCGAGGGAGGTTGTCCCTCTCATTGCTTCCACTTAACAGATGAGACGCTGAGGTGTAGAGGCCCACCCCAGAAACAGGCTCAGTGTTCTTGATCACTACGCCTTGGCTTCTTTTGAGTTTGGGGAGAAAATGCCCTTGAAATGCCATTCCCTACCCTTGGGGGTATGGGAGAGAGGGGCGGTGGGGTGGACTCTGGCCTGGTGGCCTTCCATCATCTTGGCCATCAGGCTGGCCGGCCCAGATGCTCCAGGCCAACCCTTCCCTGACTGGGGGCAGGGGAGGGAAGCCATGTGTGGGTGGGGGCAGGAGGACAGGGACCGAACCAGCTTCTCATCGATGTCTCAGCTCCATGCCACAAAGTCACCCAGCCCTGGACAGTCAAATGGAGCTGCGACTTCAGTCAGTCTCTGTGCTGAAACACCATTTAGGACTTTCCCTGTAGTTGGTCATTATTCTGCTCAACCAAGAGACCGGGGTGGGAGAGGTGTGCCTTCCCCGCTCAGTTTCAGGCCTCACAGACATTTCCAATGGCCAGAAATGTGAAAAGAACATGAAACCCGCCAAAGTTGCAGTTCTATTCATTCTAAAATGTCAAAACTGCTACTTTTTCATCAAGCAAGAAAAACAAAGGGAACCCAGAGCACCATGGGAGGTGAGAGGGGAGTCACCAATGATCCAAGTTCAGAGCCCCCAGGTGCCCAGATGCCCCAGGCCTTGGACAGGGGCACATGCTCCTGCTTCCCAGCATCACACAAGCAGCCCCAGATATCTTAGCCTCAACTCACACTCCTCTCCTCTGCCCTTGCTCCTTCCTGCTTCATGCAGTCACTCCCGTTCCCGGGTCCTCTGGACAGAGCTGTCCCTGGGAGCAGGTCCCCTCATATCATTGTCCCCCACACCCATGGGCCTCTCCTCGGCCCCACAGAGCCCGACACTCTTGCAGTGGCTCTTTTTGATGGTGGCGACGGGCCAGGGCTAGCTTAGGCCTTACCTGAGACGATGGTGTAGCCAATCCCCCGGGGTTGACCTTTATCCTGGTCGATGGCAGTGATGACGCGCACAGTTGTGCCCTGGGTGGAGAGAGGAGGGACTTGAGTTTGCTTGCCCACCCTCCTGGCTGCTGCTCTCTTCCTTCTAGTTGTCCTGGAGCCTGCGGCTTCTCCCCCAGGTGGATGCCCTGCTGCAAGGCCAGCCAAGGAAGCAGGTGCTGAGTGCTCAGGCCTCCGCTGCCGGCCTCATCCCCGGGACGGACACCGAGGCCCCCAGGCAAACACTTGTGCCCTCTGGAGAGGCCCAGTTTTGCTGATATATTCACGCACCCTCCCCATCTCCCACCATTTGGTTGAACCACGCAGGAAGGAAGAGCTGCTGTAGGAGCAGCCAGTAGGGGTACAAATCTCTATCTCAATCACCCATCGAATTGCTCTGTGACCTCAGGAAGATCACTGTACCTCTCTGGTCTCCGTTTGCCCCACCTAAATAGGAATAATAGCAAAAACCCTGGGACTTTGCCTTCACCAGGACCTAAGTAAAGGAGAACATCAATTATTCCACAAATGAAAGCATCATCAATCCTGAAAGCGAGTATCTCCAGGGGTGACTGGCGGCCCTGGAGGCCACCAAGGCCCCATGAACCATGCAGCGCTTCAACCGGCAGCTCCTCCCTCAGAGGGCTCTGTCCCAGGCCCCATTCATTCTCCTCAAGGCACCCGAGCTTCCACAAAGTCAGATCTACAAGGCTCCTGACAAAGTTTGGGATTTCATCTCTTTTTGGGTAAATAAATCCATTTTTAATAAAACTCTGAGCTTTTAATACAAGTGTAGGCACAAAGACTGGAAATGTTATAAGAAGGAATTAACAGGGAGAAATGGGGGCTCTGGGGAACCCACAGCTGCTGTTTCAGATTACATTTTCAATATACTGAAACTTACTTCCAAAGACGAGGAGGTGAGGAAGTGAGGCCTCTGCCTGACCCGGGGCTGGGCCCCTTACTGGGGGCACTCTGCCTCCCTGCCTCTCACAGAGGGAGCCCAGCTCTGGGTACACTGGGGCGTGGCACAGGGAGCTGGTGGGCAGGCTCAGGAGATGGGGTTCACCCTGACACGGGCTCCTTCTCTTCACAGGAGCCCACGCTGCGAGGAGGAGGCCTCTTGGGAAACAGGCCCCTCCTAGAAAGGCTAAAAGAACACAGGCCTGCGGGGCCCGACTCCTTGTGGTGGGAAGGGCGGCACAGCAAGGGGTTCAGGTTGACTCTATTGCCAGACTGCCTGGGTTTGAATCCTTTGAGCTATGTAATCTCTAGCTGCCTTGCTTTCCCCATCTATAAAATGGTATAACAATAGTTCTCACCCCTTAGCAACTGATGCATGTAAAGTGCTTGGAAGGGCGCCAGGCACACAGCAAATGCTGTAAAAGTGACTAATGCCATTCGCTGGAATCCAGGCTCCGCTGGGAGCACCCGAGAGACGCTGGGGTGCCTCTTCCCAGAATGCATGTGACATTCCAAACAATTCTAGCAAGCTCAGACTGCCCAGCACGCCAGTTTAATAATCCCCATCCTAGAGGTAAGATGTTTTCTGAGGGAGAGCCAGCATTTGTTGAGCAGCTACTGTGTGCCAAGCACCGTGCTGGGCATGCAACCTAGGCTCTCTCACTTTCTCTTCACAGCCTCTTTGGTCAGAGTATAACTGAGGAGACACGCTCGGAGGGCTCAGGGACTTGCTTAAAGTCACAAGATGGGGTGCGGGTGACCAGGGAGTGGAGGGCAATGTTGGGGCGGGGCTAGGCGGGTGTGCCAAGGCGAAGGGTGGGTGAGGTATGACCTCATAGGCAGCCAAGCCTATGAGGCTGGGTACCAGCAGGGACATCAGGCCAAAGTCCAGAGAAGCTGGGGCTTCTCTGGAAGGAGTGCGTGTCTCTGCTTCTTCCTGAGGCCCCCTCCCTCTGAAGGAAATGGCCGGAAGAGCAGCTGAGGCCGGAAGCCACCTGGGATCTGCATGGCCTGGGAGTCCTGGCGCACCTCCCGCCCTCCCAGCTCAGCTGGGACCACCCTCCCCGCCCCCTTCCCCGTTTCCACAACAGGATTAGGGGCTTGAAAGGTGGGTGTGCAGTTTGTTTCAGGAGTGGGAGGTGTCCTTGGGGGCAGGCCGGCAGGGGCTGAAGGGGACTTCCGACAGGAGCTGCCACAGCAGATTCTGAGGCAGAAAATCCTATTTCTCAGTTCTTAATTCCAGTCAATTCCAGTCAAAGGGCTGATAGGCATCAGCTGGCAGTAATTTGTGCAGTTTATCCACTCTTTTCACCTTCTATCGGTCCTTCACTGACGGGTAGGCTGACATGCCGCTGCTCGAGTGAGGAAATTAAAATTTGATGCAATAATCCTAAATAAGAAGGATTTTATTAGGTAATATATACACTTTAGATGAGGCGTGCTGGCCTGATACTCTGATAGAGAGAGGCATACACGCTGGGAGCCGCAGATAAAGAGGGGGAGTGAGGGAGAATAGGCCAGAGTCCGAATGGAGGCCCGGCCCACAGAGGCAAGGCTGGAGCTGGGGATGCCTGGGTCCTCCCACCCGGGAGGCTGAACGGGCTGCAATGCTCCTCAGCCCTGGCCCGGCCTGGGAAGTACTGTGTCAAATCAGGGTTCTGCACTGTGAAGGGGCATGGAGAGCCTGCATCAAGGCGCAGAAACCAATCAGAAGCCTGGAAAGACCAGGCTTGGGTGTACGGGATTGGCCTGCAGGAAAAGAGCTGGGCAAGAGGGGCAGACACCGGGGAGCTCCCCGCCCCCCCGCCATGTGGAGATGCGAGGAAAGGCCGAGATGTATGCACACAGACGTGATTCTGTGGCACTCGGGGAGCCAGGCCAGTGCCCGGGAGAGCCTCAAACCCCCACCTTAGCAAGGAAGGAAGGCTTCAGTGTCCTGGTGGGGCCAAAGGGGCAACCCTGGCAAGGCAAAGATATCGAGATCCCTGAGCCTAAGAGGGAACATAGCAGATGTTAAGAAGCAGAGCATCGGGGGAGCAGGAGATAAGGGGAGCAAGTGTCCCTGTTTGCTGGTCTAGGGGGTCACCCTAGCAGGAGCCCGTGGCATTATCTGGAGAGGTGAGGGTGCAGCTTAGCACAGGGCCCTGCACACAGGAAGGGCTTGATAAACATCTGGTTTATGAACAAAAGAATGGAACATGGAATGAATGAATGGATACACTCAGAAATCTGCAGGTCTGAAATGGTATTACTTGGCTATGACATAGGAATGACAGAAAAAATAAATTGAAGGGCCTCGGGGGACCCTGACCTTGTCAACACCCCTCTGGCTGACTATCGGGACTCTGAGATGAAGCTGAAGATGGGACCCCCAACCTCACTGGACTGGATCACTGATGACTGGCTGACTCACGGTCACTGTCACTGAATGTCTGCAGGGCCAGCACTTGCTGAGTGCTCCACCTGAGCGTGCTCAACCCTCAGGTTCGAGAGGCACTACTGCGGACGTCACTAGTCCCAGTTTCCCAGTGAGGAAGTGGTGGTCTGAAGACCGTGTGGTTTGGCCAAGGTGCGTTCATGGTTGTGCAGGACCTTCTCCAAGTTCCTCTGGCTGCCCAGCTGCGGTCACTTCCTCGCTTCAGTCAACAGTCGGCTTTGCCCATCTTCTCTGCATTTGGTCCTGGGCAGGAAGCCCTGGGAGACCCGCAGCAAGCCTGTTACATGCTCCGGAGACTCAGGCATTTTGGTTACTGGGGTCTCTAATGTGACCCACTTACATGTCAGTGAACATACAGGTGTGACTGTAATTTGGTGGTAAATTATGCAGCACGGGAAAGTCAGTTCGGCCAGAGCTGAGGTGAGAGGGATGGTGTCTGTGGGCTGGTGAGGATGAAGCCAGGGGGAAAAATTCTAAGAAAGGTGGTCAGACGGGTGGTCTTTGGATTGGTAAATAGGCACGAGGGGTGATGGCCAGGATGGGAGGGCTGGTATGACCAGGGGATTCTCTAGTTCATTCATTCATTCATTCACTCACTCATTCCATAAACACTTCCTGAGCACCCATGTTGTGCTATGCCCACAGCAGACACCATCATACTTTGAGTTTGTCCCAGAAGAGAGGTAGAGCAGGCTGTTCGGAAGCACCGAGCCTTGAGATGGGGTGTCCAAGGGCAGAGGGCAGTTGGGAGAGCCTGCCTCATCTGAAAGGTCGGGGGAAGCCTCCCTGGGCTGAGAGATGTGAGCTTAGTGAAGACGTTTTGAGGGAGACAGCCTTCAGTCTCCAAGGCTGGAGCTTCTGCTGCCCGTGGGCCACCAAGAAGGGAAGGCTGGGGTGGGGGACACCGAGATGCCTCTTCTACCCTCAAAGCAGCCTCAGATACCTGCCATAGGTAGCCAAAAAGTGTCCTGCTTGTTGGATCCTTCAGTCCATATCTGAGCCCAGGAAGGAAGTGGCTAGCCCCGCACACCTGGAGACTGAGGCACAGTACCACAGTGGGGGCAGATTGAGTCTCCCAAGTGGAGGTTGGGCTTGCCTGGCCTTGGTGGCCTGGGACACAGTCTGCAGCCTGGTCCAGGGAAGCCTGCCGATAACCTGTGCCCAGTTCTGCAAGCCTGTGCAGACATGCGGGTGGGCCCTGAATGCCCCCTTGTTCCAGTGGGTGCCACGCTTCGCTCTCAAAGCTATGTGTCCTTCCTCTAAGCCCACAGAGTCCTCTCAGAAGGAAGGGCACATTTTTTCCCACCAGAGCTGCTCCACAAGCTGTATGTCCAGGGCTTTCGCCTGCCCAGAGAAGCTGCCTGCTTCTGCTTTACCAGCCCAGAGCGGGTGTCTCATCCCATTTTGCTCGAAAGCACAGATGGCTCCCAGGCCCGGGATGCCTGTTGTCACTTGGCTGCCCACAGCTGATGGGCAGTGGCACGCGTTTGGTTCTTGAAGACACCCACTCACAACTGATTGAACCAGAGGTGGGCACGTGGCCCACGGACAGCCAGTCCATAGGCGGGCTGGTGAGCTATGACCTTGTGACATGGCACAAAATCACCAGTACAGCTAATCAGGTGTCTCTCTTAAAAACTTGGACTTGAAGCACCTAAAGCCTGAGCAGTTGAGAGGGGCAGCAGGAGCACTGAGCCCTCAGGGAAGAACCCAGCCTGAGAGGGCCCTGAGCTGCCACCATCTCAGCCAGCGCTGCTGGTTGGCAAGAGAAGCAGACTGAGCTGTCGGCCTCGGGGGACGTGGCTGAGCCACACTGATGTTTCGGTGAGCCTGGCTGTGTCCAGGTCTGCTGTCCAGCCCAGGCTGGATTTTCCAAAGTTGTCCCCGTCAACCCACATAAGCCTTTCTGCATTGCTCCCCACCCTTGTGCTAGCCAGTCTTTGTCCTTTGCCACACAGAGCCCTCCGGGGGTGAAGTGAGGTGCACTGTTGTGTGAAGAGGGGGTTGGCACTTCCCGGTGCTAGGACACCCGTCACTGCCATGTGTGGGGATGGGGGGAAGCAGGAGCCTGCCACACGGGGCCGGGAGGGTCTTACCGGAGGAGAGTGCTCGTAGATGTTGGTGCTGTATGGCAGGTTGATGAAGATGGGGTCCATGTCCTGGACGTCTGTGATGATGATGGCCAAGTTGGCCAGGGTGGACAGAGGCCTGGTCTTGTCTTGATCCTGAGAGAACAAAAGTACAGAGCCTCAGGGTAAGTGATGCTGTGGACGTGCACATATGCACACATGACATCCATGTGCACAAACACGTGTGCACACACGCACACATGGTCTCCCTCACTCCAGTAGGGAAGGGCTTCAGTACATGCAAGTTCAAGAACCCAACAACCCACAATGGACATTAAGAAAAAGAACTCGTGCTGATCTCTGACCTGCGCAGAAAACACAAACGGCCTCCAAGGCCCAGTGAGGGGTGGTTCGTCCAATGTCACAGATGGAGCTGGAGTGGGGCTCTGTCTCCTTCCCACAGCCCAGACTGGGCCTGACTCCCTGATATCTGGTGGGTAGGATGACCAGCTTCAGGTAAAGATGGTGCTGTCCTTGGTTCCATCATGGCTGGACTCAGCCAGGGGGCCGCTGCCCCTTCCATTCTCACTTCCTGCCCCCTTTCACCCTCGGTCATTGAAGGAATGACGAGGATGGGGGCTCCTTAGAAGAAAGGCCCTTGGACCCCAGAGGCTACTCTGCGATCTGTATCCCTGCTCTGCATTCTGGGTTTACTGATCAAGTAATGTTTCCAGTAGGACCAGTAGGGGGAGCTCCAGAGCCTGTGACATTTGGGGGACTCTGGGAAGGAATCCTGAGGGGTCACAGGCCATCCCCCTGTGACCTGGCAGGCAGTACTTGCACCCTCCTAGTTAGGTGGAAATTTAGTGCTATGGAAGCTCACCAAGAAAGGAAACCTGGAACCCGTATTTTATTAACTTAAAATACACATCCCACTTAAATAGCCCACTACTATTGAATAACGATAGTTAACGAGAGTAGCCACTGCACGCTGAATCTGGTTACATCCCAGGCACCGTGCAGGCGCCTCACTTGCTTGTGTTGGTACTATGAGTGCATTCATCAGATGAGTTTACAGTGACTCAGAAAGGTCATGTAACTTGTTCCGAGTCACATGGCTGGTAAGTATATAGCCAGGACTCAAACTCAGGTCCTCATGACCTAAAAATCTGCCCTTAACTCTCTTGATTTGGGGTCCACTAGCATAAGAGGCTCAGTCCCTGACCCTTCCCCATGGAAGTCTCAACTGCCCTCTGTGAGATGAGAGGGCTCAGGGGAATGAGGGACCCTTGGGCTTGTAAACGGTCTGGGGTTTGAGGAGTGACTGTCCTCGGCTTCGCCTTGCCTTGGCTTGCCTGGGGTGACCTGAACAATGCAAGGCATGCCCCACCTTACAAACCCAGTGCCTGCTCCTGCCCTCCACTGACAGAGCTGCAGACCCTTCGAGATGGAAGGGCTGGTTGTTTTAAGAGCCCTCAGGGTCCGCCAGGGAGAGAGCAAGGGCCTTTGGGCTGAAGAGTGGGTGCAGCAGTGGAGGGCAGGGTTTGGAGGCAGGAGGCACTGGGCAGAGGGGCCACTGGGGAGGCAACCTGCCAGGTTCCAAAGTCATGGTGTCCACGGCCAGGTTTGGGGACTGTCCATGGTGAGAGCTCTCGGCCAGGGGCCTGAACAACCACCAGGCAGCCAAGGCCAGAGGGGAAGGCCTGGCGGGAAGTCCCTGGATCTCTCGGGCGGGGGCTGCAGTGGCTCTGGGTTGCCATTACCAGGCTTTTGTTGGCAGCTGGTCTTGTCCAGCCTGGCACCTGCTCTCCCCATCCCACACTATGGCTTTGGTCCTGCTCCTGCAGAGATGCCAATGTCCAGCCCACCCCGGACTCCTTGGCTGGAGAAAGGGGATGGCAGTGGGCACATCTGGAAGGGCAGGCACCTTATCAGAGCTGTCGCTCTGGGGCCTTTGGCTCTCGGCAGCTTGTTCCCAGGGGAGTCCTCATCCCCCCCCCTCCCCTGCCCTGGCAGTGGTGGCTGGAGCCCACACTGATCCCTGCAAGGCCACATAGGAAAATCTCCTTGGGGGACATGTCCAGTGGCCAAGGGCACAGCCCCAGCTCTGAAAGGGACCTGTGAATCAGGGGCAGTCAGCAGGACGAAGGCGGTTCTGTGCCCCTCCTGTTCTACCACTTCAAGGCCTGATTGCTGGGAGATTAACAGCAATTTCACTGTATTCACCAGCCCAGCTTGAGCCCGGGCCTTCCGACAGGCTCCACCACCCGGGTCCATGCCTGTGCCCTCTCTGGTCTCCCCCCACCTGCCCTGAGCCGTTTTTATGGAGTATGAAAGTTATTCCACCAGGACAGGTTCATCGTGTTTCTGGGCCCAGGTGTCGTAGGAGGACACCACCCACAAGTGGGTGCCAGGGAGAGTGGAAGGGCCCAGGTACGAGCAAAATGCCACTTCTGGCCTCACACGTGCCCCCAATCCCAGAAGTCAGCTTTGCAGATATCAGCACACACCTTCTCCAGACAACTAGCTCTTGACCAGGGGAGAAGCAGGGTGTCATCTGCGGTGACTCTGCAGGGGCCACTGCATCTTGAACAAGCCTAGGGGACCTCATATTTCAAATCTGGGCCCTCGACTCATGCAGTGTGTCTTTCCCAGAGATTTGGGCTCTGTGACCTGCCAAGTGGAGCCTGCAGCACTACCAACAGCCCCCGCCACAGGGGCATGGAGCCAGGGGGTAGAGGCTGTGTTTCAGGCAAATGGGTCCCGGACAGTCTGGAGCACAGGTGGCAAACACAAGGCCCGCGGGCGAATCTGGCCTTCCACCTTGTTTTATCCAGCAGCACCACTGACCTCCTTGCCCCTAGTTAAGGAGTAGTTACATTTATACAGTTTTAAAATTACACTGGGCCCTTTGAAGGCAACTGTGAGGCTGATGTGACCCCTGGTGAAAATAAGTTTGACAGCCCTGGTCAAGAAGGACTCCGGTAATTTGTTTCACCCTTGACCTGAGTTTGTAAACAAATGTACTCGCCTTGTTACCAGCTGAAGGCTCCAGCTGTGCCCAGAGGCAGTGGCCAGCGGCAAGAAAGAGGGGAATGCAGGGGTAGGATCAGATTTAGGGTGTGTGCTGTCTGTCCCCAAACCCCTAGCAAACAGCTGGTGACAAATGAAAATGGCTGTGGTGCTCTGGAGACTCAGAGCCTCAGGTCATGGGCACCGGCCTGGGCACCGGACAACCTGGTTTCGGGTTCTTGCTCCCCGACTATTCACCACTGTGATTGTCAACAGTGTGAGACACGAAATGGGGCAAACATTTCCATCGCATCCGCCTCTCCCGACTGACTCGTCCTGGACTCCCCAGGGCCCAGCATGGCGCTCGGCGCAGATGGGAGCTCCCTCCTGTGTGTCGGCTTTCTAGAGTGGCGGCCAGGCCCCTCTGCCTCCAGTACGTTGGGTGGTGTCAGGACACTGCGGAGGTTATACCTCTATCCTGTGTCCCAGACAGCACAGAGATTGCCTACACTATAATTGTCCTGTGGGGTTACCAGGCAGGCGCCGGAGCCCACCTGCCGGTGACTGTGGGCAAGTTCCTGAATGGCTCTGCCCCTCAGTTTCCTCATCTGTGCACCAGGTATCTTCGTAACACTTATGACACAGGGTTCTTGTGAGGTTTAATGGAGACAGCCCATCTGAGTGCTTGGCACAGCACCAGGGGCAGAGCACGAGCCCTCAGTAACATCAGCTGTCATCGTTATTATTCCCGCTGTCACTAACATCATTATTGTAGAGCCCCGAGGAGCAGGGCACGATGCTCTGTCACTCCCCTTGAAGGGAGGAGGCCACCTCTGGTCGCCGGGGCCTCAGCATGCCAACTCACCGTGGCATTGACCGTGAGCTGGTAGGCCTGCGTGGTCTCATAGTCCAGCTCCTGGATCACCGTGACGATGCCTCGGGCGCTGTCGATGGCGAAGAATGGGGAGGGGGGCTGGAAGGAGTAGAGGACGCTGCCTCCTGCACCCAGGTCAGGGTCTGTGGCATTCACGATGAAGATGGGCGTCCCCACTGGCGTGTTCTGGGGTGAAGCAAAGTAAATGAAAGGGTGAGTGGCGCTCGGAGCAGCTGTCTTCATCAGTGGCTATTCCCCCAAAGCCCGTTAACCACATCCGTCTAGCCAACCGGACCCGCGGCCTTGTCATTTTTATTCTAAGAGGGTTCAGAGGAATTTAAAATGCAGTATCTATTTTTTTTTCTCTTTTTGATGGCCTCCTGGTGGCTATAACAGTGCCAATTCCAAAGATGATCCGCTCATCCTGGAGTTCTGGATGAGAGCCTTTCGGCCCCCAAACCCCCGCTTCGTGGCAGTTTTGCTTCCTCTGTTGAGCGCGCCCCACCTGCCCGAGCCTCAGGCCTGGGCTGCTCTGGAGGACACCTGCCAGTCTGCGTGTTGGAAGGTTTCAAGGGCAGGGAGCTGGGATGTGTGGGCTATGGGTATGTGGCGGGGGCCCTGGGGGCTTGGCCTGGCACCACAGAGGTTCCCTGGCTTTCCCTGGGGTGGGACACACACACAGCATCCCTGGGCCATGGCAGCCTGTTGTCAGAGGGACCCACATGGCCTGCTTAAATGTTGCCACATCCTAGGAGCCTTCTGTGACTCCCTCTGCCATACAACATGTACAGACCCCTGCCGCCTTCTGACTTGGGGTCTCTGGTTAAATGCAACTTCCTCACGGACATCTTCCAGATCCCCGGGCAGGGCAGCCCCCTGCCCCACCGAGACCCCACCCACGTCATGTTTATAATCAGGGTCTCCCACATTTCTATAATTCCATGGTCAGTGCCTGTTTTCCCTCATTGCCATGTGCTCCACAGAAGCCAGGGGGCTCTATCTGCCTTGCCTAGCACAGTGCCGGGCCGTGTCAGACAGTCAATAAATATCCGTTATGAAGACGTGAAGGAATCTGTGCGGGCATGCCGCACATTATATTTTGAGTATCTGTTTGCATCCCCTGCCCAGCTGTCAGCTTTCATCACTGTGGCGCCTGCCGCAATGCCTGGGTGGCAAGCCGTGCCTGCTAACTGTTGGATGGGTTAATTAATTCCTAATTTAGTGAGCTCTGGACACATCTGAGGATAGGCAATCTAATGAAGCCCTTCTCAGAGACGAAGGGTAAAAATCTCTGCTCTCACTGACTGATTGCTAGGTGCCAGGTCCTGTGTCCGGGGCTGCACCTGTGACACGCAGCTTTCTGGGAGGCAGCTATTGCCCTGTCTTTGAAAGGGAAGCTGCGATTCAGAGGGGTTAAGGGGCTTGTCCAAGTCACAAGAGCTAGGCAGGGACAGAAAGCCTCCATTCGGGTCTAGCCCCTGACCTCCAGCTCTATACTAAACACTTCTCTAAAATATGGATGGCTGTGCTTTCCCTAACTCTTCCGTGTGACACTAAGGCCAACTGCCAGCAGGGGTGGTGCCTACGAGCCAGGAGTGTGGGGCCGGCTGTAAGCTTCCTGAGGGCAGAGACACAGTATTTCTGGTCCTCTGTATTGTTTTGCACTGGGACAATGACTGGGTCCCTTCTGACACCGGCAGGCCTCTTCTCAACAAGGGCACCTCCATCACTGCCCGCTCTCCATGCTGCTGGCCGAGACCAAGGCCCTGCCTCACTGCTCTGGGCAGCTTCTTCCTTGCGGACCAGGCTTGGGAGTGGACAGCCCCACTCCAGGACTGTCTGCTTGAGGCAAGGGCGTCCTTAGTCAGGTCGCTAGTCAGGCTGGAGAGGGGCCCCAGGGAAAAAGCCATGGAGTTGCCATGGCTTCTGACTGAGTGTGTGGGTTCTCTCCACCACCAGGCCAGTGTCAGGCTCAGTGTGGGAGTGGCCATTCTCTGCCCAGCACTGAGGACCAGAGGTGCACAGGGGAGGCCCCTCTCCTCTGCAACCTGCACGACCCCCAGGTGCCCCTTTGAACAGAACGCAGGCCCTCACGGTCTGGCCCTGTCTCCTACCTTCACATTTTATTTCCTGGCAGGTATGGCTCCTTGGCCTTTTAGCTAAGATCATGTCTACTATCTGTTCTTATCAGTTTAATATTTCCTGGCAGGTAGAGCCATTTGTACTTTTCCAAGCCAGCAGGCTCCCTCACACCTCCAGGTTTCTGAAATCGCTCTCCTTCGCTAGGTCCGCCTCCTCAGCGCTGTGGCTTGGGGAGCAGACCCTTCTTTCCCTTGGGAGAGAACCAAGTGCGCGAGGAGGCGGAGCGGACCAGTGCTAGGATTTCCGGGGTGGACAGAGCTCGGCTGGAACCCCAGCCTTGCTGTGCGTCTTTGGGCTGCTTAGTCTCAATGACCCTTAACCCCCTCTCTGCACAGTGAAGTTAATAATATCAAATATGAAGCATACAGGAGCTTGTAACTGCAAACTTCCTAACATATAACAAGTACTTCAAAAGTGACAGTTGTGATTTTATTGTCTGAATGCCTTCTAGAGGACCGCAGACAAGAACACCTTCAAAGGCAGGGCAGGGTGGTGTCATGAAGCACTGCGAGTTTTAATGTGCCGGGAACTCCTTGTGTGCACTGATCCCCCAGATCCACTGAGTACCCTGTTCTGCCTCCACCTCCCCAACCATTTGCCCATCCCAAGGTGATCTCATTGCATTCCCAGGCTCCCTTGCTGGCTGGCTTCTGACAATGAAGGTGCTGGTAAGAGCTCAGAGTTTGGGGAGGTGTCAGTAAGAGAAACAGTTTGGGGTGTTACTTCCCTACTCCCCCCAGTTCCAGCCCAGCAGCCCCTCCTCCCTAGCCCCAGCTTTTGGTGGCCTGTGGCGGCACTATCCCCTTTCCTTCCCCCTTCAGCCCCAGGGGTAGTAAGAGCTTCCCACTGTGGCTGGTCTCTGATACCTTAGCATCTCCCGTCCAAGTACTAACCAGGCCCGACCCTGCCTAGCTTCCGAGATCAGACGAGATCCGGCGCGTTCAGGGTGGTACGGCCGTAGACTGATATCTTAGCATCTCTTAACGCCCCCTGGCCATGCCCACCCCTCCTCTGAGCGCCCAGCTGCTGTCTCTTCACCGAAATGCCTTTACTGGAAGTACTGAGATGCACTATTTCCTGGGGGATCCTCATGGATACAGGGACCTTGCAAATACTTCCCCAGAGCCACCATGTGCAAGGCCCAGGACTGAACTCCCCTAGTACCGGGCTCAGTGATGCCAGTTTCTACCCTGCCGTGCCACAGCACTGGCACTGGTCTTAGATCTTTATGGCACTCTCAGCTAACCCACAGTTCTCTCCCCGCCACAGCATGCACATGCCATGTGAGTGCCAGAGTCAGCCCCAGGCTCCAGAACAAAACGCTCCATTGGGACCTGAGGTTCCTGCCATCAGAGGGAAGGACATGATCTGGTTTCACAGCACTTCCGACACAGCCCACATGGAGCCAGTGCTCCAGCCCCCTGCCTCGGGGAGGGGAGGACGTTTCGCCTGTCCATACTGCATGGTCACTGTGAAGGGTCCCTGAGCAGATTTAAGAGCAAGATCCAAGAAGACAGAGGAAAAGGGAAAAAAGAAGGCATGGTCCTGTGTCTGACCTTCTTGGCTTTTATGTTTCATGCCCTGCAGTGCAAACCCATTTAATTTCTGCCTAACTTAGAAAATGTTTTAAATAGGCCTGGCAAAGAGCCATTCATATTCTTAGAAGGGACAAGCCATTGGAGAGAAGAGAATGCTGACTTCCTGCATTTCAGGTCCTGGGCGCCATGCTCTGTCAGGGAAATGAGGTGTGAGGGGACAGTCATCAATCAGCGTGCGCACCGGGGCTCCTCCGTGCACCCAGCTGCTGTTCCATGGCAATGTGCAGATGTGCTCACAGGTCCACGCAAGCAGATTTCCTCCGTGGCGCCAGGTGCACCTGGCGTTCAGGCACACCACGGGCAGTAAAACCTGGTGGCTCAGAGCGTGGACTCCAAGTTTGAGTCCCCGCCTTTCCACTCATTGGCTGGAGACCCCAGAGGTATGCTGTTAACTGTACTCTTTTGGCCTCAGTTTCCTCACACAAAGGAAAATGCAAAAATGCAGCTAACCACAGTGCTTACCTCCTAGGGTGAGAAAAGTTATGTAAGATAAGGTGTGGGAAAAAATAAAAGCTTCTTGCTGAGCCAGGCGCACAGCAATATTGAATACTACTCAATAAATGGTCGCTGAAATTATTATTATGGTAATAAAATACCATCACAGGGAGCCTGAGACGAGCCCTGTTTAAAGAGGGCAGGGGGGGATCAGAACCAGTGTAAACAGTCAATCTCTTCACCATGAACTTAGACAAATGGGCATTTTAAAATTCAGGAGAACATCTCAGTTGACTGGTTCACGGTTGATGCCAACAGGGTCAAAGTGGGAGAACCCATGGAGACCCTCCCATATGGGTTTGGAGAGCCTGTAAGAGGAGGGGTGGGGTCTGATGCAGGAGTCAGTGGGTGGGGGGCTGGAGGGCAAGAAAGCTCCTAAACACAGCGGACAGGCCTGACCACGCACCACTTGGGAACGGCTTAAAAGTAGGAGCTGGGAAGATTATCCATCCAGCTGCCCCATTTTACAGACGGGAAGAGAGGGTTTGTGCCTTTCTCTAGGTCTTGAAGGTGACTAAGAGCAGAGCTGTGACTGGAGATCAGGTGCTTCGGCTCGTGTGGAGTTTTTGTCACCCTACCCAGAGATGCCCGCCACCGCCTCCCCATTCAGCCTCCTTCCAAGTAAAGAAGCTCTTCACACCCATAGCTCACTCTGCCCAAAGGGGTAGATCTAGGTGGCCATGTTTGTACCAAGCAACTTCAGACCCAGGCCACATCTGATTGGTCCAGGTGTGACCACCTGACTCTAATTGTCCAATTAGATGGAGCTTTTGAAGTTAAATCAATTTTCTGTGGAAATCTGGAGAAGGAGATTCTTGTTATTTGGTTAGGGCTGGTGTGGGCGCCATGACAGTGGATGCCACACAGAAGCCACAGGTTGCAGGATGGCAGAAGGGCCATGGGCAGGCAGAAGGAGTCCGTCTCGAGAAGGATGAAGCATAGTGAGGGAGAAAGACAGAGATAATGGGCTCTGGGAGTCCCCCTGCCCTGGTCTTCATAGGTCTGGCAGGGACCCCATTTCCTCCCCCTGGCTGTGGTGCTGCAGCCAGATCTATTCTGTCCTTCCCTGTGTGGGTGCCCCCTTGGCCCCCACTGGCTCCCATGGGTCTCAGCTTCTTACTCTCCCCGGCCCCCCAGAATGCATTCATCCCCAGGCAAAGCCTCCTCATCCCTGCAGCCTTGACCCAGGCCCTCCCTTACCCTCTCCTGCTGGGATTTCACCCCTTTCAGGTCCACAGCTGGACCACAAAAAGCAAAGTGCCTGGTCACTGACCCTAGACTGTTAAGGGCACAGGAGGTAATAATGGGGAGAATAAAACCACCTGGATGAATGAGTGCTGGCTCCTTCTTCTTTTTAAGTGTCTCTTTTAAATATGCAGACCACTCACTGCAATGATCAGCATGCAGCCCTGACTGGTGTGGCTCAGTGGATTAGGTGACGTCCAGTAAACCAAAGGCTTGCCGGTTCAATTCCTGGTCAGGGCACATGCCTGGGTTGCAGACCAGGTCCCAATTTGGGGTGTATGAGAGGCAACTGATCAATGTTTCTCTGGCATATTGATGTTTCTTTCCCTTTCTTTCTCCCCCCCCCACAAAAAATAAATAAATAAAATCTTTTGTAAAAAATAATCAGCATGCATGTGGGGGTGGCAGAGGTGGGCAGGGGGGCTTGATCACGGGCATGACGCAATCAGCCGTGACAGACCTAGAGGAGAGATGCTCCTCAGAGCCAGTCTCCGCCACCCGGAGACAAGGACACCGGGGAGTAGGCTTCTACCCTTATGGTGACTGGGCTTGGGATTCAGGGTCTACAGATTCATTACCAGAGTGGGCCTGGGCCATGGAGGTCGGGCCAAAGGCACATTTCAGCTGAAGGGAGGGCCCACCGGAGGGCCCACCCACTCACTCTAGGGCAACTTCTTTCTGCACATTCATTGTGGAAACTGGCTCTGGGTCCGCCTTCTTGTTGGAAAGGAGCAGCTGGTCTTTGGAGGAAAGGCCCCAGGAACGTGATCACTCTCGCTTCTGAGGCCGGCCTCTGGGCCCACTGCTCTGCGCCAGCTCTGCTTCCCGCGCTTCTTCCCCACAGCACCCCCTGCCCAGACTCACTGCTCCCTCATGGCTTCTGGGCCACTTCAATGGAAATCTCCCAAAATGCACCGCTCATGCCTCCTGGGAGCCAGGGACTGTGTATAGGCATGATCCCCTTACACCTTCCCACTTGTGCCCCTCAGCAAGGGGTGCACTGCAGGCAGGCGGCAGACAGGGCAGACCCCTGCCTCCTCCAGTTCCCATTTAAGCTCCACGTCATTTCTGATGGACCTGCTGTAAATGGGCCACCCTGTGCAATTCACAGACAAATAAATCTTTTCACTACTCCTGGGGTGACAAGGGAATAGACTCTGAGAAAGTTCGGTCGTGCAAGGGATCTTGTTCGTTAATAATAATGATAAATAGCTCACTTCTCACATGCAGTGTGAGTTACATTACACTCTAGGCTTCTACAGAGGAGGCTCGGGGCGCTGACTGGAACGTGTGGGGGTGTGCGCCATGCACCGAGGAAGAAAGAGGGCCAGACAGAGAGGCAGAGAGGGAGGGTAGAGAGAACGGAGATGGAAGGAGTGTGAAGAAAGGGGAAGGGGAGAGCAGGCTGAGGGAGAAGGGAAAGAGACAAAAAAAAAAACAAAAACCAAAACCAAAAAAGCAGGATGGGGTGGTGAGAAGGGCAGAAATGGGGGCCAAAAGGGAAATGGGGTTGAGGTGGGGGAGTGTGTGAGAAAAAAGAAAAGGAAGAAAAGTTGAGGAGAAAGTGACTAAGTTAAAGGGGAAAAAGATATTACAGGGGCAAAGACGTAGCAAGAGAAAGGGAGCCAGGAGAAGGAAAAAGAGCGGCGCCCTTTTGGAGGTGTGCCCCCTGTTGGATGTGTCTGGTCCTCTCAACCAAACCTCAGCAACCAGCCCTACCACTTCCACCAAGGTGCCATCTCTGAAGGCATTATTAATATTTATGGAATGCTTGCTAGATGCTGCCACAGTCTTTAACATCTTATTATAAAGCCTGTTATAAAATGCATTAGTAATAAATTCCTGACAGATAGAGTTCTGACAGGGCGTGGGTGCCTGCGTGGATCCGAGGTAGGAACAGGCCCTCTTGGAATGCATTTTTGCCACTCAGAGGCTGGACTTCTGGTCTCTGAGGTACACTGGGGAGGGGAGAAATTGGGCATCTCATCCGAAGTCACACAGCTTGTATGTGGTAGGATCAGGATTCAAATTCAGCTTGTCTTTGTGTCCCCAGACCTCGGGGACCCCCGAGATGAGGGTGGAGAATGGGCTTGGGGTTCCTCTCAAGAGGGGCTGATTCACTCACTTCCCTCTGTGGAAGGGCTAGGGGTGTTAAGTTGCCTGGATTTGAGAAGAAAGGGTGAATGGACAGCTCTAACCCCAAAACATTTCAGCAGGAAGAGGGCATCTCAAAATGTGCACACTTTCACGGGGGGTCGGGAAATACACTCCCACTGTGACAAGAAGAGGTAAAGTCAGAGGTTAAGGCCTTTCTGACCAGGGGGAGCCTGGGGCAAATGAGAGGCCTTTGGTTTCTGCTGCGTGTCAAAGCTGGCACTTCCTCACTGGTGGCTGTGGAGGCAGGGGCCTAGTGGGGTGCCTGGGGAGAGTGTCACCTCCACACGGGAAGGTGTGTGGAATTCTAACCCCCGGGGTCGGAGGGTGGGGAATGGAGTCTATGTAGAAGAAGGCTGTATTTCTTTCCTAACTAGGCAATAAGGCGTATGTGGGCACCAGCTGAGAGCAGGAGCCAAAGAGAGAACTAGTGCAGAGAGAGCAGAACCAGGAGAGGTGGGTGGTCACGGGGCCTTCGTGAATGTCTCAGGTGGCCCTGTTTCGGGTGAGGAGAGGGTACAGACGTGTGTGCACAAACCCACACCTATACATTCATGCTCCGGCACCTCTGTGGAAGAGTCAGGAAGAGATCATTGATACTACAACACCCCTTCTTTCGACCAGAATCTGCTCCTCCTGGATGACGAGTGCTGCTTCTATGCCTGGTGCCAGATCTTCTCTGAGAGCCAAGGCAGGCCGCTAGGTGGAGGTGCCAGCTCTGTGGGCAGAGGAAGCCCCAAGGGCTGGGTTCAGAGACCCTGGCGCCTGGACGTGGCTTGAGCACCCTCTGTGAGTTGGGCTAGCCTTCCCAGCTGTTCCACTGAGCCAGCTCAGCGCTCTCCTATTCCTGAGTCCCTCCGCCTTCATAGCCTCTGGCTGTGTACTGTCCATTTTGAATCCCAGGAAGGCATTCATCAAAGTGCTTACTTAATGCCCCTTGTGACTTCCCGATGCCCTCGCCTACTAGAGCGATCTTGGACTTTCTCTGGCTCTCCACTCTTCAGTTACCAGGACCTGTCAATTCTTCCTTCAACATTCCCTAAGTCATTCCTTTCTCTTTACCATTTACCCTGGCCACCTATATGGTACTAGAATGGTCGTTTGCACATAGAAGGCATTCAATGAATGTTTTAATCAGGACTTCCTGTTAAATATGGCAGGCTGAATATATCCATTTGCTTCTGTTGTTTGTCCAAACCCTTTACCAAATGAAACCAAATAACAATACTGGAATTAAAAGTGCATAAATCTACAAGGGAAAAAAGAATAGGAGAAAAGATGACAACAGATGAGAAATGCCAACAAAATCCTGGAAACAAAACAGAAGTAAATGAAAACCGTCTTAGCAGAGAGAGGAAAGCCAACAGGCTGTTGTCTCAAAGCCCCAGAAAAGCTCGGGAACTGGTGGCACCAGGTGACACTGAAAACTGAAGACTGGTGGCAAATCTCTAAGTGGTCAGACTCCCAGGTGCCTTCCCCAACCCTTGCAGGAGACAGGATGTGTACTTTCTGGAGGGGATGAATTCATCAGACTCTGGACTTACACGGGAAGCTGGACAAGGCACAGAAAATGGGGGTGCTAAGTGAAAATCTGCATCTTTCACTCCTACCCCTAATCAGTCCTCTTCAGCCTGGCAGAGGATGGGAGAACTGGACAAGAGAAAGAACCAATGTTAATGTGTTGGAATTCCCACAAAGAAACAGCTAGTTCCTTACCTAATTATCCCACAGTGAAGCCCACTGGTTAACAAGCAGCCCCTGCCCAAACACACACAGCAAGCCTCTACGCAGCCAAATGTGGGCTTATTCTTAAATGTGAACAGACAACTAAAGTTTATGAAACATTTAAGAAGATCCTCTAGCCCTGGCTGGTGTAGCTCAGTGGACTGAGCGCGGGCCTGCGAACCACACGATCGCAGTTTGATTCCCCAGTCAGGGCACATGCCTGGGTTGCAGGCCAGTTCCCAGCAGGGGAACTCACGAGAGGCAACCATACATTGATGTTTCTCTCCTTCTCTCCTTCCTTTCCTCTCTAAAGATAAATAAACAAAATTAAAATAAAGAGCCTCTAATGTAAAAGACAGCAGCACGGTGGGATGGGGGACAGATAATAAAGATACAACAGTAAGAATCTTAAACATCCTCAGAGAGATAAGTAGCATTTTTAAAATATGAACATTTCAAGAGAAAGAAAGAGCACTATTAGAAATGTGTTAATAAAAGCGTTGGAAGATAAAGTAAAGCAAATTTCTCCAAAAGTAGGACAAAACTCAAAGAAATGGAAAAAGGGGGTAGGGATAGCGGGGGGAAAAGAAAATTAAAGAAGCAGTTCAGAAAACTCGAGACCTAGCTAACAGCAATTCCAGAGGCAAGAAACATCAAATAAAGCCAAGAAGCAAGGTGAGAAAATCTCCCAGATCTGAAGCATGGGTTTCCAGATCAAAAGAGACAGACTACTGTTCAGAAGAGACACACACAGCATAAAACTAGGAAGTTTCAAAACACTAAGTACTTTTTTAAAAAAAATCTAGAGACTCTCAGAAAGAAAACAAAAGACCACATGCAAAGGGTCAGGAATCAAAATGGCATCGAAGTTCTTAACAGTTACGCTACATGTCAGAATGCAATAGAGAAATTATTCCACATTATGAGGAAAACCATTTTCATTCTAGATATCTATACCCAGCCAAACTATCAACAAACACAAATGTGGAGTAAATAAATTTGTTTAAAAACAAAATTAATAAATTCAATCAATCATTTTTCAGGAAATTACTGAAGGGTGTATTCCACCAAAATGAGGGTGTAAACTAAGAAAGAGGAAAGTACGGGTCCCCTGAAACAGGGCATCTAATACAGGGGACAAGGGAACTCTCAGGGTGATTCCCCTCTTCTCACCCAGGCCCACCCACATCAGGTCTCTTTGGCCATTCAGCCTCCAGAACAGCAAGCAAACCAGAGCTCAACACACTTGGATTGGAGAAGAAGAATGTTACCAAGAAAAACACGAGCTGAATTTAAAAATCATGTACTTTTAATATACTGAGAGGAGGTATTTAATTATGTGAGGGATATTTGGGGATGAATATATAAGTGATAGGTTCACAGAACCTAAGCAAAAAATAAGAGAATTATTAATTCTAGAGAAAACAAAAAAGGGAAATATAATTACAGTGTAGTACGTAGCTCAGCTGTGAATATTTGCATAGTCATAAAGATATAAATATTAAATGCCTTTTGAGCTAAAGAAGAGATGTAATTATGTAGGGAGAATGGGCGAAGCACATTAACAGTGATTTGTGCATGCATGTGCCTGTGTTTGTGCACACACGTGCACATGTACATATGTGCACACATGTGTGCTGCTGCATGTGTACATGTGTGTGTGTGGCAAAGATGAGGTAGAGTGTGGTGATAAAGTGCAATTCTCCTCCTTCAGAGTTGCAAGTCAGTAGGTAGTATCCAAAACTGAAAAGTTTGCAAGTGTGTGATTTGGAAATAAAAAGGCAACTATTGGCAATTGAACACAGTTGGGAATCAAGAGTAGGAAAGAATGAGGCAAAGCACTACTGTTTTTATTACAAGCCTCACTTTACTACCTGACTTTTAACCTCATGCATATATGACTTTGAAAAAATTAATACAAAAATTGAAAAAAATGTACCTCCAGAGCTGGACCACTGAAGGCGCCTCCCTCTTTTAGCCCTGACCCTGTCATTGAACCCGAAAGTCCCCCCACTAAAGCACGGATCCCCCATCTTATTTTTCTCCTCAAGCTCTATCACCGGCTCCTCTTTTACCTCCAAGGCCAAGTCTCCTGGACCTTGAACATCACCACAGCCTGGTCAAAGCTTTCCTCTCCAAACTCACCTTCCTTTTTGGCCCCACTGAGACCCCTGCTTCTGTCGGACCACTTTACATAGCGGCCCCAGAGTGTGGGCCCGCCTCTAGGCCTTTGCTCATGGTGCCTCTGGCTTCTCCACTGGGTGACAACACTGAGAGCAGATGTCGTCACCCAGCATAAGGAACTGACACTCCCTGCCTCTCTGGCAGAGTCTGCTGGCTCCCCAGGTTTCTAGGCACACACGTCCAGGCTCCCTCCCTGCCTCCCGCACATGGGCTCTGGCCTTTACCCAGGTGATGCTAGGCATGCAGGGCTGGGAGGAGCCTCACTGAAGTTACATGGGGGACTTCTTCTCAGAAGCTTGATTTTTAGAGCAAGGTGTGACACCTGGGATTAAGGAGATCTCAGGCAATTTTTCTCACCCCCTCCCCAGCGCAGCACCCCCACCCCAGCTCAGTGACCTTCCTGAACAATGAGTGACAGTAGAGTTCCAAGGTCCCCCCACAACCCAGTGCCACCTCCCATCAGCGCCCACATTCCAGGGCTGTCAAGCACCTGCTCTCCTCCAGGCACCCTCTCCGCCCTCTCTCAGTCAGCGTGCCTCTCTGCCCACTGACTCGCAGGAGCTGATGGAAGGGACATGGGATAACGGGGCATTATGCATCATGGCAAGTGCACAGCTGGGAGGCCAGTCCAGCAGTTGGCTGAAGGCCACGTGCAGAGAGAAGGGGACAGCAAGGCCAGTGATGGTGGAGCAGCCCTGGTGACCATGCCAGCCCCAGTCCCCAGGACAGGATACTTTCAACATCAGGCAGTCCCACCCCTCCCTCAGGGCTGGGCATCCACTGTGCCCGTATAGTGTGGGAGGAGCAACCAGAGTGGAGGCTCGAATCCAGACCTCACTGTTTCGTCTTACCCTCCCACCCTTCCCCCACCCCAGAGGTTAATCTCACTGGCTCCTGGGAGCCTCCCCTCTCCTCCCCCCAGCAGGGACTTGGAAGCCAGCTTCTGGAAGGATCCATTCAGTGGTGATTATCCACAATGCCCACTGGCTTGACAGGAAAAATCCCAGGAACAATTGTCCTGAAATGCTGGGTTGCATTCTGACTCTTCAGGACTAATTTGCCTGACTTTCTTCTCTGTTATAGAAAGCATCAGTGCAAATGTCTGGTGACTCAGTTTCCCCATCCAGCAAAGGAATATCGCCATCCTTGCACCACCTTCTACACAGAGCTGCAGGGGAGACAAATGAGTTGACAGTGGGAAAGAACTTTAAAAACTCAAATGCCCAAACAAAAATCACCACCTTCTGTAGAGGCAGAACATTCTAAGAGAAAAAAAAAAGAAAACTAGGAAAAAGTATGGTATGACCTATAGAAGGGTCTCCTTAAAAAGCTACCCTGTAGTCCAGAATCTGGTCATCTGGGCTCCAGGACACTGTCCCCAAGTCCAGGCCAGAAGCAGGGCTCAGCAGACGCAGGAGGTGGTCTTGAGAATCGACAGATTATGGAAAGTGGCAACCAACACATGCTCTGGGTCTCCTGGAATTTTTTACAAATAAGAAATAGACTTCCAGTTCCAGAGTGGTAACTTCCACCTACTGAGAGCACTTCCTATGGGTTGGGCCCTGCTTCACGCTCCTATCATGCAAGACCTTGTACAGTCCTCACGGCAGCCTGTGAAACAGACACTGTTGGTATCCCCATCCTCCAGGCGCCCAAGGCCATGTGGTAAGAAGCAGGAACACTGGGGTGTGCACCCAGGTCTGCTGTTCCAGGGCCCAAGCTCTTACCCACCACGCAATACTACTCTCAGTGATAAGTGAGCAACGTGCACCTTGTCCAGGGGGCAGAGGGATAGCCAAAGCTGCCAGGGTCTCAGCTCTGTCACCTGTACGACAAGGTGACTGGGTGGGACATCACTTTCCTACCCTGGCTGCATGTGACGATTCCTCTGGGGATTTCAAAACCACAGAGGCTTGGCAGCCCCCGGCCTTGCTGTGGTTTCAAAGCTCCTGGGTGTTCTCCTGTGCAGCCAGGGAAGGGAAGACCTTGAGAAATCGGGATTCTGTCATTCTAGCTAAGTGCCAGATTCCACCAAAGATGTTTACGGGGAATGCCACAGAATGACTCAGGCCATCCAGAGGTTCCAGGCTCAAAAGGTCCCAGGTGTCAGGCGTCACCAGGAAGGTGCTAGAAATGGAGGTGTCAGTTATGAGGAGCGGTCAAGGTCTTGTACCCATCCATCCCAAACTTGTTTATGGTGTGACATAGCATGAGACCAAGCTGGCTTATGCAGACTTTTTTCCCCCAACAGAAAAATGGTTATGAGCAGTTCCAAGCGATTACTTAATGGGGAGGAAAACAGACACCATGAAGGGAGACTTTGAGGGAGCAGGGGCCTGAGGGAATTTGCAGTTTGAGGCTCAGCTCTACCCTTTACTTGCTGCATGACTTTAGGGAAATCAGGCAGCATCTCTCAGCCTGGGTGTCCTTATAGTAAGATGGGCATGATAGGAAAACCTGCCTCATGGGGACACAGGGAGGCTTACAGGAGAAAACACATGGTCGGTGCTTAGGGCAGAGCACGAGCTCAGTAAATCTGAGGGGCCATCATACTTCGTCACCTCACAGAATCAGTGTAAGGGTCTATAAACTGTCAAGTACTTTGCAAATGTGGCTTCTGGTGGGGAGGTCCAGGAGGAGAGGGGCCGTCGGTGAAGGCTGAGTCCTTGCTCTGCTCTCAGCGGGGTCGGAGGCCAGGGCGGTTTGGGCAGGGGAGCCCTCCCTGAGGCATGACCCCCGCAACCCCATCTCACTGGAGCCCACTCTGGGTGTTCAGCATCTCTAAAGCTGCCTTGCGCTCTCTGTGCACAGCTCCATGGCTCATGAATGGGGCTCCTCCCAACCCCCAAATTCATCCCCCTACAAGATGATGAATCATGCTAAACAAAATGAATATGCAAATCTCCTTAGGGTGGGCCTTCCATCTATGGAGAGCTGAGACTAATAAATGGATTCTGAATAAGAAGACAGCTCAAGCAATGCAACTTTTGCTCATCTTTCCTCCTCAGCCCCTTGGCTCCAACCACTGGTGTGCCCCTTCGTCCCCAGCCAGGGTGTGCATTCGGCAGGAGTGGCTGGAGGAGGCAGCAGAGGCCTGAGCAGGCATGAGTAGTAGGTTAGGCCTGGGACAGGTTTTTCCTTTCAGATCCCCGATCCCTAAGGCGATTGCTGCTGGCCCTTCAGGCTATGTGATGTGGTAAGTGGAACCTGTCACTTGGAGCCCGGAGGCTTAAGGGCTGATAGCCTGCCCACCTGGCTGCCTGGGAGCTGAGGGCTGGCAAGGGCTGCCAGAGGGGCTTGGTGGGCCCAGGACCCAGGCAGAGAGGGGACAGCTGCAGGAACTCACTGGGCCGGCGGGGGGAGGGGGTGCTTAGGAAACGGTTTTAGCATCAATAGTAGAGACACTGGAATTGTCGTGGCCACAGAGGACTTTGGGAGTCACCCAGTGCGATGCTTCCCTTCCCTGGCTGCACAGGAGAACACCCAGGAGCTTTGAAACCACAGCAATGCCGGGGGCTGCCAAGCCTCTGTGGTTTTGAAATCCCCAGAGGAATCGTCACATGCAGCCAGGGTAGGAAAGTGATGTCCCACCCAGTCACCTTGTCGTACAGGTGACAGAGCTGAGACCCTGGCAGTGGAGAGGGCTTGACCGAGCCCACAGGGATGGTCGGTGGCAGCGGACACCCACCTCCAGGCTTACTCGCTGACCTGCCCCTGCCTTTGTCCTGACAAGGGTAAATGGTGACTCCTAAACACACAGCATGGCAGGCAGCTGCAAAGAGCGCAGGGCTGGGGGCGGAAGACCTGGATCAATGTGCCCTCCATGTGATCCTGGACAAGTTACAACCCTCTTCGGCCTTCAGGTCTTCATCCATCAAATGAGGGAGCTGAATGACATCACCTCCATGTTCCCTTCCTGCTCTGAGTGGGTACGACTGTAAGTCCTTCCAGAAACCTACTCCAAGGCTCTCTTGCTACAAGGCCTGCCCCTTTGCTTAGGACTGTATAAAGGCAGCGTGTCCTGAGACAAATGTTGATAAAGGCATTCCTCTTTCCCTCTACATATCACTCTTGTGGGGACCAAACCCAGGTTAAAACGCTCCACTGCTGGCCGCAGGTCCTCACCCTGAGCTAGCACTGCAGAGTACAGCCCGAGTAGGGCCACGAGCTGAGGAAGGACATTCTGAGGAGAGCAGAGGGCGCCATGCGCCAGGAAGCCAGAGGCCTTGCCCCGCTATGGCTCTGCCCCGCCAGCTCTCGAATGGTCTTGGAAGGATAGAAGGACATTGGTGCAACAGTCCAAGGTGCCTGTCCTGCCCCCTCCCCCATTTTGGTGTGAGCTTGGGCAAGGATGGAAGCTCTTTGAGCCTCAGTTTTCTCATCTGTAAAATGGGGATAAACCCACTAACCTCAGGCATATGCAGGTCCTAGGTGAAGTAATGATTGTGAGGCACTAAGCCTGGTGCCTGGTCCACAGTACTGGTGGCAGCAGTGGCTCTCACTGTGACAAACCTCATTGTTATCGGGTAGTGGCAGCCTGACATTCTTCTGCTTAGATGGGGGTGGCCCAGGGATATGTGGTTACCCAAGGAGCACACCTGGGGAGGGAGGGTACCCTACTGTGCTGTCTTTGAGAACTGTCCCTCGATATGGGTCAGGAGGGCTGTCCAGGCTGTGGTGAGATACAGCATCAATTCCCAGGGCCCTGGGGAGGCAGCCCCTGCGAGGGGCTGTGAGTGGGATAGGGAGAGACGTCCAATTCTTTGGTCTGCTGTGTCTGCTAAACAACGGCCCACAGGCTCCACCACTGGCTTTAGACACAGCCAGGAGCCCTGGCATACTAGGACCACGAGAAGACCACCAGAAGGACCCCAAGAAAAGCTAGAGGCCCGGAATCCCAGAAGCACCCTGCTTGGAGCCTGTCCCAGGGCAGCCATGGCCTCATCTGGTAAGACCAGCCTTGGCCAAGAAATAAGCCAGCCTCCCTTTCCTGATAGAGCCCAGAGAAAGTGCCCCCATGCCCCTCCGAGCGGTTTAAGTTGATGACCTGGTCAGGACGTTCCGAGGGTCTCCTTAAGCCCCTCTTAGAATTATGGATGTGGAGACCAGTTTTCACCAAGAAACAGTCTTCCCCACCCCTCCTCCTCCTGGGCCCTGGGTGCCCAGCGAAGGGCTTGGCAGCTCCTAGGGCACACTGGCCTTCCCCGGGGAAGTAGAAGGGACCACGGGTAGAAATTGCAAATGACTTCCATTAAGCAGGGTGCTAATACCATGAATTACAAATGAAACCCAGATGAAGAGGACCCTGGCAGCCTTACCTCTGTTTGATATTAATTGGGCGACACTTTGTTTTAATGGTACATTAATTAATGCAGAATTTCAACGGAAGTCCGCGTGACACTCACATTAATACAAATGAATTCATTACCGTCGGTGTTATTACAAGAAATGACAAATAAATCTGTAACAGTGGGACCCTTCAAATAATAATCACGAATCATTAGGTTTGTTGCTCGTTTGTACTGTAGCTTGCAAATATGTGTCTATGTTTTCTGCTGCGCGTGTGTCTTTGCCTTTTGGCTTGGGGTGGGGGTGGGGGGCAGCTGGCGGGGCCTGGCTCTGCGGTATTGGAAGGAGAAGCCCCTTCTAGACTTTTCTGCATCTGCTTTTCCCACCCTTTCTTCCTCCCACCACAGTCCCCAGAGAATTCTTATCTCCCCAGAGCTCTCCCCCAGGCTGAGGGACCCATGTCAGGAGTGTGACTGGCCCCCCAATCCAGCACCCCCAGTACGCACTGTCTGTTTCCAAGGTTGGGGTGGCGGGAGAAGGAATGAAAGGGACAGGGGTTGTGGGCAGAGGCTGTGGGCAGAAAAACCTTGGGAATTTTCCCACATCGGGTCGGTCTTCATGTTTCACCCCAAGCCGCAGCAGGTCTGGGGCACAAAATTCAGATGTCTGGAGACCAGCACTGTGCTGGAAGTTTTTTCCATTTCCTCCATTGCTGTTCTCGCCATGGTCCGGGAGGCTTTGTCCCATGGTAAAGAGCAGGAAATGGGTTTAAGGAGCTCAAATTTATCCTCAACTTGTGCGAGGACGGGCCAAGCTTGGGACACAGTTTGGCCTTTTTCCAAGGTTCCCAATATACCAGCTCTTCCCAGGGAGAAGCTGCCACCTGCCCAGGATGGGTGAGTATCCCGGTGGAGACAAGATCCAGCCGGGATGAGCCAGGCGGTTCTGTCCCAGCTCTCCACCCTCAGAGCTCTGTGCTGTAATCTCACAGAGGTAAGAGAGGGACCCCAGCAAGATGACTCTACAGCTATACCCTGGCTGTTTCTCACACCCTCTTAGAGGTTGAGGTCAAGACCAGTTTGCTTCTAAAGGGCAATGAGCGAGGCCCAGGAAACAACACTGGAAGAGAGTATCAGACAGGCCTGGTGACTCAGGTGGGTTTTAGATCTGCAAATCCCTGGCGTGCAGGCTGCCTCTCCTCCTTTCTGCCCTCGGAGCCAAGGGTACTCAGCGATCACTGAGCTCTTCCCCAGGCTCAGCCGCAGGACTCTCAACCCAGCGCTCTAAGCAGCTTCTATCAATGGACTGGAGTTGGCACCTGATTTTTGCTATCCCTGTTTCAGGGTGCCTTTCCCTGGAGGACTTTAAAATAGGATCCAGTCTCCTCTGCTGGGGATGCTCAAGAGTGGTCCAGCTCAGTAGGCGAGCAAATGGTTGAATGGCCTCCCAGAGTCCCTCCAACCTGGGGAGCTTGGGACTTCATGAATCATTTGCTGCCTCCCCTCCTACTTGAACCAGCCAGTCTTAGCTTCATGCACAACACCTTTCTGACGCTTGGCTAACATGTAAAATATTTAAAGCCAAATCCAGTTCTTTCTACCCTTGTGACTTTGCTAACGTGGCCAAACTCTGTTGGCCTCTGCCCTTTGATCTGCCTTCCCCATCCCCCCAGGAGTCCTAGATCTCAGCAGTTAATGCCCCTGGTCCATCAGGTGCTGTTTTGGAGGCCAGGCCCTGGCTGCCGAGCAGGGGGCTGGAGCCCTCAGTGTGGTATTCGTGGGGGACTCCAGTCCCCTCTCCTGCTCATTCTCCCCCATTCACTCTGGTACTGAATGAACCAATTAATCACCTAAGATTGTTAACTGTACTAATTACGCTCGCTCTTGAACTTGTGGAACAATTATTTACTGTCTCTGCCTCACAAGCCATCAATTACGGTGATTACAGGCAGGCTGTCACTTCTGCCGAGCCAAGACAGAGGAGGCCTCGCCAGCTTGGGGCTGGTTCCCCGAGGAGAGCTCTCAGAGGGCTCGGCTGAGCCGAGGCTGTGCCCAACAGCATGGCACAGGCAGTGGCCCCTTTGGGGGACAGGCTTTGGAACCTAATAAGGGGCAGCACGATGCTGACCTTAAATAAAGTCTTCATTACACAGAAGTTGTTCCCTTCTTCTCCTGAAAGACAAAATGACCACCACCAAGTACTTCCCTGGGCGCTGTACTACCTTCTTCGTGTCTCTGAGCTAGTGCACAGCATCTCCCTCGGCCAGGCTTGGCATCAACCCCCCAGGCATCTAGGAGGAGGCTGCAAGTCCACAGTAGACTACATTTTCCTCTGGTGCCCAAAGTCAGGGGCTCTATACCGCCTCTTCCCAGCCTACCTCGACACCTGTCCCAGATTCTGCTTCCCCTGTTTCCTAATACCCCTACCTGGAGGACTCTTGGCCTCTGACCAGGACCTCTGCTAAGTGAAGGAAGACAAGACAGGTGGAAGAAGCTGTCAGGCCCTGTCCATTCCACCTGGACCCTGAGATACTCCTGTCCTCTGAGTTTGAAGCACAAACCCACAGGCCACCCTTCCTCCTACCCCCAGACACACTCTCCCCTCTCTGTCCTGCAGCAGTCCCCTCTGCACCCCACCGGGGTAACAGTGTGTAATGTGAGGCTCTCGTGTGGCTGTCGGGTAAACATGTATTTATTCAGGCAAGCAGCAGGCCCCAGCAGGCTGTGGCTCCTGTCCTCTGGGCTCCCTCCGCATCCTAGCCCTCCCGCTGCCCACAGCGCTCGTTTCCAAACGTCAGGGCAAAAAGCACTTAGAGCCAACTGCTGAGCCCAAATCTATTCCAGTGTGGAGAAATGCACTCGGTCACTGTGCTGCCGACAGGCTCCAGGCAGGCAGGCTGGAGCACGATGGCCAGCCTCTGACTGACCCTGCCTCACCGGGCTGCTCTTCTGGCTCCTGTTACCAGCAGGGCTCAGACAGGCTGAGCTGTTTTTTAACTCTGGCTACAGCCGCTGAGGGACCCCCAACCTCCAGGGAGGCCCCTCTGGGTTCTGAACAAGCCACTGCCTACTTGAGATCCCCACATGAACGCCACAAAGATGCTTCGGACTCAGCTCTCCAAGAACAAGTCTGAATCTCCCCTGGAAACTGCATCGCTGGCTCTGTGAATGGCAATACGGTCCCTCTGCATCCAGCTGCTAAGCCAGAAACCAGAGGCCTCCTTGCAATTTCTTCTCCCAAACATCAGTCTGTTCTTCTCTCTCGCTGCCCACCACTGGCTCTCACCTGGACCACCGCAGTGGCCTCCTAACTGGACCCCTGCAATGTGGTCTCCCCAAACAGCTGGTACGACACTTTAAAACATGCATCCATTGTATTGTTTCGACACTGTCCCCTGTGCTCTGAAAACTGCCTAGTGGCTTCCTGCTGACCATAAGACAAGCATCAGAGAACCCCTTCCAGGGCTCTGCGTGGCCTGGCCCTGCTCAGCTCTCCTTCCTTCACTGGCCGCACTGGTCTTTTCCCACCTCCGCAATGAACAAGATGCCTCTCTGCCTCCGAGCCTTTGCCTGTGCTGCCCATCCACCGGAATTCTGTTCTCATCTTCGCCCCATCCGTGCCCACGTGGCCTTCGTATCCCAACCAAGACCCATCTCCTCTACAACTTTGTTTTGACCCCTAGTCTGGGTCACATCTTTGGCAATATTTTCTCAAAGTCCTTTGAGATTTGCCTGGGGCCTCCAGTCTCCCTATGTAATTGTGTGGCTTTTTGATGGCCATCCGTGCCCCCACTAAACCATAGCACTTTGAGGGCAGCGGCCACATCAGCTTCTGTTCACTGTGCTCCCTGGGCCTGGCGTGTGGCTGGCACCAAATAAATAGTTGGTGAGTGAATAATATTCTGGGCACCCCTCTCTTGACACTGACCTCATTCTCCACCCTGGTGAGATGGTTGGGCAAAGCCAGCTCCAGAGTTTCTCCCTTTTGTTGATTTGACAAACACGGACTGAGCATCTTCTATGTTCTAGACTCTGCCGGGTGCCAAGGGCACACTGACAGGCACCCTCTGGGGCACGCCATCTAGGAATCTGAGGGCATCTGTGCCCGAGAGGCAGCTAGGGGACCTGAGTGCTGCTCGCTGCTCCGCCTGGATCCATCCCTGCTGGTGCTTGGGCACGCTGTTCTCCCACCTGGCCACTCCTTCTTGTTCACTCAGCCAACAGAGAACCAGTGAGCGCCTCACAGGTATCAAGCAGTGCTCTAGGTGTGAGGGTCACACTGGCGAACTCCTACACATATTCAGTCTCAACTTTGTTATCCCCTCCTCCAGGAAGCCTTCCCTAATTCCTGAACCTGGATGGGTGCCATCCTAGGGGCTGTCAGAGCCCCCCTACCTCCATCACGTTGCATTAAAATCCTGTCTGGCTCACCATGGTGCTCTCGGTACAATTATACCCCTTGGCCTAGCACAGCAGCCATTTCAGAAATATTTTCTGCATGAACAAACTGCTCCATCCCTCCCACTTGTGTGTCCACAAGCTCACAGGTAGAGTGCTTTGGAAGCCCTTTAGACCAATGTGCGGTTGGCTGAAATAAACATGGAAAAGGGGCACTGGTGAGAAGGCATTGTAATGGGGTGTAGAGAGGGGGTCCCCTGAAAATAGCAGAGCATATTCCCCACAAACCTTGACTGGGGGAAAGGGGAAGTGGACGATGCCTTGTTTAAGACACTTTGCATAGCAATGGCAAGTTCATAGCAGTGCCTTTTGTGACGGGAAGAGGACTGCTGCCCAGGGCGATGGGTTAGTGACTCTGAGAGCATTCAGGGACTTGTGACAGAGCTGGGGTTTGCTTATACAGCACCTGTGCAAGGGGCAGGTGGCAGATGCCCACCCCGTAAGTCATTGGGAGCTCCTGTCCTGACCAAAGACGGCAGCTGAAAGAAGGTAAAAGATATGGGGCAACTGGCAAAAATGACACCTCATAGGAGAGGCGGATATGAGGTCACATAGAAAGTTCTGGGAGGAGCATTTAAATGAGGGTGGACTGAAAGAAAAGAAGAGGAAGCCATTTGAGCTAAAAGGGTGTAGGAGTAAGAGTCCACCACACAGAGAGGAGGTCTGGGTGTAAGGGAGAAGCCATGAGGTTTGGAGTGAGAGAGGAGCTACTTCTACTTCTGCTTCTCTGAAGGACATATGGAGAAGCCACTCCCGTCAGACATGGGCCTCCTGGACCCCACCACGACCCAGTGTGACACGGCACATGTCTTCCTGAACCACTCCATGGAGGCTGGGAACTGCGTACCCCAGATCCTGAAGGAGAGAGCTGGATAGGATGGCGACTCTGAAAGCCACAAGTGCGCATTCCCGAGGGGATGGGGATCTGTTTGGGCAGCTGGTTTAAGAACAGATAAGGATATGGGAGACTTCTGGGCATGGTCTTGGCTTGCAGCCTCTTGGTGAGCAAGGGAAGTGCTGGGTCTCGTGGGAGAGGAGGGCTCTGAGCAGGTGTGCTCTCAGCACCGATGAGGTTGGAACCCTGTTAATAAAAACCCGTTTCCTTCAACATTAATGGCTGGGTCATGTGTCAAGGTGCCACGTGGCCAAGCCTCAGTTTGCTCGGTTGTAGTATGGCAACCAGGAAGAGGAAGAGAGGACTCTGAGAGAAGATAGGGAGAGGGGCTATCAGCTGGAAAACTGGATTTCCCTGCCCTGCATCTGAGAACACCATGGCCATCAGGTCAGGGGGGAAATGGGGCTGCAGGGAAATCCTCACACAGGCCAGCTTGGCAACGCCCCCCCAGTTACCCAACACTCCACATCGCTCTGCTTTTTGGCTCTGGAGCTTCCCTCTGGTGTCGATATCTCCCCAGATGCCCTTCCGCAGTGCCCTCACTCTAAGGGTGTGGGGCGCCTCAGCAGTCGCGGTGCCCTCCGTCTGGACAGCTGCCACCCCTGAGCGAGTGTGTGCTGCGCCCCTCACAGCGCCTGCTCACACATCCTCCGGGAGGCCTTCTCTGTCTGCAAAGCCTGCTCCAGTCCCTTGGCTGTTTTCTTCACAACCCATGTCATCCACAGACATAGATTTGTGCGCTGGTGCGCGCATCTCCCCCACTAGATGAAAGCTGCCAACGGCAGGGACTTGTCAGTTTTATTCGGCTGAGTCCCCAGCTCTGGAAACAGTACCTGACATACAGTAGGCCCTCAAGAACTATTTCTTGAATGAATGAGTGAATGAATGAATGAACCAATAGGATAATGCATGTGGTATCTAACTCTTACTAGGCTGTAAGTGCAAAGACTCATAGAGAATAAATACCAGACCCCCCTCTGAACTTGTTTGTGGAGCAAACAGAAATCACCCACCTGCAGCCCCTGTGCAGGAGGCACAATGAATGCTCACCGATGACAACCTGGGAGAGTGGAAGGTGTGAACTGCATCACAGGCACTTCTAATGAAACACAAGGGTAGATAAGAACAGCCTAATGGTTTCTCTCCAGACCGCTGACCTCTCTGTCAGGGACAGCTGCTCTGTCATCCCCCTCCCTGTCACTCCTCCCTCCCCTGCTGGCAACTGTTTTTTCCAGACAGGAAAATGCAGCTGGCTGGAAGCACCCGAGCCCCTTCAGTTTTACCTCTCCTCTCTGCAGCCCTCTTGCCTCCTCTTAGTGGGAACGAAAGAGATTAAACAATCAATCGCCAGAAAAGGCTGGGGTGAAAAGTGCTGTCTCAAGCTACTGCATCTGGTGCTTTTGGGCTAACGGCTTTGTTTAGTGACCTGAGTCTTTCCTGCAACAGTAGTCCCCAATCTTTCTGGCACCAGGGACGGGTGTTGTGGGAGACAGGTAGGGAGAAGGGGTGTGGGCAGAACTCAGGTGAGCCTTGCGTGCACAGGCTGCGGGCCAGCACCAGTCTGTATGGCTTACAGGGCAGATGTAACTCGTTCTCTGCCATTGCTGTGGCCAGAGTGGGTAGCCCTGACCCTGGTCCCAGCCTGACCACAGGTCACACACTGCACCAGTCATGGATGGATACCAGACCCTAGCCACAGGCCACCCCATTACCTACATCTAGCCATAAAATGACTCCAAAACTCTGAAGAAATTTGAACCTTATTTGATAGCCTGGCCGAGAAGTCCAGTTAGAATGATAAGACTCTCTCTGAAGGTGAAGACAGGAAAAGAAGCACTATCTTCTCTCCCCAGAGAGCTGTGGCCAACATTCTTTGCCTCAAGGGCTTGTCTGTGGCATGGGTGACCTTGACTTCCTGCTGGAACACGGGACGGGTGTGAGGGGCTACGGGCCATGCTTCCCAGGGGCAGTGTGTCCAGGCCCCTAGGCCTGGAGCAGATGTGTCATTCCTCTCCTTCATCTGTCACTAGCCAGTGAACCCCCCGCCGGCACTCCTACTGTAATGGCCAGAGCACAGAGGAAGGGGTGGAAGCAGGGTGTGGGGCGGGCTCTGCTCACAGTGCCCTGATTGCCCATCCCTCCAGCTCCCGGCCTGCCCCCACCCCAACTCTGAGGCTCCCCACCCTGCCCTCCTCTTGGTGGAGCTGGGTGATTGGAACCCCTCCTGCTAGGACTGATTAGGCCTGATTTCACCAGCCTGCTCCCACTTCTGGAGCCTTCCCTTGTTATTAAAGTTGTTTTCCGTCCACTCCCTCGGTCTGCTGGATGTGGTGAGTCTATAGGAAACCGAAATCCATTCGGTTTCTCCCCCCCTTCCCTTCTCTCCTGGGCTCTCGTCTGCCCTGCCTGTGTCTATGGCAGCCACGTGGGCCAGATTTCAGTAACAAACAGGAAAATTAACATCTAACCTTAGAGTAAAAATAGCTATGATAAACCAGGTGAATAATAAAAGCTCCATCTAATGTAGATTCGGTTAAAAGCTGAGACCTGCTTCTCACCCTACCCCTGCCCCACAAGGGTGCAAAGCTGGCCCTTCAAAGCATGAGGTGGTTTGTACGGACGGAAAACGCAGCCTGCGCTCACCTCCACTTTTCTTTGTCTCACCTTTTTGCTTTTTCTCAGTGAAGAGGCTCAAGTAGCACATCAGCTAGTCTTCGCTCAGCCCTCCCGTACTCAGCAACTCTGGAAGAACCAAGCTACTCAGGAGCAAGAACTCCCAGCAGCCCTCGGCCCTCCCCTCCCCCAGCAGAGGATGGGGTGGCTGGAAATAGCATTCTGGGGGTGGGGGGTCAATTCTACCCTGGCCCCTAAAATCCTATAGGATCAGAGGGTAATCAGAGTGCCCCTCTGGGCCTCTGTTTTCCCATCTGTCAAATGGGAAGAGAGAATCTATTCCCTTGCCGGAGTGGGGGGAAGAAGTGCCAGGATGTGCAAATTCAGGTCACTGGTTGAAAGAATGGTTGCCTCCCCTTCCGTTTGTGCACACTGTTGTGTCCAGATTGCCGATGAGGAGCTGGGTGTTTCTACAGGAAACTTCCCAGGATCTATTCACCCAGCACAGGCGGCCTTTGTTGTGTATGGACCCAAATAAGCATGTGGGTGGCCAGTCGCCCCCAAGGGCTAGACCCTGAAGAGGGCATTGCCAACACCTGTCCTACTCTCAGCTGGGACAAGGGAGGGTGAGAAGGGAGGAGAGTTGCCCCTGGGCCCCATCCCCAAGTCCCCTGTGGCAACCTTTCTTCCAGGGCTCTTTGGATGACAGTGTTCTGCAGGGCAGGAGGCCCAGAGAGTGACAAGTTCTGGATCATGCTTCACTGCAGAGGTGAGAACACTGTCCCGAGTCAGAGGCCTGGTGCTCTGCCTGATTCCCTGTGCACCTGCGGCCTCGGTACCCTCACCTGGACAATGGGACTACTGTGGGAGCATTCCACGGGTCTGTGTGTCTGAGCTGTCCTGAGATGTTCTGGGTAGGCACGATTCCCAAGGGCCAGAGCTACACACTCACCCACCCCTTTTCCAATGGCTTCCCCCACCCTCCAAAACCAAGGGGCCACTAGGCGCACTAAATCCCCTAGGACCACAACAACCCCTCCGAGCCACACTGGAAAGCAGCTCCCTACGCAGAACCATTGGCATCCTCAAAAAAGCTGAAATTACAAGTCTGTTCTTCCTGCACTTTCACTTAGAGGAGGGGTAAGGAGAGCTGAAGTGTGGCAGCTTGGAGCTCAGCCCAGTGGCCAGACAGGGGATGCCTTGGTTTCATTCACCATCCCAGCCTCCTCTCACTCAGGGCACCGGGTTGCGGAGGCAGGAGTCCAGTGCTTTTCAATTTCACGCCAGGTGTCAGTGCCCAGGCCTCAGCTGGCCTTATCTCCTTGGCCTCCTGCCCAGGTGGGTGCCTGCTGAGCTCAGCCTCCTTGCAAAACCCAGAGAGAGGCTGTTCCAGGGATAAGACCTGCGGGCAGAGAGAGCCCTGGAGAGCTGACTTCTGCTGGGCAGGCAGGGAGGCTGGGCCTCGAGTCCCACTACGATGGGGTGGGGGCTTACAGTTAAGAATCGCTAAGCACGGAAAGACCCTGGAAACAGGAACAAGGGCTGAAAATCAAAGTCCCAAATTAATCTTTATTCTTAGAGCAGGAGGAACCTTAGGGACTACGTCATCCTCTAGCCCACTCTTCCCCGTTTTCCATATGGGAAAACAGCCTCTGGAGAAATTAAATAACTTGGCCAAGGTCACAGGGAGATGATAATGCTGAGGTCCAACCCCAGCTGCGATGGCCAGCCCCCCACTGTAAATCACTGAGCTATGCCACCTCTCTGTCCACGAGAAGGCTATATGAAAACTCCCAAGATGAGTCTTCACGTGCTCGGAGACCCCCAGTTACAGCGAGCCTCCCTCCTTCATGTGGCCAAGATGCTTCCCCTCAGAGCCTCAGTTTCCTCATCTGGAAATGAGAAGAGAGGGGGTCGTGAGTGAAAAACCCTCACAGTCCTTTCTAGATGTAAATCAGGGGTCAGCAAACTGGCCCTAGGGCCAAGTGTGGCATGCTGCCTGTGTTTGTGCAGCCCAGCAGCTAAGTACAGTTTTTATATTTTTCAGTGCATGGGGGGAAAAAATCAAAAGAATAACAATATTTTGTGATGTGTGAAAATCACATAAAATTCAAATTTCAGCGTCCATAAAGTCGTGGGGGAACACAGCCATGCTCATGCATTTATATACATGTCGTCCACGGTGACTTTTGCGCCAAAACAAAGCCAAGTGGTTGCCGCTGAGACCATCTGGTCGGCAGAGCCGGAGATATTTACTACAGGCCCCTCACGGAACACATCTGTGAGCTCTGACGCGAAAGGCTGAGCCAGGTCTGGGCTCTGAACCCACGGAGCAGCCAGGGGTAGAAAAACTCAGGGAGGAAAGTGAGTAGAGTAATTCATGCTGGAAGCTGTTTTTATTTTTAAATCTAAGCTTCAACAAAGCATTTTTATTTTATTTTTAAAACTTTTAATTGCACTTTTTCCATTACCATTTAGTATCCTTGTGCCCCCCCACCCCTGAAGTCACCACACTCCTGTCCATGTCCATGAATCCTTTTGCCTTTTTGCTCAATCCCTCCACCTCTAACCTCCCCTGCACCCCCCCACTACTGCCCCCCCCCCCCCAGCTGTCCTCTGCTCTCTATCTGGGAGCTCTCTTCACAGGCACAGGCCAGTGGGTCACATCCATGCGAGGCCACAGCCCTTGCACGGCTGCAGGGCCTCCTCCGTGTCTGAAGGGCAGAGGTTTCCCCTGCAGCCAAAGCTCTGCAGACCTGCCTCCTGGCCGGCCTCCAGCCTGCAGCCAGGCCCCAGGCCTGCCTTCCCGAAGTTTCCACTCCCTGCCCAGCTGGTGTGGCCTTGAGTGTGTCCTCAGCAAGCGGGTGGCCCTGTGGCTGGTGTGCGGGCTGCGGGGAGAGGGATCCGAGCTGGCAATTGCTGTGTGAAAATGACAGCACAGCGATGTATCCGCCCCAACCCGGGCCCCGGCATACCAAGAGGCTGCCGGTGGCTAGGAATCGATACCGCCCCAGAGGAGGGATTATTAGGGAAAAAGGGGGTTTGGAAGATCCATAGGAGTCTGATGACTGTCTGTTTCCAAGGGAACCATCAGCTGCATGAGAATCATGTGCAGGAGGCACAGGGCGCCAGCCGCCTGCACAGGGAAGGCTGGGCGTGGCGGCAGGGCCAGACCGGTCCTCGTCCTCCTGCTGACCACCAGAGGGATGCGGTTGGGTGGGTCTCCATCCCAGGAACCTGAGGTCAGGCTTGGGGTGGAAACCGTGGGGTACGTGAGGCAGGCCATGCATCCCGAATCTGTGCCTAGCACAGAGACAGCAAGGAGACAGGCTTGTCCCAGGCCCGGGTCGGCCGTGTCATCCTGGGCAAGCCCTCCCATGGCTGCCATGGCTCAGCCCCAGTGACATCCCAGGTCATGAGAAGTCACCGTGGAGCTTGAGATTAACACAAAGCCAGGAGGCTGGGAATTTCCGGGCTAAGGTCCCAGTCAGCCCAACTTGGGAAATGCGGGAGAGACACTGCTTCCTGAAGGGGCCCACTCCAGCTCCAGCTCGGGGCCTTGCTCTCCTTTCTCTGCTCAAAGCGGGCAGGGAAGGGGTGAATTGAGTAATCCCGCCCCCAATCTCTCGGGGGAATGCAGGCGATCCTGGCTAGTGGAGACCATATCAAGTCATTGCCAACAGCACATGAGTGGTTTGCGCAGGGGGATCTGAACAGCCCCACTTCTCCGTCAACCCCCGAGGGCCTGCAGCTGTGAGCCCGGGAGGCCGGGGCGGGCGGAGCATTCTATGACCGCGGTCAAGTAGCTGGCCCATCACAGAAACTGCCTGTAGGCTCCTGGCTGCTAGGCACCACGCACTGAATAACACAGTCAGGCTGAACTTGCCACTGGAGTGTGGGGAAGGGGGAGGATGAGGAGCTGCTTTCCTCCCTAGGTCTGGGCTGATTAAGGGGTGGGTTCTCGTACAAGCCCAGGAGGGTCATGGACTCTGGTCTGCTGGGGAGCCTTGGCCCTCTGTAGCCCCATCACACCACCCAGGGCTTTGGGGTGGGGAGACAGGAGGGAGATCACACCAACCGAACACATAACAACTGAGATGGCAGGGTGGCTGCCTCACGTCTCTAAGGAGCAGAAAGTCCTGGTCTTCCCCTGAGGGCAGGGCGGGCCCCCTACTCAGAACCCAGGGGCTTGCTGTTGAAAGAGAGGTCCAGACTCCCCAACCAGGATCCAGGCGACAAAGACAGGGGTAAAAGCCAGCCAGCTCCCTGCCATCTATGTCACCCCTGAGCACACCTGCTCTCCTATCCTTTAACAGGAAGCAGGCAAACACATACCACCTGTCCCCAAGGAGAGAGAAGGGAATATGAGGGGCAAGCAGGAGAGAGAGCAAGAGGGCAAGGAACAGACAGAGAGAGAGCTCGAAAGAACCAGAGAAAGGATAAATGGGGGAAAGGAGGAAAGAGGCAGGGAGAGAGAGACCAAGAAAGACACGAATGGGGAGAGCAAAGAGAGAGAAGAGGGGAAGACAGGAAGGGGGTGGGGGAAGGCTGGGAGTGACAGGGACCTGAGTGTGCAGAGTTCTGGAGCGGGAGAGAGGCCGAGTGTGTCTTGAGCAGCCTGAGGAGACAGTGGGGGCAGACTGGGCTTTCAAATGAGAGAAGGAGCTGTTACATCTCCAGCTTTGCACCGTTTAGTACATCAGGCTTGACGTGTGTCTAACAAACAAAGATACTAAAGAGAGAGAGGCAAGGAAATGGAGGGGGCTTGGGAGAGTGTCCCCCGCCCCCCAACCTGACTCTGAGCCCTGAGCAGACACTCCTGATTTTCATTCTGAGGAATTGATTTCCCGCTCAAAGGAGCCAGGAGCCAGGGGGCGCCAGGCTACAGGTGGGACAGGCATGAGAGGAGTCGGTCCCGGCACGCGGAGCACTGTACACCCAAGTGCTTGCTTTGGGTTCCTGCTGGGGTGCCCAGGGGAGGGGTCCAGGGGGAGGGGAGAGGACAGGTGCAGGCCTCTGCCCTCTAGAGGACCCTGACACCTGCTTGACCCCCCAGCTGGGAAGACAAAAATAGGGAGTGGTGATGGGCGGGGGATGCAGGTTGGGGGAGCCCCCCCCCACTTTCTCAGGGGTTCCTGTGTGGACTTGATGTGGGGGGCACTGGGAACTCTCTGGAAGCAGGCGGAACAGCCTCCCCAGGCAGAAGTCAGGTGAGGAGAGCAGTGACGGGGCCTGGGGCTCTTGCTTTCTGACTGCTGATTTCCCATCCTTCCCCTTTACCACGTGGACTCGGCAAATGGCCGCCTCCAGCCTCAGTTTTCTCATCTGGACTGCAGAGGTAAGAACTCCTACCCTGTCCACCTGACAAGGTTTGGGTGAGGATTTAAGACAGGGGTGTCAAACTCATTTTCCCCGGGGGGGCACATCAGCCTCACGTGATTGCCTTCAAAGGACTGAATGTAATTTCAACTCCCTAACAGTTAAGGAGTAATTACATTTATACAGTCCTAAAATTATTTCAGCCTTTCGACGGCAACCACGAGGCTGATGTGGCCCCCCAGGAAAATGAGTGTGACACCCCTGATTTAAGAGAACAGGGCGTGGAAAAGCACCTGGTACACTTTTGGAACTCAAATGTGCTCATTTGAAGGAAATGCCAACAGCTATGACTGACCGCTAACTCCTGGGAGTTCATCGCACGCAGTACCTGCCAAGCAGAGTGTTCTTGGAGCTGCCTGTGATTTGCCAGAATATATTTGCCTGAGCAGCAGACAATCTTGATGCACTAGACTTTTTTTTTGTTTTGCTAAAATCACATTAACAGGAGAATCAGAAAAAATATGTTGGATATAATGGGAGCAGAAGAGAAATAATTTTTCAGGGGGGAGGCCAATGGCCCTGCTAACCATGTGCCCCCAAACAAGTCATTTCTCTTTCTGGGCCTCAGTTTCCCCAAATGTCAACCAAGGCGTGGGCCAGATAGGTCTCTCCAAGTGGACAGTCAAGGACCCCAAGTTCTGGGAGGTTGATGGTGATCATACGGCAACAGAAGAGAAAAGTGAGGCACCAGACTGATCTAGACCCTCAGGGTTCCTGGGGGGGCCAGGGGGGCTGGTGGCAAGTTAGAGGGACTGAGAGGTTCAGAGGTAGGCGGAAACCTTAGTGTATTAGAAAATTAACTCACTTGTCACTTCCTCAGCTGCTCCCCACTGAGCAACAGGGGGGTGGGGGCCAGTAGGAGGAATGAGGGCTTGTTTATCTCTCTGCCAGCCCCCAGTATAATATTGGCCCTGACACTGCACGTCGGTCACTCCTCTCTGTCAAAAAGACCCACTGATAGGACAATGCTGGTGGCCAGAGCATCCTCAAGAGGACCGTGGGAGACATTAGCAACATTTATTGGGCACCTACTTCGTAGAGGAGGAGGAGGGAAAACCACAGATTGGAACCCCAGCTCTGACCTACAGCAGCTGAGTGATTTCAAGTAGCTCATTGCAGTTTTCCTTGGGCTCAGTGTCCTCATTTGTAAAATGAGAATAGCACCATCATCTCCAAAGAGTCAGGGGAAGGAAGTGATGTTTGAAATCAGTCACAGTGCTGGCCTGCGATAAGGATTCTTTACATGGTTGCTGACAGTCTGGGGCCCTAGGACGAAACTGGACCAGTGGCCGAGATCACTGGGGGTGGGCTGAGGGGACAGGAAATGATACCGATGGAATGAGCGGGAAGTGAAGCCCAGCGGGAGGCACACACAGGGCTCATTCATTATTGGGCTCCTCCAGGGCATGCAAAGTAAGAAGGGGTGGGGTGTGGAAATTACCTTGATAACACTCAGTTTTTAAGAAAATATAAAGAGCCACTTGAAAGAGGCAAAAGCTATTACTGTCTGCATTGTCCTTTCCTTGGGATCAATGTGCTTTTGTGAATCTTGACTTCTCCTGGGGCGGGGAGGGGGTGTTGGTGACATTCTGCCAGCTCACGAAAATGCAGATGGGATGACCCCCTCCCCACTGTGCCCTCTGTCAGGCAGGCCCATGACGGCTCCTCTCTGCTGTGTTTATTACTACTAATGACTTTCTCGTTATGATTTGGCTCTGAAATATAACCGATGGTTCTGGAGAAATCCCATTATTTCCACACATTATTCAATTAGAGAACCGAGCTGCTCTCCTGCCCAGGGAATAGGGGCTGGCGGCCCCAGTGGGGGGCTGCTTGCTCTCAACCCAAGGCCTTCCACCAGGGGGGGACCCAGGGGAGACCGGGAAGATGGGATGGAGGGTGGGGAGCAGTCGGGGTCCACACTGGCCCTGCGGTGGTTCCGCCAAAGGGATGTGGAAGCTTCCGGAGCAGCCATGGGAACAACCACACGAACAGTCCCGACTCTTGCCCCAGTTTCAGAGGCCGGACTATCCGCCTTCCAGGAGGGTGAGGCCTGCTGCGGCACGAGGAGCTCGGGCAGACGCTCGCCCTTCCGTGTTCTGTGGCCTCTCTGCCCCCACGGCCCCATCACACTGACGGGCCCCCTTCACTATCTCAGACGCGTGGGCTCCCAGCGTCCCTGCTCTGTGGTGACGCTCCTCAGAACCTTCCCTCTGTCACATCACATGGCCCAGCTTACCCCACTGACCCCTTTTGGGTCTGGATGAGCAGAAGGACTGTGGATTGATTCCTATTAGTGGTTTTCCACAACCCACTGTCTTTAACTCTGCCCTACCCAAAAGTGAAACCCAAAGCCCTGAGCCCTTGCCCACCGTCTCCTGTCTCGTGAGTCTTCCATCCCACTCTCATCGCCTCATGCCACCACTCCAAAACCTGGAGAGGCTATTTCCTTTGCACCAAAAGCGAAGGCGTGCTCTCCATGCCTCTCAGAGCCCTCCGCTGCCTTCTTCTCCACTAGTCCCAGCCCACCTCTGCCTCTTCCCCGAAGGCCTTAGCTGATCCTGACACACCAGGCCCTCCTCACTAGCCCGTACCACGTGCTCTCCACCTCTGCTCTTCCGCCCAGGTCCTAGGATGTACTTCCTCAGCATCTTGGCGTCTGTCCAGACCTCACCCCAGGTTCAAGGGCCCCTCAAGTCCTCCTTCTACAGAGGCCCTTCTGCCCGCACTGGCCCTCAACCGTCTCCCCATTCTCTGACTCTCCATCAGCACCCACATTCTGTACCCCACAGAGTAATCACTCCCTACTCCGTCTCCCTGTTCCCCCCTGAAGTTTTTCTGTTTTATGTTCTCTTTCCTGTGATAGGAATGTGGGTTGCCTTAGGGCAGGGACCACGCCAAGGCCCAGGGGACTGGCCCTTATGCCTGCCCTCTGACTCGCAGCCAGTGGGCAGCCATGGCAGCCAGTCCCTCGGCATGCAAACTGAGGACTGCAGCCGAGGGTGCCCTTTCCTCGGTGATTTCCCTGACTATCCAGGGCTGACAATGTCTGCCTTGGTTACAGGCACTTTCCGCAGTGTCCAAACTCAGTGCCACGGGCAGAGAGCTGCCCGGTCAGCACTTCTGGGTGATCGGGAAGATGTGATGCCGTCTGCCTGGCACGAATCATCTTGTCCCCAGGGCACAGAGGTGAGGGTGGGCCCCAGCCATGCCCTGGCCTGATTAACCAAGTCCCTGCCCTGTGGCGGTCATATCAGGGGCTGGGGTCCTCCAGCCAGCCGGCCCCAGGGCAAATGTCACCGGGCATAAGAAACACAAAAACACTGCTTCCGAGTGGAACACAGGTCAGATCCTACCCTGCCAAGCTCCATATAGTAAACACCACTAGGAAAGGCATCTGCTCATCAGTGAAGCCTTCTTTCTGTTTCTGAAGACCCACTGGACGGCCTCAGCATGAAGCAGTTTTCTTGGGCTACCAGGACGTGGAGCAAAGCCTTCTATGATGCCACGGATCCTGGTACATTGGTGAGTCAGGGCCAACTTGAGAAATGGGCAGTTGTGGTGCCTGTAGTTTTGAGGACTCCTCGCCACCTGGCACAAGCCCCAGGACGGCCGGAGGGGCGTGGGCCTGTGTGAGGGGATCCGAGCTCACCCCTCCCCCAGCTGACAGTGATGGTCTGATCAGGAATGCAAAGTGAGACGAAGGAAGACACGGGTCATAATTCACACAATGTCTTTGGGTTTAACCAGAGGTTACAGGCACCATCCACCCCGCCTCCAACCAGCCTGCCCTTCCTTCAGTTCTACTGCTGTCTTTCTCCTGCTCCATAAACCACCAGCTCCAAGCCATAAAAAGCGCAATGAGCAGTCTGGGTGGAAGAGACTGGGCATGGAGCAGGCAGTCGGCCATAGTTCTCCGCAGAGCCCCGGAGGACACTGGCCAGCAGCGGAGTGCGCCCAGCCGCAGGGCCCCTGTCCTGGCCACCTGTGCAAGGAGGGGAAGATGGGGGCTCTTAGGCATCAGGCCAGGAACTACTGGCTGTCTGGGCTGAATGGACATCTCCTCTCTGCCTATGGAGTTTGGGGAGTGGGAGGGAGGCCTCTAGGATCCCGGAGTTTAGAGCAAAAGCGAATCCCATAGACCCCAAGCCTTACTCCTTGGTCCGAAGCAAAGTAGTCTGTGCCAGTGCGTATGCGCGCCCTTCCCTCTGCATCCGGCACGCGTGGTGATTTCCACCCTCACAACAGAGCCAGTGGACGTGGGAGGAACCTTAAAATGTCACCGAGGTCTAATGTTTTGGGTAACCTGGTCTACCCATCCTAGGAGTTGGACTGACACAGCTGCTGGTGGTGACAGGGTTTGAGGGGAAGGGAAGAAGGGTGAGCCGGTCTAGCCCGATAATTCTGAATACCTGGAACAAGAGGCAAGTAAAGGAAGTACCCAGCTCAGAGAGGTTTTAAACAAACTTACTCCCTTTTTGTATAAGCAACAAAAGACTAAAATTGGGATCTGGCAGCGGCCAAGCCGGGGCTGGGGGCACGCCACTGAGATGGAAAGTCTTGCTCAGCAGAGTGACGGCACTTTAGCGGTTGCTATAGGCAGCCAGTCCTTCCAGAGGAAAATGTAAAAAATCAGGACAGATGTCCCTTGGTTGAGTTGAGGGTGTCTGTTCTGTGGGTTAGTTTATTAGCCAGCATGACCCAGATTCAGCCTGAGATGATGGACACTCGACCCCAAATTTTACGAATCTGGGGTGGGCTGGAGATGTGCCGGCCACTTAGAAGAAACCGGTGGGATCTGGGGACAATTACATATCTGGGTGGGGACGAGAGGGGGCATCTCAGAGCGAAGGGACACGTCAGTGCCTCGAGGGGCGGCCTGACACACTTAGGAAAGGCGTCGGAAAACACTGGGCTGTTTATCATAAAATCGGTGAAGAAAATAGAGTGGTTAAAATTCAGAGCCTGACTGCGAATGAGGAGGGACAGTGGCAGCCGCAAAGGAGATGCTTTCTGAAACCTCAGGAAAAAATAGCGCAGGGCGTGGGGACATGGGACAAGATGCCTGCTCTAGACCAGGGAGGTGCGGGCTTGGACAGGCTGTGACGATGGTGGGCTGCGGGGGGGACTGTCTGCATATCTTGTGCTGCCACCCACTTGCCCTTTCTGCCGCCACCAGAGACCCCTCCCAAAGGCTCAGCTATGACTGCACGCACCTCCTCCCCCCACCCCAGGTCCAAAGCCCTCCACCCCTCCCCACCACCCAAAAGGAGGAAGTCCAAACCACCGACTGGGGTCTTTTGGATCCTTTATATCGTGGCTCTCCAATCAACCTAAGTTTTAACCTGATGTCCCCTGGGCCTATTCCAGCACTCTCTTCTTACTGCCCCTAAAGCTACCTGGCCCTTTCCAGCTCCCACGCCATTCCTCAGGGTGACCCCCGCGCCCTCGAGCTGCCCTCCCCTCCATCTCAGCCCATTCAGCACTGTGCAAGGCTGTCCCCCGCCCTGAGCGCCTTTCAGCCTCTGCAGCCCCCAGTGAGCGTTTGCCTGTGTGCTGTCCCACCAGCCCGGGCTCACAGGTCTCCCTCATCAGACTTGAGGCTCCTGGATGGCAGGGCTGTGCCGCACGTGTGTCTTCCATATCTCAGGAGCCAGTACGTATTGGCTAAGCATTATGCACAAAGTTGAAGACTAAATAGAGTGTGCCGGGGCCTAGTTCTCTGAGGTGGGCAGAAAGCTAGTAATATGCTCACTGTGCAAACCGGGAAGCAGAAGTTTACAGTAAATGACACCCCAGTGCCTGCTGGCAGAGACGGAACTAGAATCCGAGGGGCCCTGCGACTCTGGAGCACAACATGCGGCTCCCCTGCCCACTCGTCATCGCAGCCTCGCCAAGTGTCATCTGGAGCCAGGTGCAGCGCAGCCCCATGCAGCACCAGCAGTTGGAGCCCCCCCAGAAGATGCCGGAACCTCAGTGAGGATCACACCCTCGGTGCTACACATAGTGCTAGGCACAAAGAGGTGATTAAAAATACTTGCCGGCCATCAAACGTAACACTACTCATCTGAAAACTTCAGCGCTTAGCGTAAGAAAATCTCAGGGCTGGGGACTCAAAAGGGCAGGCTGTCCGAATCTCAGTCCGGCCCCCGAGGGTGTTCCACGTGCACCCCAGGGAGGGCCATTGACAGGGCTGCCCTAGGGGATGTGCCTGGCTGTGGTCCCCAGCCTCCAGATTTGGAAGGCTCAGGGTTAACCCACCTCTTCAAGTTCTACCCCCTCCACGAGCCCTGTCCTGACACAGTTCTCTAAAGAAGGACCTGCCATTACCCTGATTGGACTCTCCAAGATAATGGTGAGGTCTGCAGCTCCCAGCTGCTCTGTTGCGTGTGCTCTCTCCCTCAGATGCAGCCGGGAGGCTGGCAGGAGAGCAGCCTCGGTGAGAGGCAGATGGGGCTGTAATGAACTGAAAGCATGTGACAGCTACAGAGGAACAAGTTCATCAATTAGAGCGCTCTTGCTTGAGGACTGGAGGGCTGGGCTGGGGGAGGGAGGGGACTGACTGGCTTCCCTCCACAAGGTTCTCATGCCTCAAGCTACTCAGTTCCCCAAATCTCAGGCCCCTGTGGCGATTTCAGGGGGGGGGGAGTCAGTCTCAGTCCAGGCTCCTAAGTAGCTTCTTCTGCCTGTTACTAGGGATACCAGGGGTCCTTCAGAAGGACTCCCCCTTTCTGGGAGAGCTGCCCAGCACTCTCCCTGAGGACTAAAGCTCTGCTGAATGAGAGAATTCAGTCCGGTCCCAAACTCCTTAACTCCTTAGGGAGCCAAACTTGTGAGCAGAATGTGAACATTAACACTGCCTGGGTGGAGGCAGGCAAAGGGGGTGGGGAGTGAGGGGCATCTGTAATAGCGTCAGAAATAAACTAATTAATTAATTAATTAATTAGCACCGCTTCTCCCTGTTTGGCTCTGGCCTGCACAGTCAGAGGTCAGGGGATGAGGAAAACCTTGGTCCAAAGGGGCAGGAGCTGAGGTGCCAGGCTGATACTGAAGCAGGTTGGGTAGAAGAGTTAAAAATGCCAGCTCCTCCTACTGCACGGAAGTGCCAAATGCGGTGTTGCCTATGGCTAAAAGGATCAGGGCAGTGATGGCCTTGGAGGCTCCCTGGTCCCCAGCCACTGCCTCAGCTCCCTAATCCCACTTAGCGTGGCCTCACCCAAGGGCTGGGAAGGTGTTTCCAAGGGCAGGGGGCCGGGCTGCCTCCTGGGCAGCAGAGGCAGCAGAGCGAGGGGCGCGGAGCAGTCTCCCTCCGGTGAGGTGAGGGTGCTCACTGCCATGTGAGCCAGGACTGCAGGCGGCTGATTCAAATGACTCTCACTTTCACAGATTTTAAAATGAAGGGTAGATGCGCATTTTAGAATGGAAGAAATCTGCTATTTTTTGGAGGTGTGTTATTGCCAATGGAGTCTGGGAATCCCTCAGAATGGGATTCAGAATCCTGAACGGGGAACCCTGGGCTTATGACCTGTAGGAGTCAGAGGGCCTGTTTGCCCTGAAAAAAAAAAACAAAACAAAACAAAAACAAAAACTAGAGGGTCCACAGCTGGGGAAGTCCTAGAGAAGAGGGGATTTCTCTGAGGTCCCCTTGTCCCTCACAAGCCCTTATGAGTGGGTCAGGAGCTGGTCAGAGGTTCACAGGCTGGTGGTGATGGACCCAAACAGTGGGCTCACCCCATGGCCACGCCCCCACAGCTGCACTGTCACTGACTGGCCGTAATCCCGGCCAGCATTCCCGGGTCAGTGGGGTGCACGGGGCAGGCAAGCACATTCCAGCTCAAAACAGGAAGAATTTTCTTACAGATTAGAGATGCCTGTGCTAGTCCTGGATGACCCCACGGAACTGAGAGTTCTGCATCAGAGAAAAGTGTCCAGTTGTACATAGTGCAGTGTCCACTAGCCAAGTGTGAGGCCCTGGACAGTCACTGGACACCTCTGGGCCTCTGCTTCCTCGTCAGCACAATACAAAGAGTGAACACACATTTCTCGAAGGTGGTCTAAAGAAGAAATGATGCCTGGAAAGAGCTGAGCACAGTTCTTGGCACATGGGAGGTGCCTGGTCAGCATTAGCTGTTCAATATGTGTTCACCGTGCGCATTACTCTACTCAGTGGTGGGACAGGTGGGGAAGATGAGCATTTAGACTCTTCTCCCTTCTGACTGCCACAGGGGCTGCGAATGCCTACCCCAGCCTTGGGGGTGTGAGATGAAAGGCTATCAGGAAGGAAGGTGTTTGGGGAAGAGGGAGAAGGAGAAGATGCAATGGCTCTGCCCACCTGCAAGACCACCAGAGACCCAGCCTTGCCCACCGATGATATGGGCAGGTCAGACGAGGACCCCATCGCAGCCCTTAGCATAGCCACACTGCAGGCTGAGGGAAGTCAGGTCTGAAGTGGAAAGGGGAGCTTCAGGACAAGTGGGGGCAGGAAAAGGGTGTGGAAGCCTGCAGAGCCTGTCCTGTGACTGTCTCCTCTGCTGAGGCCCCTGGCCCATCCTTTGGGAACCAGTGAGGTGAGAGGAAGGGCTGTCTTGGGCTCTGCCAGTGGGAGCCAGTGGGACAGAGCTGGGGAGGGCGGGTGCCTCCCTCTCTTTGCCAGGCCCTGCACACGGGCCCAGAGCCCCCAAGGAGGGCTCGTTATATGCCAGTGGAGTCCTGTGCAGGGATAGCCTGGCGGAGAGAGATAAGGTGCAATGTCCCAGCACAAGCCCCGGCTCCTTGTAGCTGTGAGAGCTTATATTAATGGGACCCATTCAGCTCAGCCTGCAGGGCAATTAATAATGGGCCAGGCAGAGAGACTGAGTTGGTGTATGTACGTGTGTGCATGTGTGTGTACATGCTGCAGGGGAGGGCATAGGCTAGACTGGGGTGAGACAGTGTGTCTTTCCTCAAGGACACCCTCTCCCTGCAGCAGACCTGGGCCCCACCCCAGGTGGGGAGAGAGGGACCCGTCCTAGCCTAATCCCTCCAGCTGAATTCTGTGGGCCAGGAGGGAGCAGGAGGCAGGAAAGGACCTGTTTCTTAGGCTTCTGGGCTCAAGAGGGCCTGAACTCACTCTCCTACCCAATGGGGCTGGAGCGACTGAAAAGAGAAACAGGTTTGAAGTGTGAGTGTGATGCACATTAGTCTCCTTTGCCTTTGGACTTCCACGTGCTGCCGGAAGAAGTCATGAGGTGGGGACGTGTGACGGAGGAGGAGGGAGCGTACCCAGAAGCAGGCCCAGAGAAATAGCTTTAAGTTTGGGGGCAAGGCCAGTATGGTGCCTTCATGCAAAATTTAAAACCACACCCCTTCAGAGTAAATCCTGCCCTGTGACTACACAACGTGGTGAGCAAAACACCCCTCTGTGTCCAGAAGAACGTGCTCCCTTTTCTAGGCAGTGCCTGCTACCCCGGGGTGTGCAGTTTCATAAGACACACTGGGCTACACTCTCCTCCTTGCTTGGTACACCACAGAGGACAACTCTGCTCAGGAACTGGCTCCTGTCCCCTCAGTATCTCCTCACAGCTGGGCCCTATACTGACAATCTGGGTCACTCCTCCTTGGCCTACGGGCCTGACAGCTTCCTAGAACCTCATTCCTCCAAGTCACATGCGAGGACCAGCAGCATGGGTGTCACATGGGAGCTTGGTAGACATGGGGCCCCAGCCCCCACCCAGGCCTACTGAATCAGGAGCTTCAGTTTAACAAGATCCTCGGGTGATTCATGTGTGCATTAAAATATGCATCAGAAAACAGTGAGGCTGTCCAAACTTCGGCAGAGGTAAGGTAGAATGTGAAGAGAAAGAAATGCAGAAAGCAGAGGGAAGAGATGCCTGTGCAGAATAGGGGCAGGAGATGAGTCCTACAGGAGCAGACGAAGCAGTGAGGAGGGAGGAGGATGCAGGCAAGAGCCCGTTCTGCTTGTTGGAGCCCAGGACCCAGCCCCCTCCTCATGCACCTGTCATTAGAGACCCTCCACCTATCCCCAGCACACCAGGGGCCTTGGCTCTCTGCTCCAGGTGGGCAGAGGCCTGGCCTGGCAGCTCTGAATGCCAGAGGAGCATGTTGAGGCACAGGCCTGGGCCCTAGGGTGGGGAATAAGGGTTCGGGGGCCTGGCTTCACTATGTCCACCCACCCCCATCTCTGCACAGACCTTCCATCAGGATTCCCAGGCTGGCGCGAAGGCCCGGGCGCCTCAATCACTCCTATTGCGCTGGCCGCAGGAAGAGAATAGCTTTCAGCTCAATTACCCTTCACATTCCAATATCATAACGCTCCAATGAGGCTTTTTAACCAAAAACAAAAAGGCCATGTCTGCCGCAGGCCAGCTGCAAGGCCATCCGTGCAGAAGAGATGAGCCTGCTGGCCTGCTAGCCCTGCAGGTGAGACTATGGGAAGGGACCTTCCCAAGACACCACTGCACAGAGAGGGCGCCGAGACCCTCGGCCTCAGTTTGCCCACACATGCCACATCTTTGCTCATCAGCTGTTGGGACTGACTGACCCCTGACCTGGGGGAGAGAACAGAGACCCAAGTCCAGAGAGGAACTGCGGAGCAGCATCCTCCAGGATGGCCTCCTCAGAGTGACACTGGGTCTGTCTTCTCTGGCTGGAGGCAGGGCTGCCACCTGGACACCCTGTAAAGCCATGGCCTGATGGCATAATTCAGCCAGATCTTGGGGAACCAGGTCTAAGTTTATACGTCATTGCATCATTGGTCATCTGCTCCTTACGGTAACCCTGACTAGCCAGGGAGCTAGCCAGGGCTAAGGTTATTAACCCCACTGCATAGGTGGGTAAACTGAGGCTCAGGGGGAAGGAGAGGCCTGAAGACATATGGAAGCATCCCAGTCTAGTGTTCGTCTAAGATACGCTGCTGCCATGGGGACACGGGGACAAGGTCTGCTCCAGTCTGAAGAAGATAGGTGGAAACAAACTTCTACTGTCCTGCATGCGAAGTGACTGTCCCACCTACAAACTGCTCTCCTTGGTGGGGGAGGGGGTACATAACTAAGTGCCCATGCTGTGGATCCTGCACACTCAGTGGATTCTCAGGAGCACACAGGTCCCACGTTTGTGCCCTACCCCGTGCCGCTCCTTGAAGGGCCGCAGTGCGGTGCCAGAGCAGCGCCGGGCCCACTCCGCCCATCGGCTGTGCTTTCATCCGCCTGGCCAACCTGGTGCTAATGGCCTTGATGGCAGCATCCCCTCTCTGTGTCCTCCTGGCCTCCTGCTGGCTGTGGCCGATTTGCTCATGATTTACCACTCCGGGGCACTGACCCGTGAGGGAGACACACGGGACAGAAGGAGGCTGGGCTGCCGTCATGCCTGAGGGGTGTGCGTGCGCTGGTGCAGGGGTGGGGGGACCGTCTCTCCAGGAACACGCTGCCCAGCCAGGCTGGCTGTCTAGGACTGGGAGTGGTGTCTGGCATTGTTCATGCTGGCCATGGCACTGGGCACTGTGCTGGGGAGAGGAGGGTGCGGGAAGATCCAGGGAGCGGTGCAAGGAGCCACAGCCCTGAGTCCTGCCCTAGGAACCTGGCAGCCCTCTCACAATGGTCTACTGCCTGCTAGCCCCTCTCAATACCCAGAGCAAGTCCATCTGATGTGCAAGACATGAGCCCCCCTGTGGCCTGTCAGCCCCTGTCAGCAGAGGTGCAGCACAGATGGGGGATCTGGGGGTGCACGGACTGAGTTCACACCCTAGCTCTGCAACGGACTTAACCTCTCTGAGCCTCAGGCTCCCTGTCCTGAAAACAGTCTCTGTTATGGCTGTGACTGTTGCTATTCAGAGTTTTCTTTCTGCCCAGTGCCATGAGACCTTATGTGTTCAAGGAATTATAAGACACAGACCCCATTTGGAAACGGGCCATGAATCCTGGGACTTGGGACCATGGGGACCCTGTTTGTACCAGAGACATGGTACAAACAGGAGCTGGAGCAGGAGATCAGGGTGATCGGGGAGCTCAAGTCTAAAATGTGTAGTGTTAGCTTACAGTTAACAGGCTTCGTGATTAGTGTGTGTAGAATGCTGTGGCTCCAGGAACTGGAATGTGCAGCTGGACCTGCCCTGACCCCAGGAGGCCCACCAGCAGTTCAACCCGTGTGCCCCAGCAGGACTGCAAGTGATGGGGACGGTATCTGAGCCCTCGTGCTCCCAGGAGAGAATGTCTAGAAGCAGATAAAGAATCATCCGGTGCCAGGACAATCGCTGGACTGTAACCTCTATCTGACTAACATTTCCCCCCGAATTTCAAACCCCTCACTTGTCCTTATAAAACAGGTTGGCTTGAGATGAGCTGTTCAGATGATGTTTTTAGGGTACAGGACCTTTGGTCTTCTCAGACCGCTGGGCATCTCAATAAAGTGTCCCTAAAGGTTCAATCCTTGTCTCTACTATTGCTTTTGGTAGTGACAGGCAGCACAAACATCGGCTTTTCTATTTTAAGAGGAAGGTGGGTCAGTGAGCCCCTGCCAGGCCTTCCAAGGGCCGAGTGCCCTGCCTCTCTCTCAGTAACGCCAGTGAACTCTCCAGGAGGGCCTTTCCTGGCCTGTGGGGCCGCCACCCACCTCAGACATAAAGGAGCAGACAGGGAGTCCGGAGATGGGGGGCCTCCCTGCTTCCTCCCTCCTGAGCCTGGACTGAAGGTGGGCCTGCAGGAGAATCCTTGCTGCTGCAGGGCCGGGTCGGGGAGGAGTGGGACAGAGCAGAGAGAACCAATTCGCCAAGCTAATTTAGAGCTCATTTGTCCAATTCTGACGCCTGGCGGGGAGACATGATTTACACTGATACTTGCCACAGGAGGACAAGGGGCTCGGGAGCCAGGGCAGGGTGGTGGGAGGCAGGGCTCAGCTTTCCAGGAGCGGTAAAGCTGGGATGGGTGAACCACCATGCTCCACCCCTCAGCAACCAAGACAGGGCCAAGCTGTGGGTGGTGGCTGCCTGGACCCTCAAGCCCTGGCCTCCCACCCTGCCTTAAAGTGTGCCACTGTGGGTGAGCAGGGCCCAGCCAGGATCTCCTGGGGGCCAGGTGCCAGGTCTCATTCCTCCTGTGTCCCCAGCACTCAGCATGGGCTTGGCACCCAGCAGGCACCCAGGGGACGTGTGAAGAATGAGTGAATGAATGAAAAAAGGAAGGAGAGCGGGGTCAGGCACACAGAACCAACACTCCTGAATCCCATCAACTGCTCTGGTGGCAAGCAAAGCAGATTCCTCTCTGCTCTCTGGGCTGGTGGGTGCCAAGAGGCCAAGCTGTCCAGCAGTGTGCCGGACAGTGCGCTTCCAGCAGTAAGGCGCCTGCTAAGCCCTCCTCCGTGCAGTGGGGAGATCTCCCTGGGGTCCCAGCAGCATGGTGACCAGTTCTTGAATGCAGCACCTTTCAGCACTACTCTATCCTCTCATCAGCAAGCTCCCCCTCTCTCCACATGCACTGCACAGGCTCTTAGGGCCCCCCAGATCACACCTCCTTATTCTGCAGGATCTCTTCCCAGCCAACTGCCCTCCCCAGCTCTGAGTCTCCTGAGCCATGGCTGGTCCTCAACGGATCACCCTCAACAGCCACCAGCCTCACACGTACGTCCAGAGACCTCCACCTCTGGGTGCACCGATCCTCCTGCCTGCAGGGCCCTAAAGCAGTGAGTGAACTAGAGTTTGGGGTGCTGGAGGGGCACACTGCAGGGTGCATGCCCCTACTGCTCTGCCTTCAAAGTACCCCTGTAATCAGTTTCCTGCCACTGCTGTGATGAATCACCACACACGCAGCGGCTTAAAACAACATAGTTTACCTCTTGCAGTTCTGGGCCAGAAGTCCACCATGGGTCTTCCTGCACGAAGACCAAGGGGTTAGCAGGCCTGTGCGCCTTTTGGAGGCTCCGGGGGAGAGTCTGTTTCGGTGCCTTTTCCAGTCTCTAGACGCCACCCACATTCTTTGGCTCTAGACCTCTTCTTCCAGGGCAGACCAGCAGCGTGATACCTGCAAACCTCTCTCTCCAACCTCCACCTCCACTGTCACGGCTTCTCTGGACTCCTACTTCCCTTTAGTAAGGACCCTTGTCGTTACACTGGGCCCAGGATATCTCCCCATGAATGTACTGAATCACATCTGCAATGTCCCTTTTGCCATGTCAGGAGACATCACAGGTTCTCAGGATTAGAAGATGGGTGTCTTTAGGGCTACTCTCCTGCCTACCGTTCCCCAGCCCCATTAAAGGACACACTTTCCTCCAACAGCCCCGAGTGAGGCGCCCTCGTTTCCTGTTGGCTGCCTACAAACTCGGTGAGAACAGACTTGGTGCTTCTCTGAAGGCCTCAGTGGGAACTTGTGGGCACTTCTGCGATGCCCTCAGCAGTGGGCCATGGGACTGGAGCACACTGAGCACTGGTTCGTGCAGCTTCCCTCAGAAAGGAAGTAGGCTGCGGAGTAGGGGAGGAGGAGAAGCTCCCTAAGACCATTGGCATAAACTGTGTTGCACACCAGATCCTTACTGAGTCCCCAGGTTCTGAGGGCCCAGCTGTGGAAGGGCAGCCTCCCGGACATACCCCTGCTCTCACGGAGCCCACTGCCTCCTGAGAGGGACCAACAGTGATCAGACAGTCCTGCAAGTGAGCGAGTAATTACATCCCAATATCACAGCTCTGGTGATCCAAAAGCCTGGAACACAAGAATCTGTTCTGTACTTGGGGGAGGGACCAGTCAGGGATGGATGACTTCAGGGGATGTAGGAGTTCATGAGAAGGGGGGAAGGAATGGCTATGCAAAGACCCCGTGGCACAGAAAGCAGAGTCGAGGGGAGGCTGGACAGGGGGCATGGGGCAGGCTCTGCCAGCCTTGTGGGACTCTGGCCAGCAGTCTCAGGACAGATAGCATGGAAATATTTTAGCAACATCCCTTGCAGCTCACAGGGACTTAAGTATAGTTGGATGAATGGACGGAGGGGAGAATAAATGAATGAATGAGCCTGTCTACCCTCCTTCCGCCCCTCACTACTGACCTGCCTCATCCTTCCCTCTGCACAGCAACGGTTGCCGGGATCTCTGAGGCTTGCTCACTTATTTATTTATTTCCCCGTGGCTGCTGGCACCGACCCATGCACCCGAGGAGCGTGGCTCCGGGGGAATGTCTGTAATCACCAGCGCACTTTAGGCATTACTTCCACACCATTTAGGGCTTTCCGCCCCAGTAGCTGCTGTTGCATTTCCCTCCATCTCCATCTTTTGGGCTCTGTTAGGTGAATTATTTTAAGGTCTGGTCGTCCCTGAGTTTGGGGGATCTGGTAGTTTGGGGAGGTGGGGAAAAAGGTAAGGCTTAGGAGGATTTATTATTCTCCTCCCCACTCCGCTGCCCTGATCTTACCCCAATCTGGACCAGGAAAGAAAAAAAAAACCTGAAAAAACTAAAAACCCATCACTTCAAGCTGCTCAGAAGCCTTTAAAGATTTTTGTGCTTTCCTGCTCAGGCCTGGGACTGGATTGCTGATTTGAACCGCAGCTTTGTGGGGGGCTGGAGGTGCTGGAACACAACAAAGGTCACTTCAGAAGAGTCCCGTCCTTCCCAAACACTCTCCCATTCTACCTTCTCCAGACTCAGGGCTACTCCTCTGAAGGCAGCAGACGTACAGTAAAGCCCAAAGCCCGAGTGGCTATGCTGCGGATAAAATGCATTTGGACTTGCTTTGGGGGTAGTACGTGAGGACAAAATCTGGGCCTAGCTGTGTGACCTGGGCAAGTCACTTAACCTCTGTGGTCCCATTTCTCCAGCCATAACATGAGAACAATTGTACCTTTCTCACCAACGCGAAGGACTCCTGTGAGAATTGAAGGAGGCAGAATGGGGAAAGGGACGCTCCTCCCTTTTCCCTCTCCCTTCCTCTCAACCCGAGTTTCATCCACTCCACTCAGTTTTCTGTGACTGCCTTTCCTCTGGCAGCCTCCAGGGCCAGCACCTGGGCAGCTCTATGGTCACCTACAGAGATGACTCCTGACCACAGGGAGGCTGTTTAGAGATAATGCCCACAGGGAACAGTCCCTCCAGTCTACCACATGTAGGCTGTCGACTGAGCATTGCGCATGTCACCTGCATGGCGGCAACCCTGCATCAGCACCACGCCCATTTCCCAGGGACTCCAAGATGCAAGCAGTGAGACCGGAACTCAAACCATTAAGCTACCCACCACGCGACCACTGCGGGAAGTCACCTCCACAAGTAAGGTGGCTGCCTGTTCCAGGGGCTTAGGTGGGAATAAACACCAAGTGGAGTTCATATAATAAAATGAAAATGGGCAAAAATAGTACATGGGGTTAAAACCAGGACAGTGGTCACCCTCTGAGAGGAGGGGGGTGGACTGGGAAGGACCTCAGGGGGCGTCTAGGTGCCCAGGTGGAGAGGTTCTGTTTCTTGATGCAGGCGTGGGTGCACAAATGCATTTGCTTTGCGATAGCTCGCGAACTGAACACCATGATTGTTCCCTTCTTTGTATTCTGCTTAAGTGAGGCAGAGACCCCCCCAAATGAAGTCATATGCAGCCAGACTGGGGGCATTGGAGAAAATACTCCAGGGGGTTCATCTATCCGACCTGCATGTCTGTCCTCTCTCCAATCCCCGTGATGGGGTGGATAGGCCTAGGACTACCAGTCCCACTTAACACAGGGGCGAACTGAGCCCTGGAAGGGGGAAGTAACTCACCCACCTATCCCAGCCCCAGATGGGGGTGGGGGTTCTGGCCTCTGCAGGTTAGAGCTCACCCCACTCGCTGAGCTATATGGACAAGTGAGAAAGATGGGAGAGACTGCTACTGGCTGAGCCAGCCCAAGGAAGGCTTGGCACCCAAAACCTGGGTCCTGTTGGTCTTTCCTGCCCACAGCGGGTTCCTGTGGCCACTTCGGGAAGGAAAGGCCAGGCCAAGGTTAGGAGGCAGAGGGTGGCCTGCGAGTGAGGTATAGCAGCCAGGATGAATGGAGTTGGTATAAGGAGCAACGCCAAGGGCAGGGACTAAAGGAGGCCTATGCCTTTAGGTCCAGTAGAGAAAAGACCAAGTGAAGGGCCTGGGATTAGGTCGCAGCTGGTTGCTTCCAAAGGGAGTATCTGAGCAAGTCTTCTGGCTTCTCTGACGCTTGACTTTCTTGTCCGTAAAATGAACAGGGAGGATGATCCAACCCCAGCCCTCTCCCACTGGACTGTTCTGAGGAAGAAGACTAGGGTTTGGCTAATTGGTGGGAAGGAAGATGGTGCAGTGAGCTTGGGTGAGAGCATGGCACGAACAAAGGCCAGTGGCGGGAAAGTGACCACCTACAGTGAGGATCAAGGCCAGGAGGAACAGGAAGCGTGGAGCTTAAAGCCTCATGCAAACTGGGGTGGGTTTTGGGATGGGTTTCTTTCTTTTTTTTAAATTTTATTTATTTATCTTTAGATAGGGAAGGAGAGAGGGAGAGAAATAACAATGTATGATTGCTTCTCGAGTGTCCCCTGCTGGGAACTGGCCCCTGCTAGGAATTGGCCTGCAACCTAGGAATGTGCCCTGACCAGAAAACGAACTGTGATCCTTTGGTTCACAGGCCCGCACTCAATCCACTGAGCTACACCAGCCAGGGCTCGGGACAGGTTTCTATCACATAGGGTTTGTGCTGAGAACGGCGGGGGCATCAGTGTGAAGGCCTCTGTGCCATTTCCCTCTCAGGGGCAGCGCTGGGAGAGGGGACTAGCCTGAGCCTGTGACCTTCCTGGACAAGGGACATGCTTGGGCATTCAGTTCCTCAAGGCTGGCCATCCCTATGCCTGGGAGGTGGGCTGGCCGATTGATGAAGACAGTGAGCGGGGATGATTACAGTGTACCTAGTGATTATGGCCTGGGTGAAATCTCTCGGCTGCATTATTGCATATGGAGAGAAGAGTGGGCTTTTTAATAGACAGACGGGAGGCTTCCACTTAAAGTTATTATAAAGAGGGAGAGCCAGACCCCTCCCGGCTTCCAGCCAGCACCACAAAGTTGCAAAGTAATTAAAGGCTGCTAAAGAATCAGAGAAATCATAATAATTCCGTCAACCAAGAGCTCTCTGTCTCTCTTGTTTTCCCCCTCCTGGTTGAAACCAAGGTGGGTCAGCCAGCCAGCAAACACATCAAAACAAGCCAATTGTGTGTGTTGGGGGCGGGGGGCGCGGGTGGCGCTCAATGTCATGGGGGCTGCCAGGCCTGTCCCAAGCTGTTTTGATAATATTTGAACTTGTTCAGGCAAGTAGAGGGATTGAGACAAAGGCCCAGAGCCCCTGCAAATCAGAGAAACAGCAGCAGCATGCTCACAGCCAGTGGACGTGCCCGCATGGGCCCCAGTGTCCTGCATTGCAGGGCAGCCCACCAGGCCACTGCTCTTGGGCTTGGAAGGGCTGCAGGAGCCTGGGAGGCAGCACCTCCCCACTCCCACCCCAGCTCTAGACATCTGGGCTTCGCCTGGAAGAAACAGGGCGTGCCTCCAGCCCAGTGGTGGGTCGGCCTCATGGGTTCCGGGGACCATTTCCCTCAGAACCTTCCAGTTTACCTTCAGTCTTCACTGGTTTGCCACTGACTGCCTGGGGACTTGGGCAAAGTTTTTACTCCCTCAGGTTTTGCTGACTTTCACAGAACATGCGGTTGAATTAAGTCACCTTGATGGCCCCTCTGGTTCCAGGTTTAAGGAGTTCATTTGGAACGCTCTCGATCTATTACTAACTATCTTTCAGTGACTGGCTCCATTTTTTTCTTTGTCAAGTTTTCTGCCTCCCACTGGGCTACCAGCTTCTCAATCACGAATAACTCAGTATCAGCCAATCAGTCTGTAGCAGCAGAGATGGCCTGTCAAGTTCCTTGGACCTCAATCAACTTTCTCAAAGTTCTCCAAGAACTTTTCGTAACCATGGGAACACAAATCGGCTACCCTGTGTGCAGTGCTTCATGCACACGCTCTCACAGCACAGCTTTCCCAACAACCCCAATGTGTCCCCACTTCACAGATGGAGAAACCGAGGCTCTGAGAGGCTAAGCACCTCACGCATGACCTCCCAGTCTGAAGCTGGAGCCTGTGTGGGCATGGCTCCATTGCACTATGCTGCAGGAGGTGGGGATCAGAGTCCCCGTGTCACAGATGTGGCACGAACCCTCACGCAGTAAAGCCAATGCTGGTCCTGGCTGCACGTGGAGCCTGCGGTACAGGCAGGAGACCCGTGCCCTTCCTTCAACAGGCCCTACCATGGGGGAGAGGAGAACATTTAAGAGAAAGAGAGACGAAAGACGACAGATGAACTTGAGGCTGACAGCCCAACAATGTAGCAGGCGCATCTCCCGGTGGGCAGCTATCATCTTCCATTTAGAGCTTATTTATTTAGAGGGCGGGGGACACAAGAGAAGGTGTCCCTCCATGTGCCAAGGATTTGCGAATGCGGGGAAGCTGGGCTCCACACACAGCCCCCTGCTTCGCAGTCATGGCAGAGAGCTGGGCAATCATTGCAATGCAATTATATGGGTCCCCAAAGACACCCCTCCGGAATTGGTGAGGAAACCGATGTAATGAAGAATACTTACCATTCAAACAAAATAATAATTTTAATTATACCTGGGCTCCTTCAGTCTCCTGCTCCCACACTGTCCTCTATCCTCAGAGTGAGGGTGGAGGGGCTACTTCTAGCCCGGGCCAGGTCCCCACACGTATGGAATGAGGAGGTGCTGCAGGTGTCACAGGGGCCAGGCGGGACTTGGCTTCAGTCCATGGGGTGGAGGAGGGAGCAAGGAGCTTCAGAGTATTGGCTGAGCTGCACCCTTTGGGCCCTGGTTTTGAGGGACTCCATTTATTCCCTCCTGAGCACCTAGGCCTAGGAGGAGGTGGCAGAAAGATACCCCCTGCGGGCAGGGGGCCATGATGTTTACTTGTGTGGGCGGGTCTCCTGTGTCTCAGGAACTATGCTGTGTGCACGTTCAGGGACCAAAATCTCAGAGGCTGCCTCTGGGGGTGACCTAACCCTGAAGGTCACAAGATAGGGTATCACCGTGACCATGGCTGGGCCTGACCACTGGGGTGGTTGTCTCTCCAAAGAGTGGGCAGTGGGCTCTGAGAGAAGTTCCCCCACCTGATCCCTGGAGCCTGTCTGTTGGGGGAGAGGGGGAGTGACAGTCCTTAGCCTGTGTACAAGGCCCAGGGTCCCTATCCTGGCTGCATCAGAGCCTCATCCCTGCAACTTTTTGCAGATCCCAAGCAGGCTGTAGCAAAGTTGAAAAAAGACATAACACAGACACTCTGGAAAATGGGAACCGGGGCCATGGTTCAAGTGCAAGTATCCGCTGCAAGTGCAGTGGACCTCGGGGGCCTCAGTTCTTCCCTAACATAAAGAGTTGTCAAAAGGACAAATGAAAGACAGAGAACACTCTAATACAGATGATATTATTTAAATAAGTGCACACACAGAGATAAACATACACCATCACACCATACACATACGTGTGCGCACACCATCACACACACACACAGCACCTCTGGACCACGTACGAACAGGCGGCCCTGACACTGCTCCCGTGTGCACATGTCACTCCACTGTTACAAGCTCAGAGCTCGCCGTCCAGGCAGCTGCAGGCGATGGCACCTGCTGGCCGTGAGGGAGGAGGGATTTGTCACTTGCTGACAGGGGGAGGAGACCAGAGGAGGTCCAAGCACCTTGGGGAGCTCACGAGGGGCACCGAGACATGGCCAGGGGCTGCCACCTTCCTAGAACACAGTGCTCTGGCTCTGCCCAGTAGGATGCAGAGCCCCTGAGATGATTTATTGGTATTCCTCTCCTAGATCAATAGGCGGGTGGTTATAGATGCAGAGGGGGGCCACGGGGCACCACGGCCCCAAGGAATAAATTCATATGGCCTGTCAAGAGGTTTGCTGCCCCTGGCACGGGAGACAACCCTCCCCTGAGCAGAGCTGACACCTTGGGGGCACAGCAGGCACAAGTCAGCGGGAGCCCCCCATGCCCCTCCCCACCTCTTGCTGCAACCTGAGGATGCAGTTTATGGATCACTTGGTGTCTGATGGGCATGCTTCGAGGCGGGCAGCAGGGGGCACTGCTGTTGGGCCTGGCAGGCACTAATAAGTTTGGTGAAGTCTATCTCTGGATGCTCTGGGCCTTACTTAGCTGGCTGCCACTCTGAGGCTCCCCGCAAGCCCATGGCACAGATATGGTGAAGCTGAGATTCAGGAATGGTGGGCAACAGGGGGCACCCGTGATCCCCACAGTAAGCTCTAGGGTGTCCTGGGAGGGCAGTGCAGTATGGAGTAGGGTATGTGTGAACACCCTCTCCAGCTCAGTGCCAGGCCTGGCTGCTCCTTACCGCTACCCTGGATTCTGGACAATAAAGGACCCCTTGGCTGGGTGAAACCAGCTGGTTGGGGCAAAATACTTTGCATAAGTGCCCCTGCTATCCTAACCCCCCAAGGGGCAGAGGAGGCAGCAGAGCTCTGCCCTCCATGGGCCAGGCCCCTGGCTGGGTGCTGAGGACACATAGATGACTGAGCTTAGTCCCTGCTCAGTCCGGCAGGAGAGGCAGACGTTCGAACGAGAACTGTGGCCATGACCATTTATTGCTCACTTCCTTATACTGGGCCCTGCGCTAGGCACTTCCCGTGCACAGTCCCCTTCGCTTTAACCCTCACAACCGGTCTGCGAGGCAGGTACATTCATTTCCATAGAACTGAAGCTACTTGCCAGGAAACACGCAACCAAACCTGCCTCCTAATCCCGGCTCCATTCCTGACTGGCTTTGGGCAGGTAACTTTTCTGCCTCTACGTCCCCCTGCACAGGATGGGAACAGCGGAGTGACCACCTCGCAAGGCGGGGGTTCTACATGGGAAGCACGGTGCTGGACACCAGGCGGCTCTCAGGAACAGCAGTGATACCAACTCACTATTGTCATCTCAGAAGTAAGTCATTTCGCCTCATCGCCAAGTCTCCTCACCTGGAATACCCCTCTCCCTGCTTCACCATCTCTGGTAAGGAGGTACAGGGAGGAAGTAACTTTTATCTGTCCCTATAAGTGACACGGAGAGATGGTGCGGCCTAGAGGCACCCAGGGCCAGGCGGCCGAGTTCCGGGTCTGACCCTGCCCCCGCAGCTCCGAGGCTCGGGCGAGGACTCTCAGTCTCTGAGGCCACTGTCACCTCCTCTCAGCCCCACCCTCCCCGCTCCAGCGGCTGGTCATGCTGGTTATGGATCACTTGGTGTCTGACCACCTCACGGCTGGTCACCTGAAGCCACTAGTGACAAAGATCTATGTGGGACCTGTCTGTCACAGAGGTGGGGGCAGGGACCGGGGGACCCTCCTTCCAGCCCAGCTTTGCTTCCACGAGGTAACGGTAGAGACCTGCAGGGGACACCCCCCCCACCCCGCATTGCTCCTGTCCCCCCTCCACAGGATCTCTTGTCAGGGGTTAGAGTTCCCTTCCCTTTTTGGGAAATTCCAATATATGAAAGGAGGCTAAAGGATCTCAGAAAGTACATGACAGTCAATTCAGAGACCCCACAGTCTCCTCTAACACATTCCCGTCACCCCGTAAGGTCCCAAGCAAACAGCGCCTGCACGCAGGCCCGGCCTCTCCTTCTGCAGCACTGCCGTCCCACTTTGCACGCCCTAAGCTATGGCTTTTAATACATTTAGATGAAGTTAGACCTCCACTTCCTTGTCTTCCTCTCTATAAAGTCACCCTCCCCAAGGACAAAGTCCCATCCCGGACTGGTGTCCATCCCGGACTTTTACTGCGCAAACAATGAGCTGAAGGCCGGCAAAGGGCATTTCCTGCCTGTGGAGCCACAGCTCTGGCCAAGACCCCACGAAGCAAGTGCCATTGCCCCTCTCACCAGTAAGAAAACTGTGGTCCAGAGAGGTTAAGTCACTGACCAAAGCTGCACAGCTGACGAGCCATAGAGTCCCTTCTCTCTGCCCCGCATGTCCAAGCCAGCTTGGAGCCCTTGGGCCCTGCTCCCCAGCTTTCAACAAATTGTTGCGTTCATTTTTTTAAAAAAAAAATTTAGTGGACATGGGCACGACAGATCAGTTTGGGCTTTGAAGGACAGGCAGAACTGAGTTGGGCCGAGAGAAGACAGACCCTCCGGCACTTCCTAGAACAGCCTAGTGAGCATGTCAGGATGTGAGAAAAGAGCGAGAGATGGACACGAGCCCGGAGATGTCAGACCGATCTCTGGGCTCACAGAAGCAGTCATGGCAGGACGGCCTGAAGGTAAGCTGGGAGATGCAGGCTGAGGCCAGGTGGCTAAAAGCCTCACCTGCCCAGCTGAGGTGGATGAACTTGTCAGAACTTCAAGGACATGGCCATCCCTGAGACTCCAAGGCTCTCCTTGACTCTTTGCTTTGAGGAGCCACCTGGCATCATCTGACTCCTGACCTCACACCATTCTCCAGCCCAGACACTCTGGCTCCAGGGTCAGCTCCCCAGGGCATAACTGGAGGGCTGAAGGCGTGGCCCCAGGAGGAGGGGTACAGGGCTAATGGGGCAGTGCTGAAGGTCAGCAAGACGGGCACGCACCCCCAATGGAGGTACTGAAGCAGTACTGCTGGGCACAGACACAGGCAAACACGTTTGAGCAAATTGGAATGACATAAAAGTCTATTACAGCAAATCAAACAGCAGTCAGCATGACAGCCATTAGCCTGAAATGAATACACGGGGACTTAATGAGGTCTGTCGAGGCTGGCTTGGTGAATTAAGTTGCCAATTCTAGCAGGATTTCCCTTTCTTTACGGACTTGAAAGCATCCACACTGCCTCGTTAGGGCTTCGACAAGTGAATTGCAGGGCCTTTCACCCTGATAAAATGGATAATTACATGGAGAACAGCTTAGTGAGGGGAGAGGGGTGGGCAAGAGAGGGACCAAGAACAAACAAACCCAAACACACCTGCCTGCCTTCTCGCAAGGCCCGGTCAGGGGCTTTCAGAAGGAGAGGGGGCAGGCTTGGGTGGGCGGGGGCAGAGAGCTTCTCCCAGGAAAGAGGCAGGGCCTGGCCCTGATCCTCCTCCCACTCATTCCTATTCCAGGCCTGAAGACGGGGGTCACCATGGGCCATGTCTTCGGGCAGCTATGGACAGGCTGGAAGTTCTCCTCAAAGATGGGCTGCCCCAGGGCCTCTCAGAAACCCTCTGGTGCGGAGGCTGATGGAGGTCATCCTCCAGGGCTTCCTGGCACCAGGGAAGTTCATGAAAAATGCAGCTTCCTGGGCCAGCTCTCCCCCAAACTACTGATTCAGAATTGTGGGGACCCAGGAATAGAGGGTGGGGCAAAAGTAGGTTTACCACTGTTCGCATGGAAATCAATAAATAATAAAACAGGAACAAACTCTGGGCTTCGAGTATGCACAACGGTAAACCTGCTTTTGCCCCACCCTGTGCAACCTAACTAGTCCTGCCAGAAGTTCTGATGTTGCGTGTGTGGGGGACCCCCGGCTCACCCCTTCTCCAACACTTGGTACTGAACGGCTTCTGAAACACGTGGTTCTCCCATGACTGCTTGCGTAACTCCAGGGCAGGGGAGTAGATCACGGAGTGGGTCTTATTTAGAAAGTTCGTCCTTATGTAGAACTAGAATTTGTGGGTCCTCGGTGCAACACACCCAAACACACCAGGGCCACTTGGGCTGGGGAAAGTGGAAGCTGGAAAGGCAGGTACAGGCGGCTGGGACGGCCAAGAGAGGAGCTGAGTGAATGGAGGCAGCCATGGGAGCTTCTCTGCCAATCGCTCAAGGGAAAGGAAGGGCTTTTCCTACTGGATTCACCCTCAGATCACGGGTGTTAGCCCTAGAATGGGGCCTGGGCCAATTTCCTAGTTAGCCACTGGAATGGAAGGCAGCAAAGGGACAGTGACAGGTCTAGAGCCTCACCTAGACAGTTGTTGGCACAGTCAGGACTAGAACCCGGGTGTCTTGACCTCTAGTCTCCCTCTTCCCATGACACAACACAGGAGCTCCACCGCTCACATTGACAAGATTCTGTGGAAACCCACCTCCTCCAGGAAGCCTGCTGAGATTTCTCTGATCACTGGCAACTCCTCAGTATTGATGCTTCGCAAGATCTACAATGCCCCCGTTTCTCTGGCTTGTGTTCTCACTCTGTTCAGAACTGCAAGGCCTCTGCCACAAATCACGCTTCTCAAGGGCAGGCATCTGGGGTTGCCAGGGTAGCCTCAATGCAAACAGAAGGCCCTGGCCTCAACGTTAGGCTAGGGGTCAGCAGGTCCTTTGCTGGTACCCTGCTGGGGACTGAGTCAGGCAGCTAAGTTCTAGCTCAGGTGACCAGACCAGGGTGGTCAGTGCCAAGCCACCTGAGCTCAGCAGTGGCCTGGTCTCTGTCCAGCTGACACCACATGTGCACTGGCCACAGTGAGCATCCCCGATCGAGTGTCAGGCCAGCAAAGTGACCCAGGGATGTTTACGCATGAGCAAGTAAACCGTGTGGGCCTTGTTCCAAGGACTGCGTGTCCTTGGCAGCAGGCCTTCTCGGTACCCCCTCATCAGATGGGCAGGAGGCAGGCCACCTTATCCTGCCTGCCTTCTGTTTTTATCAGCTAAGAAGGGCTGTGGCCCAGAGAGGTAAAGTGACATGTCCAAATGGACCCAGCAATCTGGGAGCAGAGCAACGGCTGAGCCTGGGGTCTCTTGCTGCTGGTTTGGCTCTTGTCACTGCATATTGCTCTGGCCGCCCACGTCTCCATGCTGTGAGAGCTGGCACAGCACCAAGCCCACACCAGACACTCAATAAATATTTGTTAAATAAATGACAGAAGAGGCTCTCTCCTTGGAGGCAGAGGCCTTTGGAGAATTCCGGAAGATTCTGACAGGGTGGTGTTGGAGGTCATATCTCGAGGCCATGGAGAGAGGAGAAGTCTGGCCCCAGTCCAAGGGCTGGGGAGGACTACGACCTCTCGTCCCCTTGCCATTGCTGCTGCCTACTGCCCCTGAGAGGGAAGGCAGAGGGCAGCCATGCCTGCCAGGATGGCAGCTGAGCAATGGGTCCAAGGCTCATTAACTCCAAGCCATGCCCTTGGTTTCTGAGTCCAGGCCCGTAGTGCAGGCTGGCACGTAGAGACCCTTAATTAAATTAGGGAGGCTTCCAAATGAGAGAGGGCCCAGTGCCAAGCTGCAGTCCCCAGCACAGCGGCCACAGCTCAGGGTACCGGGGCCCATGCTTGGGTCTGTGGGCTCTCCCTGATTATGTCCTGCACCCCCAGGGGGTGGGCATGGGAACCTCCAGTATGTCCCCACCCACACACCTGTCCTCATTTCCCTCAGTCTGGCATGAGATTAGGACCCTTGACTCACAGCTGAGCAAGGAGGGCCAGAAACAGGGAACTTGAGGGGCACAAAACAAAGTCTCTTCGCCCCTGAGGGAATCTGAGGCTGTGCTGGGAGCCAGGAGGTATGAAACCAAAGCTGGTGCCCATCTCCACCGCTCTGAGCCTCAGCTTTCCTATCCATAAACTGCAGAGGTATTTTCCAAAGATTCTTTCAGTTTTCCTGATCCAACGACCTATAACAAAGGGGCTAGGACTCAAATGCCATGGTGCCCATCTGCTTCTCTCCAGTGGATTCTGTCTCCCAGCATCCCCACCTCAACCCTTCACTGCTTTCGTCCAGAGCCTTAAAGGCAGCCCTGAAGGATATCCAGCTAGAAGGTTGTTCCCCACCACCTTCAAGGTCTTTGCTAACTGCCAGTCCAGAAGTCTGCCATCAGCCACCAGGGACAGGGACAGCAAGCAAAGAGAATCCTGGTGCCATGGTGAGCCACCAGCCAGTTTATTAATGAACCACTTATAGTGCAATGGGTTGTACTTCTCAGTTACCGGCAACAGCATGGTTTTACATGCACGCACTCATGCAAACACTCTGAACACACAGACGTCCCAGCGCCGCCAAGGGCCACCGGGACAGTAGGTGAGCACAGGACTGGGGAAAGAAAGTCCCTTCCTGGAACTGCACGCTCCCTCCATCCTGGAGGTGGGCGGCACTGTTCTGGCCAAAGCAGGGAGGTCTGGGGCTGCCAACCCACCTGCCCAAGGCCCACACCGGCTATGAGTGGAAGAAAACAGAACACCACACAGGTCCCTCCTAACCTCTGTCATGTCTCTGATTCCAGCCGGAGCTATGGGACTTTTCCAAGGCCAGCCCTCTCTCGGGCACGAGACTCCCACCAACCCGCTCTCCCCGATGAGCACATGGGCCCACACCCTCAGAGAGGGTGCCTGAGCTGCAGTGTGGGCAGGAGAAGAAAAGCTAGACATGCCCTTGCCCTGGCTGACTCTTCACCCACTCCCAGCGGCAGGTGCCCAGGGTCCCCCAAGTGTGACCCAGCAGCTCCTACCTCAGGGATGCGGACGCTGTAGGGCTGATTGTGGAATGTGGGTGCGTTGTCATTCACATCCCCGACCTGAATGTTCACCTTCCGCGTGATCACCTGGCAAGGGAAGGGCAAGGCATCTGTGTTGGCATTGGCTTCTGGCTTCTCTCCACCCGAGGAACCCAGAACAATGCTCCCCGGGGCAGCAGGGGCCTCAGGGAATACTCACCCCCTGGTGGTCGCTGACAGAGAACTCCACTGTGAACTCCGACTTGGTCTAAAAGAAAGGAAGGGAGGGAGGAGGGTGGAGTTAGGGAGATGTGCCGAGGTCCTGAGGCCTGAGCCCTGCCTGGAGCTGGAGACCTCCAGTATCGCCCCAGGAGCTGGTCTGGGACTGGGTGCCCAAAGGCTTCCCTAAAAAACAAGCAGTGCCCCTTGGTTTGGCAAAGTGGGTTCAGAATAGGGATTCTTCCCATAAAAGAGCAACAAGATTGGAGCAACAGTCTTGGGTTCTAATCTAGACTCGGCCTTTAAACTGCTGTGTGATCTTGAACAGGCTGCTAGACACCTCTGTGGCCACTTCCTCAAATGTAAGGAGAAAGCAGGAGCTGGGGGTTTGCTCAAGCTCTTACCTTAATTTGCTAAGGACTACAGACTCATCAATTTCTGCCTCTCTGGAAAATGTCCTTTGGTGGGATTTGTTTGGGGCAGGGGTAGATTTGAATACCCCAGGGAGCCCCCATTCTATGGGGGATGAACCCAGGATCATCATCCCTCTTGCCTATCCAGCCAGTGTTGCCCCTTGCCTGGAGACACACACAACCACCCCATTCCAATCCCAAGTCCAGCACTGGCCCTTGAAGGACACAGTTCAGGGAGGAAGATGCTGCTTCAGGGTCACAATGAGGCCTCAGAGGAAGGCCCCTAAAAGATGATGACCTCTCCTATCCTAGGGTCTGCTCCCCAGGTGCCCCCCCAGGGGAGGACTGAGGTCATACCTCTCTGTCCAGTGGCTGCCGGAGCCACACCACACCTGTGTCAGGCTCCACGGCAAAGAATCGGGAGGCCTCCTCACCAGACACACCAAATACCAGGGGGTCATTGTCCATGTCTCGAGCCAGCAGCTGGGTCACAGAGGAACCTGCAGTATCCAAGGGAGAAGGCAAAAATGGGGCGTCAGTCCATTCCTTAGCACCTGGCTTGGGTTGCTGAATCCCAGTGGGGGGTGACCACCAAGAGATCCCCAGCAGGTCACTGACTACAGCAAAGCCTCTTGTGGTGGCTCTGACCCAGGCTCCCCACCTCCATCCTGGCCACATGGCGGTGTGTGTGTGCCTATAACAGGGAACCATCATTTACCATGTATGTAATGGACAGCTGTGACTTCTGCCTGGACTTCCTTTTTCTGATTTTAATGTAGAGTTCCCCCTTCTGCAAGTGGCTCAGATAAGAACAGGCCCCCAACCTTTCAATTCTTATGTTTCAAGATGGGCACCCAACTCAGCCCTGGCCAATCAGAGCATTTCATTTTCCTGGTGACAATGATTGGCTCAGGGATGAGCATGTGACCCAGGCTAGCCAATCAAAGCTAACCCTGGGACTTTTGCTGAAACTACAGGGAAGGAGAGGAGCTCTCCTTCCACTGGGGTTGCTAAACTGGCTCTGCTGGCAGCAGTCTCTGGCACCGCACGGTAAGGGCCTACCTGAGAATGAGGCCAATGAGGGGGAAAACCGAGGCAAATGGTGCCTGGAGAGAGATTCCTGATGGCGTGAGGGTGTGCGGCCAGCTGTACCCAATTTTAGCTCTATCCTCTGGACTTCTCAGCTATGTGAACTAATAAATCCACCCCCTCCCCTTTTTCTGCCTGAGTCAGTTGAGTTGGATTTCAGTCTTTTTTAAAAATCTTTTTTTAAGGATTTTTATTTATTTATTTATCTATAGAGGGGAAGGGAAGGAGAGAGGGAGAGAAATATCAATGTATGGTTGCCTCTCCTGTGTCCCATGCTGGGAACTGGCCTGCAACCCAGGCATGTGCCCTGAGGAATCGAATGGTAATCCTTTGGTTCACAGGCCTGTGCTCAGTCCATTGAGCTACGTCAGCCAGGGCAGATTTCAGTCTTTTGCAAATGGAAGTACCCTTTCTAATTCAGAATAGTTTACAAAACTTGGCATTCATTCAACAGTGACTAGGTACTGTCCTGGTGGTAAGCACTGGGGTACCCAGAAGTTAGGGAGATGAGGCCCAACCTCAAGGAACTCCAGTCTAACATGGGGTGACAAGGTCTAGTTCCTGTTCACGAAAAAAAAGAAGGTGTCACCCTTCACCCGGAAACAAAGATCTGGCCAGAGTACACCCTGGGCATTAGGATGTCTGGCCTGCAGCCCTGCCTAAGACATCCCTGTGTAGTGTAGCATCTTCTGGGGTTCACAGCCCTCCCTAGATAGCCTTCGGATAGGGTGACACCCACCCTAGTTTGTCTAGGACTGAGGTAGAACACATACTAAAAACAGGTGGTACCAAGCAATTGAATCAGCTGGTCATCATAGCTTGAGGAGGTCTTTACACCCCTACGAACCATACAAAATGTTACGAGTGTGCAGTGTGTCATTTTCTGCAGAGAGAGTCTGTAGTCTTCATCTGAGTATCAAAGGACTGGTTAAATTAGAACCAAGCTTTGGGCGAGTCTCTTCTTTCAAAGCCCCAGTTTACCATATAAAATAGGATGGACACTCTTCTGTGAATACTGACTCTCATATTTACTGAACAGCTCTCAATGATCAGGCTAAGTAAGGAGGGATTCCAAACTCTGGGAATGTTATCTAGAAAAGAACACTAATGAGGTTTTCTAGGCGGACTTTTCAAAGCCAGTTCTAACACGACAATGATAGCTAACATTTCTGAGCACTAATCACACTCCAGACACCAGGCTAAAAGATTCCCGTGTACTGGTGGACTGTGTAATTCAATCCCTACTGTCGTTCTCCCCATAACACATGAGATAACAAGGTGATTAAGTCATTTATAATGGCGACACAGTTACAAACGGCAGAGCTGAATTCAAAGCCCACAATTATTTCCACAGCTTTACATCCCCAACACTTGATCAGCAAACTCAAGATTTAGGACTTCCATGGACGTGACCCTGTCAGACCCAGCCTGGAAGCCCAACACTTGGAGAAGGAAGCTATGGGGCAACGATTAGACTGTCGTGACAGGCCAGACGTGGTGACTGGCCTGTTCACAAATCCTCTCGGTGACTCTGTTTGGGGGTCATCGTCACACCCATTCTGCAGATTAGGAAGGTGAGGCTCAGAGAGGCAAAATAGCTTCTCTCTGTGACACAGCCAAGGAGGACATGGCAGTATCCAGGGTGATGGGAGTGGGTGAGAAGAGGGAGAAGAAGGAATAGAATCATGGGACAGAGTTGAAAACAAAGTTAGAAACTACTTGGGGAGCCCGTTTTAAACATGGAGAAACTAAGGTATTTAGCCATTTTCCCAAAGTACAATGGAGAGCAACAGAATCATGCCTGAAACCCGTTTCCATTCCCTCAGACTCCCGGTACCGAGTTCTTTCTACACGAGGAAGGCGGGGGTGCATGAAGTCATGGAGAAACGAAGCACATCTCCCCGAAGCATCTGTGTTGCTCAGTGACAAGCAATTGTTTTGTACTAAATGGGAATATTTTGGGAACACAATGTAACATTTAATTTAAAGACACAACCTAAAACTGTAAAAGAATTTCCAATCTCCCCGAGACTCCCAGGGATACACATTTCCTTTTCGTTACCCTCGAAAGTCCTTTGGTGGCCAAGTCTGAGGAACACAGCTATTTCCCAATGCCTTGGGGAAATTCACGGGGAAACTGAGGCCCACCAGGCCCTGCTTACCCGCAGCACAGCAGTGAGTCTGTAGTACCCTCGCTGGACTGAACCCCCCACCTGCCGACCTCTTTCCGGGCCCAGCCCAGCCGGAGGGGGTGGAGCCAAGCTCCCAGAGGGCCAATGGGGGTTCTGGGAAAGCCAAACTGGCCATCCAGCCAAGGTCGCACTTCTCAGCCTGATATCCCAGATGGCTCTCTGAGGCCCGAAGCTCAGGTCCTCCCAAGAAGGGGGGTGCTGGGCAGGACAGGGATGGGGCCATCAGCTGCTGTCACCCACCCTGTAATTTCATGGACTTTTATCCATTTTCCCCTCAATTATGTGCTGCTTGAAATGGTCCTTTTCGGCTTCCTCACGGGCTCTTGCCTGCTCATGCCTTCTTTGTGTCCCAGGTAATTGCTAGTGACCTTTTCTAAGTCTACTAATTAAAGGTACCGATTTAATATTATATTTAAGATGAGATGCCCTGCAATTTTCCAGCTGGGCACGTACTCCCCCTCCTAGCACTGTTCTGCCACTCTGCAGAAGCTGGGCATAGCCTGGGCTTCTCCGGGACACACGCCTTATTTCCACCAGGGCGGCTTCCAGCAACCTCTGTTTGTATCCGTTGTACAGAAATGAGGCCAAGATGAGGGGCCCAGCTCCAGCCCAAAGCCCGTAGAAGCAGCCACTCAGCAGAACCACCCCTGGCCGTGTGACCACAGGGTACACACACCACACTCGGCTTGTTTCCCACCCGGGGAACAGACAGCGTACCCTGCAACCCGGGCTGTGCAACTCCTAGTTTGTCTCATTCCTCCGCCCTTTCTTTCCTTCCCTTTCTTTTCTTTTCCCTCCCTCCCTTCCTTCCTTCCTTCTTGTGGTAAAATACACATCAAATATACTCTTTAACCCACTTTAAACTGTACAAATCAGTGGCATTAGGTACATTCACGATGTGCCGGCATCACCACTACCTGTTTCCAGATCATTTTCTTTTTTTGTATGTATTTTACTTTATTTTTTAAAATTATTTTATTGTTGTTCAAGTATAGTTGTCTGTATTTTCTCCCCACCTCTCCCGTGCAGATCATTTTCTTCACCCCAAAAGGAAACCCGTACCCACTAACAGTCACTCCCCACTCCTCTCCTAGCCCCTGGCAACCAGTAATCTTCAGTCTGTCTACAGAGTTGATTGGTTGGTCTGGACATTTCATATGAATAGAATCCTACGTGGTCTTTGTCTCTGGCTTCTTTCACTCAGCATGATGTTTTCAAGGGTCATCCATGTTGTAGCATGTATTAGTACTTAATCCCTGTGTATGACTAACGTTCCATTGTGTGGCTAGGCCACGTTTTGTCTATCCATTCACCGGCTGATGGACATTTGGGTTGTTTTCACCTTTTGGATAGTGTGCACAGTGCTGCTGTAAACGTGTGTGGACAAGGTTTTATTTGAACGCTTGTTTTCGATTTTTGGGGGTATCAACCTGGGAGTGGAATTTCAGGGTTTGACGGTAATTCTACATTTAACTCATTGAAGAACCACCAAATTGCTTTCCATGGCAGTGGCGACATTTACATTCCTACCAGCAGTGGATGAGGGCATAGGAGGAAAATCAACAACTCACAGGAACTGGGTGGCCCAGTGTGGTGGAGAGAGGGGAGCCAGGCAGCACTACAGAGCAGAAGCTACTGGTACCATGCCCACTATGCTTCAAAATATACCCGTATCACACACGCCTGCCCAACCTCCCACGCTGGCCCCAGGACCCTTGCCTGGGCAGTTCCCACCATCAGGGACTGCCCCACCCATACACAGGACAGACCGGAAGTGCCAGGGAGCTAATATCCCTGGTGGCAGCACTCAAAGAATGACTGATGTAAGATGGTGGATAAACGCCCCAGCTCCCTCACCTCTTGGGAGTTAGCTCAGAGGCCAGGTTAGCACACTGGCTCTCAGAGTCCCCAACAGGATTCATCTCCAGTTACCCACACTGGTGACCTGGTGGGTAATGCATCTTTATGGCTTCCTTCCCCTCCTTGTCTCATGTCCTCACTTCCCCACCTGTTTCCTGGAATTCTCTCCCTAGTAAAGTCTTTGTACATGAGTCCTCAACCCACAGTCTGCTTTTAGGAGAATGCACACAAGACACTCCCTAAGACTGTGGCATCAGAATCACCAGGGAGCTTGTTACAATACTGATTCCCAGGCCCCACTGGTTTGGTTGGCTGGTTGACTTTGGTTGGTTTGTGTTGACTTTTAAACAGTAACCCCCACTCTCCCTGCAAGAGAGTCTGGCACACAGCCAGGTGTGGAAGTCCTGAGACTGGTTTATAGCAGGATGATATTCAAATATTTAACAATGGGCACAGTACAGACATCAACCAATCAGAAAGGACACTGGCCATAAACAACCAGACCTGTGAGTACTGCCTGTGAGTCAGCCTGGTTTATGGCTCATATTTTAGATGCAGGAAAAAGCTCCTTGGGTCTCAGAATGATTTAAAAGCTCAGTCTCAGGGTTCTTGGCTCAATCAGCGCTGCTGGAGGACCCTTTGCTTTGCCTCCCTGCCCTCCCGGGGAAAGGCAACCCAGTGGGGATCGCTAGCCCCTCTACTCTGTGCCCGCCCAGCCCATGCTGGGGCCCAGCCTAACCTCACGGTTGGGAGGCATAACTTTAAAGAACTTAAATTATTGTACACCCATGTGCATAGCAGCATTATTCACAATAGCCAAAAGGTGGAGGCAACCCAAGTATCCTTCAATGAAAGAATGAATAATTGAAATGTGGTATACAAGATCTGTCCAGGAAAGTCCAGCCATTATTAATATAACAATGGTTTGTGAGATACCAATGTAACCTGGCAGCCAAAGACAGTGGACTGGGATGTGCATGGGTGAACAATGACGACTTCACTGTACTAGTCAGTGGGGACAGTAGATGCCACTGAGTGAACATGTGAACTGTGTGGCCGTCACATTGAAAATGCCTGTGTGAGTAGAGCAATGAATCTGCATCAAATTTTGCATTAAGCTTGAACATTCCTCTGCAGAAGCTATTCCGATGATTCAGAAGATTCAGAAGACTTCGGGGACAATACAAGGAGTGCAGCACAAATGAAAGTGTGGCACAAATGCTTCAAAGAGGGTCAAGAATCTGTTGAAAGCGATCCCCATTCTGGAAGGCCCGCAACAAGTAGAACACCTGACAGTGCTGAACGTGTATGGGCTGCCGCCAGCAAAGATTGGCCACTGACGGTGTGAGACCTAGAAGCTGATCTGAGGATTCCAAAAACAACTGTGTCTGAGATCCTGGAGCAGGATCTTGGCATGAAAGGTGTTGTGGCAAAATTCGTTCTGTGGCTTCTGCTACCAGAGCAAAAGGAACATCATGCTGCCGTTGCTAATGACTTGATTCAAACCCCTACTGATGAACCAGGTTTCCTCACGGAGGTCATAACCAGAGATGAATCGTGGGTCTATGGCTGCATGATCCAGAAATGAAGGCCCAGTCCCCCCTATGGACGTTGCCAGGTTCTCCACTCCTGGGGAAGGTGCGGTAAAGTCGCAGGCAAGATCAAGACCATGTTAACTGTGTTTTTGATTGGGTAGGTGTTATCCATCATAGGTACATCCCTCCAGGCCAGACAGTTAGTAAGGAGTACTACCTCAATGTTCTTCATAGGTTGAGAGATGTAATATGATGAAAACTGCCCCAGCTATGGGCAACTGGTGATTGACAGCTTCATCAGGACAATGTGCCCACTCATATAGACAATGTGCCTCATGTAGAGTTTTTTGGTGAAACATCAAATTGCTCAGGTGACTCAACTCCCTTACAGCCTAGATTTGGCACCCTGTTAATTCTGACTTTTCTCAAAACTAAGACTATTTTCTCAATCACCTTTGAAAGGGAAGAGATTTCAGACTGTCAATGAGATTCAAGAAAATACGCCGGGGCAGCTGATGGCAATTCCAAAGGATTTTTGCAGAGTGTTTTGAACAGTGGGAGAGACGCTGGGAGATCTGTGTGAGGTCCCAGGGTGCCTGCTTTGAAAGGGACTGAGGCATCACTGTCCTATGTACAATGTTTCTTCTATCTTGTATCTCGTATCTTCTCCAATAAATGTCTCTATTTTGCATAGTACATCACTGGATGCTTTCTAGACAGTCCTCGTACACATGCCATGGAATATCATTCAACCTTAAAAAGGAAGGAAATTCCGACACGTGCTAAGACATGGATGAACCTTGAATGTGGTGCTAAGTGAAATAAGCCAGGCACAGACAGACAGATGCTGTGCAATTCCAGTTCATACTGTTGTGGCATCAGAGAGACAGAAAAAAGTAGGGTGGTCACCAGGGGCTGGGGAAAGCAGGTAACAGGGAGCTGTTTAATGGGTACAGGATTTCAAGATGAAGAGAGCTTTGGGGACTGTTTGCACAACAGTGTAAACGTACTCATCACTGTTGAACTACACACTTAAAATGGTTATGGTGGTAAATTTTGTGTTATGTGTATTTTACCACAATTAAGCAATTTAAAATCAAAACAAAAACGTGTCCAAAGTCCTCGTGATCTCATCCAAGTCAACACCTCCCATGGCCTCTCCTACAGGCTCCCCGGGCTCACTGGCCGTGGCACCATGGCCTTCTTTCTGCTCCTAAGCAGTCTGGCTGCCTCAGGGCCTTTGCCTTGACTGTGCCTTCTGCTAGGAATATTCCAAGTCACTACATGCTGCTCCTTAGTCATCTCTCAGGCCAAGAACTGCCTCCTCAGAGTGCTCTTCCTTAAATACTGCACCACACAGAATCTATCTAAAGAGATGCCTGGTTACTCTGGGTCCCCGCACCTGGAGTCACGACCTTCGTAGCCTTCCCTCCTCTGGGCTGGTCTTGTTTATTCCCTTGACTTGCTGACTGCCTGCCCCGAGACTCCCGTCCACGGCCCGCCATCCTGTTCCCTGTTGTATTGCTAAGCTAACACCGGGGCTGGCATCCCTGAGGCACTCAGTAAAGAGTCAGTGGGTAAATAAATGAGTCCTGCCAACTGCCTAGAGGTGTTAAAAGAAGATAGCTTCCAAAAGTCATGAAAATCTCTGAGCCGCGACAAGAAGAGAAAGTATAGTAAGTTAATTCTTAATTATGTACACTAATGGACAGGAAAAAGCCTGGCTAATCAAAACCTAATAATACCCGAGCCAGTAGCACTTGGCTTTGGATGCAAGTGGAATCATAGCTGGGCACTGGCTGGGCTCCAGCCTCTCAGGAACTGGCCCCGCACCCCATCCAGAGGCCCAACTTCCCGTTCCGTGACACTATAGCCCATCCTGGAGTCCAGGAGCCCAGGTTGGAGCGGGGACCTGCTCAGCGGATGGTGAATGCTCCTGGGAGGTGCAGAATTGGCAACACACCCCTCAGCGGTGGCCCTGAGTGGCAGGCTACATCCATCTTCCAGGCAAGGGGTGGACAATCACAGCTTCCCCTGCTGGGCCCCTGCTGATTGCTGAGATGACTGTTATTACTATTATTGTTGTTATTTGCTGGGACTGCTGTGTCATGCGCCCCTGGAGAGCAGTGAGTCATTGCTTGCTAGACTCAGGGTGGGCCAGAAACTCAGGCAGGGCAGTGGCAGGATGCAAGGCTTGCTATTTTTTCTGGGTGGGGGAAGTTGAAAGCTGTGTTTGTTCCCAAAATACAAGGAGAGTACTACAGAATGAATGGAGGATATGAAGAATCCATCCATCAGGCCTCCTTGCTTTGACCTTGCAGCAGCATCTTCTTAAAGCAGACCTTTGATTGTGCCACACCCCCTCAGAACCACCCCCGCTGCCCCTCCAAATTCCTGCAGAATTAAAACTGGATTCCTTGCCATGGTGGATCCTACCTGTCCTCCCTCGGCTCCTGCCTACCCTCCCGTCTCAAAGCCACAGTGGCTCAGCCCACCAGACTGCTGTCATCCCTCCAGCACGCCGCAGTGTCCACACCTGTGCTGCTGGTGTTCCTTCAGCCTGAAAAGCCCTTCCTCCTCTCCCTGCCTCTCAAATCCCATCCACCCTTAAATGCATACCTCAAACACCACCTGCATCACAAAGTTCTCTCTTTGTGCTCCCTGATAAGTTGTTTGCACCTCTGCACAGCAGGGAGAGACCATTGGCCCTTGAAGATGGAGTCTGATGTCCTGGGACATGCTTGGTAAATTTCCCCACCCCCCAACGATTAACTATCACTTTTCTCTTGGGGCCACCCGGCTAGTAGTTTGTTCCCATGCCCATGCAGACATTACTAATCAATCATAGCTCCCTTTTCTGATGAGTCTATATCCGACTTCAGAATCCTTCACAACACTGGGTTCCACGCAGTCACTACTAATCAATCCTAAAGGCAGGTGAGAACAAGCCTTTTGCAGTCTATGAACAAAAGGACTTCACATCAGCCCTGATTTGCTGTCCCTTCCCATCCAGAGGCAGAGGATCTAGGGCCAAACTCTGCCGCTATCAGGCTCAGGGCATTTTGGAGGGAGATAATCAGTCTTGAAGTCTACAGGCGAGCTCAGAAACAGGGGACTCCTATGGCTAAAGAGAGAAGCAGAAGGACAAAGTTCCTTCTCATTTTACAGGGGGAGGAGCGGGGATCCCAGCTGGGGGACGGCTGATAGAATGGGCTGCTCAGTGGTGAGTAGTGGAGCCAAGCAGTAGCAGATGGCAGGCCCCCAGCCCCAGCCCCAGCTCCAGATTACAGGTCGGGGGTTATAACCAAGCGTTCCGAGACTAACCACTCCCCTACCTCCTCACGGCATCAGGCCTGCTGCATATCTCCCACCCTCAGCCAGAGGAAAACCCACCCTCCTTCTCCTGCTCTGGAGGGCCCTGGCTGATCTGGCCCTGGTTTCTGCCAGAGCCAGGGGCTCCTGACCTCCCCTGTCCCCTGGGATGAGCCCCCTAGAGCCTGGACTGGCCTTGGAGACTGCACCTCATTTGTCTCTCCTCTGGGAGAAGACAGGCCAGTTAAGTGCCTTGATTCCTGGGAATAATCTCATTTGTCTTAGGTTCCTTCTAGCTCTCCTGCCTTCAGTCAGGCCCCTTTCCTGTAGTCATCCTGGATCTTGAACTTGGTTTGACCTCGGGGAAGCCAATTTTTGTATTTTGTTTTTCTTTTTTTCTGTTGTGCTAGACCCTGCCTACACATACCTAGAGGAAGCCAGAGTGAGATCTGATCCTGGCCCCTCTCTCCTGAGAGGCAGGTGGCCTCAGGCCTGCCCTGCACTGACCAACGTCCTCACTCTCATCAGAAAACCCCTGCCCTGGATAGAGGGAGCTGCCTCTGTCTCTAAAACCCAGAGGCCATCTGCACACCCCGTCTCCTGTGGCTCAGCCCACTCAGGGCAGACAGCGTGAACTGTCAAAGGGAAGGCAAACTGGCATCCGTTAAGCACCTGTGGGGGCTCAGAACAAGCCACCAGAGATGTGCTTCTGTGGTAGGCAGGCTGTGTTGAGCTTCAGGCTTAGGAGAACTTGAATTAGGGGCCTTGCCCATAATAAGAGATTATCAGATAGCCCTTTTACCCCCCTGTATGGCAGGAAAAGCTTTTACTGACTAAACATCTGCTGTTCTACCACCCCTCAAGGACTCTGTGGAGGCCCCAGGGCAGCGCACTGGATCCCGAGCTCGGAGGGTCTGCTTTCTGGCTCTGAGCCTGTCCTACAGGTGGGGTCTCTGTCTCATGTATGCGGGGCTCCCATGTGGTGCATGATTAAATTTGGCTATTTTTCACTTGCTAATCTGTCTCATGTCTATTTGAACCTTGAGGGTAGAGGAAAGTTCGTTCCTCCCCAACGCTGGGCCCCGTTCTCTGTGGTTTTCATCTCTGTCATTCATTTCTTATAACAGCTGTACAGAGAGGGGCTAGTGTCCCCACTACACACCAAGAAAGCTGAGGCTCAGAGCGGGAAAGTGACCTACCCAAGGTCATGCAGCTAGAGCAAGGGTTTGAACCCTTCTGTCTGATGCAGAATGCCTGCTCCCTCTACAACCCTCACAGTTCTGATCACAAAGAATTCCCTCCAAGCCCCAGTCCAAGCAGCTAAATGCTGCCTTCTGCTAGCCCCACAGAGAATGACCCCTACGAAGACCCCCAGGCCCCCATGCCTTGGACTCCTCCATGGTGTAGGCTGCTCTGGACCTCTAGTTACTTGGCTGCCCTGAAGGTGAGTGCTCGAAGCAGGGGCTGCGGGAGGTCCCCTCCACCACCCTGGCTTTCCACAGCCCCTCATCACCTGCCAGTACCACGGTGATCTCCTCCTGAGAGTCGGAGAAGGGAAGTGGTTGGCTCACCTGGGCACACTGGTGTCAGATGGTCAAGGGGACAAGCTGATTCACTAGAGAAGGAGACACTGAACAGAGTGGGACAGTTTAAACTCAGAGGCTCTAGTGGTGAGGAAGAGTAGACGCTACGTGTTGTTGCTTTAAATTAATAAGGCAAGAAGATTAGACATTAAATGACAATATTTGAGGGACCTGCCCTGAGCCTCAGACACCTGCAGCTGCGCTGCTTCTGGCACAACACAGCAAATAAGAGCTGTCACTGCCAAGGGCAGTGACAGAGCCTGGTAGCAGGCACTGGTGTGCTCTAAGCCCCTGTAACCTGGAGAGTCACAGAGAGGTTACGTTACTTGCCTAAAGTCACACAGCTAGCACATGGCAGAGCTGGGACTGTTCAGTGATCCTTCCAACCCTGTGCCACCGCGACAGTCCTTCACGCAGCAGACGGTGCCTGCGCACCTGCTCTGCCCCCGGCACTGCCCATACAACAACAAACACAACAGACAGAAGGCCCTGGCCTCCTGGAGTTGACATTCAGCAGGTGGACCTTCATTTCCACTGTGCCACACACTTTTCCTGGCCTTACAGGGGCACATTGGGGAAGTACCAGTGTGTGTGTGTGGGCGGGGGGGGGCGTCTAGCACAGCCTGAATGGGTGAGGAATGTGTTCCTGCTGCTCGACGGGTTCACAGGCTGAGACCACCCCCCACCCCAGCAGGAGCACTCATCCTGGCAGGGCGGCGAGGACTTGGGACACAGGATCACAAGGCCCAGACGAAACTTCGAGAGGAAGGCAGCCTCGGTGAAATTCCTCTGCAAAGACAGAGGGAAACAGAAAGACACAGAACTAACAGGGCTGGCACCCACCACGACTGCCTGTGACCATGGGCAAGTCATTGTCTTCTCTGAGCCTCGAGGATCATCGAATCCAAGCTGGACAGATACACCATGGGCCATATTCCCACAGCAGTCCCAGGTCATGGGTGAATCCAAGCTGGACAGATACACCATGGGCCACATGCCCACAGCAGTCCCAGGTCATGGTTCCATGGGCAGTGTGTGGAGAATGAGGTGGGGCTGCCTCTGAGTCCAGTAGGGAAGAATGCCGTGATCCATGGAGACCCTGACGGGAGTAGGGTCAGGGTGGCTGTCTGTGTGCCACATGTCCACATTCCTGATGAGGCCCACAGGCTCATTCTACAAAGCCAGAAGCAGGGCTGGGCGGCTCAGTGGCTCGCCCACCCTCACCCAGCTAACAGCTACAGCGGGGAGAGATGACACTCGGATTGGTCCCCAGCGCCCCAGTATCCTTCCTACTGCATCGCATTAAGGTCCCATCCAGTTAAAACATCTATACAGTTAGGATTCTGTTTGCCACACACTAGGTACAATACGAAGCTCTGTGGAAGAGAGATGGGCACAGATGACTCGGCCTAGCCAGCAGGTTTTTTTGCACGCTGGGTGACACATTCTGGATGGCCCACAGCCAGGGTCCCAGGTAGACTGAATCCTCCTTTCTGCTCAGGCCCAGCAGCCCGAGCACGAAATAGCCATGAGAAAGGGGCCTCTGGAACGCCGTGCGACCTTCCCGAGTCCTTGCTGCAGCTCCCGGCCTGCGGGGGCTGGAGCCCTGTCACAAGGGCCGGACAGCCGAGCAGTAGTTACCAGATTTAATAACAGTGATAATAGAGGGGTGGGTATTTTTTTCCCTTCTCCTGAAACTTTTCAATTCATTGAACTGTTCAATTAACTTTACAAAAGGAAATGTGGGAAAATGACAGGCAAATTGAACTTGACATTATCATTAAAATAAACAGAGCACTGCAGGTCATTAAAGGCTCACAAAGAGATTACCCAAACACTCGTAGGACTGTGCTGACTCCTTCCTGCTCTGGGGGACCCTGGCACTTCCCTCCTGCCCTGAGCTGGCACACCCTGCCTGTCACCACCCACAGTCCCCCTGGCTCAGAAAGGGGCTATGCTAACGTCACTCGTCATCACAGGCCCCCACCACGAATGTCAATGCCTGCGGAAGGCCAGAGCACCCCAGGGAGGCCGCTATCTCCAAGAGGTCCTTTCCTTCTGCTGCAGATGATAGGGCGCCCTAGCCTGGGGGGCCCCAGGCCTGGCTGCATGGTACATTCACCTGTGGTGTTTTTGCAATTCCAGGTGCCCGGCTGTACTCCCCGACCAAGTACACCAGAGTTCTCTGGGGAGGGACACAAGCATCAGGATTTTTCAAAACCGAAACCAAAACCCAAAGTCCCAAAAGATTCCTAAGGACAGCCTGAATTGATAACTGATATCTAGATAATCCCTGAGGTTCCTCCAGCCTTCAGGACCAATCGAAAAAACTAGGACTCAGGAAACCCATAGGTCAGCGGTTCCCAAACTTGTCAGCACCTTGGAATCACCTGGAGCTTTCAAACACCTGTGCCCATGCCCCACACCGCATGGCCAGGGTTCAGTGGTCTAGGGTTACAGCGAGGCTTTGGGAAGTTCTCGGTCCCCAGGGGATTCGAACGTGCAGGGTGACTGCTCAAGGTGACCTTTTTGCTTGACCAACAGGAAAGCCAGCTTCCTGATGAGCCTCCTGCATGAGACCCTGCGGCCCTGAGTATGTGGGCGCTCCCAGGAACATTCAGCTGAGGCCAATACCACAGGCCGGTTAGAAAAAGAAAAGCAATTATATTCTCCATTGCCCCTTTCTGTGTTCAAAATTTTCCAATCCCAATATTTGAAAAAGTTAATTCATGGCTTTGAAGTAGTGAATCTCAACCTGATTTCATATAAGCATCACTTGGGCAGTTTCTAAAAAAAAAGAAAAGAAAATACTCAGGCCCTGCCATCTAAGAATTCTATTTTAATTAACTGGTTTAGTACATTGTTTTGTGAGGTCAGTCCAGAAAGTATCTAGCCATGTAACATGAAAAATGGAGACATGTATTGAAGAAGATACAAGAAACATTGCTCATAGGACAATGACACCTCAGTCTCCTTCAAAGTAGGCACCTTGGGACCCCACGCAGTTCTCCCGATTGCCATTAGCTACCTGGTCATATTTTCCTGAATCTCATCGACAGTCTGAAATCACTTCCCTTTCAAAGGTGATTTTGGTTTTAGGAAAAGCCAGAATTAACAGGGTGCCAAATCTGGGCTGTAGTGGGGCTGAGTTGCTTGGGTGATTTGATGTTTCACAGAAACACTCTATATGAGGTGTGATGCATGCGTGGGCAGCTTGTCATGTTGAAGCTGTCAATCACCAGTTGCCCATAGCTGGGGCAGTTTTCATCATATTACATCTCTCAACCTATGAAGAACATTGAGGTAGTACTCCTTACTAACTGTCTGGCCTGGAGGGATGTACCTATGATGGATAACACCTACCCAATCAAAAACACAGTTAACATGGTCTTGATCTTGCCTGCGACTTTACCGCACCTTCCCCAGGAGTGGAGAACCTGGCAACGTCCATAGGGGGGACTGGGCCTTCATTTCTGGATCATGCAGCCATAGACCCACGATTCATCTCTGGTTATGACCTCCGTGAGGAAACCTGGTTCATCAGTAGGGGTTTGAATCAAGTCATTAGCAACGGCAGCATGATGTTCCTTTTGCTCTGGTAGCAGAAGCCACAGAACGAATTTTGCCACAACACTTTTCATGCCAAGATCCTGCTCCAGGATCTCAGACACAGTTGTTTTTGGAATCCTCAGATCAGCTTCTAGGTCTCACACCGTCAGTGGCCAATCTTTGCTGACGGCAGCCCATACACGTTCAGCACTGTCAGGTGTTCTGCTTGTTGCGGGCTTTCCAGAATGGGGATCGCTTTCAACAGATTCTTGACCCTCTTTGAAGCATTTGTGCCACACTTTCATTTGTGCTGCACTCCTTGTATTGTCCCCGAAGTCTTCTGAATCTTCTGAATCATCGGAATAGCTTCTGCAGAGGAATGTTCAAGCTTAATGCAAAATTTGATGCAGATTCATTGCTCTACTCACACAGGCATTTTCAATGTGACGGCCACACAGTTCACATGTTCACTCAGTGGCATGTACCGCCCCCACTGACTAGTACAGTGAAGTCGTCATTGTTCACCTATGCACATCCCAGTCCACTGTCTTTGGCTGCCAGGTTACATTGGTATCTCACAAACCATTGTTATATTAATAATGGCTGGACTTTCCAGGACAGACCTTGTATATAGGAGTCTTCACTTTAATAGGTGCTGTGACTTTAACTGAAACAAACTATAATGAAACCACTTTTGCCATAGGCTAATTGACATAAACAAGAGTTAAGATGGCATCTCATCAACACTATAACAAAAGGACACAATGAAACGATGTCATTGGAGGAGCAGGTAAAGTGTGCCGCCAAGCGCAGAACCACTGGGTCAGAGTGGTAGCCCTCCAACTCGAGCCTTCATCAGAATCGCCTGCAGGGCTGGTTTCCCAGGCAGGCCCAGGGCCCCACCCAGAGTTTCTGGTTCAGAATTTCTAACAAGCTTCCAGGTGATGCTAAGCCTCCTGAGCTGGGGCCACAACTATGAGAATCACAGGGCTGAAGCTTCCGTGGGCTCAGGTCCTGGACACTTAAAGTTCTTTTCGTTGGTAGTGTGCACTTCGGAGTCCCATCCCCTTCTGAGCTCCCACTTTTCATCCCTTGGCCAGAGCCAAGGCCACTTCTTTTCACCTCTCTACAGCGGGAAAGCAAACTAAGGAACTAAGAAAGATGAAAGCAGAAAAGCAGGGGAGAAGACACCCCTCCCTCACCCCTGCTATCACCCCCACTTCTCTCTGTGAAGGAGGCCAGAAAAGTCCCTCTGGAAATCACTTCCTCTATGAGGAGACTCATAATTACCCACAATGATCACAGCACCATACATTGTGCCCTAAAATTAATACATCACGTTGAGAATGATATCGCACTAATTTATCACAAGATTTATGAAACTTGCACTTTTTCTAATGAGATTTATGCAAATGCTGCTCTTGCCACTGTTTGTGTTTTTAAAAGTTTTGACAGGGAACTGGGGGTCCAGCTCAGCTGACGGAGGCCCTGTCCCCACTCAGGGGTTGAGGGATGGGGCTCCATGGAGATTCCCATACTTAGATGACCCAGGTGAGTGAGCCCCTTTCCCAAGTGGGGAACACTTTGTTCACCCCCAAGTCCCATCTTTCCTCAGGTCCAGGGCTCTCAGCGGGCTCACCTGCAGCCTCAGGTGGGAAAGGAGTTAGAGGTGGTGGGGCTGGTTCTCTAGGTGAGCACGGGTCTCTCTTATCTAACCAGGGGTTTTCCAGGCCCTCAGTCTCTGAGGACAACTCAGGGTGACAGTGTCCCACTAGCCAGGGTATGACATAAGAGAGGCACCCAGGATGCAGCATTTAAGGTGGCACTCATTCTCGGGTGCTGACCCTGTACTTGCACAAGTCTCAGAGTGTCCCCTAAAATTTTGTGCCCTGTGTGCCTCGCTTGCCTCACCTTAGTCCCAGTCTTGCCACTACTACCATTTATTGAGCACCTGCTGTATGACAGGCACCCTGTTAACCACTTCACATTCACCATCTCATGTAATATTTACCACAAATCTGTGAGGAAGGTCTTCCCACATTCAAATGAGAAGATAAAGTCTCAGGGAGGTACAGCAACTTGCTCAGGATCACACAGCCGGCAAGAAGCAGAGCCAGGATTCACACCAGGACCACCTGCCCTGAAGATGATGTTCTCATTCAGTCACGGCCCCAAATAATTCACAGAGGCCTTTTCTTTTCCGGGGGGTTTATTGACACCCCAGATCTCCAAGGGTCGTATCCCACATATTCAGTTACCCAGGACACTGATGAAAAGCGGGAAACTAGCCCCATAGGGCTCTGAGCAACTGAAAGTCATTATATACACAAAGTCTACACACTAAATTTCAAGCTCACTGTGAAAAAGAGAGACGTGATCAGGTACTTGCTCAGAGCCTGTTTACACTTACTTTGCATACACTTATAATTACATTGGCTCTTTGTTTTTCCAATTCATAGAAATATCAGGGAGGCACATGAACAATTTCAAGAAGCAATAAGCAACAACTGCTTTTACTCACAAAGGGGAAAGATTAAAACTCTCTGAAAAGTAAGAACTGAAAATAATCTGAGTCCCTTCACTAGCTCCTGTCAATGACAATGCATCATTACAGGGAGCTATTCACGGTGATGTGTTCAATGATGTGCCGAGAAAGTGCTAAATGATGAGTCATCCCCATGTAGGAAGGCAGGTACTATATAATAGATCTTAAGAATATTCCATGCAAGTCATTATAATTAAAAAAAGATTTTGTGCTTAAAGAAATGCTTCCCAAAGTGTATTTCACGAATCATTAATTTCCTTAGAGGCTAACGGTACTCCATGAAAAAGTGTTCTTTGGTCAAGAAGATCTAGGGAACATTGCATTTAAAAAAAATTTAAGCAGGTTCCTTTCCTGCAGGACCTCTCGCAGCCTTTATTATGCTAACGAGCGTTGTGAAGCCCTACAAGGTGATGGAGAAGATCCAGCTTTCCCCAACTTTATTTGGCCAAGAAACCTTTTCTTCCAAGAACATCTCAAAGGTCATCAGTGGTTCAGAAAGTAATTGGTGAAACATTCATCCAGGAACTTTTCTGGATGCTTTTATCTTTTCTTGGGGTGAGTGAAAAGATGAATGGATGTGTGGATGGATGGATGGATGGATGGGAGGGTGTGGGGGTGGATGGATAAATGAGCAAATGAACAAATGAGTAAAGGAACAAATAACTGAGCAAGCTGTTCCCATCCTACGGAGCACACAGGAAGCTCTAACACCAGAACCTCTCAGACAGAGGGGAACATGAGCACAGGGTCTAAGACCATCCCTCCAGGTGATTTAGCCCGTCTCCTTGCCAGGGTGGAAGTCACTGCTTCATGAATAGGGAACCTGGGCCTCTTTAGCTTGGTGGCAGGTGGGCTGCTCGTCACTCGGGTCAAATCCTGAGCACCTGAAATAATCATCATACTGACTCTAAATATCTGCAGGAAGCCCAACACTCAGAGAGTACTTTCCTGGCTGCCAGTTCTGGGTCTTCCATGACCACACTCCCACACCTGGCCCCACAGCAGCTACACAGTCTTCCTGTCGCAGAGACCATGGCTCAGTGCAGCTGAGTGATGGCTCCAGAGTCAACCAGTGCGAGTCAGAGACCCAGGTCCCACTCCTGCTCCCACCTGTGTAACCTGAGCGAGTGGCACTACGTTGGTGGCCTTGTTCCTGCCTCAGAAGGCTGTGGGCCAAGTCGGACAACAGAAGAGAAAGCACTTTGTAAACCCCGGACATTCCAGAGAGGCTTTGATTCCCCCAGCAGTGGTTCTAATAATGCTAGAAGTCACACCAAGGAGAAGCTGCACCGAGACACCCCCTGGGAGTGTCCTGCTGTCTCTGTTTGAGGGGCAGAGAGAAGAGAGAAAGAGCCTGACAACCTTCCCAGTGGCCAACCTGCCCAGTGCCTGCCTGACTGGAAGGATATCCTTTTCTTTTCTTTTCTTTTTTTAAAAAGATTTTGTTTATTTTTAGAAAGAGGAGACGGGAGGAAGAAAGCAGGGGAGAGAAACATCGATATGGGGTTGCTTCTCATGCACCCCCTACTGGGGACCTGGCCTGCAACCCGGACATGTGTCCTGATTGGGAATGTAATCCAATCATTGCAACCCTTTGGTTCTCAGGCCAGTGCTCAATCCACTGAGCCACACCAGCCAGGGCACAAGGATGTTCTTTAACTGAGCAAGTCTAGTTTTGATTTAGGCAGACGGTAAACTTCTGGAGCCCTTGGAGGTTCTCTTTCCGTGGAATCAGGATTCTTCTCCCCACTCCCCTGCAGACAGAGCTGAAAGTTCTTGAGCCCTGTATTGTGGAAATGAGGGACACTGATGGGTGGGAGGCAGATTCAAGCAAGTGGAGAGTTGAGGGTGGGCTGCGGGGTGGTTCCCTTGCTGTTTAGCCAAGGAACTGCCCCTCAATTGCTACTTACATGCTTTTGCACCCACACTTGTCACCCATGATTTTCAGTACCTTCATCTCTGAACATTATGTGTGTGATTCACTTCTAGGAACTTGTGGGCAGGACTCTGGGCTCTTTCTGTTCTCTCTCTCTCTCTGGCTGGGTCTGCTCTCTGCAATTGTTTTCCAAATACTGCTGGTGCTCCAAAAAGCCTAGAAAGGGAGGTAGAGGATTTGTGCTTCACCCCCTCCAGGTCCCTCTGTCCCGTACTGCAGACAGGGCCTGGGGCTGAGCAGCCAGTGCCCAGAGGGCCATTCCCCACCAAAGAAAGCATGTCAGAGGAGGCCAGCAACCTCCTATCACCACCAGGCAAATGCTGGAAGCACTGCCTGCCTTCCCATCCCCACCTCAGCAAGGATCGTGTGGTACCACGTGGACCTGTACACAGAGGGACAGAAAGCCCCTGAGAGTGACCTCCCGGGGCTGCTGTGGCCAGGACCTGCCCTGACTCCAGTGGAGAAGGGGAGCCTTTGGCTCCAGTGAGAACCACAGAATGTCAGAGCTCAACAGGGCCTCAGATGTCACGAAGTGCCCTTGGGTTACTTATGGGGACACTGAGGCCCAGGATGGGTGGGGGCTGGTTGAGATCCTATATATAGTGGTGGAGTTAGGACTAAACTGGCTCCCCTGGGTCACAATGAAAAGATTAAAAAAAAATTTACCTCATCCAAAATATATTTCCCCAAATCATCAAGTTTGCTGCGTCCACTTCCTCCCACAGATTATACAGAATATATCAAGACAACATCAGAGAATAAATGTGAGATTTCTAATTGCATCACAAACGAAGGGCATAGACTGTGACCCTCGTTTAGGTAATTAGAAAAACAAGTCAACTCCTCTGAGAGCAACTCACTCAAATCAACTATCACCACAATGGTTCAGTGACAGCCCTTACATGGTAAGCATGTGCTGAGGCTAAGGTCAAGTTTGGAGGGTAACATTTTGTTGAACTTCACCTATGTGCCAAAGACTGTGCAAGTCTGTCTACTTGACTGGGATCCTCAAGGTTTCTCAGGGTGAATGATGTTTCCTGGGCGGTACCGTGGGCAGAGAGCTGGAGAGTCAGTGGTGTTGGGTGGAAGGCAGTACTGGGAGAGAAATCTAAAGAAGCCCAAGAGAACCGCATGCCGCTGGACCACAGAGCACGCTGGCACGACTCCACAGCAGTGCCCTCCCAGAAGCCCCATCTGAGCCACAGAGGAAGCCTTGGCTCCTGTGAGCCTTCCCCACTGAGGCAGGGGGCTGGGCTCCTTCCCTCCCAGCGGGCAAAGATGAAGGGCAGAGACACAATTCCAGCATGGTTACTGTCTAGGGGTCACTGTCCAAGGTGAGTTAGTGGGGCTGTCAGAGAGAGAATACTCAAAGCCTTCCCCACACCCCCACCACATGGCCAGCCTGAGGGGGACCCTCCAGGAAGACCTCCATCAACCACTCTCCACCCAGTGTGATCACATGACCCCAGGGGCTGGCAGCCTCACCTAATCCATGCCTTTGGGACCTCTGGCCACGACGGTTTCTTAATGGCACCAAAAGTCTTCTTGGTTGGTTAATGTTGGTCAAAGGGTATAAAGTCTCATTTATGCAAAATGAGTAAGTCCTGGGGCTCTAATGTGACTTTAGTTAGCCATGGTGACTATCGTTAACAATACTGTATTGTACACTTGGCTGCCCTTAATAAGACTCATTCAAGGAGCTTCGGTTCAGCTATCAACTATTGTGTTGGAAAGTCACTTGGTCTCAGTTTCCCTGTCTGTAATGTGATCTTCCATTCTACCTACTAATCTGCCCATTAGTCGCTCACCCCCGCGGCCGTTCGTTACTCAGCTAACATTTATGGAGGATCTATCACGCGGCCTCAGTGTGTGTGCCAGAACTACAACTAGATAGCGAGGATCAATAAGGTCATCATATTGTTTAAAAACCTGCCCTCCAACAGACTACAGCTTAAATGGTCTTGGTTTCTAATTCTGGCAATATAGTATAGGGACCTGGATCAAGCTGAAAGTTGAAAACAACTAAAAACACCAGGGAAAATGTTTTAAACCTCATTACATAGGTAAAGAAGTGGACAAGAAAATAAGAACTGCTCAGGCTCAATACTGAGGGAAATAAGAAACCCAGAGAGGCTGGCTCACGCCTCAGGGTCGGTCACTGAACCAGGCAAACCTGAGTTTTCGCTGTCACGGTGCCCAGGGCTTGGAGGAGAGGAGAAGCCCAGGGCCCATGGGGTCCTACTCCGGGCAGGGAGTCCAACAGAAAACCACCCTCACTAAAGCAGGGACCCCAGTACACAGGTGAACTAGAAATAAGTTTGGACTCCCATGTGAACCAGGAGTCTGAAAAAAAACACTTCTCTGAAATTGCAGTGCTGAACAGAAAGAGGAATACGGCTCTTAAAAATTCATACCCACGAGAAGACTCCCACCGCGCCCGCAGCCCAGGTGCACATGCCTGGATGTCTAAAAGCCCTTAAGCAGAAGTGTAATTTAAAATGGTCCCAGCCCTGGCTGGCGTAGCTCAGTGGATTGAGCATGGGCCTGTGAACCACACGATCGTGGTTTGATTCCCGGTCAGGGCATATGCCTGGGTTGCAGGCCAGTTCCCAGTAGGGACTCACAAGAGGCAACCATACATTGATATTTCTCTCCCTCTCTCCTTCCCCTCCTCTCTAAAGATAAATAAAAAAAATAAAGTGGTCCCAGACAAGAAGAAAGCCCAAGTGCTTAATAGAAGGAAATGCAAATTCTCTCTGGAGTAACCCACTAGAGGTCTCGGGTCTGAAAGAATCCCTCTGCCCAGCCAGCACTTTCAGCCAAGTGAGGAGTTCACAGTCAAAATTCACACACATACTAAACACTGTGGCTGAAAACCTAAGAAAAACAGAGAGCGTACTCAGACCGTCAGACACTTCAGATGTTGGAATTATCAGGCGCAGAATATAAAATATGTTTACTAGAGTATGCTTGAAGAACCAAAAGAGAGGCTCGCCAATCTGAATAAAGAACAAGGAAATTTAAAGAAGGGATTAAAGAGCAGAAATCAAAATATAATCATTAAAATCTCACATGTGTTGGTCTTACTGAAGATTAGACATAGCTGAAAAGAGAATTGGTGAACTGAAAGAAAAAACTGAAGAAATTGTCCAGAAGGCAGGGCAGCGGGTCAGAAATGGAAAATATAACTGAGAGGCTAAGAAGCACAGAGGGTAAAATTAAAAGGTCTAACCCATATTCAACTGAGACTCCAGAAGCAACATTTGAAACATAAAGGCTGAGAATGTTCCAGAATTGATCCAAGACTCCAACCCATAGATTCAAGGAGCCCGATGAAGCCCAAGATGGAAAACTAAATAGGTAAGTCATAGCAAAACTGCAAAACATCAAAGAAAAACAGGCTACCCTAAAATCAACCAGAGAGGAGAAACAGACTGCCATCAAGGAGGCAACATTCTAAGTTGGGTGCTGATTTCAGGACGACACTGGATGGCAGAGTCAGTGGACTGACACGTTCCGTGTGCTGAGAGAACGCCATTGCCAACCTAGACCTCTCCGTTAAGCAAAAATGCATTTGAAGAACAAGAGTGAAATGAAGACATGTTCAGACTGTATAATTGGTCTCTTTACAAATCAGCGAGGTCACGAGCTCAATGTCAGCCCAGAAACCGGCGAACAACGCCGCTCGGCTGCTCTACCGGGGCAGCTTTCTAATTCCAGCTGATTGTTTCCAGATCCAATCAACAAAAACTGGAAATCCATGTTTTGATGCAAAATTTCCCGAGGTTTAAATGTTGGCAACTAATCAGATGTTTAAAGAAACCCTGCGTGGGCCAAATAAAGCAAGTGTGGGAACTACATGCGGCAAGTGGGTCACTGGTGCATACTATCAGCTGGGGAAGAAAATGACTAATCAAGTGACAGGGCAAGGAATGTCAACGCAGCCCAGGCAGTTCTAGAAAAAGGCTCTGCAGACACAGCCGGTGGCCCCAGAGGCCGAGCCCGGTGGGCAGCCTCATTCCTGTGGGAAAGAGGCCCCATTCTTTTTCTCTGAGCCCTGTATCCAAACTCACAGCATCCTGTGCTCAGAAGGTTCCAGGCCAACACCCCTTTGTCTGGAAGACCCTTCACTTCTTTTCTCCTTGTAAATGCCTTCTCATCCACACCAGCCCCGGCATGTCCTCAAGCAAAGGGAGTGGGGAGCCTTCTCCAACCCACCCCCAAAGATGCTGTGCTCACTGCTATCAGGCCATGCATGTGCTTACCTAAGTGAAATAAGGCATCTGTGGTCCATCTCCCTACTCCCTAAAGAGCCTCACCCTGGCTCTCTTGCAGGGTGTGGGGCGCACACCCAGTGGACGGTAGGTGAGGTTCAAGAGAGGTACAGACAGGGGCGGGGACCACGGCCTGGAGAACACAGATTCCTGCACATTATGTATGCAAACTCTCCACCCTGTGCACAGGATGGATATATTATGCAAAGGACCTCTAGGCGGGCTGCATAAGGGATCATAAAGAGCATTAATTAGCAAAAAAAATGGGAAGAAGGAAGGCTGTTTTTTACGCATAGAGTCGGGGAAGGAGAGAGAATTAGCGACCAGCCCAAGGATTAAGACTCAATATCCTCAAGCGCTCACTGGGGTGTGGTGGGCACGGGTTCCCACTGTGGACAAGACGGCCTTCACTGAGCTTACAGTCTGGGACTGAAGATGGATTCTTCGTAAATAGTTGGGCCGTGGATTAATGACAGGGCCACACAGAGAAAAGTGAGCAGCAAGGCTCTACCCTGCCAAACGATTTAGCCATTCTTTTCCTTCACGGTGTTTTTAATAATTGCTTGATCTTACTTTATTAAATGTTTTAATTTATATCATTCAAATTTCAAAAGGCACAAAAAGCCGCCCCCCCCAACAGTCCTTACCTTGCAATCACTGCGTGCCGTTTCTGTGTATCTTTCCAGCCATATGTTACACATACCCAGGCAAATGTGTGTATACATGTATACACGTGCATATACAGTTATAGATGCTTTATTCCTCTCTTCTTTTATACAAGCGGTAATCCTCTGTCCTGCGCTTTGCTGTACCTTTGGCAGTAGATTTAAGAGCTAAAGGAAATGATATGTGAACTTGGTCTTTGAGGATAAGCTGGAGTTCTGTAGGTGAGAGAGAGAGAATCATTCTAGGCAGAGGGGACAGTGTGTTCTAGATACACCTTGGGGAGGTGCGGGAGGCAGGCTGCTCCTGCCAACAAGGGGAGTGCACGGAGCACATGCCTTGCTCAAGGTTATGCCCCCTCCCAGCACAGTCTGTGCCCAGAGAGTGACTGATGGAGGGACAAAGGCCTGGCTCCCTGCCTCAATCTGGATCATCCAGCCCCAGAGCTCTCCTGAGGATCAGCTGAGGCACAGCCCTGCCTCTCTGCCTGCCCATTCCTGCCCCCCTCTCTGCAGCACACCCCAATAAACCTCCCACACACAAAGCTCCATCTCAGAGTCTGTTTCTAGGAAACTGAGACAGTGAGAAGTAGTCCAAGATCAGGAGAGTTGGAGATTGCCATGCCAGGTCCAAGCTTGCCGCCCCTTACTAGGTAACAGTGGATCCGTACTGAGCATCCATTTTCTATCTGTAAAAGGAGGACTGTGATACTTGTCCCACTCTGTTGGAGACCTGGTGTGAGACGATATGCGGTTAAACATTGGTAGACAGTGTTGCTGCGTTAAACAACTGAGCTCCTGCCAGTTGCCCCATCTCAGCCCTCCCCTCCCACCCTTCTGCTGGCCCAGGCTACAAAAGCAATGTGGTCCACCTGTTATGGGTCATCATGCATGCTCTTTCCCTCCTCCCATCACACCTGTCCCAGCCCGAGGCCCACCTCCTCCAGGAAATCTCCCTTGATATTCCTACACTCTCCGCCTCCCTCTCCTCTGTACTCTCAGAGCACCTGGCGTCTCCACCAAATGATCTGTTAATTCAGTGCTTCCCAGCAAAACATCCCTAGATGCAGAGGAAAGAGGAACTTGTATCTTAGAAGCTTCTGGAGACGTTTAGCCTAAAGCAGCACACTCCACAGACAAAATTAACTCAAAGTCTTATGTTTAGTGTTTTAGTTATTTACATCTTAGTTCACTCATTTATTCATTCAGTAAATGTGCATTGAACAGGGCAGACACGCTCCCGTCCTCAAGGAACTTAGAGTCCAGTGGCCTGTCTTGAAAATCTGTATAACTCCTGCATTCTACTCCATAATACACTCACATTCATTTTAATATAAACATTTGTTCTCCATTTCATTGTCAAATAAAGACAGCACTCCAGGAAGATAAGTAAGATTTATCTGTGGCTTCCTGGGTGCCAGCCGGGTCCTTGTATCCCAGCACGAGGACCCAATGACACCTCCTGTTTACGTGGCTTTGGTACTGAATCCAGGTGTCTTGGGGGCAACCTGGACACAGGGTTGCCAGGAGATCAGCCTAGAGCAATGGGGTCCCAACCAGTTCTCGCCACCTAAGCGACAACAGGACAACGTGCCTGCTCAGCAACCGTGCCCACCTCCTCCACCTACTGCTTCTCTGCCCATACAAGCTCCATTTGTTCAAGCAGCTAGTGGAGGACCCTTGACCCCACTGGACTAAGAATCAGCACTAACCTAAACCATTCAAATGGTCTCCCCCCCTTATCTGATTCTGACCAATGAGATGTAAGGGGAGGTCTGCTTGAGAGCGAGTGGGACTGTCTTCTCCACGTCAGAGCAAAAGCCTTTGGCTGCTTCTACCATGCTTCTTCCTGGAATGAAGAGGCAGGGGTGGTGGCTGCAGCTGTGGCAGCCTGAGGACAAAAGTCACTGCAGGAAGGACAGCGAAGGACAGACAGGGCCTGGGTCTCTGATGGTGTCGTTCATCCACTCCCGGTTAGTGACCGACCTAACTAGGTCGGTTGCCAACCCCAGCCCTCTTTGTCCGGAAAACGCCAGCCCCCACTGTTTACACCACCACTGGCCAATTTTCTGTAATTTTCCTCCAGATACACACCTAAACAATACAGCTCTTTACAGTGTACAAGAACTTCTGTGTAAATTATTCATTCCATTTTCACACTGCCTGCGGGGTGTCCATTTTCATATATGAGAGTATAAATACATACAAGACCAACACCTGCTTGTAATAAAATCCCAGCAAACTAGGAACGGAAGGGAACTTCTGTAACCCCATAGCACCTATATGCCAAAACCTACAGCAGGTACTGTACTTAACAGAAAAAAGCTCAGACATGATACAAGCCCACCAGTGCAGCTAGATGACACGCTGGGTGGTCAAGCTGTTTCCCCAAGGTCATTGCTAGGAAGTGGCAGAGCAGGGCCCAGCTCTGACCTCATTCTCAGCCCTGATCTCAGCTGAAGGAACTGTCAGACAGACAGGCACATGTTTCTGGGACAGAGGACTTCCCATGAACCCAGCATAAGCCCAGAGCCCGGAAAGGGCAGGGCCTTGCCAGCAGCCATGCCTGCCCCACACTGGACCTCTCCTCTGGGTTTGGAAGAGGGGTGATTCTGAGAGCCTCTCTCCAGGCTGGACTAGGCCCCTGGCTGAGTTTCCTGCACAGCGTCTTCTCTTTCTTCTGCTGCCCTGGAGATGGAGGAGGAGAGAGAGAGATACTTGGCAGGTGTCTTGCAAGCACCTCAACCCCGTCTGCTTATCTGCGTCCCTGCCACCTCGCCACGGCAAATTGCTTGTTGATAAATGAGGCTATTTAAGAGTGAGTGATGCTGGCATCACAGTTATTAATGAGGACGACGTGGAGAGACGTTTAAGAGCGGCCTGACTGTTCTCATATCCTCCCACCTGTGAGTAATGGGGCCGCTGTGCCGCAGGCCCTCGGCCCCCACACCCAGGCAGGCCCTGGGAAACCATAGCCTTGCTCTGTGGTCCTGGGAGATGCGGGATGGCAGAGGATCACAGAGCCGTGACTTCTACAGCAACGCTTGAGCTGGAGGACAAGAGCCAGGGTGTCCTCTGGGAGCTCAGGCAGGAAGGATGTGCAACTGTGCGTGTGAGAGAGCAGCCATGTGTGTGTGTGTTTTGCACACGTATGCATGCAAAGGTGTACACACATGCCTGTGTGGAGAAGCACGAACATGGAAACACAGGTATTGGGTATAAATGAACATATCTACTAACAATGATTTTTTACTCTCAAGACTGCAATTTATACTCTATGCCCCAGTCAGTCTTCACCTGTAGAAGGGGTGAGACAATCATATCCACCATACACACTGCTCGGAGGATTCCATCAGATTGTCCACAGAAGGCGCCGAGCCCAGGGACTGGCCCAAGGACCAGCAGAAGGCCAAAAGCACAGGAAAGGTGGACAGGTGGGTCCTCCTTCCCAGTGTTGTGATTATCAAGGCAAACTTGCTGTGGGAGCAAGTGCCTGCAAGAAAGTGCCAGAGGCTGGAGTGGAAGAAAAGAGATGGGGCATTCCTGGGTTTGGGAGGGATGCTGGGGACAGTGCGCCGAGAAGGACAAAAGAAGAGGCAGGGTTGGGATGCACCTGTGTGGCCACACGAGTTGTTAAAACATTGAGACATCACATGCCAATTGATAAATAGCTATTGTCCCAGCTACCCCCTGACCTGGCACCTTGCCTCCTCCCTGTGGAGATCAAACCTGCCACCAGAGGTTTTGTGAGACCTGCTCCAGCCCCATGAGAGGCCAGCGTCTGCTCAAGGCGGCATACCATGCTGGAGAAGGTAGGCAGTATCTTGACTATCACCGGTGGCAGGTGTGAGGGTGTGATTTCCGGGCCTGAGCAGTGTGCGGCTGTGCCAGGTGAGGTGCCAAGTCCTAAGAACTACCAAGCATCAAGGGGCTTCCCGAACAGGAAAGGCCCCTCATGGAATCTGTTGCACTGTGATTTATCGTTAGGCCCCTGCCTTTATCCATGGTCAATGCCAGGACGTGTGAGCCATGCTGAGCAGTGTTTCAGAGCTTCTGCAAAACTACTGCAGAAGACACTGTGGACTGTGCCCCTTGATGTCCTTTGTACTGAGACCCACATAATCAATTCCTGCTTGAGATTTCCTCCCAGGGAGAAAAACTGCCTCCACAGATTAATGGGCATGTTCTCTGTTGCCTGGAGACATCTCAGTTCAGCTCCCTTTTGGATTTAACCATCGGGATGTTTGGGGCCAAATGCAATGCCCCCCAGATGGTGTAATCTACTCGACTGGGCAGCTGAAACCACCTAATTCCTCAGCTCCCCAGATATTCCGTGATGCGTTATTCCCTGTGTCTCTGGTTGCACTGGGCTTTTCCTGGTCAGCCCTGCAGGTCTTTTTGAAAATAAGAAATCTGAAATAAACAGTCAGCGGGCAGCATGGACAATACTCTTACCCTCCACTTCTGTGAAGCGTGGCCCAGCCTCTGTGTCCCAAGCATGGAAGCCCCCACCCTGCTGATGGCCTCCTGAGGACAGCCTCTCCCTTGCCTGTGGGCTCGATGTCTCCCTCCCCTGCCTCATGCTGTCCACCCCAGCTTAGAGGAGAGGAAGCTTTCCAAGGGGCCAGAAACTTCTGGCGCCAACTTTGGAGCACTTCCTGTGGCTGAGAGAAGAAGACTAAGATGTTTCTCTCCTGGGGTCTGGGAAGCGGTAACTGGGTAAGAGATTCTGGGATCTGAGGCCCTTGATATCAGGAAATGGGACTTTGGAGGTTCCATACTAGAGGAAATAAAGAAATGCAAAGGGAAAGGAGGAGAGGAGGAGAGGGAGAAAGGGGAAGAGTCCCTCCTGCCTGGAAGCCCAGAGGTGCTGAAGGTAGCCTTGAGGGTGGAGAGCACAAGCCAGGTCTCAGCAGGCCACCCTTGCCAAGGGCCTCAATCAAGCTCTCCTGGGGAGGGTTAGTAGGAAGGGCACTGAAACCAGCCCCTGACTCCCCTCTTCCTTGCAGACAAGAGCAGCCCAGGCCCTCCATGTGCCACTCAGAAACTGAGATGACCTGAAATGATTAAGATGCACCCCAGGCACCAGAGTCTAGCCCACTGGTCTCTGCCTGGGAGAGCTCCCCTCCCTGCTGCCGGCGGCGGAAGCCTGTTTACCTGTGCAGGCAAGAGGACCCCACGCAGAGCCAGACACAGGGCTGCCCTGAAGGTCCCTGCCACAGCCACCTCCCCAGAGTCAGAGAGTGAGGTGAAACTCTTGGTCTCCTCTGTGCTCCTTGGGAGTTCAGAAAACTGATCCAAGAAGTTCCTCCTTCCTATCTGCCCTTCTCCAGTGATTTCCCAGCTCCCATTTTAAAAGCTTTCCCCTCTGGCCCCAGTTGTCCGTTATTTAGACAGAGGCTGGTATTGACCAAACAATTTGCTGACTGGCAACCAAGCAGAAGGATGTGGTGGTCAGGGCCTGGCCCAGGGCACCTGGGGACCTCACAGCCCAGTTTATCCAATGTGAGCCCCAAGAGGAGCTGCCAGTCAGATACTCTCATAAGCCCCACCCCTTCCCTGGAGCTTCGGAGTTGGTTGGGGGGGGGGGGGTGGGGAGGAAGAGTGCCTTCTGCCCCTGAAACACACGCCCCTTCCTTCCCTATTTCCTGACTCCCAAGGGTGGCTGCTAGTTGGCAGCTGGCTGCCTGCCGTAGGCTTAGTCCAGGTAAGCCCCCAAGTTCAAACCCTGACCTGCTCACTGGTCTGGGCTGTTCTGTGACCGCTGGGGGCAGAGAATTTTCTTATCTTCGCTGTATCTGTTTATGAAAGTGCTAATGTAGGGTATGGCCTGTCTGCAGGGGGTTCCTGCAGATACCCCCAGGAAGCCAGGACACTCACAGCAGAGCCACGGTCTAGGCCTCTGACTGAGGAAAAGAAGCTGCCACCAGGGCCACAGGTGAACACTTACAAGGCTGGGAGGTGGGACTCCCTGGGGGTCTCCGGGTCCTCCTGCCCCACCTCAACCCCAACCCAAGGTTCCTGGGCTGTCGGGCTATAGATTTGCACAAAGCCATCTTGACATGTCCACTTGGATGCTCAGAGGCTAAAAGGGAATCCCCATCTTCCTCTGGGGGCAGGGTCCTGGGAAGGCATCACCAACTGTGGGCTTGGAAAGCCAGAACTGGAAGGTCACACATGACTGCACATATGTAGTCCCCAGCAGCAGCCATCAGCAAGTGCTGTCGTGTCCACCGCCCACATAGATCCCCACTCACACCCTCTTCCCTGCGGGGCCACAGCTGCCTCCTACCCAGAGTCCCTGTGCTCACACCAGCGCCTCTGACCTGTCTCCACTCAGTATCCCGACCCCAGCCCGACCCCTCATCAGACCCAACAGCGGCTCCCCAGGGCTCGCAGGACGCAGGCGCCCTTCCTAACACGCCTGGTGCCATTCTCTGGGTGCTGCTCCCCTCTGGGAACTCTCACCTCCCTCCTCCCCGTTGTCTTGTCACATCCAAGCTGTCCTGCTGTCCCTCAAGTCTCAGCTCTAATGCCGCTTGCTCAGGGGAGCTGTCTCTGACTGTCCTCCCAGAACAGGCCTGCGGTGCCAACTGCTTGTCTCCCTGGGAGCACTCGTCCTCGTGTGGTCTCACCCTCATTTCGGAGGTGATTTGGCTAGCATGATTCTCTCACTAGGCGGTTAGAACCAGGAGGGCAGTGTTGTGTCTTGCTCACTATTGTTAACCCAGCACAATGCTGGCACACGGTAGGATTTCATAAATGGCCGCTGGACACAGCATGAACACGACTAGAAAGCAATGACAACAGGCAGATGTGGGTAAACACACGGCAGACTGGACATCCGTGCCCTGCCTGGCCACCCGTGGCAGGTACCCATTCACTACTGCCCGGTGTTCTCACGTTCCCCCTCATTTTTCTGGGTGGGCCAGGCATTACACCTGGCCAGTGGGACACAGGACCCATAGAGGAGCAGAGGCAAGGTCTCCTCGCCCTCCCTCCTTTGCTGTGGCGCACTGTGGAGGCCACACATTGAGATGGTGGCGGAGCCCCACGATTAAAGCAGACTGGGTCACTGCATTCTCCGCGGAGGCCAGGTGCCCGGAGTCACCCGGTTGCATCTGTGTGAGCGGGAATGAAATCACCACGCTGAGCCCCTGTAATGATACTGGTGAGCATGTGATCTTGGTCATGTCCCAGTCCAGTGGCTCGCCAGCTGCCACGGTGGTCCCGGTGGATACACACATGCGCACACGCCTCTGAGCCTCTCGAATCGCTCTCACAGCAGTGGGTGCTTTTGGTGCCCTCACACCCTGTACCCCTGCCCACGCCCTCAGGTCCTCCTCCCCATCTGTGCCCAACACTTGGACATTAGTTGGTACCCCAGCCCTGGTCCTCACCTGGCTCCTCACTCTCTGGTGTGCTGGCCCCTGGCAGGCCCTTAGAGGCCCAGAGACTATTTAAGGTGTGATGCTTCTTAGGAGTGCTTCAATTTTTTCTTAATGAATCAAATGTTAAACCCAAAGGTAGATACCCTAATGGTAGAATTTCTGGCACTGATGGGGCCAGTAATGGTCACTCTGAATCCACCCTGGGCCCTCACAAAGGGCCCCTGCAGCCTTATCCCTTTCCCCCAACTCCTCTACTCTTGACTCCACTCACCCCCACCCCCAGCTCCTTAGACTAATCTCCCAAAGGCTTCCCCACTATAGGCTCCCCAGGGAACCTGGAGGAACCACCCCTGAGAGAGGGCAGAGAGAAGATGAGAGAAATGAGCCCAGGGAACGTTAGCCCTCCCTTCCTCCTCCCTTCACAGGGGCGGGCCAGCCATCAGTCCTAACCTCAGGGAAGAGTGTGGAGACGGCTTCCTCTGGGTGTGAGTCCTGACTCCTCTGCTTACCTACTGTGTGGCCCTGGGTAAGGCACTTACTCTCTGAGCCTCATCCATATAATGAGCACAATCACTCCTGCTTCTTAGGGTCATTTTGAGGACTGGGAGAAGAAACGCATCTGAAAGTCCCTGTCTTCAAGTAGAATGCCCAGTGAACAACCATTCCTTTCCCACCCCCAGCCCAAAGCCATTTAGTCTGCCTGTGACTGATGAACAGACATAAGAACCAAGGGGGCAGATAAACCAGCCCACTGCCTACCCAAACTCTCCAGTCTTAAAAAAAAAAAAAGGAGAGGGAAAAAAAAGACTTCTTCCTTTGTCCTTTGTTAAGAAATGGCTCTAAAAAATAGGAAAGTGTTTACCTGATATATTTGGGATAGGCTCCTAGATTTCCCCTCAGCCAGGGGGGTTACTAATATACCACTGAACATGGGCTGACCCCTGGCCACAGAGAGCAGCGTCAGAGGCCAGTGAGTAACATGCAGGAGGGGAACACACGGCATCCAAAACTGCTCTGCTCCAACAGCGTCCAAGCGCACCTGAGGACTACGTGTGCCTGGCACAGAGCCAGCCCTGGAGATGTCGAGATGAGTTGGAAACAGTCAAAGCCTCACAAAGAACCCACTGACAAGCTCTGTCAAGCCAGGGTGTTCTGGACACTCCAGGAGAACGGAGCAGGGCGAGTCACTGTGATGGGGTAAGGTGGTACTGAAGGATAAGAGGGAAGGAGCAGGAGGGGGGGATCCTGGCAACAAGAAAAGCAGGTGCAAAGGCCCAGGGGCAGGAAGCTGCGTAATGAGCCACCAGAACTACAAACCCCCGGGGCGGGGGGGGGGGGGGGGGAAGCNGCACCCGGGGGGGGGGGGGGGGGGGTGAAGCAGGGAGGGGCTGGGCCCTGAAGCAGCGGGAGGCGGGGCTGAGAAGCTGGGAGAGCTGGGCGAGGCCTGGATCCTGGGGAGCTCTGCATGCCTGGCTAAGGAGCTTGTATTTTCTCCATTGCATCCAAGTAGCAATGGAGAGCTACAGAAGAATTTTTACATCTTCTATGCATTTTTATATGTTACTTATAATGATATATGAACATTACACATAATAAATATTTTTTCAACTGCGGTAAGATAGACATTAACATAAAATTAGCCACTTTACCACACCCCACCGCACAGTTTGCAGGCGTTGAGCACGTTCACAGTGTCCTGCTGCCATCCGCGCCACCATCTCCACCGCTGTGCCATCTCCCCGAACTGTCACTCTGTCCCCATTAAACAGGAACCCCACATTCTCCCGTGCCCCAGACCCCACAGCCGCCCTTACTTTCTGTCCTTATGAAACTCACTAGTCTATGTGCTGTACAAAGGAAGTGGGGTCCTACAATATTTGTTCTTTTCTGACCGCTTCTTCTACTAGTCTGTGCCCTCAAGTTTCATCCACGTTGTAGCATGGGTCAGAATTTCATTTTTTTCTCCAACTTTTTCATTGTGGTAAAATAAACACAACATAAACTATGCCATGTTATCCCTTTTTAAGTGTGTAGCTTAGTGGCCTTAAAGTACGATGTCATGCAATTCTCGTCCCCGTCCGTCTCCAGAACTCTTCATCTTGCCTCACTCTGTCCCGTGGGCACAGAGAAATACGGTATAAGTGTTAGAAATTTACCAGTCCTGGACTAAGCAGAGATGGTAAGAGACCAGCATAAAAAGCAAGAAACACGCAGAGTGTGAGAGACATTTCAGAAGCGGAAACAGCAAGACTTGGTGACTTATTCAGCATAGGCTTCGGGACTTGCCAAGCTCTGGCTGAGGCAACTGGAACCACCGGCTGAATTTTGGAAGATAGGTAAGAGACAAATCCTGGTGCAGACCTGGATTGAGGTGCCTAAGGTCCAGGAGACGGGGGGCATTCATGTTTAGAACTCTGGGGAAAGAGATAAGCTTGTACGTGGCGACTGAAGCCAGGGGAGAGGTGAGGGGCAGGAGAAGCAAGTAGAGGAAGTGGGGAAGTGGGGAAGACAGAGCCCTGAGCAGCGCCAACATTCAGGGGGCCAGGGAGGAAGGTGAGAAGGGGTGGGCAGAGAGGCAGGACGGGCCCCTGGGAGAGAGGATGGGGAAGTGGGGAGGCCAGCCCTGGGGGATGCGCCACAGAGGATCTCGTTCAAGGTCAAAAATAAAGCAGCCCCAAGGTTTCTAGAGCCCCTCCCTGTCCAAGCATCTTTTCAGGCCCTTTTGGAGAATGTCGTCACCCTGAAGGAGCCCTGAGAAAGGGGTGTCCCCACTCCTGAGGACGGAGCCAGCCAAGTGGGCACGGGAAGGGAGGCAATGCTTGGGGTGAGATCACAGTGTCTGCTTTATAACATTTCTGTAACCTATATGATCAGGGTCTAGATACTCTTCTATGTGATATATTTCACACTAGAGGTCAAAAGTTTAAAAAAATAAATTTTAGAACAGGCACACAGGCGACGAGGCCCAGCAGACAAACACTCTCCAAGCAGTTCAGTATCCCTCCTGATGCCGCCTCTGCTCCTCAGCCGAGTCAGTTTCCACTCGGCCCTGAAGTGAGCGTTCCAGCCCCAAGTCTCTCCAGAGAACCCAGGGGAGCAGACTGGAGTTGGGGGCACATCTCCCCGTGCATGGCCTCTCACACAGCCACCAGCTGTGGGTGCTGCCGTCTGTTCTCGGCTCCACTCAGTCCCCCTGAAACAAGTCACCCAAGGTTTGCAAGCCCCAGGGGCAGCGGTGGGGCGGGGTGGGGGGGCAGCTCTGTATCCACAACCAGGAGGACGACGGACGTCGGAAATCACCTAGGCCACCCTCTCATTTTGAAGAGCAGAAACTGATACCAGAGAGGACAACCAAGCTGCCTGGGCTCCACAGCAGACGGAAAGCGGAGCCAGAGCTGAATCCAGGCCCTGACTCACAGGTGGACGACCCTCCGCCCACTGCCCAGCTCTGGAACCCGGGCACAGAACCAGGGCCGGTTCAGCCTGAGAGGCCAGCTGCCGCCCCTCACCCTGCACTCCAAGCCACCAGCTGCAATCCTCACTTCCTGTCGCTGGTTGGATCTCCCTCGCACCCCAGTTTTCCTTCTCCTTCATACCCCTGCCCCCGCTCCCGCCCACCACCCCTCCCTAGGTAAAGCCAGCTGGGGGTGGGGACCCCTTGGGTGACAGATGGGCCATGCACGGCTTTCGCTTGTCACTCGGGCATACAGAATGACAGACCTTGGGAACCAAGCATTAATAGCAAAGATTTATAGTCAAATCTGTCACGGCTGAAGGCACTTCCCCCAAAGTTGGCTCGGCCTGAAGGTCGCTTTTCGGAGGTGATAAGTGCAAAAAAGATGTCCTCACCCGCCCTCCTGGGCCCTTCCTATCTGAGCAAGGGCTCAAGCTTCACAGAAGGAGAAAGAGAAAAGGAGGCAGGAATGGAACTTCCCCAGACGAGTCTCTCAGCCCCTTGCCCACGTACCCCTTCCCTTCCCACCCTCCGTCCACACCAGGAACCTCAAATGTGTTCACACGTGGCTGGGAGGCACCAGGCAGGGCCACGGGGGAGGAGGGGTGGGGGCGTGGGCCAGGGGCACACTATGCTCCTGGGCGGCTCCTGGGGATTTCACTGTGTGCCCAGGGCCCAGCCACGTGAACCACCGCTCTGCTCTCTGGAAGTGGTGGCTCGGGGGTGACGAGGGCAGGAGAGCCGTGCCTGGCCCAGGTGAAGAGGCCCAGCTCTCAGGCTGCACAGTGCAGTGCCATCCCAGGACCTTCCTGAGGGCTGGAGGCTGCTTGGAGGAGCCTGGAGGGAAAGAAATCACCGCTCCAGCCCACCTAGAGAAGGGCAGAGACCCACGTCTCTCTGTGCACCAAATATTCCCAGAGCCTGGAGGGTCACGGAATAGAAGGGCCGGGAGGGCCCCAAGAAGCTGACCAGGCCAGAGGCCCCATTTTACAGGTGGGGACATGAAGGTTCAGAGAGGGGATATAAAGCCCAAGTCCATTCACTCATTGGCACCAGTCACTGGCACCACACTGGGGGCTTAGCCTGTCAGCTTGCTCCGGGGAAAGCCCTGTACTGGGCATGAGTGGGCGGGAAACAAGGATGGGTAAAGAAAAGGCAAGGTGTGAGCATGAGAACCCTCGAAGACAGTAGGAACGAGCAGTGCTCTCAGCTAACGTCACAGTGACCTGGGAGTAACCCCAGCCCCAACCCGTTTTACCAGAGAGTGAGGCATGGGTGTAACAGCCACTAGTTGTCAGAATTCGGGGCCCATTGTCTACCTACTGTGTTCTATTGTCTCTCAGAAAAAGGCAACTTTCCAAACACTACCATAAATAGGCCTTGAGTAGCTGCCAATGTTTGGCCAGGGAGGGCTAGGCTCTCCAAGAGGAGGAAGGGCTCCTTGGGCTGAGGTGGTCTCTGAAGGCTTCCTCGGGGAGGTGGCAAAGGCATGAGAATGGAGTCAGAGCCTTCCTAATAGGAAGCTTCCCAGACTCAGGGCTGGCAGGTACACACTCTGACCCATCCCTCAGGGACTTGCCTTGTTGGCTTCACCCGGGGAACTCCCTGGAGGTGGGGGACAGGGGCCCTGGGCCCTGGGCAGAGCAAGCTGGCCAGGCGCTGGGCAGCGCGGGCTTCACTGGCAGCTGGTGCCCCAGCGCTGCGTCGAGGGGGTGGGGGAGGCGTTGAGCGGCAGCATCCTGGACTCTAAAGCCTGGCACAGGAGCAGCACCATTCCCGGGTTACAGATGAGCTAAATTAGCTGTGACGCTCATTAGCGGCGGCTCCTAATTAGTGAAAATTAATATTGGCTTTGATAAAGACGTTGGCGCTGGCTCTCCAAGGCGAAGGCATTATCGACCTTGTCAGCAGGGCTAATGACCAGGTAAGTAGAGGCGACAGGAGGCCTGGGAGTGGGCGAAGGGTCACCGGGTAGGGGACACGGCTCTCCAGGGCACTGTCCCTCCACTGATCTTAGCCCTGGAAAAGGCCGAGAGCATCCCCTCCCAGACCCACCTGACCCTCTCCAGCTGTCATTCTGCAGGGGCCCAGTCCTACCCAGAGATGTCGCTGGGAGCCCCAGGCAGACCCATCCTCATGACAGCTGGCACAAGGGCCAGTGAGACTTCAATGGTAACTGCCGTTAATGTTGTTGGGCCGTTACGTGCCCTAGGCAGTGTTTTAAATGTTTTCACATGTATTTAATGCCTCCAAAATCCCTGAAAGCGAATGCTTCCATTATCCCCATTTTATAGAAAGGGAAACTGAGGCTCAGGGTGGTTGAGTAACTTACCTGCGATACGCAGGTAGCAGGGTTTGAACGCAGGCAATCTGACTCCAGAACCATGCTCCTGACCTCTGCATTATCCTGCCCCTCCCCTTGACCCCATCCTCCAAAGGGGCAATGACCTAGAGGTCAGCACAGCGTAGGGCACCTAGCACTTAACACAATGGGTGATCAACAGCATATCCTTGTGAATGAGCAAATGATAAGCAGAGGGGACTCTGGACGCTTCCAGAGTCTCTATAATTATTTACTTTTTACATCTTTCTCCATTTACTCAGTACTGTGGAAAACCTAAATTCCAATTTGGGGACACCAAGCCATGTCTCCTAACAACTCCTAGGACAGTCCCCATACTCTCCATCCCAGAATGTGGCTTCTCTGGCAGGGGGGCGGGGGGGCACGCAAGGGCACACCTGCTTCCCAGGAAGTGACCGGAGGCTGGAGGACTCAGCAGGCCCAGCCCCTCATTATGTCACTGCCATATGTCTCTGCTACCGCCTCCCTCAGGCCCCTTGGGAGGTGACTGGACGAACGTGGCTTCCCTTCACCCCAGTCTCTGCTCCTCAGCTAGGGACCCTGTGTCTTGCCCCCGGTTATGAGGGGAAGTAACAGATGTATCTATTTTTAATCCAAATAAAGGGAAAATGTTTGCCACCATGAGGTTTATAAAAATCACAATGCATTATTTGGGCATTAATAACAATAAAGATGTCAAACTGTCAGGTAAGAAGTTAATCTCATTCGAGCACAATTAAAAACGCTATTATCCCACCACCTGGGGCCACTCTGGCTTTTACCTCTCAGTAGGCTCAACAGGTAAAGGGCCAAGGCCAAGAGCAAGGGAGGCAGCAGTGCTGCCTGTCCTCAGCCCACTGCTGGCCACAGCACAAGGACACAGCCCTGCTTAGCTGTGGAGGACCTGGCAGGACCTTCAGGGCCAAAGGGAGGGGATGGAACAGGCTGGGCCTGGGCCCTCGAGTCAGCCATTCAGCCACGCCCTCCCCAGAGGAAGGACTCCTGGGGGGTTCTGGTCCCGGTACGAGTAGAGAAGCGCTGGCCCTCGGGTCCCTGACGGTCTGAGAGGGTCCCAGCAGGAAGAGAGAGCACTGCTGTGTGGAGACTGGGTCACACAGGAGACGGGGGAGCTGAGTGGCTAAGCAGGGGATGGTGTGGTGACCCGCGGACCAGGAACAGCAGGAAGGGACAGGGAGGAGGGGCTGTTTCCAAAGCCTGGGGCCCGTGGTCACCTGGTAGGAGCCGGAGCCACCCCCAAGGAGAGAGTGTGCCGGTGCCTTGCCCTGGCTTCCCTCTTCTTGCAACAGTCCAGTCTGCTGGGGCCTCCCGGTGGCTAAACCCAGCTGGAAGCCAGTGTCCCAGGAGTGTGGGTAAGGCAGCCCCTAGTGGCATCTCCCTGAGGTTCGGAACTGAGCTGGAGAAGGCCACAAATGGACCTGAGGCCAAAAAACGGATCCAGCCCTGAAACTGAGCACTGAGCACTGAGCACTGAGTCCATTTGCAGACACATCTGTGATGTGGGGGCATGAACGTGAATTAGAAGTCACCGCAGTCCTCAGAGCAATTACTGCCTAGTGAAAGGGATAAACACATCAACGGATCATGTCTGTGTGACGTGGCAGGCGCTAGGCTATACTCCAGGGCATTGGAAGCCGGAGGATAGACCGTGAAGAAGGAACTCCAGGAAGGCTTCCTGGAAGAGAGATGTCATGAGATAAATGAAGGAAAGAAAGGAGGGAAGGAGAGCCAGGAAGGACACATTGGGCAGCAGGGACGGTATGATTCATGTGCTGAGGCAGCAAACAGCAGGGCGTGGGCAGGGTCAAGACAGTGAATTCAAGGAGTTACCAGGGCCATGGCACACAGAGGAGCCTCTGGCCCTCCTAGGGCAGCTGCCAGGGCACAGCTGGGCCCCAGCATTCCGAGCCCACACAGGTGGCTGGGCTGCAGGTGGCCACCTGGGTTTCACTGACTTGGGAGTGGTCATGGCACAAGTGGAGAGGACGATCCCACCGTGCAGAGCATGTAAAGGGGGCCGAGGTCACTTTCCTAGGAAGCTCCACTACCGAGTGGGAGAGGGAGACGGAGAAGGGACGGTCACAGAGGTAGAGGAGGAGCAGGCGGTCAGAGCAGTGAGTTGGGTGGTGAGACTGGGGAGTAGGGAGGGAAGGTCTGAAAACAGCCCACTGGGTGGGGCGAGGGGAAGGCCCCTGACTGGCCCTAGGGTGGGCCCTGCCAGTGGAGTGCGAGGTGGGAGCCAGCCGCAAAGGGGCGGAGTTAATCGGGGCACCGAGGTCAAGATCACTCCGCGGAGAAGCTGGCCGCTCCTCAGCAGACACTGCTGTGGGAATGAATGAAGACAGCACGGACTGGGAGGAAACCCTTGCCACTCACTCCTATGATAAAGGACTCCTATCCAGAACATAAAAGAACTCTCAAAGCTCGATAATAAGAAAACAAACAACTCGTTTTTCAAAAATGGTCTCAGATTTGAATAGCCACTGCTCCAGAGTAGATATACAGATGGCAAATAGGTACATGACAAAATACTCAACAGCATTAGTCATTAGGAAAATGCAAATTAAAACCACAATGCGTTACCACCACATACCTATTAGAATGACTGAGATTGAAAATACCTCCCACAGTGGAGGTTACCAGGAGCTTGGGGAGGGGAGAATTGGAGAATCGTTCGTGGGTGTGGAGCTCCCCTTTGGGACGATGACAGTGTTCTGGAAACAGACAGTGGTGATGGGGAGGGGGGCACGGCACTGTGCATAGACTTAACGCCACTGAATTGTACACCTTATGCTTAAAATGCTAAATGTTACACACATTTACCAGCCAAAATAACAAAGACCCCCTCCCCCCCGCCCCAAGCCACATGCCGGGAGTAGAGCCGCTGGAGCCCTCACACAGTGCAGAGTGCGGAACGGGACGACCGCTCTGAAAAACAGCTTCGCAATTTCTTGAGAAGTGAAACACCCACATGTGACTCAGCAACCCCACACCTGGATACCGTCCCGGGAGAATGAAAGCATTATTCCATATAAAGTGCACAGATGCCACTGTTTGAAATGGCCCCACACCAAAAACAACAAGATGCCCATCAACACGCAAGTGGTAAGCGCATTGTGGTGGATCTTGACAACTGAGGACGGCTGGACAACCAGGGGACGCACCGTTGGCAACAGCAGGAACGGCTCTCAGAACAGTGAGGCTGCGTGATGGGGACAGGCAAAAAGAGTGCACACAGCATGACTCCACTGACATAAAATCCTGGAAGGGGCAAACTGACCCACAGAGACAGAAGGTCGATCGGGGTCACTGGGGGTAGGGAGCGTGGGGGGGTAGAAAGGAGGGATTATTAAGGGCTGTGAGAGAACTTTGGGGTTAATGTTCACTGTCCTGATTGTAGTAATAGTTTCAAGGATATATACATATCTCAAAATGACCAATTAGAACCTTTATTTTTAAATTATTTATTCTTATTTTTATTGTATTTTTACTACCCTTTAGTTCCCCCTACACCCCCCCCCCCCCACCTCCCAGCAATCACCACACTGATGTCCATGTCATGCTTTTTAGAGAGAGAGGAAGGGAGGGAGGAAGAGAGGGAGAGAAGCATCAATGTGGGTGAAACATTGATCAGTCGCCTCTCGAACCNGGTAAGCGCATTGTGGTGGATCTTGACAACTGAAGACGGCTGGACAACCAGGGGACGCACCGTTGGCAACAGCAGGAACGGCTCTCAGAACAGTGAGGCTGCGTGATGGGGACAGGCAAAGTGAGTGCACACAGCATGACTCCACTGACATAAAATCCTGGAAGGGGCAAACTGACCTACAGAGACAGAAGGTCGATCGGGGTCACTGGGGGTAGGGAGTGTGGGGGGGTAGAAAGGAGGGATTATTAAGGGCTGTGAGAGAACTTTGGGGTTAATGTTCACTATCCTGATTGTAGTAATAGTTTCAAGGATATATACATATCTCAAAATGACCAATTATAATCTTTATTTTTAAATTATTTATTCTTATTTTTATTGTATTTTTACTACCCTTTAGTTCCCCCTACACCCTCCCTCCACCTCCCAGCAATCACCACACTGATGTCCATGTCATGCTTTTTAGAGAGAGAGGAAGGGAGGGAGAAAGAGAGGGAGAGAAGCATCAGTGTGGGTGAAACATTGATCAGTCGCCTCTCAAACCCACAATGTAGGTATGTGCTCTGACTGGGAATCAAACCAGCAATGCTTCACCAACTGAACCACACAGGTCAGGGCAAAATTACCAATTATACACTTTAAATGGTGTCATTTCCTATATGTCAATTATACCCCAACAACATTGTAGAAGAGCGTGCTTTTTAAAAGAAGCTTGAATGGAAAAGGAAGGAAAGTTGGTGGACAGAGATACAGGGTCCAGGAGGGTTGTATTGTAGGATGGGAGGGACATGAGCTTGTTTGGGGGCTAGTGGGGCTCTGCTGAGCCTCCCTTGGGCCCACAAAGAAGGCACCTAGGAGAAAGAAAACCCAAGAACCAGCAGGAGGGGAGATGACACCCTGAAGGCAGTGGGGACCTCAAGAAAGGCTTTTGGGAGGAGGATGTTCTGGGACAGGTGTGGTGCTGACGGTGTGAGCGCTGAGGTACATGCCTCACCCGCCCTCCTGCCAGCTTCTGTGGTAGAAGGGGATAGTGACTGCTCGGGGCAGCTTGTTCACTACGGAACCAGGGCTCCAGGTAAGAAGGAAAAAAACACCACGAACAAGGAAGGGTGTGGGGATCACGCATGTGGAGGGTTCCTAGAAGCCAGGGCCCACTTCCAGCTGAGGATCAAGGAGGACCTTGTGGAGGAGAATGTGGCAGGGACAACACAGGCAGAAGGCAGAGCTGAAAAGGGCAGGGCAACCCTGCCCAGTGTGCCTCAGTGGGTTGGGCATTGTCCTGCAAAGCGAAAGGTCGCCAGTTCGATTCCCAATCAGGGCATGTGCCTGGGTTGCTGGTTTGGTCCCAGGTTGGGGCGTGTATAAGAGGCATTGGATGTTTCTCTCCCCTTCCCTCTCTCTTAAAAAAAAAAGTGCTGGGAAGTGCAGTCGAGCCATACTACACAACCGATGCCCCTGGAGTTGTGTGACACGGTGGTCCTGAGAAAGTGGCAGGGATGCTGTCAGGGAACCAAGTACCCACACAGGCTGGAAGGGTGGTGAGGCCAATCACAAATGGTCTGGTCTGGAAGAACAAAAGCCTGGACTTGATGTCTGGACAGTGGGAGCCACTGGATGTTGTTGAGCTGAGGAGTGACGCCATGAGAGCAACGCCTCAGAGACCTGCATTTACACTGCTCAAGCATCAGCCATAGCTCGCCATTACCTAGGCTCAAGTCCAGGTAATGAAGATTTGGCTTCAGCGCTCCCCACCCTGGGACCATCTTTTCATGCCATCTTTTCTACCAGGACTCCCAACCTCAAACCCTCTCCTTCCAGACCAGCCAACCCACTCTTCCCTGGGCACGTAAGACTATTCTGTGGCTCTCCTTACAGTATCCCCCCATCCTAATGCTGTCATTTCTCCTCCAAGCTAATGATCTATGCACTCTGATATTTATTCATTCATTCAATATCTATTATAGGCTTATTGAGTGCCAAACCCTCAGTTAGGTGCCAGGAACACAGCCTTGGAAGACAAAGTCTCTGCCTTCATGGAGCTAGATGAGGGGAGTGGGGAGGATGGGAGACAAACAATAAACACATAAACAATGAGTACTTGCAAATGCGAAGTAATAAGAAGTAAACAAAGCAGGGTAAACTGCAGAAAGGGTGGGCCGCACTAGAGAGGAGGCTCAGGAAAGGCTTCCTGGAGAAATAAGCAATGACGGGGTCCCAGTTTTTGCAAACTCCACAAAGACCCAGGGGCAGAGTGTTCCAGGTGGAGAGAACAGCAAACGCAAAGGCCCTGAGGTGGGAATATGTCCGGTGTGTTGAAAGACCAGAGGCAAGCTAAGTGGCTGGAGCTCCACGAGCAGGAAGGAGGGTGATAGGAAAGAAGTCAGATGCAGGCAGGGGCTGGTCCACGGAGTTTTGAAAGCCGAGGGCCTAGTATGTATTTAGTCTAACGGGAAAGCCCAGGGAGGGTTGTACGCTGGGAAGGGTGACAAAAATCTACGTTGTGAAGTGAACGCTACAGCTGCCGGGTGGAACGGGTGGCAGCGGAGGGAGAGGCTGTCCCTGCTCCTCCCTCCGAGAGGACGCTGTCCTAAACACCTCTTTGTTCATGAAGGTGACACTCCGTGAGTGCTTGCCATGTGCCAGCCCTGCCAGCCCTGCCTTCTCACCTGGGTGACACTTGACTGGGACATGCATCCTGGCTCACGTACTGAAGGTCATGAGGAGGAACAGGGTTAACACACACAATGTCTGAGAAGAGAGCCACCTCACAGTAGGTGCACAAGAACTGTTCATCATTGCCATCCTTACTATTTCTCCGTGTCGGCGATGAGCCCTCTCTCTGAATGTCTTCGTTGTAGCTACCACTTATTTTGGACTCTATCAGAAACTCCAGTGACAGGTTCTCTTGGTTAATGAACTCTGGGGCTGTTGAATCTCTCGATGCAGGTGGTTGGCCTTGAATCCAATAGACTGAAAAGTCCTCTTAACTAGAAACTGAAAACTGCCTCAGTGCCCAGCACAGAACTCTGCTCGTGACATCCTTCGGGTAAAGGATGGATAATGGAGGGTGGAGGTGAAAAGATGGAGGAGACGGGAGAGGCAGGAAGGGAGGCCTCTGCACGGGCCTGGGCTGCCTGGCAGAGGTGGGACGGATGCCTCTGGGGGTAGAGGACGTTGTTCTCATGGGAGGGGACCTTTTCTCTGGCACCACCAAAAGGACTGCCCAGAGGCCCTGGGGACCAGGCAGTCAAGGCCTGGGGAAAGGTGAGGACATCTGGGAGGAGACAGATGAGCAGTGACAGAGGGAACAGCATGGAGGAGAGGAAAAGGTCAAGAAAAAGGGATATGTATTAGGATACAGAGGAGGGTACCATCTGAGTCCGTCTCTGAGCTGACAACAGGGACCAGGATGACAGAGTCGCAGTCCTTCCCCAAAGGACATCCCCTTTGGGGAGGTGGGGGCGTGGATATGGAACTAATGGCTGAACACAAGGTGCTAAATGTGAAGCAGGTGGTGTAGAAATGAATTCAGAGTGGCCCCCACTGCCTGTCAGGCCTGGTGACAGCCCGAGAGGGGGCAGCTGCAAGGGGGCAGGCAATGAGAGGGCCCCAGGCCAGTCCTGCCTCTAGTCTTCACCATTCCTCTGCCCTTCTGCCGGTCGAGGTCCTGCCCAGCACCCATCAAGACCTGCCTTAAATCTTCCCTCCTGCGTGAGATCTGCCCCAGAGAGTGTGCATCCAAGTGACTGTGCACTGAGCCACTGACACCTGCGCTGGCTCCTTTAATCCTCAGGAAAGACCAGTGAGGGCCCTGATTCCAGCATGCCCAGGGGCATACACAGACATGGGGTCTGCCTGACTGCAGTGCCTGGGCCCCCCTGGAGGGAGTGACTTCCTCATGCACCCTCCCCATCCCTCTCAGCTTGCCCCAAATTACTAGGCATGTCTGGTTTGGGTGGTCATGGCTGGCTGAACTGTCTGAGCCTCCCAGTCCAATGAAAGCCCTGGCTGGCCAGGGCCATTGGACCTGTCGAGCATCCCCAGAGCCCAGTCGGGGCTCAGGAGACACTGTGGGGCCCTTGGAGGGTGCGCACTTCCTCCAGGACTCTGGTTTCCCAGGGCAAAGGCCACCTTTTAGCACAGGTTCCTCCTGCCCAGGGCATGTCGACACTGCTAAAAACACATCTGCTCTAGATTTCCATGTTCAGGACCGCCCTGGGCAGGGTGAATGGGAATCTCAGGGACCTGCCCCCAGCTTAGCTATCTGCTCTCCATGCTCCCTGCCAAAAAGACCCAGCTCCACAGAAGGGCCTCCGGGTGTTCCCCAGAGAGTCCCACGGGAAGTCAGGTGGGTTCCGGAGGCTGGAGCAGAAGGGCAAAGACCATCCTCTGCCCACAGCTGCTGATAGTTCTCCACAAACCACCCCTTGGCCAGCTTCCTCTTCTGCCCGCAGACTTAGATTTCACGACAGCGTGTGCAGGTGCATTTGTGCGTACACTCACGTGGGGAGTGTACCACTCCCCATGCTTTTCTCATCTCCTCCATTCCCTGACCCAATTTCTAGGCGCATCCCAAGTTTGGGTTTGAAGTGGTGCAGCTTCAGGGCCAGGCAGGGTGGGAGCTGCATAGGCAGAGGTGGCGGCCAGGTCACAGGTGGGCATCGGGGAGCAGGTGGGCTGGGCCGAGGTCAGAGCTGGCCATCAGGGTTTGTTTCACCCCCACTTCCTGAGAGGGAAGGGGTAAGGGTCTGCCTCCCCCATGGAGAAGAGAGGGCCAGGAGACGAACCTGCTGGGCTAGGGCATGGGGGCATTTGGAAGCACAGATGGGGGAAACAGGGAGTGGGGACACTGGTCAGGAGTCAGGAAGCCTGAGTCCTCATTCCAGCTTTGCCTTGACTCGCAGTGTGACCTTGGGATGCCATCTACCCTCAGTTTACTCACCTGCCAAGTGGGGAGAGTAACATTAGCCAATACATACAGTGTTGGCTGGGTTCCAGGCACTATTCTAAGCTTTTAACTCACACTGTCTCCACACACCAGCCCTGTGTGGTAGATGTTACCATCCCGGCTTCGTGGATGAGGAAGCCCACACACAGAGTGGTTAAGCCACTTGCTTAAAGGCCCAGTGGTGACAGGTGACAGTCGGCTTTGAACCTCAGCTGTCTGCTCCATGCTCTTGACCATGCTCAGGCCCCACCCCAGACCTGCTGAATCAGAAACTCTGGGGATGGGGCCCAGCGATCTGTTTTAGCAAGCCTTCCAGAGGATTTAGGTGCAAGGTAAAGTCTGAGGACCCCTGGTATACATTTCCCACCCACAAAATGTTCTTATTCAAGTTCACACCTTTATATTTGTGAGCTTAACTTGCTGAAATTAGATGACTGTCCTCAGCAGCCCAAATCCTAAGTATCCTTCTTTCCCCCTCCCTGGGGTCTCCAAAGGGCTTGCTGGGCCATTTTGCCTGTAGCCAGCCCCTTCTCTCACCCCCTTCTCCCACTCTCCACAGAGAAACACCTTCAGAGCCACAAAGAAAAAAGAGCCAACGTCCTTTAATCAATAATAACCCTAAAGCACATACACCCTACTAGCTCATAAGTGATCCTTCTGATTTTCTCTAGATCCCATCCTCCAAGGCGGTCTGCCACCCTGGGTACACACATGCACTCACACGCACACGTGTGTGCCTCGCTCTGCCTCATCAGTGGACTCAGATGCTCCATGTAGGTTGCTACAAATATACAGAAAAAGCAAAGTACAAAATCAAGGTGAAGTCCCACACATACACGCACACACACACAGAAAGGTGTATTCACATGCAGGGCACTGCCCCACGGAGACACACCAGTACGTACACACTCGCACAGGACCACACGCTGCGGGGGTGACCTTGCAGGGGGAGGGAACGCTGGCCCCCCTGCTTCACCGCAGGGCCCTGCAGGGCCTGGCCTCTTCCCCGGGGTGTGGCGAAGGCGGGTGACGCACGGGCTGCTCTGAGACGGCACCTTCTGAACATCCCACTCCTCCCACCCTCCGGAGGAAAATTACGACTTTCTCAGGGAGGAGGGTCCTTTTTCTCGTATGCTTTTTCCTCTCCCCTCGCTCGGCACACAGCACTAATTTATGACTATTTTTCCAAGTCCACTGAAGTAAGAGGGTAATGGCTTTCAGCCGTTTGCTTTCTCTCACCTGTCACTCACCGCCAGCTACCTGACAGGACTGCAGACAATGTTCCAATCACAGGGGCTGGTTTTTCCCCAGGGAAGCGAAAAATTCATAGTGGCCATGGGGAGAGTTATTTCATTCCTGGACAGAACAACATCAGGTAAACAGCTGTAAAAATTCACAACCAGCAGGGCTGCCTCTGGCAGAGCGTGGGCACACTGCCCACGGGCCCTAGCCCTGGCTGGCCTGGTTAGGGTCCAGGCAGCTGGGTGGCTCTCAGTGACTCAGAGCCCTGGGGCTTATTACCCCATTGCCTCCAGCCTCTTGACCTTGAGTAGGTCATGCTGCCTCTTTGTGCCTTAAGCTGCTGCCTGGAGAGACTGTTCTTTGCCATCGGGGCTGGCGGGTAATGGCCAGGCATAGAAAAGAGTGGTCCAGCACTCAGATGGTCCCGGGGGGCTATTTGCGCCCGGCTGAGTGACTGTGGGCAGGCTGCTGAGTTGCTCATTTGAACACTGAGAAGCTACACCAGCACCGCCCAGCCAAATCTGCAGCGACCACGGAAACATCCTCTGTGCTGTCCGGTACAGCGGCCACCCCACACAGCGGCCTGCCGAACACTGGAAATGTGGCTGGTGTGGATAAGAAACAGGGTTTTATATTTTTATCTCTTTGTAATTAATGTACATTTAAATAGCCACATGTGGCTAATGGCTACTGTTTCAGACAATGCATCATTATGTTTTTTTCACAGGCTTGAAGTATCTCACACTGAAAAGAATGGAGATGTGATTATAGTGCCCTCATCCTGAACGGTTATGAGGATGGAAGAGAGAATGCAGGCAGCCTTGGCACCTCCTGGCCCCATCGGTGATCTCTGCCATTGGCTCTGTGGGCACAGAAGGACAAGAGGGAAGGTGATTTGAATCCAGGACTGTCAGGGTCAAAAGGCACGTTAACTTACTTTCCTGCCATTGCTTTTCAGTTCAACTGCAAGGAGATCTAGCTGCCACCAGTGAAGGTACATAGGACACCAGGCCAAGGTCAACCATCAGCTGTCCACAAAGGCCCTGTTGAGCTGCACTGCCACCGTCCTCCTCCCCAGCCCCCATTCCTCACGCCCTGGGCAGCCCCCAGAACCATAAAGGCAAGTCCTCTGCCCAGGCTCTGGCACGGCGGGGCTGAGCAAATTGGTTTCCAGATGAGACGAGTCCTCGTCACAGTCAACAGAGGAGACCCATCTTCTCTGGGGCCAGAACATGCAGGAGACACAGCGGGACAAGCAGGGACTCACTGACGGGCTGCCTGGATTTCAGCCTTGCCTCCCCTTGCCTCCCCTGCGACCAGGGGCAGGTCAACGACTCTCTCTGAGCCTCAGTTTCCTCATTTGCTACATATTAAAGATTTGATGTAATCATGTGTACAAGTACCTCATAGGTGCTCAATAAATAGAAGCCATGATTGCTATTGTTATTACTATTATTTGGAAGTAGTGGTGCAGACTGGTTAAGAGGCTGGTTGCTGATGCCCACATTCGAATCCCAGCCTCAACCCCACTCACAAGCTGTATGACCTTGAGCAAGTCACTGCAATTATTTGCCTCAGCTTCCCCATCTATAAAGTAGGAGTGATACTAGCACATTCCTCAGGGGGGTGTTAAAGAGTTAAAAGAACTTATAGCAGTTACTGACACGGGGTAAGTGCTATATCTCTTGGTTAAATTAAAATGTTTTAATCAGGCCCCCAAGACAGAGTGGTAGGTGGACATGTCTACAAATGCCTCATAAAGAAAAGGCAATGTGAGAAACCCCAGTGATCGGTGGACAGCAGGACGCTGCCCTGGCCAAAACAAAAGGGCAGAAAGTGAGGACCGCAGCAGGACAAGTTCAGGCCAAACAGAGCAGCCCTGACACGAAGAAGCCTTTGACCTCAAGGGTCCCGGCTCTAGCACAACCCGAGAACTTTACACCCACTGACGCTTGGCCCGGAGAGTCAGCATCCCGATGCAGGGACGAGAAAACTCTGGCAGGAGAGCTGGCTGCTAGGGCGTGCCGATTCCTCCACCTTCCGTCCTGCCTTCCCTGCCGCTCTCACCCACTCCCAGAGCCAGAGACAGGGGCGGAGAAAGAAAACCTCCCGAGGACGAGGAATGGGGGTGAGCAGGGCGGGACGGTGACCCTGTCCTCATTCCTCATTATTCCTTTAGCAGACTGGACAGAAAACAACTGCAAAGGAAAAGGCCACACTTGTTGCCCACAGAGTGAGGTCAGGCTGGGAAGGACCTGCCCTGGTGGTGTGCCAGGCCCTGTGCCGGGCGTGCGTCGAATGTCCCCTGTCACAGCCCATATGTCATCTCACCAAATGAGGGCACTGGGCAGGAGCCGAGACAGCACGCTGTGTTCACAGGCAGCCTGCCTTCTCCACGTGGCCCCAGGGTGGAGGCGGCCCCTCACGGCCACTTCTCCTGTGGCCTCCCATGTTTGTATCTCTCGTGGGCCTGGTTCTGGTTGGCAGAGCAGATAATCCTGGCTGTGGAAACACACGCTTCTCTCCCCATCCCTGGCTCCTGTGACACTCGGTGAAGTTATTTGCATTTTATCTTATTTTTCATAGTGAAAGCATGAAGTATTTTGTTTTATACATGATCGAGAGAGAGTTAGAAAATCAATTTTAGCAGCAAAAGGGGGAAACGTGTTGTGCTGTAATTTTCCGTTGTCTTTAGGACGGTGTGCGCCGCTACAGCACATGGAGCTATTTTCATTTTAGATGGTGGGAAACACAGCTGCTAAACATCTCCATTGCCTAAATTGGCCTATAGGTGGAAGAAGAGGCTGTTCACCCTGAAACCCAAAGGTCCTGCCCAGAGGGACAGGTGCCACGGGCACTCCCCATGAGTGTCTTTTAGTTTCCTGTGCCCAGAGGATGAGGCAGGGCCTGAGCCAGACGTGGGGGGACATCGGGCTGCCAGCATCGGAACAGACTTTTGCTGTCAGAAAGCTCCCGTGCAGGCAGGTTCGGTTTCCCGGGTGGAACGAGAATTGCCATTCCTGTCACTGAGCGCCTGATGGGGTCCAGGCCCTGTGCTCACCACATTCGAGATTTCGCCTAACAACCACAACAGCTCTGCAAAGGACAAGAAAACAGACCCATTTTGTAGATGAGTAAACTGGGGCTTCCAAGGGTGAAGGACCCGGGGGAGGTTTCAGCACAGTGAGGGCAGGGCCAGGGCTCAGAGCTCCTTCTTCCAGGACTCTGAGGCTCTGTGGTCCTGAGGCACCACACTGGGAGCACTCAGCCAGGAGCTGGTGACAGATGGCTCGGCTGTTGAGTTTGAGGACAGTGGGCTCACTGGCTTCAGAAGCCACACTCCCTTTTTTCCCTCCTCCTTCTCCTTTCTGCTCAGGCCCAAACCATGCCCCCCAGACCTGCATCTCCTTGGGCGGACTCCCTGGAAGCAGGTTGGGGGTCGCCTGAGGACAGAAGCAACTTCCTTCCCTTTAATTGACTGTAAATTACCGCAGAGCTTTTAATGAAGGCCATCAGGAGTAATTATGTCCGCTGCTGCACAGCCACTCTGTGTAAACACAGGAGGTGGGGCTGGGAAAAGACATGCTGGGCATTTGGGCACCTGGGCACCTGGGCTCCCCTGCATCTCTGGTCCTCCTGGAGCTCCCTCTGAAGTCACACACCTGTGACCCAAGCATGAGCCCCAGCTGAGGGGCAGAGGGCAGAGGAGATGCGTCAGGCAGGGGACCTGCGAGATGGTCAGGCAGGTCCAGGGAGTCCACCCAGCGCCTACAGGGAAGGCGCCACCAGGGCTACAAACTGAACAGGCCTGTATGAGGCAGGACACACGCAGGCCCCGGGGCCGATTCCGGAAGGGGGGAAGCAGCACGGTGAGGGCGGGGGTCTTAAACTGGGGCCCCTGGGCCAGCAGCAGCAGCAGCAGCAGCACCTAAGAACTCGAAGAAATGCAAATTCTCAGGCCTAGGCCAGACCTACTGACTTGGAAATTCAAGGTATATGGACAGCCACCTGTGTTGTGACAAGCCCTCCGGGGGTTCTGCACTGCTGGAGGGAGGGAAAAACACACTGGGAGAGGCCCATTATCCTCAGTTTATAATATGGGGAAACTTAGGCAGTGCACTCAAGGGCACACAGGGGAATGCAGCCAGGCATGCCCTGGGGGTCAGACGGTCAGGCTCAATCCTTGGCACTGACACTGAGAGGGTCCTTTGACCGTGGACAGGTCACTAACTCATCCCCCTCTGCACAGTGAGCCAGCAGTGGCCCTCCTGGGCTATGGTGGGGATCAGCAGCGTGGGAACCCAGCACAGGGTCTGGAATTGCTTTCTTCCCAAGTCACTGCCACACCCCAAGTCCCTGTGACAGGACAGGGCATAGAGAAGAGTGCAGGTGGATGTCGTAATCATCGTTATCATGAGTGTTATTACAGCTACATCTAAAACCCTGTACACGGATCGTGTTTAAAATGACGGAATGTGGGGCTAGCACTGGATTATGACCCCCACCCTGCAGGCGCGGGCCATGAGTTTTCACTCTGGACCCCACCGCGGGGAAGCACCTGCACCCAAGCACCTGCACCCAAGCTCTCCTACTGCCAAGCTGCCCCCGAGAGTGTAGTATGCCTGCCATTCCCCCTCGTAGGTGCCTTTTCCTCAGAAAGGCTTTTGTGACCGAAGGAGGCACAGCCCAGGGATAAACGTGCTTTGGGGCTGGGACAGACACGTAAGTCACTGTGCACAGCATGAGTGCCACCTGTGTCATACTCCCCGGGCCAGGCTCCCCATGGCACATGGAGGAAGAAGGCCACGGGCACTCACTGTCAGTCTGCTGCACACGCCAGGCGATTCTACCTAACAAGGCTTTAAGCCACAGTCCCTGTCCACCAAGAGTTTATGACTTGGTCTGTTGCTTGGCTGCACCCCGGTGGTCCCTGCAATACTATGGGCTGCAGCAGGGACTGCTGAGGATGAACCAGGGTTGAGTTGAGCTGCCAGGGCCCACAAGGGGCTTTGCTCCCCTGACCTCATGCCCTTGTGTCAACACTAGGCGAAGCTGACTCAGTGAGGATACCTCCCCCATAGTGTCTGGAGTCCCTGAACCGCAGATCCAGTCTGCTCTGCCAAGGAACCTGTCAACCTGCAGAGGCAGTGTCCTTAGCGATGAGACAGGGCTGCCCCTGGGGGTAACAGGCTGCCCAAGACCAAAGAGATTTGTCCATGGGCTCTGGTACCCTCACCTCCCCTCTGCCTAGGTTGCCTGAGGCAGCCTGGAGCCAGAGGCCAACATGGGGACCCACTGGGTGAGCACCACGGCCCTCACCCCACATCTGGGGCAGCTCAGGATGCATGGGCAGAGGTGTTTCTGGACACCTGGATGGGGCAAGCGAGGTACCTGGGCTAGGCCAGCACTGCTCGCCAAGGGAATGTGGGAGGCAGATGCCGCCTCCCTGCCTGTCAGGGCTGAGTTATCCACAACATAGGGTTTCTCTAGAGAGCTCATAAAGCAGCTGATGCGGCGAAGCAGGTTCAACACTCAATAATCCCTCCATCTCACCCAGCCGGACACCAGCATATTCATCTTGAATTATCCTCTTCAAAGGCCACATCAATCCTACAAAGTGCCGGGGCTCCCACCCCACACGGTCCTGCTACTGAGAGAGCCCGGGCACAGAGCATCCACGGGCAGCCCCTGACACCTGAGTGTGGGGGCAGAGAGGCAGCTGCAGCACACACGCTCCCTCGCCCAAGGGCAAGGAGATGGAAGGGACCAGAGTTTGAAGCTCCTGTCCTCTCTACCCACTGCAGTATGAAGGCAGAGCAAGGCAGCAGAAGAGAGGGAAGGGATGGTGGGTGAGGACCCCATGCCAGTCCTGGGGCAGGAAGGTTCTCTCTCCGCCTCCTTTGATCTACTCACCTACAAACAGAGGAGAGTGTTGGCTTTGGAGCAAGAAAGACCTGGGCTTGAACCCAGCTCTGCAGCTCAGTGACTGTGGACCTCTGGCAGGTGGCAACCCCTCTGAGCCTCTGTTTCCTCCTGAGTAAATGGGCTGAGGAACCGGCTCCTTCCCCGGGAGCCAGGAGGATGACATGAGCAGACAACACTCCTCAGTGCCTGGCACAGCAGAGGGGGACCAGGAGGCTGAAGGTGAGCGAAGTCTGTCCTTAGTCTAAGGGCCAGCTGCAAGGGCAGGGCCTCCAGAGCCAAGCCCCACAGATTGAGGGGCAGGTCCATCTTTGGGCCATGGACAGCCATCGTGTGCTGAGGGACAGGCTGACTCCAGGGAGCTCTGGACCAAGCAGGGTGAGTGGGGAACAGCAGCAGGAGGCAGACGGCCTGTTACTAGGTGGGTGGCACTCACTGCCTGGTGAGACAGGGAGCTGGCCACCCAGCACCTACGCCACTTGTTGGCAGACAGCTGTGACCCGCAGATTCCTGGTCAGTCTGGGAAGTGGACCGGGGCCCTCAGTCTCTTCTACCTGGAAAGTGAACATGCTACCTTGGAAAATAATGCATAAAACCATACCACATATTTATGGTTGGACACAGGGGGCTTTGGCCGCATAGGGCAAAAATCCTGTCCCAGGCTGCTTTTTGCCCAGGTGGGAAAACACTAGTCAATCATAACCTACCAGTCAGCGTCTTAGTGCCAAGCACAGTTCCAAATGCCCAAAATTAATTTATTGAGTCATTGCCACAATCCTACGAGTATACACAGTGTGATCATCATCCCCACTTTCCAAATGAGTAAACTGAGGCAGAGAGAGGATAAGCAGTCAGTGATACAGTCCACACTTGCCTGAGATGCACAGGAAGGCTTCTTGGAAGAGGAGGCACTTGAAGACAAATGACTCAATAAAAATAATGTCTGCTATTTGTACAGCAATTTAGTTTTTAAAGCTCTTTCCTGAAGCTCACTGTGAAGTCAGCTGGGCAAGTACCATCACCCCCAGTTCCGGTGAAAGACAAGGAGGCTCAGAGAGGCCCGGGAACTTGCCAGTGTTTACACAGCTCGTGAGCAGCAGAGCTGGGATCAGACCCAGACCTTGCACTTTGCATCCCAGTGCTTGCTGTACTGTGTGCTCTGCACAGGTAGGCAAAGGGAGAAAGAGGGAGGCACTCAGGTGAGGGCGTCTTCAAGGTGACCCTGGCACCAATGGACAACTTCCCCGGGTGTCCAAATTCTTTTCGGTCAAGTGCTGACAAAACGACTTGACTTTTGGGGCTAAACTGTAGCCGAATAGTCAGGCTCACAGGTCCTCTGAGCCACGTAAAGGACAGTGGGTGCAGGCAGGTGGCGACCAGTTCAAATTCAGCTCTGCCTGCCACTGGCTCCCCAACCAGCTGGAGAGTTTCTAGCTCTTACACCTTCAGCTAATTCCCAGGGAACCGAAGTGTTTGTTCTCAGCTGGCTGCAAGCTCAGCACATCCCCACCCATGGACACGGCTGAGCCAGGCTCACCTACCAGCCCCCCAACTCCCCTAAAGCAGGCATGTGCTGCCTGGCCCCAGAACTATTGGCCAAGGCCCTCACCTGCTTCACTACTGGTCACTGGAAAAGGCTCAGCAAGCCCAAGAACAAGCCACCTGGTTAATACCACACTCATCTATGTTTCCCCAATCATTTTTTCAGCAGTAATTCCACTTCTGTGTAGGACGTCATCAAGGTCTAGCATCTTCTGAGTAACAGGGAAGCGAGGCCCAGAGAGGCAAATCAACCTGCCTGAGCTCACACAGCTGAGTGAGAGCAGAAGCAGGCCAGGGACCCAGCTGCCTGGCTCAATCCTGGGCCTGTGCCCCACTACCAAGCTGTGCTAGCCACTCTCCCCGACCTGGGAGCAGCTGCCCCTTGATCCTGTGCCTCTCCAGTGCGGACCCTTGGTCACTGAGACCCTTTCCTGGGTGACAAACTGACTCACACAATCCCGAGAAGCAGCACAGTGGGGCAGTAAGTTTGCAGATGCTGGAGTCTGAGCTCTTGGCGTTCAAACCCTGACTCAGCCGTGGCAGCCTGGGCAGCTTGGTCTCTCTGAACCGTAACACGGGGATCGGGACAGAACGGTCTGCCCATCGTTGCTGCGGAGGATTCAGCGAGATCACGTTGGTCATCTAGCAGCAAAACACAAGTGCTAACTAATTACTGTTACTATTTTTTACTTTTAACCACAACCACAACTTCTGCCATCCAAAATAACACAAATGCTCACCAGACTAGTGGTTGCCTTCTGAAATGCCTCTCTCGTGGTTTCAGCCTGTTGAAACCCAGCCACGAGATGCCAGCCCTACCACGAAGCCTTCCCCATCCCCGTGCCGGGGACGAGCTCCTTCCTCCTCTGAGCATCAGCACTACTCTATAGCTCATGCTCCCACGTGCCTGGCATTCACTGGGCATTTACCACTGGTCCTCTTCACTCCAAACTGGGGCTTCTTGAAGGCAATGACCTACACACAGAGTCCCACAGTTGCGGTGAAGTGCACAGGATTTGGGGGCAGGTGGCAGCAGGTTCAAGTCTAATTTCCATCCTATATAAGATGTGTGACCCTGGGTAAGTTGCCTCTTTGGAGCTTCCGCCCCTCATGTGTATAAGGGAGGTTCTGAGGCCCACTTTCTCGGTTTGCCATTAGGATTCAATGAAGCAGTGTGCAGGAAGAGCTTAGCTACACACAGAGTACCTGCACAATGAAAGTTAGCTGCCATTTTTCCAGTTACCTTTAATGTGCGTGTCCTTACCCCATTTTCTGACACAGCCTGGCACAGGTGTGCGGTACAGGCCATTAAGAGTCTGCCCACATGACAGGTGGCACATCATCGTTATCATTAGTGTTATTACGGCTACATCTAAAACCCCCGCCCCACCTCTGCCCGTGTGTTGAGGGGCAGTCTGCGGCTAGGGCTGTAGATGTGCCCAGGCAGGGGCCTCTTGGGAGTGGCTACAGCCCATGAGATACCTCAAGAGGGCAAGAGGGTACTAATCTGTCTTCTCTCCCTCTCTGAGGTCCAATGCTGCCCTGGAGAAGGCAAAGGAGGCAAGGCCACAGAGCACCCAGGCCCCTCCAGGGATCCTGCGAGTCATCCCCTCACCTCCCAAAAGGAAGAGGAAAGTCCCTGCTCTGTGAAGATATTAAGAGCCCAGGCCCCTGGGTCCCAGCATCTGATCATCAGATACTGGGTCACTTCCCTCCTCTCAAACCATGCCCCCTGACCCCGATGTCCACAGCCCCAGGGCGCCCCTGGGCTGACCTCACTTCCCCTCCTCAGGTACTCTACCCCAGATTGTGAAAGCTATGAGGCACCATGGGCCTTCTCTTCAGCCTCTAAGTCCACTCTCATCCCACCAGCCCAAGGTGCCCCTCCTCCCCCAGGCCCCAAGGCAGCACGGGACCGCATGGGCAGAGCCCCCTGGTACCCGTCCTGCAGCTGGCGTGTTAATTCAGGGGGGCTTCAGACTGGAACCCAACAGTAATTCCCCAGGGCCCTTGGGCAGGCTTCCCCTCTGGGGCCTCAGTTTCTCCATCTGTACAGTGGGACTATTTGACTAAGACAGTGGTCATCAAATTGTCCCAGTGGTTCATCATAGACCCTCTGAAGAGCCTGAGGGGTGAGGGGGGGCAAAGTAAGGTGGAGAATATAGGCTGTTACAGCCCCACTGTCTCCCGCTGACCCTAACTTCAACCAGAGATGATAATTCTCCTTTGCACGCATCATTATGTCATGCACTCCCCTGTGTGTATCGTTAGCTACCGGACGAAGCTGCCTTTGCATGGATGGTTGGCAGAAAAGCTCGGGCCGTGCACGCTCGGAGCACACACCTGGCTGATGTCGGGACCCACTGGACTCCTCACACGCATGACCCTCTAGCCCGACAACTCCCTGTGGAGGAGCTGCTCTGGGTACCGCGAGCCCCTGTCCCCCGTGTCAGTCCTAAGGAATTCTCTGGTTAAGAGAAAAAGCATGTCACCCTCCATCCTCTTCTGAGAGGTGATTTCTTCCTTTACAGATACAATGGGAGCAAGGCACAGAGAAGGGGGGACAGCCCCTTGCAAGTCACCAGGCACTGAGACCTCCCAGACTCCCTTGTCACTTACCCCCTCCATGTCTGCTCCAGAATCCCACGTCCAGACACCTCGCCACCCCCTAGTGTCTGCTGCCCACGCAGCCCACCATGAACATCAGCCTCCCACTCTGTGCTGGGCAGGGGGGTGGGGGGTGGTGGAAGTGGCGCCTGCAGGGAGCTGTCCTCTTGCTGGCAGGGGCACAGCTCCCCCATCTGCCAAGGCCACGGATGCAGGGTCAGCCCACCTGAAAATTGCTCTCCCTGGGTCCAGATGAAACAGCTGGGCATTGATGAAGTTTGCAGAGGAATTAATCAGCACCGACTGGCAGTGATGCCAGCCGCTACCTAGGCCCGATCCATCCTAATGAATCCCAGCTCCTGCCTTAATGGCTCCTGACAAGACTAATTTAGTCCTGTAGGTGATTAGCATGGGCATTATCATCTGAATTGTGGCTCAAGATGCTTTGGGAGTGCTGGGGGGTCTGCCTGGGGCAGTTGGCTTCATGTGTGCCAATCTTGGGGGGCCAGCATACAGAGGGGCAGGGTGACAAGGGGAGGGGAATCAGTCACCATCCACACACCCTTTTATTCTTGTGTTCATCCCCCTATTCATTCAGCCAGGATCTGTGTCCAGCACTGTGCTTGGCACAGAGGGCACGCAGGCTCAGCTCGCTCAGCTGGGACGTGGAGGGGATGACACCTCTCTGCAAGGGTCACCCTGAGGATGCCAGGAGGCCACGCGCTCAACACGCTTCCCCAAGGCCCCGGCAGGAGGCTGGCAGTCAATAAACACTTGCTGATACTATCACCCGCAATCCTGCATTATACCTGAATGTGGAAATTATAATTAACTGTAATGTCAATATTAATAAAACTAATAAGTAAAAATGAACAGCCAATGGAGAGTTACACATCAGCAACAAGACGGAACTCGTGAAGAGCTTTCACGGAGGCCAATGCAAAGCAACAGAAGGTGGGGGGAGGGAGGGCTGTGGGGCCTCACAGAGCAGGTGACATCTGAGCGACACCCTGACAGATGAGTAGGGACTCACCAGACACTCCTGGCCTAGGCGACAGCCTGGGCACAGGTGCAGGGGTGAGACAGCCTGAGATGTTAGGATGCCAAGTGGGTCACCATGGCCAGAAAGCAGGGAGCCTATGGGGAGCAGTAGGTGACAGGCTGTGGTAAAGACTTCTCCCTCCTTCCTCTGGGCAATTGGGAGGCTTTTGGCCAGGGGTGTTTAGAATTGGGGTAGAAGGAGTGACCTCAGTGACCAGCCCTGAGGGACACCACCTGGTGCAGAACCTGAAGTAGGAGAATCGGTGGCAGCTGAAGGAGACAGACTACGTGTCCTCTGCCCCTCTCAGCCCCTCAGTCAGCATGGTGCCTCCCAGCCGGACTTCATGCTGCTGCTTCCGTGTCCCTCCCTGGGAGCCATCCAGGCTGGCTGCCCCAAGGGCTCCCGGCAAATATGCCACACACAACTCCGGCAGCCAGCTGGGGTGATAAAGCACGGCCCCCGGCACAGTGCAGGCTTTGCCATCCACAAGCGCAGGCACGCACAGCGTCTGTGCCGTTTGGGGGACAAGTTCTCCTGGGCCCACTCCCTGGGCAGCCATCCCTGCTGTCACCAACACTTCGCTGCTGACACACCATTGGGAGGGGGGGTATCTGGTCTAAGACTCCAGGAGGGATGGCGAACTCCCCCACATGCTCACAAACTCCAGACTCTATTCCTTCTCCAGGGCACCCCAAGCTCCAGATGCAAGCCAGACACAGGGCTTAGCTCTGGGGACACAGATATGACCCTGGCTACCTGGAAGCATTCACAAAGCAACAGAGGAGACAGATGAGTGACAGAATAACAACGGCACCCCAGTTGGGACCAGCAGAGAGGGAAGAAGGGAGAGGAAGCTGCATCTGATCCCTTCCTGTGGAGCCTCAGAGGCAGTGGCCTCTGACCTGACTTAATTGCCCGGCACAAGCTCATCACATTGCAGGCATTCCAGGCTGCAGGAGTGGCACCTGCAAAGGCCCAGAGGTCAGCACCTGCCTTTCCTGCTCAGGGAACTTCAAGGAGACCAGCAGGGCTGGAGCAGAATGCTCTGGGGGGCTGGGGAGGGGTGGGGTGTGAGAGGTAGCAGGGTCTGGACTGCAGACAGCCTCTGTGCCCTTGGAGAATGCTGGCTGTTGTTCCAAGAGGGATGGGGGCACTTGAGCAGACCTCATGTCAGGCTCCGTCTCAGGTTGGAAAGAACTGCTCCATCACCGGCTGCTACAGCGAGAAGAGGTGCCGCAGGGAAACCACTGGGACCATTCGGGAGCTGCTGGGATGACCCAAGCTTGGACCCGGTGGGCAGGAGTGGAAAAGGCGGGAAGTGAGAAAATTCTGGAAACATTTTGAAGCTAGGACATCCAGACAAACTGGATGAGAGATGAGGAGGAAAGGGAAAAGTCAGGATTGACCCCAAGTTTCTGGCCTGAGCAACTGGAAGGATAGAGTTGCAACTAACTGAGGTGGGACAGGCTGTAGAAGTGGCAGGTGTGGGGGCGGGTATCAGAAGTTTAGCTTTAGACATGCTGGTTGGAGCGACCCTTGGACATCCAGGGGGAAATGATGAGCAGAGGTGGACGCACAAGTCTGGAGTCTCCTCTGTGAGTCGTCAGCATATAGACAGCATCCAAAGCCCTGAACTAGAGGCCTTCACGTGGGAGCAAGAAGATGAGATACAGGAGCTGGGCTGGGGCCTCCAACGCAAAGAAGTTCAGGAGTGTGGGGGCAACCAGCCAAGGAGACTGGGAAGGATCAGCCAGAGAGGTGATGTCCTGGGGAGAAAGGGATCGACTGCTGAGAGGTCACAAGGGCTGAGGACTAACCATGGGCTTTAGCCACACGTGTCGCTAGTGTTCTGGCTGTGAGCAATACTGGGGGAGTGCATGCAGTGGATTCAGGAGGTGACCTGGAGGCAGCGCACTTGCAGCCCATCTTTCATCTGAAAGGTGGCCATTCACTGAGGACAGTCAGGGCCAAGTGTAGGCAATGCCAACTAGCCAGACCAGACACTGAGTCCCTGATCTGCCCTTGCTCTGCCCCGCCATGCCAGGCCCCACTGCCAGTGACTGATACGTGCGTCCGGAACAAGACCCACAGGGACAGGGGGCCCCGAGTGTTAACATACTGGGTGGGGGTGGGGGCAGAGCTACTTAATGACTTCATTTCGCTGCTGTCTTCTCTGGCTGGGACATGGTCCTCCGAAACAACATCACGTGGAGGGCATCGGCACCTGAGATAGGTGAGGAGATAGTAAGAGACCGTGCAGCCTCTGCAAGGGGTATCAGGTGGCCACGTTGTGCTCTCCCCCCCACTCCACTCCTGGGCATGGGGCCACTGGCCCGAGGCAAAAGCATTAAAAATGGAAAGGCTTGGAGGGTTAGGGGTGGATGAATGTCCTGTTCTTTAACCCAGGAGAGCACGTTCACAGAAACTACATACTGATGGAGCCTGTAGCCAAGCTCTACCTCTGATTCTTAAAAGCAAGCTTAAAAATGAAATAATAAAAACATTTAGGACACTTCCTTGAGCACTCAATAAACATTATTATAATACTATGTATTATACATTATAATACTATGTATTATACATTTATATTATATATCATAGGTGGTATTATTATTCTGTAAGGCTCCAGTGGTCAATGGATAGAAGTGCCAGGAGAACAGAATTCATATTAATGGTGTGGCTCAGTTGGTTGGGCACCACCCCGCAAAGCAAAAGGCTGCCAGTTCGATTCCCAGTCAGGGTGCATGGCTGGGTTGTGGGTTCGGTCACCAGTCAGGGCGCATATGAGAGGCAACCATTCAATATTTTCCTCTTGCATTGATGTTTCTTTCCCTCTTTTTCTCCCCCTCTCTAAAAATAAATCAATAAAGTCTTTAAAGTATACATATATATTGGGGAGAATTTTTCCTTCCCAGGACTACCCCACAGCACAGGAATGAGCTGCGTTATAGACGATGACTCCCATCACTGGGTGTCCAAGCAGGAGACGCTCAGCCCGAGCTGGAAGTCTGCTCAGCCCCAGCACTGACCTCCGCCTGCCGGAGCCGACATTTTCCAGCTGGCTTGGGCGATGCCTCTGGCCACTGCTATTGACCACCCCACTGGACCCAGCTCTTCCATGGGCTTGTCTGTCCTTCTGTAAGCCTGTGGCTGACAGGACAGCCCATCCAGCCATCCCTGGCCACACACAGCCTATTCTTTCAGTAACAACAGAACATTCCAGGTATAGAGGCTTGGGAGCTACCAGTATCCCATGTAAATACCCCAACAATACGGAGATGGGGCTACCTCATCCTAATTTTGCAGATTGTAACTCTGAGATCCAGAAAGCAAATGGTTAGTGGGGTCCAAATCCCAAAGTCACCTCTCTAGGCCACCCCATGCCACATGGCAGGCCAAGGGCCAGGCCCCTCGACAAGCTGTTTCAACCTATTGTCACCCTGGCCACTGCTGATCAGAGGCATGCCCCCTGCCCCATTCACGTGAGTCCACGTACCCCCCGAATGACCCAGGGCCATTTGTGTAGGTGACAGTGCTCAGTGCAGGTCTCCAGGCCTGTCTCATATGGGGACATCTGGGGCCAGCCAGGCTGCTCAAGACGAAGACCATTGGGCCCATCTATTCGATGCCCTCTCAGTGGTGAGACGGGGAGACAGAGGCCCCGAGAGGGGCAGTGCTGTGTCCAAGGTCACACAGGAAGGAACAGAAACTGGGCTCATGACTTTCCGGCCAGAGATGTGCTGCCCCTCCTGATGCCACAGGATGGGAGGAGACAGGAGGGAGCCAGGTCAGCTCTGGACCCACTTGGAGAGATGAGCAGAGCTGTCTTCCAGCTCACAGGGTCCTCTCACTCCTACTGTCCCCTAGAGTCACGGGTCAATCCTCCCACACAGATGGACGGACACCACTGTGGTGACTGCCAAGTGTAGCCTTCACAGGCGCAGTCCTGGGAGTTGCTCCTGGAGGCCGATCGAAGATGGCCTTGGCCGAAGACAATCAGGAGCCAGAGCCAGAGGAAGCTAGGTCAGGGCCTGCTGGGGGGCTCACCGGGGAACTTCCAGCCTCAAGCTTGTCCTAGTTAGCACTGGCCAAGCAACGTCCACCCCACTCCACCCACCACCTTCCCTGAACCACAGGCCTCTGAGGACCCCACACTCAGGCCGGGAGTGCGGGGTCGTGGAGGAGGCGATGTAGCCGACACTGCTCACCTGAGAGGGGCCTTCACCTCTTCTGGCCAGCAGCTCTGGTCAGTCAGGGCTGGCCACACCTCTGCCTCAATGCCCCACCTGCCCCAAGTACACTGCCTCCACAACAAGTGGCTCTCCAGGAGGATGAAGTTAAAACACACTTAAGAAAACCGGCCACGGGAAATAGCGTGTGAAGGAAAGGGAAGGGACTCGTTCAGAACTCTGCTCAGCTCCGCCACCGCCCAGAAACCTCTTCTGCAGCCTCCCGCCTCTGCCCTGCCCCAGAGAGATGACCTCTCCTTCTCCCATCCCCCACTGGGACTTAACCAGACGTGCAGCTCAGCCCCTATAACCCCCGACACCCATTTCTTCATTCCTGTTAATTCCTCTCTGGGTCCAGGCCACCCAAGCCTGGCCCAGAGCAGGCATCCCCCCTATCTGATCAACTGATGAATGAACTGAAAAAAGGGGAGCCCCTAACAGTGACGAATGCTGCTAATGTTTACGTGGTTACCTACACACGTGTGCTGGGTGCCTCCTCTGCTGGCTCCACGCCAGATCTCAGTGTGCAGAGGAGCCACAGATGGATGCAGGAGCCCCCAGCACATCCCCCAGCCCGACCCAGAGGAGAGGAATCAGCTCAGCAGGGCCCCCAAGAGGCTCGCAGGTGCCTTCTCCACCCCCTAGAAGGTGNCAATGGATAGAAGTGCCAGGAGAACAGAATTCATATTAATGGTGTGGCTCAGTTGGTTGGGCACCACCCCGCAAAGCAAAAGGCTGCCAGTTCGATTCCCAGTCAGGGTGCATGGCTGGGTTGTGGGTTCGGTCACCAGTCAGGGCGCATATGAGAGGCAACCATTCAATATTTTCCTCTTGCATTGATGTTTCTTTCCCTCTTTTTCTCCCCCTCTCTAAAAATAAATCAATAAAGTCTTTAAAGTATACATATATATTGGGGAGAATTTTTCCTTCCCAGGACTACCCCACAGCACAGGAATGAGCTGCGTTATAGACGATGACTCCCATCACTGGGTGTCCAAGCAGGAGACGCTCAGCCCGAGCTGGAAGTCTGCTCAGCCCCAGCACTGACCTCCGCCTGCCGGAGCCGACATTTTCCAGCTGGCTTGGGCGATGCCTCTGGCCACTGCTATTGACCACCCCACTGGACCCAGCTCTTCCATGGGCTTGTCTGTCCTTCTGTAAGCCTGTGGCTGACAGGACAGCCCATCCAGCCATCCCTGGCCACACACAGCCTATTCTTTCAGTAACAACAGAACATTCCAGGTATAGAGGCTTGGGAGCTACCAGTATCCCATGTAAATACCCCAACAATACGGAGATGGGGCTACCTCATCCTAATTTTGCAGATTGTAACTCTGAGATCCAGAAAGCAAATGGTTAGTGGGGTCCAAATCCCAAAGTCACCTCTCTAGGCCACCCCATGCCACATGGCAGGCCAAGGGCCAGGCCCCTCGACAAGCTGTTTCAACCTATTGTCACCCTGGCCACTGCTGATCAGAGGCATGCCCCCTGCCCCATTCACGTGAGTCCACGTACCCCCCGAATGACCCAGGGCCATTTGTGTAGGTGACAGTGCTCAGTGGAGGTCTCCAGGCCTGTCTCATATGGGGACATCTGGGGCCAGCCAGGCTGCTCAAGACGAAGACCATTGGGCCCATCTATTCGATGCCCTCTCAGTGGTGAGACGGGGAGACAGAGGCCCCGAGAGGGGCAGTGCTGTGTCCAAGGTCACACAGGAAGGAACAGAAACTGGGCTCATGACTTTCCGGCCAGAGATGTGCTGCCCCTTCCTGATGCCACAGGATGGGAGGAGACAGGAGGGAGCCAGGTCAGCTCTGGACCCACTTGGAGAGATGAGCAGAGCTGTCTTCCAGCTCACGGGGTCCTCTTACTCCTACTGTCCCCTAGAGTCACCGGTCAATCCTCCCACACAGATGGACGGACACCACTGTGGTGACTGCCAAGTGTAGCCTTCACAGGCGCAGTCCTGGGAGTTGCTCCTGGAGGCCAATCGAAGATGGCCTTGGCCGAAGACAATCAGGAGCCAGAGCCAGAGGAAGCTAGGTCAGGGCCTGCTGGGGGGCTCACCGGGGAACTTCCAGCCTCAAGCTTGTCCTAGTTAGCACTGGCCAAGCAACGTCCACCCCACTCCACCCACCACCTTCCCTGAACCACAGGCCTCTGAGGACCCCACACTCAGGCCGGGCAGTGCGGGGTCGCGGAGGAGGCGATGTAGCCGACACTGCTCACCTGAGAGGGGCCTTCACCTCTTCTGGCCAGCAGCTCTGGTCAGTCAGGGCTGGCCACACCTCTGCCTCAATGCCCCACCTGCCCCAAGTACACTGCCTCCACAACAAGTGGCTCTCCAGGAGGATGAAGTTAAAACACACTTAAGAAAACCGGCCACGGGAAATAGCGTGTGAAGGAAAGGGAAGGGACTCGTTCAGAACTCTGCTCAGCTCCGCCACCGCCCAGAAACCTCTTCTGCAGCCTCCCGCCTCTGCCCTGCCCCAGAGAGATGACCTCTCCTTCTCCCATCCCCCACTGGGACTTAACCAGACGTGCAGCTCAGCCCCTATAACCCCCGACATCCATTTCTTCATTCCTGTTAATTCCTCTCTGGGTCCAGGCCACCCAAGCCTGGCCCAGAGCAGGCATCCCCCCCCCATCTGATCAACTGATGAATGAACTGAAAAAAAGGGGAGCCCCTAACAGTGACGAATGCTGCTAATGTTTACGTGGTTACCTACACACGTGTGCTGGGCGCCTCCTCTGCTGGCTCCACGCCAGGTCTCAGTGTGCAGAGGAGCCACAGATGGATGCAGGAGCCCCCAGCACATCCCCCAGCCCGACCCAGAGGAGAGGAATCAGCTCAGCAGGGCCCCCAAGAGGCTCGCAGGTGCCTTCTCCACCCCCTAGAAGGTGAGCAAAGCCTCTGGAAGAACACCAGAGTGGCAGGCGACCACTTTCCTGGATGGCCCTTCAAACACCCAGATTCTCAAAGCCCAGTCCCCAAATTCAGCCTCACAGTGCTGATCCGTGGGGGCTGCTGGTCACCAAAGGAGCGACCACTGCAGTTAGAAACACACCTGCTGTGCCCGGCACCCATCTGCAAAGAAGATTCCATCAGGAAGAGTAGAAGGAAAGATGTCCTCCGGGGCCGCACAGGCGCTCACAAGCAGTGGGGGAGTCTGGGCCCGCCTGAGGCTCCCTCTTCAAGCAGAGGCTTTCTTTGGAGGATTGTGTACCTATGCTACCTGGCACCTATGTTCGGTTTTATATGAAAAAGTGTTTGAAATTACTCATTAGGTAAATATCTTAACACCCACCCACCCCCTCTAAGCCACCTGCTTCATTCCTGAGTACAAATGATGCACCGGAAAGGTGGCCCACGCCGACCCTGGAGGTGCACTGCTTCTGGCCCACAGCCCGGCCCTCACACCCACACCACAGGCAGACCAGCATTTAGGAACCCCCAATTACGGGCCCTTTCCCTACAACACCTATGGGAGTGAGAGGACAGAGGACAGGGAGTTGTGGAGGTGGGCAGAACTTTCCGGGTACCATTATTTGAGCGCATGCTCACAGAAAAGAATGCCTTCCCGTGAGCACAGATGCAAGACGTGTTCATTCAATTCAACTCCATGCCCAAGAGACTTCTGGGTCCCCAGAGCTGAACTAAGGCCATGGGACCACGCATACAGGTCTCCAGCCACAGGCGTAGGAGCAAGGTCCTAGGGAGGGGCCTCATTAGGACAGACCTGGGTGTGAGGTGACAAGCGGGGGGCAAGAGGTCAACACCAGGACGCTCATGATCATCTCCTAAGCAGATCATTTTCTCTAATGACAAAACAGGCTTATGTGATACAGAAAACACAGTAATCACAGAAGAGTATAAAAGGCTATAAAACAAAATCTACAACAGCTTCCATCTTCAAATTTTCCTAAGGGAGAAGCAAAAACCACTTCGTTGGACAAAACTGGTGCATAAGTGAAAGCCAGTAACTTGGGCTCAATGTGATGAACTCTTGTTTACTTAGAATTCCTCTCCATCTGAATGAGCCACCATGGGAAGTACCAAGTGCTCCATCCCTGGAGGAAACCAAGCAGAAGCCGCATAAACACCCATTAGGGACGCCATGGTTTCAGTAATGGGTGGAAGATGGTCTCAGTCTCTAAGATCACCTTCAGCTGTGGGAAAGGAGCCCACCCACGCCATCCTGCATGCCCACCAGCCCTGTGCCAACTCACCCACGGGTGTGTCCTCGCTGATCAGCAGGTATGTGTCAAAGAAGTGGTTGATGAAGAAGGGCAGCCGGTTCACCTGGCCTGGAAGTCAGAGGACAAGAGCGTCAGTCAAGTACCCTCATACCAGCTTCACGCATTCTCCAAGGAGACACAGGGCTGTCGGGGCGGCAGCGGGCACTGAATCTGTGTCCAGTGCCATGGCCCCCTTCCTCAAGGCAAATGGCTGTCAGGTTGCGTGGTCAGCAAGGCCACATGTGGCTCCAGCCCACACTGAGATGTGTTGAAGTACAAAGCACACACAGGATTTCAAAGACTTGAAGGAAAAAGTGAGTGTAAAACACCTCGTTCATCTTTCGTGTCGATTACATGTTGAATTGATAATATTGTGGATGTACTGGGTTAAGCAAAACGTATTTTTAAAATGAACATCACCTATCTCATTTCTAATGCAGCTCCTAGAAAATCCTCAATCGCACACAAAATTCACAATGTATTTTACCTGGGCAGCCTGGGCCCAGGTGGAAGGTGGACATGGCAAGGACAAGGGCTGTCTGCCGTGACGACCGCCACGGCCCTGGAGCCCAGGAAAGGGCCCCGCACCCAGAAGGCCCCCAGTAGTAATAATAATACTAACACGACTACTAATAATGGCTGCCACCCATGGACCCTTTTTCTGTGCCAGCCACTAATACCGTCTCCATCCAGCCTCATGGTATGGCAGTGTGCTGCCATGGCCCCGTTTCTCTGTTCGGGGAAACGAGACTTAGAGGAGGTAGAAGAACTCGCCCAGGGTCACGCAGTTAGCAAGGGGCAGGCCGTATGGGAACTCCGGGCAGGTAAGCCGGTATCACTCTGAGACACCCTGGAGTGGGGGCTGGCACGGGAAGGAGTCAGGGTGATACCTGTGTGGGCTGGGAAACTTCACATCTACGAAGAGCTCCCCTGCACACCACAAGTCCCCCCGCGCCACAACTCCCTAAGGCTGGTTTCACCTATCCCCTGAGTCCTCTTCTAATGGTCTTTCATAGTGAGACATAATAAAAATATATGTGGGCCCTGGCTGGTGTGGCTCAGTAGATTGAGTGCTGGCCTATGAACCAAAGGGTCACCAGTTCAATTCCCAGTCGGGGCACATGCCTGACTGGGTTGCAGGCCAGGCCCCCAGTTGGGGGCATGAGAGAGGCAGCCGCACGTTGAGGTTTCTCTCCCTTTCTCCCTCCCTTCCCCTCTCTCTAAAAATAAATAAATAAATAAAATCTTAAAAAAAAAGAAACATATTTGGTGTTTGTCTCCAGTTGCTGGCAGAGTTCCAAAAACGGTGGGAACTTATAGAGTGATAGCAATGTCTGGTGTTCGTCATAAGGAGTCCCTTATGACCACACCTGAATTTATGCCAAGGAGGCGACTTTGGGCGGAGCCTCTAGCCAGCCTCAGGATGGGGCGGGTCATTTGAAAGACTGGGTGCCCGTGCCTAGAGGGTGGGGCACCTGGGGTGGGCAAGGGAGTGTGGGCCCCGCCCTCACCCCATATCTCGTCTTATGCATCTCTTTCACCTGAGTCACGCCCTTTATATTAAGCCAACAACGCAAGTAAAGTGTTTCCCTGCGCTCTGTGAGTTGTTCTAGATCATTGAACCTGAGGGTGGGCCATGGGGACCCCCCAATGTATAGCCAGTTGGTCAAACATACAGGTGGCCTGGGCCTTGCAACAGGCCCCTGAAATGGGGGCCTGTACTCTTAAACCCATGGATCTGTGCTAACTTCAGGTTCTTAGTGTCGGTTGGTGTCCAGAGAACTGGTGGTTGGTGTTGGAAAACAAGCAAAAGAGACAGGCGAGGGCACTTCCCGTCAGCTGCTGCCAACCAGGGGCAGTGGCTCCTTCTCTCACGGGGCTGACATTGTGCGGCACTCGCCATAGACAGGGCTGCTGGGTCATCGGGGCTTTGAATGTGGGCAGGGGTAGCCCTCTCTTCCGGCACCCCTGCGGACCTGAGGCTCCCTCAGAGCTTGGGCCAGGCTCAAGAACATGAGGGCCGACTCACAGACCGTTGAGGTCAGGGGCAAGGGGGGAGTACTCCCCCCGCCTGAGATGCCTCCTAGTGGGGACCGGGCAGCACTAGCAGCGTCTTTTCCTCCTCTCCCCAGTCCACTCAGGCAGCCAGGGTGATGCTGTTTCTGGATCCTCGAACATCCTGGCCTTCCATTTACTGGCCAGGACTACTGGTCCTTCTGCCTTCGTGTGGTAACTTCCTATTCATCCTTCAAGTTTCATTGCAGATGTCCCTTCTTCTGGGAAGCCTTCCCTGACCACCTCAAGTGTGCATATGCGTCCACACACACCCCATCTGCCCTCTCACGTCAGGAACTCACAGCCCCTTACACACACTGTAGCCTCAGAAAGAAGCCGGTGGCCGACGGCCTTGCCTTCATTTGGAACCTACCTTCCTGTGCCTCCTCCCCATGCCTCAGTTTACTCATGTGTAAGAGAGTGATCAGAATAGGACCCACATCGTGGCTGTCCTGGGGATTACATGAGATTACACACATAAAGTGCTGGCGCTGTGCCTGGCACACAGCAGTATTCGATAAATGGTAGAGCTGTTGTTAATATTGGTAAGAATAACAGGGCTGCCTGCTCAGCCTGAGGAGAATGATCCCTGCTGGGGGCCCCGGACTGAGCGAAGGGAGGAGGCTTGGCGGTGCCCGGAGAATTCAGTGGCAGCCTTGGGCTTGTGGGGAGAAAACAACTGCCCGGAGCAGCACCCTTTATTTTAAATTTTATTTTACAGGACCTGCCAATAATCAGCTGCTGAGAGCTCTGCACGGGCAGCTGGGCAGAATGCAGGGGACACGCACCGCCTGCCACACACCAAGCAGGACCTGTATTCTTGGAACAGGCCTGCCACCCTCATGGGCCTGGTGGGAGGCCTTGGGTGGCCAGTGTGGCACCTGGGGACTGGGAGCGGGCTGATGGGACGGGGCAGAAAGGGGCGTGCTGATGGGTCACTTGCTGTTTTAAAAATTACTTTTAAGACATAAAGGCTGTGTCCTCCAGAGGCAAAGCCACTGTCCCGGAGCTTGGAGACTTCCAGCGAGGTGGGAATGGGAGTGGACACACGTGCTGATGTCAGGTGAGCAGTGGGCAGCCCCACGCCAGGCGCCTCACACCCAGTGCCTGGGGACTTCCTGCAGGCCCAGCAGAATGTGCACGGGCCGGGCCAGGGAAGGACGGAATGAGGCAGGCCTGTTCTTCACAGCTTACCAACACACCCACAGGTGAAGGAGTGCCTGGGGGTGCACTGGGGCCAGAGGAGAGAGGGCAGGAAGGTGAAGGGCTGACAAGGCGGTTTGGAATCTAGGGGGCACTTGTCCCTAAGCCTGACCCATTGCTCAGCGATGGGAACAGAAACCAGCAGGGCCAGGGTGTCAGTGGCAAGCCAAGAAGAGAGGCAGCGTGGTGTGGTCTGGGGACAAGGCAAATGCTAGGGGCTGCGGCAGGTGCGGAAAGGGCACAGTGGGAAGACAGTGCCCTTCAGTCCCTAGGTCTGCCACAGCCTCACCAGGCCAAAGGAATGACATTGGCCGTGTCAGATGGGGACCGGGAAGAGGGTCTGTGCCCAACAGTGGGAGAGAGAGACACATACATACACGCAGCACAGGCTGGTTTTGCCAGAGTTGCTGAGTGGCCTCAGGCGACGGACTTACCCCCTGCTGTCAGTGTCCCACTCTGCTCTTTAGAGACAGACACAGCTGACAATAAAAGAGCTGCCACTCGTTTACACGTCGGCTGTGCCAGGCACCACCCTGAGTGCCTGGTGTACATATTTACCCCTCTGATCATTTTGACAGCCAAGCAGCAGAGTCCCACGGCCCTTCCTATTTTGCAGGGAAGGAAGCCGGGGCACAGGGAAGCCGAGAGACTAGCCCGAGGGAGCCCTTGGAGAAGTGGGGGGAACCCAGCAGTCCTGCTCTGTGCCGTTCCCTTGCGCCCCCCGTGGGTGGGTCGGAGTCCTCCAGGGGACCCTGCCACCTCTGGTGAGGAAGGCAGCTGGGTGTGTGCATCTGTTCTATTCATGTACATGATATACACATTATATATGTATGATTTCTTTTGGGGGGCTGGGGGGGTGTGAGTGTCCAAGTCACAGAGTCTGGAGGAGGCCAGGGAGAGTGGCCTGACTACCACTGTCTAGCTGACCCAGAGGGTCAGAGCTGGCTGGTCTCAGGTGCCCCCTGGGAAGGCCTCCCCTGGGGGAAGGAGGCAGCACCTTCACAAAAGCCCATGGCCCTGGCCAGGTGGCCCAGATGGATGGAGCATTGGCCCATACACCCAAAAGGTTGCAGGTTCGATCCCCAGTCAGGGCACATGTGGGAGGCAACCGATCAATGTTTTTCTTGCCCACTGATCTCTCTCTCTCTCTCTCTCCCTTTCTCTCTCTATAAACAAAACAAAACATATCCTCTGGTGAAGATTTAAAGAAACAACAAAGCCCCTGTGCAGGATCAGAGACCTGAGCTGTGCTTTGAACGACCTTGGGCCAGCCACTTCTCAAGGCATCAGTTTCTCCTCTGCAGAATGGGCCGGGAGTGAGAGAGGGTCTGAGACCCCCCCCATCCCCTCCCCGGCTCTGCCCCAAGAGTCTCTGACTGCACCGTGACCCTGGGCTACCTGGAAGGCAGTGAGCCCCATCACAGGAGTGCTCCAGTAGAGACCCCTCCAAGCACTGAGGCCCAGAGAGGGGACAAGTGTCCAGGCACTTCCCGGCAGCAGGATGCCAGTGTCACTCCAACAAGCTTGAGGCTGTGGCTTCCTGCAGAGGCTCCGGCTCCCTGGAGTGGGAGAAGAAGCTGGCTTCCCTCAGGAACGTGTCTGCCTGTCGCCAGGCACACCATGCCCACAGCTCTTCCCCCGGGACACCCTGGACCCCAGGGACCTGGTGCCAGCTGTGCCTGCTGCCCTGGCCTTCCTTCGGATCAGACCGAAGCTCTTCGATCCTGTGGTCCAGGAGAGGCAAGTGCCCAGGCCTTTCCTGGCCTCCTCGGTGGGCACTAGAGCTGGCCCTGACCCGGCTGCCATAGACCCAGGAGAAGGAGGGCTAGTCCTTCTGCAGAGAGAAAAGGCCCTTGGCCTCCTCACCTTGCTCAGGCTCTTCCCTCCTGCAGGATTCCCCACTTCCCAATCCCCTATCTTAAAACTACCTCTCAGTCTTTAAAGCCTAGATTGAATGCCTCCCTTCTGGCAGGGTGTCTCCTAGCCCCGCAGGTCCCATTAATCTTTCCTTCTGATGGGCTTCTCTGGGGCAGCCCAGAGAAGGTCCTTTATTACCAACCACTCTCTTCACCCTGCATCAGAGTAAATCCTAGTTATGTCTTTCTCACCTGAGAGCCTCTGAACTCAAGAATGAGTCATTTCTTCCACACCTGCAGAGCTGGCGCAGGAGACACACACAGTAGGTACTCAAAGGACAGCTGGAGAACTGTGCCCAACTGTGGCCAGTCCTGCATCCCAGAAGGACGGCTCAGGGTCACAGATGCCTCCTTCCCTTAGAGCTCAAGTATTTCTCAAGGCTCCTCCCACCCCCTCCAGTGCCCCAGGCCCTGGGGACGGGTATTTTCGGCCCTGTGAGAGCTGCAGGAGCCCAGAGAGGGAAGTGTATACCCAGTCACGCAGCAAGGCGGGGCTCCAGAGTCCCAGAGCAGCCCTGGCCCATGCTGGCTGTGAGGGAAAAAAGAATTAAACTTACCCCAGCATCCAGAGATCAGCACAAAAAGCCAGAGCACGTGGCAGCTGGTAGCAACGTGGCACCTCATGGCTCCTGGGGACACAAAGAAAGCAAGCATGAGAATCCTCCTATTGGGGGGGCTGCTCTTTAAGGCCCTCAAGCCCTCCCCACCCCTGCAGCTCCAGGGAGAAGGACAAAGAGGGAGTCAGCTCCAGTGGACGGAGGGGCAGGCTGTGTCGTTGGGTTTTATCATCGTCCAGTCCCAGGTATTACAGAGCAGCCTGGGAGTGACTGGCCTGGGGGCAGGGGCAGCATGCCCTCTTCGTCCTTGTGGGGGCCGGCTGCTCGGCCATGGGTGAAGCTCTTCAGCGGCACCACTACAGGGTCACAACATATTCTGGGCCCAGTGGGTGGAAGGAGGAGCTGCTGCCTCCATCCTCCAGAACAGCATCCCGGGTGAGTGATGGAGCCTGTTTAGTTTGGGGACAGCGATCGGAGATGGGTGCTGAGCAGGAAGACAGGGGTCTAAGAGTGGGCTGGGCAGGCCCACTGCCCCTGCCTTGCTCCAGCCTAAGTGCTCGACAGGCATGTATTTCCTGTTGTTGTTTTTTTTAATATCCACCATATTATCCCCTAACATTAATTATGAGTTACAGGGCTTAAAAAGGCACAGAGAGGGGACAAGTCTTTGGAAAGTTGGAGCTGAAAGTGTGGGGGCTCAGAGCAAGCTCCAGAGAGATCTGGGAACCGCCCCCCAGAGGCTTGGCAAGGCAAGATCCCATGTCTAAGAGTGGTGGGAGGTGGCCTGCCTGGCCCCGTTGCAGCAGCGCTGTGGTCCCTGGCTCCTCCTTCTCACCCCTGCAGTGGCTGGGGACAGGCCTCCCTGGAGACTGGCAGAGACATCCGAGGGGCCTGGGCCCCTCAGCTGCTATTCCCACTGAATTGTCAGCCCTGTTAGTGCAGGGACCTGGCCCACTCGCCTCCGTACCCCCACAGGGCCTAACCCAGCTCACTCAGCATTCTTCGGTGAGCATACCCTGGGCACCCTGCCTGGGCAGGCCGCCCTCCTGGCCCACAGGCAGGGTCTGAAGGCTGGGAGTCATGACACTATTTGCTCAGAGACCCCCACCTAGTGAATGGGGGTCCACCATCTGGACCCAAGTTGACATGCTGCCTCCCTTATCAACAAGTGATCAGAAAAGACACTGGGAGGTAGAGGGAACCGGAGGAAAGGAGTTTTTTTATTAATTAATTAATTTTTTTTTAGAGAGAGGGAGAGGGAGGGAGGGAAACATCAATGGGCTGCCTCTCACACGCCCCCAACAAGGAATCGGGCCTGCAACCCAGGCATGTGCCCTGACCAGGAATTGAACCAGTGACCTTTCACTTTGTGGGACAACACTCAGCCAACTTTAGCCTCACCAGTCAGGGCTAAAGGAAAGGATGTTTTTAGATTCTCCCCTATCTCTGCATGATCTAGGCACAAGAAATTCAAAAAAGGCCAGGAGCTCAGATCACTTATTCCGTGTCTGGCGTGGCCTCTCTCCGGGGCCTGTGCCCGAGGGGACAGTGCAGTGACACCCCCCCATGTGGTCCAGACCCACGCAACATGCAATGGCCCATGGCACCCTTTTGTTTTTCTTCTAATGGTGTACTTAAAATGTTCTAATTACGAGATATGAAGCAGCCATTTGAAGAATAAAAGATGCTAAGATATATTTCAATAAAGACAATGTCCTCATCATCTCTTTGCATTCCTGCCCCCAACCCTCGAGTTTCTGAATGCCAACAGCCTATCCCAGGATGCAGCCTGCAGCTTCTCAGGGGCCGGGCGGGGGCTCTAAATGAGGGAGACACCTGGTGGCTGGGGACGGTGGCCATTCTGAGGCCACATGCTCTGTCCAAAAGTGACAGCGGCTGGTGTGTTTCAGCCAAGAGGGAATGTGGGCCCTGGGTGTCCAGAGGTTCTGATTTTTCTCAATAAATAGCTAGAAATTCGGCTATTTACATGCATCCAACTTTTAAATGTTGGCAAATAATTCCATTTTTGTGAGCCAAACACGACTGGTTTGCTAGCCCGAGGGCCAGTTTGGGCCGGGCATGCTTCTCCCGGGCCTTCTCCGCACCCAGGCAAGGGCGCTCACAGTGCACACACTTAAGGAGCAGGGGCTGCTGTCCAGCGTTAGAACAACAGTCTCCACACACAAAAGCACCTTGCTCTCTCATGTCGTAATATTCCACAGAAACCCCTACAGGTCCACATTGCTCTATCGACCTCCTCCTTTCTAAGAGCTAAGTAGAAGTTCACAAATGACGTGTGGTATTGGGAACACCCACTGCTGGGCATTTGGCAGTTCCTGGTTCCCGCCACCCCGGGCAATGCCGCTGTGGACACATCTCTGCATGTCACTGTGTTGGGACTTCGACGGCTCTCATTCTGCACATTGATGTTTCATTGCACTCACTTTTTCATTGGAAAAAATTATGCTTTTATTTTTTAATTTTTTTATTTATTTTTCAGTTAGAGTTGACATACAGTATTATGTTAGTTTCAGGTGCACAGCCCAGTGATCAGACATTTAAATAACTTGTGAAGCGATCGTCCCGATACATGCAGCAGCCTGGGACTTGGGCGGTTCTTGAGCCTGGTTCTCTAACAGAGGGATCGCAGGGTCAATTGTACACGATGCAGAGCAGAGCGTGTGTGTGAGCTGCTGCGGCTCGGCTCTGCCATGTTGCCTCCTGGAAAGGTTGCAGCAGTTCCCGCCAACAGGGCATGAGAGGGCCTCTGTGCCCACCTGGAAGAGATCGCTCTTTTAAACGACTGCCAATGAGACGCATGAAAAATGGTACAGCCTTGTGGCTTTAATTTGCATTTCTCTAACTACTAGTGAGGCTGAGCAAGGCGCCTCTTACTAAACGTGCAAACCACTTTCCATCTGTTATCTTTATTCCACTCTATCCTGCGAAGAGGCTGGCCAGCATCGCTAGCATTAGCCCTGATTTACAAGTGGAGAAACCAAGGCACAGAGCAATTCAGTGACAACCTGACATCTCATAGTGAGTGAGTGTCTTTAAAAATTTTTTTCCATTCCTCCACCTTTCCAAACCAGATGTTATGAGGATTAAACAACATCTGGTAAGAGCATCACCTAGCAATGGCTGGGGAGAGCACACCACTCTGCCGGGGTCTGCAGGAAGTTCTCAGTGGGAGGAAGGAAGGGCGGGAAGGAGGAAGGAAGCGAACAATTATTAGAAAATTCCCACAGGCCAGGGACTGCCACGGGGCATTATTCTTATTCAATCTTACAAAATCTTTCTATGACAAGGTATCTTGTCCCCGTTTTACAGACGAGGACGTGAAGACCCGGCGGGGCCAGTCTAGAATTAGAACCAAGCCCCACACTATTTCCATCACACCTTTCTGCTCCCCACACCTTACAGCCACCCCATTCCCTAATCTGCGAAGGGGCAAGGTGCAGCCCCTTCCTCTGGGAGCTCAATACACATGCCCAACCCAATACACGGGACACATGTCTGCCCAGAAGTGAGCACGCACACACAACGCATACATGTGCCTGATGCATCTGCTTTCCCGGGTGCTGGCTCCGACTCTGACACCTCCGGGCACCCTGCGCCCCCAGCCTCTCTCCTTAAATGTCTGTTCACCTCCTTTCCCTTCAGAGGTGATCACGCTGCTTCAGTGCGCACCCCCATCTGTCATTCAGGGGCAGCCAAAATGGTCCTAACTGTGCAGGATTGGCAGGGGCCACCTCCAGAGCATCCAGAGGCAGGGGCAATCTCCCCTCCATCATGACTCTCCATCCTCACCTGGGGACAAGGGGGACAGACACTAAGATGTGGTGGCACAGACTTCAAAGACTGAGGCGAAATAGCCTGGCCAAGGTGGGCCCATCTTGCTGCTGGGTTTTCCCTGATATCCCAGATCTTGTTCCTCCTCTGCCTGCTTTGGCTTTGCAGAGGAAAGTGAGGCTCAGAGGCAGCAGAGGCCAATGGCAGTGACAAGAGGACCTGGGCCCCCACCTCCAGCCAGGGCATTGTGATAGATGCTGCCTGTGGCTGCTGGGTTTCCCTTGGCACTGGGGCTGTGAAGAGTGACATGCACCCCTGGGGGGAGAGCCTGATCTTGTTCTTCCCTGAGCCTCCTGGCCATCCCACCTCCTGTCCAGCAGAACTGTAAGGCCAAGTCCATTGTGGGAGGCCACACCATGCTCAGGACGAGGCCTGAGCTCTCACCGACCCTCACCTGTCCCTGCGGGACAGTAACACACAGGTACATGCTTCTGTGCTGAGCTTCCTCCCTGGGCCTGGGAAGAAATTGCAACTACCTGCCCCAGAGGTGTGAGCAGGGTCACAGCCAGCTGCCCCCAAATTTCTCATGGCCTAGGTCAGAGCCATTCTTACAGGAAGCCTTTCAGAAATCGCTCAAACACACCCACAGCCAAGAAAACAGAGCCAGGCCCCAAAGCCCTCAGGCTTCCAATTCCCTTGTCCTTCTTTGTGCCAAGCCCAATGCCAGGCACTGTTGGAGGGCACAGGGCCATGAAAACAGTTGGGAGCATGTGCTAGGGGTCAAGTAAGTGGGAGAGACTGTCGCAGCTTGGGCCACCAGGAGAGAGAAATCTAAGCTCTTCTAGAGAAGGTGAGCTGTGAGCTGCACAGATTTCAAGGGATCGCAATGCAGACATTTTTGGAGCACACACTGCGTGCCAAGCTCTGGACGTATAATGCGCTCCACGTGCTGGGACTCAGAGAGGTTAAGTCAAGTGTCCAAGGTCACAGAGCCAGTGAATGGTCAAGGCTGGATTTGAACCCCATTCTGATGGCTGTCAAAGGTCAGTCTCTGGCCTTAGCCCTAACCCTTGCTGAGCTCAGACATCTGCCCCAGGACAGAGCCCAGGCCAAGGGCTTGGTAGGGAAAGCCTGGGAAAGAGCCTGCCTCCACTCGGAGGCCAATGAGCAGAGTGGGTGAGGATTCCAACATGCCTCAGAGCCCCCCTGTGCCGGGGCCGGAAGGGAGGCCGAGCAGCATGTGCCAGGAAGAAGGCATGGGGCAGGGGTGGCAGGCAGCTCCTCTTTAGTCTGCCTTCTGGGCTGTTGTTATCTCGTGGGCATTGCTTCTGGTACCAGCACCCATAAGACGATGCAAGCAGCGCCAACCCTGGCCCAGCCCCCGCCCCTCACCCTCCATGCCTCACTCTAGCACTGTCCTCGAGAGGCTAACAACCCCTTGTCCCTGGTGCGTGTGGGCTACAAAATTACGCAGACTCAGGGCACAGCCCTAATCACACTGGGTTCACCTTCTCCTGTCATCCACTCATAGGGACCTGCTGCTCCGGCAGGCCTGGGCCTCAGGCCGGCAGGGAAGGCTCAGCAGGTGGCACAGTTTCAGCACCAGGGTGTCACCCCACATGGGAATCACCCCCCAAATCAAATCAAAGCCCCTATTTATACCCCAGAGAGCTGGTGAGCTGCAGGGAGAGGCTTCTGGGCCAGGTCTGGCCACACTGCACACATCTGCCTGGACATTTTGCTGTGTACCAGGTACTGTGCTAGATACCACAGTACAGGAGAAAAATAAGTGGAACCTTGTCATGGGGGAGCTGACACTCCTGGGAAAGACCAACACAGACAGTGTGGGTGAGCAAGTTCTACAGAGTGTTCCGAAGGTAAGGGCTAAGGAAAGAGAAAAGGAGCAGAGGTGAGGGTCATCTGAGTATCATTGAAGGTGACACATGAACAAACACATGAGGAATCAAGAAAGTGAGCCTCTGTGTGGATATCTGGGAGAAACACCTTCCAAGCAGAGGGGACAGCCTGTGCAAAGGTCCTGAGGCACGTGTGCTAGTGTCCTTACGGAACAGTGAGGAGGCCAGGATAGTTAGAACAGGGTGCACAGTGGGGAGAGCTGCAGCAAACGAGGCCAGGGAGAGAGACGACAGGCCCTGGAGGGTCTCTGCAGGCCACTGACGTGGGTAAATGGGGAGCTGTGGTCTTCAGACAGCCAGGGGCGCTGTGAACGAATCGAGTGTCACAGCAGCTCTCCGGCTGCCGTGCTGAGGACTCACTGACGTTGGCAAAGACAGAAGCGGGCAGACAGGGCGGAGGCTACCGCAGCGAAGTGGGTGGGAGATCACTGGGGGCTGCAGCCAGGGACATGGGTGTGGGTGTGAGATCTGGCAGGTTCTGGATATATTTCTAGGCAGATCTGAGAGAATTTTCTTTTGAAAAGGATGTGGCTCTGCTAGAAAGAATCAAGCCTGAGGATTTTGGGCCAAGCCCCTGGAAGAGTGGAGCGGCCATTAACCAGCACAGGAGACAGCTGTGGGCAGACCTAGCCGAGGAGCAAGATCCGAAGTTCGGGTTGGTTTGTGGTGACTTTGCCGTGGCTGTTGACAACAAAGTGCCCTCAACCAGAGTTCAGGCCGGAGGTGCAGCTGGAGATGCAGATGTGGGAGTCATCAGCATATGAGGGGCCCTCAGAGCCACCAGAGGGACAGGATTCCTGAGGCTCCCACACCCCAAAGTTGAGGCAACTCAACTGAGAATCAATCAATATTTGAAAATTGCATGAAGAGCCTCGAAATGTGTACACCTGTGTGGCCCACCCATCCCGCTTCCGCAATGCGGGCTGCAGAAATTGTGTCTGCACACGGACACTAAGCCTCAGAAATGTTCACTGCTGCATCATTTATGACAGCGGAATAGCCCAGACCCCCAACAGGGGACTGGTTCCACTGCGGGGCACCCACGGGAAGCCCACAGAGGCCCGTGTATAGATATGCATGTGTGTGGGGGGGCAGCAGGTGGCTGCATGTACTGGACTGTTCCGTGAAGCCGTGATTTTATCTGAGTGGTGAAGCTATAGACGACTTGATCTTCTACATACTTTCTGTATTTTCCAAATTTTCTATAACATATACCCGATGGTTTTACAATCAAAGGCCTAGCTTATGCCCACCATACTGAAACACTGCCAGCCTGCGAACAGACAACTTTGATTTCTTTCTTATACTTTGCTGAGCCTCCCTGGAGGCAGCAGTCCTGGGTCGGAACACTGGAGGAACTGGGAAGGCCCTCGGTGGCCCTCTGGCTAGCTGCACCCTGTGCTCTTAGGCAGACCCTTCTAAGGACAGGGAGCCCCCTCCCTCGCAGGCAGTGGGCCCACGGCCAGATACCCTGCCTCTCTGCCCTGTGAGCCCAGCCATGCTACCTTCACACACTAGGAGCAGGAGGTCTGACCGTGCCCACCATCAGCAAGATGTCTCCGTGTTCCATCCATGGGGATGCACAAGCAGCAGAATGGGCTAGAACCAAGGCCTTCAAGGTGAGACCCAGGTCAGAAACTCAGCGCTGTACTGAGGGCTCTCCTTTCTTGGTAAGGACTAACAGTTTAAGAGAACAGTGTATTTTGCCATGACCAGGTAGCTCAGTTGGCTGGAGCATTGTCCTGTACACTAAAAGGGTGTGGGTTTGATTCCCAGTCAGGGTACATAGCTATGGTGCAGGTTCAGTCCCTGGCTGGGGTGCATAAAGGAGGCAACTGACCCTTTTTCTTCTCTCCCTCAACATTGATATTTCTTTCTCTCCCTTCCTCACTCTTAAATCAATGAGCATATTCTTGGGTGAGGTTTTATTATTTTTTTTAATTAAAGCACAGCGTGTACTCAAATGGTTATGTACACACACTGGGCCCTGTGAGCCCCTGCAGGCGATGTGTCCACAAAGAAGATGCCCACTGCCTAGGCATCTTGGGTTTGGTCCTCCAGCCCAACCTTGGAGGGCCCCTCCTTCCTGGCCCTACACCTTGTGCCAGGCTGGAAGAAGCAGGCTCCTCGCAAAGCTCCTCCTCATCTGTAGGGGTTTGACCAAATGCTCTGGACCAAACCCAAGAGGAAGGCTGGTTTCCTGGACAGGGACTGGAAGGTGTGTTTCTTGTTGCTTCCAGAGCAAAGAACACTCCCCTTTTCAGGGAAACCAGCGCCTTCTCGTCCCAACTCCTGGGGCAGGACCCTCATAATCGCCGTGTCCCACCTTGCTCTGCAGCCCGGTCGGAGGTGTGGGGGCAGAGGGTACACTCCGCCTGGTGACAGAAGTGCAGCCTCTGATCCCAGCGGGCAAGGGGCAAGACGGGACAGAGCCGGAGGAGAGGGGAAGGCAGGAGGGGTCTGAGCAGTGGCTCAGGTCCTTGGAGTGGGAGATTTTCACAGCAGGGCACCACGATTTAGTCTGAACTATTATAAATTCCCATAAAATCGGACGCACTCAACTTTGAATAGAAATACAAAAATACACTGCAGAAATCAAATACAATTTGGGGATTATTCACCACCACTACACACAGAGAGGTTCATGCATGCAAGGAGGCACCTGCAGACGATACCATTAGGGCCGCTAATGGGCAAGCCACTGTCAGCCACCAATGGCCACGCTTCAAAGCCCACACTATGCAGGCTGCTGGGTTTTAAGGCTGCTGTGATGGAAGGTCAGTAAGAAGGACCCTACCTGGAAGGGGGGAAAAGACCACCTCGAGGCCATTCCGTTCTTATGACCTTCTCTGGGTCCTTCCCTCAAGCTCCTATTGAGTGATGCCTGGGGATGGTTGGTGGGTGAGCAAGGCAGAGCTGGGAGGAGCACATTCTGGGACCCCAGGTGGGTGTCATAGTGGTCTAGCATCCTCCACATGAGGTCTGGTGTCTCTGAGTCCACTCAACCTATAGTTTTTTTAAAAACATTCAGCTGAAGATATATTTTGATTTATTCTGTCTGGAAGTAATACTGGACACGGCAAATAACTACACAAAAGGGTGTGCAGCGGGAATGAGTCTCCCTTCTCCTTCAGCAAGGACCCGGGTGGCTTCATGGAATGAGTGGCATTAGCCCCACGCCTCCTTCCCAGAGGCCGCCCATGAGGTAGCATTCCTGAAGTTCTGCGTGTGTATAAAGGGTACAGCACATAGGTATCTGCTCCTCTTTTAACAAAAATCCACATGTTATTCATTCTGTCCTGCACCTGGCTTTTTCACATGACAATACATCCTGAAGACGTTTCTGTTCAGTGTATTACAGAGCAGCCTCATTCTTCGCGGCAGCTGCAGAGTCTTCGACTATATGGGGAGACCACGGCTGATTTAATAAGTCCACTGCTGACGGACATGTAGGTGGTTTTTAACCTTTTCCTTTGACAAATAAAGCCACGGTGGATATCTTTTATTACTATGTCTACATACACGTATGACTACATCTAGAAAGAGGACATTTGCATGGTTTTCTAGCTGCTGACAAGTTCCAAAGAGGGTGCATCCAGTTGCGCTCTGCTCAGCAATTAAGAAAGGCTGGTTCCCCCACGTCTTTGCAGCACTGGGCACTCACTCTTTTTCAGGCTCCAAGAAAGGCAGCTGAGGCTTCTGACCCCCAACCCCCAGCCCTATCAGAGCTAGGAGGAAAATGGGGTTGGTCAAGGCCAGCGTTCTCCTGTCCCCCCAACTCACCAGCAAGGCTGTAGCTAACAGCACCTTGTCTAGTGCTCGGGTACGTTACTGAAATCTGCATCATCCACTCACTGGGGTCACTGCCAGTCACTGCACCCCATGTTCTCCCTCTGTGCATCGGCCAGCTTGTTCTATCCACCTGGAGCACACCTGGCTCCACCTTTAAGGTGTAACGCTAATGCCACTCATTCCATGAAGCCACCTGGGTCCTTGCTGAAAGTGGGATCCTCATCTCTCAACCCTTCTAGATTTTTGAAGGCAGCTATCCCAGCTGGGTGGGTTATTCAGGCATGCACACACCTTCCTTTCCCCAAAAGACTCAGCTCCTTGCAAGCAAAGTCTACTTTACCTCTCAGAGCCATTTGCCCACTTAACATCCATCCCCTCCTGGATGTCTCTAACATTTCATGTATCTGGAAGTGTTCAGTTTCTTCTCCAAATGAGTTCCCATTCTTGCCTTTTCCATCTTGGTAAATTTGCCTCCATGGATACATTATTTTGATTCATTCAGTTAATCAGTATGCAATGCATCCAACAAGTGGCACTTTCCTCCTTGCCCCTTGGATCAGCCTATCTCAGGTGCACTACCCTCTTTCAGCCTCAAACCTGCTGAGTTCATTCCCACCCCTTGGCCATCACTGTGGTTGATCAAATCATTGGTCCCAACTCTTCACTCGTGTAGGAATAGGCATCTACACCCCTGCTGGGGTCTCCTGGTGGCCAGAGTATGATGTGCCACCCTTTATGTTGGGCTTGGCCATGTGACTTGCTCTGACCAATGAATGCTGAGACCAACCTTCACATTAGCAGAAGAATGACCCCTGTGCCCGGGGGTCTTGCCTTTTGGGCTCTTGCCTTTCAACCTGCGAAGAGCATGCCCCAGATGGAACAAAAATGCTAAACCAACACAGGGCCCAGCATTAAGGTCAACTGCCCCTAGGCTAGATTTGCTAGCCCTCCACTCGACCCGCAGACACAGGAGTGAGAGTGCACGGTTACTGCGGTGGTTGGTAATGCGACTTTATTGAGACAACAAGTGGCTGAGGCTAAAGCTCTGAGACCTATCTAACCACATAGGAAAACACAGAGGGGGTCCATGACATTGAGTTTGGCAAAAACTTCTTGGACATAACAAACACCAAAAGCACACCCAATAAAAAAAGATAAATTGTACTTCATTAAATGAAAAAGTTCTGTACATCAAAGAATATTATGAACAGTGTAAAACAGCAACCCACAGGAAATATTTGCCTATGCCATATCTGATAAGGAATTAATATCTAAAGTATATGAAGAACTCCTAAAACTCAACAGCAAAAAAAAAAAAAGATTCAAAAATGGGCAAAGGATTTGAACAAAAATTTTTCCAAAGGAGATATATAAATGGCCAAAAGGCATATGAAATCATGCTCAACATTATTAGTTATTAGAGAAATGCAAACCAAAATCACAATAAAATACCACTGCACACCCATTAGGATGGCTCGTATAAAAAGAAAACATAAAACGGGCGCTGGCAAGGATGCGGAAAAAGTGAGACTCTGGGGCATTGCTGGTGAGAATATAAAATAGTGTAGCCACTATGGAGAACAGTGTGGCGATTCCTAAAAAAAAATTGAGCATGTAATTCCATATGAACCAGCAGTTCCACTTCTGGTATGTACACAGGGGAACTGAAACCGTGGACTCGATCACAGACACGGACAACAGCATGTGATACCACAGGGAGAGGAGGCGGGGGAGGCAGAAGAGGACAAAGGGGACATAAATGGTGAGGGAAGGAGACTGGGCCACACAATACAATATTCAGGTGAGGTAGAGAGCTGTGCACCTGAGACCTACAAAATTCTATTAACCTATTTCACCCCAATAAATTCAACAAAGAAATAAAATTTTTGAATCTATAAAATAAAGTGTAAAAATAAGAAAACAGACTTGAACAGATGTTTGTACACCAGCATTATTTAGAATAGCATTATTCAAAAGAGCCAAAAAGGTGGAAGCAACCCAAATGTCCATTAATGGATAAATGGATCAATGAAATATAGTATACACCTACCATGGAATATATTTTAGCCTTAAAAATGAAATTTTGACACATGCTGCAACATGAATGAACCTTGAAGACATTATGCTAAGTGAAATAAGCCAACCACAAAAGGACAAATGCTGTGTGGTCCCATGTATACGAATCACCTAGAGTAGGCAAATTCGTAGACAGAGAAAGCAGAACCGCGGTTACCGGGAGGGAACGGGGAGTCAGGGTTTACTGGACACAGCGTTTCCGTGTGGGAAGGTGGAAGAGTTCTAGCAACGGAATGTGGTCAGGGCTGCGCAACGGTGTGAATGCGCTTAATGGCACCGAACTGCACACTCAACATGACGAAAATGGTCAGTTTTGTTATGTCTATTCACTGCAATAAAAATGCTAAAAATGATTAAAATAGTAAGTTTTACATTTCATAAAGGTTGCCCCATCTATAAATTTAAACGAATACAAAAATAAATAAAACAAAAGGCTACCATTCATCTTTGTTACTACTCAGAAAAAAATCACTAAGCCGTACATAAAGCAGGGTGTGCAGGGGCGAGAGCAGGGGCCAGCCAGTCAGAATGGGACCGCCGGCTGACGCTCAGCCCAGCCACCACATGGGCACGCAGTTCCCTCGGGCAGCACACCGGACTCTCTCCCCGACACACTGCAGCTAGATCGTGCCCTCTCAGGGAGGCCTTCCCTAAGCACCTGTTACTGCAGCTGGCCACCTTTACTTTGCTCTCCTTGTACCTTGTGCTCGCCGTCTGTGGCTCTCAATGAATTTTGTAGGTGCGCAGTCATCTTTGGTTGGCTGTCTCTCTCCCCACACCATTAGTTTAAGTTACAGGGCGTTGGGAGGATCTGGCAGGGTGGGCTTCCTGTGAAGACCTTCTGTGCACATCTCTCAAGACCTCCCTGCACTGCCTCACCCGGTGTAAGGACTGGATGCCACATGATGACAGAAAGAGACCTAAGTCCGACTACTCTCTGTGGTTAATTTATTCATGACAATCCTCCTTAGCACAGACAGTACAACTTTCTGGAGACCGTTTGGCACAATAAAACCATAGCCTTAGAAATATTCACACCTATTGACCTAGCAATTCCACTGATAGGAATTTTCCCAAAAGAAATCAGCAGAACCACGGCACAAATACTTGTTTTGAAGATGTTCAGAGCAGCACTGTGTATGCCAGTGAAAGCAGGCAACTCAGTAATCAACAACAGAGGTTTGCATGAATGAATTATGGTGCATTCATATAGCAGACTATAGGGAAGCCAAGGAAAATTATATTTTTCAGAGAACATTTATTGGCAAGGAAAAATGTTCATGACAAATTGTTAGATAGAAAATGCAAACTACAAGACTATGTATAGTGTGTTCCCATGTTGGGAAAAAACCATAAATTATATATGTATATATCTGTATATGTAGAAATCATATAGCAACACGTCTATATACCTATTATATCTTCATATAGAGGGATAACAGGTGATGTTCTTTTATCCTTACTGTTTTTCTGTACTTTCTTTTTAAAAAATATTTTACTTATTTATTTTTAGACAGGGGAAGGGTGGAAGAAAGAGAGGGAGAGGAACATCTATCAGCTGCCCCTTGTATATTCCCCAGCCAGGGGCTGAACATGCAACCCAGGCATGTGCCCTGGGCCAGGATCGAACTGGCAACCTCTTGCTTTGCGGGACAATGCCCAACCAGCTGGGCCACACTGGTCAGGATTGTTTTTCTGTATTTTCTAAGCTAATGGCATTGGGCTACTAACCACATTTAAATAAAATAGCAAATATCTCATTTAAAAACAAACTAGGCATCAGGACAGCATGGTTCTGCACAACAGGCAGACCTAGACATTAATGGAATAGACACGAGAGTCCAGAAATCAAACCATGGCAAACTGATTTTCAGCAAGGGTGCCAAGACCATTCAGTGAGGAAAAGCGGCCTTCACCAAATGCTGTGTGTACAAATGGACAGCCACGTGCAGAAGAATGAAGTTGGACCCCACCTCACTCCATATACAAAAATTAAATAACTCAAAATGGATCAAAGACCTAAATGGAGGATCCAAAACTATCAAACTCTCAGAAGAAAAATAGTTGTGAACCTTTGTGACTTTGGATTTGGCAATGTTTTCTCGACTATGACACCAAAGCACAAACAACAAAAGAAAAAATAGATAAAATGGACTTCGAAATATTAAACTTTTATGTTTCAGAGGATTCTATCAAGAAAGTAAAAAGACAACCCACAGAAATGGGAGTAAATATTTGCAAATGTTACATATGATAAGGGACTTATCTAAAATATATGAAAGGGGACCCCAAAAAACCAGTATTTATAAAAAATTGTGTATTTATTCTTACATGTTTAAACTTCAGTCACCTTTTGAGCACTCTCCATTTGATGCACTGCACCCGTCGAGTCGTTTTCCCACTGCTCAAAGCAGTTTTTGAACTCGCTGATTTGAATGCCTTTTAGTGCTTCTGAAATTTTTTGTTTCACCTCTTGCATATGAGCAATATATTTCCCTTTGAGGACATTTTTCATTCAGTAAAACAAACAAAAAGTTGCTCAAAGCGAGATCAGGTGAATAGGGAAGGTGGGGCACAGGAGATCTTGCTGTTTTAGCTCAAAAACTACTGAAAACTCAGTGTGGTGTGGGCAGATGCACTGGTAAATCACATGCCTGTATCAGAAAAATGGGCAAATGCATTGAAAGAGTCTTCAAAAACATTCCTGAAGATGAACGCAGCCTCTCACAACAATGCCAGCTGGTACACTGGTACAGATGGGTTCCTAGAACACCCACCTAGTGGGCAAAGCCTGTACTCCTAGGGGCCCACTCTCCAAAAGATAATTCCATGGTTTTTTGGGGTCCTCTCTCGTATAAAGAATTCTTAAAACTCAATAGAAAAAAGATAAGTAATTGGATTTTAAAAATGGACAAAGGATCTGAACAGACGTTTCTCCAAGGAATGTGTACAAATGGCCAGCAAGCACATGAAAAAAATGCTCAACATCATTAGTCATCAGGGAAATGCAAATCATAAACACAATGAGATGCCACTTCACACTCAGTGGTATAGTTATAATCAAGAAGACAGATAATAACAGTGTTGGAGAGAATGTGGAGAAATGAAACCCTCCTTCTATATTGCTGATGGGAATGTAAAATGGTGCAGCTAGTTTAAAATAGCCTGGCTGTTCCTCAAGCAATTAAACAGAGTTACCATATAACCCAGCAATTCCACTTCCAGGTACATACACCTAAGAGAAGATGGAGGTGTAGGTAGACATGCTTTGCCTCCTCACATGACCATAGAAAGAATAACAGCCAGATCTCAATAACCAATAACACCCAGAACTGAGATTGAGCTGTATGGAAGTCCAACAACCAAGGGTTTAAAGAAGCCACATTCACCCAAAAGGATAGTAAGGGCAGAGTCATGCAGCCAGGGCAGAGAGGATGCGTCACAGCACAACAGCAGCAGCAATGGTCTCATGTTCACATGTGTTTATAAAAATCGGGAGGGATACCTTGGGAGCCAGTGAGCCCAGCCCCAGGCCAGACTGAACAGCCCAGGGTGCCAGCACCAGGAAGATAAACTCCCAGTACCTCTGGCTGTAGATACCAGTGGGGGTTGGGGTGGCAAGAAAAACTGTGGGGTTTTCACTGCATAAAGGGCCCAAATGGGGTTTAGAATGTACATAAGCACCACAGCAGCAGCTGGAAGGGCACCAAAAGCTTATAGGAGGAGGATGAGGCAACTGGAAGCAGGGCTAGTGCCTAGTGGGCCTCCAGGAGCCAGGCAGTGGCGCTGACCCTTCTTCAAGCCCCTCCCCCTCCCACAGAGTCACAAATCGGTGAAGTAGGTTGTCCCACCCTGGCAATTACCTAAGGCTCCGCCTACACATAATTTACTGGTTCCTTTTCTTCATAAGCCAAGCTACTAAGACAGAGACTAAAGCAGCTCTACCTAGTACACAGAAACAGAGAGGCTGCTAAATTGAGGAGGCAAAGAAATATGGCCCAGATGAAAGACCAGAACAAAACCCCAGAAAAAGAACTAAACAAAACAGAGATAGCCAACCTATCAGACACAGAGTTCAAAACACTGGTGATCAGGATGCTCAGAGAACTCATTGAGTATGGCCATAACATAAAGGAAGAGATGAAGCATACACTAAGTGAAATGAAGAAAAATATACAGGGAACCAACAGTAAAGGAAGGGAAGCTGGGATTCAGATCAAGGATTTGGAAAAAAAGAAATAAACATTCAACCAGAACAGAAAGAAGAAACAAGAATTCACAAAAAATGAGGATAGTTTAAGAAGACTCTAGAACATCTCCAAATGTGCCAATATCTAAATCACAGGAGTGCCAGAAGGAGAAGAGGAAGAGCAAGAAATTAAAAACTTATTTAAAAAAATAATGAAAAAAAACCTCCCTAATTTGATGAAAGAAATAGACATACAAGTCCAGGAATCACAGAGAGTCCCAAACAAGTTGGACCCAAAGAGGACCACACCAACACATATCATAATTAAAATGCCAAAGGTTAAAGAGAGAATTTTAAAAGCAGCAAGAGAAAAGCACAGGGTTACCTAAAACAGAGTTCCCATAAAACTATCAGCTGATTTCTCAAAAGAAGCCCTGTAGGCAAGAAGGGACTGCCAAGAAATATTCAAAGTTATGAAAGGCAAGGACCTTGTACCTAGGTTACTCTATCCAGCAAAGCTATCATTTAGAATGAAAAGGCAGGTAAAGTGCTTCCCAGACAAGTTAAAAAAGTTCCTCATCACCGAGCCATTATTGCATGAAATGTTAAAGAGCCTTATTCAAGAAAAAGAAGATCAAAACTATGAACACCAAAATGACAACAAACTTACAACAATCAAAAACGGAATCTAAAAAACAAAAACAAACTAAGCAAACAACCAGAATAGAAACAAAATCATAGATATAGAGGTCATTTGGAGGGTGATCAACTGGGAGGGAGAAGGGGAGAACAGGGAGAAAAGGTACAGAGTGTAAGAAGCAAAATTGGGGACCTCCGGCCAAGATGGAGGCATAGGTAGACACACTGAGCCTCCTCACACAATCAAAATAAGGTCAAAAAAATTTAGAAGCAAAAAAACAATGAGTACAGACAGAAAATTGAACTGTATGGAAGTCCAACAACCAAGGAGTTAAAGTAGACACATTCATCCAGACCGGTAGGACAAGTGGAGTTGGGTGGCAGAGTAGAGAGGAGTCACGGCAAAAAAAAGCAGTAGCTGGCAGACCCCAGGGGCAGGGTAGCAATGGGTGAACCCAGTGAGGCGGCGGATTGTGGACTGGCGCGACGCACAAGGCAGCTGGCTGACCTGGTGGTCCCACATTCCCACACAGATAAACCAGGTGAAACTGGGAAGTGAGACAGACCATGCAACCCAGGGTTCCAGCACCAGGAAATAAAGCCTCAAAACACCAATTAAAAACACCTGTGGGGGTTGAGGTGCCAGGAGAAACTCTCAGTCTCACAGGAGAGTTTGTTGGAGAGACCAATAGGATCCTAGAATGTACACAAGCCCACTCACTCGGGAATCAGCGCCAGAAGGGCCCAGTTTGCTTGTGGGAAGTGGGGGAAGTGACCAAAATCCAGCAGAGAGTGGAGCAAGTGCCATTGTTCCCTCTCGAACCCCTCCCCCACATACAGTATCACAACCCAGGTCTTGCCCCACCCTGGTGAACACCTAAGGCTTCGCCCCTCACTATGTAACAGGTGCATCAAGACAAAAAAATTGCCCAAACAAAAGAACAAATCAAAGCTCCAGAACAAATACAATTAAGCAATGAAGAGATAGCCAACCTATCAGATGCACAGTTCAAAGCACTGTTTATCAGGATGCTCACAGAATTGATTGAATTTGGTTGCAAATTAGATGAAAAAATGAAGGCTATGCTAAGTGAAATAGAGGGAAATTTACAGGGAACCAATAGTGATGGGAAGGAAACTGGGACTCAAATCAATGGAGTGGACCAGAAGGAAGGAAGAAATAACCAAACAGAAAAGAATGAAGAAACAAGAATTCAAAAAATGAGGAGAGGCTTAGGAACCTCCAGGACATCTTTAAATGTTCCAACATCTGAATTATAGGGGTACCAGAAGGGGGAGAGGAACAGCAACAAGTAGAAAACTTATTTGAACAAATAATAAAGGAGAACTTCCCCAAACTGGCAAAGGAAATAGATTTCTAGGAAGTCCAGGAAGTTCAGAGAGTCCCAAAGAAGTTGGACCCAAGAAGGAACACATCAAGGCACATCATAATTACATGTGCCAAGATTAAAATGAAGGAGAGAATCCTAGAAGCAGCAAGAGATAAGGAGACAGTTACCTACAAAGGAGTTCCCATCAGACTGTCAGCTGATTTCTCAAAAGAGACCTTGCAGGCAAGAAGGGGCTGGAAAGAAATATTCCAACTCATGAAACGCAAGGACCTACATCCAAGATTGCTCTACTCAGCAAAGCTTTCATTTAGAATGAAAGGGCAGATAAAGTGCTTCTCAAATAAGGTCAAGTTAAAGGAGTTCATCATCACCAAGCCCTTATTATATGAAATGTTAAAGGGACTTATCTAAGAAAAAGAAGATAAAAAACATGTTTAGTAAAATGACAGCAAACTCACAATTATGAACAACCACACCTAAAACAAAAGCTAAAGCAAACTAAGCAAACATCTAGAACAGGAACAGAACCACAGAAATGGAGATCACATGGAGGGTGAACAACAGGGAAGTGGGAGGAGGAGAAGGGGGGAGAAAGTACAGAGAATAAGTAGCATAGACGGTGGGTAGAAAATAGACAGGGGGAGGGCAAGAATAGTATGGGAAATATAGAATCTAAAGAACTTCCATGTATGACCCATGGACATAAACTAAAGGGGGGAATGTGGGTGGGAGAGGGTGTGCAGGGTGGAGGGGAGTGAAGGGGGGTAAATGGGACAACCGTAATAGTATAATCAATAAAATATATATTTTAAAAAGAAGCATAATTGGTAGGTACAAAATAGACAGCAGGAGGTTAAGAACAGTATAGGAAATGGAGAAGCCAAAGAATTTACATGCACAACCCATGGACGCGAACTAAGTGGGGGGTTACTGCAGGGAGGGGGCACCAGGTGGAGGGGGGCAAAGTGGGAAAACTGGGACAACTGGAATAGCATAATCAATAAAATATACTAAAAAATAAGTCACACACAGAAACTTGAGCCTGAATGTTCATAGCAGTATTATTCCTAATAGCCAAGAGGTAGAAGGAACCCAAAAGTCAGTCACCAGACAAATGGATAAAGAAAACATGGAACAGTAAGTTCTCACTTAGCATAGTCAACAGATTCTACAACTGTAAGCGAAACGTGTAACAGAATCAACTCTACCTTGGGCTACAACTGATACAAACAGGAGTTAAGTTCCTGCCACATCTCAGCAATGTTATAACCAAATGACATTGTATGAAGTGATGATATTCGAGGATCTACTGAATATCCATACAATGGGATAAGCACAAAAATGAAGTATTAATACATGCTACAACATGGATGAACCATGCCAAGTCAAAGAATTCAGTCCCAAAAGAGCACATATTACATGAGTCCGTGTATATGAAATGTCCAGAACAGGCAAACTGATAGAGACAAAAAGCAGATCAGGGCTGCTTAGGATGGGGCCAGGGGGTGTCTTTCTGATGGGATGAAAATGCTCCAAAGTACAAGGTAGAGATGGTTGCATTTTGCTGTGAATAGAGCCAGCCCTCCACGATTTCCTCTTAACACAGATTCAACTAACCAGTGAGAGAAACTAGTTTCAAAAAGTGTCCACGGTTGCTGACACGGGCCACGTAGTCAGGCCCGTGATGGCTGCTCCTGGACTGGACATGTACAGGCGTTTTCCCTTGCCGTTCCCCAACAACACAGAATGACAACTATTTCTATTGTATCTGCATTGTATTACACGACATTTACATTGAATTATATGTACTCCAGAGATGACTTAAAATGTGCAGGAGCCTGTGCATAGGTTACAGGAGGGACCTGAGCATCTGGGGGTTTTCATAGCCTCAGGGGTCTCGGAGCCAATCAGCCCTGATACTAAGGATGACGGTAAATGCGTAAGCATTGAATTATCACCTTAAATGAGTAAATTGTATCAAATGGGTGAATTATACCTCAATAAAGCTGTTTCTAAAAATAAAAATAAAGTTATAAATAAGTAAACAAAGCTGGTGTAGAAGCTGAAACTTCTCAAATCACACTAGTTAACTGCCAAGTGCAGACTTTTCTGCTTGGCTCCCTGGGCCCCATCTCTGACCTCCAATTAGGGAGGCCACTCAGCCTCTCCCAGCCTGAAGTCCATGTTCCATGGCCAGCCAAGCTGGGCAGGGCAGCTCATTCTCTGTATAGACAAGGGCTGCCTTCTCCATCTCAGACCTTCAGCCCAAGAGTCACTGATGGAAATGAAGACCCCAGGACGTGAGCCTGCCCCCCCACTCACTTGCTGGTAGCCCTGCTGAAAGTCCTAGCCCACCTTTGTGAAGTGCAAGGTGGACTTGGTTTTCCCCGGCATTCCCGGCTCTACTCTCCTCTGCTCCCCAGATGCTGACCCCCAACCCACGTCAAGACCATTGGCTCAGGGGCCGTGCAGGTGGTCAAGGGAACTCGGGGTGATGGTGAGGCCACTCTGAGTACCGCCTGGCTGATTTCTACTTAACTTCCACAAGACAGAGGGGTGGCAGAGGGGCCAGGGCACCCTTCTCATTTCCCCTGTCTCCCCAAACAGGTGTAGGGGTTCACCCCTAACCCAAGTCTCCATCTCCTCCTTTTGCCCTCTCCACTCATATTCCCTGCACCCTGAAACCTGCACAGAGGGAGTCTAGAATGCTGGGCAGCTTTCATTCCCCACAGAGATGGGGTTTCCCTTCTGTGTCCTGGAGGCAAAAGCCCCGACTCCAGGCAGCTGCCGGGAGAACAGCTCTCTGCTGACTTTAACTCTGTAAAGGCTCCCTGCGAGCATGACTGCAAATCTAGACATGCAGATATCATGCCCATTTCACAGATTCACAGATGAGGAAACTGAGTGTTCACGGATCAGTTCAATGCTGAAGATCAGCCAGGTGTCAGCAGCAGACTCTGGGCCCGTCACCTCAACAGAGCACCTCCTCCTTGGCACAGGACCCTGGGTGGGGATGAAGGGAGGGGTACGGGAGCCTCGCCTTCCACCCTTACCCACTCCGGGCTCTCATGAACACCCCCACAGCCTCTGCCTCTCCTCCTGGTCCTTAGGTACAAATATGCGTCCCATCACAGCCATGAAAGAGTCAGGTCTCTTGGGGTCTCAGCATCCTTGTCTGCAAAATGCCACTTAGGACCTTTCAGCTCCTGACTTCACCAGGGAAGGACCCTATTGCCAGAGACCCTTCTTCCTACCTGGCCATAGGGAGCACACTTGTCAGGAAGAAACTCAAATGTCACCTTCCCTGAGGAGGCCTCCCAACCTTCCAGGCAGGGCCAGTCCCTCTGTCCTCTGAGATCCTTCATATGTGACTCCTGCTGCGTTAAAGCACTCGACATGGGGCAGTGTGAGCTCTGGTTTATGGGACAGTTTTACTGACTGCTGAGACCCCGGCCAGCCCAGAGACTGCACACAGTAGGTACACGGCCAACAGCTGATGAATGAATGCTTGATTGAATAAACAGATGAGGCCCCTTCTGGCTTGAACAGCCTGAGGCTGTGGGCCAGGGAAGGCCCAGGCCGGAGCCCCACCAGCTGGCAGGAAAGATGTTCTAGGCCAAGTAGGGGAAGGGGATCCCCATGGTGGGGGCTGTGTCCCCACCCAAGGGAACAAGGAGGAAGGGCAAGGCCAAGGACCTCGACAGTAAACTGATACTTTTTCCTGTAAGTTGTGATAAATCCTTCCCAGATTGCCTCTGACAGCAGCTTCCTCCCCACATCATCCTGTGAGATGCTTGTTTTTATGCTTATAAATGTCACAGCTCCTGCGAAAGAGGGACCCAGCAGGGTCTAGTAGGGACGTCGCTTAGGAGCCCAAAATGAGAGAGCTCAGTGAGGAACGAGGTTCCCACCAGGGTCTCTCATCCTGGGGCAGCAGACAGGGGCAATTCCACATGGCAACCATCAGGAGGTTGGACCAAGACACATCTCGGCCAGGGGTCGGACATGGTTCAGACCCCTGCCCAGCCTCAGCTTCCCCTCTGTACAAACTGAGAACAGTACTCGCTTGGCTGGATGTTATGAGGATTAAAGGACAGTGTCCACAAGCTCACCTGGCACTCAGTGAAGATCCGACTGAGTCACACGTCCTCTCACCCAGTCCCTTTCTCCGACCCCGTCTCTTCTGCCCAATTCACAAAACACTGACCCCAGGAGTAGCAACAGCAATGCCCTGTCACACAGGTATGGCATGTCACTGATGTCCCATTCATCACATTCCCCACCCTCCACACGCTACCCCCACACCTGCTCTTGGAGGGCAGGTGAGGTGGGACGCACACCACACTGCACCTGGTGTCCACCCTGCCCACCTGGCTTAGTACCAGCCAGCCTTTTCGGTCATTTGGAGGAGGGAATGTCACCCCCTTTTTCAGACAGTGAAACTGACTCTCAGAGAGGATAAAGTCCTGAAAACCCCAAAACCCTAAAGTGCTCAGACCTCTGTACAACTGACTGAACTGGAAAACTGAGGTTTGGGTGGCCACAGCCTCCCCTGCCTCCCTGGTCCTACTCCCCAGCAAGCAGACCCACCTGCAGAGGCCAGGTGGCCCTCCCAGAACTGTCGGCTGGCTCTCTCTCTGCCCGTCCATCACTAACCCCTGTCCAGATGTGCTCCTCGCCGGGGCCCACCCAACAAGGGCCTTCCCGCTCTGCCTTCCTTCTCTGGGGGCAAAGGACCTGCCTGGGTCCTGGGGCAGAGAGTGGCAGCGACATCACACCTGGCCCCAGCTGCAATGTGCAGTTGACCATTTGGTGGTCACCGAGCCCCGGCTCTGCAGGGGCACAAAAGGCACAGCAAGTTCCTCCTCTTTCCTCTTCTATGGGTAGGTTGGCCATCACCTCCTCGAGGAATCTCTGGTTTTACCAGCTGGTTTCAGCATGACCCCCTCCACCCGACTGTGCCCTTGACTGACAGACTCCCTCATGTGAGCACTCTGGATGCCACACGTGTACACACACACACATGTGTAATGCATGTGTCTCCCTTTCATGCTACTCTGAAATCCGCTAGAATTAGGGCCCTGGATCTTTCATGTCGGGTGCTCTGGAGCCTGACACAAGCGTTGTTTAGCAGAGGAGGTATTCAGACTCAGGTGCGGAAAATGTAAAGGGATACACGGAGGGGAGCGGAGGGGGGAAAGCGGAGCACGGCTGCTTCTGCCAAAGACAGACTGCAGGGAGGCTGTTCCAGGTCCAGGCCCCTCCCGAGGGTCCAGAAGGCTTTCCCCTGTGCCTCCTCACCCCATGCACGGAGCTTCCCAGGAAATGGGGTCAAGGGTAGGGAGCAAGAGGCAGTGGAGGAGACAGATGACCATACTCTTCCTCTCCTCTCTCGGCCTCCACTTTCCCGTGGATGAAATGGGAATCCAGTCTCCGGAAGGCAGAACATGCACCTGGAGAACTTCCGGCGGGTCCTCTGGCCAGAAAACCAGTCAGTCTGTGCAGGTGGCTGTGATGGAGGTGATGGAGGTGATGGAGGTGATGGAGGTGATGGAGGTGATGGAGGTGATGGAGGTGATGGAGGTGATGGAGGTGATGGAGGTGATGGAGGTGCCAAAGCTGCCAGATGGGCCCACGGAGGCCTTAAGGCCCCAGGAATCTAGCTCCTTACTCCAACCATCTTCCCTCCTCACACCAGGAGTGCTGAACCCCTGGCATAAATCTTGAGCTAGAAGAAACCTAGAGATGTTCGGCAGGCAGTCCACTTTGCAGACAGGGGAACTGAGGTCCAGGAGGGATGTGGGAAGGGTGTTAACATACAGGGGGTGCCTATTATATGCTAGATTTTATAACTTTATAAGGCCTAACCACTGCCAGTGAGGGGCCTTACTGATCCATTCTGCAGATGAGGAAACAGGCTCAGAGAGAGTCTGCGACTTGACGGAGGTCTCGCAGCAGGAAGTAATGGCAGCGGGACTGGAACCCAAGAGGCCCTGCCTCCAGCACCCACACTGTTTCTCTGGCACCGCACAGCAAGGACTGACCTGGAGACAGGAGCACACAACCAGGAAATTCAAGATGGAGTCTCTCTGATGCTCCATGCCCGGCCCTCTCTTCTACGTGCTGCCAGGCTGGCCACAAGGTCCTACCTGTCTGACCTGGCGTGTGCTGTTTGGAGGGTCACTGAACACGGGGCTGGACAGGACAATAGCTGGTTCCTCATCGGACTGCTAACCCTACAGCATCCTTCCTGACAGACCTTCAACCTGAACTTGCAAACCTTAGATGGAAAGCTCACTACCTACACAGGATGCATTCCATCTTTTGGACAGCTTGGTTAATTAGGATGTCCTTCCTCTTAATCAGAATTCCTCTCTTTTTTTAATCCTCACCTGAGTATATGCTTATTGATTTTAGAGAGAAAGGGGGAGAGAGAAGGAAAGAGAGAGAAACATCAATGCGAGTGTCCCATTGGTGCGAGTGTCCCAATACATGCCCCAACCAGGGACCGAACCCACAACCTAGGCATGTGCCCCAATCGGGAACCACACCACAGCCTGGTGGTGTTCGGGACAATGCTCCAGTCACCACAGCCACCCAGCTGGGGCCAAAAATCTGCTAAAAGCACAGAAGCTTCACATGATTCCGGGTTCACTTTGCCCACACCTGCTTCCCCTCAGCCCCTCTCGCACGCACACCTCCTCGCCATCCTCCATCCAAGCCTCTTCTAATTTATTTTCTGATACTTCCTCTCTGCCCTCCCCAATAACTACTTTCTAACCTTTCCTAAGAAAAAATATTTTTTAAAATACTCAATTTAAGAAAAAATATTTTACATCTATATGAGCAATACACAAATCATAATTCTTAAAAATAACAAATTGCAGGTCAGAGTAATCATAAGTAAATTGATATTGATAAATAAGCTTTTCTCCAGAGCAGTAGGTGGTTTATTTTAATCTAATGAGTTTTGTATTTTCCTAGCTTTCAGAGTCCATGATGAAGGGCTGTCTGCAATAGAATTACGATGCTCTCCGAAAAATTGTAATTTAATGCCTCATTTTGTCAAGACTTCCTTGAAAATGAGATTTTTTCCTAGTGAAGAATTTTACTTGGCTCTTTCCCACATGTTCCCCCACCCACCTCTCCAGGCATACAGGTTCTCCTCACACCGGGCCTGGGGTCGGGGTAGAAGGCAGAGACACGCCAGTAGACAGGGGGGCAGGTGGCAACCAGGAAAGGAGCGTGAAGGAGCATTCCTGGCAGCCACGGCCTCACCTTGTGGCCAGGCAGGGCCCACTGCCCAGTCTGTGCCTCACCGCTTCCTGCAAGCAGGGAGGGAAGAACAGCCGCTCCAAGGGCCCCTCTTTCAGGGCTCAAGGGAGCAGGATAGGCACCCGAGACCCCTACAGACAGGAAAGGAGACTGACCCACAGGCAGAGAGCTGCAGAAACCAGAGCTGGGGGGAAACAAACACAGTTATTTGCGGAGAAGCCTTTGGGGGTGTCATTTGGTTGAATGTCCTCTAGGGTCCGAAAGCCCGCAGCCTCCTCAGCCAGACGGGTGCACTGTTAAGTGTACTACCGCCAGGCCGCTGGAAGGACCTGTTGGCAGAGGGGGTGCCAAGGAGCACTGGAGGGGGCAGAGCAGGACGTCCCGCAAGGCTGGACTCACGTCCCGACTGCCCGTGTAGGTGTGTGAGCTTGCCTGGGTGACATGACCTCTCTGCCTCCTCTGAAATGGAGAGAATAACCCAAGTCGTAGGGCCGTTACCAAGATCAAATGAGGTAGCGCAAGTAAAATACCTGGAATACAAGCTCAAGCACAGTAGGCTCTCGGTAAGTGTTATTCTCAGTGGTATCGTCATCATCGATATGTGTGTGCATAGACTTTTTGACAGGAGGTGAAGAAACCAGAAGCTGGCTGCCTCTGGCAGGGCTGCCTAGTGGCTGCGGGAGAGAGGGCAGAGAGGGACAGTTCACTGCATTCCATTTCAAGCCTCTTGGATTTTCTGTATGTGCTAGGTTACCTACCCAAGAATAAATTTTAAAAAATGCTAAAAGATAGTTTGGTATTTCAAAAAAGACAAAGAAAGACAAATCTCTCCTTTTAATGACCCCAAGCAGGCCTCCAGGAACTTCCACTCTGTTTGGGCTTTTGGCCTGCAGAGGCACACAGCCAGCGCCTGCCCTTTGGAACACGCCGTCCGCTCACTCAGCACACCACCCTACGCACAAGCCCCCGGCTGCAGAGTCTGCCGTCTCCCACAGAGGCCCATCCCTGCAGCTGGGCAGGTGACAGGGACCCTTGGCCGCACCATCCCCATCTCAGGTCTTCCAGGTGAGATCCTTCTGGTGGCACCATCTTCTGCCCACTCTCCCTCAAAGAGCTTTCCTCATATCTGAATTAAGTCTCAGGTCTCTGCTTTTTAAAAAATTTTTTTATTATTCTATCACAGTTGTCCCAATTTTCTGCCATTGCTCTCCCCTCCCTCACCCACCCCCACCCCTGCCTCACCCACCCGCCCTGTTCTCCTAGTCCATCCCACCCTGGTATCCATGTACGTGGGTCATTTATACTTGCTCTTAGGTCCCCACTTTCGACTTTAAAATTCACTGAGGTGACCACTGAATGATACGCATACTAAAGCACATAGGGGTGGACTGAGCTGGTACACAGCTAACTGTGAAAGGCAGCCCCCCAAATAAATATTTTGAAAGATGGACGATGGATACAAGAAATGCAACAAAACATAAACTGTAGGATCCTGATGGTGCATTTGTGGGTGTTCACTGTTCAAGACTTTCAAACTTTTTGCACACCTGAAAACTTTTATGATAAACTGTTATGGAAAATTAGGAGAATTAAAAATCACACAAAACTTCACTAGGCCTTTTACATCTGGGCTGCCCTCCAATGGCATTTTCCTATAGGTTAGAGACTTTGTGTGGGGCAAATGAGGTGAAGGAAAAATAGACAAGTCCACAGTCATAATGGAAGATGTGAGCACACCTTCCTCAAAAACTAATGAAAAGGCAGAAAATAAATCAGTGGGGATACTGACATCTGATCAACATGATTCACATATCTAACCTCATTGACAAAATTGAATGCTGTGTATAAGAGCAGTATAAACACTCTCATCAGGCAACAGATAATATAAAAATCCACCATGCTGAGCCATAAAGTAACTCTCAAAACACTTCAAAGAACTGAAATCATTCAAAGTATATTCCTTGATTATAGAAGATTAAGCTCAAAAACAACAATGAAAAAAATGAGGAGATTCCCAAATTTTTGGAAATGAAGCAATGCACACACACACACATGAATCAGAGAAGAAATTACAACAGAAATTAGAAAATACTTTCAACCCCTTTCCAGCAGTGACAACCTCCCCATGACAGCATGCCTCTCACTAAGGGTCTCCTCCACCCCTGCCCAGCAGAGAAGAGGCACACGAGAGGCGCCTGGTGCAGAACCCCCGTTCCTACTTCAAGGATGTGAAATGCCCAGGATGCTATAAAATCACCACTGTCTTCGGCCATGCACAAACAGTAGTTTTGTGTGTTGACTGCTCAGCCGTCCTCTGTCAGCCTACAGGAGGAAAAGCAAGGCATTCAGATGGATGCTCCTTCCGAAGTAGGCGGCACCAGGAGTGCCTGAATCAGGCTGAGGAGTAGAGAACTACACCAAAAAACACATTTGGATAACAAAGAGAAAATAATTTCAACCATATAGTAATAAAAACATGACATTAAAATCTGTGGCACAGTACAAATTTTGTGCTTAGAGAAAGATCTATAGCCTTAAATCCAGATTTTAGAAAAAAAATTTTTAAAGTATTTTAAGAAGTACAAGGTCTGTTCAGAAAGTATTCAGCTATGTAACATGAAAAACAGACACATTTATTGAAGAAGGCACAATATACAAGAAACACTGTACACAGGACAATGACACCTCAGTCCCCTTCAAAGCAGGCACCTTGGGATCTCACACAGTCCTCCTAATCGCCATCAGCTGCCCCGTCATATTTTCCTGAATCTCATCAACATTCTGAAATCTCTTCCCTTTCAAAGGTGATTTTAGTTTTGGGAAAAGCCAGAAGTCACAGGTCACCAAATCTGGGCTGTAGTGGGGCTGAGTCACCTGGGTGATTTGATGTTTTGCAAAAAACTCTGCACGAGATGTGATGCATGAGTGAGCGCCAATGAGATAATAATCCTTACTAACTGACTGGCCTAGAGGGGCACAATCCAGGAGTACCACCTTCCCAATCAAAAAAACATAGAAAACATGGGTTTGATCTTACTGTGACTTTGCCACACCTCCCTCAGGTGTGGAGAAGCAGGCGACTTCTATCGGAACAACTGGGCCTCTGTTTCCATAGATGTAGACCCATGATTCATCTCTGGTGATGATCTTCCTGAGGAAATCTGGTTCATCAGCAGAGGTTTGAATCAAGTCATTAGCAACGGCAGCATGATGTTCCTTCTGCTCTGGTAGCAGAAGACGCAGAATAAATTTTGCCACAACACCTTTCATGCCAAGATCCTACATCAGCATCTTGGACACAGTCATTTTTGGAATCCCCAGATCAGCTTCTAGTTCTCACACTGGCAGTTGCCCATCCTTATTGATTACCACCCACACACGTTCTCCAGGGTTCTGCTTGTCGCAGGCCTTCCAGAACGTGGATCACTTTCAACAAATTCTTGACCATCTTTGAAGCATTTGTGCCGCATAGTTATTTGTACTGCAGTCATTGCATGGTCCCTAAAAGCCTTCTGAATCACCCAAACAGTTTCCGTGGAGGAACGTTCAAGCTTAACATGAAATTTGATGCAGATTCGTTGCTCTGTTTGCTCAGCCATTTTGAATGTGACAGCCACACAGTACACATGCTCACTTAGCCGCACCCACCCCCCACACTGACTAGCACAGGGAAGTTGTCATTGTTCACACATGCGCATTCCAGTCCACTCTCCTTGGCTGCCGGGTTATATCAATGATGCTGTGCAAACTGTTCTCATTATGTTAACAGTGGCTGGACTTTTTCTGGACAGACCTCGTATAGTAAACCCAAAGAAAATAGAAGGCAATTTTAAAATTCCTAATAGGAGCAGAAATCAATGAAATAGAAAACAACATTAAATAAACAAGAATCAGTAAACTAAAAGATGGTTCTTTAAAAAGACTATCAAAAATGTACGTTCAGTGACCAGCAAGACAATGAACAGAACGAGAAGGTACTTATTGCCAACCTCATGGAAAGTAACACTGCAGATTTTATAGCGCCCAAAGCTTACCCAAGGACAATAAAGGAGATATTGTGAAGGTCTTTAGGTCAACTCATTTAAAGATTTATATAAAATGGGTCCTCAAAAAATACCACTTAACCAAAACTTACACATAAAACCATAGAAATATAGTGCTATTTCTGTTAAAGAAATTGAAATTGTACTGAAAAATCTTCCTACTAAGAAATATAAGCTCACATGACTTCTCAAGTGAACTCTCCTAAACATTTAAGAAAAAACAGAAATCTTATCCAAACTCCTGCAGAGAAAGAGAAGAAGGAATAGTATCCAACCTGTGTTATGAGGCCGGCATAACTGGATGCTATAATCCGACAAGAATATCACAAGAAAGGCAAATCACAGATCCATCCCTTTCATGAACACAGATAAAAGAGTCTTAAATAGCACATTAACATTCACATATGCCATGCAAAACATAGCTGAAAGAAAGCTGGTGCCGCTATTCCAGTAGCAGGCAAGGGATTATGAAAAGAATAATGCATCATGAGAAAGATTTATTCCAGGAACACAAGGTTGGTTAACTTCTGAAAATCAATCCATGTAATTCACCACATGAACAGAGAAAAGAAGAAAAAGTACATGATCATTTCAATGGCTGTATAAGATTCCATACATATTTCTGATAAAAAAACTTTTAGCAAAAACCAGAAGAGGCCACATGTGAAAACCCACAGCTAACATCGTACTCAGTGACTAAAGGCTTCCTTAAGACCAGGAACGAAACAAGGGTGCCCACTATTATTACTTCCATTAAACACTGTATTGAAAGCTCTAGCTAATGTAATAAGGCAATAAATTTCCAATCACAAATTGGAAAGAAGTAAAATTATTTCCATTCACCAATAATACAATTTTATATATAGAATACAAGAGAGAGTCCATTTAAAAACTGTTAGAACTAAAAAACAAATTCAGCAAAGTTGCAGGATATAATACCAGCACCCCCCAAATAAGTTGTATATCTATGGCAATAAATAACCTGAAGAGAAAATTAAGGAAACAATTCCTTTTACAATAGCAGCAAAATGGACAAAATACTTAGGAATAAATTTAAGCAAGGAGGCAAATGACTTGAACACTAAAAATAAGTACAAAAGATTGCTTAAAAATGTAAAAAGACATAAATAAGTGGAAAGACATCTATGTTTATGAAATAGGAAGACTGGATATTGTTAAGATCCTATACTTAATGCTGTTAAAATACAGTATCACCAAAAGTAATCTACGCGTTTAATACAACCCTTGTCAAAATGTCAACGGTGCCCTGGCTGGGTGGCTCAGTTGATTGGAACATCGTCCTACCCCCCCAAAAAATTTGTGGGTTCAATTCCTGGTCAGGGCACATACCTAGGTTGGAGATCTGATGCCCAGTCAGGCTGCAAATGGGAGGGAACCAATTGATGTTTCTCTTTCACATCAATGTCTGCCTCTCTCTCTCTCCTCACCCCCAAAAATCAATAAAAACATATTCTCAGATGAGGATTTTTAAAAAAAATACCAATGGTGTTTTTCATAGAAATAGAAAAACCCATCATTACATTTATATGGAATTTTAAGGTATCCCAAATAGCCAAAACGATCTTGGAAAAAAGGAGAACAAAGTTGGAGGACTCACACTTTATGCTCTTAAAAATTGTTACAAAGTTATAATAATCAGAACAGTGTGGTACTGACAGGAAAGGACGGGAACATAGACCAATGGAATAAAATAGAAAGCAGAGAAACAAACCACTGTATATGTGATTATTGTATTTTGACAAGGGTGCCAAGGCCATTCAACAGGTGCAGGACAGTCTTTTCAACGAATGGTGCTGGGAAAACTGGATGTCCACATGCACAAGAATAAAGTTAGACTCTTGGTTTCACCATATATATAAATTAACTAAAGATGGATCAGAGCCTAAATGTAGGAACTAAAACTATAAACTTCTTAGGGAGAAATCTTCATGACACTGGACTTGGCAATGATTTATTGGCTATGACACCAAAACTACAGGTAACAATAATAATAAAAATAATTAGACTTCATCAAAAACTAAAAACTTATATGTGTCAAAAGACACTATTAACAGAGTGAAACAGCAACCTACAAAATGGGATAAAATATTTATAAATCATATATCTGATAAAGAATTAATATCCAGAACATATAAAGAACTCATAACTCAACAATAAAAACCAAACAACCCAATTTAAAAATAGGCACAGGACTTCAACAGACATTTCTCCATCAGAGATGTACAATGGCCAATTACCACATAAAAATATATTCAACATCACTAGCCATCGGGAAAATACAAATCAAAATCACAATGGAATACCTGTTCATGCCTGTTAGAATAGCTATTGTTAAAAAAATAACGAGTGTGTCTATTTGATTAAGATAAGGAGAAACTGAAACTCTTGTGCACTGTGGATGGGACTATATAATCAAGCAGCTACTGTAGAAATCAGTGTGATTGTTCCTCAAAAAACTAAGTGTAGAAATACCATATGACCCAGGAATTTCACTCCCAGAGATATACTCAAAGGAACTGATAGCAGGAGCTCAATCAGATATTAGCACACCAACGTTCATAGTGGTGCGACTCACAATAGTCAGAAGGTAGAGGCAATCCAGATGGTCACCTGTTTCATCAACAGGCAATGGATTAAACAAAGTAGGGTATATACATAAACTTGAATATTATTCAGCCTTAAAAATGTGTGACATTCTAGTACATAATAAACACAGATGAGCCCAGAAAACATGCTAAGTGAAATAAGCCAGACACAGAAGACCAAATATTGTATGATTCCACTTACACAAATACCTAAAATAGGCAAATTCACAGAGACAGAAAATATGACAGAGGTCTCCAGGGGCTGCAGAGAAGGAGCATTATTGTTAATAGACACAGAGATTATAGCATTTCCGTTTGGGATGAGTAGCAGTTTGGAAACGGATCGTGGTGATGGTGGCACAATACTGTGAATGTACTTAATGCCGCTGAAAGGCATGCTCAGAAATGGCTGAAATAGTAAATTTTACATTATGTCTATTGTACCATGATTTTGAAAGTAAAGTAATAGAAGAAAATGTCCCTAGTTTGGTAAATGACACCTACCAAAAACTTACAGCCAGTGTCATACTTAATCGTGAGATGTTGAGTGCTTTTTCCTCAATACTAGAGAAAGATAAACATGGCCACTGCCACAACTTCTGTGCAATATTAGGTGGAAGTGCTAGTCTTTGCAATAAGGCAAGAAAAAAGATACAAACATTGGAAAAGAAAGCATAAAAATGCTATTATCTATAGAAAACATGATTGTGTGGCAAAAACAAAAATTCCATAGACCAACTACCAGAATTAATAAGTAAATTTAACAAAGGTTTTTGGATACACATCAATATTTTAAAAATCAATTTTACTACTATATTCCAGAAACAAATAACTAGAAATGAAAAACTTTAAATATCATGTATAATAGTATGAACAAACATAAAACACAGAGACATCAATCTAATAAAAGAAGTATAAGGCCTCTACAGAGACAAGTAAAAAGCATTCTTGAAATTTAAGACCTAGGAAAATGGAGGAGTATAGCTCATTCATGAATCAGAAAGTCAATATTGTAAAGATGTCGATTTTCCTCACAGGGACCTACATATTTGTGATGCAGTCTTAATCAAATCTCAGCAGGGTTTTTGTGGAATTTCAAGAGCTGATTAAAATTTATATGCAAAAGCCAAGTACCAAAAGTAAACAAAAGTGTTGAAGAAACATGAACCTGAAGGATTTATACTACTCGATAGCAAGACAACACATATAAAGTTGTAGTAATTGTACTATAAAACCTGTATTGGTACGAGAAGAGTCAAAGATACCCAAGAGAATTGCATATACTTATATGCACTCCAGAAACCACATGATGGATGTTCATAGCAGCTGTTTGCATAATAGTCAAAAACTGGGGCAGGGGGACAATCGCCCCTTCAGAGTAGAAGGGGTAAATTGTGGTACACGTTCACGATGGAATATGCACAGTAATGAGAGTGAACAAACATGAACTACGCACACCAGCATGAAACTCACAAATAATGTGAACAGGAGGAAACTTCACAAAGAGAACGTACTGCATGATTCAATTTCTATGAAGTTACAAACAGACAAAGTGAACCCATGATATTAGAAGTCAGGAGAGGAGTCACCTTTGGGAGGAGTGACAAGGAGATGGCTCCTGACCACTTCTTTCTCCTTGCTTTGGTAGGGGTGCATGGGAGTGGCCACCGCCCTTTTCCTCTATGTGCTATACTTCAATAAAAAAGCTGACGAAAATGTCCCAGTTGAATTGGCAACATCAGTGCCGCTAAACACACGCGGCCCTGCCTCTCTTCCCACCCTCCTCTCACAGGAGGCCAGTGCCAGTGGGCACAGAAAGAAGCCACAGCCTCTGGGGCCTCTTCCTCCATGCAGACTTCCAAGAGTGCTCACTCCCTCTCGCCCCTGTTGAACATTCTCATGGTTACTCCTAACCACCACGACCACCAGCCCCCCCAGGCAGCCTGCAAGACTGAACCTCAAGAAATGAGGAGCTGAGGATAAGAGGGTAACAGCAGCATACCAATAATGAGTAACAGCATTCGTCAGCCATTCACTATATGGTGGGTACATGCATATAAGCCTCTTACACAGGATAACTCATTTAACCCTCCCAATAATCCTTTGAAGTAGGTACTATTATCATCCTTATTTTCCAGGTGAGACAACTGAAAAACAGCATGATTAATTAAATTGCCTGAGGTCACACAGCTATAATTATAAGACTAGGATTTGATCCTGGATGGTCTGGTGGCTGGATCCCCAGCTACTCCCACCAAGAGCAGGCACAAATAAAGAGATGCCCCCATCTCTTCCAGACAAGCGATGTATCTGTCTGTCTGTGAACAGAGATGAGCTGTATAGGGAGGTAAATAACCTCATGAATGCCTAATTCTAAGACTAGAGGGTAGCAGCCAAGTCCAGGCTGCTGGGCCTGGGCTCAAGCCTGGGGAAGCAGGCTGAGGCTGAAGTATGGGTTCAGGACTGAAGTCCATTTCCAGTCCTAGGAAGGAGGACCGGAAACCAACAGCACTCAGAACAAAGGAGAAAGCAGAGGCAGGGAGGCCCTGTTCCCACTCTAGGCACTGGCCAGGGGCCCTCTGTTTCCCACCCCAGGCCAAGGAAACAGCTCTTTGCAAGGTAAGGCCCACTTCTGGGCAGGAATTCTACAATCTGATACCTCGTATAAGCAGTCTCTCTTCAGGTCTGCCTTTAAGCTCTGCTGCTGCAATTTAAGCTCAGTTCCCTTGCTCTGTCCTAGGGAGGCCCTCAACTCTTTCCAGAGATTCTCTATGCTTTTCTGGGAGGTCTGGGGTAGGAAAGCTCCTTTGTTTCAGGTCTGGGTTGTTGTAGCCTGGCTCCAGTGACAGACACTTAAAATGACAGAAACCACAGCATAAGAAGGAAAAGTCGGGATTACCTGCCCCCCACTTACTTCAAACAGCGCTTCCCTTGTCAGAGGCCAAGGCTTTGGGAGTCCTGCCCAGGAGCCTGCATTTTCCATGGCAGCCAGAAGAAGCCCAAAGAGGGCGCCACTTTGGCAAAAGTGACAGCACATCTGTGCCCAGGAGCGAGGCCAGGCAGGCTCCCAGGTCAGCAACCAGACCCAGAAACCAGGCCTACAGGGTGCAGTGCGCCAGGAGAGGCCTGCTCCCACACTCAGCCATTGCTACTAAGGAGCCTCAGGTGCACGGGTTTCAGTGCACCTGTGTGTGAGCGCACGCGCATAGCTGAGGCCATCTGGGTCGAAGCCAGAAGGAAAGGGAGCTGTTAGTACCAAGAACTTCTGAGCCAGACAGCTGACAGGAAGGTAAGGAGAAAACGGAGATGCTGTGTCTCCACCTGGCCTTTCCCATTCGCCTCTGCCCTTGCCTGACACCCAGGCCCTCCACAGTGGCTCCTCGGGAAGCTGTGAAACACGCAGGTGCAACGAGGTCACCTAGTTAACAGCCTCCCTCCCGCTGTATAATTCATGGGCTCCCTTCTTCCGGTCTAAGCTCCAGTTTCCAACAGCCCTCAGGCGGGGCTTGGTCCATCAGCCAGCCTGGCAGGTCTCGCCTATGGCAACCCCCACTCCTTATACACTCCCCCCCGTCCTTCTTGTCCCCTTCCTAGGACACAGCCATCCCTGTGCTAACTCACCCCCAGCTGTCACACAGCACTTCTTGAGGAGGGGGAAAGCTTTGGGGTCAGTGAGGAAGAGCAAAGAGTTTGGAAAACCTTGGCTGAGTCAGGCATGTGATGCTGAAACTTCCAAAAGGAGCTACAGGGCTTGCTCTCTTCCCTCCNCGCTGGTCCTCACTGACCCCAAAGCCTCCCCTCTCCTCTCCTCTCCTCTCCCCTTCTCTCTCTCTCTCCCCCCTCGCCTCTCTTTCTCTCACACACACACACATTCTGAATTGGATTTACTAAATATGGTCCTCTGAATAAGCGTGAGAGTTCATGAAAACCAAGGTCATGGTTCGTCTATCCCTGTACCATAGTGTGCCTTGCGCTGCTCTGCAAACAGTAGGTGATTAATAAATATCTGTTGATTTGTACAGTTTCCCTAAAAGATGGGTATCAAGTTGATAGAGTGGGTGTTAAGTCATTAAGCTATCCAAAGACACCGCTGTTGGTTTTAGAGATTTTCATGTTATTTAAGTATCTGTCTGCCTACATTTTGTGACTCCTGCATAGTAGGTCAAGTCATAGTGGTACATACAATACGTAGTCATAACTAATAAGTTAATTGTCCATCTACCTATTAACTTATTTATTGTTATTTCTATATGTCACAGTTCATTTTCCAGCACAGTCGTGTATCTCAGGAGAGGCCCCTACTTCCTGAACCAGCTGGACAGGCCCATGGGCTTTCCCCTCCTGCTTCACAGATGAGGAAACTGCAGCTCCGAGAGTAAAAGCACTTGAGCCAACACAGGACTGTGACTGAAGTCTTCACGTGCCCGTCAGGGGTGTCTCTCCGCCATTCATACATGTCTCCCTGCCTCGAGGTTACCGTGCACCTCCAACAGGAGAAAACCGCGTGGCGGATCTGTGGTCCTGCAGTGAGGTTACACAGGCCAGGACCCAGAGTCCAGGCTGAGGCCACTCAGCCAGGAATACTGAGGGTAGCTCGTGGGCCATCCTGGCAAGTAGCAGGGGGAAAGGTGTGGGGCTGGCATTAAATCGTAGGAATCACTGCATTCAACCTCCTGGTTTACCGGTGGGCAGAGCTGAGGGTCTGGCTTAGGTCCCCAGGTCCAAGCAAGTACAGAAAGCACTGGAGTGCATGGTCTTCCTGATGGGGTGACCTGGTCACAGAAGCTGGCCCACATTTTCTGAGCTGATGAGATGTCCCCCTCATTTACTCCTACGCATATGTAAATCACTGCCCAGCTTCATCTCTTCAATGTCTGGGCACCATAGGCACCCGATGACCAACCTGAGCCCCGGATCAATCACAGGTGATGTCCAGACAACACTAAACAGACTTGGCAGGTCTGGATTGGAAGTCCAGCGCTGTCACTGCCCTTGCAGACCCGAGGTGGGTCCCTTGTCCTTTCTGGGCACAGTTGCCATCTGTATAGGCAGGCATGTGACTCTAGCCTTCTCCAAGTGCAGTAAGGACAGGGTGAGGAACAAGTGAAGATTAAGGAGTCGGATGCCTTGACTCAAACTCCACCCCACGGCCTCCTAGCCAGCCTCTCTGTGAGCTGTGGGCGAACGGCTCGCCCCGCCTGTGCCTCAGACTTTGCATCCGTAAAGTGCAAGTGGCAGGAGTCCCTCTCTCCTAAGGTTGTTGTCAGGACTAAGGGAGACACTGTCTGTGTTAACCTGGGGCCTGGCACACAGTAGGTGCTTAATAAATGTCTCCCGTCATGTTCGCCAGCCCGGAAACTCTAAGTCTACGACAGAGGTCGTGCTGAAAATGGTCACTCATGTCCCACGTGTGGGTTGCCGAAGGGTGTTCCCACAGTATACGCTCCACGAGAGCAGGAACCACGGATGGGCTCCAGGGGCCTCCAACAGTGCCCGGCACGTGGTCAGGGCTCAACAGATACTTGATAAATAAATGAGTGGGCCTCGTGGTGTTTTTAAATATTCAAATTAATTGCTAACATTTGAAAATTTTGTGTTTTTAAATATGGATTTCTAGATTATTGGGAAATATGGAAGTGTCCAGCCACATGCATCCCAAACACCTGCTGAACAACCACAGGCAGGTGTGCTGGCAGTGGCGCCCCCTTGAGACAGAGTGTGCATGTGCACTTTCCCACCGTGCCTGCCCAGCCAGCCTCCCTCTCTCCTGTAAGCTGCCAGGATGTCGTAGGCACCTGATGGTGACCCTGGCCCAGGTGAGTCACAGGTGAAGCCCAGACAGCACAGCATAGAAGGCTGGCAGTTGCCCAGCCTCAGAGCAATCTGCCCACAGATACTTCTCCCAGCCCCACCTCCAGGACAGGAGACAGGCCTCCAGGCCTGCTAAGCACCCCGAGACCTCTTGGCACCCAGTCCCCCCCTTTGTTCAGGCCAGACCCTCTCTCTGAGAGGTCACAACCCCAAGTGCCCCTGTTGCTGCAACAACCTCAGCTTTCCAGACCAACTTCCTCTTTGCTTGGAAAGCTCCCAAGTATAAAAAAGCAATGGAAGATGAACTTAATCCTTATCTTTCTCATGGAAAGTGTGCACAGATGTGGAAACACGCACATATGCATGCACCCCAGAGACAAAGCGCTTTTCTAAAATAGTGTATCCGTTCCAAGCCTCACTTGGGTCTCCTATGAAGAGGGGACACGGTGTCCAATGCCGGCTAAGCACAATGTCTGGGGAGGCTGCCTGTGGGCACACGGGCTCCTCCCCTTACTATTCCTGCCCCTAGCCCTGCCAGGTCTGTGGCAAAGGACCACAACTTCCCATCCTTCCAGAGGCCGCCCCCAACCATCCTATCTTCTGCCTTTAGCATGTCAATGATCCCCAGTTTTCTGGGGTAGCTCCCATGACCATCTGTAGCTATTGATTATCTATTCCCCCAGTTCAACAATACAGTAGCCACCAGTCCCATGTAGCCGATGAGCATTTCAAAGATGCTGAGTCCAAATTGAGATATGCTGTAAATGCATAATACAGACCAGATTCTGAAGACTGAACAATGCATGTGGCTTGCACTACACCTCTGCTGGACAGCACTCCTGCAACTCCCAGCATGAATCCTCAGCCACTAGACAGAGCCTGGTTTATAGGTGATGCTCAGTATTTGTAGACTGAATGGTGGAATGAAAAGTTTCCCCAACAGTAGACAAGGGACCCTGTGACATAAAAGAGGGTGACTCTGGAAAGACCTCCTGTCCCGGGGCCCAGTAGGTGCTGTCTTCAGTGGCAGCCCATCCATGCATCTCACCCCAGGACAAAGCCTCAGACGTCCATAGAAGGGGCAGAGGGAGGCCTAGCCTGGAGTTCTGTAACTACTGGTTTCCTGGTGATGATATCAGCTCTCCTGGCCCCCACAGCAAAGGTCAAGATCAACCTCCTTGCAGGGCAAGGGCAAATCAGAGCAGAAGAGGCACAAAGGGCTGAGGGAGAATGAAGCTATGGATAAACCACAGGTAAGCCTGGGACAGGGAGACGAGGCTTCTGCTTCTGTAGGCAAAGAACAGAAGAGAAGCAGGGCAGAGCTAAAGGGACCCTTGTGGGGGGACCCGGCCTACCCTGACTGGAGCTCTGAAGAAGCAGGAAAAGCCACCATTCCTTGGAAAGGGGAGCAGTGATACAAATGGATGCCCAGACATGGTCCCAGTCACCCCTTTTGTTTTCTCTCCCTTTCCTCCCCCTCCTCCCTCTCTCGCACTCTTCTCTACTTCCCTCCCTCTCTCGCTTTCACGGCTCCCAAATTACAGGCTTCTTCAGAAACAGACACAATCAAGGTGGTGTGCAGGGGGCCCTTGTCACAAATGGCAGCTCAGGTCCTCTCCAAATGGAGAATGGCCTTTAAAGGAGAAAGCCGTGCTAACAGCCTGCCTTGGGGAAGATGCATCTTCCGGGAGGTACAGGCCAGAAAAGATTCCACCCCTCTGAGGCCGAACCCCGGGAGGCTCTGGGTGACTGTGATTGCAGGGCCCGCCCCTGGCTGCTGGGGGCTGGGAGAAAAAGACTCGCTGGCCTCCTGAACACACCCCATGCCTGGCGGAAAGAATGGAGCTCTGCCTTTGACTGGCCATCACCCAGGCCCACCTCACCCAGGGACAGCGCCTGGAACAAGCCCAGCCCCTGACTCTAGCCCTCACTTTCCAGGCCTGTAACACAGTAGGTCTAGCTACTTTCCAAGGACCCTCCCAGCCCTTGGAGAGAGGTCACAAACTCCAATGACTAAAGGGGCCAGAATGCCGTGCGCACAGGAACAACATGGGCAGATGTAGACAACAGGGAATGGTGGGCGCTAAGGAGAACTAAGGGCTACGGGCGTGCCTGAATCTGAGAGAAAAACTGTAGGCAAGACTCGTGTGAGAAGGAAGTCTGAGTGAGGGCAGGAGAGAGGTTGGTCTGGGTGCGGGCTGACACTGCCTGGGGCGGGGGGGCGGGAGGGCGCCCACGGGGCGCTGGGGACTCGGCTCCGCCCGGGCGCTGCTTACGAAGGTTTATACCTGTGTGAAAATTCACCACTTCCATTTAAGATCTGTTTAACTTAGTGTATTAATGTACTCCTCAGTCAAAGAGTTTTTAAAATAGAAGTACAAATAAATATGAGGGGCGCCTGCCCCTCAGCTCCAGCCAACAGCGGCCAGTTGGGAATGGAGACCAACGTGTCCGGTTCTAGCCAGATGCCAGAAAGCCAGGTTTCTAGGCAAAAATTCTATTTTTAAAATGTTGTTAGTCACTAATTCAAAATGAAAACCACAACCATAGCCACACACACACACACTAACTCCAGACGGAACTGAACGCAGAGACTTAGAGTGTCAAGCGCTCCAAGTAGGAGGTTTCCCGTCTTCGCTAGAACGCAAGGCACCTAATGCCTGACCCGACCGAAAGGGGAACGATAAAGCCACTGCACGATGCACCCAGGGCTCCCTCCAAACGTTTTGTCTTCTTAATGCTCATGGCAAGCCTATGGCGTAACTGAAAAATACTCCCATTTAATAGACGCGAAAACTAAAGCCTGGGCAAGGTTGCAGGCGGGACCAAGGCTTCAGAGCTCAAGGGTGGACGAGCTGGTGTTCGGTCCCGGCACAGTCTGCCTCCGAGAGGCTCACAAAAATCACTAAGAGAATGGGTTTATGATCATAGCAGTAACCAACGCGTGCATGGTGCTTTAGACCATGCAAAGGAAACGTTAAAAATGTGACCGCCACATCTCAGCCTGCCGTGGCATCCTCGGTGACGCAGCCTGAGGCCCCCGAGGCTGAGATGATCTGTGACACTCCACTCCCCTCGGCCACACACCGAGCCTCGTGGACTTTTTAACTGCGGGGTCAGGTGGGGCCCCGATAGCATGAATCCTGAGACCCAAACATGCAGCCCAGCGAGGAGCAGCGCTGCAGTCCGCCCCGCTCCCCAGGACAGAGCCAGATTGAATTTCACAGTGAAAGACTAGAAAGCTGTCTCCATGTGGCTACTTCTTAAATATGCCAAGTTTCGCACTGATACCGTTCTGGCCAATAAAGTCGGTGAGAATATGCAGTTTCTGCCTTATGAGATTCAGTAAAGCTATTTTTATGTTGAACCAAAATAAATATGGCCCGTAAGTGCTTTAATTTTCCTCAGTTCTCTTCTGCACAAATGATCACTCACTACTGTTGTAGATAATTCAGATCAAGATATAGAAACACCCAGCACTCCAGAAGCATCCCTTCAGCCCCAGCGTCACCATCCTTCTGACTTTTGTTGCACAGACGGTTTGCCTACACTTGCTCCTTCCCTATGGGGCCTCCACTCTTCACTTCTCTGTAGTCCCCACCGCTTCCTATTGGCTTGTATTTGGCCCTGATCTACCCTTTGCTCTACCTCCTGGCCCCTCTAGGCATGTGAGGCTGAGACCACTACTCCAAGGGTATGTACTCCAAGAGCCCAGAATATGGCCAAATGGATATCAGCGGCTCAGTCTTGAAAGGAACCAACATGAATAGTTAAAACTGGTTTTAGGCACACCAAATGCCCCGGTATTAATGACCAGTTGACGACGGGGCTAGAGAAGGTAGTGGAACTATCACCTGACAATATTCCATGTGGTCAGTCACTTACCGAGCCCACGCTTAGCTGGTGCAGTGGGCCCTGAGGATATAAGAAGGAATAAAACACAGCTCGTGCTAAAGAAGCTCACTGTCTAGCTGAGCAGCCAGACCACCACAGAGCAGTACGGGCACCGTGGCAGGTCAGTGAGGGAGTAGGCCTGGACTGGAGAGGCTACCACCTCACCCACCCACCCCAGGCGTCCGTGAAGGCGCCCCGGCTGGCCGCCCCTCAGCCGCGTCAGCACCACTCACAGACATGCACGGGGCTGGGCACAGAAGGATGCGATCTGATCCCTGCTTCTTTTCCACCGAAGGCAAACTACCCCACCCTGAAATAACCCATAGAGAAGGGTCCAAACGTGAATGACCTTGCTCACACAGTAATGGACAAACAGGATGGCCCTGACGCCAAGAAAAACTCAAATCAAGGCGCAGTATAAAAAGCAATGATTTTAAAAAAAACAAAACACTTAATTGACTTTGAAAACAATGAGTTCAAAGACATTTAAGTTAATATTAAAAACCATCTTCACGTTTTAAAACACTAGTTTTTTTAAATTGAGGGTCAAGAAAATAGTCAGACCTTTACTAACCTAGCTATGTTGAACTCACCAGCAAAAGAAGGCAATCGCATCAGCCTCACTGCCCCGAAAGCCTCAGCCACGGTGCTCCATGGGCTCCCACAGCGCTCACCCCACTGCACTCTGGTCCGGTGGGCCCTCTTTTTTACCCTTACCCAAAGGCATTTGTTTTTTCATTGCTTTTTTAGATAGGCAGGAATGGAGAGAGAGAAACATCGATGTGAGAGAGAAACATCAGTTGGCTGTCTCTCATACAAACCTGGACCAGGGGTTGAACCCACAACCTAGGTATGTGCCAGGACCAAAAACAGAAACCTCAACATTTTGGTTACAGGATGGTGCCCCAACCAACTGAGCCATACAAGGCAGGTCAGAGGGTTGACTCTCTTCCTGGCAAAGACCAGCCTCAGGGAAGGACAGTCTTCTTTCAGCAATGCTGGGAGGTCTGAGTCATTCCACAACCTGTCACCTGTGACACCACTGGCCACCCCAGGCCTTTGATCCAAATCCCTCCAAAGTCTTTCAGGTCCTCACTGTCAGGCCTGCCTTGATGGCCTCAGGGTTGCCATTGTTCCTCCAGAGGACCAGGCAGGTGACTTGTCACCATGCCTTGGCATCATCCTTGGGTGATGGGGCCAGTTGGGGCTAGGGGCCTCCTGAGGGCCCAGGGCAGCAGGACGGATGGAAGAGTGGAGCTTGGTCCATGTGCTCCCATTGTGAACCCTCCCAAATTAGCATTGTTGCAGCTCCCTTCGCATAAGTCCTGTGTGTGGCCACTGAGAGGTGTTATTAATGGATCACCCCACCCACTTGAGAGGGACAGATGAAGAGGAGGACAGTTACTTAATTCCTCCCCCTTGAGGGACGGCATCTGCTCAGCCCCAGGCTTCCTGGAGGCAGAGTAGCACATCCACCTTCCCAGAAATCTTGCCCCCTGACCCCTCCCTACTAGCCCACATGCAGCTCACACCACAGAAAGCTGAGCTGCTACTTGAACCTGTTTAAAGGCACCCCCAACACAGACGCCTCCAGGCGTTAGCAGGGATAGCCCCAAGGGTGGGCAGCGGTGGACTGTTAACCCAACCCTGGCACAACCATCCAGAATGAGAAGCTCCAGTCTCACTCTCTTCCCTCCTTTCTTACCTACTGCCCTATTCAACACCCTTTCTGCATCAAGAGGCTGTGAAATGCTCATTCCCTGGACGGCACTGTGGACCAGCACTCCCCAAACTTTACTGAGCAAGCAAATCACTCGGGGATCTTGTCAAATACAGATTCCGATTCCAGAGGTCTGGGGTGGGACATGCGAATCTGCCTTCCCAACCAGCACCCAGGTTCTGCTAATGCTGTGTGGCCATGGGCCACACTGGGAACAAGGCTCCACCAGACCTTCGCCTTCCAGAACTATGGGCATTTTAAATTAGGACTTCAGAAAGGTGCCCTTTAAAACATTAAGCTCAAAGAAATGAACCTCAGGTGGTGAAATTGCAGGTAAGGAGCTTGTTGGAGAGGGGAGCTATTTGGGAGGCAACCATTTGCCTACATAACCCTCAAATTGAGCCCTTTGGTAAGCAGATGTGAGTGGTCCAGCTGTTTGGGGGTCAGGAAGGCTAAGACAGATGTGTATGGGGTCCCAGATAAGACCAGGATGCCAGTTCTGGGCCTCCTTCCCACTCACTGCTTTCCTTCACTACCCGCAGCAGAGCCTGGGGTTCACACTGGTCACTTCTGCAAAGCGCCACCTTTCCAGGCCACAGGATACTCTCGCTTCCTGTAGGGCAGGCACTCTGCCTTCTGATTCTCCCCAGCCCTGGGGAAACAGCACCAGGCATTCTTATTCCGCAAGCTAAGAGGCCCCCTCCCAGTCCCTCCTGGGTAGTGACATCTGGTCCCCCACACCCTTGGGTGCTGACTACAGTGTGCCTACCCCTACACCATAAACCAAACATTAATTTCAAGCCAGCTCTCTCCACCATGGGCTGACTCATCAGCACCTTGCACCTGGGCCCATCGAGGCTCTTCAGCCCAGCCTAATTCTTCCCTATATAAGGGTCTGACTCCACCCAATACACACACTTTCATATGCGCACACACAATACTCTTGTGCCTCTCCTGCATATTTCGAAATCCAAATTGGGGTGGGGGCGTTTGCAAACCAGGTGAAAGGCAAAGGTTAATGCCCGTTCTGGTCTGAGAGGGCAAGGTACATGGAAGTCGGAGGCACGGCTTTCCGAATTACCGGGGAGGGTGGGGGTGTGTTACTACAGGGGAAAGGCTAATTTCCCCCAGAGAGCGGGCCGCTTACAGTACCCGGGCTGGGCGCTGGGGTCGAGGCGGGGCGGCGGCCAGCAGCGAGGGCAATGGATCTCCGCTAGCAGCACAGAAGCAGCGGCTCTAGGTGCCTGCTCTAGAAAGGCAAGGGACCGAGAGCCTGTAGGCTGGTGCCACCACCTCCGTGGAACACGGGCTCTGCACACGTCCTGGGCTGACCTGAGGGGAGCCGAGAGTGCAGGCCCCCGGGGGACAGTCAGCACTACCCGTGACGGGCCTGCAAAGGGACTTGGGAAGCGAAGCGCCAGCAGCCTGCTCCCTGCTCCACGAGGGGAGCGTCCGTCTCCCCATAGCCTGTCCGGATCGGGGAGGTTGCCAGAGTACTCTGAGGTAGGTCTCTTGCGGGCACTGAGAGATGATGAGAGCTACGTGACTTTAGGTCCCTCAAACGCCATTGCCCATCCGCGGAGGAGGTGCACCCCACCCACTCCTCTGTCCAAATGGGTACCCAGAGCACAGAAGGCGACCGGATCGGATGCCCACGCCCTCTTTATCCCCGAAATTCTCCCCATCCCAAACCCAGATCCTTTTCGAGGTGGGAAGAGCAAAGCGCTCGAGTGTCGTGGGTCCAGGAACGGGGGTGGGAAGTGCAATGAGTGCCTGTCTTCCCGAGGCCAACGCGGAGGGAATGTGAGTTCCCGGGAATCAAAGTTGCCGCGCGTCTGGCCGCGGGCTCCGAGCCGGGTGCAAGACCCGGGCCAGGGGCAGGGATGGAAGGAGGTCCCCGGCCCCTGCGGAGGGCGACGGCCGCCGCGGGAACAAGTGGTTTAGCGACTGCGGTCGCGACCCCACTGCTCCAACTTTCCCGCCGCGTGGCAGGCGAATGCACAGCGCAGTGAAGGCGAGGGAAGTGGGGAGGGAAAGGGCCGTGCGCGGCTTTTGGTACCGTGTGCGTGTGCGGAGAGCCGTTGCGCCGCGCCTCGGGCTCTGTTCTCCTCCCGGTCGGCCCCCAAGGGCCGCCTGCTCCGGTGCTGGCCACCACCGCGTCTCTCTGCAGGCGCGAAGGCTCATCAGCGGCGCGACAGCCGCTCCTGGGTCCCCTTGGGCCGTCCGCTCTGCGCCGGCTGCTTGCTGGCTGCAACTTCAGGCACGCGAGCCGCGCTCCAAACGTCCCGAGGCTCTGCACCCCTGCACTCCATGCCGGGGGACGGGCTTCTCCGCCCCGCCCCGCCCGGCTCAGAGCCCGGCTGCCGTCGGACGCGTCTTCTCGCTGAGCATCGCGCCCGAAGCCCGCGCCCGGTTCTCCCGAGCCGCTGCCGCCGCTCAAGTGCGCGATCAACTTTCCCTCTCTTCCTCCGCCCCGCTCGGCCCCCGCCACTCAGACCCCGCCTCCTGACGCTCCTTCGCTCACCTCCCGCCTCTCCCAGCCCCAGCCAGCCGGGCCGCGCCTTGGCCGCTCAGCACCCCCTCCACACACACGCGAAGGGCCGCCAGTATCCCTGCACCTCCGCCACCCTCTCCGGACCCGCGCGGACCCCCGGGGACGTAGCGGAGCCTGGCCAGGCACTCAGGGCATGAATATTTCAGTGCTGGTGAAGCTGCCCTCTGCCGATGTCATGGCACCGGCTGCTGTGACAACTCGACAAATCCCCCAAAGGGACAAGGAGGAAGCCCGGGTAAATGGCCCCAGGTGCGTGCTTGAGCCGTGCCCCACAGGGCCACCGGCTGTCCGGGAGAGGGGCACGCGGAGGGGAAGAGGCCAGGCCAACCTCCCATCCGCTCCCCGCTCCGGGCCTCTGGAGGAACTGGAAACGCTCCCGGGAAGCCGGGGCCAGAGATCCAAAGCAGGGCTTAGGTGAGCCTGCGCCATCTGTTGGCTTTAAGCGCCCCCTCTCTGTTCTCAGAATCGCTGAGCGTCGAGCAGAGTTAGGGCCCTCTAGTCCTTGGGGCTGCTTGGCCGTGCTTCCCTCAAACAGCTGCGGTTGCCAACACCAATCGTGCGCTCCCATCTGCGCCCTTTCTCTCGGTTGAGCTCAAAATGCCTCCTAGTGCTTCCCCTGAGGGACCTCGGATTGGGAGAGACCCTTGAGATCACTTGAGCACTCTCATACAGGAGACCCTTCGCAGCACCCTGAACAACAGTCTCCCAGCCTCTCTTTGCACACCTATAGTGGAAACTTCCTGACTGCCCCAGACCGCTGGATTCAGAAGGAGCTGGTATGCACGGAGTTGAAGAGGGTAGTTCTCTGACCTCAGTCTTTACTTCCCCAGGTTAAACATTCTCAGTGCTTTTAACTGTTTCTCATATGACAGGATTTCTGGACCTGTCTCGGTTGCAGTTAGCATATTGACAATAGCCACCTGGAGCCAGGCTCTGGGCTGAGACTTTTCCTGCCTCAACACAGTTTTTCTGGTAGGTCCTGTCATTATCCTGGTTTTACTGTAAGAAAACCAGCTTCAGGGAGGAGAGTGACTTGCCTGCATGGTAGAGTCATGTATAGAACCTAGAAACTGTTTGACTTCAAAGCTTCACTTCTCTACCATTCATTCATTCACTCATTCATTCATTCTTAGTTGCTACTATGTGCTAACTTAAATAGCTTCTGAGAACATGGGGACAAAACAGGCTCGGTCCTTGTGCCTGTGGAGCTCCTCTAATGGAACCAGGTGTTAGTCAATGAAACACATAAACAGGTGAAATGACAGCCAGATCAGTGCCAGAAAGAAGCATGCTTTGGCACTTGGCAAGGGGATCGGGGAGACTTCTTGAAGGAGATTAGATTTGAGAGCTGAAGATGAGCAATGGAGAGAGAGAATGGAATTTTAGGGAGGAGAAACAGCATGTGCAAAGGCCCTGGGGTGGGCAGGAGCAGGCGTATATGAGGGAGTGAAGGAAGACAGAACAGCTGGAATCTGAGAGGGTGGGGAGGGCAGTGAGTGTAGGGCCGCAGTGGGAGCAGGAGCCAGACGGGTTAGGGCATGTTGGCTCTGATATGGGTTTGATCTTTACCCTAAGAGTTGAGGCTTTGAAGCAGGTAGTTGGTATGGAGATTGAGGGGTGGCACTGTCATGATCTGATTTATGGCTGGAAAACTCGGGAATTGATTTGGAGGCAATAGATGATAAGAGGAGACCAATTCAATTAAAAATATTTACTTGTCATCTACCATAGGCCAGAAACTTTTCTAGACCAGGGATCAGCAAATTGTAGCCTTCTGGTTAAATCCACCCTGACACCCATTTTTGTAAATAAAGTGTTAGAACACCCGCATGCCCGTCCAGTTATGGCTCCTTTGGTGCTACAGTTGCAGAGTGAGGAGTTTCAGCAGAGACTGTGCAGCCAGCAAAACCTAAAATATTTACCAGCTGGATCCAAACAGAAAAAGTTGGCTGACCCCTGTGCATCTGGACACTTAGAATACATTGGTGAACAACAACAACAACAACAAAAACCCACACACACATGGGCACACAAATCCCTGCCCTCTTCCTGCTCGTATTTTTGTAGGCTGCTCTCCGGGTGACAGAGACCGGGACTGGGATAGTAGTGGCAGAAGTGACACTCAGGAGATAAAAATCTACAGAATTGGGAGAGGAGGTGATTCTGGGGTGAGACAGAGGGAACTATCGAGGAGACCCCCAGGTTTCTGGCATGTGGAGGTAGGTGGGGCAGGGCGCTGCTCCCTGAGATGGGATCTCGGGAGGAGGGCCACTGTGGGGGGATGAGCCAGAGTTCCCGTATGACATGTTGAGTGGGAGAGGCCCAGGCAATGACCGGATGCAGGCGTGAAGGAGTAGCCCGTCGGACACAGGAGTCTGGAGCTTGAGGGGAAAGGGCAGGGCTGGAGATGAGGTGTGACAGCCCTGAGGTAGTCGCGTGTTTAGACAGGGTGGTGGGGCCAGTAGGGGGCTGGGTTCTGAATAACAGACTGCTCTTGAGCTGGATGGCTTTGGGCTGAACACTGGACTTCTCTTGGCCTCATAAAGCTTCCCTAATCCTAAAATCTTTTTTCTTTCTGGTTTGTCCCCATCTATCTCTCTTAAACTATGACTCCCCTAACTGTCTGCAGTCATTTTACATGTGAACCAAACAGCACCGAGCTCAGGGAGGCCATCAGCCCTTCTGACGTGGGCACCACGCTTCTGCTCGCGGGCCCTCGCCAGCAGACACTTGGGTTCCATGAGCCCACTCTGGGCCACACACCATGACAGGAACTGGGCTGCCCCTTGAGGGCGACAGCCCACACAATCCTCTGGTGTGTAACAGACGTGGAATTCAAAATGAATTTGGTCACATGATGATGAAGAAGCTGACAGTTTAAACGGAAGATGAAGAGGTAACCCAGAGTTCAGTGCAGCAGGAGGTTGCTATACTTCCCCCTGGGATGGAGGGCTGATAGGAGGAAGGAGAGTCACCAGGTGGGCAATGCACTGGAAGACAGATGGAACCACAGTGGACCTGTCTGATGGGAACTGGAAACCCCAGACACTGCTTAAGGCCGAGAATGCAGACAAGGCACCCTGGGCTCTCCCTTCCCTGGTCTCCCACTGGGGCTCCCTTTGGCTGACCCCAGCCAGAGCCAGAAGACCCAGAAGCTTGGGGACGGCAACCTGCAGGGTCAGCCCTGCTATGATACATAGAAAGCACTGCAGAGGGGAGTGGGGAATGGATCTGAGAAGAACCAGGCCTGCAGGGCACATTGGGGACGCGAGCGTGAGTTACTCCAGCCTCTGTCTTTGAGGCCCAGTCCAAGAGGGAGGCAGACATACAAATCAATTCTACTCTAACAGAGTAAGTGTGGCAAAGCGAGAGGTAGCCCAAAGGAGACTGGGTGGCGGAATTTCAAGAAAGCTGAGCCCAGAAAGGCTGCCTGGATACAGGGACCTCGGAGCTGGGTTTTGCTGAGATGATCAGGAGCCCCACGGGCAGCAGAGGCAGAAGGCGCTCCAGGCGGAGGGAAGAGCATGCATACGGACCTTCCCTGTGGGCGCTGGGGGAGCTCACTGAACCTGGAGGTGAATGACAGACCTGCCGCCCTGCTCATGAAGCAGCAAAAGGCAGGACAGGACGATGGGCATTGGCAGGAGACTCAGAACTGGGAAAAAAGCTTGGCCTCTATCCTCTGACCCAGCGCCTTTCTCACTTCCAGGTGATTAATCCCCGGAATTAGCCTTTCTCCCTGCCTGGGGTTTCAACTCCTCCAAGCACTCAGGGCTGTCCACCAACAGCTCTCAGCGTTCTCCCCCTCCCCCAAGCACCTGGGGCAGGGAGGAGGGTGGTCTGGATTGATAAAGAGGCACCTCTTACCACCTGTATGGTTTGGACAAATTGCTTAAGCTGTCTGAGCTTTGGTCTTCTGTGAGATTATGAATGCTGGGGAGTGTGAAAGCACTTTGAGGATAGCAGAAAACCACGGAGAGGTGAACTGCCCAGGGCCCAGCTTCATACTGCCCCCTCTCCCACTAGGGGGCGCTGCGACCACAACAGCCCTGTCTGGTGTAGACCATCTATGAATCTCCTGACAGTTGTAGGGGTCACAGTATGACATGGGTGAGTATAACAATATGACATAAAGAGTATCTCTACCTCCCTTTTCCAAAATTTAAAAGAGGGGGCTGGGAGGGGGAGGGGGGAGGAAAGGGAGGGAGTGGAGGGAAGGGGCAGGGAGGATAAGCAAGTTGATGGATTGGCTCCTTCCGTATCAGAACACGTCCAGATATCGCCAGAAGTGGCCACATCTCTGCAGTGGTTCGAGCTCAACTTTAGCTCTGGGACATTCAGTCTTAGGATCCTCAAAGGCAGGGATTTTGTCTTTATTAATTCGTCTAACAATTATTCCCGTAGGGCCCACCACGTGCCAGACTCCAGGCTGCCTGCTGAAGACACAGAAAAGCATATAGCATGAACAAGTCTGGTCCTCAGAGAAGCCGCGATCCTGTCAGAGGGACAGAAACAAGTAGACAGGAAGCATAGGAGGCCAGGGTCAGGTTCAGCAGTGACAGAGGCACCCGAGAAGGGCTCAGTCTACCCTAAGCAAGGAGTCTGGGAACAACTTCCAACAGCAGGGACCACTTAACAGAGCCTAGAAAGATGAGTGCACCTGGCAAGATAAGGCTGGCAAGAGCATGTGAGGTCCAGGACTGGATGCATGCAAAGCCATTCAACAGCTTAGGGAATTCAGGCAGTGTGATGGTTGGGATGGACCAAGGCACACTGGGCAGAGGTGACAGACACATCTTGACAGATCAGCAAGGGCTGGGCCATGAAGGACCTTGTGTGCTATGCTGAGGCCTGGGGCCTTGGGGTCACTCAGCAAGCAATACTGAAGTAGAGGGAGGTGGGTGGGCTTGGAGGTGAAGACCCACAATAATGGCAAAGCACGATGAACTGAAGGATGGAGAGGGAAAGACGGTGGATTGTCCCAGGGTGGCCCTGGGCTGGCACCTTAGAAGCAGGGACATCTCTCCTTCACTGTCTTTGTAACCCCCAAACAACAAGTGATCAGCTGGCTCACTGGCACTCTCAGTGACTGAGGAAGGAAAGGAGGGGAAGAAGAAAAGAGGGAGGGAATCCAAATCTGCTATTTTAAACCTGCCCAGCCTAGTAAATCACCTGGGTTTGGACTGGATTTCGCCTCAGCACCCCAGCCCCCCTGGGGGACTTTCTGCCCTGCCTCCTCCCCTGTGAATGGAGGTGAGGCCGTGCGTGTAATGCGGAGCTCCTGAGATAGAATGCAGTGGACGTGGGTCTTCACCGACTCATCAGAGCCTCAGTTTCCTCAACTGTTTACTGGCACGCTAGCCCCCAGCTTCCCTGAACACCTCCCAAGGTTGCCGTTCAGGGTGGAAGAGAAAACACACAAATCCAAGTGCTTTATAAACTGTGAAAACAAAATACCACTCTCATTCAACTCTCTCTTCCCCGTGAGGGTCGATTATTATTTTTAAAGCACATGCACGTCTCTCCTCGGGGTGTCCTCCATAACAGCCTCCCTTCCCCGCCTCACAGTGAAGCACGGTTGCCTCCTCCCCCTTTACTCCCGTCCCTGAGCTGGTGAAAGCTGTTTGTTGCTTCCTGCCGGTGTCCCCAGCCCACTGGCCTCTCCAGGGGCAGAGCCTGCCACCATAAACCAAACACGTGTGCTCCTGAGTTTGGTTTGTGGGCCCTTGGAGCCTGGCACAGCTGTGGCAGCTCAGCGCAGCTTGTGAAAGGACAAGGCTGGAAGGAGAGCAAGGTGGACTGGGGCCACCCGACCGCAGAGTCGAGGACCCTCAGGAAGGCTCCTGGACCCCCACCTTAGAGGTTTACCCCTCTCCCATGAGGCCTAAGGAGCCAGGCTCCTTCCCTCACGTTCCTGCCCACTCTCTGCTCCCCTCACATTATTTATTTATAAGGTGTTCATAGCAAAATGAATGACAAAAAGTTAGAAGCTAATTAAAGCTGGCACAGATTGGCACACGGGGCATGAATTATGCATTGGTGCAGAATGGCGCCTGGTGGCAAGGACTGGCACTAAGTGCCCTGCGCACTGGTAGGAAGCCGGCATGGGGCCCCCAGCGCTGCCAGGACCTCCCCCCACCACCCTGCCTCTCCAAGAGGCCTTCCATCCAGGCCCTTCCGTCTTTCTCTGGAGGCAACTGGAGCCTTGTCAGCCACCACCTTACAAGGAGAGATTTCTGTCTGCGCCGCTTAGCACCTCCCAGCGGGCAGAGACATCACACCACAATCGGAGGCTGGATACATCCCACAGAAGCACGGCTCATCTTCTCCCCGCACGTGCCTGCTGTAGCCCCAGCACAAAACGGGCAGAGCTGGGCTTCTGAAAGGGTAGGGGGAGAAGGCCTGAGAGCCAGCCAGCTTCTCACTGATGAGAGCACAGCGGAGCTGGAAGGCACCTTCCAAGACCGGCGTCCCCACCACGCCATGTCTTCACAGATGGAGAACCTGGGACCCACAGGGGGACGGGCTCTCCACAGAGCGACACAACAAATGATAATAACAGTAACAATCTTCCTGGCATTTATTTCAAACTGACTTTGTGCCAGACACTCTTGCAAGTGCTTTGTGTGGATTATCTCGCTCAGTCCTCACAGGAAGGAGACACTGTAATGATACAATCTGACAGATGAAGAAACTGAGGCAGCACAGACAGGTAAAAGCAGTTTGCCCAAGGTCACTGGGGCAAAGCCTGAATTAAGCTCTACCCAGGCCCTGCCCACCTGTGTTCCAGGGAGTGGTTCTCGAGCCCCCGGAAGGTGCGGGAGTGGGTGTGAAAAGAGGATGGGAGAACCAGGTTTGATCGGGCTGGGCTGACATCTGGACACAGCTGTTTTGAAAGCTCCCTGTATGATTTCAATGTTCAGAGCAAAACCACTGGTCTGGGGACAGGGACAGGGGGTAGATTTTGACCCTAAAAGTCACAGATGTGAGTTCTTGTCCTGCCACTCCCAACTGTATGGGTTTGAATGTGTGGCCAAACCTTTTGGGGCCTCGGTTTCCTTATCTGTAAAATGGGGTCAGTAAAAGGTGGGGCCCCGAAGCCCAGCTGTCAGGTGTGGTGCGAACCCCAGCTCTGCCTCTTGGGCAGGTTCTCTGACTTCTCTTTGCCTCGGTCCGCTCATCGGTAAAACTGTGGTGCTGCTCTCACGGCTGTCGTGAGAACTGGATGCGCGAACACACATAAAACGGTACCTGGGCGCCACGGTACCTGGGCGCCACGGTCCTTGGCAGTCCTGGGACAGGGGACCTGGCCCCTCCAGGCCAACAGGGCTGAGGGCAGGAGCAAATGAGGACAGGGATGACAGGATGACAGGGAAGCTGTGTGTGCTGTGGGGTGCGGTGAGAGGCGTCCGTAAGGAAAGCCTGGGCCTCCTGGCTGCCTGTCCTGGGCCCGGACTCCTTTCCTTTCCACACAGGAGGCAGGAATATATTATCATCTCAAATACCACAGACCAAACACACAAACCTCTCTCCTCAATTTGGTGTGTGTTCTTCCAAGCGATGTTCCATGTGCATATGGAAGTATATCGTTTTTGGCTGGGGGCAGGGGTAGGAGAGAAAGAAACATCTATTATGGCACACTTCTGTACTTTTGAATTTTGAACCATATGAATGGCTCAAATATAAAAATTAATATAAAGGGCATGCTTCAGGCAGAAGGGAAGTGGTCCCAGATGGAGCCTTGGATTTCAGGAAGGAAAGAAGAGAAATAGACAGGGGAATACGCGTAAATACAAATGAATCTTAGTTGCATAAAACAATGCAACTAATGTTTAAAATAGAGAGAGAGAATTAAAATTCACGACACAATAGCACATGAGTCAGGAAGGGGGTAAATAGAGTTAGAATATTCTGAAGTCCTTGCGTTGTCCTGGAAGTGGGTAAAATGTGCCTGTATGGTAAACATTAATAAATCAAGGGTGCCTGCTTTATCTCTAGGCTAACCCTAGAAGAATGGTAAATGGATGTCTAACTAACCAGCCGATGGGGAGAAAATAGAATAATAAAATTATGCATGTGTATTTAAAAAATTATCCAAGATTTATAAATAGTCATACTTGACATATTGTTCTATAACTTGCCTTTCTCTGAGAACATGTCCTTGGAGCCCTTTCCACATCGGTACACAGAGGGCCTGTCTCCTCCGCTGAATCTACCAGCACGCACCCCCCAGACTAATGGTGATAACGGAGCATGAAGCTGAGTGCTGGGCCCTTCCAAACACAGGGGCCTATGTGACTGCGCAGGTCACCTGCCTCGAGGTAGCCCTGGCTGCAGCAGGCTGCACAGAGAGAAGCTGATGTCCCTGGGTGTGTCTGAAGCCTAGCCCCTGGGGCAGGAAGTGAGACCTTCTCTCTCCAGGCTCCCAGCCCCGCACCCCAACCCTGGCCCCACCACACGCACTAGGAAACTCCCTGTTCCGTAAAGAGAGAGGTGGGCTTGTGATCGGCTGGTTTGCTCTCCCGTCCCTGGACCCTGGAAGTCAAACCAGCACAGTCTTCAGAGGACGGGGCTCCCATTTGGATTAGCCTGCACATTACGTTCTGCTAGATGCAGATTCCTCCAGCCGCCTCTTTGAATCACACACAGTCGTGACACAGCGGGTTCCCTTCCAGTTCTGCTGTGGTCTGGATAGCCATGCAGACAAGCACGTCTCTGTCTGTGTGATTACGGCTTTGACACCTGAGAATCCCCCTTTCTTGGACCAGGAGGGGTCGGGCCTCCTCTTGCAGGCAACTCTGTCTGGCTATATTTAATAGGATAGTATTGTGATTGTTGTATTTAAGTTTATAGTTCTCTTTCATTTGTTGCACTTAGTACTGGTTTTTTAGGGGGGTGACAAGTTTTTAAAAATAAATGAGTTGGAAAGTGAGGGATTAAAATTTAAATTGAGCCAATAACAGTAGGGTTGGCACAGGGAAAGGCCCCAATTGGTCAGTGTGTTGAGCAAATGACTGACGCTCGAGGTCCCGACCTCAAGAATCAAGTGGGAGCATTACTGTAGTTGTTAAGCCCCCAACCCTCTCACCCTGAGAAATCAGGCCCAACGTGCCTTTCAAGCCTCACCCCAAACTCTGTTCCCTCTGAAGCCTCTATCTCAGTTGGCGAAACACACGGAACCTGGCGATCGGTACAAGGATGTTCAATGCCGTGCTCTTCATGGTAGGGGACTGGCTAGGGGGACCACAGCTTGACTCCTCTGTTCTATGAGCCACTCTGCCCTCCCCTGGCCTCGGCTTACACTGTCCTGTCTCCTGTCATTGCCCACTGCCCTCTCCTGCTCTCTGCTGAAACCCATTCTTCAAGTCCCACCACCTCCAGGAAGCCTTCCCTGCCTACCTCCAAGACCCCCGGCCTGAGGCCTCCTCTGACCCTCAGAATCCTCACTATCTGGATAACTCAGCACAAGTGTATGTGGCATGCAATTTTTAGTGAACTTTTAATATTATGTCTGTTTATCTGTCTTGTTTCCAACTAATCATAAGCTCCTAGGGAACACGGACCAAAGTACTTCTGAATAAGCTTCGGATGGAGGTCAGGAGACCCGGGACTCAGCCCCGACTCTCCCTCTCTCCACCTGAAACACCGTGAAAAGGCCTTCCTCCTGCTGAGCCTCTGTCTTCTCCTCTAACCATGAGGAGGGAGATCAAGGTTCTCCCAGGATCCCTCCTGCTCCGAGGTCTAAGGTTATTTTGTGCTTTACAGTGTCTTCCTACAGGAGTAACAAAAACTGAGATTTTACATCTTAAGAAGGTTACATTTATGATCTCATTTAATCCTCACAACAATCCCGCGAGAGTGGTACCGTTATTGTCCCCATTTCACAGGTGAGAAAATGGAGGCCCAGGAAACTGTATCAGTGAAGTTCGGTCCTAGGTTATAGTGCGGTATAAACAAACTCTGGGATCTCGTGGCAATAAACATTTACTTCTTGCTCCCACACATTGCAGTGCTGGCGGCTTGGCTTTCCTCCAGGGGTGACCGGGGGACTTGGGGTGCTTCCCTCTTAGACATGTGCTACCTGAAATTCATGTTCCTGTGGCCACACTCAGGTCAATGCGGCAGAGCAAGAAAGGGACAGATGAGGTCTATAGGCTCTTAACTGCCTTGGTCTGGAATGACACACACATCACCCTGCTCCCATTTCCCTGGCCAGAACTTGTCAGTCACGTGGCTCCCGCCTGTCTGTGGGGAGTCGGGGGTGGGGCTGGAATATATGTTAGTGAGCACTAAGGATCCGCAGTGCAGAAGCTAAGGGACTTGACCAAGGCCACGAAGAAAGTGGCAGAGGCGAGGATCTGAACCCAGATAGCGAGACCTCAGAGCCTTCTGCCTGACCACTACCCTGTGTTGTCTCCAAGGAAGTAGCAGGCCACAGGGGTGGGTGACAGAGGCCGTTGGGGACGGAGAGGGCGTGTTGTGATGGGCTAGCATAGCAGCGCGCAAGACAAAATAAAGCACTGTCAGCGGGAACAATGCCAGTAACAGCAGGTACTCCAATAATGTTTTGTTATACCATCAATGAGATGCCGTAAGAACGTAACTCTCGTTATGTCGATTAGTCTGTGGCAAGTTGGTTTTGTTACATGTTGTTCCACTTAAAGTTCGGAACTTACCGGCGGCGTTAAGTGAGGGCTCACTGCAGCTCCCATCTGTTGAGCTCCTGCAACAGGCCATAGAATGTTTAATCTGATCCTCTCAGTATCCGGGCCATAAAATCCGCTTTCCCTCTGCAGATGGAGCGAGTGAGGCTCAAAGAGGTTGAGCAAACTGCCCAAAGTCAAGCAGATGGGAGGCAGATGGGTGACCTGCAGATTCCTGAGGAGGGTCTCACCCAGGGGCCTACAGAGGGCTTACAAGGAAGGATGGGGATTGAGGCATGAGCTCCCAGCATGGGCTCTGACAACCCTTTACTGCCAAAACCAAATTAGAGGCTGCCTCTAATTTAAGGCAAGAGGAGCTGTCTGGGGAGCATCCTGAAAACTCCAGGGACAGACCGGCGCCTGGGGACAGACCAGTTCCCCAGGCTTGGCTTCCTGAGGGAGTCCAGGTCTGCAGTGTGGGTGCCACCTAGAGGCCAAGTGCTGCGCTGCACTTTTCACCCTTCCAGGAACTCACCCACTTCTGCCCCCTCAAGCCCTGCTATGAAGGTAACAGGGCTCCTTTTACAGAGATCTGGGGGCAAAAATATGGTGGATTGGTGCCTGCCCTTCATCACCTGCTCCACCTCCCCTGGTCACCCTTCCTAGACTTGTTTTCATAACAAATACTAACTAATGGGCCAGGCACCCATATGGGCTCATTTGGGACTGAAGCCTAGATTCACCGGTTTCTTATCTGCTTTGCCACTACTTGGCTGTGTGACCCTGGGCTAGGCACTGCCCCTCCCTGAGCCTCCGCTCCCTCCCTTGTAAAATGCAGGTAACAACTAGTGGTAACATAGCAGGGCCTGGAGTCGAACAGGCCTGAGTTGGGATCCCAACCGTGCAACTTCCTTGCTGTGCGCCTCGGTTAACTCATCTGTAAAGTGGGTTATTGCCTCTTTATGCCTCTCCAAAGAGCTTTACTGTCAACATTAAATTATTACTTATGACAGGGGGGCCCCCAAATGGAATTTATTTATTAAAAATTGTGTATTTATTTACATGTTTAAACTTCAGTCACATTCAAAGTACTCTCCATTTGATGAAATACACCTATTGAGACTTTTTTTTCCACCACTCAGAACGATTTTTGAACTTGTCAATTTTGATGCCTTTTAGTGCTTCTGTTGTTTTTCATTTCACCTCTTCCACATCAGCAAAACGTTTCCACTTGAGGACTTTTTATCCAGGGAAACAAAAAAAATGTTGCTCAGGACGAGACTGGATGAATAGAGAGAGTGGGGCACAGAGGTCATGTCAGTTTGGGTTGAAAACTGCCGAACACTCAGTGTGGTGTGGGCAGGCGTGTTTGTAAATCACCCGACCCCAAATGGGCAAATGCGTTGAGTCTTCAAAAAAATTCCCGAAGCTGAATGCAGCCTCTCACAACAATGCCAGCTGGTACACTGATACAGATGTTTTCCTAGAGCACTCACCTAGCAGAGGAAGCCTGTACTACAGAGGTCCACCCTTCAGATGATAATTGCAGGGTATTTGCGGGGAGCCCCTTTGTAGACGTGTAACACAATACATAAAGTACCTGGCTCAGACTCTTGCTCTTATCCTTAATCTTCTCAGATTTTAAAACTAGAGCTCAGGTCGCAGGGCTTTCCTGCCCTTCTCCCTATGAAGGGTGGATCTCAGCCTCCAGATGTCTCACTCTGAACATGGACCTGCCCACTTGCACCAGACGAGGGGATGCCCAGGAGCCCTGGATCCCAGAGCAGTGCTCCTGCCCCACGTCCAGCTGGTACATGGGGAGGGCCCCTACCTCCTCCTACAGCCACTTCCAACTTCACAGAAGGACTCACATCTTGGGGATTCATTGATGTTACTCATTGTGAATGGTGTCTGTGCCCTGGAGTTGCACACTGTGTAACCTCAATGGCTGGTCATGGCAGCCCCAATGTTGAAATTCTCAGTAATCAAAAACAAGCACACTGAGATACAGCCCCATACCAGCCAGTGGGAAGCAGGCGGAGGAGGAGGCAGATTCCATGCAGCCTTAGAAGATCCCGAGAACACTGTGACTCCCGCTGAGCCAGAGGCCCAAATCTACTAGCCGCCAAAGCTAAGCACACTCCTGCCACATCCAAATTGGGGTGGGAGTGGCTCCAGCTGTTAACACTTACAGGCCTAGTGTTTCTCTCCCTGGACCTCTGTAACAGGAGGGGTATAATCCCTGGCTTGTTTACTTTGTCCAGTTGTGAGATAAAGAAAGGTCTTGAAAATCCTCTGTCTAGTCAAGTTCAGATACAAGCATGCCTCAGGGCTATTGCGGGTAGGGTTCCAGACCACTGCAAAAAAGCGAGTCATTACCTTATTGCTGGAGGGGGGAGGGAGGGTCTATCTTCAATTCGTAAAAAACTCAGTATCTGTGAAGTGCAATAAAGCAAAGCATAATAAAATAAAGTATACCCATATGTAATTCCTGCCACCACCTCAGCAAATCCATTCATTTATTTACTGGACACACAAAGGCCCAGGGGCACAATGTCCAGCACATCAGGTGTCTGCTGTCGACTTGCACACCTCGAGGAGAAAAGGCATAACTGACACCTTCGAGAAGGCACCAGAGCCTCCTTCTCCTTTCCCCGCCTCCACCTCCTCCTGGGAGGGGGAGCAATAACCTACTTATTTAGCACTTACTAGTGCCCTACACTCTGCCGACAAATACATATATCATGTGGCTTAATCCTTGCGGTAAACTCTGAGGGGTGGGCACCTTTATCGCCACATCAGAGATGAGGAAACTGAGGCTCAGAAATTTTCGCGATGTAAGTGGAGAAGGCTGGATTCAAATCAAGATCTGTTTGGCTCTCCCATGAGATTTAATCCTTGAATTATACTGGGAAAAAGTAGTCACTCCTGAGTGCTTCTTATGTGTCGTGGGAAAAGCACCTTGTTCTTTTGTTTTACTTAATCCCTATACCAACCACAACAGATACATTCGCCCCGTTTTACAGATGAGGAAACTGAGGCTCCAAGGGACAAGGGCAGCCCCAGTCCTTCCCCTCCACTCTTGACTGGATGCTTTGGAAGTCAGGCGGATTACAGTAATCAACTAATGCCTGAGCCTGGCTCTGAAGACGAAAAGCTCTTACTGAAAGTGCTTAAGCAGGATGATTAAGTCAGAAGGTGATATTGGCTGCGCAGGGGGAGGAAACTGCAGTCGTGGGGAGAGGATTAGTAACTTGCTGCCCAATTAAGCCCAAGCCTAGCTGGGAGGAAAAGAAACAGGAGTTTAGGCTCCACAGTGCTGCTCCCACGAGACAGAGTGACTGTGAGCCTGCAAGGCAGCGATCACACCCCAGGGTCCAAGGGATGGACGGGGGCATCAGCCACGGAAAGCAGAGTGGGTCCCAGCATCCTTTGCCTTTCTCCCATTCATTTACCCATCAACAAATACTTACCAACCGTCTGCTAGGTCTCAGACACTGTGGCTACAGCCAAGAACAAGAGAGAAAGCTCTCGTGAAGCTCTCAGCCTAGTGGAGGGAGACTGAAGTTTAAGCATAATCACATATCAAGGAATTGTTGCTCATCTCTTTAAGTATAATTACGGTATTGTGATTGCATTTTATTAAGGAGCCCTGATTATTTACAGATACTTACCAAAAGTTATTTACAGGTGAAATAATTTGACGCTTCACTTTCACACAGGGAGGAGGTGGTGAGGGGGGTGGAGGAGGAAAGACTGGCCCGAGGTGTTGGTTGGTGAAGCTGAGTGATAGGGGCACGAGGGCCACGTGCTAGGTTTTCTTTTTGTCCATGATTACATTTTTCATTTAAAGGGTTTTTTTAAAATAGAGGCAAATAATTATAGCTCATAAGGAGTGCCATGAAGGAAAAGGACATAAGTGTGGTAAGAAATTATTGCATTAAATGAGCGTCCACTGCTCATTGAGAACACAGACCATCGGGGTTCAGAACCACCCAGATTTCAGCGGGGGAGTCAGGGAATCAGTTTTTGGCAAAGCAAGGCATTGGAGCAGCCTAGGCTCTCCAAAGTAATCCCTTCTGTCTCTTCCCACCTTGCGGCGTGGGCTGGCAGTGTCCTAGAGAGAGGACACTACCTTTCGGGCATCACAAGCAGCCTTCTGACAGACCAGGGCTCTGGAGAACCAAGAGCAGCCCCATGTTCCTTCACCATTGTGATGGACGGAAGAGGGGGAGGCCCCAGCTGTAGACCTGCGCCCCCACTGCCCATGCCTGTGCCATGGTCTCTGCCGTTGGCCTGCCATGGGCACTGCATCCTTGGAACACCCTCAGGGCAGTGGAGCAGGCCTCCCCACTCCACAGATGAAAAAAACAAGGCTCTGAGGGGTTAGAAAAAAATGGCCCAAAGTCAGCAACAGAGCCCAAGATTGAGGCCTGTGCTCTCGTCCCTGAGCAGCCCCTACCTGTTAACACAGCCAACATTGCTGGATCAGAGTCGGGGGTTGGGGTGCTAATGGTCACCAACTCTAGTCCATCAGTGTTGAGGACCGCTTCCAAGGGTATTAACTGTTTGGCATTTCAGTTCACTTACTTGGCAGCCCAAACTTGCACCACAGCCATAAAGCCCTATTAAACCCATTGCTAGAGCCCCCTCGGGGGGAGGGCCTGTGGATGGAATGCAGGGTGTGGAAGGGAAAAGCAGAGAAGTGTGCAAGATAGTTTGATGTCTGATTGAAGGACTTTAATGAGAACTGAAGGTCAAGGATGCTTTTGTGACAGGCCTTCGCAACATGTTTCCGTAGTTATATGTTTTGTAAGATTAGCAAAAGTACTTTGTGGTTATTTCTTTTTACATTCTACTCAAGTATTCTTTTTGTGCCTAATTTTATATTTGTAATTTGTTATTCGTTCTCTTCAAGAGGGCTCCTCCAACTTGTCTAAACTTCGTTCTCCATAAAGGCTGGATTGGCCCTTGTAGGTAGGCCTAGCAGAAACACAGACACATGTTTACTGAGTTGAGATGAGGCGTCCGCTACTTGACTCATTAGGAACACAAACCACCTAGATACCAATTCCAGCTCTGCTACTCTCTAGCTGAGTTACTGCGGGCAAGGAGTCTCGTCTTTCTAAACTTCCGTTTAATAATGCACAAAATCGGGACAGTAATCATACTTCCCCTGCAAGATCAAATGAAAAACAATAATCCCTGTTAACAGCCAGGCCCACAGTAAGTGCTCAATAATATGAATATCTTTTTTATTATTAGTTCGCAGGGTTTATTCCTGTTTTTTATCATTTGCCTTATGATCTTCTCTTCCCTCCAAGTTAAGGCAGGAGTGAAGAAACTGGAGACGAGAAAAGGTAGCTTTCTCCGGGATTGGCAGGTCCGCTCACAATCCTGCTTCCTCCTCCGCTCACCGCGTTGTACCGGCCCCGCCCCCTCGCTTGGCCCTTGGACCCGTTGCTGGGCAACCACTGCCCTCCCCCGGGTGGGGATTGGCTATGAGGCCCGTTTCCCAGCATAGCCTGCGGCTGCCGGAAGCTGTGCTCGGCCACCCATTTCGTGGTCGGTGGTGGATGCAGCTCCAAAGAGATCCGAGTGGACAACAAAGTAGTGCTGGCAGAGGTTCACGGCCCAGTTGAGCGTCGCAGGCCCGGCCTTGCAGCGTGTCACTGGGCCGGATGGCCTCGCTGGGCTGAGCATCCGCTTCATCTCGCCAGTCCTGTCATAGCAGTGTGAGTGTCCGGCCAGTAGGAGCCCCAAGAAGACGTGGCTGAGTCCCCGGAGGCAGCTTGGCGCTTCCCCCGGGCGGCCTGAGCCTCCATCCAACAGCCCCTGCCGCGCAGCCCTAGCTCTGGGACCCAAGGCCGGGAGGTCCACACACCTGCATCTACCCCACCAGTCAGCTCAGTAACCTTGGGTAGAATGACCTCCAGAAACTTCTCTGCCTTCCTGGTGCTGATAACAGCAATAGCGAGTAATACTAAGTGACATTATTATCAACTGTTCACTTTTTATCTTGGTAAACATTCTGTTATAGAAGCTTTCTGATGCTAAGAAATTCTCCCCATTTTAGAGAGGTGAGGAAACTGAGGGTCAGGGAGGGATTTAATTTACCTTAAGTCATGATCTCCACATTGGGCCAGATTTCCAACCCTAGGCTGTACAACTCCAGAAACCAAGGTTTTATCCTAGAGGCTTCTTGGTGAGAAGTGATGAGAGGATGTCAAGTCATGGCCAAGGGCCAGACACCTACTAAGCACTCAGACAAGGTTAGGGAGCAAATCAGAGCCTCGGTTACAAGTGATAGTAATGTCTGCATTGAAGAGGGATTTGCCAGAGACAGACTGCTTTGTCCCCTTTGGACAGGCTCAGTCAGAGACCTAACCGCCCATTCCAGAGTTTCATGTCCTTAAAAATGTTGCAGCTGCTGTGTCTTCTACTTCCTCCTTATCTCTGCTTCTATTTTACCCTTTCTTCTCTCTGCTAGTTCTTGCTAGCTCCAGGGCTGAAGGATTTTGCCTCTGACAATGGCCTGGTTTGTGCTGGAGTTTAAATGGAACAAAGAATAACTTCATAAGTTCTCACGTTTATTAGCTAAAATAAAAACAGTGAAAACACCAGCCATGATAGGAGTGTTAATGGAGACTGAAGTTAAAAGGGGCCTTACCAAGCCCTCGGCCTCTGAGCAGAACAGTCTAGTTTTCGGCTTGGGTAGATGTGTGTTCTTCCTACACGTCAGAGGTGCTCACTCACTCTGGGGCCTGGGGTCTCCTGCCTCTAAAATGAGAACCCTATTCACGTGCCACCTGTATCTTTGTCATTTTCTCTAACTCATTTGCTTTACTTACATTTACTGTAAAAGGCAAACTGTATATCATTAGTGGAAAACCAATTATCACCTGTCATAAATAGAAGGCGAGAAACACAAAAATAAAAAAATTCTCAAGTCTAGCAGGCAAGACCTTGACCTGCGGCCTGTTCTCATTTTGTTAAAAAGGGACAATAGCAACTTTTAACAAACTGTAGAAGACACTCGAGTACTAAATTGAAAGTTTCTCCTGCGAGTAATCAGGACTGAAAGAGCTGAAAAGGGAAGACCTTCCACGTGCTGAGATTTTGTGGGGTTTACTGCCCTGGCCCGTGACACCTAGGCATTCAGCAAAGTACCAGCAGTTCACTTTCAGTCTTCAGAGAAACAGTGGCTGAGACAGTCCACGTCATCATCTAATGTCCCCTGTTTGCTCTGATTCTCTTAGGGTCTGTGGGGCAGGTGGGGAGCAGGAGGCACCCCCTAGTGGGTCCACCTTTCCCCTCATACCTTCCCTCTCTATATAGAGCTACCCCAGGCATGGGTGAGAAGTTCGGCAGAACTTGACGTGCCTAAAGGCTATTCAACCTGTGCCTCTGCGTCACCCCAGGACCTCCCAGGACTGCAGGAGGCAAGTGGGACAGGGCAGCTCTTCCTGCCCTACTTCTGGGACAAGGGAGGCCTAGCTCACAGAGGCAGCAACCCCTCTTCCATTTCAGAGTCTCTGCACTGCCAGAGGGTGTCCAAATAAGGGGACATCAGGAAAGGGCTTTATGTGGGGCAAAAACGCGGGTGATGACACCATCGGCAGCAAGTCTGGGGAGAGTTAGAACCCAAAAGGGCCTGGACTCGCGGAATGAAGTTGGTGTCCACCTCTCACCAACTCACTTTCCCCACTACCAGCTGAGGACCTTGCTCCCGTCCAGGACGGGGGGCCAGGCCACACCACCCTTCCAATAGCTGCTCCCTGCACACACACTGAGGCGTCCAGGGCCTTCCCTACACCTTGGGATGGAGCCTGTGGCTTTCCTTAGTGTCATCTAGTCCACACAGCTTAGGGGCGACCATGGGGGCAGCAGCACGAAGCTCCATCTTCTTATCCTAGAGCAGCACCGGCGCCCTTCGTCTGGGAACGGCTGAGGAGGCAAAGGAGGTGGCCAGCTGCCAACTGGCCTCTGCCATGATCTGTCCCTGTGTGCCTCTAGTGGAAGAGAAATGGTTTAAGGAAGAGAAGTAAGGGGGCCCCTGAAATCTACAGATTTCTGCTAATCCTGGGTACATTTCCAAATACGGCACAGCTTTGAATATTTAGGAAGATGGAGGAGAGGAAGTAGGAAAAGAGACACAGAGAGAGGGGAAAATGAGACCTGCAACTCGAAGTGGAATTCAAACTGCTAGTAATAGGAAGGAGCATTTGCAGGCCCAGGGTAAGAGTATAAATGGAGGCACATATACCATGTTTCCATATATGCTATAAAATAAATATGCTCTTCCTTCTTCATATGCCTTTCTAACAACCCGATAGGTCAGGTTTGAATCTGGAATCTTAAGGGTTCCAGACTTAAGGGTTCTTCTCTGGAACGTGATGGCTCAGTCCCACATCTGGAGAGAGGTCCTCTGCACAAATGTGGGTAGCCCAATGCCTATGTCCCAACTCCGCATGACTCGTGAATATGAGCCTGGAAGTGCCCTCGGGGGATGGACCTAGGAAAGAGCCTGCCCAGGCCTGAGTTACAGATTTGAGCCCATTTAGGCGAGAGATTCAGGAGTCCCAAGTACCCAGAGCATGGTCTAGAAGGGGGAAGAGGTATGAGCGCCAGGCTGGCACACCCCCTTGGTCCCATAGACTCCTTGCCCCGGGGTCCAAGGTACCAGTGGATCTATGGGTAGTTTAATAACAAGAGCTAATACCTTGTGTGCCTTTTGCAGTTCCCGGGTGAGGACACTGAGGCTCAGAGAGGTTAGCGATTTGCCCAAAGCCCCCCAACTGTGAGCCCTGTACTCTAGCTCACCCCTATTTCTAGAATTGAGGTGACTAGTCCTTACCCAACAGGGCAGAGCCTGTAGGTTTTGAGCAGCAAAAAAAAACAAGGAAAGGGACATTTCCTGGCATCCTCACAAGAGACCGTGGGCTAGCCATCGAATACAGCTGGAGTGGCACTAACAGGCGTGGCACATTTTGTTTGCCATTGGACTCCTCCCGTGCCCTTTCCACACAGCTTTGTGAGCAGATGGCAAGGAACAGACAAGCCTCTGGAAGACAACTCTGATATAGCAAGGCCAGACTTCTGCATTCTTTGCTCTCAGAATGTGATTAGAAAATGCAATTTCAGTTTTTGTTTCAAAAAGGGTTGCAGTTTGGTAAAGGCTCGTTTCCCTTTTTGAATCTCAGCAAAATGAAAACCAGTTTCCACCATCTCAGCAGCCAATGAGCTCCAGAAAACAGGTAGATGGTGTGCCCCGGCCCCTGGCAGAGGCGACCCTGCACCCCCACCCTGCTGCACCCCAACAACAGAAATGCCTGGGAGACGGCAACTTCCACCTTGTGAGCTCCAAGCTGTGGGCTGGGGCTAACTTGCCCTTGGGGCTTACCCTTTCTTACTGGGTCCCCTCTGCCCTTCTCACCTCCCTCCTGAATATATTTATGACGAAAGGAGCAGATAGTAAAGATGTAGTTGAGGAGTAAAGCCACTGGGTGCCTACCTTGGGGGCTGGTGGGGGTGAGCTTGGTGCTTAAAATGCAAAGGCTCTACTCTGAACCTGTGAACATTTTTGAGAGCAGTGAATGAGCGTCTCCAATGCATTAACTACAGGGTCCAGCAAAAGTAAGGCCCACTGGAGTGTGGTTGGTAGGGTGATAATATGGGTGTAATAATTTATAGCTTTAATTTGAACATTTCACCTACAATGTCATATGGTGTGCTTGAGTATGATACTGTTGTGGTACAGAATTACATGCTTATGATTTTGTAATAAAAAAGGAATATTACTTGTGCCGGACCCTCACCTTTGAAGATTTCAGAGCACGTTTCTCTCCCTAGGCCAGATGCGAGTCCCTGACAAGCCCTGGTTGGTCCTCGCTGGTCTAGCACAGTGGTTCTCCCAAGTGGGGTCTGAACTTACAGCCTTCTAGGAGCTGGCGATTAGCATGGAGTACACACGGGGCTCAATTCCAAACGTGTTCTATGCATCCCCACTGTACCACTCAGTGCACACAACTGGCCCTGACACTGGTGCTACAACTGCCCCGTTGTCAGATGAGGAAACAGAGTCAGGTTGAACTTGCCTGCGGTCATGCAGCTAGAAGTGGTGAGAGTTCAAACCCAGGCTGTGCGGCTCTGGAGGGCAGACTCTAGGAACCACTATGGGACACAAGGGGATCTGTGAGCCTGGTCACACACTCATGATAAAGGCAGCATGGGTATTGGGACGTCCATTTTTTCCAGTTGAGGCCTGGGAAAAATTGGCTTGACCAGAGGTCAAAGTTAGGGACAGAGCTTGGTGTGAGGTCTCGGACTTCCAGCTTTCTGCCCCATGCACTCTGCCCTAGGTCAGGCATGTCTGGGCAGGACCCAGGCAGGGGCGGGGGCATCAAAGAGCAGGCATCAGAACTGGAGGTGCTGGCCCAGACAGGCACTGGGCCTGGGGTCAGGGAAGAGGTGGGTACTAAGTGCTGGGTGCAGGCTACAGCCTGGCACAGGGAAGGAGCTGGGCATTGCAAGAGACTGCCCAGGTGGGCAAACACGTTTGTTAAGGGTCTGCTACATGCCAGGAACTTGTACATACAATATCAGGGCTTGTTTAATCCTTACAAGAGGCCTGAGAGGACACTCACTTTAAAAACGAGAGTGTCAGCAAGACTGGTCAAAGTGACCCTGCTGGAAGGTGGTAGAACCAGAATTCCAGCCTCGGTCTGGGCACCTAAAACTTATAGCTGTCTACCTCTCAACCTCACACTGTAAGTCTGGAGTTCCCTCTAACTTCTGGTCAAGGGCACTTCTCAGTGGAGTGCACAGGGCTGGTGGGTCAGCTGGCTGGAGCCTCGTTGGGCAGAAAGCATGGCCATCTTCATTGCTATTCTTTGGGGTCAAGTCCATGGTAGACTGAAGTTGAAGTCTTCCACTCAGGCTGATGCTGCTTTCACACCTCCCAAGTGGCAGACACGTGGGTGGCAGCAGAGGGTGCCCTGTGCCTCTGAGTCACCTTGCTACAATGGCTGTGAGCCCTGGGGCAGCTTTGCCTGTATGGCCTGGGCAGCGGGCGTCACTGGGTGTGGCAGGCTGGCTCAGTGGCACAGCAGTCACAATGTCAGGACTTTTTGTCATGCTCTTTACAGATGCTCACGAAGGACAGTGACTCACACAGCTAGGGCTTCTCTGGGGAGCCCTGGGTCGAAGCTGGCAGAATGAAGGGTCGTTGCAAGTAATATCCACCCCGGCTCAAGTCCCATCATGTGCCCATTCACACAGGAACTGGCATCTGCTTTAGAAGTGCCCTCTGGAAATACACAGGGTATGCACTAAAAACTGCCACGAGGATCGAATTCGAGAATAGACAAAGGCAACTTCACAGGGAACCCCCGCCACCCCCCCAAACACACCCTGCCCACTTCTCTCACTGGAAAATCCTCTTCTCTTCAGCAAGTTTTGTTCGCTCCCCAGAACACGTGAGCTAGTTCCACAAGCCTGCCTGGGTCACGTGAGACTTGAGACCCACAGCGGCCAAGCCCCAGGAGCGGCTATGACGGGGCCTGGGGGACAAGGACGCCTGAGCTCCGCCTCCTGCTCTCTGCGTGGAGATGTATTTTTATTTTCCTTCCCTGCTCCCAGGGAAGGAAGGACCCTTTGTGAAAGCCCACTAAGCTGAGCCGCAAAGCACAGTGGGCAGATAGATGCCTGGAGAACCCTCCCACTGGCCAAGCAGCCGGCCCCTCGAAGCGCGCAGCAGTCCTCCCCCCAGGGCAGGGGGCACTACTACTGTCCAGTCACCCCAGCGCCTCGTCTCCACGCTCACCACCCTCTTCCCTGCTCTCCATGCTAATTTCCAATCATTTCATTAGCAGACATCTCCTCTACTTCTGAAAGCTCTCCCCGGTTGACAAGGCATGTGAGACCCCTGCTGTTCCTTCTGTTTGTTCTGGGGTGGTCCACGTCTCTGACTCAGAGACCTGCTGCTTTACATTAATGCAGACGCACTGCCCACTTGGAAAGCACCTGAGGTTGAAGTAAGTCACTAGCCAGATGAATGCCCCAAGTGATCAACAGCATTCAAGTTGGTGAAAATTTTGAGCGGGAGGTGTCAGATTCCTGCAAGTGGAGGGGAGAGGGAAGGACTTATTTAAAAATGCTTTTTAATATATTTTTTAAGTATCAAGTTTCAAGGGTGTCCTCTAATTATCTGGCCCAAGAAGGGGGCATGTGCGCCAGCCCGAGCTGTGGGGTGTGTAAGCTTCTGCCCCTGGCGGATGGCCGGCCGACTGCACCCGGGTCTACTCCGCTGCCTGTGGGACATCACAGAGCTAAGCTTCAGAGTGGGTTTGTTTATAGCTCTAGGGTTGCCACTTCTTGGGGACAAGCTCTGTTCTTTCTGCACGACGCTTGAGGAAGAACTCCTGATCTGATCCATTCCTTTCTCTCTCTGATTGCCAACCCAGCCTGCTCCCCCAAGGAACAGCCTTGGGGAAGCCTTCAGGGACCGGAGAACCACCTAGATGACTGACTGCTCAGGGCAGGTGACCGCAAACTCCGGAGCCCGAGGGTCACCTTTTGAAACAACAACTTCAAAAGAGACAATTACTCGGGACAAAGCAACATAATGCTGACCAAAGCTTCAGCGCTCTACTGATCTCAACAACAAATAAACTGTGGAAGTGGAGGAGCTGGCAGCCCCACCCTGGATGAGGCCCTGAGCTGAACACCTTCTGCTCCTCCATCCACTCTCCGTCATCTGCGCCTGCTCCTTGGCGGTGATGCAGGCCACAGGGACTGGGAGGAAATTGAAGGAGCCAGGAGGGAGAAGGAAATTCACCTCTTACAGGTCACAGCAGGTTGGAGGAACCCTCTCCTCAGGGTCCTACACTCACTCTTCAAATACCTTCACATTACCTATTTTGAGTATTCTTTCCTGCCAAGACCCCAACACAGACTTCATTAAATGCCCAGGAATTTACTATGCCCTTGGACCAGTGACCATGTTGTAAACATCAAGTTAAAAGACGCAGCCCTGACCCAGGCCACGGACCACTTTAAAGAGCCCTATTTGAAAACCCAGGCCTGACACACTGGTACCAGGAGACCTTCGGAGCCCAGGTTTCAGGAAGGAAGGTTCCCTGGAAGACCTGTCTTCCTGATGTTCCAGTGTGGTTGGTGGGTGCCCTCTCACCCACGGAAGGAACGGGCTGCACAAGCTTGGGTCCTGGCCCTGGTGGCTCACCATCCCCAGGGACTTCTTTTCCATGGGGACCCTCTGGTTAGGGAGAGCTGAGGACTCTCACATCCTGTTGTCGACTGGAAGGAGCAAGGCTGGGTTTTGGCACTTACTTGAGCCAAACACTGGCAACACAGCCCCCAGAAGGTTGTAAAGAAAGGCGGGATGCAACCGTTGGGTGTCTCTTGGAGAAAAGTCTCAGGAGTGATCCGTGGAAATGCCTGGAATGTCTCTGCCTGGCACAGAGGCAGTTTGTGTCCCCAGCTCCCTGGGGAGACGAGGCCCGGGTGTGCTCAGCCCTCTGCACTGAGGTCAACTCCAGACCTCTCTGCGCATCACCTGAGCCCTCCCGGCAGGTCCTGCCTCTCTCACTGAGCTCACAGCAACTCTCTTGTCACTGACCCCTTCTAGATGAGATGCACAAGCAGGGCAGAGCAGGCTGAGCCGAGTACCAAGCCCACGTACATGTAAAAGGACATCACCACCCCCGTGGCCTCGGCTAGCTCCCTGGACACAATCTTAGGTCCATAGATGAGGGCCAGGGTGCTGAGGTAGCCATTGCTGAGCCCCAGTAGGGAGCTGAATACCACTGGGTAGATGTCAGATGGGAAGACCACAGTCTGCAGGTGGACACGAGGCTGGAAGTTGCAGAACATGAAGAGGGGGACAAGGCCGGTCCGGAGCAGCACGAGTGCAGGGAGCACCTTACTTCTGGGCCCTGGCACCTGGATCCAGGCTGTGATCTGCCGGCCACACAGGTCAGCAAAGTTGAACAGGAGGAAGGCAGTAATGGGGATGAAGAACTTGGTGGTCCACGGTGAGCCCGAGTCTTTGTCGAGGGACTCGATGTTGGTGGAGACGGCGGGGAAGATGATGCTGGTGATGAAGAAGAGGTAGATGACACAGAAGCCCAGGCCTGCTGTCCTCTTTAGGATGGGGCGGAGGGGTGGCGTTGGGGAGGAGCTGGATTTGGGAGCCACCAAAGGGCCACTGGGGGAGTCTTGGAGTGGCGATTCTTCACCAGAAAACACGCGGGGTGGCCTCACAGGCCTCATGTAGTACCTGTGGGGAGAGAGCCACAAGGTCAGAGAGCCCCAGGGGGACTTCTAGGAACGGAGGCAGAGGGCACCTTTGGGCTCAGCATGGCAAGCCCAAGCCCCTGATGGCGTGCAGCCCCTGAAGACTCTCAGATGGTATACGTGCCACAGGGTGGCCAGGGGGAAGCTGGCATAGTCCCTGACCTGCCTGTCCTGGTGCTTGCCAAAAGGCCGGGCTCTGCCCAGCCTGCTGTTCTGTGGTGGCAGCCGTACCCCAAGAAGGATCAGGGAAAACCAACTCTGACCGTGGACGACATGGTGAACCTGCACTCCAGTCTCGGCTCACTTGCTTATTGTTTTGTTTTGGGGGAGGGGGCTAGATATAAAGTAGCACTTAAAAATGCAAATTTTTAAAACCGTATAAGTAATACACGCTTGGTGCAATGAACCCAAATAACACCGAAGAGAAATGATGCAGCAGGAGGACTCTCCCTCTGGTCCCTCCTCAGTGGCACTGCTCATTAAAAACCTCGTGTGTCCTGTTCCACACAGGCGCACACACCCTGTACCACCCCACGGATATGTTCTTAAGCAAAAGTAGCATCAGACATACATATCCTAAAACTTTCTGCAACAGTGTAACTCCTAAATATATAACTAATATATAAATATACCACATAACTGCACAAATACATTCATAACTATTATCCATAAATGGATACATGTAATTGTCCAAAGAACACTGTGTGGCCATCCTTTCCCACAGGACACAGGGCCCCACTCTCTGTTGCACTGCTGCCTAGTATCTCACTGAAGGAACAGACACTTAACTGCTCCCCTCCTGGTGGACATGTACAGCAGCTCGTTTGTCTCTACTGCAAATACAGGCGCAGTGACTATCCCCACACATACATCCTTGCATGCACCAAGCAGTATTTTAGTAGGGCAGATTTCTAGGGGCGACTACTGTGCCAGAGAGTGGCTACCTTTTGCCTTGGCTGATGCGGCTCAGTTGTTTGGAGTTTCGTCTTGTAAACCGAAAGGTCATGGGTTCGAGTCCCAGTCAGGGAACACACCGGGTTGGGGGTTTGCTCCCCACTGAAGGCGCATATGAGAAGCAACCGATAGATGTTTTTCTCTCTCTACCTCCCTTCCCCTCCCTCTAAAATCAGTAAGCGTGTCCTCAGGTGAGGATTTCTTTCTTTTAAAAAAAGGTTTGTACCTTTAAAATTTTGATTGATATTGATGACTTGCTCTCCAAACAGGACTAATATGTCTCTACTCTGTTTGACCCACCAACTCTACCCTTTTAATCTCTATGAGAGCACCTATTTATCTCTTTTAAAAAGCTGACAACAACTTACAATCATTGTGTTAGTTTACTGGCTTATCTTCTGTCTCCGTTAATAGAAGGCAACTCTCTGGATAAGAAGTACATTTGGCTCTTTCCAGCTAAATCCTCAGGCACAGAATAGCCCCCAAAACATAATTTTCGAAAGAACCAATAAGCCTATAAAAGTGTCTTTTCCCCGTATCCTCCATACTGAATATTATCAATCTTTTCCATTTCTGCCACTCTGATCAAAGAAAAGGCATGTGTCCCCTTGCCTTGCTGTGTGACCTTGTCTGAGTCACTGAACCTCTATGGGCCTCAGGTGGCTGAAAACCAGGAGACATGGGCTAACTGTATTAAGGTACCTCAAACAGAAGGCTTGTTATGGGCATGGGAGAACAGCAGCGTGGTGATGGCTGGGTTCTGACTTCGGTCTCCCTTACCTCCCCATATGACCTTACACCAGGTATTCTTCTTTTTGGGCCTCAGTTTCCCCCTCTGTAAAATGAGGGGTACTGCAGCCACAAGCTTTTGAGAACCCTGTCAGTCTTTCCATCCTAAGAACCTATAGATAACAAGTGCTTGGTGGGAGGACTCCCCCCCAGAACCACACTTCCACGTGATGCTGAGCAGGGCACTTTGGACTTGAACCCTGCAGCGTTTCACAATCACTCTTAGGGAAAGAAATATTCTTACTTCTCCCCCTCCTCAGTGGCCTTAAGTTTGCTCAGAGGGAGCTTCCTACCAAGTTCCTCTGGTTGAAGCTCTTCCTCATAAGTTCTTCCAAATATAACTGTCTCGTCTCACCCTATCAAGGTCACCAGGCCCCAGCACTACATGAGGCCAAGTTCCCAATTCCCCCTGGGGAAGCGGGGGATGGGGCAGCCCAGCCTTCCTGGTACAACACCCATGGGCTCCCTTTTTTCTTTTACTCCTTACTTGAGGATATTGTCATTGATTTTAGTGGGGTGGGGGGTGATGGGTGGGAGAGAGATAGACAGACAGACAGACAGACATCAATGTCAGAGAGAAACAGTGATTGGTTGCCTGCTGTATACACCCAACCAGGGATCGAACCCTCAACTTTTTGGTGTATGAGACAATGTTCCAACTGTCCTTTATTTATGTATTTTACTTTTAGAGGAGAATGGAAGGAGAAAAACAAGGAGAGAGGGAGAGAAACATCAATGTGTGGTTGCCTCTCACATGCCCCCTGCTGGGGACCTGGCCCACAACCCAGACATGTGCCCTGACTGGGAATCAAACTAGCGACCCTTTGGTTCACAGTCTGTGCTCAATCCACTGAGCTACACCAGCCAGGGCTCCAACTATCCCTTTTAAAGAAGATTTAGTCTGCCCTGGCTGGTGTAGCTCAGTGGATTGAGCACGGGCCTGCGAACCAGACGATCGTGGTTCGATTCCCAGTCAGGGCACATGCTTGGGTTGCAAGCCAGTTTCCGGCAGGGGCCAGTTCCCTGCAGGGGATGCACGAGAAGCAACCATACATTGATGTTTCCTTCCTCTCTCCTTCCCTTCCCCTCTAAAGATAAATAAATAAAATGTTTTTAAAAAAAAAGAAAGAAAAAGAAAAAAAAATAAAATAAAGAAGATTTAGTCTGAGTAGCCCCAGGAGCACAGCTCCCTCTAAGGCTCCATCCTCAGCTGACTTGCTAAAAACCAAAAGTCTTGACCAAAGTGTTAATCAGCAAAGAAACAGAAGCTTCCATGGGACAGCACAGCTCTGGGTGTTCACTCTCTAGAATGTTCAGTGGGGAAGGATTTTGGCCTGTTCAAGTGAGACTGAAATCCAGGATGCCAATCTGTTCCAGTTTGCCTGAGACTGTCCTAGTTTTAGCACCGAAAACCCCTCATCCCAAGAGCACCTTCAGCCCCAGGCAAACAGCACCTCACCCCATGCAAGGCTGGCCACCCCACTGCAAACAGACCCATGCAAAAACCACTCAGAAAACAGGATGGGGAACAGTGTAAGGTGTGGCAGGAACCTCCTGCCTTCTGTTCAGTCAGTGGCTCAAAATAATTTCATCAGCAGTGACAAAGGGCCAGGTAGTGTATGGGGTGCTGGCAGGGACGGTGAGCCAGCCAGAACCCAGGATTCACAGGGACGTCGGCGTGAAGCCCAACTGGGCGATTTCTGACGGCAGCCTTGAGGGAGCAGAGGAGGGCATGGGCAAGCTCACGGGTCTGCAGTCACCTGGGGGTCACAGTGTCAGGTTGCTCAGGCCCCCTTTATCTTCCTGGGGCCACTGAGGCCAGCCTGTGTTATAACAATCCTCAAACTGCCCTGGTAGAGTTGGAGTCCAGGTGGTTAGCAAGGTGATTGTCTCACAGGGACAGGAGGAACGGATGACGAGATGAGATGAGGACAGACCCTTGGAGTCACAAGCCAGAGCTACGACATGATGCAGTGGAAAGAGCGCCACTCCAGAAACAGCTCCAGGTTCGAATCCCCACCTGCAGCTCACCAGGTGAGCAACCTGAGCATGTCTGTTAACCCTCTGAAGCCTCAGTTTCCTCATCTGTAAAATGGAAAAACACTGTAAAATAAATTGAGCAACTACCACGAGGCCAGCACAGCTCAAGGCACCAGGACACAGCGATGAACAAACCTACACAATTTCTGCCCCAGGGAGCTCACGCCCCAGTGGGGAGATGGGCAGTAAACAAGGAAACAGACATGCCACCTAATTAGATGCCAATGCCTGTAAATAATAAAAAGATACAACCACAGAAAAGAAGGAACTGAGGGCTAGAGGCAGGGCCTCACCTAGCATACTCCAGCCGCGGCAGCAGCAGGTAGAGCCCAATGCAGAGGCCGAGGAAGATGTCCGCAGTCAGAAAGAAGGCCAGGGTGCTCTCCGTCACATCGTTGGACAGTGCCAGGTCCACCAGGGAGGCCACGGCGCTGATGGTGCCGCCCATGGCTCCTCCTGCAGGGGACACAGGACACCAAGGAAGGTGAGGGGTCCGTCTTCCCTGCATCTCAGGTCTGCCTCCTCTTGGCCCAAGGTTAACAGAACCAAAACCAAGTTTCTCCCTGTGAGAAGAACACTGCCGTTCTCAGAGGGTCCTGGACCCTCGGCGGACAGGGAGGGCTTCTGCAGCCCAGAACGCTCTGACTGACAGGGTATCAGTTCCCATGATCTGGGCCGAGGATCTCTCTGATGGGCTTGTAAGAGGCTGCTGTCTGAGGGGGCAAGTGGCCTCTAAGGTTTTGCCTGTTTTCTGGTTTCACCTCTGACCCCTGACCCTCCATCTCTCCTTATTGCCTTGCTGATGAGGTCGGACATTTTAGATTTGAGGCCAGACATCTCGGAGAACTCTGTGGCTCACACCATCACCCACCAAACTGGGAAGGAGGATCAGGGCGTCTGGGCACAGGCTCCGAAGCTGCCTCCGAGCCAGGCCAGCCGGTCTGGGCAGTCCTTGCCCGTTATGGGCACCCGTGCCGCCCACCCTTGCACTCACAGAACTTCCCTTGTGCTCCATGGCCACTGTGGCACCATACATGCGTGAGCACATAGGTGCGTGCCCACACATTCACACACATCCTATCACACACACAGACATACTCTCACTTGCATACTTTATCACATGTACATATACTCACACACAGTCATATACATATGCCCAATATACACAGTAACACACATTCCCAGTCACATATATACTCACGTACACTGTCACACTCTAATACACACTCATTTCCATGCAAATGTTCCACCTTGCCAGGCTTTGATCTGGGACCCATGTGGCCACGTGGCACCCCACCTTTCACTGCTACCTAGCACAGGACACAGCAAAACCTAGGGGACCCAGGGGCCCAGGATCCAAACCAATGTACATCTGACCTTGACTCTGACCCTTGCTCACTATGCCCTAGCTGCTAACATGACACCCTGGAGCCATAGCCTGCTTCTCTGTGACATGGGGGTAACAGCGCCTGCCTTACCTGACTGCCCTGCGGACTGAGTGACGGGGCGATCGGAAAGGGCCCGGCCCAGAGCGGACTTCCAACAAACGCCGGCCGCCCCCTTTGCCACAGCCATGCAGCTGTTTGGGGAGAAGGAAGTGTCCTCCTTCTCTGCTGAACCCCCTCAGCCGTGGGTGATCGACTTCTGCTGGCCCAGAGTCAGCCGTTAGCTGAGTGGTTACTTTCCCCTCCCTGCCTCTGTTTATTTGCCTGGAAAAGGTGCTAATGCTCATCCTTCACCCATGAGACGTAGTGAGGGGGAAGTGGGACAATGAATAGAAAAAGCTCTGAACACAGACACAACCATTAGCATCAGCATGGTGAGTGCCTGGTGACTAAGTTGGATTGAGTGGCTGAATGAATAAATATCGATTTTCAAGGAAGCAAGAAGTGCTGACAGCAGACAGCAAACAGCAAACTGCTCCGTGTGGGCATGAAGTACTTTGTCGTTTCATTGGGCAGCTCAGACCGGGCGCCACTCTGCACCGAGGGGGAGAGGCACAGCACGGCAGCTCTGGCCCTCGTCCCCCACACTGCCCATTGTCGCTGCCTCACCCGCACTCTGCCCGGCATCTCCGCAGCTCTGCAGAGAGCAGCCCACGGCACTGGTGGACGATCCCAACCTTCTCAAAAGGAGCTCTATTAGCCACAGGCTGGGATTTGAAGGAAGGAAAGAAATGCAAGTTGGCATAGTGATCGAGAGCACAGACCCAAGAACCAGAACATCTGAGTCCAGTCCTCTGAGTGGCTCCACCACTTCTGGCTGTGTGATCTTCAGCAAGTCACTTAACCTCTCTGTGCCCCCATTTCCTCATCTTCACAATGGGGATGTCAATAAGACCTACCTCTTAAGGCTGTTATAAAGATTAGTGTGAGGTGCTCAGAAGAGCACCTGGCACAGAGAAGGATTGTACAAATCCTCTCAGATTCTCAGTGAGGTGTTTGGCTATTTCTGTCCTTCCTACATCAAAGCAGCAACAACAGGGTAAACCCTTTGCCAAGAGGCTGCCAACTTCTGAGAAGCTGTAATCCACACCTTGGCATTTTGTAAGAACTAGGGTTAAACTCAGGGAGACATTCGCCGCCTGCCCGAGGAAGAGATCTAACATCACTGCCTATTGATTTTCCCCCCTCTCTTCCCAACTTGTAGAGAATTTACAATATTATCATCAACAACAAACCAGGCCTCGGGGAGCTCATCCTTCATGACTCCCTACTTTTATCTCATCAGTTATGGAAATACATGCAAATGAGGGGGGGTAAAAAAACACCAGTACCAAACGGATGAATTGTTCCTCAGATGCCAACACAGGCGGAATTCACAGATGGGCTGGCTCCCTCCTCCGGACGAAAAACGCAGGCTGGTGAGGTAGCTCTGGGGCCTCTGGGAGAGTGGACAACTGGGACTCTCCGGGTGACAGGTGCCCCGTGGGGCTGCACACAGTGATGACGGTGGCCCAGGGCCCAGGGTAATTAACATAGAAGTTTGAGTACTGGATTTCAACCCTTTCAAAGATGGACTTTCTGAACAGTTCAGGGAGTGTCCCACTTCTCTAGAAGATTCGCAGGTGGCCAGATGAACTTGAAAGACCCCTTGCCAACATAAAAGGGTATGTTTGGTCACTGGCCCCTGATGGGTAATGAATGAGGCTGACATTGTACTGAAAAACATATCTCCCAGCAGGATGGAGGGAGATGAGGGGACAAAGGCTTCTCTCCGAGATGGGTGACAGAAGGGAGTACAGCCAGCACGTGGTGGCCGTTGCCTTCAGCCTAGGCATGTCCCTCTCGAGGCACTGCTAGGGACATATTGACTGTACTCCAGGAACTTAGCAATGGGCCCCTTCTTATTCTCTTTTAGGCCCAATGGTTTCCCGGGATAGAGCCAGAAGCCTAATCCTACACCGAAAATGGCAGCTAGATTTGAGGCCACATCTAACTCTGCTGTGTTGACAGTAACTGTCTCCAGTGCTGTGTTGAGAAGGATTTGAAGGCTCGGGAGGAAAGATGCAGACCGATTAGTGATGTTTAGCACTGGCGTGGGAGTGGGAAGGGGACACACAGTTGTCGAGGTATTTGTCATGTCTGCTACATACTACCTGGCATGATTCATTATGACCACACAACAGATTCTTTGTGAAATTCTTCTCAAGTGAGCAAATGCTCACAGCACCTCTTCACACAGTGGGGATGTGCGGAGATGCCGAACAGAGCCGCTGAGGCCCCGTCTTGCTTTAAGGGGTGGTGGTCCCTAGAGAGTGCACAGATTCTCACTGACCCAGCCCTTTTTGATCTTGTTGGAACATCTTGGTGAGAGAACAGAACTGCAAAGGGCTAAACAACAGGTTTAGGATCAGCACCAAAATTTCAGCTAAAGGGCTTGGCCCAAGTTGCCAAAGTTCAGGGCCGAAGGAGTTTATTCGCTAGGCTGGCAGCTCCTGAGAGGTGGAGTCTTGGTCATCTTTGAATCCCCGGCACAGAGCAGGTCTTCTATAAAATCAGAAAGGATGAAAGGACAGATAGAACGGAGGAAGGAAAGAGGGAAAGGGAAGGGAATAGAAAAATAAAGAGAGGGGGAACGGGGGGAGGGGAGGGAAAGAAAGAAAGGAAAGCTGCTTCAGGCAGTGCACTTGGGGGACAGACTACGTTTTCCAAAGGTGGCTGCAACTCTGTCCTCCCTCCCACCCACTCTCAACAGGATAATTTCCATTACGCTCAGCTGAGATAACGTGGGTCTGTGTTCTCTTAAGTCCTGACGGGCTTATGGCTATGGAAGTGAGCCTACATGGTAAATCATAAAAGCAAATAACACTCTGTCTGGGTCTCTTGGGATCCTCACTCTCATGACCCAGCCCATGCCATGGGGAAGCCCAGGCAGCCATGGCGGGGTCCAGGTGAAGAGAAACCCTGGCGCAGACCCAGCCCTGGCTGAATGTCCAGCCAACAGCCAGCACCACCGTGCTGGCCAGGCGAGCGTGCCATCTCGGAAGTGGGTTCCCCAGCCCCAGTTGAGCTGTATCAGTGACGCCTCTCAGAGCAGAGAGGAGCTGACCACTCCTGCCCAAATCGCAGATGTGTGAGAAGAAACAACTGTTATTTTGCTAAGCCACTAAGTTCTGGGGCGCTTTGCTATACAATAATATATCTGAAAACACACCTACCGCTCATCTCCGTCTCTGGAAGGGCGGTCACATGCTCACCTCTGGCTCCATCATGTGCAATTTGGGGGGACTAACCTGGTCGGCTGTCTGGCCCCCCGCTCTCACCTGATATCAGCGCCTGGGAATTCCTCATAGGAAAGGAGCCAGTCATGCCAAAGACGCTGCTATTGAAGACAGTGGAGGAGCCACTGAGGATGGCCATGCAGGTGATGGTGACAGCAAAGAAGCTGCGGGTCCAGGAAGAGGTGTCCACCTTCACCAGCGCAGTCATCACCACGAAGATGGCCAGCATGACAGCGAGCGAGGCCAGCACACGGACATGAATCGGAACTCTGGGGAAGGATGGCAGAAGCAGTTAGAAACCCCCTCGGGGCCCCATGCCAGGCCCAGTTGGTGAACTGAGAAGCAGGGGATCTTGGAGACCTGGGTCTGAGTCCCGCCCTTCCCAGCTCACTAGCTGCGTGGCCTTGGACGAATGGCTCAGTTGCTCTAGCCTCAGTTTCTGGACAACGGGGGAGAATGGGTCCACCCGCAGGAGGGGTTGTGAGGGTCTCTGCGGGGGCGTGTGCAGGGTGCAGAGAGCAGGTCTGGCTCAGGGCAGATGCTCGGCAGGTACTGCTTCCTTTTGTCTCGCTGTGAGGTTCAGGACAGAACACGAGGCCTCGAGGCTGGCCCCAGCTCCTCCTGCCACAGGGCTAAGCTCCTGCTTGCTTTGTCTAGTGTTTAACGAGCACCCGCCCACTGGGCTTCCATCCCACAAAACTCAGAAGTGTGGAGAGAAAGAAGAAAAACAGCATCAGTGTCGTCACAGCAAACACCCAGTACTTAACTCGTGTTAGGTACTCTCCTAAGTGTTTTCTATATGCTAATGCATGGAACTCGAATACTGGCTCTACAGATAGGTACTCTCACCTATCCCACATGTACAGGTGAGGAAACAGGTCAGAGAAGCTAAGGAACTTGCTCAAGATCATTTGGCCGTGAACCCAGGAGGTCTGGCTGCAGACTGTGCTGTCAGAATGACACTCTAGTGCCTCCCCTGGAACAAAGGAAATAAGAAGGTCCAGACAAGTGGCCAGGATGGAAGGCTTCTCCTGTGACAGTCTCCACTGTCAAGGGCAACAGCTGATGCCAAGCCTGTGCAGCTCAGGCTTTGCCCCAGCCCTTGCCCCATCTCCCATCCCTAATGTAAGCCCTGCACTCCTCCCTGCCCCAGCCTGCCCAGATGCTGCCCTTCAGTGAGAAGCAGGGAAGGCCAACAACACTCAGAGAAACCGAATTTTCATTCTGGGGAGAGAGAACATCACCTAAAGAGGCTTTTTCATTCATCAGATTAGACTAAGCTTTAAACCGGATTGGAAGTTAAGTTAATTTTCCCTCTAACCAGTGGGTGAGGGCTGGGAGAAAAGCCAGATTAGTTATACATGATTTTTTTTTTTGGATAAAAAAAGAAATACTTGAAAGGTAGAAGAAAAATATGTGCATAAATAGGTGTGAAATGATGAACATGGAAAGCAAGAAAGAATTTTTTTCAAAGCACTTTTGTGGCCCCCAGGCTAACTTGAGTTTCCTTCTGATCCAACTGAAGGGAGCAGATGCTGCCTCTGCTTTGCAAGGGGCAGAAGGAAGCCCAAGGACGCGAGGGGTACACTGTTCAAAGTCGTGGGGTACATCGGTGGGGAGCTGGGACTAGAACCCAGGTCTGCAGAACTCCAGCTCCAGCAGAGCCTGGAGGCAGGCCTTACTTTTAACTTTCCAGGTAAAGAGAGAGAAAATCCTTTTTGGGTCTCTGTTGTCACCCAGCGTGCCAATGAACACAAAGAGGCATGTCGGGGTTTCCAGCTGGGGAGCTGCACACTCAGGGTGTCCTGCCCATGTACCCTCCCTCTTACTAGGAAGCAGGCTGCAAGTGACATGTCCTAAGAGGAAACTTCAACCAATGCCCAGGAAGTGGATGGATAAACACTCCCAACTGCCTACCGTCCTGAACACACACTAGCACCCATAGCTTCCCTGGCAGGTGAGCTTTGTCACCCTCTGGGGGAGCTGGCTTAACGAGGTGTTCTTCACTGACTGCCTTCCCTGCCTGGTCTCCCTTCCCCACTCTTCTACTTTCACCTCCCAAATCAACTACTTTTAAATAAAATCCTCGTTCCAGGGTTCATTTCTGGGAAACCTCACACTAAGACATATCTTCCCGGGGTCTACAGGGGTCTAGGCCTGGGCAGCAGCTTGTGGGCAGCCAGGTGGAGAGCCTGCACCCCCAGGGGCCTGGAGTATCTGCGTACATACACACCAGGTGCCCCGGAGCCTACTGGTCAGGCCTTATGTACGGACGCTCAAGGAGATTCTACACACTCACCCCTGTCCCCGGTGCCCCCACTCTCTCCCAGCAGCTGGAGCTGCCCTGTCCACCCCCAAAATAAGAGCCAGAAGGGATACAGGGCCCGAGGCAGGGGACTAAAGCCCTGCCCAGCTCTGCCACCAACTCCTTTCATAACCAACCCCTCGACCATTCTGGGCCTCGGTGTCCTCATCTCAAAAGAGAAGAGGCTAGATAAGATAACTTTCTGGTCCTCTCCAGCTGATGATTCTAAATCTGAAGAAATTCAAGTGGAGAGAGAGGCTGGGGACAAATTCCCAAGGGATTTAACAGTTCCTTGGAGCAAAAAGAAGAAACACAACAGACAGAGGTGTGAGGAGCTACACAAGCACAGGGCCTGGAGGCTGTCGCCCCCAGGGCTGGTGCGGGGCCTGGCAGGCATCTGGTAAACACCTGTTGGATATACAAATTGACAAGCAAGGGTGTCAGCAGTAAGGGGTGGCTTTCACCCTGGGCCTGAACCTCCCATCGCTCTGCCTCTTGGCCCCTCAGCCTGGCAGGGGGACAGCTGTGAGCACCTGCAGCGCGGCCGGCCAGCCTTGGGAAAAGCCCTGCCTTTAACCACCTCCTCACAGACGCTGCAGGAAAAGTCCATCTCAGGAATTCCGCCGGCCTCACAGGAGCTTTCCTGTGCCTGTCACCACTTGAACAGGACAGGAGCTCTGGAGAGAGCTGGGGGACTTCTCATCCGGCACCCAAGGGTGGGATCGGAGGGAAGAGTGAGGCATGAGGAAGTCAATGCCACGTTTAAAAAGCAATGCAATCCACCTTTGCCTCTGCCTCTCCCTAAGTCCCCTCACCTGCACAGGTCTCCTCCTGGCTTGCTAGTTACCACCTACCTAACCCATTCTCCTCCAAGCCTCATCCATAAGCCCCAGGCCCTCGGGGATCTCGCCTGGGGCTATTTTCAGTGCTCATAAAGCTGTAAGAAATGTGCCTGCTTGCTTAAGCCTGCCCCACGTGCAGTAATGGGAGCTCACAGGCTTCACTCTCTGTTTCTCCCACCCTGGGCAGGGGAAATGGCCCAGGGGGTGACGCTGTTGGGATTTTAGGGAAAATCCTGACAAGTGCCCAGTGGTGTGTGTGTGGGCGGGGGGGGTCGGGGCAGAGGGTCTCCTCTGGGACAGCAGGAAAGCCTTAGGAAGGCCAGCATGCCGGATGACTGCTCCAGCGACCTGGGGCAGGTCTCGGTGACATGACATCCTTGGAGAGAATTGCCAGCTGTACCCAGGGTACACCACCTTGCTTGTGAGGGCTCAGGACCCCAGGGAACTGATTTCTTCCCAAGTCTCCTGAATGTAAATCTTCCTCATAAGTATTTATGATGCTGCACATCGAACATAATAAAATGCTTGGCGATTATGGATGAGCTGGTCAGAGCCAGCCAGGGTTCTCTGGGAGGCGAGAAAAGGAGACATTTCAACCTCACATGCTAAATCAAAAACACTTAGCCTCAAACCATCTTCCCAGAGGCACGGGAGCACTTCCCACACTGCCTCACTCCTCTCCTGTAGCCAGGGGAGGGCAAGGGCAGACCCTGGGCAGGCTGGACACTCCTGGAGGGTGCCTGGAAGGCTGAGCCCTCAGAGCCAGCCCTCTGCCCAAGTTGCAGGCAGAGGGTAACAGCTGCCTAGGTAGCCCAGGGTCCCCAGTGCAGGCAGACCCAGGCCTTTCTAACCACTTCCTTCCTTCCAGCAGCTTGAAGCCAGAAAACCCAGGAAACTAGAAGGCAGGGGACCCGGAGGTTCCAAGCACAGATGTGAGGGAGAAGGGTCCCAGTTCCAATCCTGGCTCCACCCTCCTACTGGCCCTCAGTGAGCCTGTTTTCCCACCTGTAAAACAAGAGGATATGTTTCCCGTTCTAGGCTACTGCGGGATCAAACAAGGGAATGGCACTAAAGGGTACGTGTGCTCGGAAGCGCTCACTGCTCTTATTAGAGATTATTCTCCCAGGGCCCTAGGGCGGACCGTCCCTGCGACTGCTGACCCCAGTCCCAGGATGGCTTCCTCCCGATCTTCCTACTTCACAGCCACAGAGGAGGCAGTACCAGGCAAGACGCCAGGTTGGGCCACTCATCACTGGCCCTGTGGTCTTGGGCACATCTCCTGACCTCCACCTGAAAAGCTGGTAAGTCACAGCCTCCCTCCTGGGTCGCTGTGCATCCTCGGTGGTGTAACAAGGGGATCTCCAGGCGCCGCCCCCTGCTAGAGCTCAGCTAGTGACTCCAGATCAAGCAGGGGCAGGCGCTCGCATTGATGTGAGCCTGGGCTGGCCCAGCTGGACAAACCCCTGTCCCCAGGCTGGCTGAGTGAGTGGGCAGACAGGATCGTGAGAGAGACCTGGAGAGCAGAGAGGGTAGCGAGAGGCCGAAGGACTCCCCACGTGGGCCTGTCCCATCTTCCTTGTTCTCTTCCTCCTCCACCGCCTTCCTTTCCTCATGCCTTCTCTTTCAAGTCACTGCCAGGGGCCCAGCTCTGCCCTCCAGCAGCTGGCAGTACTGAGGGAACCCCAGTTCTGGCTCTGCTCCTGGCTCCATTCCTCCACCTCCTCCAGGGCTGGGGTCTCTGGAGGCTCCCACCTGCAAGGGCACCGAATGTAGCGCCATGTGCCGGGACAAGGCACGAGGAGGCAGGTTACTCAGGCCATCTGAGCACCATTCTCCTTCTTGCTTTCCAGCCTTCACTTTGCTTTTAACATGGGTACAAATTCTTTGACGTTCCTTCCAATGAGAGATGGGGTCTATGTCCTCATAAAACCCAGAAGGTTTTGTGACTGCTTTGACTTATCGATGACAGCAGAAGTGACACTATGTCACAGCACAGAGTAGGTTACAAAAACCACATAGCTTCTGCCTTGTCTCTTGGAGCACATGTTCTTCAGCTACAATACGAAAAGTCCTACTACATGCAAGAGACAACATTGAGAGGGGAAGAGAGGGGTCCCTGAGGAGGCCCAGCAGCTCCAGCCCCAGCTGTCAGCAACCACAGCAGGGACACTACATCGGAACTGTCACCCGAGCCTGCTGATGCCCACAACCATGAGACATACTAATTGTTGCTACTGTTTGAGCCGCTATGCTTTGGGACGAATCTTACACAACAGCAGGTGACTGGACTGGCCCCACAACATACTATGTTTGGAAAGACAGGTCTATGCAGGCTTAGCACTCGAAGCATGTGTGCTGCCCTCTCTCCTCCCACACTCAGAGCAGACATCACTAATCCATCACAGCACACTCCCCAAGGCCAGACTTGCCCCAGATTCCTGTTCACCCAGAAAGCCAGACAATCACCACAAACTGAGCAAAGTGAGATAAAACAGATCTGTCATTAGAGATCTAAGGTTTCAGGAGGCTGTGACTAAGTTCAGGCTTCTAAATAACAACATAGCCACTGTTTTCACCTAGCGGTAGCTTAGGGAAAATGCAGGCAAAGTACCTAGGGCTGCTGCTCTTGCAAACAAACCTGAACTGAGAATGGATGGCGACAGCCACCCAGTGGGATCTAAGGACCACGCCAGTTTGCCCAGCTGTCTCCTAAATCATTCCTCCTCCCACGGTGCACCTAGATGGCTCCCTCCCAGCCCTTCACTAACAGGGTGTTAGGAGTTCCCACGGATCCCTTTGTCAGCAGTCCACACCCGGGCTGGTGTTACCAGCTGAGCACTGAGCAGGTAGGCGGCCCGTTCCCACACAGCCAGAGCCGGACTTAAGGGATACCAGCTGCACACTTCAAACTGTTCTCAGAAATGCTTGGAAGAACAGCTTCCACAAGACTTCCCAGCCCCACCCTACCCTCCAGGTGGTATCTCTGGGCGGCAGGTCCTACAGCCCAGGCTGCTGTTGACAGACAGGCTCTCTCCAGAGGAAAGGGAAGAAGACCCATTTCCCCACGCGCCTCCTGCTAGCTGCTGACACTAGGTCACACTGTGCAGCAGCAAAGTGAATGCCCAGCTTTTTGATGGGGCATTCCACGGGTGGGGGCCCAGGTCACTGACGTGACTTCTCAGTCTCCTTGGGAGAATCTGGGCCGCCTGCCTCCGACTTCCATGGCTACCCTTTGAGCAGGCAGAAAAGCAGCAGCATGGACAAGAGGGAAGTGGGAGAGGCTGAAGTGAGGGCTGGGCCTGAGAGAGGGAGGAAAGTGGCCTACCTGTTGACAAGCAGGAAATTCGCCGCGAGGCACAGCACGGAGGGCACGGTGGAAGCGACGGAAAGGTAGCTCTCAAAGTAGTTCTGTAAGCACAGAAGTGAGGAGGCCGCTGAGGTTACTGAGGATGGAGGGGAGGGGCCCCACCAGAGCTTAGTGACAGGGCTCCTCTTGGTGGGGCTTCTCCCTGCTGTCTTCAGATACCTCTGAGTAGGTCCCCCTGAGATGGCAGGGTCCTGCCCCATCTCCATCCTAGGACCACTCAGTACAGACACCAGGACGAGCCGTGGGACAGGATTCAGTGCATGTCTACAGAGAAAAACTTTGCCCTGTCGGCCTTCTTAGCCCATTGTCAAATTTCCGAGTTACCCAAATGGGCTCTGGTATGACTCAACCACATTCTCACATTCTTGCAAACAGGTGAGGCCTCTTAGAAATAATCCAGGCCCTGAAACCTGCAGGACCACTTCGTCCTGACTCTGGATTAGCTCCTTCCATGGAGCTGCTACTGAACATCAGCGCCATTTGGGGAAGTGGCTCCTAGACTGGCCGAGGTGAGGTAACGGGGCATCTCTGGGAAGCAGCTCAGGGGTGTTACAGACAAAGAGTGTGTGCGCCCACAGACAAGATAAGGAACTGCTGATCATGATGCGCTGGAACTCACAGCCAAAGAAGCTGTGTAGCAACTGTATGTATGTGCTTTTCAAAACTCAGGGAACTGTCTGCTTAGAAGGGCGGAGCTTACAGTGCGCACATTATCCCTCGATGTCCTGTCTGAAAACAACAGAGCACTGGGCAGGTCTGCCGGACCCTGGCTCAGCCGTCGGACATCAAACCGGGAACCCTGGGTTGGCAATGGTGGGCTCTGAGCTGTGTCCATGCACACACGCACTGAGCGTTTACTCTGTGCCACATGCAAGGGCTTTATATGAATTATATGCTTTACCCTAAACAATAAAAGCGAAGCTGTGAGCATTCTACTCTGGACAGCTTACAAAACTGAACTCACCTGAGGAAATATTTTGAGTGACAAATGTGCCAAGTGCAAAAGCAATGTGTGTGAAACACTTGCCAACGTGCAACGACCTCTGGCAACTGCAAGGTTCAGCCGGTGCACTGCAGGGTTTTTACAACACGCTACACCTGACTAATTTAGTCAGGGGCACCCACCTCTTGTCCCTTAGGTTGTCACATTAAAAAAAAATGACAACAGTCAACACAACAACAGCCATCCAGTGAGCGCGGATGAGTCAAAATTGTATCTATTTTTTCTTAGGTCAAATCAGCAAAATATATTTTTCAGCAAGCTGCGGAATTCTAGTAACTAGTTTGTGTGTGCCGAGGTGAAAGGCTGACGGCGGCCGCTGCTGCAGAGACGCCGCAGGCCTCCTGCCCGTTGGAGCCTGTCGGGCACAGTGCGAAGGTTTTTGAGCATCTCCAAACACCACAGGAACAGATGTTGGCATTCTGTGCCTGGATCTCTCGCTTTTTTCTTCTCCCCAAATCAGTAGGAGCAGTGAGTTGTAGGGAATTCCAGGCAGGGGATGGGAATGAGTGGGACTGAGCACCTGGAACAGTGGGAATGGGTGTGGGTTTGGGAAAAGGTCCCAGAGGAGGTAGAATTTGAGTCAGACCTTGAAACAGAAGGGCAAATCTCTCCTTTCCGGGAGTCGGACTGCAACGTGGAGGCCCAGAAAGGCAGGTGTCATAGCAGGGTCCTCCAGTCTGAAGCACAGATGGTGCCATGGTCCTTTTTTAAGTCTGCCGAGTTCTTTTGGTCTTTGAAACCTGCACCCTGAACGTAAGGTCGTGGCAGCCTTGCAATTAAAATGCTAATCACAGCTCATGTGGTCCATCAACCATGAGCCTTGGAAATGGCCTTCCTCCCGTCAGGTGCCACCTCATTGTTCCCGCCCTGATGGGCTCGGGAGAGCCGGGACTGGTCTGAGGCACTCAGTCAATTACATCCTGACACAGTGGCTGGGCCTGCGTGAGGCCCGGCAGGCAGGCACCAAACGGGAGAAATGGAAAAAGGCCCTGAGGAACAGATGGCTGCAGAGGGGGTCTCAGATTGCCCTGATCTGAGCCCCCAGTGCGGTGCTCTTTGCTCAGTGGCTGCTTATTCTGGGGCAAGTCCACGCAGGACCATCACACAATGCAGCACCTCCGTCTTTGTTGTTTTGAGAAGGCTCAGGTTCCCTGAGGGTGTAGGAATGGGATTTCCTAGGTAATTGAATGTTCTGGCTTGTTGATACTAAAAAAGAAAATTGTTCTTTTAATGTTGGAAAGGCTACGACTCCCTTTCTGTTGACTGAGCCCATTTCTCTGCTTAACAAAGAGCACTCAGGGGTGGGGGAGCAGGGGTGGGGGAGCAGGGGAGGGGATGGGGGGCAGGCAGAGTGGGCTTGACCTGGGCCATCTTCCCACTGGGGCAGATGGGGGCTGCAGATGGTGACGTAGGCTGACTCAGCACATCCCATGGAACCTTTTTCTTACACCTGATTTCTGATATAAACATGTGGTAGGTTTGTTCTTACTTATTTGCTGCTTTTGTTTATAAATAGAGTTCTAGAGAAATGAGATGTGCTGGGCAGACTCTTAAGGTGTCCCCAAGACCCCAGCCTTCTGTGCTCACCACACCCTGGTATGAGTCTAGGGGGGACCTGTGACTCCGTTCTAACCAAGAGAATACAGCAAAGCCGACAGGCACAGGCAGCAACGTCTCTGGGATTATGTTCCCCGAGGCAGAGGCACCCCTCGTTGGACTCTTCTTTTCCTCTGTGATGGCTTGAAGGAGGCGAGTGGCTCTGCTGGGGTAACCCAGGTGGCAAGGGCTGCACGTGACCCCTAGTTGCCGAGAGCTCAGTCCTATGACTGCAAGGAAGTGGCTTCTGCCAGCAGCCCAGATCAGCGCGCAAGGGGTCCCTGCCCAGTCGGGTCTCCAGTGAGATGGCAGCCGTGTCCGCCCCTTGATGGCTGCAACATGAGACCCTGAGCCAAGCACCCAGCAAGCTGCACACAGATTCCTGGCTTAACGAGACTGCAAGATAAGAAATGCGTGTTCCTTTAAGCCACGAAATCTGAAGCATTTGTTAAGCAGCAATCAATGCTTAATTAACGGGGGTGTCAGACAGCTGAATTCCTACTAACCAGGGTTCACTGAAATTGAAGCCTTCCTGCCCTGACTTAAATTCAGTTCCTCAACAAAAACAAGGACAATGCATCATGATCCCTTATTCAACCTCCTACCATAAAAAAGCCAACGTGTCTGCCCACAAGGGGGTCAAAGGTCATGCCTGCTGACTGCATCAGTCCACGTGGCCTTTCCTCACCAAGTCCTTTGCTGAAATCAGGATCATTTCCTCAGGTGGCACGCACTGATTTCCAGAAGATGGACGTAGTTTATGTTCCACCCTGGTCTGCTCACCTCACCTGCCCCTCAGGCCATTTGCCTTGCCACTTGTCCCATGGTCACAAAGCCACTGCCACCGCTGTCACCAAAGAGGAGCGACACCTGTACCACTGCACTGTCTGGGCCACACCTGCTTCCTGGTGGCCAAGGAGGGGTCCGGTGACACTCTCTGGCCAGTGGGAGAGGCAAAGTCTCAGGAGGCAGGCTTTAACCAACGAGAGGTAGGGGACAGGAAGGGGACAGGAGAGAAACCACGGGCCCTTCCTCTCCCCCAGTGCACTGGTCTGAAATGTGGTGGCTCCACATGGCGTCTTCAGAGACAGCCCGGTGTCTGAGCAACCAGCTGCGTTTGGTTGCAAAGCTGTGGCCAGGCCAGAAATATCGAAGCCTGTGTTTGTTCTCTTCCATCCCTGCCCCACTTCCCTTTCCCTACACTCTTACTTCCGCAGGACTGCACTCCCCGAGAGAGCACTCGCACAGAAGGTGCTGCCTCGGGCTCCTGCATTAGAAAGCCCCGCAGTGAGGACCCTACATGCAATTCTTGAGTCTGCACCGTGCAGACCTGCAGCTGGCATTTCCTTCCTGGCGTCATCTCCTCTGCTTCTAAGGGAGTTGGGATCACGTCAGTCCGGGAAAGATAAAGACATCTGAATGCTGGCTCAAGCTCGTTACAGTTAGACTGGTAGGAGTCCTGCCCCCTCCAGAGCAACTGTAACCGCCATGCCATTGGCGGACATTACATAATTCCAAGCTTCGGGATAATTCACACCGTAGTTCCCCTCCTCGGGGGTCTGATTCACTATGAGAGCTCCTCAAAAGGCTCTGCTGTTATTTAGCCCACGAGGCGCCCTGCACCATGGTTGATGAACATGGCCTCTACCTCCAGAGGTGAACCCAAGGACCCCGAGGGCTAGGTGTGGCCACAAAGGACTGGAGGGCAACAGGTACCTCGTGTGACAGCAGGGGCTGTGGTCTGCACAATGACAGGGCACCAGTCCTGCAGACAGTGAGGTAGTGGAGCCCCTCAGAGCCCTGTTTACACAGTCCATAGAAAACCTGCGCCCTGAGGGTCAGTTTGGTGTGTGTCATTACAGGTGATTCAGCAAGAAGGTAGGGCTGGAAGGTGGGTGGGTGGATCCAGTGGCTCAGGACACTAGGAAATGGTAAGACCTCCCCAGCAGGTTTTTCTGCCTCAGCTGGTGGGGGACCCGGAGGCTGGTTACTCCACGGTCCTCTGTCTGGCTGGAAGGCCACTGTCCACCCAGACCAGCATCGCTCCTGTTTTAACCCACCCTTTGTTTACTGAAGGTGTGGCAAGTCCCTGGGTGCCCACCACCGTGCTGGTGTTTGCTGTGTAAATGAAAACAGAAAAGACAACGTACCTGATGCCCTCAGGGAGTGTGGGGTCTGGTGTAACCCTATGGCAGATCCACAGTGTGGTGGGAGGGGCAGGAGGAGGGAAAGGGGTTTCCACAGGAATTCCCTCCAAGACTGGGGGCAGTCTGCAGACAGACATGGGGAGGCGGGGCGCTAGAGGACAGATAGAGGGCGTTGCAAGAGGAGGGCACCTGCAAAGGCAAGGAGAGATGTTCCTTTGTCACTCAGGACTCCCACCCAGGCTTACGAGTTGGAACGAACTCCAAGGCTTTCCTGGGAGCATCTAAAGGAAAACGCTGAGCCGGGAGCCAACTGCACTGTTGTCTTTTCAGTCAAACCCACTGGGACTGAGGCAGGAACAGAGCCACCTCACCCACTTTGCCCCATCAGGGAGCTCACGAGAGAGAGTGGCCCCCTCAGTTACCATCTGAATTCTCCAACCCAATGAGACATGAGGCCCAGCTCTGGGGAACAAAGAGAAAACTGCTTCTTGCACGTCTCATCTAATCTCCCTGCCCCTCACTATCTCCCTGCACTCAGCAATCACCTGGAGCTCAGGAAAGGTCAGCATTCGGCCTCTGGCAGCAATAACACCAAAGGTCATCCTTAGCACCAGCCCTGTAACCCAAGCACGGAAATGGAAGGCCTGCAGGGGACCAGGTGACTGACATTTGAACAAATCTGCTTACATGTGGCCCGAACAGACCCCAGTGCATTTGCCCTTATACAGCCCGGAAGAGCAAGGCAGAGGTGGGATTGCCTCCACTTCACAGACAAAGAGCCTGAGGCTGAACAAGGTGGACAACTGCACAGAGTCACATGCCTGGCAGGTGCTGGGGGCAGGATCTTCTGATGCAGGACAAGGACGGGGCGGAGACGAGGTGAGGAGACATTTACCATCACTCCCCAAACTGCTGTAGCGGAGGCTGCCAGTTCCCCAGACTGTCACCAGGACTGTAGGACGTCACTGGGATGACCAGTGGCCAGGACACCCAGCCCACGTGCCTTCCCGGTAATGAGCAGGCACCAGCTTAAAGGTGCCATCAGAATGGCATCTTCCCTCCACCGAGCCCTTCCCTCCACCCAGCCAGAAAACGATGGGGTTTCTCTTGTCTCTGTCTGTTAACTCTCTTCTCCTTAAACCCCATTGTCCATTTTCCTGGGCATTTCCACAGGCCTGTGGATCTGACTAGTGTTAAAAAGAAAAAAAGAAGATTAAGAAAAAAGTGCTCACTCTGTCAGCCACTTAAATGGATGGACATGGTCCGCTGATATGCACAGACCATGTCAAAGAGGATGTGATGGCCAGGAAGCACCAGGCAGGCTGCCGGCCTCTCCTGCAAGCCCAGTGAGGCGTCCCCCACCCTGCCAGATGGGTGGGGGTGGGGCTCAAAACCCGGCCTATGGACAGACCCCAGTCCAGCGGTGCCCACTGCCAGAAGCCACCCCCCCACCCCTCCGCCTTCCCCCAGATACCAGCTATGGGTGGAGGGGCCACCTGTGGCCTGGGCACGAGGACCTTGATCACTTGCAATGGAGATCAGGAAACTCATTTTCACCAGCTACATTCTGGCCCAGTTTGGGAGCCCCAGGAAAGGGGAGAGACGCTCTCCAAACACAATTTAAAAGCCCACCGGAGCTGGTTGGCCAGACATGAGGCCCATTTTATAATGGGGAACATTTCCCATCCTCTGCCATGCCGAGAGGCTCCGTGCTAAGCCTCTCTTCTGGAAGAATTTAATTCCGGGCTCAGAGTCCAGGTAAAGAGGTTTCTTCGGGCAGGGAGGCCCTGAAATGCGCCTGTTTATCTCTGGCAGGCCCTGGTTAAGCTTCCTCTCCCCCAAATGCCATTTGGGCACTTTGAAATAAGTGCAGCAAATTAGTCATGAGCTGCGGCAGACTAACTCAGTGCCGGGCACCCGTGGCTTCGGCGAGGAAGCCCTTTGCAGCCCCTACCTCGAGAGCGAGGCAGCAGAGGCAGCGGGGCTCCTGTGGGGCGAGAAAAAGCGATTCAAGCCTGGGGGTGGCAGCTTGAGGCAGCAAAGCGTTACCTGGATCACAGGGGCATGAAATTAGTAGCAGTGAGCAGGCTGGAGCCAAGAATAGTTTGCCACTGTAAGTTACTGCCCTCCAGTAGCCCAGTTCTGCAGCCTGGGATGCTGCAGGGGTGGCACCCTCGCCCTGGCAGAAGCCAAAGTCATTCCTGGGCACGCCAAGAAGTGAGCAAAGGGCGCGGTAGCATCCTGTCTGCCCCTTTGACAGCTCCGTGTTTGGGGCACCAGCCCAGGAATGCTAGTGCTGTGTGGCTGAGGGGGTGGGTGAGCTGAAAGGACTGGCTGGGCAGGGCATGGGGGGGAGGTCAGTGTGTGTCCCAGGGATCAGACAGGTGAGAGAGACAGGAATCCAGGTCAGCCAAGGAATGATGGAGTGGCCAGGGGCCCAGGGGCAGGCAGGTAAGCCCTGGAAAGATGCTGGCCAGACAGACCCAGCCACTGTAAGGATAGGGCCTGCATCGGCCCTCTGATGCTGGGCCTCTCAGGCCGTGTCCAGGCCTGGGCTCCCTGGGACCACCATAAATCTTGCTCTTTAATAGGTTGGAGGCCCTCCCCAGCAGCAGTCCTTTTTCCTGTCTCCACTGGAATCCTCACCAGAGGAGAGCAGTACTCCAGAGTACTTCTGGAATGAGCCCCGCCCCCGTGGAAGGGTTTCTGGGCCCCCTCCTCTCCTCTGGCACGAAGCCGCGCGGCTAATGGCCTAAACTGCCTTCCTAGAGATCTGCACCGGGAATCCTCACCTTCCTTGCCCACATTTCTCTCTCCCTCACTGCTGGTCCTCCCTTCCCCTCTGGCTAACGGGCTCACTCAGGTCTCCTTTGGGCTCAGGAAAAGCCCTCTTTGTCTTCACTGCCTCTAGCCACCAGGCCCCTCCGCCCCTTCACTCCAAACTCCCTAAAAAAAGGACCACACATCCCCACTCTGAACGACTTACCCCTCCGAGGCTGCTCTGGGGAGACTCCTGCAAAGGCGACTCTTTGCAGCCCACCCACAGCCAAGGCCTGGCCTCAGTCCTCACACTCCTGGTACTATGTGCCACCCCATCTATATGGGTTGAACAGTGCTCCCCCCCATTCAAGTCTACCGAGGACCTCGGAATGTGACCTTATTCGGAAATAGGGTCTTTGTAGATAATAATCACTTAAGACAAGTTCATAATGGACAGAGTGACCTTAAATCCAATGACTGGTGTCCTCGTAAGGAGAGGACACATAGGCAGACACACGGGGGAATCGGGGGACACAGGCAGAGACGGGAGTTCTGCTGCCTCACCCAAGGAGGCCCAGGATGGCTGGGCGGCCGGGAACGTGGAGGAGCCATGGCAAGATTCTTCCTAGAGTAACAGTGGAGGGTGGTTGGGGGGGTGGGGGGGTGCGGGGACTGGAAGCACAGTCCTGCTGGCCCCTCGAGCTTGGACTTCTATCTTCCAGAACTGTGGGGGGGACAAAATTCCGGCTGTTCTAGACAGGCGGCTTGTGTGACCTGTTGTGGCAGCCACAGGGATCCACTGTATCTTCCCTCCAGTGCTCTCACTTGGACTCACAAGCCAACTCTGCCCTCAGCAGCCTAGCCCACCTCTGCTCTCTCTGCCACCAGAGGGGCGCCCTGAACCCCATCCTTAGTCTGTCTCCTCCCTCCCTGTGCTAGTCCTGCCTTGAGAAGCTCGCCTCCCCTGGCTCGAAGCCCCCACGGCTGTTCCAGTCCCCGCCTCCCAACAATCTTCACTGCCAGCCAACTCTCCTGCCTGGGCGGCCTGCCCAGCCCAAGCTCCCAGCTCCCAGATCGAAGGCCCTTAAGAGCCCTGAGCACCCCCTCCTGAGGCTCCTTGGTCATCCCTCTTTTCCTTAGTGCCCTCTCTTCAAGATCCTTTGGTTGACCCTTCACCCTCACTCACATCAGTCATGCAGGACCATGTCCCTGTCACCTCACTATGGCTTATGTTCCCGCCCAATGCCCCCACAGTTCCTCCTGCCCACCCAGGGCGCTGGCCACCCCATCAGCTTCCCACCCCCCCCACCCCATGCCTCTGCTCAAGCTCCTACCTGCACTGCCATCCCTTGCCTCCCCCACACGCAGCCCCGCCCCGCCCCGCCCAGCCGTCCTGTTGTTGACCCCGCAGGGCCCAACGCTGGCGCCTGCTTCTCCAGAGCCTCTCCTGCTGCCCCCTCCTCAGAGCTCCTCGGTGTGCCGCCCCCTTTTAGGCCTATTCCAGGATACCTTGGGGGCTCCGGTTTGGGTAAAGGATGAGGCAGGTGGAGGTGAGGGAAGTGGGGAGGGGAGACCAAGGGACGGTCTTGGGTAGCAGGCTAAAGGGAGGTGTTTGCTTCAGAAAGTGTCAGGGAGCTACGGGAGATTTCCAATGACAAAGCACAAGGGGCAGTGTGAGGCACAGGGGGCTGCCTGTCAGGACTGGGTGGGCGAATGGAGGGGGCAGTGGCGGCACATCTATCGGTGCACTTACGCCTTCAAGAAACCTTGATCTTCCAGAGCTCAGTCACTTATTCAACAAATAATGGCTAAGCACCTTATATCTGTCCGGCCTGTGCTGGAGGCTGATGCCACAGCGCACTAGTAACAGTGGGCAAAGTAAATAAATTGACTGCATTTATCATAATAAATGCAATAATGGGAAAAACCAACCAACAGCTAAAACAGAGCCCAACAGGGGACAAGGGTAGTGAGAGATGACCTCCTGAAGGAGGCACGTCTGGACAGAGACCCAAGAATCAGCTACGTGAGGGGGCGTGGGGAAAAGCATTCTGGACAGAGGGAACAGCATACTGGCCCTGAGGCAGGAATGAGCTTGGTGTGTTCAGGCAACTGGAAAACCAGGTGGTCTCAGAATACAGAGAGTGAGGGGCCAGGCATGGGTGGGGTTAGGACGTCCAGGCTGGGGTGGAAGCCACAGCAGGATCCTGAGTGGTTGAGGAACTCGGTACCGGCACACATTTGCTGAGCCCTCACCACGCCCTGCTACTCTGAATGCTTTTCATATATTCACTGCCCCAAAGCTCACAGCAACCTGCAGAAGGAAGGTTCACATTACAGGTGAAGAAACAGGCTTGGAGGGGTCAGGTGCTTGGCCCTCTGCCTGGAGCTTGTGCTGCGCCTGCCAGTGGATGGCCTCTCTACTTTATGTCTTGGAAAGACCACTTCTGCCATCTCCGTGAAAAACTGCAGAGGGGGTGCCCTGGGAGCCAGTGGCCAGCGAGGCTGAGAACAGAAGGATGGAGAGAAACAGAGCGCTAACTCTCAGGCTTAGTCAACTGGGAGGGAGTCGGGAGGGCCAGTCAGGACTGCGCAGTGGAGGGACGCTGTTCCAGGGCAGTCAGAGCGCACAGGGGCCCAAACAATGCCCCTCCCCCCCCCCCCCCCCCCCCCCCGCGNCCCCCCCCCCCCCCCCCCCCCCCCGTGAGGTCGCACACCCTGGAGGGTGGGGCCACAGAGTGGCGTCCTGGGATGACGGTCTTCCTCCTGCCCTCTCTCTCTCTCCTCGCCACCCAGCACAGCACAGGGTGCCCCCTGCCACCAGTTACAGATGAACTCACGTCTCTGCTTTATCCCTTGAGATCAGTAGATATTCCAGGCACAGGGGATTTAGTCCAAGTTCCTGCTTTCAGGAACTGATGTTCTGGCCAAGGAGACAGTTGGCAAATGCATAAACAAATAAACCGAGACTGTATCAGGCGGTGGTAAGTGTAAGGAGGAGAAATGAAGTGGGCCAGGCACCTCTGTCACAGACCCCAGAACACTAGGGGAAGAACTGAAAGAAAGTCCAGCCTGGGACTGGCAGCCTGCTGCCGCGAGGCCAGACCCCCACCTCTCCTCTTTGTACATACCAGAAAAGGGTCTCTCGGCCTGTTTAAGAACTGTCCACGGCAGCTTTCACTCTACAAGTGCAGAGTCCAACAGCTGTGGGAGACGGTGTGGCCACAAACCTGAAATATCCACCATCTGGCTCTTTGTAGAAGCAGTGTGCCAGCCTCAATCTAGTTTCCGAAATAAGGAAATGGAGGCCCAAGTCACGCAGCAAATTTAAACCCAAGTCAGACACTGAGCCCAGCTCTCCTGAATCCCAGATCTTTTTACCACGCTGGGTGAGCACAGAAAATGGAAACCACTTTTGCCCACCCTTCCAGCCTCGCCCCCGTCAGACCTTCACCAGCCTCCCCAGCAAGGGCCAAGCTGGCCTGCAGTTTATCCTTTGTGTTCCCCCTATGCACCCTCAGGCTGGAACCTCAGCAGGTAGAGAAGTGACTCACAAACTGGTAGAGGGAAGGGTCAGAGCCAGAGGGTGCCCTGTACACCCGCACCCAAGAACTCTCAACCTATGAGGGGTGACAGCTGACTTGGGGCAAGGTCACTGCTGCTGTGTGGGCTGGCCTGGCCTTCCTCTTCTGCGGCCTGACCATGTGGCCAGGCCAAGGAGGAAGTGGCCTTCCAGGAAACTCCCCACCTACCGCACAGCCCTGGCCTGACTGGGGCAGTTTCTGCAGCTCCCAGAGGGCTGACATGAGTCAGTGTCGCAAGGCTGACTGTGTGGGGACAGGGACTACACCACCTGGCACGTGGGTAAAGACAAGGTGGTCTGGGGGTGCTCCAGCTGCTGTCTGCAGAAGAAAACCCAGGAGAACTACCAAGAACAGGGGATCCTGAGTAGAGAGCAGCCACTTCCTCCCCAGACATGACATCTCCCCCTTGGGGAGGCTGCTTCTCTCAGAAGGTCCATGTGGGTCAAAATCCACGAAACTACATTGGCTGCTACTGGTGCCTGCACGCATGCACACAGAGACACACACACCCCAAATACACACAGGTACGGAGCACCCCCAAGAGGTGAGCAAGGGCCCCCTCAGACCCCTCTCAGACGATGACCCCTATAATGAAGGCGCCAGCACAGACCCCTGTTTGGTTCTGCTCTTTGGGAACTTGCAATGATCAATCACGTTAAGGAGACACTTGAGCACTTAAAGCCCAGGCCGTGTTCTAATTTGCCCAGGAAATCACCTCTGGATTCTAAGGACGAATGCAGGAGGAAATAAAATCGAAGTCAGAGAGGGAGCGATCGATAGCCCGGGAGAGCCAGGGAGCAGGCACAGGTGGGGAGGCCGGGCCTTGGGCTCACAGGGAGACAATAAAAGAGGATTTGAGAACTCCGAGGCCACAAAACACATGACTGACAGCGCTTTGGGTTGGGCTTTTTCTCTCTCTCTGCAGGACGCAGCTAGAGCTAAAAACAGAAGAAAAAGCCATCACAGGTATATTTATTGGGAATGGCATGCTGGCTCGGTCTGCATTTAGAATCAGGGGGTGGACAAGGGAATAAAAAAATGACTCACTTTTGGTTCTAATTTTTAAAAATGACTTAGAGCAGCCATTGGCACTAGCCTAAGCCACTGGGCAGCTGCTCTCTCCACCCGGCAGCCACACCTACGCCCTGTGCAGGAAGCCTAGAGCCCAATTCCCTAGACCCCTGGGCCAATCTGCCACCTCCGTTGTGGGAACAACAAGGCTCAGGCAAAATCCTGCTTTAACGCAGTTTCATGGGGGAGGGGACAGAGGGGTGTTCCTTTGGAATTCTGCCCTTAAAGAGCGACTGCGTCCCTTCCACTTGCAGTTCCACTGGGAGTGTGGTGGTCCCCCTACATCCAGAACGGCTTCTCCAGGAACAGCAGGTGGCGCGGAAGGAGCGGCTCCGATACCCTCCCTCCCGCCAGCTGGCCACGGTGCCCACGCTGACCCCCGAGAGAAAGAGCCAGTGGGGCGGGGGGCGGGGGGTCCTAAGAATCTGGCTATTTGCCAAGTGCCCCCAGAAATCCGATGCCAACTTGGATACCCCTGGGTTGTAGCCCCGCTTCTTGCCTTCACAGCTCTGTGACACCGCCAAGTTACTCTTCACCCCCACTTTCCTGATCCGCAGAGTGGGGAAAAACACACCCTCGTGGCTGGCTGTGAGACCAGAGGCAAGCAGGCGGAGCAGGGTCCTTCACCGTACAGACTGCAACCCACTGGGGGCCCGAAATTCACTTAACAGGTCAGGACCAGAGCTGTTCCGCAACATTCCGTTTCTTCTCTGGCGGCCTCCTCTCCCAGTCCTAAAGATGGGTGGTCTGCACACTTCCCTGGGCCCCCTCCACCTTGCACCTAAACCCAGACCCTCCGTGTGCTCACAGACCTCGCTCGGCCCTGCGTCCGCCTCTTTCTCAGCATCTGTCTCTCCCTCTCTATGGGACCGTTCCCATGAGCACACAAACTGGACACTACTTCTCTCTCGCATAACAAAACAAAACCGGAAAACCGGCGCCCTTCTCGACACCTCCCCAGTAACTCCCACCTCATTTCTACAACGAGAGAGTTTTAAAGCAAAACTCCTAGACGCAGCTCTCCAGGTTTGCTGTCTCCAGTGTCCCCTCCCCCATGCTCTCGCTCACAGCCATGAATCGTTTCTGCCCTTTCCCCCATGGCGCTGTCCCCCAGGCCACCAACGTTAAATCCCAGGGCAGACTCTCCATCCTCGGCCTGGGTGGCTTACAAGCCACTTATAAGACCAGCACAGATGGTCCTGGCTGGTGTGGCTGAGCGCACTGAGTGCCAGCCTGCAAACCAAAAGGTCGCCAGTTCAATTCCCAGTCAGGACACAAGCCTGGGTTGCAGACCAGGTCCCCAGTAGGGGTGCACGAGAGTCAACCACACACCGATGTTTCTCTCCCTCTCTACTTCCCCTCTCTAAAAATAAATAAGTAAGATCGGCACAGATGACCACTTGCTCCTCCTTGAAAACCACGTCAGAGGTTTTGTCAAAGTGTAGACGCTGCCTCGTGAAACTGACGATTCCACTATGGACACGCAGGTCTTGCACATTTCATCTAGGTGACACGTACACCGCGGTCAAACGAGGTGTGGAAACACTGACACGGAGACTTGGGTCTGGATGGCAACATGGGTGCAGGTGCCAGGTGTGAGTCCTCGCTGTCACTTGCTGTGTGCCTGGGAACAAATTACTTACTTTTCGGAGTCTTGGTTTTCTTCTCTGTAAAGTGGATATAATAATACCTGTCCCAAAGGGGATAAATGGTAATGGGAAAAACTACAAAATTTTTTAAATAAAGAAATCAATAAAAACAATACCTGTCCCTTGGGGCTTAGTAAGGACCAAAAGAGATCATAAAAATAAAGCCCCTGGAACACAGTAGGTTGCTTAAGACATACTGGGGAACTACAGAAAGAACCAGTACCCTTAGGACAGTGGCCGGGACATGGTGAAGGCAGCGAGCGTCACTAGGATCCTGCACAGCCCTGTGCGGTAGCTTTCTCGTAGGAGGTGAGCAGTCCACGTGGGAACTTCCCTCCCAGCACGTCTGCTGCACTCTCTAAGTGCCACCAGGGGAAGTCTGCGTGCACAGAGGCCCGGGGCCACAGAGCCCGGCCCCAAGCCACACAGTCGGTGGGAGAGGTCACCACTAGAACAGGAGCTGAAAGAAGTCCTCTGTCACCACCTGGGCTCCTCCCAGCTGCTCTCTGGTCCCATGAGACAAACAGACACAACTTTCTCCCAGGTATGGAACTTTTAAAAAGTAAATTACTCATCAGCCCTAAGACTCCTGGAACAGGTCACAGTCCACAACCTGAGCCAGCACAGAGAGGTTACTGGCTGGTCCTCACAGTGACCGCCAGTTCTCATGGCTTCACTTTCTCTTGCTTGTGCCACCCCAGGTGACAGGACATCTACCTCGGAGCCCAGTCGGTCCTTCTGCTCCTTTTCCAGGAGTCTGGCAAACAGGGAGGAAAGGGAGGGTGACTCTAGAGCCCCCAGCTCCCACCAGAGGGAGCATTTACCCAGAGGAAGGGCCATCGCAGCCACAGCAAAGAATTCATCAAGTTCAAAGCACCGAGGTCAGCCAAGCACAAGACCCTCTATCCATGTACAGTTGTACAGGTCCCAGTGAGGAGTCCCACACTCTCTGAAGCAGACCAAGACAAGGAAAGCCATTCCTGGGACTTCCAGCAGGAGGCTGCTCTAACTCTCCAGGGAAACACGGCCCCCGCAGCCCCTCCCCCCCTCCCCCCGCAGCCCCCTCCAGCTCTGACAACCTGCACTGCAGGAAGTGCTTCCTTCCCGAGGGCTCACCCAAGTCTCTCCTGAAGCGGCCTAAGCCAGTTCAATGGATGCTCTGCTGGAGGCAGAGAACAGCTGCATGTTGGCCTCACCTGGAAAGCTTAAAAATGCTTGTGCCCAGGACCCTTAGAATGCACCAGAATCAGGTGGGTGGACAAGGCAGGTGGGTTTCAAAGGCTCCCAGCTGATTTCAGCGTGCAGCCAGAGCTGAGACCATCAAAGTAGGGGAAGAAGCCAGAGAGCCTGCTGGTTTCCACTTGCTAGCAAATGACCCTGGGTCAGTGGCCTGAAATTTGTGAGTCTCAGTTTCTCCACCTAGAAATTAGGGGTGACCATACATAACACACCAGGTCATCCTGCAGATGAAGACGACAGGTCCAAGGTGGGTGGGCCTGGGCTACATGGCCATGACCTTATAGTTAGCAAGTCATTGTCAAGACCTCTGATCATCTGCCCTCCAGTTTACTCTTCTCCAAACTAGTTCATCCTGGTTTCTTTTAACCCCTCCTCCCTGAATTGGGATGTCTGTTCTTAGTTGTAAGAACAGCCCCCTAGTCATGCCATCCTGCTTCTTTGGTGGGGGTTGGGGGGGATGCTAAGGGCCAGGACCAAGGTGCTGTAAATGAGGGTAGGTCCCCATCCGCTGCACCAGGCCAACTTGGGTCCCTTCCCTATTGTAGGAAGCCCACGTCATGTCTATGCCAACCCATGTGAAAGAGCAAAGCACCTTTGGGGGTAGCCACTGTGACCCTCAGATCTTCTTCTGCCCCTTTGAAGAGCCATGTCATCCTTATTTTGGATGGGAATGATAGGGCTTTCCTCCCCAGCCATACAATAACTAATGCAACAAATATTTATCATGTGCTGCTATGTGCCGTACACCGTGCTAGCTGTTCTGGAGGCACAGGGATGCACCGTGATCTCAGGAGAACTAACAGTTTAGTGGAGGAGGCATCCTCATCTGTGAAACAGGTACTGTCATCACTGACAGTAACAGCTCCAGCCTCATGGGGATGCTGTGGGGTTAAATGAGATAATGCGGGCCAAGCTCTGAGAGCAATAGCACCCCTCAGTAAGTGCTCAGTACCGTGCGCTGTGTGGTGAGAACCTAATGGGAAAGTGCATGCAGTAGGCTCTGGGGATCCAGAATGGAGCCCTGAATGAAGAGGGAAGCAGCAGTGGAGATTCCGGGGGTAAGAGAGGCATCTGCCCCCCACCCTGGGACGAGGCTGTTGGAGCCCCCTCTGGTCAAGGGATGGATGGGATAGCAGTAGACAGCCAAGCCTGGGTTCTGACCCTGCTGACAACAAGCAAGACTGTGGGTCCCACCCATGACCTGGCCTCGTCCCTCAGCCCTCAGAGAGAAGCCCTGGGCACACCCAGGTGCACAGGCAAAACATGTTGGGAGGAGCCATGGAAGCCTCGGGGCAGGAAATGACCAGCAGAAGGTTCAGTCCCTCAGCTCTGTGGGGCAGAAAGGAGGCGTTCTAGCTTACAGCCCCTGGCCCAGGGGCAGCCTGTACAGGCCTACAGGAGAGGCCATGGGGAGGGCAAACAGATCCCAGGATCAGCAACGGCTTACAAACCGGTGGGTGGGAGGTATCAGGAATGCTGACAGCTTGGAAGCTGGGTCCAGACTCCAGGGGCAGAGCCAGGGCTCCTGTCTGGGTGGTACAGAACTGCACGTCAAGGGCAGGCTCTCCACGTGAAGAAAGAACGTTTGCAGGGTCAGGGCGTGGGTGACCCCTCTACACCGCTCTCCAAGCACAACCAGCTCTGCAGTCCTCTATCCACTTGAATTCTCTGTTAAGGGCCCTACAGCCCTTCCTAGCTGTGTGACTCGGGGCAGGTTACTGAACCTTTCTGGCCTCTGGCTTTTCATCTGAAAAAAGCAGGGTTGGTTAGAGACAATGTGTTTAACACCCCTGCCAGCATGGTGGGCACAGGGTGGGGCCTGGAAGAAGAGGCTGTCCTGGTTCCCCCGCATCATTTTCTCATGCCAGTTCTTGTTTATGCTCCAATCTCTTTGGCTCTGGACCCACGCACGGGCTGTGGTGGGTTCACTCAAAGTTCTTACTCCAGCGAGCAGAGACAAACGGCCAAGCGAAGCAGATGCTTCCTACACCCCCCCAAACTGTCCAGACAGAAGGAAATGAGCCTGTGATGGCAGGTGACCTTCCAGTGACATAATTTGGGGGGAGGCGGCCTGTGTGAACATTTTACTGAGTCTAACCTGCCAGCCAATGATATCCATCTCTGGGCAACATTAAAAGGAAAGTGCAGCAAAAAACAACATCCAGACCCACAGCTAACTGAGTTGCAGGTGGCAGCTGGAGACAGACCCATTTGACTCTCCCCCTCCTTCCCTCAGAGTGGCCCTCAGGTGACAAAGCAAACCAGCCACCTCTCGAAGGGAAATCAGGACAACAGGAGGAAAGAATTGGGGAGGTGGGTGGCAGGAATGGGGAATTAGGCAAAGAAAAATGGCCTGCAAAATGCAGAAACACCCCAGCATGCTTGCTTCCCAAAGCCGGCCCATGAATCGAGGGGTGACAGGTCTCTCATCTCTGATGCCAAGAGCCAGGAGCTCCGGGCACCACAGGTACTACATCTGCACCTGCCAGCACTTGGAAGAGGCAATAAAGCATCATAGCAGGACCTGGAATGCTAAGTGCCTGCAGCTGCGAAGGGATCGCCTTGCAGCGAGAACGGCTCACGGCAGACGTCCACTGTGCAGGGACGTCCGCTGTTCGGGGGTCAGGCCAGCTCCCAGAGGCTCGCCGGTACATCCTCCTCTGCCCCGGGCAGCCTGCTCCCAGGAGCTGGGTTGGGACAACGGAGAGGGGACGGGACAGGTGCATGTGTAATCTGGTCCTGGGGGCCAGCCTAGCCCATTGCTGGCCCAGACAGACAGGGCTTCTGGTAGAAGCCCAAGTGGGCTGAGTGATTTACCAAGGCCAGCAGAAAGCTGCACTGCTTGAGTCACTAGTAAGTAAAAGTGGAGCATAAAGCACCAGGCGTCTGGAAATACTCCAGGGCTGCATCCCCCAAATGATAATAATGATAATGTTTACACAGCACTTACAGCACTAGTGCCGGTCCTGGTTCCAAGTGCTTTGTGTGCAGAGAAATTTACTTAGTCCTCACAGCAACCCTAAGAAGCTGCTGCTAGCCTTGCCTTCCTGTATATACCACCAGGAAGACGACGCAGCACAGGGAGGCCACCGAGCTTAGCACTGACAGAGGCAGAGCTGTAACCCACACAGTCTGTTTCCAGAAGCCACGCCCTCGACAGTGCTTCTGCAACTCTAGGAGCCTGTCAGTCACGTGGGGGGCCTATCAGCATGCAGCTCCTGACACAGCCGGTCTGGGGTGGGGCCTGAGACTCTGCCTCACTAAGGAGCTCCAGGCCAGCCTCCACCAAGGACTGGAGTAGGAGGCTGTAAACTACTACGCCCTGTTCCCGTGACAGCTCTGCAGCTGCGGACATGGGTGAATATCGCACTGCTCTGGCTCCTGGAGGCAGCTACCAATTCCCCAGTTAACAGAAGCAGGCCCTCTCAAGGTGTCAGAATCAAGGGACCCCATTCAATCCTAATGTCTGGGGTGGAACCCAGACTGGGATTTTTTTTTAAAAGCTCCCTGGGTGATTCTGATGTGGAGCCCTGGCAGAGTCCTCCAAAGAGATGACAGGAAACCTCAGCCCACATGTCAGATTCAGTCCCATGAAACTGGGGAAAGTTCCTGGGGGTCGGATCAGGAATTTCAAAGGTGCTTTCAGGAAGGGGAGGCGAGCCACGTCCTGGGCTGGTTGAGGGGTATGACTAAGGTCTGCTAGGGTGTACTCTTCTTGTCCCCTGGGGCACCCCTGGAGGAGAGGGGCAGCTAGCAACCCCCCAGCCTGGCATGCATTCAGAGAGTTCCATGATTCCCCATCTATGAGTTTTCAAGAGAGAATAGACACCCTCCTAGATCGGTTGAGGGAACGGCTCTTGACAAAGATTAACCAAAACTCTAAGCTCTCTGCCTGCTCGACTTTGCCCTCCCTGCCCCACTCTGTCCCGTTCTCTGCATGCCCAGCCAGTCCTAGCAAGAATCCTGCTAAGGCAGTTTATTGAGAATGCCCCCACCCTTGACAACTGCTCTCCCTTGATATTTGATCAAGTTTCTTCCCACCACCCCCCCCCCACCTTGGTTTATATGTCCTTGGCCGGCTTTTAGCAAGAATCCCCCTGCCCTTGCTGGACCCTCTTAGTCATTTTCTATCCACTGACCACCCCCTCACAGTGCTTCTTGGCTATAAATCCCCACTTGTCCTTGAGTAAGCCTGATCTCTCTCCCTTATTGCAAGAGTCTTGAGTGCAGGCTCAGGTGGCAGACTAATTTTTTCTTCAGCACTCCACCTGCCCAAGAGAAAAGTCTTCCCACAAAGTGGGCAGCCCTAGGTGGGGCACAGGGCTTGGTGCTGCTGCCAATCAACCAGAATTGAGACGCCTCACGTTGCCATTTGAGGCCCGGGCGATGATCTCGAGCCTTCTTTCTCTCTGGCATGCACCTCAGCTACAGCAGTATTAGATGCTTTACTATTCCCCACGCACGCACCTGAACTTGCTCCCATCCTGCCTTTGCCCAGGCTTACTCTTCCACCTGGAATGTCTCCTCCCCGTTCTTCTAATCCACCTGCTCTGATTCACAGTGATGAGGCTCTGAGACACTGTGACTAGAAGACACAGTGACAAGACTAAGCCTTGTCTGAGTCTTCACTTCCTCCTGTCCTCCAGAACTACATGACCACTCATTTTAGCTGGGTATATGGTTCTCTGGGGCAAAGACTACATTGTCCAGCCTCCTCTGCATCTCATGTGGTCGCATGACTGAGTTCTGACCAATGTGATGCAAGCAAAAGCAAAGTGTGTTACTTCCAGTTTTCTTATACCTCTCTTTCTCCTCTTCCTATTTGATTTCATGGTTGGAGCTCCAACAGCCCCCCTGGACTGCAATCTTGAACTTAGAAGCTACTCATGATGAAACAATTAGGTTCCTGACAACATGAAGTATCAAACCAGGCTTGGGCTGCTCCCTCCAGACCTGAACATGAGGAAAAAAATATTTTCCATCTTATTTATCCACTGCTTTTTGGAATTTTCTAAACTCACTGCTGAACTTAATACTGTTGGATCCACTCTTTCGAACCCCTGAAGGCACGGACTCTGAATTCTTGGGGTTACCATACTACGCTGCAGACTATCACCGTTTGCATCTTCTCCCCAAGTTAAACAGCAGGCAGTCTGGAGGCTGGGACTGTGTCTTATCCATTTCTGTCCTCGTCTGCCACACGAAGCATGGGGCCTCACACACAGCACAAAGCACATGTTAGGACTGAATTGAATTGTTTCTAGTATACTTCACGTGGCTTCCCAGTTCACACACCATCAGCACGCCACAATCCTTCCTGGCATGGTGCACCTGAGTGAAGCTGCCCTTCACCCCATCCTGGCTGAGTGAACCCCCCCCCACCACCCACCAGGAGGAATACGCCCTTACCAGGATGTCTGAGTCCTCACTTCCCTCCCCTGGGCCTGGGCTGGAACAGTTGCAGAGTTTGAATATCCAATACTCCTTGGCAGTGACAAAGAAGTTCCACGGCAGAAGACCGCCAATGCCGAGGCTGAAGAAGATGATGTAGGCCCCATTGAAGCGGTCCTCGGGCCTCTGCGACGGGGGTGGGAGGCAGTCCGGGAGCTTCTCAAGCAGCGCTTCCTGGTCCGTGTGGACAGAGCTGCTCGCGGTTCTATAGGTGGAGTTGGAACTGTGACGAAAGTCATCCTCTGAGACAAAGGCCACTGTTGAAACAGAGAAACGGAGATGGGGCAGGAGATCAGAAGCTAAAGCTGGGGACTCACCCACCCTACAAAACTGATCATGTGTGGGGGAGGGGCGGCTATGGAGTCACCAGGGCACGGTGAGAGGGAATCAGGTTTCAGCATCAGGGAGAAAAACAAGATGTCAAGGCCGTAAGCGACCCTGGGGTCACCCTCCCACCCCATGCAGGGCAACACAGGTAGCAAACCAGTGGATGGCTGGTGGGGAGTGAGGCAATGTGGCATAATAGGCCCTGTGGCAATCAACCCAGACAGACAAATGGGTCTCAAAGCCTTCGCATGCCTCTGCAGCCATAAAAAGGGAATTAGGACCCTTGATGGGAAAGGAATGCACTCTCAGTGCTTTCCAACTTTATGTGAAAAAAGTAAGGAGCAGGAGAATACGCCACTATCTGTGCAAAAAAGCAAGGCTGGGGCGGGTGGGGAGGGGATCGCACACACACACGTGTCTGTGTGATCTCTTCGAGGACACATGAGTGAGTTCCAGCCAGCAGGGCTGCCTCTGGGGAGGAAGGAGGGGACGGGGAAGTGGGGCTGCACCTCGTACTCTTTTGTGCCTTTTAAATTTTGAAGTATATAAATGTATTACCTGTTCAAAAAGTAAAAGTATAAATAAAAATAAAGGCATTCAACAGTCCTCAGGATGGGAGAACATACTCGCCAATACATCTGGTAAAGGATTAATATCCAAAGTTTATAAAGAACTTATAAAACTCAACACTAGAAAACAAACAACCCAACTAAAAAATGGGCAAAGGGCCTGAACAGACACTTCTCCAAAGAGGACACACAGATGGCCAACAGACATGAAACAATCCTCAATGTCACTAATCATCAGAGAAACGCAAAGTAAAACCACAATGAGATGTCAACTTAGACCCATCAGAGTGGTCTCCATAGATAAATTAACAAACAGGTGCTGGTGAGGATGTGGAGAAAGGGGAACCCTAGTGCACTGTTGGTAGGAATGCGGACCGGTGCAGCCACTGTGGAAAGCAGGATGGAGATATCTCAAAAAAGCAAAAATGGATCTGTCTTTTGACCCAGCGATCCACTACTGGGAATGTAGCTGAAGGAACCCAAAACACTGATCTGAAAGAACATAAGCACCCACCCCTATTGTTTACAATCTGCAGTATCGTTTACAATCCCCAAGACATGGAAATAGCCCAACTGTCCATCAGTAGATGAGTGGGTAAAACAACTATGGGACATCTACACAATGAAATACTATTCGGCCATAAAAAAAGACAGAGAGAAAATTTTACCCTTTGTGACAGAATGGATGGACCTGGAGAATATTATGCTAAGTGAAATAAGCCTGTCAGAAAAAGGCAAATACTATATGATTTCACTCATATGTGGAATCTAATGAACAAACTGAACTAACAAGCAAAATACAGACAGACTCATAGATAGAGAGCAGGATGACAGCCAAGGGTCAGTGGAGAATTGAGCAAAAAGGAAAAAAGACTCAGGGACATGGACAACAGTGTGGTGATTGTGGGCAGGAGGAGAGTATAAAGGAAGTGAATGACAATGGGAAAAATACAATAAATAAATAAATAATAAAATAAACAAAAGCATTAGAATTAAATAACATTTTTGAATTAAAAAATTTTTATCCTCACTCAAGAACATTTTTTTCATTGCCTTTTAGAGAGAGAGGAAGGAGTAGAGACAGAAAAAAAACATTGGTGCAAGAGAGAAACATTCGTTGACTTCTCATACGTGCCCCAGCTGGGAATTGAAGGCAAAATCTGGGCAGGTGCCCTGACTGGAAGTAGAACCCACAAGTTTTCAGTCTATACATTGACGCTCCAACTGAGCCACACTGGCCAGGGCAATAACATTTTTTTAAAAGTCAATGGTGTCTACTGAAATGCAGAGCATGCTGACGGGGTCCTGAGGGGAGAGGGGAGAGAATCACAGGGGAAAAGGGGAGGGACTCCCATGAACAAGTGTAAAGGACACATGGACAATAACTAAGGTGGGGGGCGGAGATGGGAGGGAGGTGGGGAGCACTGCGGGGGCAGGGCTGGGAATACAGGAAAGAAAACTGTACTTGAACAAGAGTTAAATAGATTTTTAAAAAATGGAAATTAAAAACGAAAAACAAAACAAACAAACAAAAAGTCAATGGTGTCTAGAGCTGCCTCCAGAAGCCAGTTTGAGACATATATTTCTGGGGAATTTCATTTCCAGGGAAACAGAGGTCTATCCAGGGAAGTGGAAAGTCATCGGCCAGGTGAATGGCCAAGCCTGGGTTTAGGACTCCTGCCTGGGTCCCCACCTCTATTCATCACATCCCACCACGGGGCAGCCACTCCTAACCTGTGGTAGCTTGAGACAGAGGGAAGGTTCTGGGTTGCCAATAACTATTGCCTACATGGACTTAGGCAAGTCACCATGTTTCTGAGCCTCAATTTCCCCATCTGCAAACATAGGTTTTGTTTTGCTTTTGTTTTTTATAAAAACCTACGCCTTTTTACGATGGTTATGTAACTACAACTGACCGGCAATGCCTGGTCCACTGCCTGTGACAGCGGCTGTTGCACAAACATCAGCACCTTCCCTGTCATCATGGGCTTGTCACCTGGCTGGCTGGCTGGCTGCTGAATTTGACTGCAAGGTAGCATGCCTGCTTCTGTGCTCTATATAGCACCCAGGATGTGGCAGCGGCTTGACAAATGGAAAATACTTCCATAAAGTTGAGGACGGGATACTCTAGTTCCTTCTGCAGTAGCTTCCTCCCTCCCCAATAAATCAATAAACAGATGTGTCTCGGCTCACCTGGGAGGCTGAGCCTTACTCAGAACATCAAGCCAGGCAGAATGGGGCCTTTCTTCCCCAGTGAGATGGGGACACTCTGTCACACAGGCATGGAGCCTCTCCATTATTTCAAGAGAGCTGGACAACATTCCTCAGAATTAGGCAGGACAGGAATTATCGCTTCCTTTTTTTTTCAGACGCAAAGAATGAGGACTTAATTTGTCCCACAAAGAGTAAGAATCCCCAAGAGTTAAAATTAAATCCAGCACTCATGCACACTGAGGTCTGTGCCTAGCACTTGAGCCTGACACCAACTTCTTAATGTGGTAAATACTACTCTAAGACCTATTTAACGGATGAAGAGTGAGGTTCAGAAAGGTTGAGCAATTTGTCCAAGGTCACACAGCTACCAAGTGGCAAGGGTGAGGTTACATGGCCAAGCAGTCTGGGGCCCACAGGGACTCCCTGGCCCCCTGTGTCTGCAGGCTCCGAGCACAGACAGGCCTCCTTCGGGAAGGCCTTGGGGCAAAAGAGCTGTGAGCAGAGATGAAGGCAGCACTACAGGGCACCCTCATCAGTGTTTGCTGAATGGATGTACTCTGTGCGGCCAAGGACATTGTCCTGTCCAGTGGGGCTTGCATCCTGGAGCAGGCAGGCAGGATGCTGCTGGGTGCCTGCATTGGAGTCAGCAAGTCCATTTTAAACGCCCCCGGTTGAGCAGGGCCTTTCTCCAGCCTTGATTCACAGGAAACCCAGTACTAACAAACTAACCAGACATTAGTGCTTAAAAATTCTGACTCATGTAGGACAGCAGAGAAAGGGCCAGTGGTTCTTCCCAGACGCTGCAGCTACAGGGGTGGATGCAGAGGCCGACATCAGGGTTATTTGGGCTCATACTTGGTGGAGGCCCATTCTCTGCTCCAGGTACCCATTTATCCAGGACTATTCAGCCTTGACTGAGCTTCTGAAGGAGCCAGGAATTTTTTCTAACCTGAGTCACAGGCCAGGGCATTGGAGTGAGCAACATCTCATTACTCTCTATAAAAGCTAGCTGCTGGCTTTCGGATTGAAAAGAAAGAAAAAGGAAGGTAAAAAAAGAGTCCCAGCATCCCCAGGATGAGCCGGCTGTGGCTGGTGTGTTTCTCAAGCACCCCCAGGAGCTGGCAACATGGGGCCTGGCTCCCTTCCTGGGTGAGGGGGGCAAGGGGCAGCCCCTACACAAAGAGGCAGAAACTGTGGGGCCTGGGGCCACTGCAGACCGCCATCTGGAACTGGGTGCGGGTTCCGACAAGGTTTCCTTCTCTGGCTGAATCAGTCTCCCCTCTGTGCCTCATTTTCTTTGTCTGTGATGTGGGGACTTGGGGGCTGGTGTAGCTAAATTACCCAGTGGGAATGCATTGCTGGGAACGCAAGGCGCCCCTCAGAGGCCATGGAAGAACTGGCCTTGGTGTTGTAGACATCCCAGCCTCAGGCTCTCCAATTTGGACCAAGAGCCAGCTACCTTCTGGATGCTCTGGGCTGAGTTGTCCATACTCAGCCCACCCCACCCCCAAATCCAAGCAGTGAGTTCCAATCTCAGGAAATGCACAAAGAGGAGGAGGAGGAGAGAGAATCTGGAGAAAGACGATAGAGACCTAGAGAGAGGGAAAGCGAGAAGAGAGTGGGGGTTGGCAGAAGAGAGCGGGTCGGAAGCCGAGGGACGCTGGGGAGGGGGACACAGCGGGAAGTAATGCAGCGGGAGGGGCCGGGCTGGCGTCCTGAGCTCCCGTGGAGCAGCCTCCAGAAGAGCCCGGGGTGGGGAGGAGGGGAGGGAACGCTGAGAGCGGGAGCCCAGGGCCGACCGGGACCCTGAAGAGCTGGTTGGTGGCCAGGCCGGCACCCAACCTCCGTCCAGCACTTACTGTCGCCACCGCGCCACCGGTACCGCTGCCTCCTCGGCCGTCGTGGCCAATACAACTCGGGGCTCCGCCGGGCCACAGGCCGAGCTCCGCCTCCCAGCCCCGCCCCTCCCCGCCTCTCGGGCCCCTCCTCCCCTCTGGGCCCCACCTCGCCTTCCGGCCCCGCCCCTGCCGCCGACGCGGACGCCGATACGGACGCCGACATTGAAGCTTCTCCTTTTGCAAATTCTCTTTCGTCTACTCCCTGCTCTCTCGCGCCCTTTCTCTTGTGCAGGAAATGAGGCGCCGGCCGCCAAGTAGACTGCCCCCGCGAGCGCTCAGCGCGCGGTGGAGCCACGTTTCAAGGCTGCTGAAGGGTACCCATTAATGCACCTGGCAGCGGACCCCATGTCTCAGCCCTGCCCTCTGGCTCCCAGAATTTTCTGCCTCACCGCCAAACTCCCACAGAGGGCCCCCTCTGAGTGCAGCCCCCCACTCCTCTCTGATCCTCCTGCTTTCTCCCCCCACCCATCGTCACCTCAGGGACCCCCTCCTGCCCCAGAACCCGGAGCTGGCCCCAGCCACCCCAGGTTTGCTCATAGTGTCAGGCCTCCTGTGTGCCAGGCCGGAGCCATGAAAACTTTTCCTTATCATCATCTCACCGGGGCACGCAGCAGTTGGGCACACAGCCCTCAGGACCACCCCACCCCACCAGGCCCTCCCAGTAGCCACCAGACCTTCCTGTCTGAATTACTGGTCTAGGGGGCCACTTGTGTCCAACCCTCTCTCAGGCTGTGTCCTTCGCATCACTGTCTCATTAACTGTCACATGCCCTGAGGGGCGCAAGTAGCACTGCACTCCTTTTAGGGACGTGAGAAAGCTGAGGTTAGCTGAGATGGAGTTGGGAGCGAACGCCAGATCAGATTCTCAAACCCCTGCCTATGATGTCTTCCCCTCCCCCCACCCCCACCCCTCCGTTTGGGCGGCTTCAGTGCTGAGTGCTCTCAGGCCAAGGTGTGGCAGCATGGTGAGGCTCCTAGAACAGTGTGCTTCCTTCCTTAAAAAGACCTACTATGTGCCAGGCCCTGCAGTGGGGCCATGTGATAAGGCAATATACTAAGAAATATGATACTTTGGATCTGTCCCCTATTCCTGGCAGGAGAGCTTCTAGAGCATTGGAATTTCCGGAGTGATAGGGCTGATGGGAGTGTCTTTGGTTATTCATAACAAGCCCCTTTCAATGAAAGCAGAGTTTATGCTGATGAGGTAATTCCTGGTAGAGCCCTGGATAGCTTCTGGATGGGGGTTGGTCATACCAAAGGGACCATCCATGGGGGTAAGGTTGGAACTCTCTTCACCATGCCCCCCTCTGGGAAGGGAGAAGGGCTGGGGATTGGCTTTATCACCACCAGTGACCAATGAGTTCATTAAGCATGCTTACACAATGGAACAACCACAAAAACCCCTGAATTTGGGGTTCAGAGAGCTTCTGTGTTGGTAAGCACAGCCATTTGCTGAGAGGGTGGCATAACCCAACTCCATGGGGACAGAAGTTTCTTTGCTCAGGACTTTGCATCCTGTTCATTTGTACCCTTTATAATAAGCCAGTCATACTAAATTGTTTTCCTGAGTTCTGTAAGCCATTCTAGCAAATTTTTGAAACTGAAGGTGGGTAGGAGTTGTGGAAACCCCTAACTTTGTAGCCAACTCAGATAGAAGTTTGGGTACCCTCAGTACCCCATATTTGAGACTGGTGTCTGAAGTGTGAGCAGTCTTATGGGCTGACCCCTTAAATCTATGGGGTCTGGTGCTAGTTCCAGGTAGGAAGCGTCAGAATTGAATCAAATTGTGGTGTCCAGAGAGTTGAAGGATTGGTTGTTGGTGTGGAAAAACACAGCAACAACTATTTGATGTCATTAGTGTTGAGATAAAAACAGTGCAGAGAGGCCCAAAGGTGCCAAGGGGCCGTGTTTCAGAGGAGCTTATGCAACCCCAAGGAAAACAGGACGGTGGGGGGGCATCAGGTAGGCAGGTGATGGGAGTCAGCAAGGACTGGGCACCCGCCCACCCTTGCTGTGCCCCACATCCTTCTTGTCCCTATTTTACAGGTCGCAAGTTCAAGCCTATAAAATTATGTAGCTAGCCCAACGCCATGCGATGGTGAAACCTGTATTTACCCTTGGCAGTGACTCCAAAGTCCTCAGCTGTTTTCTGTTCCACCATGTAGCTCCCCTAAGGGTGTGGGAGTGGATAGAGTGGACAGTGGAATGCAGGGAGAAGGACTTCTCAAGAGGAGTGACCTTGGAGCTGAAGCTTCAGGACCAATGTGGCCCATCGAGAAGAGCAGGGAGGGTGCTCAAGGAGGAGCAGAGGGCTGGAGCAAAGGCAGAGGTGAGAGGGGTAATATGCCCTTGGAGGGTGACAGGTACGTGGTGAGACTGTGAGAAAGGCTGGGTCTGGCTTGGGGTGGCTCCTGGGAGCTAGAATGGGCTTTTGTCACCAGAAAGTGACCAGGGACCAAGGCGAGTCTGCCCTGGCATGCTGTGGACTGTGTGGGTCCTTGAAGTCGTGCAGGAAAGATTAAACACAAGCTGGGTGATTTTGAGAGGACATTTATTAAAGCTGAAGACAGGGACACAAAGGACGACGGGCTTACGGTCGAAGAGGAAGGACTACAGCAACAGGAGCCAGCAGAGGGGAGCTGCCTTTGGCTCTCTGAGAAGTTAGGCAAAAGGAGGGCCCTCGGAGGCAGGCTCGGGGTTACCCTGGGACCAGCTGCTGCCCTCTGCTCCTCCGCTGGTTGTGATTCTCATCTGGACCCTTAAAGTTTAGGAGAAAGAGAGCGAAGACACGTGCCTGAGGAAGAAAGGGCTGGGGGAGGCTCCGGCGTGCTCAACTGCATCCTTTGTTTTAGAGTTTTTATCTGTTTTTCTTTTTTTTAATAATAGATTTTTTTGGTTATGCTATTGCAGTTGCCCCATTTCCCTCCCTTTATTACCCTCTGCCTTGCAGACCCCCTCCCACCCACATTCCCTCACTTTAGTTTATGTCCATGGGTCCTACAAATAGGTTCTTTGGCTTCTACATTTCCTATACTATTCTTGCACTCCCCCTATTTTCTTTTATTTATTATTTATTTGTTTGTTTGTTTGTTTGTTTATTTTTAGAGCGAGGGCAAGGGAAGGAGAAAGTGGGAGAGAAACATCAATGTGTGGTTGCCTCTCATGTGTCTCCCACTGGGGACCTGGCCCGCCACCCAGGCATGTGCCCTGACTGGGAATCAAACCAGCAACCCCTCGCCTTATAGGTCCCCTGTCTATTTTCTCCCCACCGTCTATGCTACTTATTCTCTGTACCTTTTCCCCCTTTCTCCTCCTCCCACTCCCCTATTGCTAACCCTCCATGTGATCTCCATTTCTGTGGTTCTGTTCCTGTTCTAGTTGTTTGCTTAGTTTGTTTTTGTTTTTGTTTTAGGTGTAGTTGTTAATAACTGTGGATAACTGTGAGTTAATAACTCACAGTTAATAGCAGTCAAAATAACAGTTAATAACTGTGAGTTTGTTGTCATTTTACTGTTCATATTTTTTATCTTCTTTTTCTTAAATAAATCCCTTTAACATTTCATATAATAAGGGCTCGGTGATGATGAGCTTCTTTAACTTGAAAAAGCCAGTCAAATTGATATCTGTTTTCCAAAGGCACAAATTGTAGGGTAGGTCTCAGGAGAGGACAGTGGACTTCACCTCGGCTTTCCACCCGTGCCTTTAATATGCTGATTGAGCACCAGGAGCAGTCAGGGTCATTTTCTGCTGAGGTGGGTCTGCCCCAGCACTGGCTGGCAATGTAAGCCACTTTCTCCTAAGCGTCCTTGGTTAGGGAAGATAAGACCCTGTGGTTTATTGGCTGGCCCTGAATTGCTTGGCCAATGCGTTCTGCTCTCTGTCAGTTGCCCCATGCCGTTCGCCAAGGAATTTTTCTAGCTTTTTACTGACCTCCCTCACGTAGACATCACCCTGAAGGCGACAGGACTCCGGAAGAATTTTCAGAAGAGGAGGGTTTTATTTTATTTATTTTTAAATTTTTGTTTGTTTATTTATTTTTAGAAAGAGGGGGAGGGAGGGATAAAGAGAGAATGAGAAGCATTGATGCGAGAGAGAATCATCGATCAATTAATTGCCTCTCGGGTGCCCCCCTATGGAGACTGAACCCACAACCGAGGCATGTGCCCTGACAGGGATTCAAACCGGTGAACTTTCGCTTTGTGAGGCAACTGAGCCGACTGAGCCACATTGGTCAGGGTCCATTGGTCAACCAACTGGGCAGATGGTCTCAGGGGTCCCAGAACTTGGCTTAGAGAGTACTCCCCCGTCAGAACTCCAGCCTTCATGTCCGGCCCTCAGCCTGCTGCAGGTAGGGATGCCAGTGCGCCCAGTAAGGAAGCAGGAAGCTTACCAACCACCGAGGTCCCTGCCCTGTTGGCCAGCCCAGAGCAGGATCTGGAGGACTTGCCAGGGACTGAAGTCCGGTGACCGTGGACAGCATGGCCTTGCAGTCGCCACCCCAGGGCTCAGCCAGGACATAGTGCCCTTGGAGGCCGTGGCCTGGGTAGTGTGGACAGAGGTCTGCAGAGCACCTACACCCTGCCCGCACCCTGCCTGCACCCTGCCCCGGGCTCTCCTACATCCTATAACCAGCAACCCCGAACACTGGCCTGATCATAAAAGGCTGTGTCATGTACCCAGATTTGGGGGCCTCTCCCCTGGGTCCCTGTTCCCTAATGTGTCAGAAAGCCCCAGCCCTGGGAAGGAAGGTGCTTGAAGTCCCGGTGGGAGTACTGACTCCAGACTTGTGACCTGAAGGGGGGGTGGTGAAATTATGAAACTTCTCTGAAGCCCGGGGTTCAAATGGAGCCATTGGGAGGGTTAAACACAAGGGCACAGTTGGCAGGGCCTCACTGCAAATTTCCTTCTCTTCCAAGGAAGAGAGTGTTTTGGAAGGGGTCCTCAGGCCTTAATTGTAGCCTTCATCATGTTTGAAAAAAGCATTTCCATGGACTCTCACTTTATCCCCATAACTCAATGGTATGGGGCTATTGTCCCCAGTTTACAGATGAGGACACAGAGGATTCCCAGGGCACAGAGCTGGCAGCAATGTGTGTGTGTGTGTGGTGGGGGGGCAGGCCGTGGAGCCAAGGCTCTGTCTTCTGTACCAGGCACGTGGTAAGGCTGGGAGGGGAAGGGACAGTGTGGGCGACCAAACCCCGTGGGTCCGGTGAGGGCAGCAAATCCAGGGCTGTTCCTGGTTTAGCCTCCAGATCATGATTCCATCTTGTTGGTGCTTCAGCGCTTTGCCACTTGATTGCTTTCTCCTTGCCATTCCTCAGTGGGGTGCGTCTTTTTAATCTTTCCTTTTGGAGAACATGTGTGTAGGTGAAGGGGGGAGACAGTTTCAAGGCACCTATGAGAGAACCAGAGGTACCGGCAGGCCCCCTGTAGTGCTCAGAGGCTGGGGGGCTTTCTCCACGAGGAGGAGGCGCCAGACACTTGGGGATGAGCTGGTTGCTGGCATTGTGTCTTGGAAGGGGCTTGGGGTGGCCTCGGCCAGAAAGACAACGACTGGGAAGAAGCAGGTTGCTAAGGCACCTGCTGGGCTGCTCCCCGGCCAGCGTGGGCTTGTCTTCCCCAGGTTCTAGACAGAGGGCAACAGCAGTATCTAGTTGGGGACAAGATGAGGCAGGTAGCTTGGGGCACACTCAGCTTCCCAAGGAACCTTCCAGGCTGTGGCGGAGGAGGGAAGGAGCACAGAGATTGGGTTGGAAGCCCTGGGCTCCGGTTCTGACCCCGCCTCTGGCCGGCTGACTGACCTTGAGCAAGTCTCCTGCCTGCCAAGGGTACTTTCTTGATGAAGTAATAGAAATATCCCCTGACAGATCATCAAAAACTAGGGAGACAGGGTCAGGAAGAGGGACGTAGAAAGGAGACAGACAGGAGTTTGTACAGGACTGACGTGAGAGTGCATTGGTTTTAGGACCAGGGAGGGAATGGGAAACGTGGGCTGGCCCAGTGACTGGCTGGGTTCCTGTCACTGGCTTGATGTTGCCGTGGGCAGGCCGTGTAAGCTCCTTTTGGTGAGCGCCTAGGAAGAGAGTGGCCAGGCTTTTCTGAGGGTCCCCGACTTTGTGTCTGGGGTGGAGATGGTGAGTACGGGGCACTGACATGGAGCAGAGTGGATGCCAACCACTGTCACCCGTTCGCGGGCCTTGCTGGCAAATGTCAGGGAAGGTACTGGTACCCCGTCACGGGATGTGCACCCACTGGGCAGCCTCGCTGTTCTGACGTGCGCGTGAAGAAGAAAGGGAAGGGGGAGAGGAGGAGGGGGAGAATAAGAAATAGGAGGACGGGAGGGGGAGGAAGAAAGAGAAGGGAAGGAGGGAGAGGGAGGGAGGAAGACAGGAGAAGGAAGGAAGGAAAACTCAAGACATCCGAAGTGTTTCCCTTTGGGTGGATATTTTTGTTTTAACTCTCAGCCCTTTTGGAAAGGAATCCTGTCACTCCTTGGCTTAGAAATGTCCTAAAAGTTTCGGAGTCCTGCACAGAAGATATCTCCCTATTACAAAGGGACTTGCTCCTGGCCCCAGGGATGTCAAGGACTGGCAGGGGAGGCCGCCTGGTGTGGGTGCCAGAACCGGAGCCAGGTTTTTGGATGCTGTTTCCGTGTTCCTGGGAAGTCAAGCCTCAGCTTCCTCATCTGATAATATCAACAGAACAGCCCTCTCTGAGTCATAGAATAGGCAACCAATGAAGTACTGATTGCCGCCAGGAAGGAGTGTTTGCTGGGGCCCTGCTCTGGCTGCCTACCCCCAGGGGCCAGATCCTTAAGTCCAACAGGCAACCCCATGAGGGAGGCAGTCTGGGCAGCCTCAACTCTGCACATAAGGAATCTGGGATGCACGGTGTCTGGCTCCAATCCCACAGTAAATGGCAGAGCCGAGATTCCAATCGATGCCTTTCTGCCTCCGGAGCCCAGCCCAGGGCTCCATCAAAGGTTGTTGGTTGTGGGGGTCACACAAGCTCCTCATCTCACCCGAGGTTTGCTGATCTGTAGGTGATTGATTAAGCAATAGGAAGAATTTGATTATTTTGGAAAGTCAGCCTGGTGGATGCTGAGGCCTCCAGGACGGGGTGTCTGGGCTGATGCTGCCATCTTGTGGCTCAGCTCAGTCATTGCCATGCTCACAGGCTGAGGGAGCTCAGTGCGGCTCCAATACCGCTTTCCAGGAATTACTGGGCCCACAAGCAGGGCACGTGGATCCTGGGAGATAAGGGATCATCCTTAAATGTTGACCCATAATTCTCTGCTTCCACGCCACCAATCAAGCCCCAACTCTGACCTTAACTCCCTCTCTGCTGTGTTCATCCGCTCCCTCTGGGAAAGTTCTGGACCTCCTTGATCTCTCTCTTTCCCTCTGGGCATCAGGCATCTTTCCTTCCACCTGAGCCCACTTAGATGCCATGGCCCATCATTTTAATAACATCTTGGCAACACCCTCCACTCCTATGTCCCTCACCTCCTCGTGGCACCGCTGGCCGACCCTGGGTGGACAAACCTGCACCGAGTGACTGAGCCTCACTGGGGAAAGTCCCAGGCAGGTTGATGGCTCCCCGGGAGTTCATGGTCACCAACCTGTGATGCCCCAGGACTCCAGCAGTCTCTCGGCAGGTCTTAGCTCCTGTTCTCCATGGGAAAGTTGCCACCTTCTTCCCCAACTCGCCTCCACCCCTGAACACGCCCCTTCCCAACATGGCCTGTCCTCCTGACCCCTACTTGACAGAAAAGAACAGAAACCCCGGGAGAGGAAATTCTGAGACAGGGCCCAGCAGCTCCTGTTTTCCTCCCCCACCCNCCCCCCCCCCCCCCCCCCAGCTGTAACTGTCTTCCTGCACCACCGCTAGAGCTGCAAAGGTTTGTTTCATGTAACCGGGACTGTGTCAGACGTAGCCCAAACCCGGCCTACCATCCACACCAGCTCTGGGGGGCAGCGCAGGCCAGGCTCTCCTCTGTTCGCCCGGGCTCGGGCTGGGTGATTGCTGAATGAGACACAGGACCAACCAGGAGATGAAGTGCTTGGGAAGGTCTGAGATGTTGAGATTGAATGGAAGAATGGGCATGAGGTAGGGTGGAGCGAGGTGGAAGGGGCAAGGATGATGGCTAGGTCTCCAGTTCGCTTATCCAGACCTATGATGGGGCTTCTGCTGGGACAGGAAATGCTAGCAAAGCCAAGATTTGGGGGAAGGTCTCCAGTTCCGATTTGGAATGTTGAGTTTGAGGTGCATTTGAGGCTTTGTGGCACCAGGGGGCGATGTCTGGTAGGCGTCTAGAGCTCTAGGGAGAGGCTGGGGTTGGGGCTTACCTAAGGTAAGGTGTTATCAGCTCTGGGTGGTAGTTGAAGCAGTGGGTGTGGACGAGACAAACCAGGAGGAGGGGAAGCAGGAGCCCATCTGCAAAGCCAGGAGGAGAGTCCCTGAGCTGCCCATCTCCAGGGTGGTGGCAGTGGGGTTGATTCAGGAGGTCAAGGAGGGGTCTGGTGTGAAGGTGCCCGAGGAAGGCCATGGGGCATGTCTGTGTCGGGTGTGGTGCAGGCTGGGGAGGCAGGGCTGCAGCTGGGCTCTGTGCCCTACTGTGTGGGGCTGTGGCAGGGGCCCTGGACCCAGAGTCAGAGAAGGTTGGCTTTGCCCATAAAGCCCATTGGCCTCCTGGTCACAGGAGAAGGGAAAACATGGGGCCCCACTGACAGTGCACTTGAAGGAGCTTTGTGATCTCAGGTGTCTGCACCTGAGGTTCAGAGAGCTCTTTCTTTTCTTCACCTAATAGAATGGGCTTAGGCTGTATAAATAGGTGTATAAAGCTCATAATAAGGGAGGTGATAATAAAAGCTCAGTGATGAAATTGCTACTGATGCTGACAGAATGAAAAAGGAGTCATCCTTATTGCTCTTCATTCACATTTACACTTCCATCTGGTTTGCTTCTCACAGTGAATCTGCAAAGCAAGGCTTGTCATCCTGATTTCGTTGTTTGCATATCAGAACCCCCAGGGGTTTAAGCAATGTGCTCAAGGTCACCGTTGGCAGATGATGGAATCTGGGTTTAAACCCAGGTCAGGCAGATCCCAAAGCGTGTCCCCTTAAACCTGAAGCTGAGCTGGGACCAGGGATGATGCCAGCTTCTGTGTCCTGAGCATCCTCAGTGCCGAGCCCTGTGCTCAGCTCCCATCTATTGGGGGCTTTATGCATCCCACACCCTGTGATGTGAAAGTTGAAGACGTGGAGGCAGGCCACCAGGAACCCGAGGAAGCACACGATGGCACATGGACACTGAGCCATGACGCGTGAGAACTGGGGACATTCAGCGGGCAGGGAAATGGTTCCAGGGTGCACCTTGAGAAGTGTTTCCAAATATCTAAAAAGCTGCCAGGGAGTGGAAGACTTAGACTTATTCCTACTGAGAATAAAATCAGCCCCTACAGTGAAAATGAGTAAGCGCCCAGTAAATGCTAGCTATTATTACTATTGGAAGTAGTGAGTTCCCCATCTCTGGAAGTTTTCAGATGGGCACTGTATGAGCCCATGTCTAGGTCATTGTGGAGGGAATTCTGCCATCAGGTGAGGATGGACTAGAGGGTGGTGGCCAAGGATCCTCACCTCTCTCATCGCCCTGAAAGTCTGTGAAACAGATCCTGATGAGCCCTGTAGTTCTCAGGGGCAGCCTCTCCCCTGTGTAACCCCCTTGGGTAATCACAGTGTTTGCTGGTGGGAGTCCTGGGCATCTGTCCCTGAGCACCTGGTAGAAGGGGAATTTCTGGGATCCCGGGCCCTGGCAGCCCAGCCCTACTCTGGTTTTATCAGGCAGAGGAGAGGCTCCTGGGAAGAGGACCAGCTGAGGCCTCGGTCCCACGGAGAGAGGCAGGAGGGGAGCTGGAGAAAGTGCGCGGTCTCTGCCATGCAGCCCCGGGAGAGCAGTGCGCAGGGAGGGGCCCCTCAGCAGTCTGCAGAGAGGCCAGGGCCTTGGGGCCCGTCACAGCCAGCGAACGCCCGAACCAGAGCAGCCCCCAGCCTGACCCTCCCTGCCTCCAAACCCTGTCTCAGCTCCCCGAAGCCCAGCAGACCACAAACTGGGAGGGGCTTGTTTGACCTACACAGTTTTAAGAAAGAATGAAGCCTGACAATTACACAGGGGATGATCTCACATGTACATTTCAATCTTGATCTCTGATTTCTCAAGGTAGGAGCATGGAGCAGTGTGGGCACTCCCTCCCTCCTGGCAGCATGGGGTCCAGCCAGTGGCCTGGGCTTTCCCCTCCCCGAGGGCCGAGTGGTCTCCAGGTGGCCACGGTCCCCACTGCTCCCCACGGTCCCCACTGCTCCCCACGGTCCCCACTGCTCCCCACTGCTCCCCTAGTGCACTGACGCCAAACGTGGGAAGACATTTAATAGAACGTTCGCCCTCCTGTTTCACTCAGTTCAGACCCGTGATGCTAACAAAAGTGGGAAGTGAGCAATGTGCTGAGACAGGCTTATGTTTCAAGAAACAGCCAAGAGGGCACATTTCTTGCCTGAGAAGTGTTGATGTGGCTGCTTCTCTCATCCCATGACCCAGCAGGCTGGGCACCAGAGACATCTGTTTTTGACCCATGACCTATGGACAAAGCCCTGAGGCCTGGCACGGGGGACTTCTATGACCAGTCCCAGCACCGAGAAGATCAATGTGAATCTAGAGTGGGTGGTCTTTTTTAAAATTTGTATTTGTTTCTTTCTTTTTAGAGAGGGTAAGGGAGGGAGAAAGAGAGGGAAACATCAATGTGTGGTTGCCTCTTGCGCGCCCTCTACTGGGGACCTGGCCTGCAACCCAGGCCTGTGTCCTGACTGGGAATCAAACCAGCGACCGTTTGGTTCTCAGGCTGCTGAGCCACACCAGCCAGGCTAGAGTGGGTGGTCTTAAGGGAGCTACAGCCCTACAGGAGCTGGGTCAGCAAGGTGCCTCTGGCTTTCCCTGCCCCCGAGCTGATCCTGCAACCCCCCCCCCCCCCCCCCCCCCCGGTCCCCACCAGCCCACATTCCTCACTATGGGCTTTCTCACCCCCAACCTGGGATCACGCTGTTCCCACCACCTGGGATCCCCCTGGGCACAGCCCTCCATGCCAACCCACCTCTACCTGCCTACACACCACCGCCTTCCAGGTGGGCCACTGGAGTCACCCTCCCGCCTCACCCTGCTCCCTCCGCTCCGTCGGCACCAGCCTTGCTGGCCGCTTCTCCGTCCGGCAGACCGGCTGTGGGATTTGCTTCTTATTCTGCTGGGAGCTGGACAGGCCTGACTCGGCAAGGCCCTGCCCTCGGGCTGTGTCCATCTATGGGTTAGATCAGTAAATATTGACCGAATTTCCGGGTGTCCTAGACCTGGTCCTTGGGGGAAGCTCCTTAAGCAGAGAACCTGGGACGAGCACATTCAAGTCGCCCTCAGTGAGGTCTGGGCCGAGCCAGCCCACCTTCCTGCCCCCGTCCCCCTGTTGCTGGGATGGCCGAGACCCACCGGTGCCCCTCCCCCAGACTCGCCCTTGTCTCAGGCTAGGGTCACGGAGAGGACACCATTTTGTCCTCCCCCGCCCCCTCCCGACCCCGCACACCTAAACAGCGCCCTCAGACTCGGTCAGCCTCCTGGCAGATGGCAGCCTTCACATCCGCTACAAGGACATCAACATCTTTTCTTCATAAGAAATTTCACACAAGCAAGTTGCTGCAAACTTTTGCCTAAAAGGATTTTCCACAAAACGCATAATCGAGAACTACGTGCCAGGGAAACCAACTCATGCTCTAAAACAGCGTCTCTTCTAGAAAGACTTGCTGGACCCCAGGCTTACTTGGCGGGCCCCCTGATGCCTCCCTGCCCATTGCGCCCTGTCTCCTCCCCAGACTGTGGGCTCTGAGGGCAGTGCGCACCCAGCCCTGGCACCGCGGAGTGACCAACCCGATGTGCCAAGTCAGTTGTTGGACAGCGAGCGAGCAACCGCATTCTCCGTCCTGCCAGCTTGTGTTTTGAAAATGAGGATGTGGGAGCTCCTGCTGCCCCCGGAATGTGGTACCCAGGGCCGGGGTATGTTAGGAACAGCATCCCTTTGAGGACAGTCCCTCAGTTCTCTGGGGCCCAGTTGGAAAAAGGCTTGGCAGGAGCTGCCTGCGCCATGCAGGAAGTGACCATGGGATTGAGGGCCGCTCTTCCATGAAGTGACGAGGGAGGAGGTCGGGCGGGAGGAAGATGTCCCTGTTGGGAGTGGCTGGCTGAGTCTGAGAAGACAGGGGAGTGGGGCAGGGTGGGGGTGGAGGGCAGGCTGCCAGGGTACCCCAAGCCCCTGCGTGGGGAGCTCTGAGGGCTGTAGTTAAAGACGGATGGGTTGAGCCTCAGCAACAAAAATGAGACTGTCTTACTAACACCAGGGAAGGGAACAGTCGGAGACGTCCACGGAGACAGCATTAAAGGAGCCGGCTCTGCAGTGGGAAAGCCCACGTTGGCATCGACGAAATGGGGCTCTGAGCAGTTATTGGGAAAATAAAACTCTTTCATGTTTATACCTCAAGGGGTTGAGAGTCTTGGATCAAATCTGTAATATTTAAATATTTACACGTACAAAATGCTTGTTTCTGCACAGATCTCCCTTAGAGGGTCTGAGTGTGACAGTCGCCCTCGTGGGGGAGGGCGACGAGGGCGGATCCACTTTTCTCCTATGCTCTTATAGCTTTTGAAATTTTTATACCATAGGCAAGCATTACAATATATTTTCAATTAAAGGAGGCAGAAGTGTTTTTAAAATTTTGTTAAAGGGAACGGGGTGAGGTTTTCCTGTGTCTGATCTTAAACTAGAGTCGAAATGAACTTTCTCTCCTTAAGGCCCCTAGTGGAGGAGGGGGTGGCCGGCTGCCCACCAAGAACCCTTCACGGGCAACGGCTGGCAGCCTGTTTGCTGGCTGTGCTGGGCCAGCCGACCTGCCACGTGTGCCAGCTTTGTCACCTCCCCGGGCAGCCACTTGGTCACAGGATTGGCCCCAGCCCATCTTTTGCTCACAGCTGGGTTTTCCTCATCTACTTCCGGCACTGTGACAGAGGAGGGCCCAAGGGGCGGGGCCGTCACACCCCCGCCTAGAAACACCCCCGCCCCCCAGATTTCAGAACACCAGCCAGAGGGCCCCTGCAGAACGGCAGGTCTAAGGCCCACACTTACAGAGGGGGAAACAGGCTGAGGGAAGAACTGCGACCCGCACGGAATCAGGACTAGAACTCAGGTCCCTTGCTTCCCAGGCCAGGACTCTTCGAACAGCCTACCCCCAAGCAGCAGGTGAAAGGAGGGGTTCTCCTGCGTAGGTGGTGGCAGAGGGGCAGAGGATTTAAATGGGCCCCTCTCACTGCAGGGAGAACCCGACAGCTGCCTGCCTGTGGGCGCTGCTTGTGTAAAATACCCGTCCCACTCTGCCCCCGCCTCCCGGGGCTGCTGATCCCATCTCATTCCCCACGCTGGCCTTCACACTCACACCCACCCACACTCACACATACACTCACAGTTGTCCCTCCTACTGGAATGTGATGATGGCTGGGGACACTCTGGGTCCCGGGGGTCGATGACCATCCTCGCTGGTGCATGAACAGGAGCAAGTGCCTTGCCTGCCCTACTAGGCCAAAAGTTCCCAGAGGACCTAGGCCATGGGTGCTCCCTACCCCCAGGGGACAGCCAGGTGGTACCTGGTGCACCCCCAAGACACAGGCCCCAGAAAGTCAGAGCTGGCTGGGCTCGTAGGCACCACACGCCCAGGAGCGTAAAAAGGTGAAAATGGGCTCCACGGCCAAATACATGTGGGATACCCTGTATGAGCACAAGGGAGCCAGCTCTGAGGGGGGCCTCTCAGAGCCTTTCCCCAGGCTGTGAAATGCTGGGACCAGGCCCAACTCGCAGAGACCTGAAGTCCACAGGGCACGGGCGGGGGGGGCGGAGCAGCTGGAACAGGGCGGTCATCTCACACCTTCATGCACTTAGAAACAGAAGCCTTCTTGAAACACTTCCATGGGTGGGAAAATGAACACCCGTGTGATTTTATTAGAACAAGACCCCTTACTGCCACCTGCTGGACACACCTCACAGTAAATGCAGGGCTACCACGTGTGTGGGAACGCCCACCCTCCCCCAGGTGCTCCTGTCCCTTGTGCCACCTGCCCGGCTCTGCAGAGTGGCAGACTTGGGCCCCTCTCTGCCTGTGTGACTTCTTCCAGGGCAGTGGTCTGAACCGACCTCCCATATCACCCCGGCTGGGACGCATGCTTCTGAATCTCACACGCAGACAGGGACACTCAGGGCCTCACCTGTCACCTCCCGCACATCACCGAGTCCATGGGAGGCTCAAACGACGGACCCCCGAGCCCGGCCCTCACATGCTTTTGCACCGAGAGCACTGACTTGGGAGCAGGGCCTGAGACCCAGACCCGGCACAGGCCTGAACTTGCTGTGTGACCGTGGGGCGTCCTCAGCCCTCTCGGGGCCAGCTTTCCCCTCTGCACAGTGAGGCAGCTGAGCTTGACCATTTCCAGGAGCTCAGAGTCCTGACAGTGACCCTCCACCCCCGCAAACCCCCAGAATTTTGAGAAAAGTGGGAAGGTCACACTCCCGAATGCTGATAGAAAGTCCAAAACACTGCAGAATACAACCTGGAGTTTTTTTTATTAGACTAGGAAATATAATTTATTTCATAAAAATTAATCTTGTTACAATAGGAATGCTAAATGTTATTTACAGGTTGTAGTTTACAGAATAAAGAGGTGGGATCGGGCCATTCCTGCAGCCCTGTAGCCCCGGGACACGGAACCACACCCGTGGCCCAGGCAGCGGGCGGGCCCTTTGCCCCTAGGAGAGCTGCTCCCTCACCCCAGGCTCCTGAGTCACCTCCCCTCAGAGGACCTGCTTAAGGACCTGGCTCAGCTGCCTGGTTGCTGGGGGGAGGGGACAGGAGGCCCTGGGTTGTCCAGGAGACGGGAGGGTTCTCATGCCCTCAGAAGGACCCCTGGCCCCAGACTCTGGATCCTGGGCACTTCAAGAGAAGGCAGAGGGAGAGGCACGTAAAAGATACACTGACTGACCCTGTGGACTTGGAGGGGGCAGAGAACGGCACGCCAACCTCTGGGTGTCCCAACTTGGGACTCGAGGGTGGCACACTCTCACACAGGTGGGGACACGTTTCTGGAGGGAGCCCTGATGTGCCCACGTGTGAATAAAAGCACACACAGAGCAGTGCACACACACGCACGCACAAACACACCCCGGAGATGAGACATAAACACCCCAGGGAGGGCCACACAGGTGCCTTGGCGGTACTCGGGCCATGTGGGGCTGTAGTCACGGCAGACTCAGTAGATTGATGGAGCCACTAAACGCTCTCCCGGCTTTTCTTTCTGGACAGCCTGAACCTTCCCCAGGGGCCTCCTGCCAATCAGTCCTGTGCTCCAGGCCCTGGTGCACAATTGCAAGGAATCAGACGAGTCCCTGCAGGCACCGAGCAAGCAAGCTCCTGAGCACGGCAGGCAGACCGCAGGAACTTCTATCCATCGGGCTTTCCACAAAAAACCTGGAATGACAGTGTGCCAGAACCCAGAGGGCTTCAGACCGCAGCTCTGAAGCCTCCTAGCGATAAAAAGGAAATGAGGCCCAGAGAAGGCGATCCTATGCCTGAGGTCACGTAGTTTAATGGCAAAGCTGAAGATTGAGGTCTGGTCTTGGGACGCCAGGCTCCCCGTGGGCATTTCAGAGCCTGTGGTGGGAATGGCACCAGTACAGCTCCTGGTGGTACTGGTTCAACTGCCCTTGACTCCATGCCATCTATCACACAGGCCCCTATGACTTGGGCTGGAGTGACCTGGGAGGCGAGCCCCAGTGGCAGAAACTGCTGACAAGGGTGGCTCACAGCCTTGCCTGGGGCAGCATCCACACAGGCACTGGGGTCCCAGCCTCCATGAGGGCCTGTCCCCTTCAGCAGCCCTGACACGGGGAACCCTCTCTTGAATTGAGCAGGACCTCATGGGCCCGGGCCAGCACACGTGCCGAAGGGGGCAGGAAAGCCAGGCTGGGCACGCCGGCTGGAGCTGCAGCCCTAAGACCTGCTCTCCTCTTAGGTGACCAGACTTTCAGAGGCTGGGAGGTGCCCAGGCTGGTTCCGGCAGTGGTTTGTGGGCCTGCTGGGGCAAGCACAGGGTCCGTGCTTGGGGCTGGCAGGGGGGCTGGCACGTGCTTTGCCTGGGTGCCCCGGCGAGGCCTTGGATGAAGTCTCTGAGCCAGGGGCCTGGTCCCACCCACTGTCAGCTGAAAAGGGACAGGGATGTATCTCTCCCTGAGCCAGGTCCCTGCTGGCCCCTCAGAACATCCTTGAATAGGGCTGCAGAGGGGGCGCCAGCCTCTCTTCTCTAGCAACCCTTCCTGTTCAAAGGTTGGTTGCCCTCCCCCTCCCCCCTCCATTATGAGAAGGTGGGAGGACTTATTAAAGCTCAGCCAGGCCACCCACCTCCCAGCCTCCCAGGCGGCAGGGCTACTGCTAACACACTCCCCAAAGCGGCACCACCGAGGCCCAGCTTAGGCTTCTGCTGCTAGAGAGGCCTTCTCACCCACCCCTTCTGTCTCATGGAAGGAGACAGTGGGGGAAGGGCGAGTCCTGGGTTCCTGGGATTTAAAAGAATGCCAACCTGCTCCAGCCTACCTGTTCTAGAGGCTGCTGGGAGGGGATGTCCTGGCTGGCCCCACCTTAGGGTGAAGCAGAAGAGGTGCCCACAGGAGTCTCTCATCTCCCACTTCTTTCTCTGCTAGGGCCCTGCTTCCGGGCAACATGTCCTCTCTAGGAGCCACCAGATCCCCGTGCTAGACAGTCTCCCTGGCGCACGGCTGGCCTGGGCAGCCCACATGTCCCTCCCAGGGCCCAGAGTGGCCTGGAAGGGAGGGAGAACCCCACTCACTCCAGAGCTCAGGGCTCCTTGGCTTTATGAACTCAGCGTCTCCTTAAGATTTTAGAGGGAATCATGTACCATGGCTAAATCCCCACCTGAGCCTGTATAACTGGGGAAACTGAGGACTTGTAAGAATTCAGTCTAAGATGGAATCATTAGCAGCAAAGTGTCCCTGTTCAGTCCCCCTCTCCCTAGTCACACACACACACACACACACTCTCTCTCTCTCTCTCGCTCCTGGCCAGAACCGTGAGCGCACCCACATTCATCCACACTCAAGAAAAGAGTTTTCTATTTTTTTGTGTTATTTTTCATTTTCTTTCTTTTTTTCTTAAAAAGACTTATCCAAATATCTGGATAATAAATCATTTGCGTTTCCTGAGAAACTGGGTTTTTCTTTTCCCTTGTGGTTTTGGTGTTTTTCTTCTTCTTCTTCGAGCCTTCCTAGCAGTATGAAGCTTTCTTTCTTTCCTTCAGCTTTTGGGCAGGAGAAAGCAGTCTGTCTGACTTGTACTCGACTCTTCAGAGGAAAATGGTGTGAAGACAGAGGGCTTAGGGAGGAGGGAGAAACCAATAGCTGAGGAAGGAAATTAAGAACAAAACTAAAACAAACTTAACCCAGAGGTCCCAGGGCTGCGTGTGGAGGGTGGTGGAGGGTGGAGGTGGAGGAGGACCACCCTTGCCCCCCTCACTGCTTCCGGGGGCCTCAGCCCCTCTGGTTTCTGCATGAAGGTCTGAGGCCAGAAGAGACAGCAAGGGTGGGGACGGGACACCAGGGCCTCCTGACACCAGAGTCCACGGAATTCCTAAGGCTGGTTGTGGTCTGGGGGGAGCAGGAGGGGTGGCTCTGGCTGTGAGCTGGGGGGCCGTGGAGGCCAAACTGCCCCATGGGAAGCTGTCGGCCTCCCCATAAACCACCACCTGCCAGTCCCTCTGAGCCCGCAGTCTGGGGCAGCTCAGCAGTCCCCGTCAGTGGCCATGGCCACCAGCATCTCACTCTTGCCCATCTCTTCCAAGGCACTGGCCAGGCTGTTGAGGTCCCCGTCATCCTGCTGCAGAGCTTCCCAGAGGTCCAGGATCACACCTGTGGGGCTTGCTTTGGTGGCAAAGTAGTTCAGGTACCTGGTGGAAGGAAGAAGGACACCGGGCTGCCCAAGAGCTCAACTCCTCCCAGAAGCCTGGGTGTGCGGAGGTGGAAAGGCTGCAGACTCTGAGGTCCCACCCTCCTGGGTCTGAGTCCCAGGTCCTCTGCTTGCAGGCTGCGTGGCCTTGGGTAAGTTACTGCGTCTCTCTGAGCCTTAGTTTCTTCAGCTTTAAACAGAAACTGTCCAGCTCACTGTCATTCACCATCTTATTATTATCACCAAAAGAACTGGCCCCAGGGGAGATTGCCAGGACCCAGAACTCCATTCTCTCCCCCCCCCACCCCTTCAGGCCCTGCCCGCTCTCATCCCCCCCGCATTCCCGAGGGAGAAAAGCCTTGGACAGCTTCGTGGATCCCGCCCACTTCTAGTACAAGGTCTTTTCTTAGAAAGATGTTATTTATTTATTTTTAGAGAAGGGAAGGGAGAAAGAAAGATTAATGTGAGACAGAAACATTGAGTTCAGCTGCCTCCCACATGTACCTCGGCCGGGAGGACTGGGGGGACCAAACCCACAACCCAGGCATGTGCCCCGACTGGGAACCAAACCAGCGACCTTTCACTTTGCAGGAGGGCGCCCGACCAGCGGAGCCACACTAGTCAGTGCTCTAAAAAGATGTCTTAAAAGTGGCATCTGCTCAATGCAGGTTTGCTAAATGGTGTCTCAGCAAGCATAATTATCATTAATAGTGATTATTGTTGCCATTGTATTTATCCAGCATTTTAACTACTCCAGGAAATTTCTGACACATCAGCCCGCCTTTCCAGGGCACCTGCTCTGTCCTGGGCACTGGGGTGCCGTTGGCGCTCACACCTAGCTGGTGCCGGGCTTTACCCGACTGTCACAGGCCAGTACTATAAGCACACGCTTCTCAAGGAATGGGCGTCTCAGACTCGGCACACTTGAAGGGGAGTGGAAGGGAGCTGCAGTCTGGGTGGGCCAGGCCTGCACCCCAGCACTCACCGGTCCATGGAGAGCTTCTTCGCCAAGAGGCGCCAGTCATTGCCCCGCGAGTTGGGGGCATCCAGGCTGTTGCATATCTTTTGGCGGATAGACAGTGGGATCTTGAAGGCATAGGGTCCCAGCTGGGTGGTGAGTGTGCTGCTGGGGGCAGAGCAGAGGGCATCCAGGGAGCCGGCAGGTGTCTGGAAGGGCAGGGGTTACGGGTGAGAGGGGCAGGGGTTCTCTCCCACACGGTGCTAAGCATCTGCCCCTGCAGGCTTCCTGCGTTGAAACTATGAGCTAATGGAGGCTCCCTTCAGTCCCTACCTCCCCTGGATAGGCCCCAGCTGCTTAATCCAAGGCCTTCTCCCCTGGAGGGGCAGATCCTGAGGGCCAGGGCTGCATGCCTAACCCCCAGCCCTCCGGGGCTACACCAGGCCAATGGACTGCCCTGGGTGAACGGTGATGCAGCCTCAATGATGCCCTGAGGAGCCGGATCACTTTACACACGTGGAAAAACCAAGTCCAGAATGGAAAGTGACTTGCCCATGACCATATCCATGCAGGTGGCACAGCTGGGTCTAGACCTGTATCCAGGGCTCTCTACACTGTACTACCAGGAGGGTCTAGCACTGTCCCCCTGAGTGGCCTGGGTTTCGTGGACCTCAATGCAGATTCACAGTGGTGGAGAGCCGAAGGCTGGGGCCAAGCAATGACCTGGCACGAGGTTGACGGTACCTGCCCTCCCTGAAACCTACTTTTCCATCTCCCAGGTGGGGTCACTGGACGTCTCCCTGGTGACTGTGAAGATCTAGGGAGATAATCTGTGTCGCCTGGCATAGAACACGTCACACACAGAGTCGGCACTCTACAAATGGCAGCTGTTAGCAAAGTGTGACCGAGCCCCAGCTCAGACCTGGGGGGTGTGGGAGATGACAATTCTACAGAGATGTGTGTGGGGTGAGCATGGGGGTCTGCTGCCGCCCCCCCAGCCCTCACCTCCGCCAGTGTGGTCTGCAGCTGGAAGATCTGGCCTTCCCCTTCCACCTGCCGCACGCAGACCTTGCAGGCGAACTCCGTGGTGGCCAGGCTATGCCTCTCCAGGGTGAAGGTACAGTGAAGAGCCTTCTGGCTGCCACTCCAAATGTGGTAGAAGGGGATCTCCTGGGGAAGGAGCGGAGCCAGGGTCAGACGGACAAGGCCAGCCTGCCCCGGCCTCAGGGAATGGAGGCAGAGGTAGGTAAGGGGCCCAGTGCTGGGGGCGGGGGCTGGGACCTCTCCACAGAGCAGTTCAGGCCTCTCCATCTAGATGGGCAGAGGAAGAGCTGGTCGAGGACCCTCCAGCTGAGAAAGGGAAGGAAGAAGGCACAAGTCTGAACGTGTGAGTGTGTGTGTCTGGGGCTGGGAAGCCAAGGGACTCTGGTGTCACAGACGGGTGGGGCAGAGGGATGTGACCACCGTAGATAAGTTTGGACAGTCTGTCAGGCGTAAGTGCTTTTAGAAGTCCTTGGAGATGATGGAGACCGACATCTGTGCAGGGAACGTGAAATGGGGGAGGGAGCGCGAGTGCAGCCATCACGGCCCCGAATGTGGGATGTGCCTCAGGATGACTGGGGAGGGTGCATGGCCAGGCTGTGGGAGGGAGACGGAGATTGCAGGGGGTAGGCGAGGCTGCAGGGCTGAGGAAGGAGCAGAGCCTGGGAGGGGAAACTGGTCTTCTGGGGCAGATCCCCAGGTGTGCCCGACCCCAGCGCCAGGCCTCCCCCTCCTTCGGCGCAGCCCTCACCTGGTACTTGGCCAGCAGCTTGCTCTTCCAGTGAGCGTGGGGGATGTCGTGCAGGGAGAGGCGCAGGTTATGGTAACTGTTTTTAAACAGCAGGGGTTTGGGCTCCTCCACAAGGTAGCCACCCAGGGTCCGCTCCAGCTCCAGCACCTCCTGTGGGTCGGGGGGGGGGGGGGGGGCAACAGGAAGGGGGAAGCCATCATACTTGGCCAATGGGCCCCTGTCTACTATCAGCTTGTGAGTTGAGACAGATTTGGGCAGAGGGAACCAGGCGGTCACATTGCCAGCAGAGACCCACCTGAGCACAGGGCTGGGCGTTTGGAAAGTATCATCTTAGAAGGCTTATGTGGATACGTGAGTGAATAGACAGAAAAAACATGGATAGGTACCTGGGCAGAATAAACAGATAGATGGATGGATAAACAGAGAGCTGAACAGAGAAACACAGAGAGATGGATATACAAATGGATGGATGTAAAATGAAGGACAGATGGAAGGAATGGCAAACTGGCGGATGTGTGAGGGCTGGACGTACAGAGGGGCTGCTGACTGAAAGAGCATAGAGACAAGTGAGCAGAAAGTTGGATGGATGGATGGATGGATGGACACATGGACCAGGACTGAGTAAACAAAATGCCGGCATGCCAAAATGTGGCAACTTCCCTCTCAATCTCCACTCCATCCTCTGACCAAATCCGGGCGTTAGCCCGTGCCCCGGTAACCAAGAGCGCCAGGCCGCAAGGCCGTTTCCCAGAAGTGCCCAGCCCATTATGGGCCCTGATGGAATTTCAGGCTGGTGTGGTCCCAGCAGGAGACATGCACTCTCCCTTGAGGCCTTTTCACCTCTGTTGCATCAGCTGGCAACTTGGAGCTTCAGACAAGTTGCACGAGACTGGGAGCAAGGGAGCTGGAAGAGAGCACCTGTAAATAGGTGTCCTCCAGGTGTCCGTCCCTGCCCACTGGACACGTCCCAAATTCCTTGGCATGGCCCCGAACGTGTCGGTAAGCTGAGCTCTGCTCCTCCGGCCCCCGTCTCTCTCCCTCACACACCCCCTGAATGCTTTGGTGGCACGGAGAGATACACGTGCTTTTGCATCAGCTGCTCTGACTCCTGGAATGCCCTTCATCCTCCACCTGGCACCCCTCCTTCTCCTTTGGGGCCTGCCCGCTCTGCTGTGAAGCCTTCTCACAGATGCCCTCCCCAGCCACCTGGTGCTCCCTCGGCCCTCTGGAAGACCGCCATCAGGGACCACCTCTCTATAGCCCACCTCTAGCCTGGAGACCGGCGAGTTCAGGACTTGTGCCTGACTCATCTATGTATCTCGAGACTCCATTTCAATGTTTGAGGAATGTATGAACAACTGAGTGAGGCCAATGGTGGTGGAGGATTGCCTGGAAGGTACCATGGTCCCAGGGAGGGGGATACTAGAAGATACCATGCAGCTGGCTGGCTGGGGGTGATGTACCTAACATGGTTCCAGGGCTGTGTGGGTACCTGTGGCCAGCCTTACCTTCAGTGCTATAGGCGTGTCCTCCAGGCAGTAGACCCTGAGACTGTATTCCAGGGACGTGCAGAGGGCTGGGGCGAAGATGGCCAGCTGGAGATGCTTGACTGCCGAGCGGGAATAGGACTCACCCGTGAAGACATAGGTGCCTAGCTGGTCTAATAGGATGTGGCAGGACCTGGCCTCCAGCTGGCAGTAGCAGGGGGTGTCCAGGGTCTCCTCATCCAGGGTCACCACCTCCTGCAAGGTGAGGATGGGGGTGGGGCAGACAGGTTGCCGCCAAGACCTGGGAGAGGGTCCATCCAGGGTGGGCCAAGGGGAAAGGAGGCAGGTTCGGATAGTGGACCCGGTCCCCCAGCTTTGGCTCCTCACCTCCCAGTGGCCCTGGTGGGCCTGGGTCTTGAGCTGGAAGATCCAGTTACTGGCACTGACTTCGGCACAGTGGGGCACCGTGAGAATGACGGGGCGGCACAGCAGCAGGCCTGTGGGCCCACAGGTCACCGAGGGGCTCAATACTGTCTGGGTCCCTTCCAAAAGTGGGCTGGGGGAAGACGGGAGGCAGTGAGGGGAGGCTGCAGAGCTCAGCCAGGGCTTAGTTAGATGAGTCTCCGGGTCCCACTTCTGTCCCTGCTCCTGGGGTGACCGGGGGCAGGTCCCTACCCTTGGGGCTACCAGAGGTCAGGGGTTAAGGGGAGGCAGAGAAGTGGCATAGACCTTCAGACTTTCCAGACTTTTGCTACTGCACTATGACATTCTCACAGCCAAACCTGTGCTCCCATTTTCAAAGATTCTACACTCTTGAAATGTTTTTGAAGGATGATGATAAACTGTCCTACGGAGCCCTCACTCAGGGAGCTGAGCGCTATCCTTTGAACTGAAAGGCGGCCGGTTCGATCCCCAGTCAGGGCACAGGCGTGGGTTGCCAGCCCCATCCCCGGTTAGGGGCGTGCAAGAGGCAAACAACTGATCGATGTTTCTCTACCTCCCTTCCTCTCTCTTTAAAGATAAATAAATAAAATATTTTTAAAACCTCACAAAAACTGTCCTCTGGAAAGCCGATACCACTGTATATGCCACGGAGGGCTGGGTTCCATGCTTTTGCTGGTATGAAGGCATTATTGTTTGAAAAAAATCTTTGCAAACTCGCAAAGCAAAACACTCCCAGTGTCTCATGGCTGCTTGAATTACTATTTGACTACAAGGTAGGTTAGACAGTTTCTCATACCTATTGGCCACTGCGTGTGTAAATCACTTGTTCATGTCATTTGCCCATGTTTGTACTGAGATGTTCAGTTTTTCTTATTGGTCTCTAAAACCTGTTTACATAGTAAGGAGATTAGACTTTTGTCCTATTGTGGCCAGTCTGTAAACTGCCTTTCAAGTTATGAGGGGGGGGGGACTCAAAAAATCCCCTGGAATTATCTTGTGGAGAATGGGCCCCTTGTAGCACAGACTTCGCCCACTAGGTGAGTGTTCTAGGAACCCATCTGTACCAGCTGGCACTGTTGTGAGAGGCTGCGTTCTGCTTCAGTGAAAATTTTTTTGAAGACGTTGAACGTGTTTGCCCATTTCATGATGGGTGATTTGCCAGTGCACCTGCCCACAGTACGTTAAGTGTTCAGCAGTTTTTGACCAGAAATGGCATGATCCCTATGCCCCAATCTCCCTATTCACCCGATCTCCTCAAGAGTGACTTTATTTTGTTTCCCTGGATGAAAAAAAGCCCTCAGAGGAAACTGTTTTGGCGATGTGGAAGAGATAAGACAAAAGCCGGCAAAGCACTAAAAGGCATCAAAGTCTATGAGTTCAAAACCTGTTTTGAGCGGTGGGAAAAACTTCCCAACAGGCGTATTGTGTCAGATGGAGAGTGCTTTGAAGGTGACTGAAGTTTAAACACATCAGGATGACTACACAATTTTTATAAATAAGTTCTGGTGTTTCTGGGTCCCCTCACAGATGATTTGTTGTGTGGTTCTGCAAGTTTTTGAGTGGACACAGGAGATCAATCCGAGTTTTACTTGGAGAACTAACACTAGCCTTGGGGTCAGGTTAGAGAGGGTGATGGTCTCAGCCCAGGGCAGGCAGGCAGGCAGCAGGGGGAGAGGTGGGGGGTGAAGCCCGGGCCAGGGCTGGGGTCCCTCTACTCACAGGGTGCTTTCTGCCTTGTTGATAAGGAGGTACATTTCGTAGAACTTGCCCTGGGGGATGGCTCCGTTGGGCACCAGCAGGCTGACCCCTAGGAGGAGAGGGAGGTCAGCAGGGAGGGGCTGAAGGGAAACCCGGAGCTCTGAACAGGGTTACAGGGGTTGGCCTCTGGTTCGGGGCAGGGAGAGAAAGACATTGCTTGAGCTCCAGGTGGCCATCAGCAGAGACGGGGAGAGAAGGTCTGGGGACTGGGTGCAAGCAGAGGCCAGGCCACTGACCACAGAGGGCCCATCGGTAACACGGTGCCTCTGGCACTGGGATGGGGCACAGAGACGGGACGACGGCCTGGAGTTGGAAGGTCTCAGTGCTGACTCCCGCCTCGGGTATGATGTTGGGTGACTGTTAACTGTGGGCTCTGCAGCATGAGATGGGCATCCCTGCCTTTTCTGATGCCCAAACCCAGACAGCTCTGTAGGTTAGTTGAACCACAGGGGGCATTCTCCCCCACCGAGCAGATGCAGAAACTGAGGTGTGGAGAGTGGCTGGGCCAAGGTCACCCGCCAGCAGCGAGGCAGAGGCAGGCCTCAAGCCCGGACCTTCTATTTCATAGTCACGTCTCTCCCTGGGCCTCACTCTCCCTGAAATGGGACCAGGGAAGTCCTATCTTCTGCTGAGACTGTCCAGAGGATGTGCCAAGGCCGGGCTGACAGGCAAGCAGAAAGGGACCTACCTGTACCAGGGACGCTGAGCCTCCCGCCCAGGCAGCCAAAGGTACCGCTGACACTGCTCCCCGGGTCACGGGGCAGGCCCAGGAGCTGCTGGGAGCCGAGGCTGGCACTGCGCAGGTGTAGGAAGTGGGTGTCCCGGGAGAAATCACCAGGGTACGTGCCAGGCGGCAGCACCCCCAGCAGGTCAGCCCCGTCTGGCAGGCCTGACCCAGAACCCGTGGTGCTGGAACTGTAGACCTTGATCTTGAGGTTGGGCAGGGGGTCCAGCAGGGGCGAGTTGGTCATGGGGATCTTGTCAGCTGAATCCTGCAGGGCGTACACTGGGCCCCGGTAGATGCTGGCACTGGCTGTGAGGTCCGGAGGCATGGAGGGGTGCAGGAGCTGCGGCTGGCCTGCAGGGGCGGTGGCGGCTACAGTCAGGCCCAGGCGTGCCTCACTGGCTCGGCCCCACGTGCTCCTGCCAGGGACCCCGCTCTCACAAATCCCTCACCCCCCCCCCCCGGCTGCCAAATACCCAGCTGCAAAGGTCTTGGGGGACTCGCCGCCCCTCCTTTCCTGCACCTCTCTAATCCGCACCAACCTACAGAGTTATCTCTGGGAGTGACTGAAAAACCCCAGGCAGAGTCAAGAGCCCCCACTCGGGTCCAGCTGATCTATCTACCACGGCCCACGGGGCGCCCTGTCACCCCCGCCAACCAAGGCGTCCCAGGTTCTTACTGGGCCTTGAGGTCTTGAAGTTGACTGGGTGGAAGCCTCCGGTCAGGGCGGCGGACGAATCAGTGATGTCAGCATCCGAGTCGTGGCACTTGCGGCGGTACACCACCACCCCCACCACCATGAGGACGGCCACCAGCACGAGGACAGACACCACGATGCCGGCATACAAGGCCACATCCCCCGAGGACTCCAGGACTGCAGGGACAGGAGGGCTGCGTGAGGGGCAGGGGCAGAGACCCAAGTCCTGGGGGAGCCAGGGAGGCCCAGGGTCCCTGTGCAGAAGCAGGGCCTGGGTGCTAGTCTGACTCCTGCCATGAAAGGCAGTGACCTTGGGCAAGGCTTGGACCTCTCTGAGCACCAGTCTCTATAGGTAAAATGGTCTCAAAACCTCTGCCCTGCTCCCCTCTCAGTGTGGCAAGGAGAGGCAAAGTGACTCTTGGTCACCCCGGAGAGTAAACCATAGCCCACCGCTGAGGAGGGGTCAGGTCTGTGGTTTGGCCACCGGGGCCACAGTCTGTCCTGTTGGAGCCAGGGTCAACACCGGTCTCACTTGCAGCCTGTGGCAATCTCCAGAGGACCAGAGGGCCACGCGTGCCTGGCAATGCTCGCAAGTGGTGGCTCTGAACCGCCCCCCATCCCCATGATCTCCCATTCTGTCCCGAAGGATGGAAGGTGGAGGTGGAGGTGGAGGTGGAGAGGCAGGAGGGGAGAGAAGCAGAAGAGGAGGTGAGCAGGTGGAGGGGAAGGAAGGGGCTCGGGGAGGCAGCCTGAGCTACAGTCCCCTCCCCCAGGCGGGCCACTGGGCTGCTGCGCATCTGGAAATCACCCCACATAGCCAGGTAGGAAGCGGTCAGGGTCAGGACTCGGGCTAGTAAGGCTGTCCTGCTGAACTTCCTACAATGATGGAAACGTGCCGTGTCCGAGCTGTGGTAGCCACCAGCCACATGGCCACCGGACAACTGAACTGTGGCCAGCGAGACTTAGGAACTGAATTTTAACATGTATTTAACTTTATAATTAAGGCAAACATAAGTTTAAATAGCCACACACAGCTGGTGGCTAGCACGGTGGATACAGGCGGCACCTGTGTGCACTCCCCAGATGTCCTTGCTAACCACTGGGGGCCACTGGCCTGAAGATTTACCTTCTCTAATTAGTCAACAGCTTGGCCCCACAGTGAGCTGGGCTGAGGGGCTCACTGCTGACTTTATGACTCCACAATTATTTGGAAACTGGGGTTTAATTACAACAGGCCAATCTCCCCCAAGCGGCTTTATTGCTCTAATATTAGGGCAGCGCAGCCTCTGGGGACCAGACTCTGAGGCCCTTGGGCTGTAGGCAGCCCATGGAACTTGGGAGGCTTGGGCCCAGCTGCTGGGGGGAAGACCATGCAGGGTGGGTGCCCTGATGGGTGGGCCTGCCCTGTCCCAGAGGGGGTGGCCAAGGGCATGGGGCTTAGAGCTCCAGGTTTAACCAGGAAGACAGGTCAACCCCCGGGTTTCAGATGAAGCCCGGGCTGGATCCCGGGGTAAGTCCCTTCTCTCTGAGACCCAGTTTCTTCTGTAATTCGAGGGTCAGCTGATGCCCTAGGGCCTGCCACTCTGTTGGCTCAGGGTCCGCCTATCTGCATGTAACGGAGGCCATGACTCCTGCAGTGTCGGGCCCTAGGAACCCCGCGGAGGCTGGTGGGGAGGTGCCTCAACCTCCCGGCCCGGCCCCCCCACACCCTGGAAAAGTCAGGCAGGGAGAAAGGAGAGAGAATGGCCATGAAATGGAACTTACGGTGGCTTTTGGGGTCACTTAGAGTTTTCTTATCTGTCAAGGGAAATAAAGGGAAAGACAATGATACAGGTGGCAGGCAAAGGTGGCAGAGAAGGTGACAGAGACTGGCACGGATGAGACAATGGATGGGGTGGGTGGGCAGAGGCCCCGAGGGGCTGCTTCGCTGCAGGCTGGGCACTGAGGCCTGGGGTGAGCCCGGGGTGTCCCTCACCAGGCACATCAGGGCCCGCCCTGGGGCCCCACCCTCCTGAGGACTCACCTTGCAGACACAGCCCCCCGGTGCAGTTCTGAGAGTCGAGCAGAGCCCCACTGCAGTCTCGGCCCCCGTTCTGGGGCGGGGGCGCCATGCATTCCCGGCTGCGCCAGTGGGCACACTCGGTGCTGCAGGCCGACCACTTGCTCCACTCTGTCCATGCTCCATCCACTGCAGGGGCACAGCACATGGCACGGGGGAGCACACGTGAGCACGATGTGTGTGCAGAACACAGCTACGTCCATAGAACACAACAGTGCACTGCACAGGCCGCAAAGAGAAACCCACACCATGTCCACGCAGCCCCAGACCCATGCATGGCCACGTGCCCTGGTGCCCTGGGCGGGCACGGAGAACCCACGTCGATGTGTGACATTACTCACACAGATGCAGCCCAACGCTCAAGCGCACACACAAGGCCACAAATACACCGCTCATACAAACACGGAACCACAAAAGGCCTACAGCCAGACAGGTGTGGACAGACACACAGATGGAGAGGAGTCTGACAAAGACAGAAGGACAGAGGATCAGGGCCAGCAGCCAGATGTGTGCTGAGAGTTGAGGGTAGGACCGCTGCTCAGAGCCTCTGGCTCCATCTCTTCAGCCGCCCAGGGAAGGGCAGGAGGCCAGGGGTGTAAGTGCCCACTCCAGCCTTTTCAGCCAGCCGTGGGCCCTGGGGCAAGCACCTGCTGTCTCCCAGGACAGGGAGTGAATGGCTGTCCTCACTGGCAAGCACCACAGCACAGAAGTTAGGGCTGGGAAGGAGGCATGGGCCTGGCCAGGGGCCTTACCTGGGCACACGGTGGTGCAGGAGGTCTTCTGGGTGGCCTGGCCCTCACAGAAGGCTCCTCCGTTGAGCGGGGTGGGGTTGGTGCAGGTCCGAGTGCGCTTCTGCCAGCCGCGGCCACAGCGGTTGGAGCAGGGCGACCACTCTTCCCAGTTGGACCACCCGCCGTTCACTGTAGGGGCAGCAGGTGTCACCCCGACAGCCTGGCTCTGCGACCCTGTGGACCTCCACACCCCATCCCTCCCCCCTGGTGAGTCTTCTGTGGGGCTGGCCCTTCCTACTTTAACCCCTCCGGCCTGCAGGGCTGGGGACGCAGATGCCGGCAGGCACACCTGGCTGCACCCGAGGGGACCCACGAGGGCATCGTCCATTCCCCGCCCCACTGTACAACGGCAAATGGAAGTCCAGAGAAGCCCGACAGCCAGAATCACCCCATGAGTGACAGGGGACCTGGGACTGGAACCCACTGCAGGCGTCTTTCCACAACACTCAAGGCGTCTCAGCTGTGGCTCCGCCACTTCCCACCAGAGGTGGCAGCAAAGAGCAGCCTGCAGGCCTGGCCAGCAGACACTAACTCGGCCAGGACGGCAGGCTGGGGTATGGGGGTGCCAACTGGGCTCTGCCCCAGCTCTGACCCTGAGACCTGGGCCTTCTCCTTCAGGAGCAAACAGGCACAGGGTCCAAGGAGGGCGAAGGCCCCTGGCTAGGAGCTCAGAGGCACCGACACGACCACTAGTTTGCTGTGCAACCTTGGTGGAGGCGCCTCTCCTCTCTGGGCTTCATCCTCCCCACCCCTTCCCCAGGGTTCTGCTGGTGTCCTGGGGGGGAGGGGCGGTGGCCACCTGCCCTGGGCTCTCCTCCCTCCCTCGGCTGTGCCTGACCCGCGATCTGGCCCGCACCGTAGACAATGACGGTGGCGGTGGTGCTGCGGCGCGTGGCCACCATGTTCCTGGCCACGCAGGTATAGTTGGCCGTGTCCGACAGGCGGGCCTGGCGGATGATGAGGTTGTGGTCGATGGTGAGCAGGAAGTTGGTGTCCTGGGTGGGGTCAATGACGTCCTCATTCTTGAGCCATTCCACCTGCAGGAACGGGGGGAGGGGCATGAGGACCCAGTGCCCGCTTCCCTGCATCCTGGGAAGTGGCCTGACCTTAAACAGGAGAGCCGCTTTACCCAGGTCACCCCCCGTGGTGACAGAGGGGCGGGCACTGTGCCGAGCACTACAGAAGGCAGTGGGTACGATGGCCGCCTGGCAGCTGGTGGCCTTGGGAAGGGACCCACGCTCGGTCTCCACTTCATCAAAGCCAAGAAGGAATGAGCAGCATCTCTGCTGTGGAGCCGCTGTGAGCGAGCGAGTTAGCAGGGCAAGGCCGGAGCGGAGGGCCTGGCTCTCAGGAAGTATCGAGTGAGTGCTAGCCAGGGGCACGGGCTTTTGGAGGTCTTCACACTGACACCCTTGGCCTGGCAGAGATTAAGGGCATGGTGCCTGGGCTCAAATTCCAGCTCTGACACACACTGTCTGGGTCACCTGGGTCACCACTGCGCCCCTCCCAGCACTGTGTTCCCAGCCATAACTCCGGAGGACAGCATCCCCCTTGCAGGGCTGCTGTGAAGACCTGCATGCCCAGGGCCCCGCCCACGTGGGAGCCCAGTGAGGGGATCTGTCACGCAGCGTGTCTGTCCAAGCCCACTGTGCAGACAGAGGCACTAGCCAGGGGCGGCTACGGGGTCAGAATAGAGTTCTGGGGCCAGGCCGGCTGATCCCGAGCTGGAGATGCAGGGCCCTGTGTTCCGCTGTCATCCCTGGTGGCCGAGCTGAGCTGTCCCCAAGCCCTGCTCTAATTCCTGGACCCTCTGTGCAAGAAGTGGGAACACAGCAAGGGTGGTGAGAGGGGACAGGTGGGCACTGCACAGGGACGCCACCACCACGTGGTACGGGGAAGGGGTGGCCAGCTTGTGGGGCGAGCACACACGCAGCACACGCAGTGTGCGACCCTTTGTGGTCCGGAAAGCTGGGCCTCGGGGGCTGCGTAGGGCAGGGGCAGGTGGAGTGGATGGCCACTTCCTTTGAAGGAGATGGAGCCTGTGGCCTACCCACGGAGGGCCCAGCCGGGGTCTGCGCGTGCTGCGGAGGCTGTAGCTCCTTTCTCTGTGAGATGGGGAGTGCTCTGGGGGCCCGAGGCCTCGTGGCCGGCAGTAAACACCATGCCCACTGGAACCCTGCCATGCCCAGGGTTCCCCCTGTCCCCACTCTCACCTCAGCCACAGGCACCCCCTCTGGTGGGCGGCATTGCAGGAGAACCTCGTGGTCATGGGGTACTTCCCTGCTCAGAGGCTCCTGGTCAAAGTTCTTGCGCAGATCTGGGGAAAGGGAAAGGGAGAGGGCGAGGCACACTCAGAGAGGCCAGACAGAGCGGGAGACTGAAGTGCCCCGCTCTAGCCACAAGGTGGCAGTGCACACCCAGGGAATATCAGCTTCTCCAAGGTGGGGCCTTAGCAACTGAAGTTGCAGGAACCAGGCTCCCTCCCTGACTGTGGGATGCATGTCCAGTGGACATGGTGGTCTGGGATGGTGAGGAAGCTGGCAGCTTCCTTAAATAGATGTAGGTGACAACAGGCCTCTACAGATCTGTGGGACAGAGGTGGCCGGGTTTGGGTCTAGAAGCCCTCACTGAGCTGGTGACCATGGGCTCCAGTGTCTCTGTGGTGGGCGTCCTCAGCCAGGTACCCCTAAAGACATAGAATTCCCTCTCCCATATCCACAGGGAAGGGAAGAGGGTCCGGGGAACGGAGTGGGGTGCTGTCAGCGTGGCCTACATGCGATGCGGACGTAGGCCCGGCGACTCCTGGTGGTGCCCGCAGAGCTCCAGGCCACGCACTGGCACCAGTAATCCTCCAGCCCGAACAGCTCCTCCACCTGCTGCCGAGACACCTCGATCTGCACCTCTCGCACTGGCAGGCCTGGAGGAGGAGAGCGACACTGTCGGGGCAGGCCCAGGACACGCGACGAAGGACACGGCACCACGACACCTCTCTCCTTCCTACCCCCGGGGTCTTTGGGCTCTTCTGCCAACTGCCTCTCATTTTAACCTATTTTTCTCAACTCTTCTGCCTCCACCCTGACCCTAGCCAGCACTAGGAGTTGCAATGGTTCAAACCAGCCATCTTTCCCCATCCAGTCCTCTTCCCACCCCGCAGCCAGTGAGTGCTCTCCAGAACGCCCAAATGGCATGTCATTCCCCTGGTTACGTCCCCAGTGCTCCAGCACGAAGACCCAGGCCCTGCAGTCTGCTCACCACAGCCTCATCTTCCAGTCCCTCCTGCTACCCTGCCCCTCCAGCCACAGGCTCTTTGCATACCCAGTGCCTCACCCGGAGCTCTCTTCTGGTGAGCTCTCTGTGTCCAGTGCACTTGCAGGCAGCTTTGGGCTGGGCCTCTCTTCCGAGGGGAAGGCCCCTGCCCCTGGGCCCCCAACCTCCTGGTCCTGCCCTACACAGGACATTGTTCTGTGCAGTCACCACTGCTGCCGGCCCACTGACCACCGTCTGCAATGGGGCTGATGGCCGACGCACTCAGGTGTTGACTGCCTGTCTCCCATGGGGGAGCGAGCAGGGGCCCTGCCTGTCCACTGTGCGTCTAGAAGAGAGGCGCAGCACCCAGCTGGGGAGCGCACGCGGCCTCTCCCTGATCGTGGCTCAGGGGCCTGTGGAGCTGGAGCTGAGGGAAGGCCCTCTTCCTGGGAGCCCCCGACCTCTCACTGGTTCCCTGCCAGGACCTAGAGGCCTTCCCAGCTAGCGGCATCCACTAGCCCACGGAGAGGGAATCCCTCACTCTTCTGCCAACTGCCCCTTGACAAAGCCTTCTATACTCAGGAACAAAGTGAGCTTTCCTGAATCAGGGCACTCATCTGAAGTTCCTCCCCAAAGCCTGTGGGAGAACTGTGAAGCTTCCTCCTCCAGGAAGCCCTCTCTGACTCCCCTGTCTCAGAATTCCTAAAGCTGCTCCTCCTTGCCACGCCGTGTCCCAGCTCAACCTTTCATGGTTGCACATGGGCTCTGATCAGCCCCCGGAGGGCAGGGCTGTTGACTAGGCACATGTGGTGCTACGGTGCAGTGGTTAAACATAAAGCTGGACAGGTGGACAAGTCAGAGTCATGGCCTCCCTCTCACTCCCCGGCTGTGTGACCTTCAATGGGTTATTCAGCCTCTCTGAGCCTCAGCACCCTCCTCAGAGTAAAACACTCAGGGTAAACTCTAAAGGCATCACAGCCCTTGCTCTGCCCTGCACACGGCTCAGGCAGGACACAACCAGCCGCCAGAGCGTGTGCATCCTGCCCGGCCCCTTCCCGTCACATGTGGAGAGACTGAGAGTCATACAGGTAGGCAGGCCCAAAGCGCCACAGCGGGGTGTAAGCAGAGCGGAGATCAGCTCTCTTGGTGTCCTGCCAGGTGGGAGACCTGTCCCTGAACACGTGACGTCCCTCTGGGCTGCTCCAGTGAAGTCCTTGCCTTAACTCTCCTGCATTGTGGGGGCGGGGCTTACCCTGGGACGCCCTCCGGATGTCCAGGGACACAAATGGCAGGGGCTAGGATTTGTTGTTGGGGAGCACTGAGGGAAGAAGCGGCTTTGGGAGTGGGTGGGGGGTTCTTCCCACTCGCAGTGGCCCTGGCCCTTTTTTGCCAGGTGGTGAGCCTGGCACAGTGGTTCCAGGTCTCAGCAACACCCACCAGCTGGACAGATGGGCACCATCATCCTGGGGGTCGTGACACCTTGGTAATGGTCCCAGCAGGCATTGGGTGACACAGCCCTCGGTCTCTCAGACTGGGGCCCCGGCACTGGGTGTCCTCCCCAGCACGATGGCGGCACAGCAGGTGGTGCCCCTGGGCCAGGACACAGAACTGGGCTGCCTGCCCGTCTGGCACAAGCTGCCACCAGTCCCGCCCTGGCCCAAAGCTGCCATCCTCTGTGCTTTCAGTGCCTCAGAGAGTGCCAGCAAAGGCCAGGGGTGGGGAGCTCGGTCTGAACCAGCCACACCGCCACTGCAGAAGTCGCCCACAGGGCCACTGTCCATCCTTTGTAGCAAACGGGGACAATGGTGCCCCAGTTTCTGGGGCTGGCAGGGCTCATGCAGCTGGTAGTGGGGATTTAAGAGCCACGCTGTTACTGTTATTGATAATCACAGGGGCTTGAGGGCCTCCAGCAGGGCACACTGTCCCCTTGCTCTGCCTGGACCCCCAGAGCTGACCTCTGACACAGGCCAGAGGGGCTCAGGAAGACAGAGAAGTGAGGTCAGGTTTTAAAGAAAAAGGACAAGAAACCCCAGAAAGAGGGTGGGGAAAATAGGCATCGACCGGTGCCGGCACTGTGCTCAGCGCTGCCGGGCACCACCGTGCTCCACCCTCACCAGGGCCTCCTAGCAACACTCCAGTTTACAAAGAGAGAAATGAGCTCAGAGAGGTTGGGTGACTTTCCCAGAGTCACACAGCCAGGGAGTGGGGGCAGCTGGGGTATGGTTTTTTTTCCTTTTAAAAATTCCTTTTTTATTTTTAGATTTTGGGTGAGAATGCGACTCAAGCCTATTTTTAAAAGCTCCTCTAAAAGTTTGGTAAAATACACATGATCTAAAACTTAGCATTTTAACCATTTTTAGTTCAGTGGTATTAAGTACGGTGGGGGGCATAGTGTTAAGCCTGGGTGGTTCTGCGACGTGTGAGCTTTTCATAGAGAAACAGAAGTTGGGGAAGGGAGGAGGAAGGAGAGAGAGTAGGAGAGAGTGTCAGGAGACACACAGCATGAGGCTGAAAGAGAGAAAGGGAAAGAAAAAGAGAGACAAGCGGGAGTTGGGGGAGAGAGCGAGATGGCGCGAGAACTCGAGGAAAAGGGCACAGAAGGAGACAAGGGTGGGAAGCGGGAGGCAGGAGACAGAAGGAAAAAGGAGGGAGCTGGAAAAGCAGGAGAAAGGGAGGGCTAAGGAAGAGCGGGCAGAAGCAGAAGCCAAGGTAGGCCCTGGGGTAGGGAGCCACGGGGAGCCTGTGGGTGGCGGGGGCCGCCAGTACCTGCAGCGGCCTGCAGGGGGGGCCCTCCCTGTCTTGAGCCTTGGGAAAGACTTCCTGGGGAAGACTAGAGGAAGACCCCATAAGGATTCCTATACTGCAGATGGGCTTGGGGACAGACAGGCCTCCCCTGCACTTGGCCTTGGGGGCGCCACTGGAGCAGGCCAGGCTTGGGGAGGTGTGAGGAGCTGGGGGCTGTGCCTCCTGCTTCCCACCCCTCAGAAGCAAGGGGTGGGAATGCTTCGGACACTCTCCTCTCTCCCTCAGGATTTGGGTTACATCTTAGGGCCACCTCTATGATTGTTTACTTAGTATTATTAACCTTTTTAAAACTAAAACAATCAATTTCTATGAAGGAAACACTGTATCATCACTGTGAATGGAAACAGTGCTGCTCCCCGCAACAGAGAAGACCTGTGAACTAGCCTCGGCCTAGCGTCCTGGCCAGTGCTGCCAAGGCCAGGGCTTCCAGGCAGGGCCCCTCAGTTCAACTGCGTGCACGGCCTGTGCTGGGGGTGCTAGCGGAGAACTCTGGTCCCCACTGGACTTGCTCCCTGGCACCGGCGTGATGGGAAGAAACTGGGAAAGGGGACAAGCACTCAGCTCAGCAAGGGATTGGGCGCTGGTTCATTGAGAGCCCGAAGTCTGGCTGGCACATGCACCCACCCCTGGAGAAATGCTGATCCAGGCGGAGCCACGGAGGGGAAACTGAGGCCGGGGCGGGGCTGCATAAAGTCTCACACAGAGTCTAGGGTGGAGCAAAGCCCAGGACCCAATGTCCCTGGCACCCTTGGGCCTGGGGTGTCCTGGGGACCAGGAGAGTGGGGTGACTCACCAGTGGCCTCGTCCCGGCCCTCCTGCATGACATGGTCATTCTGGCTGACCCACTCGCCATTGCACTTGAAATAGATCTGCGTGGCAGGGAAGGCGCGGCAGCTCAGCCCCACCGGCTTGTTCTTCACGATGTAGGCATCTTCCGGCTCCTGGAGGAAGTGGGGCAGCGGCTCGGCCGGCGCTGACTGGTAGGAATCAGGGAGCACCTCGCTGCCCGAATCAGTGCCTGTGGGGGGAGGGAGGGTTAGGGTTCTGAGAGGCCCAGGGCACCCACTGAGCCCTCAGGGGCCCATCGCACAGAGAGGTGACAGCCGGAAGAGACCTGCTAGAGACGCCCTCTGTGACCCGAGCAAGGCCTGGCTCTCCTGGGCCTCAGTTTCCCCATCCTGCCCTGCTGTTAGGAGGCTCTGCTGTAGAGCCAGCCCCAGCTCTGCCATGTTGTGTGTGATGTGTCTTTACTGATGGAGAAATCGGGTGACCTGGGGAGGTCAGGTGACCCCTCAGGCAAGGACCCGCTGAGGCCCTCCAGCCCTCCCCCATGTGCCCCGCACTAGGGCTAGCTGGCCTCCCTCCCCGGTTCCTCGTGGGGATGCCATAGTTCATTTGAGGCTGCCCGAAGCCCCAGCCACTCTTTGCAGTCCCAGCCAACCAGGATGATGGAAGTGGGGAGAAGGGCCAAGATCCGCAGGGGTGTGGGGTGGGGGAGGTTGGCAGCAGCACCAGGCCCCGAGCTCCCTGGTGCGGTGTGGTAGGCCACCTCCTCCGCCGCCCCCCCCCCCAGGAAGTCCAAGGCAGGTGGTGGCATGGAGCAGGAGACAACCTTCCCAGCAGCCTCCACCCTGAGGCTCCCTCCTCTGGTCTGAGGCTCTGATCCACCCCCTAGCCTTTCCCACCTCAGCCAAATCCACACCCTCCGCCCTAAGGCCACTAAGGACGAGGAAAATTCGGAGGCTGGGAACACAATGAGGCTGCCGGTCTCCTCCCCGAAAGGGCCAGCAGGAAACCTGGCTGCCCCCCCACCCCCTGGAAAGTTGAGCACCTCGGGAGGTAAGGCAAACAGGAAGGGGGAGCAGCCAGCCCCCCCGCCCCCCCCCCCCGTGCCAGGAGGGGAGCCCGGCCGGGCTATTGGTTCGAAACCCACTTAGGAAAATTGACTTTCCAATGCCAAGCGCCAACCGATCAAGCAGCAGGGACTTGCAGTGGGAGCTCGTCCTCCTCTGCTAACTGCTCAGAGGAAGCAGCAAATTAAGCCGCAGGGGTGCCCGCGTCCGCCCCACCCTCACCGGCGGCTCAGGCGCCCCAAGCGGGGCTGAGGGCTGGAGGCCCAAGAAGTCCCCAGGATCACGCACTCGACCTCCAGTGTAGGATGGACCCGGCACGCCTGACGTGCCCAAGCCATGTTGTCTCTCTGTGCGCCAGCAGCTCCTGCTAAGGCTGGGGGCCCTTCTGGAGCTCTGAAAGCGCCTGGGCTGTCGCCGGCTCCAGGCTCTGGGCTGCGTGTGCGCGCGCGTGTGTGTGAGTGAGAGAGAGACAGAGAGACAGAGATCAACCCTCAGGGGAGAGAAGGAAAAGCCAGTGAGAAGGGGTGTGACTCCAGCCCCATCCACTGTGCTCCGTGTGACCCAGGGACAGTCCCTTAACTCCAACCTAGTTGCTTCGTCTCGGAAGAGGTCAGGATCATACGAGATAAACATGCATGAGTGCCTAGGAGGGGCCGAGCACCTAGTAGGTACATAGTAGTTACTGCATTAAAATGACAAGGAATGCTCACTCACATTAGGTGCTTTGCTTACAATACTTCACTGAAAACGTACCTAATTTCTGTAACAACTTTGTGAGGTATTTTATATTAGCCCCCAGTTTACTGACGGGGAAACTCAGGCCAGAGAGGGTAAGCAACCTGCCCAAGAGCACACAGCTAGCATGAGGCAGAACAAAGGTTTGAACCCAAGAAACAGACTTCAGTGTTTGGGACATTGCCCAGGACTCCACACTTCACTGGAGTAGCTCCATGCACTGTGGGCGTCCCCCGAGAACCCTAATGCACCCTGACACTGGCCGGGACTCTCTAACGATGCGGGCTCTCCCACCAAAAGTCCAGCGAAGCTAAAACCATCCTTCCTGCGTCAAAGCCGAGGGAAGTGGTCATCCAAATGAGGCAAGTGAGTGACCGAAGGCCAGCTGCTGCCAGGGCAGCTCACCCGGGAAAGCGCCGAGGATTCCTGATGCTCCCTTCCCTTTGCTAGGCAGGGAGACACCTCCTCTGTAGGGGAACTGGTAGCCTCTGGGGCCTGGAGTTTGGGCAGTTGGTACTGAGATGACACAGTGCCCAGGGAGCTGTGGCCTGAAAACGGGTCACTGTGGCCTCTCTGCCAGGCCGCGCAGCTCTAGCGAGAGAGCATGGGAGCCAAGTGGGCACTGGGCCGCAGAGAACCTGCCAGGCCCCACGCCCACCTCCCCCCACCAGCTTCCTGCCTCAGTCTCAGGCCCGATCTCAGGCTTCAGACTCAGGTACCCTGGGGTCTGAACCAGGCCTTGCTGGCCTCTCGTCTGTGAAATGGAGGGACTGGACCTCCCTCTGAGGGCTGGCGGCCACGGCAGGAGGTGAGTGGGAGCCCGTGGGTACGTACAGCTGTGTGCTCGCCCTACCTTCTAACCACGCGGGCCCCAGCCCCCAGGTGATGGCTTCCTTGGCTCTCTGCGGCACTGCAGGCTGTATTTATGACTTTGTTTTATAACCCTAATGCGGCGTATTTATAAAGCAGGCACAGACTCGACCGAGGAAAGTAAACATTAGACATCCATTAGTGCGGCAGGCCCCACCCCCCGCCGCACCCCTCCTCCGGGCTCTGGCACAGATTCATCTCTGGCCTTGGCAGGGGTGTATGCTTGGGCATCCTCATCAGCGCCTCTCTGTCACGGCAGCGCCGGTGGCTCTCGATGTAGCTATTGCCCCCTTGCCAACATCCCCACCCCCTAGGCGTCCTAGAGGCCAACGCTGCCAGGAGACAAGGGAGAAGAACAAAGGGCCAACCTGAGATTCCTCCCCAAGAGGGACCACTGGCAGACTTGGGGCTGGCCAGCATGCAGTAGTTGCTCAGTGAATGCAAATAAATAAAGTGGGGCTAGAAGCTGCTGCCAGGGCTTGGGTAGCAGTGGAGTTGGGCCCCTGCCCTAACCGCCGGACACTTCCTCTCCTCCTTGGCCCTGGCTTGGGCCCTAGCAGCTGGGGGCAGCTCTACAGGCGTTCCGGATGAGGGCTACCTGAGCCCGCCCTATAAACGCCAGCTTGGAGGGAGCAGAGAGATGGAGTCTTGGAGTTCCTGGGTGCTCACTCTGCCAGACGCTTTCAGAAAGCGTTCCACATAAACTCACTGACCCGGTAACAACCCTAGAGGGGTTCCCAAACCTTCCTGGTTTTTAGCGTCTTGGTAATTTTTATCCAGTAATTTTTCTTGGTATTTTTACTGCAAGGCCATAAGAAATTCCTAGTGGTTCTGTTTATTAAGTAGTTAAATCCAAAGAGCGTTTGTGCGTGTATCCTAATACTTTAGCAGCCATTTGAAAAAATAATGCACATAAATTGAAAGAAAAAAAATAAAATTTGCATTCCATCCCTGAGCAGCCACAATGACTAATGGGGTATGAGCACCTGTTGGGGGCTCTGTGAGTCCCCAAATCTTTGAATCAGAGTGGACACTGCCACCCGCGTTATTTGTCTCAGGGTGCTCCCGAAGGCCCAAGCGCCAGCTCAGCAAAGACATGACGCCAGTGACAGGACAGGCGCGTGACGCAACGCTGAAGGTACGGAGCTGTCTTGGGCTGGAAGCTGTCGCAGGGGCTGGCAGCTGCCCAGTGCTGCTGTGTTTCCTGGAGGATGAAAAATGTCTCGTGGCGCCCCTGTGAGTTTGCTGTGGCACCCCGGGGTGCCTCGGCGGACCGCTGGAACCACAGCCCCTCCCGTTAGGCACGGTTCTACCCTCACAGTACCGACGAGAAAACTGAGCCCCAGAGGGTGTAAGTCACTGGGCCCGGACCGCAAGGTGAGGGCGGGGCGGGGCGAGAAGCAAACGTGGGCCGTCCGATGCCTGCACCTCCCTCCTGAACGGGGCTCGGGCTCTCATGGCCACGGTGGCCAGTGCCGCAGGTGCCGCAGCCGATCTACTCCCTCTGACCCTCACGGTGGGGACCACCTTCCCACTTCCCAGACGATGTGGAGCACCAGGGGCCTTGCCTGGGGTCACCGGTCAGTGGGAGGAAGCCAGGCTTCCAGTGGGGGGCACCGGGCTCCGTGGCTGCACTACAGCGCTCCCCACTGCCCCTTCTTTCCAGAGGGAATAGGCCCCTGAGCAGAGCACCACTGGGAGGGGACCCTGCCTTTGCCAGGCCACATCGGAGTTTCCCGCTGTGGAAAATGTCCCACATCAGGGTGTGTTTTTCTACTACCCGGAACTCACTGGGCTCTATAGCTGCAAAACTGCAGTCTGCCTTTAAAGCTGCAAACACAAACGGCCCAGCTGGCCCCAAATGAAGGTGTGGGAGCCGCAGCCGCAGACAGTTAACACACAGGGAAAGAACCGCCACTGAAGTCAGGAGCCCTGGGTTGCGCCCCGGCTACCACCTGGCATTCGGTGGGGCCTTCCTCGCAGGCCCAGGGAGCCCGCCGGCGACATCAGGGAGTTGGCAGACCCCACCTCTCAAGCCGTACTCTGCTTCTAACACTTTGGGATGTGAAGATTCCTTATGGGGAATCTGTTGATCTGTGACGACATCCCAACGTGTAAATTTCATCTTCAGGAAGTTAATTTGCTTCAAGTGGGGGTCACCTTTCTTGCCATTTTTATTCCTGGCTCAAAACGCAGCACATCCTTCGGTCTCAGACACAGCGTGGGGGGCGACGGGGAGGCAGGAAGAGGAACTCCGAGCTGCTGGGCTCCCTCCACGCGCCAGCTCACCCGCCCTACGCTTCCGTTCGAAATGACCACCAGCGCCTCTGGGTGGGACCTCTGGTGGGCACCGGGCAAACCCTCACTTCTAATTCACCTACCCCTGCTTATGCGAGGTCTCCTGGCAGCCAGTCCTTGGGCAGCAGATTCACAGGGACCGAGGTCATACTCGGGGCCAACCGGCACGACATTCCCCTTCAGCTCCTTCTCCAACCTGGACCCACACACTCCCAGGACGGAGCTCCCCACTGCCTGCCTCAGCTCTGTGCGCCTCGGGGCAGACCTAATGGTAACGTCTTCCTTACTTCCAGCTGGACTTGGCTGTCTAAAGCTGCAGCCATGGCTACAATTTTACCCTGTGAGGTGACACAGGACAGTGTGCTCCCTCCTCCCCATGACGGCTTCCCAGCCTCTGGAGGCTGCAGCCTGCCCCCCTTGGCTTTCTCATTGTCCTTTTGAATACTCACAAGACATGGCATCCTCTTACCACCAACCTGGCCTCCTCACGGACACCTTTGGTTTTGCTCACTGAAAAGCTGGGGAGGGCAGGCGGAAAGGGTGGGTCTGGCAGGCACCTCCCTGCTCCTGGCAGGGTGAAGGCTCCTTTGCAGTTCTGGCAGCCGCTCATGAAGGGCAGGGAGTCCACCACACCCTCCCCGGTGTTCCCCGCGGGGAACCAGGACAGGGTACCTGTCCCCTGGGAGGGTAGCGGAGCGTGCAGGACAGAGTGGGGAGGCTGAGCCCAGTCTCCACCGATGACAGACCTGTGCCGGGCCACACGCTTCTTCCCCGCAGCTGGGCCTCGGCACTGCCCAATGTGGAGGCCCAGGCTGCCACTTGGCAGGTGGGAGGCCCCGATGCAGAGGAAGTTGAGCCCACAGGCTTGTTTATGAGGTGCCGGCATCTAAGCCACTAGAGCAAGCAGGAGCCAGGAGCCTTGGAGGAGCACGTGGCTTAAGAACAAAGGTAAAGAAAGAGTATTTCCCAGAGCTACTGGAGAGAAGGAAGAGGCTGAAACAACAGCGTTCAGACGTTGCTGAATGGGAGACTGTCCCGGCTCCCAGGGGAAGCCCGAGAGCCAGCAGGCCTTGTTCAGATCCTCACCCTGCCCCTGATAGAGACCTGGGAAGGTCATTTTACTTCTCAGGGCCTTAGTTTCCCCACCCGTAAAACTGGGGATAACAGGTGCGGCCCTGCCAATGTTTAGGTGTTGCTGTGAAGGTCGGCTGAGCAAACAGATGTGAAGCAGAGGGGGAGGCGCCAGGCAGGAAATCTCTGGCTGTGCTGTGTGGAGGAAACCCTGGGACCCCATGTGGGACCCCACATGGGCGGGTTGCTCGGCCTAAGCCACCCTACGCCGCCCGAGACCCAGCAGGCTGGAAGCACAGAAAGTAGATGCTCAAAGGGGCCTGGCGCCCTCCATTCCCCCAGCTCAGAAAGGGGACGTGACTAATGCAGCATCACACAGCACAGCAATTGCCGGCGGGCCCAGTGCCCAGTTCCTGATTCGGGGTAAGCCGTGGGGAAAGGCTTGAGCTCCGTCCTCCCCACGCCTGGGACAAAAGCGCACTGCCACCATCTCAGCTGGGTCCGCTCTGGTCCGCCCTGTCGCCCAGCGCGGAGACCTCAGCATGGGGCTGCAGCGGTTTGGTAGGGGGGCCTTGACACCCCTGCCCACATGTTTTGGTCCCAGGTGGGTGACAAGACCAGGCCTGGGTCTCCAGGCTCCACCCCAGGGGGCAGGCATCTGCAGCAGAGCGGGGCCTGGTGTCTCTGGGGCCGGCTGGCATGAGGCGGTGCCACACTGAGGGACAGGACTGGGGCGGGGAGGGAGGCGAGGGAGAGAAAAACGCCCCACGCTGGGCACATTTATCATCAGCAATCACAGTCTTTCTCTAGCCCCTGGACACCGGCTAATTCTCGCCAGACGTGACCTCCCACGGCATGGAAAATCTCTTCAATTCACTTCCAGGCTGATGTGCTCCGTGGGGGGTGGGGGGAGTGCGGGGAGAGGGGCCCGTTTATTATTATGTTTTAAAAACACACAAACCCCGCATGGAAGGACCCCTCCCTGGACACAAAGCCCTTCTTCCATCTGGCCCTGGCTCCTGGCGGCTGTGGGGTTCGGGCTGGGCCCCCCTCAGAGGTGGTTACAATGGCCGTTACCGATGACAAATGGGGGCTGGAGGGCTTGAGGAGGGGTTTGAGTTATTCCTGACAAAGGAGGCCCCATGCACGGCCCCGTTCCCATACCCTCTGCAGACCTTCCCGTGCCATGACATCACTTCCTGTACAGGAAGTGGCCTTGAATGGCCAGCTACGGCAGGCACTGGCACCCTAAAGAAGGCATCCAGCTGATCCTGAGAAATCTCTCTTCTGGAAAAACTCAGGGGCAAGCGAAGGCGCTGATGGGAGGCTGGGGATGAGGCCCCAGGGGAGGCCCCATTCTGAAGCCTGGGCCCCATTCTAGAGGGAGCCAAGCTACCTACCAAGTAGGAGGGGCACTTCGGTCACTGCGTCCTTGGTCTACCCTCAGCTCTCAGTGGTACCTGGGAAGCTGTGTTCCACACCCATGGCCTAGACCCTCCTTCCAGTCCCTTCCTCTGGCCACTGGGCTCCCTCTGCCTGGCCTGGGTCCCTTCCGAGTCCCAGATCCTGGGGTGTCACTGTGCCTGCAGACCTGGGTGGTGCGGAGGGAGGACTCATTCTGCTTCTCCTTCCACTCCCAGACAAGGAACTCAAAGGCCTCTGTCATCTTTCACACTCCAGACAGCAACATTTATCCAGCACACAATGTGTGACATCACTGGTACAGCAGTCCTGCACAGTAGTTGTGCCATTTCACAGATAAGAAAACCGAGGCTCAAAGAAGTGAAAGACATGCTCAGGCTCACAGTGACCAAGAAACCCAAATTTCTTCCAGTTAAACCACAATCCTTTGGCCAGCAATGCCCCCGGGGGACCAGCAGGGGGCAGCTTTTTCCTGCCCATTTTGCAGCTGAGCAAATAGAGTCTCTCAGAGTTCACTAGCTTGCTACAGGGGAAGAGGGTCTCAGCTTCCTAACTCCAGCACTTGGCCTCCCATCCTCTGTGGGCCTGACAAGTCCTGGACTTGTTTGAGATGTCCCAGAAAATAGGTCCATCCTAGTCTGGGAGGGGCCCACTGCTAGCCTGGTGCAGTCCCCGAGAAATCACCCTCCAACACACACACTCACACCCATACCCCAGCCAAGGTTAGGATCCACAGTCATCTCTCCTGGACACCCAGAGCTCCCAGCCAGTCTTTTCTTAGGGCTGCCGGTGTCAATGCTGGAAGACAATGGCAGTGACTCAGGCCTGTGGGGACCTGTCACTTCATTTGGTCGTCTTTTCCCCATCCAGAGTCAGGGTGGGGCAAGTTTGAGTTGCAGTTTTAGACACCACCAAACACCCAGTTGCTAGGCCACATCAGGAGGCCCCCTTGCCCTCCCCCGCCTCCAGTCCGCCATGCTGCCAGGTAAACCTGGAAACTGCAGGACCATGCACGCTGCCTCCTGCAGCCTCCCACCCCAGGCCCTTCCACCCAGAGCGCTCCTCCTCACAGTGCCCCTCACATCCAGTCTCCTGGTAGTGGCCCAGACGATCGTGCCAAATATAAATAAATCACTCGCCTGCTTGCACCCTCCAACAGCTTCCATTCGCATCTGGGATGAAGCCCTAACCCCAATGAACCCTCAGACTTCCGGTCCTCACGCATCGCTCACTGCACCGAGCCACCCAGGAGTGTTTCCTGCCCTTTGAACGTGAACCTGCCTTCTTATTCTTAACCCCAGGGCTGTTCCCTCCTTTCGGAATGCACGCCTCAACCATGCACCTATATTCTGTGGCTGACATTCTGTCCCTGATATCTCAGTTCAAGTGCCACCTGCCGCCTCCCCAGTGAGGCCTTCCCCGACCACCAAATGCAAATTCATCATCCTCTACCTTCCCAGATGTTCTCTACACTGTCTTGTTTTTTTTTTGTGTGTGTGTGTGTGTTGTCTTTTGTTGCTTTTGTTTTTGCTTGTGTGTGTGTGTTTAGACATGGCTCATCTCTTTGAAATTACCTTCTTCCTGTATTTGATTATTTGCTTCCTGTGTCTGAACAGGTCCGCTCTCTGGAAGGCAAGCTCCTTGAGGACCTGGGAATAACTGGCTGCTTGTTTATCTGGGCCTGCTGGGGACACAGGACTCGCCGCCCACCTCTCTGGAAATACCTGGGGTGGCAGGTGTTTGTAGGGGGGAGCCAGGGGCGGTGGGCACATGCTAGACTGACCTGGGCCATAGGAACCAGTCCCTCTGGAAACTCTATCCTATAGGATGCACCAACTGATGAACACATCGGAGACCATCTAATAGCTGTCCTCTAGGATGGAGACCAGAGAGGGTATGGCCTGGCCTCAGGTCACAAAGCACCTGGGCAGCGGAGCTAGTAAAAGAAATGGCTCAAGACTCCCAGGGAAGCTGGGGAGACTATTAGAAACCACATTTCCCTTCTAAAAAAAAACAGCCTTTTTTGCCCTTTACCATTCTAATTTAGGGAAAAATACAAATGAAAATAAAAACCACTCATTTTCATGCCCAGTTTACCAGGATCATAGTGGACACCAGTCCTCCCTGCCCTTTTTAGAGGCACACATATTCTGTTTCTTAAAGGAGCCTCAGGACAGGCAGTTGTGTGTTCTCTGCTTTCCTTCCAAGGTTGTTAGCTGAGGCCTTTTAAACCACAAGCAAAATGCACCAGGCGTCTCTCTCTGAGCACAGCACACACACCAGACGGGCACAGGCCAGCTGGGCCGACTCCCCTGTGCACAGTATGAGTCGTGGGGGGTACCGTGGAATGCAGAGCAGCCTGGCTTTACACATTTGGGCACTGGGCAGGAAGATGCCCAGTATCCTGTATGTCTTCCGGAAAAGTCAAAACGAATACAGGTACAGCCTCCGGCCCTGGACCTGCCTGACCAGGCAGTGGTTCTGTGCTGCTGCTCTCCCAGGCGCATTGGCCCCACGCCGCCCTGGGAAGTCCTGGGTTGTCCCTGTTCTCAGAGTGCCTCATCTGCCTTCCCAGACTTGTGCTCCAGGGCAAAGCAGCCCCTCCTTGCAAAGTGAAGACGACTGCCAACACATTGCGAAGTGGAAAAACTCCGGTCCTTGCCCACTGTCGTCAGCACTGTCACCATGCCTGGCCAGCCCCTGCCCCAGTGCTGCCTGTGGGCCACCTGGGAGGCCGCTCAGACTCTGGGAAGTGGAGCCCTTAGACTCGAATCCAGTCCTTGGTTTTCATAGGGGATCCCGAGGCAAGAAAGGGAACGAACTTGTCCATGGTCAAACAGCCAGTTGGGGGCTGCAGCACCTCTCCTGTCTTGGCATCCTGTTGGCATAGAGAGAATCACAGCAGGGATGGCTGTGGACTGTGTCCACCCCAACTACTGCAGGGACAGCTCATCCACCAGGCTCCTGTAAGCCCTCCTATTTCTTTGGCTAAAACACTGTTGCTGTCCTTGGTTCATGAGGTGAACTTGGGTAAGCCATTTCCCTCTGGGCCTCAGTATTCCCGCAGGGAAATGGGGTCACTTTTACTTGCTTCAGCCCAGGATTGTGGGGAACATTTAGGTCAGAAGCGTTAAACCATTTTGCCAGCTAGGCAGCCCTGTGCACTGGCTAAATTTTGATTATTGATTTTCACAGTAAGAGACGGTGGGCATGCTTTCCCGAGGCTGCCAGGCACGGCCTGACATCCCGACCACCAGCTCCAGGGTTTTCCTCTGGGTTCCCCACTTCCGCTCTGCCCCCACCTCCCAGCTGCCGCCCCGCCCACTCTGTGATGACTCGAAGCTGCAAAAGGCTGATGCAAGCTGGAAGGAGGGAATGAAACAGACTCGAGTGGGGCAGATAGAGCTCCACCCTCCACCCCAGGGGACCATGGCCCTCCCCCTGCCGGCTTGTTTGCACCTGCTGATGTAACCAACGGGCCTCCTTGGCTCAGGGCTTGGCCTGTTCACCCCGGCCTCCCAGCTCCAGCCAGAGGAAGGGTTTGAGGGCAGGAGGACAGGTGCACAGCCACATGGCCCGTGAGGGGACTCCTCTCCAGGGAGGGACAACTGGGTCCAGCAGAGGGGAGCAAAGACCCTGAAAAGTGGCATGAAGACAGCAAGTGCCCTGGAGTAGCAGAACCTGAATCAACCCCAGCATGCCACTCGTCACTTCAGGGGGGCTGTCCCATGTTCCTCAGTCTGATACGTGACAGGCACTCAACTTGTCACTCCATGGATTTCTTGAGGCAAACAAGGATGTCTGAGAGGGAAAAAGAAAGATGGAAGCGTGGCTCCGCGGAAGAAAAATACCAGAATAGTACTGCGCTGGCCACCAGCTCACTGGCGGGAGACTTTGGGCCAGCTGCCTCATCTCTGGGGGCCCTAGACATGGGCCATAAGATAGGCACAGCATCACTGTGCCAGCCTCAGAGGCAGTTGGGACTGTAGGTGTGAAGGTGCAACAGGACACGAAAGCATGTGGATGGTTTGGGGGAGCCAGGGAGTGCCAGAGGGGGTGCTTTTCACCAGGAGCCCGGGGAGGGGAAGTGGGGTCTGCCAGCTGTGTGCTCTGTCTGGCCTGACCCCATGAACCTCCCCTGGGGGAGGAAGGCTCGGAAGAGGAGCACATGCCTCCCCAGAGGCCTCCAAGGAGCCATCAAAAACATGCAGGTGAGGGACAAGAGCCAAGGCCCACTCCTGGAGACTGCAAGGCCACCTGCATGTAGCTGAGGGCCCTGACTGCATGAGCCTGGGGCCTGGGGATCGCTCTGTCTCCAGACTATAATTCTCAAAGCCAGTTTCCAGGGAGACAACTTTGCTCTTTCCCTGAGAAAGGGGAGGAGGAAAGCCCCTCATCTACTTCATGCACCTTTTTGGTTGGTACTGAAGGCTCTGAAAGACCGGAACCAGCCAGGTTGGGAGGCCCCATCCAGGCCTTCCAGACCGCTCAGCCCTGGGGGTGGGGTGGGGTGGCAGGGCGGAGTGGGGCTGTTGGTTCTGCTGGGTGGCTCTGGGTGGGGAGCCATACTCAGGCTGGGGGGCACGGGCTCCCTGGCCCACAAAGACCCACCTTTCCCTTCAGTACAGAGCTCGTGTCCTAGCAGGTCACGTGGGGAACCAGTAAGGCCACTGGTGGACCTGGGCCCAGGCACGGCACAGAGCACTGGTGCCCGCCATTTAACTAGAGTCTCGCAGCAACCTTCGGGACATGTGATCTCATTGTAACTCCCAGTGTGCAGATGAGGAAACTGAGGCACAGCAAGGTTAAGGAACTTGTTCAAGGTTACAGGATAGGGTTGTCAGCCCCGGAATCCAGGCCTCCCTAACTCTAGGCCCATACTCACTAACCTCTGCACCAGTGGCTCTCAAATTGCAGGCTGTACCCAGACAGCCTGGAGGCAGGCAAGGCCCAGTGTGCTGCGGTCTCCAGCTTTGCAGTCCTGTGCGGGGCCCGAGAATGTGCATTTCTAACAAGGTCCCAGGTGTTGTGGCTGGCCCACTGCTTTACGCCAGGTAATGGTGCTGAACCCAGGCTGACTCCCTTTCCTTGAGCACGTCTATGACTCAGCTGGAGACCCTTGGCAGGGAAAGGAACTAAAGGAATTACCTGGGGGCACAGTGCCGGCTACCTGAGCCTGAATCAGGCCTGGTGAGCAGTAACTCCTAATGCCCGCACCGATGGCGTCACCAGCACCTGCATTCTCACACACTACTTAGCCCCTCTGGGTCTCGGTTTCCTTATCTGCAAAATGGGGGCAATAGTATTTCTGGGAAGCATGAAGTGCATACACACACATTGCTCGGAGGACTGCCTGGTGCGTCAAAATGGCTTATGAGTGTAAGCTGCCTTGTTACATTACGGCCTCTGTTAACACCTACAGCATCGGTACTACCTTTCCAACAACGCTGGGAGGCTGGTGTCAACACCCACCTCCACTGCCTACCTGAAGTCCCTAAGGGGTCGGCCACTGGCCCACAGGAACTAGGCAGCGGGAAAGGGTGGTGAGCCGGGTGCGGGACTCCAGTGCTGCAACTGTCCACCATGAGCAGAGAGAGACGTCTACTCTGGCCGCTTCCTCTGGAAAGGACGAAGGGTTATTTCCTTCCTTATGCCTCCTGCGCTTCCTTCGAGGCCCAGCTTAGCCCAGGGTGCCGTGAGCGTCACTGGTAAGCAGAGAATGTCTCCGGTAGAGAACCAGAGACTGTGTGGGCTGCCCGCACGCGCTAACCTTGGGCAGCCAGGCCCCTTCCCTCCCTCTCTGCCCCTCTGTCCCCTGGCCTGCTCCTCCTTAACTGGGTACCCTCAGGCTCGAGGGCTGGCTTGGTCCAGCCCCTGAAAGAGGGAAAGGTCATTTGTTTCTCTTGTGACCCCCCTGTCCCCACATCCCCTGGGATCCCAAGTTCAAAACAATAGAGGCTTCGGGTTGCCCTTGATGTAAAGGTTTAGTAGGTGGCTAATTTTAGCTGAGAAATACTCGGCCTTTTTCCAGCCGGTGTCACTGCCGCACTCTGAGCTGGACAAATGGCCTTGGTTTTCCTCCCCAATTGTTCTCGGCTGGGGGGCTGGGAGCTGACTCCAGCTCGGGACAATGCCCTTTGTGTCTGCTTCCGGGTGGCTCCTAATAACTCAGTGAAGGGGATGGGACAGCCTGGAGCTAGCAGCCCCACCCCCATCCTGGCTGCCTGGCCCCTCCCTTCACAGAATTAGGGATCTCAAAATGCAGCATTTAAATAGGGCTTGCAGGCCACAGCCTCCTCAAATCCTCCAGGGTGAGGCAGAGAGGTGGGGCTTGTGGTCTGAGGGGGCCCCACTGTAAACAGATGGGGACACCAAGGCCCAGAGAAGGTGTGCCTGGCCTAAGGTCACACAGCACTCTGACAGAGCTGGGCCCAGACTGCGGGTCTACAGACTCACAGTCCCGTGTTCTCTCTGTTTCCACCCAGCGTCGGGGCACCTCAGAGGGCGAGACCCCAGACCGCAAGCCCCCCACTCTTCTCTTGGCTTCCAGGGGAGACCCGTAGAACGCTGCTCTACCAGCCCACTTCACTCCCCTCACCTGGCTGAATCCCTGTCTCCAGGTCTCACCTTAAAGGTCACCTCCTCAGAGAACCAGGTCCTGCCCGTGCCCCTCCCAACTACACGGGGCACGTGGCTTGTCCTCTGGTATTTTTCTTCTTACAGCCCTTGTCTGCCTCTTCCGTTATCTGCTCATTTGTATGTTTCCTTGTTTAAGGCCTGGGTCCCCACCGATCCTGGGCTCCCAGGGGGCACATGCATGGTGACAGTGACAACACGGAGCCATCTGAGCAGGCTCTGGGGCGAGTCCGAAGGCTCCTGCTGTGCCAAGCGAGTCTGAGGGAGGGGCTCCCAGGGGATTAACCCGGCAACTGGGGCCACTCACAGCTTGGGACAGTGGCTTTGTCTGCCACGGAGTGTGCATGTATTCACATGTTTTCAGCAGCACGATGGCCTTCATGGGGCTTTCTGCCTGAACACCCATCACTGGCTGATGGCACGTGTGTGCCCACTGCTCACCCCAGTGCCAGCTCGGCACACATCGGATGCTTAATAGATGTTTCTTGCCTGATGGATGAACCTCTTGGGCTCCTCTGGGTGGATCTACGTCCCACCCTGTTCACTGATGGCGCTGGAAGCAAGAGAAACGAGGGGCCCTGGGACAGGTCCCCAGAGCCCAGGGCAGCCCCACTCCACAGGGCTGCTTGCTGGCCACACAGCTCCGAGCTCTGCCCGGCCCCCGCTGCTTCAGTGGGGCCCAGCACGCTATAATTAGAGTCCTCCTTCCAGGCTCCAGTAATGAGGGGTGTCGGGTGCCAGCTGTAATTACAGCCTGGTTAAAATGAACAGGAGCCACCTCCAAGCCAAATTACAAAGTCTTCAGCCGGACTCCCTCCTGCCCCGTTCCCTTTTTATGGGGCTGGTTAGAGGGAGGGCGTGGGGAGTTTACAGAGAAGACAGCTCAGACTGGGGCTGCGGTCTTGGGAGAGTGGAGAGCTCACAGTATGAGCCTTTGTTGCTTTAAAAACTGTCCTCGCACCACCCTCTCTGCCCCACCCTCGTCCAAGTTCCCATCCAAAGCCAAGGTCAGGATGGGCAAAGAAACCAACTGAGACTGCTCTTCCAAACCTTCCATCAGAGCCCCACCTAAGGCTGAGGACTCTGTCCAGGGCCATTGTCCCGGGCTCTGTGCAGCTGTATTTCATGGGCACAGACACCATCACTCCCATCTGACTAACTGAGGTTCAGTGCATAACTAATTTGCCCCACATCACCGTCAGTAAGAGGCAGACCCAGGGCCGGAGCCAGGCCCACACAGGGAGAAGGTTCTGGGGCGCAGGAACACTCCATTTCGAGCCCCTTGCACCACTGGGCACAGGGTGGGGCACAAGGGAGGGCTCAGTGAGTTCAGAGAGCGATGTGTGTTGCAAGCCGAGGCCCGAGAAGCCAGGCGAGTCCTTCTCTCCCTTTCAGAGACGGAGAAACTGAGATTCCGACTTCCGCCGGCATGTTAGGACCTGGAAGCAGGGCCAGGACGCGGGGGGTCTGGAGCCCTTGGAAACCTCAGCCTGTCAGAGTGTCAAGGACTCTGGAGAAAATCTGGTTCAGGGGCAAATACGCGGCAGCCTGGTCCCCGCAAGGCTGTGGCAGACACCACTGGCCAATCAATGGTGGTCTTCACGACCAGTCTCCTTGGATGCCAACCTGCCCTCCCGCCACGCCCTCAGCCCAGCCCTGTCCACGCTGGGCTTCCTGTGTGGAGAAGACTCGCCCCGCTCCCCATAGCACTAACCCCGCTGGCTGGTCTGCTGCCCTCCCTGACCAGAGAGTGGCCTTCGTAAGGGATGGGGAACAGGCTTGTGTGCCATGGAGGTGTCCTGGTGCAACAGTGGCACCCCCCGCCCCCACCCCGGCCGAGCTGCCATCCCTTCCCGGGCCTCTTGGCTGAGCCCTCCTCCCAGCCCGAAAAGCTGGCTCCGGCCACCCACTGCCCACTCACTGAAATTCGCCTGTGGTGACTCAGTCTTCTGGTTACCCACCCCCCTTCTTCTGCCCCTGGCATCCCCCGCTCTGACAAGCCTTGTCAATGGTGCCTTTGATCAGGGCTCCTCGGGCTCTTGAAGGACAGCCACCACCCTCAGCAAGGGGTATGGGAGAGTTGGGTCTTAGAAGACAGTGACCACGACAGGATGGCACAATCCCACGTCCTGACTTTTATGTGACCCTCAGCCTCACCCAATGACCAAAGGTCCTGAGTCCAGAACCTTCCAGCGAAGATGCAAACACCACTGAGATTTCTGGGAGGTGCCTGCTTCACTTGGCAGTGCCAGCTTGGGACCCGAGGGCATTTTCAAAAGGACACTTTAATTAGGAAACAGGGCGGCCAGCCAGTGGGATTATAGGCCGCACCCAGGGCCATCAGAGGCCTCTAAACTCCCAGGCCCAGCCTGGTCTCGCCTCCACTCACTGCCACCTCTTCCATGGGGGTGTGGGGTGGGGAGGTCCCTGGGCACCCCTACTTGCTGCCCCTACCATGGGCCCCTGAAAAGGTTGTCTTGCGTGTGGTTTCTTGAGCTGAGTTTTGGACCTTGGACATGGAAGGAAGAGTGCTGGAGACAGCTGGCAGAAGCAGAAGCCACCCTGTGGGCAGGAGGTGGGGAGAGTGGCCACCCCTATGCCGGGCCATGGAAGGGTGTGGGGCCAGGCCTCCACTCCAAGCCCACGTGTCCCCCACTGTCTCCACCAGAAGGGACAATGACAAAGGTTTGTCTCCTAAAGGCTCTGGCTGAAACCCAAACCGCACTGTGCCAGACGGCGTTCTCCCACATCCAAAATGGGCAGACTCAGAGCTGCCCAGGGCTGTCTGCCCCTAAATGTCGGGGGGCGGGGCACGCAGAGGGCCCAGGCCCACTGCTCTGTCTGAGCTTGGCTATGGCTGAGGCGCTGTGCCCCCACACGTCCTTTCTGTGCCCTAATTTTCTCCTCTATAAAACTGGGGAGACCCACGAGTCCCCCAGGCCTGCTCTTCAGCTAAACAGAGTCACATATGTGAAAGTAATCAGCACAGGGCCTGACTGGGCACTCAGAAAACCTGGCTTGGGTTCCAGTCCTGCCCATATACTTACTACCTGGCTGTGTGACCCTGGGTAAGCTACTCGCCTCTCTGAGCCTCAGTTTCTTCATCTTTGGATGAGGTGAACAGTACTCTTATAGATGTGAAAGGGCTTTATAACCTGTAAAGAGCTGTCCAAGTCTCAGCTTAGTCAGTATCATTTTTTCTAATGAATAGCTACGCTTACCTCCTTCCACCCTGCCCATGAGGTGAGGCTGGGCCACTCCTAGACTGGTGACTTCTGCCTCCCGAGGCCCCTGCTCGGCTGCCCCGAGGCTCAGGCTATCTTCTGTTGCCTGCTAGCTGTCTCCTGGACAGAGAGGTGACTGAGGGGTACTTGGGGGGGGGGTGCAGGGGAAGGCTTTGGATGCTTAGTTCTCTGGAGAGAAAGGGTGGATTCTCTGCTCAGCAAGTCATCCGCCTCCAGACAAAAGGCAATGTGGGCATGAGAGTGGGGTGGGAATGGGGCTGGGGACCTGAGAGGCCCTGGGGAAGGTGGGCATGGGCAGAGGCCAGCTGAGCAAAGCCTGTCCGTGGCTCCTCGGGATGCCCACAAGAAGTGTGACCCTCCATCTCTCTGGACCTTCTCCTTCTTCTTCTTCTAAAAGGATGCTGTCCAAGAACATGGCTTGTCCTGCCACTCTTAGATGCTCGGGAGTGGAGGGGTCTAGGAAAGGCACAGCCAGAGGCCAGGTGTGCTGGGGGTGTCTCGGGGCTCCATCTGGAGACAGGTGGGCGGCCTCCTGGGCACTCAAGACTCAAAGTGATTGGAACTGCCAGGCTTCGCCCCAGCTCCCAGTGGTAAGAGCCTCGCATACCCAGGAGAGAACCTTAGCATTAACAGTGGAGCGACTGTAGACATGTGATTTTTACCTCTCTGAGCCTTGGTTTCTTTCCCTGTAAAATGGGGCTGTTAACAGTCCCTAGCCTAGACGAAAACTGGGAAGAATAAATGTGATCGTGTATGGAATACTGAGTCTGGTGCCTGGCTCCAGGTAAGCTCTCAAAAAGTTTCCAGTTGAAGCAGTGCTGTCCCTGGGCATGTGGCTTTGAGTCTCAGGGCCTCGGTTTTCTTGTCTGCGAAGTGGGTTATCAGGACATCACCTAAGTCCCATGAAAGGCTGCGGCACCCGGCTGGTGCTGAGCAGGCACTCTAGGCATCTGTGGAAGCCGTGGAAGCCAGGTGACCTGGCAGACTTCCTCACACACCTGGCCATGGCCCACCCAGTTCCAGGGAAGGGACAGAGCCTGGCCTCTGGCCTGCAACAGGCTCAGTGGTCTTCTTGCTCCTTCTGGCTCTCAGGCCCCAGATGGCTGCTGGGCCCCCAGCCAGAGGCAACACCTTCCAAACCCACGCAACACCTACACGCAGCACCTCCTCATAGCACCTGGCCCGAGGAGGCAGGAGCTCGCCTCCCAGTGGTGACTCCTTCTGGCGGGGGCTGAGGGAAGACGGACCTGGTTCTGCCCATTCCACGGATGGGGTGTGTCAATGAGGCATCAGCAACTTGTGCGACTGGTCTCAATGGGCCTGGAGGGGGAATGGCTCCAAGAGAGACACTGGGGTCCTCTGACCCCTGACCAGAGGCCAGAGCCTCCTTTCCACTCAGGCTTCCTCTCAGCCCAAAGCTCCCGACTCGCTGTCTCTGAGGTAGGTGGGCAGGATGGTCCCACTTAACAGATGAGTAGAAAGGCTCAAGAGAGGTAAGTGTGAAGCCTGGCTCACACGTGGATTTGGTGGCAGAGCTGGGGTCTGACCCCGGGGCCTCTTCTGTCTCCACCACAAGGCCAGGAACGCTGCGGTGAAGACACCAGCAGAGAGGAGCCAGGCAAGATCTAGGGGGGCTGCTGACTCTCCTCTCGCCTGGCCCTCAGTGCCTGGCAAAGAATGAGAGCACCTGCTGATTAACAGAGGGGATCCCTCGGGGTACGGCTTACCAGGGTTCCCCCTTCTCTTGCCCCTGCCAGGGTGGTTTACGCTGGTTGCTGGACCCTCTTCCCCTCCCGCTTTTGGGCCTGCCCCAGTTCTCCCCCTTAGGTCCTTCATCCTGGTGCCCGTCCTCCCCCCTGGACCCCAGCTGCCTCCCCCCTATACACAACTCCACACTCTCGGGCTTCACTGTGGTCTTCCTCTCCACCCCACTAGGCTGCATCACGGCTGCAGTGTGCTTGGGACATCCCGGGGAGACAGGGGGCTTATGCTTTCACCTTAGCTCAGTAAACAACAAACGACATGACCTTGGACAAAATGATGACCCTCTCTGGGCCCCTGCTTGCCTGTCTGTCATTGAGGGTTAGATGAGAAGTTCTGATGTTCTATGAATATCACAGTCCATGCCGAAAGCACAGGCTGGTAGGCTGGTGGGCATCTGGAAGCTTGGACTCCTGGCTCACCTCTCGGCTCCCCATGGGGACCCTGGAGAAGCTAGTCTTGGGACTGGGCTGCCAAGCGGTGCCGCCCTCTGGACCGGAGTCCCTGCTCGGTCTCCGTCTGCTTTCTCAAAGCCATCAATGTGCCTCTGTCTCTGGCCCCTGCCCGAGTCCGCTCTGTTCCCTACCCCGTCTTTGCCCAAAAGCAATAGTGGTTCCCCCTCACTGAAGCCAGATCCTGGCAGAACTACTTCCTCTGTGCTGGGCTTCCATTAGTCAGTAAGCACACCAGGCCCAGGCCGGGTGCAGGGGGACGGAGTAACATAAATCACGGGGCTCTCTCCCAGCCAGGCTGCCGACAGCCTGGGAGCTCTGCTGGCTCAGCGGCCTCCCTTCCTGGAGGACCTGGGCCCCAGCCGGAGTGGCTGTGAATGGGGCAGTGGTACAAGGGTGTGGCAGGCACACAGGCTCTCACGCCACACCTCTGGGGTACGTGTGACATTGTGACAGCAGCACCCCAGCTCCCTACGAAGTGTCATCTGGTGTTCGTTCAAGGAAGGGGATGTGGTAGGGACTTTGGTAAGTCAGTGACACTCAAAGCCTCAGTTTCCTGACTATAAAATGGGGGTGATCATATGCCAACCCCACAGAGTTCACAGGTGGATTACCCGAGACGCCGCGCCCAACACACATGCACATACACACTAAGTGCCAGACTAGGACTTGAGAAAGATCGCTTGCCTTTCCCTCTGGGGGCTCAGGGTAGAGAGGCGGGGCCTGCTTGCCTAGGATTAAAGCCACATGTCATAAACTACACTCTTCTTTTTTGCAGATGGACAGAAATGGCTCCTTTACTTGGGACCCACACTGCCATGGATGAAACAAATCTCAGGAGAGCTTTGGAGCCTGGCCCGTTGCTTGGAAAGGGTGAGGGTTCAGCCCGGGCTGGTAGGTGCAGGAGCCTTTGGCATCCTCAGCGAGCGAAGTTTGGTTGAGAAAATTAAATGAGATCACAGGGGTGATATTAAAAGAGCAAATTGCTTTAAAGGGCTTCTGCTCGTTCCAGATCTCACTGCAGATGGATGTCACTAATTACCAACAAGGAGTGGCCAGCTTCGCGAAGCAGGTCCCCAGGGCGCCCCCGTGTTTCTAAGTAAGGGACTCCTCCGCCAGGGAGAGCCCTGAGCTCCCTTCCTCTCTAGTTCACATTCCCCTCCCCCAGAAGCCGCGAAGTCTGGGAGTTTGTGCTGCACGGGACACACTTTTTACCATCTCCCGGGTCCTCGCACATCTGCTGGGGCTTCTGAGAATGACAAGTCGGGGCTGACTCCTGCTCCAAAGTCACAAAATGACGTGGCCACACGTGTCAAGGAAGGCGTGTCTTCGCACCTAGAATTCTGTTTCCGGGAAGTGCTCCCAAGCAGCTCAGCCAGGCAGTGCGCATGGAGATGTCCAGTGCGGGGAACTGACCAAGGTCAGACGGCCGACAAGGGGGAGATTGAGTAAATGAGAGTCTATCTCTGGTGTGGATGCTTCTCAGGTACTAACAGTGCTAATTAGGAAGTCTACGTAATCAGGAGAGAAAGGTTCATGGAGTCACGTGAAGTGAGGAACCAGAGTGTGAAAGAAACACGTGATTCATTGCTTTGACCACACCATAAAAGCACCCTGGGCCAGAGCCTGGAAGGAGACATACTAATAAGCAAGTAGTGCTTGGGTCTGGGTGGTGAGATATGGCTGACTACTCTGCAGAACTTTATTTCCCATTGTTCGGGGCACTATGGCAACACTGTCTGGACTGTATAAGGAGTTCTCGGACATAGAGGTGAGTGGGGAAGGGCCGGAGCTTGATGCTTTTTCCAAGGGTCCTAGGAATTCTTGCAAGTGCCCCTCAGGCTGCTATTTTGGAAGCAGAGTGAACAGTCTAGGCTCCCCCAGTGCCCAAGACTCAGGGCTGGGAGCCTGTGGCCAGGGGCCGTCCACCCTGCTCCATGCACCTGCTGCCGCAGGAAGGCCTGTCTGGGGAAGCCCCATTGTTCTCCGACCAGGAGGAAGGTGGAGGACCGGGAGGATGGCTGTTCCAAAGCCAGGAAATAAATCTCCCCCCACCCCCAACCCAGCCTCTCTATTCAGTTGGCTTATTGATGGAGACCCAGGGGGCCTGGGGAGAGCAAGCAGCCTTCCCAGGATGCGTGAGAAAATTTCCCAGTGCTGGGCCCACGCCGCCTTGCAGACTCTGGGGGCCCATCCTAGAGGCTTCCTCTGGCTGTTTCCTGGCGTTGTCAGCCCCACGCCTCCACAGCAGCAGGACGCCAGGCGCCCACAGTCCCAGCGCTGCCTGCACTCCTCCCCTGTCACCACAGCACCTCTGGACCCTGGCCTTCAAGTGGATAAGACCAGGGCCTTACAGAATCCGACAGTCTGTAAAGAAAAGGGAGCCCCATGAGCTTCCCTACTCCCCACACTCCCACCAGGCTGGAAGCCATGGATAGTTACGTATAATTTACATTAATTTGCATAACTACCTGCTACAGTGGAAAGATCATTGAACCAAGAACCAGAAGCCTTGGAGCTCAGTCCCAATAATACTACTAACATGATGTAACCTTCAGCAAATTTCTACCCTCTCTAGGCACTGGTCTCCCATCTGCTAAACTGGGGACTAGGCTGCTGGTTTGCAAGTTGACATGACATGGTGGGCAGGAAGAAGGTCACACTTGGAGAAAGGAGGGGGTCCCCGGGTACCCCTCCCTACCAAGTGACTCCCATCTGGGACAGGTGCTCCCTGAATACCTCCTGGAAGACATCCTTGAGCCAGATACTCTGGCGTCCTGGGTGCATCCTGGACTGCAGTGCTTGCCTCTCACCCCGGGTGGTGTGGGTCCCTGGGGAGGGACAGTGTCCATGGTTCTGTCCAGCTCTCCTACCCCTCCTCCCCTTGGCACCCCTGGGGAAAGCCAGAAGCTTCTGAAATCCTGCAGACCAGGTGCTAGGGAGCTTGCCAGGGCCCCGCTGGGAGGGAGGCAGAGCCCCAGGCTGTCCAGGGACCAAGTGGACTCAGCACACACACTCACGATCACGCCCACCACCGCTAACTGCTGTTGCCACCGCTGGAGTCTGGACCAAACAGTGCCACTTCCAGCAGGAGACTGCCAATCCCAATCAGCCACCCTGGCCTTCCCTGCAAGCCTGCCCACCTGCTGCAGGCATTTTGTAGGCAACAGAAGAGGAGTCGGTAGAAAGAAACTTCCTTCCTGGGCAGGCCCACCACTGTTGTTGCTGGTCCTTGCATCAGGACCTCTGGGGCGCAGTGCTGGGGAAGGGCAGGGTAGGGAAACTCAGGGGACTGTCTACTCAACACCCGGTCCTGTGCCGTGCAGTGGCCAGGACCACACTAAGCTACGGGAAAAGAGGCTGTGGGCTGGGCTGTGGCACCTGCGGCAGGGCTCGGCAGGGCTCTGCAGTGCTGAGAAGGACCAGGAATTTAGGGTTCCCCTTGAGGCTGGAGTCTACTGCGAGCAAGTGTGGGGAACAGAGGGGACAGGCCCAGAGCCCACTGTTGATGGGGACAAAGCAGGTGGGAGGGAGAAGGTGGAGGTTGGATTCACGAAGAAGCAAAGGGCTTGAGAGCGACAGGGTGGGAAATGCCCTGGGGACCCTGGGACCTGTGCTCTGCCCCCTCCACCTACCCCTTGAGTTCTCCAGGGAAACCCCCTCTCCTCTCGCCTGACTCTTGCCCCCCTTCCCCACCTGCCCTGTACTTCCTTGGAGGGAACAGCCTGCCGGGGTCTGACTCAGGCCCGGCTGTCTCTGGAGCTCCCTCGGCTACTTCTTCCCGCCTCTCTGTCTCCAATGCCTCACTCTCCCCATGGCTGATGGGGGCTGACTAGGGAAGTCCCATTACCTCTCTGAGCCTGTTTCCTCCACTCCAAAATGGGAAAATGAGCCCTGGCTGGTATAGCTCAGTGGATTGAGTGCTGGATGCGAACCAGAAGGTCGCTGGTTCAATTCCCAGTCAGGGCACACGCCTGGGTTGTGGGCCAGGTCCCCAGTAGAGGGCGAGTGAGATGTAACCACACATTGATGTTTCTCTCCCTATCTCCCTCCCTTACCCTCTCTAAAAATAAATAAATAAAATCTTCAAAAATAAAAAAATCGAAGCACTATAACTATATACAAAATGGGAGAAATGACACCTATCTCTTAAAGCATTCTGAGGACGAAGCGAGACAATTTAATAATACAAACTCAGCCCAGTGCCTGCTACATCATAAAAGTTGGAAACTGCCAGTGGCTGTTATTATTAGCAATCTCTCTGGCCTCAGTTTCCTCTTTTGTGCAATGCAGTCCAAGGCCCACCGTCACAGGGCCATCCTGAGGTTTGGGGAGAGGGGAGGTTGAGTGCGATCTGTACACAGCAGGGGGCGAGGCTGCGGGTGGAGGAGGGTGGAGGAGGCAGCTCTCAGGGCCCCTGGGTAGACAGCAGGGCACACCTGCCCCATCCAGGTACAGGGCCACAAATGGAGTGCCCGCTGCAGCTGGTACCCTATCAGGGTTTCTGCTGCCCCAGGCCCAAAGATGTCCCACTTGACAAAGGCAAAAACTGAGACCCAGAGGGGACAAGAGACCAGCCCACCCTCACAACGGCGAGGGAGCAACCCTGAAGGAACTCGACCGACTGACTGGGAAGGCAAAACTCAGGACTCAGACACCACAGAAGAGAACATTTAACTGTTTCCCTACCCCAACCCCTCCCTTTCTAAAGTGCAGATATTTGGGAAAACAGTGCAATATACATGACACTTATTTTAACTTAGATCTCAAGTCACTTTTCTTTTGTTGGGGAGGAGACCCTGTATCTCACTTCACTTACTTATAAAACTGGCACACCTGGTGCCCTTAAAGAAAGACACAAAGTCCCAGAGAAATAAGGTCAATTTGAGAGCGAATGAAATGAGTGGCTTGAAATATACATCCCAGCCTGCAGGACTTTTTTCAAACAGAAAAAACACTTGAAGAAAAATAAATATCATCCCTGCCTCTCCCCGCCTGCGCTTCGCTGTGCAGCTGTGAGCCTCTCGCGTAGGACAGGAATCACTTCTAGGTCGTTCACTCCTCTCTCTGCCCAGCACTGACTGTGTGTGTGGCAGGGGCTCAGACGGGGTCAGGGCTTGGGGTCTTCGCAGGGACCGCGTACCCTCTACGACTTTAATCACTCTGTCTGCGGATGACCAAAACAATCTCGAGAGACATCACTTTAAAGCCAACTTATTAAAGCGCGGGCCACCTTTGCAATGCGATGGCACATGATGGATTCGCGTTTCCCACCGTGGGGCAAACGGAAAATCACTCCCGCAGACGGGGAGGTCGGGGAGGTGTGCTCGGTGGCCCGCAAGCCTGAAGCCCAGGGCCGCTGTCAGAAGAAGACCCAGTTCGCCTTTAAATGCCATTTACAGAGTGGTTCTGTTGCAACCACCACCACTGATGCTAAAGGGTAAAAGGTGGAAGTTTCCAAGTTTAAAAGCTGCACAAAGACGTATGAAGGCCACAGCTGTAGGGACCTACTTCAGACAGACACGCCATCGGTTGTCTGTCCAAGCTTCCTCGAGTTGTCCCTGCATCCCACCGACCAGCTGAGAAAGGATGAGGTTTTCGGGGGGTGAGGCTAAGTCAGGCGTGTGTGTTTTGAGTGTGTGTATGTGTTTACGTGTATGTGTGTGTGGTCTGTTTGTATATACTTGGGGCGTGTGTGTGTGTGGCTGTGCGTGTTTCAGCAAGAGTGTATGTATGTAAGCACAAGGGGCAAGTCACGGGCACGTGCTGGAAAAACTCCTGCCTTCCTCCCCTAGACGCCCTTAGCAGGAGCCGGTATTCTCCAGGCGTTCAAACAAGTGCTGGCAGAACCTCTGACGGAGCACCCCCTCTGGGTCCCAGTACCCATGGCAGTATATTTGGAAGACTGAAATAAAACAGACAGCAATACCGTGGTCCAACTGCTGCCATAGCCCATGACAGACATTACTAATCAAATGACAGACATTACTAATCGATTATGGCCGTCCTTCCAACTGAACCTAATCTTCGTCTCAGAACTGACACAGCTCCTGGAAGTCAGTGTTGCTCATCCAGAGTCAGTAAGCAAGAGGACACCCGTTTGTCTTCCCTGAACTCGAGGGTCTCGAGGCCCTTCCATCTCTAGCATGCTAAGAGTATCCCCTCCTTCAGTTCCTATTCTTCGTTTAGCCCTGTGTTGAGTTTGTGGGAGACAGAGAAGTATGTTCTGCTCACAAGAAAAGTCATCATCTATCCAGGGCACTGGGCACCAGGAGGGGGATACCCCTTCATGAAACTGCTACAGCAATAACAGCTTTGTGATTTCGCCCCGGACCCGTGAGGGCGAAGACCTGGCGCCAGTGCCACCACATTCCAATCCCACGGCAGACATGACTAACTGAGGGTGACCTTCACAAGTGAGTCCAGATGTGGCTCCAGAATTCTTTACACAACACACCAGGTAGTCACCCTCAGGCTTTCAAAACAGCCACCTGAGATAAACCGTTTTTGTCACTGGTGCCCTAGATTTTGAGGCATAGGTTAAACAGGCCTGGGGCAGCTGGGGTTATCAGGAAAAGCTTTCTGGGAGAGGCAGGAATTAAGCCGGGGCTTGAGTAATCACTCAAACACCCAACCCAGACCAGACCTATGAGGAAGAGGGAGAGGACACAGCTGGGAGAAGGGCAATGTTGAGGTTTCCTGGGACAACAGGAGACACGCCAGCCAAGGCAGGTAGCATCCTGTTTGGATCCAACAGAACAGCTTGAGGGTCAAGGCCAGGGTCAGCCCTGGGGGCCAGCTACGTGGGGTGCTGGTACATGCCCCACTGGTACTGCCCCTCATTAAAGGGATCCTGGGGAGTCAGGCCTGGGGCCCCCACACAGTAGGAGGCCTTCAGCAGCCGGGAGGCCCAGGCTGTCTCATGGGCCCCCAGTGCCCATGCCCTGCTCAGGACACAGTGGTAGGGTGTCTGTGCCATAGGAGTCCCGAGGGGCGGGGTGATGGGCACCTGTTGCCCACACACTTTCCATCTGGCGCCCTGAGCCCAGACATGTGTCCAGGGAAGGAAGCCACATTACTCTGCCCCAGAGAGCAGGGCCACAGCCCGAATGCTAGCTCGAGAAGAGAAATCTGGGCTCCAAAAGGCACCTTACGAGGAACCTTACTAGAGAACTCTCTAAGTACTCTTTCCTAACCTCCTGCAGGCTTGGTTTTTCCCTCTGTGTAATGGATTACCCTATCAACTAGATGTTTGCACTGCCTACTACCTACCTCCTAGCCACCTTGTGTTTGGGGACCATGGGGGAGAGATGAGGGGTGATAGAGAGTGGCTAGGAATCATGCCGGGGGGCTGTCCCGGAGTTAGGGATGACCGCTGGGAAGCCACATCCTCAGGGACAGCTCCAGATCCAAAAAGCTTTGCCTAGACAGCAAGGTCTCCACAAAGACCCACATGGCACGGTGCGTTCCCACGGGGACAGGGGCCCACTGCAGCTGACGCTGCGCTCGTTAACACCCACTCACACACAGGGACACTGCTCTTTGTTACTGCTGTCCCCACTCCCTGGGACGCCCCCAGCCCTTGCAAGCTGGTGCTGGGACAGCTGGGACAGAATTCAGGGGGCAGCCGGGAGCTGGCAATCCTGAATGGACTCCCCTTGGCAGCCTGGCTGTGTCAGGGCAAGAGCTCCCTGGCTGCTGGTGCCCAGGCCCCTGAGCTCTGGTGCCAAGGCGGGTGGGCAGCACGCCTGGAATGTGCAGAAGGAGTCTGGATCTGGTGCCAGCCTGTGGCACGTGAGCGGGCTGGGGAGGCGGTCATGAGCACACTCTCATGTGTGTGTTTAGCCCAGGGGGGTGGTCAGTGAGGGGCCTGTGTGGGGCTGCTCAAGGAGGAACAGACAACTAGGACACAGAATGGTCCACCTGAATGTCTGCCAGAGACAGCTATATTACTTGGGGCCACCTGGCCAACTGATGCAAACACAAGCGTACGTGTGTTCCAGTGCCCGTAGCGGTAAAGAAGGGTGTACAGGTGGGAGTAAAGACTTCAGGTCAACGTGGTACACATCTTATATCTGTGTGTGCGTATAACCTGTGTCCTCTGCCTCAGTGTGAGTGCATGTGAGGGGGTGCACGTCCACGTTCACTCCGAGTGCAGGCGTCCTCCTGTGTGCACCCACGAACACGGGCACGAGTCCATGTAAAGGTGCAAGTGTAGGAGCCGCTTTTCAAACAAAGACCTTGGGCTGCACAGGAAAAAGATGAGATTGAAGAACCTAGAGTGTAGCAGATACTAGCCAGTCTACTGGGGGCTGTTACACTAACTGCGTGTCCATTCTGCCTAATACATAAATTACTAATGTAAATTAAAGGATAATTGAAGCCCTTTAGGCCCACATATTTGAATTATTTAGTAGGCAATCAGGAGTAGAAGAAAAAGGGAGGAAAAACTGAGTTTAACATTCAGAGGAAAAAGTGCCAACTCAGGGAAAGAAGGGGAGGATGGGCCTCCCACTGGCCCATCCTGCCCGGATGGGGGCGAGGGTGCATGGGCCCCCGGCAGAGCCCAGGGAGGGGAGTCCCAGTGGCTGGAGGACTTTTCTCTCTGGCTCTGTCAGTATTGCTTCACTCGCTCTTCTGCCCCCGCCCCCCGCTGCAGTCTCCCAGGGCACTCCTGCTCAGGAAGTGAACCTGCTTGGGAAGTGAACCTGAGGCCCGAGGCAGAGCTGCCTGCCTGGGCAGGGACGGTGCTGGGAGAGTCTGTCTTCGGCTCCTCAGAGATGTTGCCACAAGGAGATGAGTGCTGGACCAGGGGTCCAGGGGCCCCGGACAGGTTCCCAGGGTGAAGTCAGCATCTCCTTCTCTGAAATGTTACACGCCTGGCAACTTTGGGGTCGTCGAGTCCACCCCTCATTATACAGAGGAAGATGAACCCGTGCAGGAGGAGGGGAATCAGCAGCAAGATGAAGGCAGGTGTGGTGTTCGCGTCCTCTTTCCTCTCCCCAAGGACCTTAGAGGGGTCTCCTGGGAACAAGATCCCAATCACTGGGGAACCTTACTTTCCATGGTGCCAGACCCCGAGGCAAAGCAAATGAGGAAGCATCCCATTCCTGAGGCCCTGTCTGCTGTCTGCCACGTGTTGCCTGGTTTCTCATGGACTCCTGTGGCACAGAACTCCCAACCACGCACAGATTCCAATTTGGGGGCTGTGGTCACTGCTCACATCCTTGCCAGAACCTGGGGGCTAGAGACCAGAGGTGAGGAAGGCCCCGTCTCAGGTTCCTGAAACAGCTCTGCTGGACTGGGGAGTAGGTATCAGGTTAGCAGTGCAGAAGGTCAGATGCGGGGAGCTCACAGAGGGCGAGGCCACCAGATGACAGCCCTCAACGGGAGAGAAAGAAACAAGCCAGGCCTGTGGATTCACTTCCCCTCTCCAGCCTGTTACCAGGGTGGGGCAGTGGGAACTGCTGGAGGGGCTGGCCAGATGGAACATGGGCCCTGACCGTCTCTTCAGGCCCAGTTCCAAGGGCACCTGCTCCACGAAGCCCTCCACAAAGTGCTGGAGATGTCCACGCCACAGTCTGAGCAACTGCCACCTCCCTGTTCTCAGGCACCGTGAGTGCTTCTGAAGGAAGAACTGACTTTTACTACCCTCACTGTCTCAAGGAACCATTGCCAAACAGCTGGTGCTCAATAAATGTTTACTGATGAGCTTCCTGGACAGCCCTGCCGGGCCTGGACATGCCTCTGATGGACAATTAGGGCCATCGACGTTCTCGTTTAGTTTATGCTGGAATCTGGGGAAAGACGGGAGGCTGAGACGCTGCTGGCGCCGGCGTTCTCCAAGCAGTAAGGACATGATCAGACGGGTCCAGACGGCTGTGGGGTGGGTCCCTGGTCACACAGGGAACGGGCAAGAGAGTGCGGCTGACTCAATGCCAAGCGCTCCCTGCTGTGGGGAGCACAAGGAAACCAGAGCGGTAAGGAGCACTCCTCACGGGAGGCTTCTGGCTGGTTGGCTGCCGGCTGGCTTCCCCTCTCTGGGTCTGGGTTAATCTCATTAATCCTACAGAGAAAGACTCTGGCTTAGTCTCCCTCAGAGGGCGAGTGTGGGATCAAAGAACAGAGCGAGTAAAAAGGTCCTGACAAATTCAGAGTATTAGGATGACTATATTCATTCTTTCATCCTTCTCTCCTTCCTTCCATCCATCCATCCACTATCCCTCCCTCCCCTCTCCTCCCCTTTCCTCTCTCCATCCAGTCCCTCACCTAGTCATTCACCCACTGATTACTGATGAAGTACTTAATGTGTACCTACTTTGATACGAGACTTGGTCACCTTCTATAGCACTGAAGCTCAAAATGCCCACAGGGACATTTCCTGCCTCAGCCCCACCTCCCTCAGAGAGGGCTCCTCTCACCATCCTGGCCACCATCCCATTAGGACCTCCCCTTCCCCAGGGCTTGGAGAGCCAAAGCCATCCCTCCAGAAGGAAACTCTTGGGACCCTCTGACTCTGAGGTCTCCACCTTGTTAGGATCGCTCTACTCCCCTTATAATCTCAACATTAAAAGCCTGCTGTACTCCATCCCCAAAATCCCATCTTGTCCACAAAGGAACTCCCATCAGCTCTGTCCCTGCTTGAGAGGAATCCTTTGCCAACTGGCGGTCTCCTGCACTGGGATCTGATCTTTCCTTAACCTTCCAAAGGCAGGACTCTTGTTTCCCCAGCTAAGCCATCAGCTGCTGGAGTTCAAGGCCAAGCCAGGGTCTCAAGGCTCTCAGAACACATCTACTCTAAGCCAGGTGTACATGCCTGCCACAAGCCTTTGCTGAGAGAGGGCATAAACACTGGACATGTGCAGAGTTTGACAGTTTAGGGAGCAGTCACAGCCCCAGGCTCCTCAGGTGACCTAAGAAATTAGCAGAGCTGATATTATCTGCTCTGTTTTCATAGGAGGCAGGACCACATACTAGGTAAGGCAGGGACAGGAGAACACAGACTCTGTGGCACCCCATCTGAAAGCCCAGATCTCCCAGGGAGAAGTGGGCCAGAACAAGCCCTAGGGGACAGCTGGGGGCAGGGCAGGGACTAAGAACTCAAGAAGTAGATGATAGGGCTGGCCCAAATCTCTTTACCATAATGGGCAGCCAGGCTGGCATGGCACTTAGCCTGCTGCCCTACAGTCTGCCAGGGGTGGCATTCTTAGGATGTATCCACCCCTCAATTCCTACCACTAGCTGGGCTGCCTCTTCCCCCAGCCCACTCAGGCTCCAACCTCTAGGGCTCAGGGCCTCCAATCTGCACCACCAGATCCTATCTGGGTTTTGCTAAGCAGGGTCTGATGGCAGGGCCTTCCACCTCCGCCTCCTACCCCCTGAGTCAGCCCCCATTATCTCCACGACAAGGCACAGCTGTCCCAGACCAGCACTTCTCAAAACTGAGGTAGGCATGAATCACTGGGGGCTCCTACAGAAATACTGACTCTGACGCAGGAGGTCTGGGGTAGGACTGAGACTTTACATTTCCAACAAGGTGCTGGGTGAGGCTGGTCTGGGGACCACACTTTGAGAAGCAAAACTCTAAGGGCTTCTCTGTTCTGCACTCCAGCTCCACCCCCTCTTCAAGAACATCCAGCTCCAGCTTCCCAGAGAGCCAGTGTCATAGAGAGAGGACATGTCATACAGAATAAAAGGAAATCTTTTCAAAAGTGGTCCCAAGGGTGGGGGGAGTGGAGGTCAGAGAGAAGAGAGCCAGGGGACAATAGTGAATAGACTTGGGATTATTTCCTGAACTCTGACTCCTCGTGGGAACGAGGTTATGAAAAGCTTTTCTTAAAGTGGTTATTATTTAGTGGGCTGTCCAAAATAAACACACACATGCACAGCTCGAAGCCAGGCAGGAAGTGAGAAACATCTGGGAGACATCTGTCTGCTGGAAAACTGGGAAGCAAGTTGGGGAGGGCCGGACACAGCAGGAGGTGGTCTGTGTGCCACAACCGCCCTTGGATATACACTGCCACGCCAGCATGCATTTCGCCCACTGGCACAGCTGGAAACACACAGACAGACATACACGCACGCACGCACACCCGTGCGTGCAGGCAGTCCCGTGACCTGGCAGGATCCCTGCTCACAGTGGGCTGGGGAACGCCGGTTCTCGGAAGCGGACATCCTTGCTGTCAGCATCCGCCTGTCCTCCTCCCTCTTCTCCTTCTCTTGGATGTTATAATATTTATGGTCTGCCTCTCTGAATACGTAAGCTGAGTGTTTTCCTTCCACCCGCTCCCTGGTTGTCCTACAAAAGGCGCTGCGGGAGGTAGAACAGGCCCTGGAACAGGTGACAAGAGAGCCGGGGGGCCCTCTGGTCCGACCCAAGCAGGGGCCGGACTCAGGGCAAGTCCTGAAGGAGGCTCCTCCAGGCCTCGAGAGTTTCCTCCAAAAAACAAGATGTGATTCTCCTGCCTGGCTCACTGGAGGGAGAACACTCATCTAACTGATTTACTGCAAGACTTTCAGTGTCAGAAAACTCCTGGGTGGCTGCTTGTCAGGTGTCATTTATGAAATTAGGATTCAATCTTCAGTATCCAGGCTTAGGGTGTAGCCAGAAAGCCTGACTTGGTTCCAGGACAGGGAGCTACCCTCTCGCTGCAGGTTTTGGCCCAGGCTGCAGAGACCTACTGGCTGCACTCTGTGAAAGCTGGGGCTCAGGAACTCCTGATGACTGGACACTGGGGTGTTCTTTACCATTTCTGTACAGGGAGTGATGTGGGAAGGAAACTTGGATGGCAGGGACCTTGCACAATGCAGTTCTGTGTCCCCAAAGATGCCTGGTATAATCATAGCCACAGCAGAAGAGGTGCAGGGTAAATAAATGCAGAGCCCTGAGCTTGGGAAAAGGGCACAGACTCTGGAGACAGACACACCCAGGAGATTCCGGTGCTGTCCCACACTGGCTGTGCCACTTTGGGCAAGTTGCTTCACTCTCTGGGTCTCCGTGCCCTCAACTACAAAATGGGAAGAACAAGGCTGTGCTCCAAAGGTTATGAGGACATGTCAGGCCCTTCACCCAGTTCCCCCAGTGCCTTGTCCGGTGCTTGGTTAACATAACAGTTACTAATACAAGGCACAGAAGAGATTTTAAGAGTGGCTGCCATCAAAGGTGGTCACCATGGCTGTGGCTGTTACGTTCTGCTACGTTGCAGAGGGCCTTGAAAGAAGCAGAGAGCCTTCCAGCCCGCTGCACCCCGACCCCTAACCCTCTGGTCCACCTGGCTTGGCCACTCAGGTGGGAGGGGCTGGGGAACGGGCTGCGAGGAGCCCCTCTGGGAAGCACGGAAGGGGACTGACCCTGGCCAACTGCCCACACTGTACTGGACACACAATAGGTGGCATCTTTCCAGAACCTTCAGAGCTGTGCTATCCAACACAGTTTTCACTAGCCACACATGGCGGTTTAATCTTTAATGAATTAAAATGAAATATTCAGTCCCTTAGTTGTACAGCCATATTTCCACCCCTTGATAGGTGCATGCAGCAGTGCTACCACATTCGACAGCACGGGGAGGGAGCACCCCACCCCCACGGGAAGTTCCACTGAAGAGCACTGCTCTGGAGCAGGGTGTGGTGGCCCGCTGCACAGACAGGGACTGAACACGAAGTCCGGGCTCTTTCTGCTTGGCCCTGAAGCTGGTCCCCCAGACTCTTTGGTGGAAGGCTGAGTCCTATCGGCTGCTCTGATGCTGGCAGGCCAAGCCCGAGACAGAATGGGTGGCCCACCCAGCTGGCTCTCCATCACCCAGGCCTCACTGCGGTGCCTCCTAGGCATGTGTGTGAGATTCCAGGAGCCCCTGACAAAGAACAAATCCAGGGTGTGCAGGGAACAGATGTGGCAGCGAGTACCCCTGGCCTGCCAGGCTAGAGCCCCAACCTCCTGCAGGGGCAGCTGGGTCTCAGAATGGCAGATGCGTCATGTCCCAGATGCAAAGCATTCCTTCTGGAAGTCTGGTGCTCATATGCACTGTGTCTGTCCCTCTCAGAGGGTTGCAGAGGCAGACGGTAGTCCCTCTGCACTCACCCCTGCCCCCCAGGTAGAAGAGGGTCGTCCTGACCTGATGCTGGAGGAACCAGACGAAGAAGGCACTGACTGCCCACACAGGTGCCAGTGCGATCTCTCCTCTCCCTCAGTGGGCTCCCCTCTTCTGGCTGAACCAGCTCGGGGACCTCTCAGCAGCTCCCTGGAATCTCCCCCCTCTCTGGCCTTGCCATTTGGGGCCCTAGCCTCAGCTCCCTCACCTGCACAAAGGAGATCATCTCGCCCGTGGCAGGGCCAGGGAAGCTCACGTGTGTCAGCGCAGCCAGATATATGGTTGAGGGACGCCACACGGGAAGTGGGGTAGAGGGAAGGCCCACGGCGAACTGGCTGACAGCCCTTGTACCCCCGCCCACAGTGCTGAGGTTAGCTGAGGAAGAAGGGCCGCAGACCCCCAGTAAAGCAGATCACCACACGGGCCTCTGCACCCTCAGAGCACCGAGCCACGCGCAAGCATTTTACTGGGAGCCAGGGATGCCGGGTAATTCTCGTCTCCTCACTTCGCAGCCCCAGGCCAGCCCCACATCCTGTCTCAGCTGTAATCTCACCAGAGGTGATGTACCGGACAAGAGGGCAGTGGCCCCGGCTGTTATTACGCCCATTGTTAGAGGTTTATGATTAAGATTAACCTGGCTTTCACCCATTCAAATAGCCCAGGAAACACCATTATGATTTGCATCCCTGGGTGGCACTTAGGAGGCTGCGGGCCTCAACTCGGGCAATGGTAACAGGAGGCTCCCTCTAGCTCGGCAAGCCTGTGATTTAAAGATAGGGATCTCCTGGTGAGGTGCCAGGCCAAGGACACATCGGGCCTCTGTCTCAGTTCCAGTTACTTCTGTTGTTGTTCAAGTCCGGCCCCTGCTCCCAGGGGCAAAGCAGGATATTCCTGATATCTCTCCTCCCCCCTTGCTCTCAGACAACACCGGGCTACCTGGTCAATGCTCAGCATCGGGGAGGACAGCTAAGCCATTCCCAAGGGCAGCTCTTGACCCTCAGACTCACAGGCTCACTATGGCCTCTGGCTTGTTCCCTGGGCAGACCGGGGCCACTGGAGCCAGCACTAACCTTGGACACAGCCAGACACCAGGTTCCACGATGCAAGCCAGTTCTGCAGTACACACGTGGGCTACCTGAGGAGGCCTCCAAATGCCTTTGCAGCAAGTTGGGGCTCTGTTTAGGACACCTGTGTGTGTGTGTGGCGGGGGGCTCTTCTCTGGCCAGTTACGGTCTCTCTAGGGAGCCCTTTGGGCATCTGTAACCCACCAGGCTTCTCAGGGAGGCCTGGGCAACTTCTCCTCTAGCTGAAGTCAATCCCAGCTAACCAAGCCTCGAGATGCAGGCTCCAAGAGCCGGAGAAGGCAGCCAGGCGTGACAGTGGGAACACTAGTGGAGCAGTGACTCCGCGTGTGGGGTCTGCAGCGCGCTGCCAGGGTGCGCAAAGCCCAGCTGGTCACTTGGCTTGTCTAGAAGGTGGGGACAGAGTTCTGCCTCCGGAGGCTTCAGGACTAGTGCAGTCGACACAAGGGGAGTGTGTAAGTGGAGACTACCACGATGACGGACTCTAAGAAACATCAAGTCTAAAGTAAAAAGAACCATAGACTCGTGGACTCAGATGAAAGGACGCTTAGTGGGCTTCCCCAAACTCCCCTGCAGACAAGCAATCCCACCAAAGTCTTCGTCGGCCCTTGGAGACTAAGTAGCAAGGAGCCCGCCTCCTTTTACTTTTAAGGGCCATCAAAGGAAACTTCTGGTTTCTCAGGTCATAGGTGTTCTTGGCCAGGTGGAAGGGTGGCCAGAAATATCCAATATACTTCTGCTTTTCCCTGCCCCCATCCTTCTTCTGGTCTGTTAGCAATGAGATGGCATGGCGGAGGGAAGTGGGGGCGGAGCACGGAAGGGTAAACGGAGGGTGTCTGTCTGATTCAGAAAGGAGGCCAATGTCCGATAGGCAGGCGGAAGTTGTTGCTGCTGGCCTCTGCTTGGCTGTGACCCTTACAGGAAGCAACTGTGTGGGCCCCTGGGGAGGCCAGAGCCTGAAAGAGCAGAAGGTGGATGAGGCCTGCCAGGCTCGCTACCTACGTCCACCCTGCTGGCCCTGTGCCCATTCTTGAGCCTACCAGAGGTAGGCCACACGTGTCACTTCCACAGCTGGGCCCACTGGTTCTTGGGGATGGTGCCCACGGCCTGAGAGCTTTGCTTCCTCCCAGGAGAGGAGGGTTATCAGGGCCCAGGAGGTTCCATGAGCAGAGGAACTACAGCATCCTTCGCGGCAGCAGCTGGTCTGGGGCCAGCGGGTAGAAGGCAGAGGAGGCACAGTTGGGCTTGATACCAACTGCCGTCCAAGTCGTCCAAAAGTGAAGCAAGCCACAGGGCAAGTGGGTGGGAGTGCCACTTGGGGGTGGGGAGCAGGGCTCGGCACGTGAGAGGTGCGGTTCACAATGTCTGGGGCTCTGGCGGGGGAGAGCTTCTAGGGGGTAGGAGAGACCTTGGGGCAGGAGGTAAGGACAAGGAGGGGAGGCCAGCTCAGCTGGGCTGGCATCGAATGTGTTTAAAGCTTCCACAGCCTAGTCACCTGCCTCCAGGCACCCCACGTACGGCACCTATTTATGTCTCCACAAGCCCAAGGCCAGTCTCCTCCATGGGACGGGCAGCTCCCTGGGAACAGGCCCTGCAGTTTTTGTTGTTAATCCTCACCTGATCATATATCCACTGATCATCTTAGAAGGAGGAAGGAAGAGGGAGAAACATCGATGTGAAGAAACATCAACTGGTTGCCTCCCACACCCCAAGTATGTGCCCTGACCGGGAATCAAACCCGCAACCTTTTGTTGCACAGGACGACGCTCCAACCGACTGAGTCACCCTGCTGGGGCAGGCCTGCAGTTTACATGTACAGGGTGCACACGGAGAAACAGGAGGGAGCCCCATGACGCTGACCTGTGAAATCTAGACTTCAGGCTTACCCGAGAATCCTGTGGCACCGGACACCCAGGAGCCTAGGGCCCACTGCCCACCTGGGGCACACCTGCTCCTACACTGCCGAGCAGAGAACACTAGTGGGCGTGTGCTCCCGGACAGGGTCTAGGCCAGGAGTGGGTCTGCCGCCAATGATGTGTGGGCTCTTGATTTCGTGTAGGAGAGATTTCGCAACACAAGCCCAGGTGATTCCGGGAGTGTGCTTATCAGAGCTGGGGCAATGCAACAAGGACGGCTGAAGGTGGAAGAAGCAACAGGGGAGAGAAAGTCAGAGAAAAGGGGGGCCTCGGAGACAGGATCGGGGGTAAGCCCGGGACAAGCTGCCATTGCCCACTGCTTCCTCGGTTGCAAGTCTCATGGGGTCCCGTAGAGTTCAGGAGAAAAACAGCAGGGTCACAAGGTGTGGGTGTGCTCTTTGTCCTTGGTCTCGAGGCTTTTTCTCTGTCTTTGGCCTGCGGAACCCTAGGGGAGGCCTCAGCAGGGAGGATTCTTAACAGAATATTCCTTCGCTTTTCAGGTGTGTCCTTCAATATGCTGATTCATCAAAATGTACACATATTGGGTCAGAGGTTATTTTCTGGTTAGTTTCACTTCCAAAGAATGTCATCAAGAATGTCGTTGAAGAGGGAGCAGGACCTGGGCCATTCTGTCCCGGGAAGGTCTGGAATGTGCACACCATTTGCTCTTAAGTGTCCTTGGTTAGGGAAGATAAGACCCTGGGATTCCTTAGCTGACTGTAAATTGCTCAAATTGTTTGGCCTCCTTTAATTATTTTGTCTCTGTTCCCCTTGCTGTGCGTGTCTAGAAATTTTCCTAGCTTCTTACTATCCTGCCTCTGGAAGAGTTGGCGGTCTCGGCTGGGCCCTGTCCAGCTCAGCGCCAAATGCTAACCTCGGCATTGGGAGGGGCGTGCACAACTGAGCACTTCTCCGGGACCCTCCAACTCACCCCCAGGCCTCCCATGAGGCGGGACCTACTAGTGAGGGCGAAATGGGCAGAGAGGTGCAGGGACTCGCTCAGCGACATGTGGGGGGCTCCTAACTGCTCAGTAGGGTAGGGAACCACAGCCTGCTACCCAGGCGTCCCTTGTCCCACCCACCCCACAAATGAGATGACTACCGTCAGTCCCTCAGCCATCAGTTCCACTCATCCGCTGCGCCTGGGCCCCCTGCTGCTTTGGGGACTCCACCCCCACTATAAGGCACTCCTGGGGGAGGAGTCACTGTCAACCTTGCCTTATGGAAGACCCTTCCTCTTCCCAAGGCTGATGCAAAACAAAACCAACCCACTAGCCCCAGAGTCATTCACCTGTAAACCCCAGCTGGCCAGGTGTTTGTAGGGTGGGGGTGGGGGTGGTAACACGGCCTCTCCTGGGTCACAGGCACCAGCAGCAGAGGATGGGTTTTGGGTAGCTAGAGGACAGGCCACTCAAACCTGAACCCAGCCCCTCGCCCACCGTGCACGATCCAGGGCAGCTCAAGGGCAGAGAAATAAGCAAGGAGTTATCAGGCCTCGCTTTCTAAGTGGGAGCCGGAGGGCAGCACACAGGAGAGGGCAGCGCACAGGACAGCGCAGATGCAGCGGGGAGGGGAATGCACGGCACCGCGCTGGGCCCTCGTGCACCTGGCAAATGGGGGGGACCTGGGGGACATCTGTGAGTGTGGGCAGTAAAGCCTGGGTCATGGGAAGCCTCATGAATACCTGTCCCAGGGCTGGCCCTGACCAAGCCTGCCCACCGGTGTCTCGGGCCGTGCCCCTGGCTTTGGTAGCCACCGGTTCTCTCTAGAGGGGTTGACCCGAGCTCTCCACACAACCCCTTCCTGGGGCTCAGATTGTAGGGAAACGTATTTTCATTAGGAAGCAGGTTTTCCATGGCAGGCAGGGGTGGGGGGCACACCGGGAAGGCTTATTTTTAATGATCAGAGTCCTGTTTATTTAGTTTCTGAATGTCCCCTGGATTTCTGCCTAAGGGAGTTACAGGCAGTCGGGCCATTTGTGGTGAAGTTAATGAGGCGACGCAGTAGAAACCACCTTCTCTACGGCCCCACGGTGGGAAGACAGAGGGGCCCCTCCATACCCAATTACCTGCCCTACAGGGGCCTCCCCCCACCTTCCTCATCCTGCCCAGCTCAGGTTGCCCTCCCTCCTCCCTGATCCCACCCCACTCACCACAAACGAGGGAAATGGACTGGCTGGTGTTTTATTTTTACTAGCCTTAAGGTAAGCATTAAACGTTTTTAAGATGGAAAAAAAAAGAACTCAAGGAGCCCTAGGAAAGACCATTCCCGCCCCCAATAAGCTGTCCCTTCCGGACCCTTTAGACACGGGCTGTGCAGGCAGGGGAGACGCAAACTTGACCTCACACCCACTCCTCGCCAGGCCAAGTGCTACTCGCGTGCGTAGTCAGAGCTCACATCGAGTCCTTACTCCTCTTGCCCTCACTTTACAGACGAGGGAGTTGGGGCCTGGAGAGGTGGAATGTGACCCAAGTTCATGGTCAGTAAGAGGCGGAATGGAGGGTTGAACCTGGGCTACCAGACTCCAGACCACCGAACCACTGAGCGAACCACTGAGCGACAATCTCCTCTCTGCATAATCTCATTTAAACTTCACGCTGAATGACATTACGGGGGGTTATGGGGGAACGCTGCTATTCACTCCATTTTGAGGCCGAACAGAAATCTCAGCTGGGCTAACTACTTTGTCCAAAGACACACGACTAAGGACTGGGAAGGGAGTATCTGAACTCCTCCTGTTGCCAAGAACTTGTCTACAGAGCGTGAGCGTCGGTGACGGAGAGAGAGGGAGCCTTGTGGGGTGTGTTCATAAACCTCCACAGCTCACCAGCCCCCAAGTTCAGGTACCGGTTCCCCAGCCTCTGCCCTCCGTACCCAGCCTTGGCTTCTAGCTGTCCTCCACCCCAGTCAGGCCCAGTGTGCTCACCCACCTCCACTTCTCACCCCCACGTCCCCAGTCCTGCCCACACTCTCTGGGAAGCTTCCCTCCATCCCAACCTTGGAGACCCCTCTTCCTCTGAGCCAGACAAAACGTTGAGCTCTTTCTTCACAGGCACCCATCCCCTCTCTCTAAACGCAACTCTGTGAGCTCCTTGGAGGCAAGTTCCAGGCCCCTGTAGGCTAGGCACAGAGAAGGGAATCAGAAATGATGGGGGTTTCGCTGTTCTGGTGGTATGAATCCAGCCCACACCAGGTCCTCACCACTCTCCAGAAATCAGGGGCAGACCCCCTCTAATGTCTGTGTGAAGCCTCTGCTGGCTTTCAAAGAGCTCCAGGGACCCCCTGAGCCTGTGCCTTCCCACCCATCCCCCCTTCCAAAGGGGGAGCTCGGCAGACTTGTTTTGCATCAGCAAACCAAGGCACAGCTAATGGTGAGTGGGAGGGAGCAGGAGTGACTGGTGGGTTAGAATGGGGGCTTAGGCAGACAGAGCCCAGCACCCACTAGTGAGGAGGCCACTGCCCCTGAGGGTGGGGTGGGAGAGCCCTAGGCCCAGCTCCGAGGAGCTCCGAGAAACACTTTATGACTTTCTAAGTGGGCGCTCTGCTGACAGTTTAACGGCCAGCTCCCGCCAGCCCCAGGCTTCATATTTACGAGCTGAAGGCTCAGAGGGGGAGACTCAGGAATCCAGCCCACACCACCAGATCCTCAGCCCTCTGGCTCCAGGGCCAGGAAGCCATAAAAAATGATCTTGCATTGCTTCCCTTCCCCCAAATGGTTTTAGGGAGGGGGAGGAGATGGAGGGTGGAGGTTGGGGGCAGGGGCTTCTTCAAAGGGGGCAGGAGCAAATACACAGGAGGGAAATGGCAGACCCCTCAGCCCCCTGCCACTCCACTGCCCAGGCTCCTGCAGCAGGATTCCTTAACAGCTGCAGGCACCGTATTTATAAGGCACCCACTCCAAGCCAGGGTATCAAGTCCAACATTGCACATGAGCTTCGCAACACTGGGGAGTTTGACGACATTTGGGAAGGTGGTGTCTGTGGGCTCAGGTATCAGCAGATGGCCCTCTTCCCTCATTCCATACCAAGATAAAGTTGTATGTTCTTATTCCATACAAGCGTCTCTCCAGTTTATAGCTTAAGAGTTTAAGGCCCAGAGAGGGAAAGGAATTTACCCAAGGTCACACAGCATGCTGGGGTAAAGCATGAACCTGAATCTAGCGACCCTCCAACGCCCAGTGGGGTGGGGACCACGATGCAGACTCCTGATCCCTGGAAGGCAGAAGAGCATCTGACCTGCTGGTGGGAGAGAGGGACCGGATGCCCCTTACGTTGGTCCAGTCTTCCCGTGTGTATGTTGCCTCAGTGTGACCAGATGCCGCCTGGGGACAGCCCTGGCACTCCGAGGCTGCGGTTCTAGCACGGTACCAGGTCCTAGGCCCAAGCGGTGAGGAATTACCTCTCCTTTTCAGGCTGAGGCTATGCCAACCCTGGCCAGGCACTGAGACCAGTCCCCAGAGCTCAAGGCTGGGCTCTGGGAGCCTCCTAGCACCCTCCCTCCCCTGTCCCTAAGTGTCCTCAGCCTCTGTCTGGCCTAGGAAGGGCCAGCGTCTCCCACAGGATGTGGCCGTCTGGCTGGCTTCTGCCTCAACCACATCCCCCACTGGGCATAGTCCAGGTCCAAGGCTGAGGAACGCTGACCACGGAAGTGACCCCACCCCGTCCCCTTCACAGACCCCAGACCACATGCCTCTTCTCCCCACTAAGTGGGTCAGTTTACCAGGGAAACCAGTCTTCAGCTTTCTGCTATGCTGGGGGCTCAGGCTACAGTGGGGGCTTAGGAAATGGCCCTCAAGCCCTTAGATGGGGGAGGGGAGCTAGCAGGGCTTGTTGGTGGCTGTAGGCCTCCCATCCAGCCCCATCCCCCTTCTCTGTGGTATGGACCCCTCTCTGGTGGCCCCTAGTGAGGGGCTGTCTGTAGATAATCAGGGAACAGATTCGGAAAGAAGGAGGGAAAAAGGCACTCAGGCGCCAGACAGGATCCTTATCTTCTGGGGTGGAATGTCAGAGGCAGAAGTCCTGCAACAGAGCCCCGCGTCTGCGGCGGGGGTGGGGGGGGGGACCGCCCTGGGCAGTGCTGGGGAGGGAGGGGGACAGGATGGCCTGTTCTGGATCAGTGGGGCCCAGGATGACTCTGGCCTGCCCAGGAGGGTGTCTAGATACCAAATCTTCCCCTCCTCAGTCCCTCAGGCTCCACACGTTCACACTGGCCCTAAGAACCTCCACAAAATAACAGGGGAGGAGGGACAGAGGTCAGCCCAGACTCTGGCCATTGTCCCTGACGGGTGTTCCTCCAGCACTCACCTGTGGAATGGGAATGAAAACCCCCACGGCCTCTTGCCCAGAACTACTCCCGGAGTAGAATCCACAAGGGCCACCCAGAGGGAGGGGCAGGGCTCTAGCTGGTTAGCTGGTGCTCCGAGCCCCCCACACGGGGAGGCCTCCCTGCTGGTTCTTACCCAGTTCGGGAACTCCACTTCCTGGACTGCCCCATCCTGACTTCCAGTGAAACCCCCCAACACGGCAGTGGTACCTTTCGCAGAGTAGAGAGGAGGGCAGGCTTCCTGATGGGGCACTGCTGACCCAGGGCGGCCCATAAACCAAGAGCAGGGCCAGGGGGCTTTGATCCCCTGGACTGGATTTCCTTGGGGTAGGGATTATCCCCAAGATGAGGGGTGGTCTCCGTGGGCCAGCAAAGGCCCTGGAGGAGGGTACTGGCAGTTGGGTTAAGGGCACAGGTACGAGCTGAGGGTTCAAATCTAGGCTCTGCCACCTCCCAGCTGTGTGACCCTGGGCAGGTGTCCCCACCCCCTCTCCCAGGGCCTCAGTTTCCTCTTCTGTAACATGAAGGATCTGTCTTGCCAGCTCTAACATTCTGTGACTTCATGCTTGACCTGACAGTTGGGCCTCTGCCCTTGAGACTGGAAACACTCATGCATGCATCGAAGAAACATCAAACTAAATGTGACCCATGCATCCTGGAGCACTCTGGGGCCACCTGTGCGCATCCCGGGTCCTAATTTCCTGGTGGCCTCAGTCAGAAACAGAGTACACAGCCTCCTGCTGGAGCTGGGCTAATTCATGTCCCAAGGACAGGCCAGAGGAAATGGCAATGAGTACCTGACAAAGACAGAGGGAATTCTGGGGATAAAGGCATGCTCCCCTGTGCCACCTGGGGAGGGCAGCCTGTCCCGCAGCTGTCCTCTGAAGGGACTAGTCCTCAATAGCCGCTGTGGCACCTGGGTGGGGGTGGGGGGAGGCAGGCTGCAGAGCTGTGGCAGAACTGAAGCCAGTCTAGGACAGCGCTGGCTCGATTTTGGAGCTGGAGTGAGTGATGGATGGGGGATGGGGCGGGGGGAGCAGGAGGAGGAGGCACAAAGGCACGGCCAGTGGGAGGGGCCCCAGCACTTTCCAGGCTGTTATTCTGGGCAACTTTTTATTTATTCAGAGGCTGGGGATGTGGCTCAGCGTTTGTCGGCTCAGTGTTTATTACAAGCCCATCGGCCCTGGACTGCGGACCCTGTGACGGGGCTGCCGCAGACCCTCTTCCCTTGCACCCTGGCTGCCATTTGAAACCCTCCAGGGAGGAGCTGAAGGGAGTACCTTCCTGAAACACCACCTAATCCAACTCCTTGGCTTACCTTTGGGGAAACTGAGGCCCACAGAGAGAAGCAGCCTAGCTCAAGGTAACAAAGCACTCTGGTATTTCATCCTTGACCTCTTGGCTTTCAGGGCACCACAAGAGACAAATGCCACTGGATTAAAAATACTGCAGACCATATTTGAGAGCCAAGACAGTGACCCAACCTCCAGTCCCCCACCAGGTAAAGGCAGAGTCAACAGAAATCTTGGCACAAGGTCACAGCTCGGCCGCGGCAGTCTTTTACAAGGCACTCAAATTCCCAAGAGCCTCAGTTTCTGCCTCTGCACGAACAAGGAAGCGCTTACCCACGCATGCCACAGAGTAGTGGGGAGACTGCATGAAAAGACCCCGTAACCGTGAAGTCCTGGACAAGTGGAATGTATTTATTACTTTAGAGGCTTCATGGTCTGGGGGGGCAAGGGAATAAGGCAGAATGGTCATGGGGGGAGTGGTATCTGTCCACGACCACCAAATCCCTTCCTTGTCACGGCCTCCAAGGCAAGGCAGGAGGCATCTAGCAGATCAACAGCAAGAGCGTGGTCTTAACCAACCGGAGTCATGGAAATGACCCAGCGCAGTACTGGGTGCCAGTTGGCAGAGCGGGCGGTGACATCACACTCCCACCCAGCTCCAAGCCTTCCAGCAGCTGTGAGGTCATCTGGGAGAGCGGTGGCACCTCCCCCACCAGCCACGTGCTGAGCCAAGAGGAACATGGCACTGCCAGGGCCGGGTGCCAGCTCAGATTCCACGGCTTCCTCCCGCACACACACCCTCTGCCACTGCTCCTCCTGCAGCCCCCCAATTGCGTCTCCGAGCATTTCCCCCATAAACACAAGATGACTGTTCTCATATAACACATAAGCTGCGGTGTGAACTTCTGGTAAATGAAGATTTTATTTAAAACTGTGTGCTATCAAGGGAAAGGGAGAGACAGACTCCAACAGAACTTGGTCATCTTGCCAGGAAAAGGAGGTACAGGGGCTGTGGGGAGAGCCACCAGCCCCTCCTGGGATGTCACTGGAGAGGGGCCGCAGGGACCTGGACAACCCTCCCAACTCATCTGTGAGGGTCAACCAGGGCATCGCTCCATCTGCGCAGCAGGGTAGGGAAAAGAGCCGACCCCTCTTGGAGGTTTGGGTTTGCCATGGGGAAATAACAGTGCCTTAACCTTGCAGGGCTTTCCAAGAACAGCAGAACTTTGGACCAGAGAGGCCTTGGAGATGATTCCAGTCCTGGGGCCCCTCTACCTCAGCAGCACAACACAACCACCCGGGCTGCTGCTAAAGCTCCCAGTGCTCAGGGCAGACTCTAAAACCAAGGAGTCAGAATCCCTGGTGGAACGGAGGCAGAGGTGATCCCAGTTCGGCTAAAGCTGAGAACCCGAGCTTGTCTCTCTTGAACAAGAAGAGGTGCGCATCTGAGTCACCCGGAGCGCTTTGTCCAGGCTCAGGTGCCCAGACTGTCTAAACCAGAACCCGCAGGGGTGAAAGCCAGGCATGTCAGTCTTGAAATAATTCTGGGAGGTCCTCATGGACAGCCCTGACTGTTCGCTCTCGGAGCCCCTGCACATGAAGACCCGCCGTGTGCCAGGAGGCACTGCTCTGGGCACTGAGGGTGCCGTACTGAGTGAGCGCCACGGCCCAGCACTCATGGAGCTTACATGCTGGTGGGCTGACAGACAATAAACTCGCAAGTACGTATGTATGCAAATAATAGTTCTGGGTGGTAATAGTGCTAAAAGAAAGGCAAAAGAGGTGCCCCGCCTGGTGTGGCTCGGTGAACTGAGCACCGATCTGCAAACCAAAGGGTTGCTGGTTCGATTCCCTGTTGGGGCACCTGACTGGGCTGGGGATGAGGCATGGAGATCTCAGAGGGCTCTCTGAGGAAGGGACTGCTGAGCCCGGTGACAGGAAGGAGCCAGCCACACCAAGTGGGAGGAACCCTGGGCACACAGCCCTGTTTACTGACATGGGTTGGCTGATGTGGGAGCTGCGGAACCCACACTCTGGTCAACCCTCTGTTTACAGGGTCCCAGCTAGACAGGAAATTCGGGGAGGATACCAATGGCAGTGGTGACACAGCTGCTTGTCCGGCACTCAGGAACTTTTACAGGCGCTGGGCTAAGGGGAGTTCAGAGAACGTACAGTTCAAAGCTGCCAGGGACCTGAGCTCACTAGTCCAACCCCCTCAGTTAACAGACGGGGAACCTGAGGCTCGCGGCGAGGCAAGGATGTGCTTTGGTGAGGCATCTCATCTTGGAGAGGGCTGGATAGGACGAGGACTCCACTATGGAGCCTGCTTACTCTGCTCATGCCCTTCCGCCTACTCTAGTCCCTCCCCACATACCCTGCTGGGTTTTGTTCTCTGTATAAACGACCTGTGCTCTCCAGCCCAAGTACGAGCCCGGGTCACACCCAGGGAACTCTCTGAGGTGGGGGAGGTCCACAATCTCTCTGAGGGTGGGAGGTCCTCCCTCCCACACCAGGAAGCCCATCAAAGGCCAGACAGAACGGTGCCAGATAAGGCTTTGGAATTTGGAATTTAATGGGATCTGGAATTTCCCTTCTGGGGAAGGCAGGTCCCAGCTGTCCACCCACGATGAACATAAAGCGACATGTGTGATATGCTCTGGGGAGGGGACGGGTGGCCTGGGTACCCAGGGTCAGAGGCCAAATCTAGCAGGGAGGGCACAGTTGGCAGAGAGAAGGTAGCTGGCTGACTCTGGAACATCCCTGCCCAGGAGAGGCAAGCTGCGGCGCTCGGTCACTCTGTGGACAGACAACTGAAAGTGGTCACTGGCTTGCTCTTGCTCAACCCCGATTTCTGCCTCTGAGGGCAGAGCAGCCAGGAGGCCTAGAGGCCTGGGGCTATGTGTTCTAGGGTTAGAAGTTCCCTGGCTACAGAGTCGAGATCATTTCCTGTTCAGCAAATAGGTGGACACTTGCCCTCTCTGACCAATCAGAGCTGAAGCCCTGACTGTTCCTCCCAATCTCCTGCTGCGTTTGCTGGAGGTGAATAAAACCTGGAGGCAAGACAGGGTGCCCTGCAAGGACACTAGAATAGTCTAAAATGCTTCATCTCTTAATCTTTCTCAGCCACCCAAGAGCAGAGAGGCGCTGGCAGGGTGGAAAATCAGGCAGCCACAAAGCATGTTCGGAGGTAACTTTGGCAGGTCACCCCATTCGTAAAAAGGGTGTGAAAACACTACCCCTGGTGACCTCCTGGGCTTGCTGAGATGCTTAGATTCACACGTGAAGACGCTTTTTGCACGAAGTGCTCCACACCTGTGAGCAACAAGCACCACCCTGACTTTGGGGGGCAGGAAGCCAGAAATGGTGCGGGGCTGATGCTCATGACTGGCTCTCACCCAAGCGAAGGGGTCCTCGGGCCCCCAGGTGCCCCTTCCTAGGGCCTGTAGGCTGTATGGAGTTTCTGAGAAGCTCTGAGGACTGCACTTCCTCTCCCCCATCAGCACTACGATTCCCTGGAAGGAGCCTTGGAGAGTCCAGGGCAGTGAGATGGACACGCCCAAGCACCTGGGGACTTCTGTTCAGCCTACACTTCAGCAGTGATCAGGGTCCCCAGGGGCTAGGGTGAGGGCTCTGGTCCAGTGGGCTGGGATGGGGTGGTGGGGCGGACGGCTTTCCAGTGGCCCCTCTCCCTGGAGAGGCCAGACCCTCAGCTGGCCCTGCCCTTTCCACACTTGCAAATTGAACAGGACTCAGCGTGTGTGGGGGAGGGGAAGACTCTGTTAGGGGTGTAATAAACAACTTATTGACTGGTAAGCAGAGTCAGGGCTTGGAACATGACCTTCCAGAACATGTCTTGCCCAGCCCTGCCTCCCCACCTCTCTGCAGGCTGAGGTCTAGCTCTGCCCCTTCCCCCAGACCAGTCTGACCTACAGGGGCAAGAGGCATGCAGACAAGGCCCTGCAGGGCTCCGAGGTGGCCCTGCAGCTGCCAATGATCCTTCCCATGCACCCATGTGAGCGTACACCCTCTGGGACCCATGCTCAAAATGGCACAGGCCAGGGAAAAAGAGGCTGACTGATTCTGGCTGTAACAGGCCTGTGGGAAAAACCCAGTTCTGTCCATCAGTCAACAGCTCTTCATTGAGACCGGAATCACATTGTTGGGAGACCCTGCACTTTACAAAGCAGCTCCAGGTTCTCCTGTTCTCCCACCATGCAGTTATTCCACAAGTCACCACAGAGCAGCCAGCACTCACCGGGACATCCAGGGAGGCACAGAGCTGGGAAGACCGGGTCCCAGCCCTGGGGAGCGGATGCTGATGGGCTCCTGGGAGGAGCACTGAATCTGGAGTCCAGACACGAGGACTATACCTAGACTAGTCTCTGATACCAAAACTGGAAGATTAGCGTCCCCGAGCCCCGTTTTGGTCCTCTTTAAGGCCTTCCTTGCAGAGTCATTACAAGGAGTAAGTAAGACAATGTGTGCAAGCGGGCGCAAAGAGCCTGAGAGCAGGCCCAGAGTCGCAGGCAGGCCAGGGGCTCAGAGCACCTGTACACACCTGGCACACAGGTGGGGTGTATGTTGATGGGACCCTCGTAAGTCAAGGTGACAGCAAACTAAACAGCCACCTCAGCACCTTCTGCAGCTGTGCAGCTCTGCATAGGATGCAGGAGTGTGTGCGCGTGTTTTGCAGGAACTGAAACAGGAGGATCCGAGGCTACCCCGAGGCCCAGGAGCAAGCTGCAAACTCTCTGGGTAAATACATGACATCACATCCCACATTATGCAAAGTGCTTTGCATACCACTTCCTCTCTGTCCAGGGAGGGGTGTGGGATTCATTGTCCCCCATTTTACAGAAGAGGAAATCACGTCCCAGGACCACATGGAGCCGGGAGTCGCAGTTCAAGCCTGGGCAGGACGGCACTTATGGGTCCCGCCTCTCTCCATCTTACTCGAGGGCAGCACAGGGAACCTGCCCCCATGTAGGGCTCACTGCTTGCATGTATAAGCAGAGCGGGGAAGGTATTCAAGAGGCCATGAACAGACAGTGAGACGAGAGGCCCGGGTCTGGCCTGGTCTCACACCCACTTCCTACACGACAGGCAGCGTCCTAGTGATACTACCTCGTGCTTTTCTTTTACTTGTCAGCATGCCTTGGGAAGCTCCCCACATCGGTTCACAGAGACCATCACTCTTTTTCACAGCCGCGCAGTACTCCAGGGCACAGCCACACTGTAGTTTACTCACCTCCGCCCCCAGGGCATTCAGGTCGTTTCCAATGTTTTGCAACTACAAGCGATGCTGCAGTGACTCACCGGGTGCAGTAGGCAATATCATTTGTATCGATGAAGGGGTATTTGAAGGGAAGATTTCTAGATGTTATGATTGTCGGGATGAAAAATAAAGCAGTATGCAAGCCGTTTTGTTAAGTACTGCCAAATGATCTACTGCACACAGGGCAGCACGGACGTGCATTCCACACAGTGTGCGCTCCAAGTTCTAGTCCTTCCCAGTCTCGTAGGTGAGACGCAGCTTCTCAGCTGTTTTAATTGGTATGTTTCTAACGACGAGTGAGTTTTAACATTTTTTTCACGTTATGCCTTACTTTAGGAATTGTATGTTCACGTCTTTTTTCCACCTTTTCGCCAAGTGTTCAGCCCTTTGGCCTTCGGTATTTTGGAGTGCTTTATACATTAGGGGTATTGATTTGTTGTTTGTTAACATTTTCCCTCTGTCAAATGCCTTGTCTTTTGACTTTCTTCAAGCTGCTTTATTGTCAAAAAAGATTTTTAAAATTTCTTTGTAAAAAATGACCAATTCTATATTTTGTCTCCCCTGGACTTTGAGTCATGGTTAGGCGGCTCTCCCCAGCACCGTTTACTACGAAGTCCGCCTTTGTCCCAGGGACCCGAGGGGGCCACCTTCTTCACATACAGTGAGTTCCACGTGCCCTTGGGTCTGGCTCGGGACTTGCTCTGACCTTTAACCGACTTGTTTTCCAATTCACGCACCAGTCCCACACTGCCCTAATTATAGCGGGGTTACAGTGTGTTTTCATATCTGGTAGGGAGAGTTTTACTTTTTCTTTACCTATTCTTATGCCTCTAATTGATTTCTCCTGATTAATCCCACTGGGTAATAGTTCTAGCACAGCGCTGAATGGCAGAAGAGATGATGGGTCTCCACGCTTTATTACTGATATTAATAGAACTGTCTTTAGTGTTTCCCCATTAAAAAAGATACTGGCTTTAGGACTAGGGTATATCTGTTTCATCTAACCATATAAAAAGTATCCCTTAAGTCCTAGCTTCTCAAGTGTTTATGCCATGAATGGGTGTTGAATTTTGTCCAAGGCTTTTTTTACACCATTTACAGAGATAAACATATGATTTTGTTCACTTAGATTCATTAATAGGATATATGATACTAATTCAGCATGCTATTAATATTATATAAAGTAATTTTAATGGATCAATATTAATGGGTTAATTCTGAACCAACTTTGAATTCCTAGTATAAAACAGATTTGGTTGCTGTGTATTATTTTCTTTAAAAAAAAAGAAAATGGAATTGGACACCAGTGATGACAGCTACCGTTTACCGAACAGTTTCTCTGTCCTCTCCATATATTGTTATCTGATTCAATCCTGAAGATAGCCATGTGAACCAGGCATTGTTATTCCCACTTCACTGATGAGGAAACCGAGACTAACAATGGGGAGGTGACCTGGCTAACAGCACACAGCTAGCACATCACGGGACGGGGTCAGATCTTGGATCTCAGTCATACGTGGGTGCCATTACTTGGCCGTGATCTCTCTATATTAACTGTTTACTGTTTGATAAGATGTTGGATGGGGAATATCTCTGTACGGACTGGGGTGAGGGTCTACCCCTACTTCCTGTCAGCTGTACTCCTGAATGCCCCCCCACCACACCTGAGCTTAGCAGAAGGACGGTGTGAGGAGCTGGTGAGCGCTGCTGGCGGGTGCGGTCAGCAAGCAGTCTGAAGATGCCTGGAGTCTGCAAAGCAAGGCGGCAAGCGGTCCTCGAAGCCCGCCCAGTCCCCTCCTAGCCTCAGCCTCACTCCGTCCTGGCATTTATGTCCCAGGCTCCACACAGCGGGGGAACCACTTGGAGAAAGGAGATCGATCCAGCATGGTAGTGGGCTGAAGGGAACAAGGTACCGGGAAGAAAAGCCTAACCCTCCACTCCCTGCTGGTCCCGCCTGCCCTGTTTTCTAAGAACGGGCAGCTGGCCGAGGGATTATGTAACTTCTGGTGGGCACGGCAGATGGTGTGCTGGCTTGGACACATCAAACCCGGCACCGACACTAACCTTCCTTGACGTGGCGCCCTGGCCTCCCCTGCTCTGGAGTGTGGAGCATGGAGAGGGATGGGAAGCGACCCAAACGGTTGTCATCTCCCTCAACAGCCGTGGACAGCCAGACCATGGCGAGACACCAGAGCCCCCATGGCAGCGGGAGGTTCCAGCCAGGGAAGTGGAAATGTGGGCTCTCCCCTCCCTGCCCTACAGCAAACAGCTCTCGGGACACACTGCGCAGTCCCTGGGGTGACAGACCTCGCTCTGCCAGCCTCCTTCTGCCTCAGATCGGCGGCCCCTGGGGGCTGGAGAACAGTTTCCAAAGCACCTCTCGGGTGTTTTCTCCCTTAGTCCTGCCCGGCATTCAACTGCTTTTATTCCTTTCGCTGATGGGTAAACTGAAACTCAAAGATGATGAGTGATTTGCCCGTCACAGAGCTGGCCTTGCAGCTGAAGCTTCCGGACACTCCTAACCCAGCACTCTTTCCAAATATATACGACAACGCAGGCTTCCCCTGTCACTGTAACCCCCAACCGATCACCAAGTCACCGGTGGGCCATCCTGAACCTTATGTTTCAAATACTCCCCATGTCGAGAAGGAAATCTAGGAAAGAAGGAGGGTGTAACCAGAGATTTGTGGACAGGTTTCCACCCTTCAGGACCATGGCCCGCCTTGTTCTTGCACCATGGGTTTGACCTCCCCATCAACCAGTCAGGGCCCCACTTTACAGAGAAGAGACACAGGCTCAGGGAACTGCAGTTAGTGACAGCCAGGGCTTAACTCAGGTTTCAAACTCCAGGGTCGCATCCCTTCGTTTGCACAGATGAAGGGACAAAGCCCAGAGAGGGAAGGGAACTACCTCCATGCCACACGGCAGTACGGCTGGATTGGAATCCAGGCCTCGCAATCCTCAGCTCAGGGCCCTTTTCGCTGTGGTCTCTTCTGTGTGCGTGTGTCTACATTAGTGAAGTGTACCAGCAGGAAAATGTGGGGTCAGATTGAATTTGCAGCAGGGATCACTGGGCCCAGCAGCCCCAGCTGTCTCAGACTGCCAGGCAGAAATTCCGGATCAGCCCACGGAAGGCGCTCCTGGCAAGGCCCTGCAGGCGCCTAGGTGTGAGGGTGGTGGCCGGGCAGGGCACCCTGCTGCCTCCGCCCAGGGCCCGGGAGGGGGCTAATCTCCCAAGGATGCTCCGTGAGTCTTAGCACTGGATGGCGGGCCAGGGAGAGCCCGTTCCCCTGCACCAAACCCAGCTCCTGCTGAGAAGCTGGTGGCAGGGACTCCGGAGGGCTGAGGCCTGTGGTCAGACCCTGCCTATGAGCCTTCAAGTATGTCCTCTCAGCCCCCACCAGCCCCCAACAGGCATTTTCTTGAGCCAAAAGAAGGCAAGGTGGAGGGGAATGATCAGTGGGCTTGGGACTATAAGTAGGGAACATGGTAAAAGGGCCTGACCAGCTGTGTCACGTGAAGGCTACCTTGCAGGTAAGCACATAGTTCACCAGCCCAGCAAGCATCTGCCAAGTCTGCTTCGTCTACACAAAGGGGCCAAGGTCACTTGACTAGAGTATTTGATTAATTCTTTGTGGCTCCACTGGAGTTAGTGAATAAATTCTTTCCTACCTCGGGGCTCTGACCACCGAAGACTTCGTTGTGACTTCTATCGTGCCTGGTGTATAGTAAGTGCTTGAAGACAAAAAGCAGGAGAGAATGGAGGAAGAGGGAGGGCAAATAGGAAGAGAGGCTGTAAGCAAAGCCTCGAGACTCTTCCGATTCTCTGGTTACTCATTCACAGTTGCAAGTCCAACACAATTAGGGACTGAGTGACAGCGGCCTTTGGGGGAACAGGCCTGACCGTGAGTTCCTCAGTCACTCATTCTACAATGTTTACACAGCACCTTCTCCGGGCCGGGGACTGCGCTGGGCACCAGCAACACGCAGATGAAGATCAGACACATCAGACCCCGTCCCCCTAGTCACCCAGTGTCACAGCCGCTCTCCCGTCTCGAGTTGTTTTCCACCCCATCCTGCGTCCAGCCACGGGCCCTGCCTTCCATCCCCAGGGCCCTGGCCCCCTGACGTGGAAAGGGAAGGGTGAAAGGCTGCCCCAGGGACATAAGCGCCCCACGCCCCAAATCACTGATAACGCTCTGAGTCTCGCTCTGCTCCTCTATGTCAGAGAGCGTTGGGGGAAGGTACCTGAAACAACTCTCCTGATTTCCTGACTCAACTTCTTGTAAGCTCTGCGTGTTCCCTGGGTGCTCAAGCCCCAGGCTAGGCAGGCAGGCACCTCTGATCACATTACTGAGATGCCTTCCCTCAGCTCTGTCTCCTGGCCAGTAATGCCTCCAGACACCCTCAGGGCCTCTGGGGGTTGCAGGCTCCTACGTGATCTCAGCAGCATGCGCTCTCCCCAGACCTCGGGGATGCCTCCTGGTATCTACCAGGCCCAAGTGGGCACCAGGGACCAGGAAAGGCAGTGTCCCTCTTCCTTCCCCTCTCCCTGGCTCTTCACTCAGCCTGGGAGCTGCCACTTGGGATTCTGTCCCCTTGGTCTCCTGCCCAGAGATGTACACAGAGAGAAGCAGGGCCCAGCCCAACCCAGGGGTGAGCCAGACTGAAGAGGCGGGGAGGCAAGAAGGGGGGAGGGCAATGGAAATCGATGCAAGCTCCTCCGTGCCAGCACTCCATGCGCTGTTTCGTATCACATCCCTGTCTGGTGAAGGCGGCGGGGTTGTCCCTGCCTCACAGGTGGAAACCAGAGTTTCAGAGAGGCTGTGCCTCCTAGCCTAGGCACTCAGTAAGGGCCAGATCCTTTTAATTCCAAAGCCTTGGTCTTTCCACTGTACTAACAAGGAATCCCTGGCTCCAGAAGTCTTGTTTTACCAGATGATCAGATATGAGTCAGTGGCTGAATCTGGAATTCGTTTCCCTGGGAGGATGTGCCAGAACTTCGCATCCAGTACCTTCACATACGCATCCCCTGCCAGGAACACCCTCCCCATCTACCCAGACTCCTTCAAAAGCCAAGTGTCACTCTTCTCTTCTCCAGGAAGCTTTCCCTGACCAGCTACTCAGGCCTGCAGGAGCCTTCTCTTAAGAGCTTAAGCATTTCCTGTCACGTCACCCAATATTTGGCACGAATAACGATGCTGATGGTGACAGCGAACGTTACTGAGCAGTGTAGAATGTGCAAAGCACGTGTATGCATGATCTCACTCATCCTCACAACAATCTGATGAGACTGGTGCCACTATTACTTCCATTTACAGATAAAGAAACTAAAGCTTAGAGAAGGTAGGCAACTTGCTCCAGGACGCACAGGCAGATGGTGGCACCGTCAAGATAGGAACCCGAGCAGCCTGACTGCACAGCCCGTCCTCTGAGCCCTGTGCCAAGTCTCCCTCAGGACACACACATTTTGGCCTGCCCTTGAACGGGCTCCTCTCTGTTGAACCCTCATGCACTCCTCCTGCACCCCAGCATCGCAGGCCTGGCACATGGCTCATGCTTCAAAAAGCAACTAATTCAAGGGTCAGGCCTGTGCTTTGCTCACCTCTGACCCCAGAGCCTAGTACTCACTCAGAATTGTAGGGCTGGGCTGGTGTTCTAATACCCCGCGTGGGGACGGGGCTGCTCGTTCCCCGCCTCCAAGTTCAGCCACCCTCACCCCTGAGAAATGAAACACTAAATGCAATGGCCAGGTCTGCACAACCTGTTCCTGCCACAGCCTCCAAGGGCCCCCCTGGTGAGGGCGACAGGGCGGAGGGAGCAAGTCTCTTCTCTCACGTGTCCAGGCGCATTCTGCTGGTGGGGTCCTCCTCTGCCTCCCGGGCCCTGCTGGGTATCTGGGGCTCTCTGAGGCAGGAGATGCTTATAGAGCAGGAAAAGGGGACTGAGGTCCCAGAGGGTGATTTATGGCTTCAGAGAAAGAGAGAGAGACACACACATACCCAGGGCTGCATAATGCTCACAAGGGCATTGCAGTCGATATATTGACTTTCTGGAGGGGCTTCTGTAAACACAAGTAGTTCTGAGCCTCAGCTACCTCCATCTCTTGCTGGTTACTGGGGCCTCTTCAGATGAAACCAGACCAAAAATCCCCCCAAACCCCAAACGCCTATACTCTTGAGGGTCATCCTTCCACCTCTCCCCTATCCCAAACACCTGGTGGGGAGACCAGCTAGGACCCACAGAGGTAAAGGCACTTGCCCAAGGTCACACAGCAGGAGAAAGGCAAGAAACAGTCTCAGGATTCCCAGACCCAGGGCTACGGGGCCTTCAGGCCCTAGCCTTCCTGCTCCCCCCCCTCAACTAAGCACCCCGAGAGGAAGATGTCTTGGGCGCCAGTGGGCTCTTCTGGGAGGTATGAGAGTGTATATTAGGAGTGTGGGGGGGACCCCCTGAACACTCACTGCATGTGGGCACCATGCGAAGTGCTTTATTGTACATCAGGTCATGTGATGCCAAAACAACCCTGTGAGGGCGATATTATTATCCTCACTCACAGACAAGGAAACTGAGTGCAGTTAGGTGAGCTGCCCAAGGCCACAGAGTTAGTGAGTGGCAAGGCTAGGAGGCGATGTTAACCTCCTCCAATTCCAGTTGGCTAAGCCAGGTCTTCTCTGTGCCCGACGCTGAGGCCCTGGACAGAGGCCGTTGTGAGCAGGGGTGTGTAGAGGGGCGGAGGCCCTAGAGGCGGTAAGAGGATAAGCCTTCTCCTCCTGACTAGTTCCCGAGAGAGGCTGGGCTGTGGATTCTGTCCTTTCCTTCTCACCTACTCTGTGCCTCCAACGGGACCATGGCAGGGGGCAGAGAAGCCTGCCTCCCCATGCCCCCACCTCCAACACAATCCCTTTCAAGGCCTTGCCCAGGTCCCAGTCCGCAGTCAGAGGTAGCTGAGGAGGTCCCCAAGGTGTACCCTTCAGCTGAGCCTCCAGGACCCAGGGGCAGAAATATGGCCTGGGGCTGGCCCACCAAGGGTTGGGGCCCGCCCAGGATGGTGGCCAAGCAGATGCTGATCAGTCTCCTGAGTGAGGGTCAGGTCCCAGGGCAAGGGCTCCTGCCCCGGCACCCAGCTAGCATGCCCTTGGCCCCCATCTTTTCTTCAGGACACGTTCTCAGAAAAGGGGACAGGCAAGATCTGGCTCATATCACCCCTCCAGGAAGCCCGAGGCTTAGCAGGTCCACTCTTTGCTGTGCTCTTCCCTGCGTATTTTGTTCCCTTCACTTGGCATCCTAGACTCTCTGAATGTCATTTACCATTTCTGGACCAGGCATCAGTACCCTGCACGGACAGGGACCTCCGTGAGGGCTGGGGTCAGGGGTGCTCTGGCTCTGGCCCGGGACGTTGGTCAGCTTGCTAAGTGGGCACCTATCTCCTTGTGGGGCTCTTACATGAACCAAGGAGGGCCCTCCCACAAGAGGGTTTGATAAGCTGTAAAGCAATGTGCGTGTTGGCGGGCTGTCGCTTCCCACAGGCCTCTCCAGTCCACAAGGGCACGTCTTATCCTGGAGTCAAGGGTGGCAGTCCTTGGTATGGGCAGATGTCCATAAACAGGGGAACCCTTTGTGACCAAAGACAGTGGAGTCCCATGTGTGTGCGTGCACGTCCCTTTTCACTGCTTCCACGAAGAGCCCCAGCCCAGCCATGCCTGCTCGGGTTGCTCTACATGAGGGATGCCACTCATTCAAGTTCGGCAAGTTCTAAGGGACTGCACTCCTCTTGGAGGCTGCAGTGAGCCCTGCCAGTGCTCTGAATAGGCGGTGAGCTGACGGCAGCAGGCCCTAGGGCTCAGATTCTGGTTCTCCTGGGGGCACTTAGTTGCCCGAGCTCCCAGCCCAAGCTGGTTTTAGGAGGAATCTACAGCCAACCTTCCTGTCTGTGGAGCAGCAGAGCCCGCGTCGGGCAGGCCCAGCCCATCGGCCCTCCACAGGAAAGCTGGCCTCGACCCTTCTGATTCTGGAACCTGGCATTGGGACCAAATCCACTCACAGTCCACAGCGCAGGACAAATGAGGTCTCAGTAGTGCTGAAGGGGCAAAGAGCCTGGGCCCCACCTCCAACAGGCGTCCCCCCAAAGAGAAAACAACAGCCCCTGCCTGGGTTACTCACTGTCCTCACTATACAAACCTGTTTCTGCGAGTAATACAAACACCACAGCTGTGCCCATGTGCACATCACACACACCACACACACCGAAAAACATACACACAGCCACCTACATCGCACACCCTGTATGCAAAAGGCATCATCTCAGCACACACTTCCACTCTGCCCACACACATCACCTCCACACATACTGAGCACCCCAGCGCAACACTGTCCCCTCACCTCCCACTGCACACTCCCACCTCCACCTCCACCCTCGATATGTATTCTCACCTCCCCCCCACACACTCCTTAATACACACTCTCATACCAACAGCCCGCCTTCCTAGAGGAATGAGCCGGGCAGGGATGGGGAAGTTGGGAGGCGCTAGGGGCAGCCTGTTCTGGGAGGTGAGACGGAGGGTGGCTCGGCGCTCTTCCTCCCGTGGCAGGGGTGTGAGAGCTCCCCCGGCTCCAGCTGGAAAATTTAGCTCAGCAAGGCGGGTGAAGGGGGCGAGGGGGCACAGGAGAGTAAGGGAAGGAGGTGGTACCGAGGTGTGCGGCTGGTAGGCTGGTACCGCAGCGGCAGTGAACGAGCTATGGAGATGCTAATCAGGCTGCTAGGTTGGCAAGGGTAAATTCTAGAACTCCCAGCAACCCCTGGGCTTTTGGCAGAAGGAAGAGAAACAAAAGGGGTAGGGGGCTGTGGCTGGGGGCAGTGAGGAGGCAGCTGATTTCGGCCAGCACTTCAGCAAACCGGTTTCCACGGCCATTAGCATCTTGGAAGCAGGATCAGAGATAGAGGGAGCAGCTGGGGACCTGTGGATTGACCTCACTGGAGCTAGCGTGCCCAGTGGGGCTGGGGGCAGGGGGCGGTGCTCGGGGTTGGGGGTGGGCAGCAGCTGTGGCGGCACTGGAAAGGAGTTCAAATCCAGTGTGCGGCCCCTCAACTGACTGCGAGGGGCCAGGCCAGCTACAGGATGCCAAACTTCTCTCAAAAAGCCAAGGGGGGCTCACCTGACTCCCTCCAGCTCAGGCGCACCAAAATGCACCTATCAGGGGGAAATTCCTGGCGCTGGGGGTGGGGCTAAGGTTGGGGAGGGGGGGCATTTGGCAGAGCACAGGCCCCAAGGGGGCAGGAGGTGGCTCCCCAGCCCCAAGTTCAAAAGCATGTAGTACCGATTCCCTCCAGCTTCCAGAAACTGCCCTTCCTTGTATTATTCTAATTACAGAATTTTAAATTTTCCCTTTAAAAAATCCCAAATAACAGAAAAGCACAGAATGCACTTGTTTGGTTTCATTTTGCCTTCACAGCTTTAATGACTCCCTTTGTGGAAGCTGTTTAAGAAACTGGTGAGGAAGAGGAGGAGGAGGCCAGGAGAAACACCAGCTTGGGCCTCCACTGCTCTGCTTGCTTCTTCCTCTACCCCCACCCCCACCCCAAGCCAGCGCCAGACAGCCTAGGCAGTTCTCTTCACTCCCCAGACCCAGCCACATGGGCAAGGGCCGAGTCCCAACCGATGATCTGGCTTCTCCTCCCTTTCCTACAGGCCCTTGGCCCCAACCCCAGTGGGGAGGTTGAAGAGACCACGTGTAGCCAGCAGGCCCTGGGGGAGGCTCCAGGACAGGCCACTCAGAATCGCTGACGCTGCTCTTTAAGCCCTGGGAAGGAAAGGCAACGGGAGCAGGCAACCTCACCTTAGGCCTGACCACCAGGAACAAGTTCAAAGTAGCTTCAATCCAGCCGAAACTCAACAAAGTGCGGTGCAGAGGGAGACAGGCCCAAGAGAGCTTGGCTTGTGATTTATTTAATCAATACCTGGGGCAGGTTGGGGCAGTTGCTGAGAAGACAGGTGCTGGCGGAGTGGGGGTGAAGCAGTCTTTGGGCACTAGCCTCAGCTCAGGGCCTCACCTCTGACCTCGGTCGGTCCTGCTGTGTCCCACCGCTCCAGGGTCCAGGGTCCACGCTCCCACCTCCCCCTTTCCCACACCCTGCTACTAGTCTGGCTAACACAGCTAACCAGCCCCCTCTTAGCTGGTAACTGAATTTCAGAACCTCAGTCCCTGCCCCGATGGCCGGTCTGCTGCCCGGGTGGAAGGAAGGAACTGGACGGACTAGACTGAGGTTTGTGAGGACGGAGGTCCAGTGCCAGCTCTGTCCCCGAGCCCCAGTTGTAACCCTGGGCAGGTCAGGGCCTGTCCCAAAGCTTCGGTAGTTAACTAAGTGGGCTGGGAGAAGGGGAATTGTTTTGTCCTACAGAATTTCCAGTTTGGGGGTAGGAATGGAAGAGAGGAGAGAGCACATCAGAGATTCCTCCCCTGGAGTGGAACTTGTGCTTTAACGAGAAACCCATTAAGGCACTTTAAAAAAAATGAATGTGTGGGGGTGACATTAGTTAATGAAATTATGTTGGTTGAAGGTGTACAATCCTCTAACACATCACCTGTGTATCGTACTGTGTGTTCACCACCCCAAGTCATGCCTCCTTCCATCACCATTTATGCCCTCTCTACCCCCTGCTGCCCCCAGCCCCTGCCATTTCCCTCTGTAATGACCCAACCATTGTCTATGAGGTTTTTGTGGGGGTTTTGTTTGGCTTAATCCCTTCACCTTTCCACCCAGCCCCCGATACCCCCTTCCCCTCTGACAGCTATAAGTCTGATTCTATTTTGTTTGTTAGATAACTTTGTTCATTAGATTCCACGTATAAGTGAAATCGTATGGCATTTGTCTTTCTCTGACTAGCTTATTTCCATAAGATACTCTTGATTTTCCATTTGTTTAAGTGAGATGGGTGTTTGGTACACTGCAGAGGGAGCCAAAGACGACCATCTCTCTTCCTCTCTCTCTCTCTCTCTCTCTCTCTCACACACACACACACACACACACACACACACAGAGGCATGGGCAAGCACACCAGTAACAGTAGGAAAACTCTGATTTTAATTGCACCTTGGAAAGAAGTGTTATCACAGCACCTCAGTTCCTCCTTAGCCACCCCAGCCAGAGGCCAAGGAAAGGTTCATTAAAAGCTCCAGGAAGGTCTGAGGGTGGGGTGGAGGAGACTCCGGAGCTGACCCCACTTTGAAGTGGCCTCTCCTGGTCAGTCACTTGCTGACATGTCTTTCTAAGGGTCTCCGGCTTTTTGGTTCCCTATTTGGTTTCTGCACCACCAAACTTCATGCCTTAAAAACCATTCTCATATTCACTGGGGGTGGGGTGAGGGAAAGGAGGTGCCTGCCACTTGAGAGGAGGGGACACCACCAGGATAAAGCGCCCTCTGTGGGGACAGCCTTCTCTGCCTCAGCTTGATCTCAGGCTCATGGTAGAGAAACGGGTGGGGCCAAGAGGAAGAGTCCAGTGTGGCCTGAATTAGCGTGGCCATTGGAGGGCAAGTGAAGACAAGACGTAAAAAGCCAATGCTCTGGCCTTGGTTTTCCTCATCCGTGAGATGGGGCTCATGAGGGATTCACTGGGAAGACCCAAAGAACATTCTGAAAGATGCTCTGAGCCTGTGGCATTAGGGTTGTGGCAAAGGAAGGGACACATTCTCCCTCCTGAAGTCAGGTTTCTAAGGGCCCGCATACTCTGAGCAACGGGAAGGCTGCAGGCCAACCCCAGCAGTTGGCCCCTCTCCAGGCTGGTGGGCAGGCAGCCCCTGCCGTGCTAAGTAATGAGCACAATTCCAACACCGGTTCTGCTTGCTAGTGAGAAATCAAAGCCCAGTATTAGAGGCCATTCTGGCTGGGCACCATTCATGCCCAAATCCATCAAAGCCCTGGGCTTGGGGTTCCTTCTGGGGAAAGTGGGGGCTGGATGCTTTGTTAAGTGGCAAAGGCAGTCCACCCCCAGCTTCCCCAGCTGAGAGTACTCTGCAGCTCCAGAGAACTCTAGGCCAACCAGTCTTTCTCCTGCCTCCCCGAACACACTACCCCAGTAACCTCAGTCTTTATTCCTGTTCCCATTGCCCCGCTGCTATAAAATCAGCTTCCCAAGACCCAACCCTGCCCATGCGCCACTTACAGAAACTTCACCCTACCCTTCAATCATTCCCCTCAAACACCCTCAAACCAGAAACCAACAACCCAGCCCAGCACCTCCCACATCCAACTGTACTCTTTGTAACAAGGTTGGTCATTCAGCAGCCTGCCCCTCACCCCCCTCATTACCTTCCAACTTCAAAACACTGCTTTAAATACCAGAGTCTGCCCAAATCATAATTAACTTGGATCAAATGATTATGTCGTAATTTACAACACAGGGCTGGAGAAAAAAGTGTGTGTGTGTTGGGGTGTGCTAAAACCAAGCCCTTACTCCTGGGCCGTGGGAATCATTAATTCCAAAGTGAGGACTCTCTGAACCGCTGTTTATTGGGTGGGGTGGGGGGTGGCGGATGTTAACATCCCAGCGGAAGGTGGAGGAGGGAGGCTTTCGTCATCTCGTCCACTTTCTGCACCAGTTTTCCTGCCCCATACTCAGCCTCAGAGGGCTCCGTACAGGATGCCCCCGCCCCAGAAGCAGGGGCGCCCCGCGGCCCCGGCCAGCCCACCCGCTTGGGTTCCGACAGCAGAGAGGTTGGTTCCCGCGCACTCGCCGGCTCCCGGGGAAGACGCAGCCCAGTCAGTGACGCTGGGCCCAGCTACACAGGAGCGAGATGGGCACCCATTCATGGCGGGGGTGTGTTGGGGTTGGGGTGAGGATAGGGACTTTGTCTTAGGAGCCCACCAACCCCCTTAAGACGTTTTGATGGGTCCAGGGTAGGAGCTGTACCGAGGCGAGCGCGCCTTGTCTGCTCTCCTGGCGGGGAGAATGTCAATGACCCATTAAAAAAAAAAGCAGAATCATTACGTACTCACCCCCGCCCCCATAGACACACATCCCCCAGAAAAGAAAAAAAATCCTTCCAGACCTGTGGGTCGCCCGATCGCGGGGAAAGATGTACGTGCAGAATTCAGCCTTATCCCCTCCAATAGCCAAAACCCTTCAAAACGCCGCCACTGGCGGAGCGGATGCGCGCTTCCTGTGCTCCGCGAGTCCTCTCCCTCCCTCTGGCCTGGGCGAGCCGGGACCCAGGCTAGGAAGTTGCCGGCGAAACGCAAGCGAGAGTACACCTGGCCGCAGCAATAGTTTTTCTGAGGTGGCGCCGCCTGGAGCGCGAGGAGCCAGGGGTCCCCTGGAGGCGGATCCTCCCGGCTGCGCAGACCCCGACTCGGGACACCGTTCCAAGTGAAAGAAGCGATCCCTTCCCGGTGTGAGCAGGAGGTTTCCGACTTACTTTGAACTCCATGGCCTGGGCCAGTCCCTCGCCCCCTACCCAACAAGGTGGCTGGGTGGGGCAGAGAAATATACCTTCTAACTTGAGGGCGCTAGCCGCTTCCACTGCGCGAACCTACGCCGCGACCGACCACCTCAACTTCGGACCAGAGTGAGATGCGAGGGTCCCCTAATCCCCCGCCCCCATGCCCGATCGCTCCTTACCTGCTAGGCTCAGCCTCGGGTCCCAGCAGAGGAGCAGCGCCAGCAGCAGCGCGCCCCGCGCTCCGCTCTGGGCCCACATGCTCCCGTGGCCCGGTTCGGGCGCCTCTACCCCAGGGCTCTCTCCCTGGCCCCAGCCTCGCCGCCGCCGTCTCCTCCTCCGCCGCCGCCTCCACGCCGTCCTCCCCGGCGCCCGGCCGCGCCAGCCCGTGCCCTCCGTTGGGGCAGCGGCAGCCACGCTGCACAGAGGGCCGCCTGGCGCTCGGAGCGCGCTGGGTGCTGGGCGCCCGCCTTGGAGCCAGGCTCCGACGCGCCCCTCTCTGCGCTCTTCTGCCTCCCGGGATCCGAGCGCTCTCCGAGCTCACACCCTCTGGCTGCGAAGTTGGGCGACCGAAGGTGAGTGCGTTCAGCCGCGCTCGCAGCTGCCTGTGCTGCGCCGTCCGAGGCCCCTTGTGGTGCGCCTCCTCGCGCCCCGCCGCAGCCCGCGGCCCCGGCACCCTCGCGGGTCCTCGCCGCCTGCCACAATGCTGAGCGCTGCGGCTCGCTAGTCCTAGTAAGTCTGCGAGCCCAGGGGTACCGCGCCGCGGGGCGGAGCCTGGGCGTGAGTGGGCGGAGCCTGAGGGGGGCCTTGAAGGGGGGAACCGACGGCCTCTTGGGCGCGGCCTTGACAGTATTGGGGGGCCTTTGGGGGGGACCTCGCGAAACGCTGCGCCCAGGGCGTTGGAAAACCTGGCGGCTGGATTATAGAAGCGGAGTCTGTTTAATTTTGTTTTCCAAAAATTAAGAAAATGTACCTTTGTGCTTTCAGCTTTCTTTTGTGAACTCAGGACTTTTACCTTTAGTTCCCTGACGTGTATTAAGCTCTATGCCTTCCACACGTGGGGTCTTTCCAAAAAGGCTCCATAATTGAGACCACCTCTAACACTCATGTTCTGGTTAAGCTGGGGTTTACAGCTATGTGAACTTGGGCGCAGACCTGTACTATCCTGGTTGGCCCTACTTGTCTGTAGGGCCTTGGGCAGAACTGTTTACCAGACCTCTCTGGACCTTTGCAGCTCTCAGGTTCTAGGATGTTAAAAACCCAACCCCCAAAAGGACAGTGGGACAGAGGGAAGAGGGCAGCCATTTTGGGCTCGGTGCACACTTGGGCTCTCTCCCTTGCCTGCTGTGCGACCTTGAACAAATTACTTAACCATTTTGAGACTCCTTCCTGTTGTCACTATCAGTAAAGGGAGAGTAATGACAATAGCTATTTTCACAGGAGATGTAAAATGGAATGAAAAATGTATGAAAATTGCAGCACAAATGTCAGTAATCTCTCTCCTCCTGGTCAGTCTGACTCCTGGGGGGGAAGTTCTGGCCACCCTTGGGTGGGCTAAGGGGCACATGGGGCTAGGTGGAGTTTGGGGATCAGTGTCTTGAGACTGAAACCCAGAGCATCAGAAAGAGTGAATCGGAGAGACCGTCTAGGTGCCAGGCATGGGGTTCGGTCCTTTATATGCATTACGTCAGTGAATCTTCACAACTCTCTGAGGTGAGTACCATTTGCACCCCCATTTTACAGATGAAGGACCTGAAGCACAGAGATATAAAGGTATTTGCCTCAGAACACACAGCTTTGAGTGCATGAGTGAGTTAGTGAGTGAGTGAAAGGACAGGAGAGATGGGTTTGAAATAAAAAACCCTTGTGCTGGGGAGCCCCCACTGCCATGCCTCCTCTGGGGCTGGACTGAGCTGTGAGAGGGGGCTGGCAGCCAGTAGGACTGCATCTTGATCTGTTCACTGCTTGGGATTTTTTCAGAGCTGGGTCTGGGATCACCCCTCAAATACGGATATGGTGGATGGGATGGCTTCAGGAAGGGATGAAGGAAATTACAGAGGGGTCCTGCCAGGCCCAGGGGCCAGTAGGGGGTGTTCTGGAATAGGGCAGAGCATCCCCAGGGGTGCCTCCTCGGCTGGAGGAGAAAGGATTCAGGGGCAGACCTATAGGCTGGAAGGGAACTTTGTGGGTACAGAGAAGAAACGAGGGCTTGCCCCAAATGTTTCCTCAAAGGAGAGATAAAGGCAGGACTTCCCAGTACCCGCCTTCATAATACTCCCTTGCAGGTTGGGGTCTGGAGCATTTGGGGAGTGTGTATGTAATCAGTCCACCTCCCCAGCCCTCTCCAACTGGCATCCAGGGTCAGGAGGGTGGACACTGGTAGAGTGGGACTCCCTGGGGAAGAACTCTGGCCACCTGAGAAAAGCCCCTACGGGCAAAGGTAGATAGGCTGTTTTTAGCTTGGCCCAGGACAGCCCAGGCAAGGGCAGTGGATGAAAGAGTCTGTAGCTTATCGCACCAGCCAGCTCCACCCATCCACACAGCTGCAATCACCTGTACACACACCGCCACGCCCCCAGACACAGTTACAGGGCACAACTGGCTGATACACACCTGCAAAGGTACACACAAGTAAATATACAACAAAGACACATGGGTGAAGAATGACTCTCCCCGAAACATCACTGCACAAACAGGTACCCAACCACAGAGACAACCACACACCAAAAACACAGGATTCAAAAAAGATACACACACACCCATCAGAGACACAAACACATACACAGGCACGCACATCCAAAAGCACTAATATACTCTAAGGCAGAAGACACTAAAGATAAATAGATATTTAGATATTTAATGATCACCAGGAAATGCATACAGGGATATAGGTACCAAGATTCCCCTTCCCAACCTGTGAGGCTGGCTCTTCCTTGCAAGAAGAGGCTGATGGCTCCCTTGCCTACGGTGCTGCCTCCCAGACATACTGGCTGAGATGCTAGGACTTGGATTTGTTATCCCCATCGATTGCTGTGTGTGTGTTATATTCCTCCTAGATTGTTAATGTGAGTAGGATATTAATGTATGTAGATGCTTTACCTTGAGTGAACCTGCATTCAATAAAAGCTGAGTGAATTGCATAATAACCTGGTATGACTCTTGTCTATTTCTTGATGCTGGGTTGCTCAGTAGGCAGCTAGCTGAGCAGTCGCCGGGCCAACTTATAGGAAAGACTATATTGCGAAACGTAACGCTGCAACATTCAGGTGGTAATTGCACCAGGTGGATCTCTAGTCCAAGTGTCAGGTTTCATGACTTTGTTTAATTTCCAGCTGGAGAAATGGGAGATTGTGGGGGGTGAGGGGTGGGGAGGGCAAGTAAAAGAACAGTGGTCATTTCCCCCTGCCCTGTGGGTCTCAGCCCCACTTCCCTCTCTAGCTTAAAAACTCTTTTAATTCTTGAGATACGCCCATGGGAGGTTCTGGACCCTGTCTTCCCCCAGAACTCCAGCATCAGGGTCAGGCACTTACCACACTGTGGATCCCTCCACCACTCTCCTGCACCCCCTCCCATGCTGTTCAAGTGTCTAGGAGAATGCCCCTTCCCCAGCCACTGCAGCTAAGCAAACCACTGAAGATAGGATTGCTCCACAGCCTGGGCATCTCCTGGGTCCAGCGAGAGGACCTCAGAGGGAGCCAGTTTGCCCCTGAGCCCCCAACATTCCCTGGGATGGGTGGAGAATAACAAGGCCCAATTCTGGGGGGCTACATTGGAGTTGCTGGATTAAGACTTACTCCAGAATGTCCCTAAGCCCAAAGCCATCAGACTCACAGCAAAGGGGTCTTGCTGTGAGTTAGGGAAGAAGATAATACAGTAAGCTGCTCAGAGGCAGGGGTATCTCCCTTTCTCGTTCACCATTATGTAAGCAGCACCTACGACAGTGTGTTACAGGCATACATTATTATTGGTTGTGGATACATCAATGATGCTAGAAGGGAGGAGTCACTGGTCAAAGGGCCCACAGCCTTGCCAAGAGCCCCTAGAAAGAGCCTCCCGCTTCCCCTTTGTTTTCTGGGTGACTGGGGGCCTGAGGCTGGAGGTAGGGCAACTTTTGAGCAATATAACTGCTCTGAAATCAGTCACATTTTTTACAAAGCAGACAGTGACTCTTTGCATTTTCTCTTCCCAGCCGGCGCCAGGCCTTGGGCATCTCCAGGGACAACTGGCGCAAGACGGCGGGGGCAAGAGAAAGCCCTGCCACAAGAAGGGACACTATGGGCTGGGACACCCTGCTGCCCACTAAGATGGGCCCCCACTGCGTCCACAGTCCGTGTGTGGGGAGGCAGCAGGCAGTGCCCAGCCCTGAGGCTGGATGGGGGCAACTTCTCCTGGGCTTGGGGTGCTGCGCGTGCAGAACAGGGATTGCTGATGTTGTCCACAGCGCACCCAGCAAAGGACTGGTCCGCACCGAGACCCTGGTGAGGAGCTGCGCGGGGCTCACCGAGGGCGGTATGAGTCCCACCTGCCCCTGGGCCGCAAAGGAGAGGCCGAACTGACTCCTGAGGGGGAAGAGACTTTAAACAAAAAACGATCAAAGGAAATTCAGAAGAAATATGATGAAGGGAAAAGAATGCCACAATCAGGCATATTCTCGAGCATCGAGAACTGCCCAGCAGTTTCGGCAGGGCAAGCTTCTTGCGTGCATCGCTTCAAGGCCAGGCCCGTGTGGCCACAGAGACGGCTCCGTGTTAGGGGACCAGTGGCTGGAGCTCTAGCTGAGGAAATCCAAGGCCTGGAAAGGCAAAGAAATCCTCCTCCCTCCTTTCCTAAAACTTCATGTAAAAACAACAACAAACATAGAACTTCATGTAATCAAGGTGTTTATTGTCGGAAGAAAGAGAGAGAGAGAGAGAGAGAGAGAGAGAAAGAGGGAGGGAAATGAAGGAAGGAAGGAAGGAAGGGAGAGAGAAAGAAAGGAAGAGAGAAAATCAGTCACAGAGCCAATTTTGACCCTTGGTGGGGTCTGCAAATGCTTCCACAAGCTCCCTCATTTCTCCCAAACCAGAACAGATTTCTGGAATCCAGAGCTGATGGGTGACTAGACCCGAGGCTGCCCTTACCTGCTGGGAGAGCTTGGGCTGGCTGCCAAGCCTTTCCAAGCACCAGTTTCCTCAGTCCTAAAATGGGAACAATAACTACCTCACAAGATTTTAAAAATTATACAAGAATCCCCTGCTTTGTCTGAATACAAACTACTAATGACGATTTAAAGGTAGCTGTAGCGGGTCCCGGTAGGCTTGGCTGGCGGCTTTGGGTGGTTGGTGCCTCCCTCTGCAGCCGGTACCCATGTGCTCACGGTGCCACTAGGCGGCGCGCTGTACCTCACACCTCCTCGGTGGCGGCTTCAACCGCCATCCTGAGGCTGTGGGTCCGAAAGGAAAAAGAGACCCCCCACCCTCCCAGCCTCGCCGCCCCGCCCCACGCTGGCTTCTACCTGGAGGCCCCCTGGAGTGGGTCTCAGCCTCCAGACTGTCATGGGGAGGAGCCTCTCAGACGACTGGGTTTGCAGGACCTTGGGTGGGAAGGTTTGGGGATGAGTTCACAATCCTCCTCCCCAACCCCCACGCCCTTCCCGAACCTGTCCGCCCGTCCCGAACCTGCCCGTCAGGAGAGGACTGGGCCCTGGGGAAGGAGGCATGTCAGGTTAAAGTCCTCGATGCTCTACCACCTTTTTGCAGTAATATTATTATAGCTAATGTTGAGCGCTGTCTGTGTGCCCCGTGCTTTCCTGTCCTTTATGTGCAGACAACAACCTTATAAAATAAGTAAGTACTGTTATTACTCCTATTTACCGGATGAGGGAATTGAGGCAGAGAGGGAGTTTGCCCGAGGTCTCCTACAGCTCGTAAATGGGGCGGTGGAGACTCAGAGACAGACAGACTGGATCTCAAGCTTGTACTGTAATTTTTAATTGAGACAAAATGTATGTAACATAGTATTTGCCATTTTAACTACTTAAAAGCGTACAATTTGGTGTTTTAGGTATATCCATGATGTTGTGCAATCATCACTACTATCTAATGTGATAACATCTCTTCACCCTCAAAGAAACCCCATTCCATTAAGCAGTCACTGCCCTTTCCCCACTCGCCCAGCCCCTGGCAACCAGGAGTCTACTTTCTGTCTCTATGGCTTTGTCTATTCTGGGAATTTCATGTAAATGGAATCATACATTCTGTGGCCCGGGCATGAAGCTTGGGATCACAGCTTCTACTAAATACCGTGACAAACTGCTTCCTCCCGTTGCCCACCCCGCATACACAGTGTTTTCTCTTGCTTGCGTGGGAGGGCTTTCTCCCTCCTGCGCAGAGCCTTAGGGTGGTGTACCGTGGACCTAGGATCGAATCCCGACTGTGTCTTAGACACTACACTGTGCTGTCTGTCACCCTCCTGGGGAGCAAAAAGGGTGTTTTCTATTGTTAATTTTCAAAAAAAAACTTTTCACTTTAGAAAAGTTTTAGATTTACAGAAAAAACTGCCAATATACAGGGTCCAGCACAAACAACACTTCTTTTTTATTTCAAAGTGATAAGTGTGTCATTCTGTAACATAACAATATCACACTCAAGCTCACCCTATGATGTTTTAGGTGAGAGATTAAAACTATACGTTGTTACACCCATATTATTACCCTGCCAACCACACTCACGCAGGCGTTCCTTCCACCGGGCCCTGTGGCAGCCAGGACACCAAAGGCTTCTCGTGGTGCTGGCAGCTTCTCGGATCTGACAATTTAACGACCTTGACGGTATCAAGGACTATATAGGTCAGGCACTGCATCGGATGTCCCTAAACTGGAATTTGTCTGTCTTGAAGTTTTCAATGAAGGGCCCTGTTAAAAAATAATTTTGCACTGGGTCCCACAAATTATGAGAAACAGAAAAGGCAGGTGGAGCCAAGCCTGAGACTTGATGCCACCTGGCCCCGCTCACCTCTGTGCTGAGCGGGTGGGGGGAGGGGGGAGTTCTGTGCTCTGAAGAGGGAGCTGGGAGCCTGATCCAGGGGAGAGAAGGAAGCTATAAACACGGAAGAGGGGGCATCCCCAGCACACAGAACAATGTTAGAAAACTCAGGGTCGGGGATATGGGTGGTGTGGTCCGTGGGTAGCCAGGCCCTGGTCCTTCCACTCCAAGAGCACATCCACCAGGGGATACAATGGTTGAGAATCTCCAGGAGCGCACAGACTGCCGTGCTAGAGCTTGACTCTGTAGTGAATGGGGAGTCCTGTGCGCTGACTGAGCCGGAGAGAGGCCTCATGGGAGCTGTGATTCGGGAGGTATTTCAGGCTGGGGTGTGGGGCGGACCAAGGAGGGCACTTCAGAGCACGGCGGGAGGCCAGTGAGATTTCTTCCGGGCTCCCAGAGACCCTGGGCCAGAGCTGCAAATGGTGCTGCCTGGGGACTCTGCGGGAGAGGAGGAAGTCTCTGGATACCCATTGAAAGTGAGGATTTGGGGATGGGGAGCAGAAGGGGAACAGAGGAAGAGGGGCAATGGAAGGAATAGTGAGATGAGCAGGAGGGGTGGGTTAGGGAGAAGGTGGGGGATGTGGGTTTGGACACAGTGCGTTAGAGGTGACTGGAATTCCCAGCACACAGCCCCGTGCTTGCAGGAGTGGTCACTGTTTTGAAAAAACAGCAAGGCCAGCTAATGTACACTGAGCAATTACAATGCCAGACACCATACCAAAAGCTCTTTGTGAATTAGCTCCTCCACCTCCATTATAACCCAGGACGTGGACTCTATAATCATCCCCATTTGAAAAACAGGAAAACTGTACCTCAGCTTTCCCTGCTTACTAGCTGGAGACAGCTGCCAGGTTCGAATCCTGGGTACACTTAGTTATTTCATCTCAACTCAATTTTCCATTGCTCATCTCCATTGTACTTGGAGGTGGGTGTTAATCACAGACCCATTCAAATGGAACCTGAGGCTTCCAGAGGGAAAGGGACAGCTGTCAAGGACTGACCCTCAGCTTTGAGCCCACATTCTCACTCCCGGTCCACACACCAGCCTCTCCCAGGCCCTGCCTGGGGTCCTGCGTGGGGTTATCAGTACAGGGGTAAGGGGCAGAGGAGACAGACGTCTGGCGAGGTTTGAAGTAACAGCATGGACCTTTCAAACGTTCTCCTACTTCATTGTTTTAAACATTTCGGTTTAAATGTCTTCGGGTAAACATCAAGTCACTGTCTGATAAAAACATCCAGGCATTTCACATCTGTCTTTAAACTAGAATAATACAGACCTTGGCCTATAAAAAGCGCCTTTGCCATTTCAAATATGTCCAGTTTCAGAATCACTTTGTGATGCTCCCCATCAGTAATAATGGACTGTTAATCAAATTAAATACAATATTTATTATATTCGGAGAGTACCAGATGATGTAAGTAATTCACTCAATTAGATTCATATTTAAGTCCACTTTATTTACAAAATACTATCTTGGTCATTATAATTCTATAAAGCTTTCATTTGGGCAAAAGTATAATCACTTAAGTTAAAGCAGTTCTTTAAACTAAAAATGAGAGAGAGTTCAGAATTAATTTCAAAGAGAGACAGAATTCCTACGCCGTCTGGATTCCTACCCTGTCTGGGTCCGGATTTTCAGTAGCGGGTTCTTCTGGATGGTCAGCAACAAAGATCTTAACTGGAGGAAGAGACGGGGTCGGGGGGGAACCTGATAGTGAAGTGGAGCGTGTGTGTGTGTGTGTGTGTGTGTGTGTGTGTGTGTGTGTGTGTGTATAGGGTGCAGAGTGCAAAACTATCTTTCGAGTACTGACTCCTGGTGAAGGGCCCCATGGGGAGCGCTCCCAGTCAGATCCTATCTTCCTTGTGACATCAGCAGCCAACTGATCTGGTTCTGAATATTTAGATTTCTTTGTTCTGCTCTTTTGCTATAACTCTATTCCACCCTGAACTATGGAGTTGGACCGACCTGGCTTTTCATTGGCTGTTTCTGGGTCTGCTGTTCCTGACGACTCTCTCATTGCCCGCATCTTTTAAGTAGAACTCGAGGCTGTCCGTCTGAATGTGTATACAGAGATGTATATTTTCTCTTAACACAGCTAGGTTTTTCGAGACTTTTACCTGTTCTTTCAAGTTGTTGGGTAAGTTGTATGGTGAGCAATTTTTAAACAAGTGAAAATTTCTGCTCTAAATTAAGAGAGCAGAGATCTTAATAAAAGATGCCAGCGATTGCTGCCTGGAACATCATCACCCATGGACCTGGGCAGGAATCGGGACCTAGACTGATGTGGCCTCACTGGTGTCTGTCGCCTGCTGGAGCCAGGAGAGCCAGTGGCAAAGGTCATGGCTGGGGAAAGGAAGCGCAGAGAATGAGCACACCCTTGTTCTTGCCCAGCGCTGCTTCTTTCTCTTTTTTAAATATGTAAGGTGTAATTTACATATGGGGAAATGTACAGATCATACATGTCAAGCTCGATAACATTTTATAAGGGACCCCAATCCCAATCAAGATACAAACCTATTCGTCAGCTCAGAAACCACTCCCTCCTGCTTCTCCCCAGTCAGTTCTCCCCCTGCCGAGGCAGCCGCTGCTCTGAACGGGGACGCCACAGGGTAGTCCTGCACATTCCTGAACGCCGCGCACGTGGACTCAGAGAGTATTCGGTCTTCTGTGACTGGCTTCTCTGGCTCAGCATAATGACTGACATTCATTCCAGGTTGTTGTGTTGTGGTAATGGAAGTTCGTTCCTTGTTATTACCAAATAGTATTATTTGAATACACTGTAATTTGTTTATTCATTCTCTCGCAATGGGCATATGGGTTGTTTTCCATCTTAGTCTGGTATGAATAAAGCTGCCAAGACTGTGCTTGAACGAACTTTGTGTGTGTGCGCACATGTTTTCGTTTCTCGGTAGTAAACACCTAGGGGTGAAATTACTGGGTCATCGGGTAAGGAGACGTACAGGTTTCATTTTATAAAAAACTGCCCAAGCTGTTTTCCAAAGTTACTGTGACGTTTTTTGTATCCCCACCGTCACTGCATGAGAATTCCGGTTGTTCTGCATCCTCAGCGACACTGCCAGCTTTGTTAATGTCAGCCAGTGGGTGTGACGCGCTGTCTCAATTTAGTTTTAATTAGCACTTTCCCGAAGACTAGTGATGCCGATCACCTTTTTATATGCTTATTAGCCATTTGTATATCTTCTTTGCTGAAGGATCAGTTGAAAGCCATTGTCCAATTTTTATTGAGATGCCTGCCTTTTCATTATCGATTGGCAGGAGTTCCTTAAACACTCTCATCGCACACCCTTTGTGGACAGGGGTTGCCAATATTTCCTCCCCGTCTATAGTTGGCTTTTTCATTTTGTTAATGGTGTGCCTCAAAGAGCTAATGTTTTAATTTTTAAATTGATAAAAATCAATTCTACAGCTTTTCTTTTATGGTTATTGCATTTTGTGCCATAAAGATATTCTCTTGTTTCCTTCCAAACATTTTATAGTAATGAGCCTTTATGTTTAAGTCTACCCATCTTTTTTTATTGCAGTATAATTGACATTTAACATTGTATTAGTTTCACGTATACAACATAACGATTCTGTATTTGTATACACTGCCAAATAATGACCCCATACGTCTAGTTACCGTCCATCACCATACAAAGCTATGTTTTTTTCATGTGGTGAGAACTTTTAATATCTACTCTTTTAGCAACTTTCAAACATATGGCACAACATTTTTGGCTACAGCCACCATGCTGGACATTCTGTCCGCGTGACTTATTTTATACCTGGAAGTTTGTACCTCCTGGCCTCCATAAGTCTATCCGTCTGTAATTACTTTTCATGTACAGTGGGAGGTACAAGTTGGAGTTATTTTTTTTCCATGTGGTTATCTAGTTGTTCCAGCCTCATCTTTTTCTTAAAGACTTTCCTCCCATTTAATAAGCTATCTTTTTGTTTTGTAAATGGTTTCCTTTGCTGTGCAAAACTTTTTAGTTTGATGTAGTCCCATTTGCTTATTTTTTCTTTTGTTTCCCTTGCCAAAGGAGATGTGTCAGAAAAAATCCTGCTGACAGAAGATTTTACTGCCTATGTTTTCTTCTAGGAGTTTTATGGTTTTAAGTCTTACATTCGTCTTTAATCCATTTGGAGTTTTATTGTACTCATATATGGTGTAAGAAGGTGGTGTAGTTTTATTTGTCTGTACATATCTGTCCAATTTTCCCAACACCATTTATTGAATAGACTGTCTTTACCCCATTGTATGTTCTTGCCTCCTTTGCCATGTATTAATTGGCCATATAGACTTGGGTTTATCTCTGAGCCTCCATTCTGCTGTAAAGTACAGCATAGGAAAAATAGTCAATAATATTGTCATAACTGTGTACGGTGCCAGGCGGGGACTTGAACTATCAGGGGGATACTTGGTAAAGCATATGATTGTCTAACCACGTTGTTGTATGTTGCATTCACCAACCGCGAGAACAAATGTCGGAGACTTTCGGGGTTCCAAAGATGTTACTTTATTGGCCAAGTTTAACCTGCGCAGGGGCGAACTCTCCAAAGTGTCCAGAGACACGGTGCCTGCAAGGGCTGCAAATGAGAGTCGCGCCAAACGCTTACAGGCTTAGGGTTTTAAGGAGGCGCGCAAGCAAGCTGGATACAGAAGCAGATGTGGCGGTTAGCGGTTGGCTCAGGGGCACAATAGGGTTACTGATTATTGGTGAGTTAACTCGTGCACTGGCTCGTGCTCCTTTACTTGATTGGTCAGTTGAGCTTGTGCACAGGGGTAAAATTTCCCTCCCTAGTAACTGTCCAGATGGCTATCTGCCTGACTCACCTTGTTGCTCTTACACCACATCCTGGAACACACCCTGCTCTTCGGGTGTGTCCCGGAGCCTCTTTGCGTTAGTTAGTAAAACACCTTTTGCTTCCTTACAGCTATGTTCTGGCTAGTTCCCCTTTGCCCTCAACATTGTACACCTGAAACTAATGCAAAATAATATTGAATGCAAACTGTAATTGAGGAATCATTTTTTAAAAAGGAAAGACAAAGCTTTCCTTTCCCACTGAAATACTTGGCCACCTTTGTCAAAATCGATGGACTCTGTGATCTGTTTCTGATGCGGAATGAGATTCTGTCTCACGAGCCTGCCCGTCTGCCCCTCCCCAGCACCACCGCACCACCGCAGGTCTGCACTTCATCTGTCAGTCCTCTAACCCTATTTCTCTTTCTCAATATTATTTTGGGCCGGCCGGGTAACTCGGCTGAAGCATTGTCCCCGATACGCCAAGGTTGCGGGTTAGATCCTTTCTCTATATTTCCAGATTTGATTTGATCTGATGAAGGATGTTTGCATTGATGTTTTGAGAGACTTCAGTCTGTAGTTTCATTTTTTGTGATTTTTTTCAGGTTTTGGCGTAGGGTCGTGCTTGTGTGGTAACATGAGTAGGAGGTGTTGCCTCTTTTGTAGTTTGGAAAGGAGTTGGTGTACGGTTGGTATTACGGTTTCTTTCTTTCTTTTTACGTATTTGATAGAATTTAGCAGTGAAGCCGCTTGGCCCCAGTATATTTTTGTTGCAAGTTTCTTGATGTTTCTTCGGTGTTTGTTGCTACGCTTCCCCCCTGGCGCTGTTTTTGCATCGCCCCCTAGGTCTGGGTAGGCTGTATTTCCATTTTCATTTGGGTCAAAATATGTTTATATTTCCTTTTTCATTTACTTTTTGATATATTGGTTATCTGCCAGACACACTAATTGATATGTATTTTTGATATATATGTTGTTTAATTTCTACATATCTGTGAATTTTTCATCTGCCCTCCTGTTATTGATTTCTAGCTTTGTGCCATTGTGGGAGATTTACTTAGAGCAATTTCAGTCTCCTTCAGTTTCGTAGGACTTCTTTTGTGACATGGTCTGTTTCGGAGAATGGTCCCTGTGCCCTGGGAGGGAATGTGCTTTCCACTGCTGGTGGATGGAACATTCTTCACACATGTGAGGTCTTTTCAGGTCCAATGTCTGGCTCAAGTCTAATGTTTCCTTGTTGCTTTTCTGTCTGGATGGTTGAGCAAATAAAGCAAAGTTATATTTCACTCCTCCCATTTTTGTCTAGATAGTAATCATAAAAATTTAAAAAATATTTTAATACATATAAGGAGGTAGAAAAATATAAACACTTCCTCCTGCCCATGGTAAGGAAAGATCGATCAGACCCTTCCCAGACTGAGGTGACTGGTGTTCCGCTTCAGCTTTAATTAGATTGAGTTCACCTGCGATGAGCTCTATTTCCAACCTCAAGTGCAATAAGCAGCTTTTTGATCTTGTTATTGAGCTAGAAAAGGGTTTGGCTGTTTTCAGATGGTCTTTTTGTTTACTTTCGGATTTGACTCTGGCAGAACCGTGGGATTGAAGTGCTGGGAGAAGACACAGCACCGCGTGATTCCCTTGTGGAAGCTCCCTCAGACTGCTCAGGGGTCCGACTGCCCAGGGGTCCGATTGCCGAGGGGTCCAGCACCTCCGACTGGGCTCTGAGCTCCTCTCTCAGACAGTTGTGTGACTTTGAGTAAGACTCTCACCTGTCTCACCCTCTGTTTCCTGTCTTGGCAATGGGCTCGTTGCCTACCCTGTGGGGTTATAATGAGGAGGAGATGAGATGAGGATGTGATAGGAATGGCGCCGCGCCTACCACACGGTAGCTCCGTTTCACGTTGCTCCAGTCCTCTGGGGTCAGAGCACCCGTCTCTCCTGGAGGTGTTGCATTAGCCCTGTCTCTTACCAGTGACAACAAAGGGGACCTTGTAAGAGCTTTAGTTCTTCCATAATTGCTACCTGTCCCTCCTCAAGCCATCACCCAAGATAATGTTGCTTGATATGAACACTTGGCACTTTTTGTCAGGCTTATATAAAAGTACGTCAAAGAGTACCGTTCTGGATTGAATTACATCTGCCTCTCAAGATTCCTGGGAGTCCTAATCCCAAGCACCTCGAAACATGACCTTATTCGGAAATAAAACCTCGGCAGATTTAACCAAATTAGGGTGAGGACATTTAGGTGGGCCCTCATCCAAGATGACCAGTGTCCTTAGAAAAGAAGAAACCTGGACACAGACACAGACAGAGGGAAGATGACTTGAAGACGCACAGGAGAGCGCCATGTGAAGACGGAGGGCTGGAGAGAGGCAGTCCAGCCAAGAAGCCCCGAAGACTGCTGGCCACACCACAGGCTAAGAAGAGGCAAAGAGGGTTTCTCTTCAGTCTCAGAGGGAGCGCAGCCCTGCTGACGCCTTGCTCTCAGACTTGGAGCCCCAGAACTGCAAGATAAGAAACGTCTGGTTTGTAAGCCACCCAGCGTGTGGCACTTTGTTGCATCGGGCCTAGGAACAGAGTCCAAGCGCCCTGAGAAAGTGTCGACCAAGTTGTGTACATACCACCAGTACAACCCCCGCCCAGCCCCTCTCCGTGTCCCCCAGTGTCCGAGTCTCTTCCTCTGAGTCCCTCCTAGTTGGGGTTCTGGAGCAATACCTTTGCCCCACCTGGAGGAGAAGCTACCGGTTCTCCCTCTTCTTTCGTACCCCGCGCCCCCCATCTCATTCTGCTCTCACGTTCCAGAAACTACCTCTCCACTTAGTCTCCAAAGGGGGCCCCTGGACCCACACAGAGGAAAACACATTTTGAGTCCCTCCTGGGCTCCTGAGCTCTGGCAGCACAAGGTCCCGTGGGGTCTTGTAGCCCCACCTTCCCAAGAAGGTGCTGCCAGCCCCCCTTTCCTGCGAAGACATTGAGGCTCGCAGCGGTTGGGGAACCTGCTCAGCGCCACATGGGGAATGTCAGGAACCAGACTCATCTGTTGCTCTGAAGCCCCCTCTTTGCCCTGCCCCAGGCTGGCCCATGCTGGGCCTCTGTTCCCTCTGAGACTGTCCTGGCAGGCCTGTCTGGTCCAGCTGCAGTCTGCAGTCACTCTTGCTAGGTGGCTTCCTGGTGGCTCCCTTCCTGGTGGCTCTGGTTGGGCAGGACGGCCCCCCCCCCNCCCCCCCCCCCCCCCCCCCGGTGCTGGATGGTCTTTTCCTGCTGAATGTTAACTTACTGTGTCTCCCGTTGATCTCACCTCAGGCAAAACCATGCAGGGAACGAAGAGTAGCAGCCTGTGTGTGTTCTCCTAAGCACTTTCCTTTCTTCTTCTTCTTTTGAATCACTTAACCTGATGCTAGTCAATTGTGTGACATCCTGTTAATTTTTTTCATTCTCTGTTATTGGACCTGGAAACTCCCCAATCATTGATTGGACCTTGGTGAGGTGGACAGGGCATTAGAGGCCTGGGGTCCAGTTTTGACATGTCCCCTCCCTCCCTAGGTGACCCTAATGCTGAGGGCAATAATAATGGCTCTGTCTACCAAGCACCTGCTATGCCCTGGGCTCTTTGTGCAAGTGACCTCATCCTCGCTCAAAGACCCTCACGAGGTAGGATGGGTGGGGGACACCACCAGGCTCCGGGGGTGAGGCTCAGAGAGGCTGAGGAACTTGAGCAAGGACACCCAGTGACTAACGTCAAACCTGGGGTTTAAGAAGAGGCCAGTGAGCCCGAAAGTTCCCACCACGCTGCTGTCACTTCTCCCTTCGGGGTCTCAGTCTCTCCAAAGGGGAATAAGGGATTGGACTAGACGGTCATTAGTCCCTTTCCAGCTTCGTGGGCAAGTGGCTTCATTCTTGCTCCCTAAGAATCCCTTCTCCATCCAGCAGCCAGTGACCCTTTAAATAATAGACCATATCATACCACTTGCACAGCCTGCAGGGCCTTCGTTTTTTGTTTACTTGTTTCTTGCGTGCCTTCCCTTGAGGACAGAGTCCTTGTCTGTCTTCCCTTGGCTGATCCCTGGCACAGAGCACAGCGCCTGGTGAACAGCAGGGGCTGGGCGGTAGCTGTTGAGGAAGCAGAATCAGCAAAGCACGGTGGCTGGGCTGAGAGGCAGGAACAGGGCAGGAGGGAGGTGAGCTTGCAGGGGAAGCTGGGCTGCGTCAGGTTGGTCCTGCAATTGGTAGGAATCTCAAGTTGCCTACCTGAGTATCCGATGCAGAAAGTGATGACTTTGGTGAAGTTGGTCTTTTGCTCTTGGGCTGAGTCCCTTGACTGTCATCCTGAGCCCAACACTGCCAGATGCCAGCTCACTGTCCACAAGGTCTTATTCGATGAGCTGTTTTTGTCTTATACAGAGCTACCTGTATTTTCACAAGATCTGAGACCAGAAAGCGCTGGGAATCCGGAGGAATGGAGTAGTAATGGTAAGATTTTAGACCTGGTAAAAGACTAGAGGAGACATATTTGGGGGCCATTAGTGACTCAGCAGGACCTCCAAGCCTTCCTGGTGTGCAGTGACTCACTGCAGAGGGGAACTGTCTCCTGAAGCAATGCCACTGCTCCCAGGTCTCGGGAAGTGTGGGCCAGTGGTCACACCCATACTAATGGTGACTCTCCCCTTCCTCCCCACGGTAGACTGGGGTCATTTCTTCAGCCTCCCCAACCCTACCTCCTCATTCAATCAAAATGGACTTGAAGCCCAGAGAGGGTGGTAACTCGCCTGAAGTCACACAGTGAGATAATGGCCTGTGCTATGTAGCCCGACCCTTCTGACTCCCAGGCTTGTCTCCTCCTCAGTGATTCCCGTCTGTGTTGCAGGGATTCCCAGGGTTCTGCAGAGGGAGCTGCCACAGAGTGGGATGGTGCAGGGGCTGTTTAGCAGGATTTCAGAATCCCACTCCCTCCTTAAGAGTAGCTGGTTTACAGATGAGGGGGCTGTTGAAAGAAAGGGATCCACTATAAAAGAAACATGTTTCGAAACTGCCAACCCTGCTAAGGGGCATGAGTGGGTGGAGACTTTGGCGCGAGGGAGGCAGGAATCTGGTCCCTTGGTGAGGCTGGGCAGGCACCTTCTGCCCTGTCCCTGGGTTTGGTGCCGGAAGAGAATATCTGGTTGGTGATAGTCCTCAGGGAAGCCCGTGATCCCCAGGGAAAGAGCGTGTTAGCACCTGGTATAGAAGAAGATGATTGTAATAATAAGACATTTTAGTGTGTTTTCAGCATTGTACCAGGCATTTTTCATAGTGTATAAATTGATGTTTGTTGATGGAAAAAATGTTCAAGATGGGCCTGTTCCTGTAGAGAGAGGCAGGTAAGATGTCCAAAGTGTTCAGCCAGAGAGGAATATTCGAAGAGAAATGGAAGCAGGATGTTTGCAGCCTTCAATCAACACCTCGACTGCAAAGCCAGCTCTATGTGGGGAAGCTGCTCCCTTTCGGGTTTTGGGTCTGTGCTCAGGTCTCCTGTCTCTGCGTGTTTGCACACGCGGGACTCCTGCCCCAGCCTTCCTTCCCTCTGTAAAGGTCTGATCAGCACCAGGTGTGGGATACAAGGGGGTTGCAGGAGAGTCTTCTCACTCGGGAAAACAGGCACAGAGAAGCAAAGTGACTCTCCCAAGACCACACAGCAATTCCAGTCCAGCCCTGCAGCCTCTAGAAACTGCTGTATCCAAAATTTCAACCACTAGATTCTCCCCCTGTGACAAGGACAAGGTCAAAAGTGACTTCAAGGACTAAGTGAAAACCTGTCCTCTGAAAAGGACCCAGAGAAACCAGGAACAGAAAGAAATGTCACTGGTCAGGCAAGTCAGTCTGATTCCTCCCTCAGCCTGGGGAAGGAAGACTGGCCTCAGTCTCCTCTCCCTGTGGGCAGATCTGTGATGAGCTACGGAGTCTCCGGCAGGCCTGGGACCTGGGCGGCCCTGGCACTGGTGACCCAAGCCCAGGCATTTTGAAGCAGGAACTGGGTTTATAGTTCCCTGGCCTGTCTACACCATCAGAGCTGACAGGCCTGACGCGTACCACCATGCGCTCCCCCAGGAACCCCTGCCAGCACCCAGCAGAGGAAGCCTGCCGAGGCCAGGGCTGATGATGTCGCCCTGGGCCTGTCTGTGCTGTGACTTAGGTGGCAAACGGGGAGGCAGAGGGGGCAGATGAGGCCTGCTTTTCACGCCTGGCTGGATGGAGGACACTGGGCAGGGGCCTGCTGACAGCTCAGGGTGGTGGTGTGGGGCACCAGAGCCTAGAACCCCACCCCAGGGCACATGCTACAGCCACAGGCTCTGGACCTCTTGACTAAAACACATGTATAAAGTCCTTCCTTCACTGCTTTTTAAAAAATTTTGAGATGAAAATGGGGTACTCCAAAAGTACACAGAAAGGACTCCACTCACGCCTGGGGAGCAAGGAAGACTTCCCAGGGCCACTCACGCCTGAGTCACTTGAAGGCTAATGAACGTTCCAATGCTAAATTTAGGCCGGTGTTCGAGACCCCTGGCTTGGTCTAGTTGAAATACAACACAAGTCACATGTAATGTAAAATTTGCGGGCAACTATCTTAAAGAAGGTAAAAAGAAACAAAGTGGAAGTAATTTTCTTTTTAATCCTCACCTGAGGATATATTCACTGATTTTGGAGAGAGGCAAAGGGAGAGAGAGACAAAGAGAGAAAGGAAAACATTGATCCACTGCCCCCCTCCCTCCTCCCCCCTCCCTCCTCCCCCCNTCCATAGTGGCGCCATCAATTTATACTCCCGCCGACAACATGTGCACAATGGTTCCCTTCCCCCCCCACCCCTGTACACCCCTTGACCAGGGACGGAACCTGCAACTGAGGTCTGTGCCCTGACCGAGGATCGAACCCACAACATTTTGGTGTGTGGGATGATGCTCCAACCCACTGAGCCACCTGGCCAGGGCTCAAAGTGGAATTAATTTTGGTATATTTTATTTTACTCAAATGCCCACTGTAATATTTCAACATATAATCAATACAAAAATTCTTTATAGTTCTTATGTTCCTTTTTTAAATACCAACTCTTCAAAGTATGGTATTTCACACTTTAAAGCCCTCCTCACTTTGAATGCTACATTTCATCAGAAACACTTGTCAGTGTCTAGATTTCATAAAATTTACAGCAGAAAATTACCCATGTTGTTCTGAACGCACCAGAAAGTTGTTTAGCAGTATTGGTTTTAAATTAAAAGATGTTTTTAATGAATTAAAGTTAAAAAGATGAAAGCCAAAATTTCAGCTCCTTAGTCACTCTCGCCACACTTCACATGGGCGCAGATACAGACTTCCGTCTGCAACTTCGTCTCCGGCCGCTCTCACGCCGCCCTTCCCTCCAGCCTCTCCTGAATGGGCCCAGGCACCCACCTTCCTGTCCCTTCACACAGGTCACTCCCCAGGATGCCCTCCTCTCTTCTCCATACCTCAAGCCCTGCCCCTGCCCCAGACCCACACTGTTCACCCTCACCAGCAGGGGTGTCAGGAAGGAGCACCCCCAGCCTGAGGGGCCCTTACTCTCACCATGGCCTGTTATTTCCTGTCCAGCCCCACCTGTGAGGGCTGTCTGTCACCACATGGAAAGTTGACAGCAGAGCTGGAACGAAGAACCTCCCTTCCCTTTTCCCAGATCTCTTCCTCTGCCTCTGCCCCGCGTCCCCCTGGAGCCGGGCCAGGCCTGTAGGGAGGCAGACGGAGCTACGATGCTCTGTGGCCTGATGCTGGTGCCCTCTCTGACTCCCTCCTCTGGGGCTTTTCAGGCCTTGCCTGTAGGAGCATCGGGGCCCACACAGCCTTGCTCCCCTGCTTCCGGAAGCTGAACTCAGGAGCAGGGAGAGGAGCAACTGGGGAGGGGATGAGGGGGCTTTCAGGGGGCTCACTCAGAGAGGGTGTGGTAGTTCCCCAAGTTCACCTCTGCATCCACTCTAACTCTGGCCGCCTGGCCTCTCTGGGCTTCCAGTTCTGCCGTCTGCCCAATGGGATCTCCTTATTCTTTGAAGATGGTGACCTCTGGGAGGACAGCAGGGTGGACTGGCCAAACTCAGCACACACCTGCAAACACCTCTTTTAGTGCCTGGAGCAGCTCAGCTGTGCCCGGGGCATACTCCTATGGAGATCACATTCAATCCAGAGTGGATTTGGGGCCCCTTGAATCACACATGTGGGCCCCCATATCACCACGAGCTCATCCCCTGTCAATTCCCCATCAAAAGAAGGTCCAGCTCTCTCTGTCCCTCAGTTTCTTCCTCTCGGGAGACTTTCTGCCTCCTTCTGGCCCGTGAGCTCGGATGGCGTCCTGTGAGCTGCAAACATTGAGTGGATCAGCCTCCCCAGACCTTTTGAATGAACACTCGCACTTACCTCTACCTTCTGGGAATCCCACCAGCCCAGATGTCCTTGAACCTAACACTGTGCAGTTGTTATTGCAAAAACGATGGGTATGTTACATGTGCATTTTCAGATTGGACTGGTCTTTCCCACCCCGGGCAGTTCCTGTACCTGTCTGTCCTTCCACCCAGAGAAGCTACACAACTGTGTCAACACAGGGAAGTGGGTCATCTAGTGTGATGCCTGGCACATACTGGGGGCTTGATAAGTGGAAAGAAGACATGGACTTAGGCTCCTGCCAGACGTTGGTCGGAGGTCCCTCTCTTCAGCCTGGGTCGTTAGGGAACAGAATGGAAATGTGATGGAAGGATCCAGAAATGGGGGTGGTCACACAGGAGGTGCCTGACACAGGTGTTGAATGAATGCCTGCATCTTCTCAGAGCTGAGACCGGTCCTGCAGAGGGGCCCAGAGCCACCTGGTCACAATGCCCGCCAGTCAGCAGTTGCCATGGGTATGCCCAGCACTCCCTGGTGAGGCAAGGACACCTGGCACTCACTCCCCAGCCAGCGCTGTGCAGTAGTTGCTAGAGTCTGAAGGTATGAATGTGCAATTGTTTGCAAGTGCTATTTGTTATGGAGAGGGAAAAACAACCAGCAATGGTGCCGTTTCTTGGTGGGTGGACCATGTAAAACAAGTTATGTCAGTTTCCTCTGGGTCTGCCCTTGTCGGCGCAGACAACTAACCTCCTGACCTCTATGAGCAGTTTCAACCCAGTCCTAACATTGTGCAGATGTCAGTGATGCTGACATGGCTGAAATATCTATTTAAAAATTTTTTTTAAGCTTTTGTATTTTTTAGATGTCATTTATTTATTTAAAGAGAGGGGAAGGGGGAGACAGAGAGGGAGAGAAACATCAATGTGAGGTTGCCTCTCATATGGACCCCACTGGGGACCTGGCCCGCAATCCGGGCCCTGACTGGGAATTGAACTTGTGACCCTTTGGTTCATATACTGTGCTCAATCCACTGAGCGACACCAGCCAGGGATGAAATATCCGTTTTTAAAAACACAAATGAAGTGTGCTTTATACTGGGGTACCCCTTGCTTCTCCACTTGATGTGATCACATTGATGTTATTGGTGGCCAACACACAAAGATGTACCTCCTTCTGTTCGGTGCCTACAAGGAGTTCCATGGGCTGGATGCATCCCAATTTGGTTAGCCAGTCCTTTCTCAGCAGACACTTCAGCTGTTTTCAGGGGTGTGTGTGTGTGTGTGTGTGTGTATACAAACTGTCCTTTGACCCTACCTAGGCCAGTCGGCCTCACAAAAGGCTCTCTCCTGGCTGCACTTGGTGTCCCTGCCAGCAGCCTTGTAGTGGGTGCTGTGAGTACCCAGGATGCTGGGAGCCTGGGTGACGGTATGGATAGTGTGGCACCTTGTGCACAGATGCAGACTGGCAGCAGCCCCAGTCTTCCTCCTGAGGTGCTTCCCCCTATCTCGGGCTTTGACTCTCCTGGGCCCCTTCCAGTCTATCTGGGGGAGAGCCAGGGGTGGTGAAGTATATGAGAATGTCCTAGCTGGAGCTGTGATGATGAAAGCAGAGCAGCATCCCTGCGGCCCCAGTCCAGGGCACTTGGTACCAAGAGATGGAGATGCTGCTCTCTAAGGCACAGGAAGGGCTGGGAATGGCTTATGGAGAGTTGCTTCAGTTGTACCGGCCTGGACCTGGGCCCAGCTGCCAGCCCGACTGCTGTGGCAGATAGGACTGAGTGAGAATGGCTTGGAACTGACCCCCAGGCCTTGAGGAGCTGAAGGGGAAGCAGCCAATACTGGCAGAGAGGCTGGAGGGAGCTCCAACCCAGTGTCTGTGGCTGCAGCTCTGGACGTGGCTGAGTGGGTGGAAGAAGCGGCCCCATGTTGACATCCCCTACCCTCCTGCAGCAGGGAGTGTGTGTGAGGTCAGATGCCCGCTTCCTTCTCCCTCCTGCTTGGAGGATGGTGCTGGGGCCGTCACGGGTTGGAACAGGGGTGGGGAGGAGCGGGCGATAGGTTAGAGGTATCTGGGGACTTAGGAGGAGGGGAGATGCTATTAAAAAAGTAATTTGTTGTGTGCGTTTTTCTGATTATAAAAGCAATGAATATTCATTGTAGAAAATTTGGAAAATGGAGATAAGAACAAAAAGCAAATAAACCCCCTCCTAATCTCTCCATTCAGAGACATTCAACATATCCAGTGTGATGGTTAAGAGCCCAGGCTTGGGGCCTAACTACCTGGGCTTGAATCCTGGTTCAGCCACTAACTAGCTGTGTGATCTTGGACAAATGCCTTAACCCATCGGTGCTTCACTCCCGACATTGCTAGGAGGACTCAGGGAACACACCTAAGGCTCTAGGTGTATACAAAGGTGCCCGCTAAGTGTTAGTTAGCCATTGTTATGCTAACGACCCCCATACTCTACCTTATGTCTGACAATTTTCTCAAACTTAACCTGCCTGAAACAGAACTATGACTCCACCCCATCCACATGTCTGCTCCTCCCAGCTTTTCTCCTTCTCACCACACGGTACCCCCAGCACTTGGGTGTGTGGCACTTGGAGCTGTCCTTGAAGCCTCTTTTGGAGGTCAGTCAGTCCACCAGAGGCCAGAGAGCAGGAAGAGGAGGAGAAGGAAGGTCAGGAGGGAGGAGATGCTGGCATCTAGGAAGAGGGAAATCAGGGACAGATTGAGGAGCAGTGAAAGAAACTCCTATCACTGTCTTGCCTGGGAGTGAAGACAGTGACACCCCACCCCGCAACCTGGGTTCTCTGACCAAACCCATGGCCCAACCCGGGCAAGCATTCTGCAGGCTGGCCCCAGGCCCCTCCCCTTGGCCGAAGCCCCCACCTCTCCATTCTCTGTCCTGTCAATAATTTATGGCTTGCAGGGTAGACTAACACATAGGCAATAATGTTCTCAAGCTCTGCATAATTGTGTTACTCCTAACGTGTGCGGTCCTGGGCCAGCCGAGGTGGGGAGGGAGGGTGTCAGGCGGGGGTGCCAGCTCTTCCCACCTCACAGAGCTGCCTCTTCCAAACACTAGGCCTCAGAGCCCCCAGGAGGAGCCGGTCTTTTCATTTAATACTCAAATAGGCAGGGAGTGCCTCCAGAGCCCACCCAGTGGGCAGCTATTAGTGACCCTACACCCACTTGGTAATCAGTTTTCTCACCTATAAATGGGGCTACTGGTACTCAGTCTCCCCTCCTCCCACTACACTTCACTGTGGTCTGGGAAGAGGCATGATACTGCTTTGAACGTTGGGACGCATTTTGCCAGCCAAGACCTACATAGAGGACAAATGTCTGAGGGTGTCATTACTGCCATTTGGGCAGCACGTTGGCCATACACTTTGGGGGCTGGAGAGAAAGGGGTGAAACACAGGAAATGCATAGAGCCTGTCTTCAAAGGTCTTCCTGTAGGGAAAGGGCAGGTAATGCACAGGGAGAGAAGCTAGCCGGGTGTGGGGCTAGAGGGCATGGTGGGGATTGTGGCCAATTGGAGATCCATGTCCTGTCTAAAATAGGGGACTGCCACTCAGCCACAGCAAATGATGCCATGTGGGTATGTGGGTCTAGCGTTACCATGTTCTCTTAGCTATTGGAAGTGGGAATGTGGATTTATATGAAAGATCTGATTTTTACATTAAAAATTTTAAGTATCGAAAGGAAGGGAACTGGCTATGCAAATCCATCAGTGGGCAAACCTGGCCCTGCCTACTAGTTAGGCCTACAAAGTGGCTGCTTTTTCTGTTTTTCCAAGAAAAGAACAATTCTAGCCAGCACAGAGCAACCAACAAACTTTGGAATGGGAGTCGGGGAAGCTGGGCCTGGTCCTGGCCCCCCCTGCATACATGGATGGCACAATGTCTCTTCTCTGAGCCGCACCTCCCACCCCCATAACAGGAGAGTGGGACTCAGTGGAGGGCAGGGCTCCTCCCTGCACTAAGGCCGGTACAGCAATGTCTCAAAGCCTGGGGGCTTGGCTTTCAGCAGATGTCAGAGGCCTGGCTGTTTGGGGTGGGAGAGGCTTGGAGGCACCCTCAGAAGTAAAGGATGGGGCAGCAACCCCCTCCCCAGGGCTTTGTGAGGCTCTGTAGGCTACAGCCCTGGGTCATCCTTTGGAAGCCCCTCATGCTGAGACCACCTGCGTATGGCTTGCTCTGGTCTTTGGTAATTAGACCCCCCAGGCATGGGCATGTCAGCCTCTCTACAGCCACCTTCGGTCTACAGGGCAAATTGATGCTGCTCACACAATCATCGGCAGTGGGCCTTCTACCTGCTGAGCTCATTATTTCACTCGCATGGCAAAGCCTTGTAACAACCCTGTGAGGTAGCATGATCTCCACTTAAGAGAGTAAGAAAAAAAAATAAACCACTAAGACTCAGGGAAGTTAAGCAACTTACCCAAGGCCACACAGACCACAGAAGACCATGAATGTGAGAGCCATAGCTCAAACCAAAGTGTGTCCAGCTCCAAATCTCAATCCCTCACTGCATTCTTCTGCACCAAAGTGGATTTGAGGTGCGTGTTCTGTCTGGGGCGGAGCTTGTTTCTGTGGGTGGGGAAGAAGTGGAGAAATCATGGAAAGAAGCCCACCCACCATCTGCAAAGCTGGGATGAAGCCACAGGGAGTTCTAGGGGGCTCTCAGGGTCACTGCCCCCCACCCCCCAGGTCCTCATGACCACCCTGAGTGGGGACAGGGCAGAGCAAACTCTTCCCGGAGTCTAGAGGGGCATGGCGAGGCCGCAGTGGAGCTTTTCTCTGACAGTGGCAGAGCCAGTGAGCAAGAGGACAGCTCTGAGGGTGGGGACCCTGGCTCTGCCAGCACTGTGGCTCTCAGAGCTTGTTTCCTGCTCCCTGGTGGTACTGTTGGGAGGGTCCAGGCAGACTGCACATGGAAAAGTGCCTGGTTCATAGCAGGCACTAAATAAGCATTTGTGTAAAAACAAAAATAGAAAGAGAAGATAAACTTTTAAATTTCCACTTCCCTGGTGTCTTGGTTGGGAACAGGAGCATGGCAGTTGTTAACATAAAGTGACCTCTGTTGCATTCTACTAGGTTGCTGGATGTGACATACTAGTTAAAAAAACAACTTTTTAAAAGAAAAGGGAAACAAGAGGAAGTTGATGTGAGTCTGTGGTTCCCAGATTCTCAGCAGTAGATTGAGGGTGGGCATTGGGTAGGTGGGCAGGGAGGGCTGGGGGACACTGAGGCCAGCGGCTGGCTGGCTCCCTGGCTGTGCAATCTGCAATCACAGATGAGCCCTTCCTGGCGACAAAACTTCTACCTGGGGTCAGCCAGTCACTGGAGTGAGGGCTTGAAGGACTCATTCCCACAGGACCTGGGCCCAGCTGCCTAGGGCTGGCCACCTGGGGAGGGTCCTGCTGACTGGGTCTCAGAGGCCAGGGCTGAGGTGGAGCCAAATGAATCACTTTGAAGGATTCTGGTTATTTAAATTGCTATTTTAGAGACTTCTGGCCAAGATGCAGGCGTAGGTAGACACACTGTGCCTCCTCACGCAACCTAAATAAGGACAACGACAGTTTAAAAACAAAAAACAACCAGAACTGACAGAAAATCAGACCGTATGGAAGTTCAACCAAGGAGCTGAAGAAGAAACATCCATCCAGACTGATAGGAGGGGTGGAGATGGGCAGCAGGATGGAGAGGACTCGAGGCAAAGCTGAGGGTGGTGGACCTGTTGGACCCGGAGGACCGGGAGGCCCCACGTTTGCATGCAGATAGACCAGGCAAAACTGGAGAGCAGGACAGACCACACAGCCCAGGGCTCCAGTGTGGGGAAATAAAGCCTCAAACACTGATTGAAAACACCTGTGGGAGTTGAGGAGCCGGAAGAAACTCCCAGCCTTGCAGTAGAGTTCACTGGAGAGACCCACAGGGTCCTAGAACGTATACAACCCAACCCGTCAGGGAATCAGCACAGAAGGGCCCAGTTTGCTTGGGAGAAGCAAGGAAAGTGACTGAAATCCGAGAGAGTGGAGCGAGCGCCATTGTTCCCTCTCGGACCCCTGCCCCACCAACAGTGCCACAACCCAGCAACAGGGTTGCCCCGCCCTGGTGAACACCTAAAGCTTCGTCCCTTACTATGTAACAGGTGCATCAAGACAAAAAAAATGGCCCAAATGAAAGAACAGGTCAAAGCTCCAGAACAAATACAACTAAGCGAGGAAGAGGTAGCAAATCTATCAGATGCACAGTCCAAAACACTGGTAATCAGGATGCTCACAGAATTGGTTGAATTTGGTCACAAATTAGATGAAAAAATGAAGGTTATGCTAAGTGAAATAAAGGAAAATGTACAGGAAACCAATAGTGATGGGAAGGAAACTGGGACTCAAATCAATGGAGTGGACCAGAAGGAAGAAAGAAACATTCACCCAGAACAGAATGAAGAAAAAAGAATTCAAAAAAATGAGGAGAGGCTTAGGAACCTCCAGGACATCTTTAAACGTTCCAACATCCAAATTATAGGGGTACCAGAAGGTGAAGAGGAACAGCAACAAGTGGAAAACTTATTTGAATAAATAATAAAGGAGAACTTTCTCAATCTGGCAAAGGAAATAAACTTCCAGAAAGTCTGGGAAGTTCAGAGAGTCTCAAAGAAAGTTGACCCAAGGAGGAATACACCAAGGCACATCATAATTATGTTACTCAAGATTAAAGATAAGAAGAGAATCTTAAAAGCAGCAGGAGGAAAGGAGAGAGTTACCTACAAAGGAGTTTCCATAAGGCTATCGGCTGATTTCTCAAAAGAGACCTTACAGGCAAGAGGGGACTGAAAAGAAGTATTCCAAGTCATGAAATCCAAAGACTTACATCCAAGATTGCTCTATCCAGCAAAGCTTTCATTTAGAATGGAAGGGGAGATAAAGTGCTTCTCAAATAAGGTCAAGTTCAAGGAATTCATCATCACCAAGCCCTTATTATATGAAATGTTAAAGGGACTTACCTAAGAAAAAGAAAAAAAATGCATAGTAAAATGACAGCAAACTCACAATTATTAACAACCACACCTAAAACAAAAACAAACTAAGCAAACAACTAGAACAGGAACAGAACCACAGAAATGGAGATCACAAGGAGGGTTAGCAACAAAGGAGAGGAGAGAGGAGGAGAAGGTACAGAGAATAAGTAGCATAGATGGTAGGCAGAAAATAGACAGGGAGAGGGTAAGACTAGTATGGGAAATGTAGAAGCCAAAGAATGTATAAGTATGACACATGGACATGAAGTAAAGGTGGGGCATGTGAGTGGGAAGGGGTGTGCAGAGTGGAGGGAAGTGAAGGGGGGGAAATGGGACAACTGTAATAGCATAGTCAATAAAATATATTTAAAAATAAATCGCTCTTTTATTTCTCATCACTCAATTTAGAATCGCCTTACCGCTTCACACCCCAAGGTCCTGTATTGACGCCAACATGGTCAGAGCAATGTGTTAGTGACCCAAGCAAAGGTTCGAGCTCTAGACTAATTAGGGGGAGCAGGTATATTAGCATTAATGAGGCCCAGAGAGGTGACACTATACGTCCAAGTCACACAGCAAAACTGGGGCTTAACTTCTGAAGAGGAAACCCCTCATCATAACTCCAGCCCCTGCCCTTGCCCCTGCCCCTGACCCTGCCCCTGCCCCAGCCCCATGGTTCTCAGGAGTTTCCTTTAAAGCCATGGGAACCATTGCATTTTCTAGGTCAGTGCCATCTGGGAGGGGTGCCCTAGGGTCCTGTCTCCACAGCTGCAGCCTGCCCCCTTCTGCAAGATTAATCTGGCTCTTATCAATGTTTCATTTGCTTTCTATCCCATATCACCCAACACTGTCTCCCCACATTCAAGCTTGGGATCATGAAAAATGTGCTCACTCCATGTACTCTTACACTTTTCCCAGGTTTGGGATCTAACAGCAAGTGATCTTGCCCAAAGGTCCTCCCGTTCATCTGATTCCCTGACCTCTCAGCACCTCCTGCCCCAGCTGGGTTCCGCAAAGGATACTAACGAGTCTTGCTTCTAGCTCAGGCTTTCACCTTTTCAAAGCGTGCTTCTGCACGTGGCATGCTTCTGCACATGAATTCCTGAGCAGGCAGGAGGAGCCGTCTTTGACCACTGGGGCTCAGAGACACTAGTCCACTTGCCTAATGCCACACAGGAAAAATTTTCATGGTTGCATAGGGGCAGGCGTTGGCTCTGACAGTGTCATTCTCTGATCTCTTGGTTTGGGGGGTCCTCCACCAACATCCCCTCGAAGCTGTGTCCCCTAACATAAGGGGCTCCTGAGGCCCCAGCCCTTTCCCTTTTATCGAATAATTGAAACAGTAAAGTCTAGGAGGTCTGGAAGAGGCAGGAGGAAGCTGAGACTGGCGCTCAGCTTCCATGGTGCCATGCCCTCGCTTGCCTTCAAGGAAAAACTTAATCCCTTCGTTTTCGAGCAAGGTCTTCTTTGCAAAAGTGGACTCAGCTCACCTTTCCAGCCTCTGTCACTGCCCCTCCAAGCAGTCACATGGGGAGCTTTATCTTCCACACCCTGCCTGCCCTGCCTCCTCTCTGCTGGAACTGCCCACCCTGCTGGTCTCTGGAAGTCTTTTTCCTCCTATCTGGACCAGTGATTCTCCAACCAATCGACCAGCCAACCAACCGACCAGCCAACCAACCAGAGATGTTGCACAGAGAACCTCCAATGCCCGGGTCTTGCCCCCAGAGTCTGTTTAACTTGCTCCAGGACAGAGCCTGGGCGTCGGTATCTTAACCCGTGTGACACTTGGTAAACTATAAACTCAATATAAACAACAAAGGCATCGGCTCCCATAGACCTGCAGTCTACCTCAGAATGAATTTGTCAGGGGAAAGAAGGATAAATTTTAAAAGCTTGTTTTTGCATCAGTTTCAACATACTCTTGCCGCTGAAAACTTTTCCAGAGCTGGGGAGACCACTTGTCCCCGAATGACAGGGTGGACCTTCCCATCTGGCCGCCTTTCTATCTCTTTGGGGTCCAGGTGAAAGAATGCACGGAGAGTAATGGGAGGAGCCCCCACTGCCATCTGCACTCTCTCCTGTTTTCCTGTCCCTCCCCCACGAGGCTGCAAACTCCTCCAGGCAAAGGGCAGCACATTTCACGGCCCCTCCCAGCACCTAGCCTGATGCCCACACACAACAGGCCCTTGATAAATACTGACTGCACGAGGACCAACCCCAGTGAGTGACTCCAGGGGACTCATCGGCTCTAGCTTCCTGGATGCGTTCGCCATACTCCCCATGCCCTCTTCTTCTGCCTGTGTGCCCCATCTGCCATGACCCTGGTCGGGGAAGCCCAGAGTGGGCCTCCCATTTCCAGGAGACATCTGTACCCCCTGGGGTTGGCTCTAACTAGGGGCCCCAAGGCCCTTCAAAACTAAGGCAGGGGACTGTCCTCATCAATCCGGAGGAATCAATCCCCATAAAACGACCCCTAAAAATCCACCTGTACCTTCAGTAAAGGGGGAGGCACAGGCCCTTTACACCTCTGGAGACTCGAGAACAGTGGCCCTCAGTGTGTGGGCCTTGCACTAGCAATATTGGTACCACTGAAACATGTCTGAAGCATGGATTCCCCAGTCTTGGCCAAGACCTACTGAATCAGAACTCTGAGGATGGGGCCCAAAGATCCTGTTCGCGCAAGTCTTCCAGGTGGTTCTAATGTATTTGAAGGTTTGAGGACTGCTCTTCTAGAAGCAGCAGCAGGATCGGGGCCCTGTAAAACCTCCACGCAGAGCCTTGGTTGGGCTGACAGGTGGGCCTGCACCTGTGGCCTGGGCTGGACGGGAACCTGACATTGGCTATGGAGTGTGTGGCTGGAACAGAACCCAGAGACGGAGGGGCTACTGTAGGGAGCAGTCTGCTCAGCCCTGGACTCTGGGTGCCTGGGGATGATTCACTTCGGAATGAGACTCCTGAGCTGGGAAGGTCTTAAGTGGTTGGCTGGGAAAGGAGGCCTTGCCACTGACATGAGACTGATGCCCCCAGGCCCTGCATTTCTACCCTTCAAAGGGCTGTCATTACCTGCCTGGATGTCTCAGATCTCTGGACCAGTCACAGGCAGGATCCCAGAGGAGACCACTGTCAGACCTGGGATCACATGCTGTGGGCCGGGCTGTGGGGCTAAGGACCTGCTCTGAGCAGGCCTGGGGTGAAGAGGAGGTCGGGGTCTTTAAAGAGCTGCCTGGCTCATTAGGGAGCCAGTGATTGGGTGGCCACAACATTCCCAGTGTCTTTGATCACCTGCGATTTGTCATGAATCCCCAGATCTGAAACCAGTCTGGCCTGGTCTTGGATCAGAAAGGAGCTGACAAACAAAAGTGCAGGGCGCCTGTGTGGGTGTCGTGAGCTTGGTACCTGGTTTAAGAGCCCAGGGAAAGCCCCAGGTCCTGGGTGCAAGTCTCCCATGTGGGGGTCCTGATCTGGGCTTCCCAGGGCTCCAACACAGAGGCCTAGCTGGGTGGTCCCTGGTGCATAAGGGCAGGCAGACCTTTGTATCTGCTCTCAGCTGCCACGTGGGGAAATGAGTCTCTGGCCATGGAGGCCCCAAAGCCTGAAAATTTAGACCGGTGGCCTGGAGATTTCCTGCTCTGTCTGTGGCTCAGAGCTGCTCAGCCATGTTCTTGAGCTGCAGCTCCTGGTGAAGAAATAGGCTTGGAGATCTAGAAACAGAGGGCTTGAGAGAGAGGAGGCCAGGCCACGGGATCCCCATGCCTGTCTCAGCAGTGCCTTGTCACAGCCCCCGGCTGTGCTGCCCGAATACACACCTTCTTGGCAAGAGAGCCCTCAAATGCTGCTTGGGGTTCTCTGTTGCCCACACCACACTGTTCTCAGTACCAGGCAGGCCCTCTGGCTGTTGGGAGATAGCAAATGGCTCCAGGCTCCTCGGGCATGCCAGGTGATACGGCTGTGGCTGGGTGGGTAATGACTGGGGAAAGCTCACAGGCTGGGCTCTGGATCCTAGGCAGACCTCCTTAGGGGGCCTGGCCCCGGCCTCCTCCCTCCAGCGAGGGCCACGTGGCTGCAATATTACCCATCCAAAGCCCCGGTGCTCAGTGCTTTGAAAGGCCCAAACTCAAAACGTCATAGTTTGGAGGAAGGAAAGTTTATTGATTGAGAAGGCGCCAACCGAAAATATGGGAAACCTAGTTATCAAAACCATCTTAAGAAAGTAAGGAGTTGAGGCTTCTTTTATGTCCAGGGATGAGGGAAAGAGAAGGTCAAAAGGCAACTGACTGCAGACCTCCGGGCGCCAGGGTCCAGGGAAGACTGTTGACCGTAGTTGATGTGAGTCTGGTCACGAGGTTCTGGCAAATATTTGATAAACAAGACAAATTTCTCTTATCTCCTAAAGCCGCAAGCAGAATTCCTGTAATAATTAGTGTGTCTCTGTGTAAGACTAAGAAGAAGCTGTTAGCCTGGGGGCCATGGGAACAAAGCAGGCTCGAACAAGATAGAGAGATGAGGCATTTCACTGGTACAGGAACACAGCTTTCTGGCCACCCCGCTGGACCTCTGAGGCTCCCTCTGTGTAGTAGGATCCTGGATGGGTACTGCTCTGCCTCGAGGCCTGTGTTCAGTCTCCCGGGGGAGGCTGTCCCACAGCGGTCTGGCCAATCCCTGGGGAGAGAAGGCTCAAGGGGCCTTGTGATGGAGTTGAGAGAAGGTGGGTAACAGCAGGGATAGGGGCTGCAGGTAGGAAAAAATATGCTCTCTCCCTTGCAGCAATGAAGGGTGTTAACGTCTTCCCCTCTCTGTAAAAAAGAGGCCAGCCTGTGGTGAAGACCAGACCAAAGGCTGCAGCTGAGCTGTGTAAGCTGGGGTCTGTTTAGAGCAAAAGCTAAGGGCTGGTAGAGTGGGTAGACCATCTATGGAAGGACAAATTTGCCATGAGGGACTGGAGTGAACCTGGCACCAAATTAAGTGGAAGCAACTATCTAAATGGCGGCAAATGCGTTTTTAAAAAAGATCAATTTATTTATTTATTTTTAGAGAGCGGGGGAAGGGAGGGAGAAAGAGAGAGAGAAACACTGATATGCAAGAGAAACATTTGGTTGCCTCTCACACACCCCCAATTGGGAACCTGACCTGCAACTCAGGCACGTGCCGAGTGGGAATCAGATGTTTTGGGGGATGACCCCCAAGCCGTTGAACTACACCAGTCGGGGCTGCATCAAATGTCCTGGAGGCACTCCTACCCCTCAGCTGGGCTGCCTTGGTCCTCCCAGGTCCTAGGCCTGCCTGCCTCTGAGGCTCCACTGGCCAGGCTGCTCTGTGTATACCACTGCCCTCTGCTGTCCCTGGGGCTGTTCCAGGGAGCCAGGTGCTGCCACTCTGGCCCAGGACAAGCCCTCCTGCGCCATTGCGTGGCTGTGACAGGCCTTCACTCTGGTGTCTGGACGTTGTCGCAACTGTTCCCTGAACTGTGCACCAGAGCCAGTGGTACAGACAGGGGCAGCTTTCTGTGTACCCTGAGAGCTGCCTCCCTGCACTGTTCTCTGGAGGGGTACCTCATTTAAAGGGCCCAGTCTCGCCCCTCTACCCGGGGCTGCCGTGGGGTGTGGCTGTCTCTGTTTCTGTGTGTGATCTGCCTTCTCCCAGTTCTGGCTTTCCCTTTCCAGTGAGGTGGGAGGATATGGGAGCCAGCTCGGGGAGGGCTGGGAGCTTCTTACCCCTCCCTTCTTCATGGGCCTTCTCGTTCTGCGCTGCACATCTCCAACCTTGGAGTGCTTCCCTTCCGACACTTGTGCTTTTTCTAAGACTCCTCTCTGGGTGTTGGTGGGAGCATCCTCCATGCCTTAGCTTTCCTTTATGTCTTCCTCTGCCCTCTCCTTCTGAGAGATTCTCCAATCTGGACTTCAAGTAAGTTAGTTTGTTTCTTAGCCAAGTTCATTGTCTCAGATCTAGTGTATTCGTTATTTTAACTTATTCCATGCCTAATTTAGTATTGCTAATACTGTTGATAACCTTGGTCTATCCTAACCCTTGTACCTCTGGACTCTATGACCTGGCTGACCATCTAGAAGTACTTAAACTGCTAACGTTTCACTTGGCCTGAGCTCACTTTCCCTGGGGGCATTAACTACTTCCAGGGATGCCTGTGGGGGTGGCCCCACCTCAGTCCCCAAAGGGAAAGCTTGGGGTGGGGGTCACCCCACAAAAGGCCTCAGGCTTTGCCTGCCAGGCAGACGACTGTAGCTCAGGGCCATGGAGGGAGGGTGGCAGAGGTGGGGCGTTTTCTTGCCAAGAAAATGTGAAGAAATTTCCTATCTGTCCTTCCTTACCTCAGGGCTTCTGCTAGGTCCTGATTTTATTGCTGAAGACACCTGGCCCAGACGGCTGCGTTGCTGCAAGTGGAAGACAGGCCCTCTTCCAATGAAATAGGGGAGAAACAGGCACAGAATCCAACCTACCTTGATTCCTAATTCCTTCTCCACAGCCAGGCAGCTGCCTCCTATCCCAGAAGAAAGCCACCTACCCCCTCACCAGCTCGAAACAACCCCTACCCTGGAGGCTGTTTTTTCTCCAGTTTGTTGTCCTATTAGTCTTTCAGGGTGATCCTGGTGGAGGAGCTAGCAATTGTGATCAGCACCTTTAGAGTGGAAATTAGACCCAATCTCCTTGTTTCCCAAAGGAGCACAGCAGACGCACTAATAGATGGCAAATCTGACTGCATTGGTTCTGACAGTCACAGCAAACAGAAGCTAGCCAAGTCCTTAGTTAAAACACACCACGAAGTCAATTGCGGAATTACCAGTTTCTCGCTGCTTTTCTGTAATATCTTATTTTATTTTTCCTGATATCTGATATTTTCCCATTTCTAGTCTCAGACCCCTCTGCTTAAAAAAAAGATTTTATTGATTTATTTTTAGAGAGGGATGAAGTGAGGGAGAAAAACAGGGAGAGAAACATCAATGTGTGGTTGCCTCTCAAGAGCACCCTACTGGGGACCTGGCCTACAACCCAGGCATGTGCCCTGACTGGGAATAGAACCAGTGACCCTTTGGTTCACAGACTGGCACTCAATCCACTGAGCCACATAAGCCAGGGCCACCTCTGCTTTTTTGCAACACTTTCTCAATCATATTTAATGATCTCAGTATGGTGAACAGAGCTTAGAGTAGAGACGTATGTCCTCTGTAGGGAGGGATGCATAAATCTTACTTTTCAAAACATTTACATTTTGAGATTACACTTTGCTGTGTCCAAAGACCTAAAATAGAGTGCTCATTCTGAAAAACAAAAATTTGTGTACCTTATCTTATTCAATCTCTATACATGCGGTGCGATATAACTATCTCTAATTTACAGAGTGATGGGAGGGGAGGGGGCATGGAACTGAATCTACTTCTTCGAGCCATCAGTGACATAGCATAAGACAAACATCCAGTCTCGTGGAGAAAGTCTGATCTGTCCATTTCTTCAAGATGTTGCATTTGCTTTTAGTCACTGAGAACATCTTTTCATGCAACTCTTTTTTCCATGTATATTTTATTGATTATGTTATTACAGTTGTCTCAATTTTTCCCCCTTGGTCCCCCTCTGCCCAGTACCGCCCTTCCCTCCAGCAATTCCCCACCGTATTTCATGTCCATGGGTCATGCATATAAGTTCTTTGGCTCCTCTATTTCTTATACTGTTCTTAACATCCCCTTGTCTATTTTGTACCTACCAATTATGCTTCTTCATCCCTGCACCTTTGCCCCCATTCCCCCCCTTCCCTTTCCCAGCTGATTGCCCTCCCAATGATCTCCCTATCTATGGTTCCCTTCCTGTTCTAGTTGTTTGGTTAGATTTTTTTTTTTTTTAGAATCGGTTGTTGGAAGTTGTGAATTTGTTGGCTTTTTAATGTTCATAATGTTCGATCTTCTTATTTTTCTTTTTTAAAGTATATTTTATTGATTATGCCATTACAGTTGTCCCATTCCCCCCCCTTCACTCCCCTCCACCCTGCACACCCCTCCCCCACCATTCCTCCCTTTAGTTTATGTCCACGTGTCTCAAGCTCTTTAGATTCTATATTTCCCATACTATTCTTGCCCTCCCCTCTGTCTATTTTCTACCTACCGTCTATGCTACTTATTCTCTGTACCTTTTCCCCCCTTCTCCTCCTCCCACTCCCCTGTTGCTAACCCTCCATGTGATCTCCATTTTTATGGTTCCGCTCCTGATCTAGCTGTTCTCTTAGTTTGCTTTTGTTTTAGGTGTGGTTGTTAATAACTGTGAGTTTGCTGTCCTTTCCCTGTTTATATCTTTGATCTTCTTTTTCTTAGATAAGTGCCTTTAACATTTCATATCATAAGGGCTTGGTGATGATGAACTCCTTGAATTTGATCTTATCTGAGAAGCACTTTAGCTGCCCTTCCATTCTAAATGAAAGCTTTGCTGGATAGAGCAATCTTGGCTGTAGGTCTTTGGATTTCAGGACTTAGAATACTTCTTTCCAGTCCCTTCTTGCCTGTAGGGTCTCTTTTGAGAAATCAGCTGACAGTCTGATGGGAGCTCCTTTGTAGGTGATTGTCCCCTTATCTCTTGCTGCTTCTAGGATTCTCTCCTTCATTTGAATCTTGGCTAATGTAATTATGATGTGCCTTGGTGTGTTCCTTCTTGAGTCCAACTTCTTTGGGACTCTCTGAGCTTCCTGGATTTCCTGGAAGTCTATTTCCTTTGCCAGACTGGGGAAGTTCTCCTTTATTATTTGTTCAAATAAGTGTTCCACTCATGGCTGTTCCTTTTCCCCTTCTGGTACCCCTATAATTTGGATGTTGGAATGTTTAAAGATGTCCTGGAGGTTCCTAAGCCTCTCTTCATTTTTTTGAATTCTTGTTTCTTCTTTCTTTTCTGTTTGGTTCTTTCTTTCTTCCTTCCAGTCCACTCCCTTGATTTGAGTCCCAGTTTCCTTTCCATCACTATTGGTTTCCTGTGCATTTCTCTTCATTTCAATCAGTTTAGCCTTCATATGTTCCTCTAATTTGTGGCTAAAATCAACCAATTCTGTGAGTATCCTGATCACCAGTATTTTGAACTGTGCATCTGAAAGTTTGGCTATTTCTTGGTCACTTAGAATTATAGGCTCTGGGGCTTTGAGCTGTTCTTGAGTCATAATATTTGGTCTGTTTGCACCTGTATGTATGAGGGGCGGAGCCTTAGGTGTTCACCAGGGCCGGGCGACCTAGTCACTGGGTTGTGATGCTGTATGTGGGGGTGGGGTCAGAGAGGGAAAAAATGGTGCTTTGCTCCACTCTGCTCTCTCTCAGATTTCTGTCCCCTCTGTGGCTTCTTCCCACAAGCAAATTGGGCCCCTCTGGTGCTGGTTCCTGGGTGTGTGGGCCCATGTACTCTCCAGGACCCTGTGGGTCTCTCCAATGAACTCTCTGTGAGCCTGGGAACCTCTCCCGGCCCCTCGACCCTGAGAAAATCTTTCCAGTTGGTGCTTTCAAGCTCTAATTCCTGTTGCTGGGGCCCTAGCCTGAGCGGTCTGTCTCACTGTTCGCTCCTTGGCTTGGTTTATCTGCTCACAGATGTGTGACTGCAGTCAGCCAGCCGCCCAGCGCCCTCACTGGGTCTGCCCGTTGCCACCCCATGCCTGGGATTCACCAACCCCCTCCACTTCAGCTCCTGGGTCGGTGGGACCTTGGACCGAAGGATCTTTCCAGCCCGACCCTGCTTCGCCGCTGACTCCGCCCCACTTACAGGTCTGGCTGAGTGGCTCGTTGTTGTCGGACTTCTGTACAGTTCAATTTTCACTGTTTTGGCTGCGTTTTTGTTTGTAAAACTTCACTGTCTTTAAATTTAGTTGTGGGAGGGGGCACAGTGTTTCCACCTATGCCTCCATCTTGGCCTGAAGTGATCTTATTTTTCTTAAATAAATCCCTTTAACATTTCATGTAATAATGGCTTGGTGATGATGAACTTCTTTAGCTTTGCCTTGTCTGGGAATTACTTTATCTGCCCTTGCATTCTAGATGACAGCTTTGCTGGATAGAGCAATCTAGGTTGTAGGTCCTTGCTTTTCATCACTTTGCATACTTCTTTCCAGTCCCTTCTTGCCTGCAAAGTTACTTTTGAGAAATTAGCTAATTATCTTATGGGAACTTCTTTGTAGGTAACTCTCTGCTTTTCTCTTGCTGCTGTTAAGAATCTTTATCTGTAAACTTTGGCACTTTAATTATGGTGTGTCCTGGTGTGATCCTCTTTGCATCCAACTTGTTTGAGACTCTCTGTGCTTCCTGGGCTTGTATGTCTAGTTCCTTCACCAAATTAGGGATGTTTTCTTTTATTATTTTTTCAAATAAGTTTTCAATTTCTTACCCTTTCTCTTCTTCTCCTGGCATCCCTATGATTCAAATGTTGGAATGTTTGGAAATATCCCAGAGTCTTCTTATGCTATTCTTGTTCTTTCTGAATTCTTATTTCTTGTTTCTGTTCCAGTTGAGTGTCTGTTTCTTCCTATGTCCCAAATCATGAATGCGAATCTGGCTTCCTTCCCTTTATTGTTAGTTCCCTGTGGATTTTTCTTTATTTCAACTAATGTAAACTTTCTTTCTTTCTTTATGTTGTTGCCATACCCCAAAAGTTCTTTGAGTATCCTGATCACCAGTGTTTTGAACTCTGTGTCTGATAGGTTGGCTACCTTTGTTTTGTTTAGTTCTTTTTGTGGGTTTTTGTTCTGTTCTTTCATTTGGGCCATGTGTCTTTGTCTCTTCATTTTGGCAGCCTCCCCATGTTTGTTTCCGTGTATTAGGTGGAGCTGCTTTGACTCCCTGTAAAAGGCACCTGTCTGGATGATTGCGGCTTCTTTAAGTCCTTGGTTGTCCAACTTCCATACCGTTTGACTTTATGACAGTTCTGGGTGGTACTGTTTTGAGATTTAATTGTAATTCTTCTTGTCATTGTGTGAGGAGGTGAAGCGTGTCTACCTGTGCTTCCATCTTGACAAGAAGTCTGATGCATTGTCTTTCCATTCAACCCTTAACTTCTACCACTTGACCTGTCAGTTCTCAAGTAAGCTAATCCTGTAAGTAACCAGCAGGAGCTAACTTTTGGAATTAACACCTAAGTTTAAAATACCATTGCTCTAGTGAATAAGGCTGCAGGGGCTGTGATGTGGCAACACCTTTCATGCCTATCTGTTCATTCACATGTGAAATCTTCACAGCCTGTTTGATGACTGAGACTTTTCTCCATTTTGGAAATGTTTAGTTATGAGGGGCTTAGGAAAGCCAGTAGAAACCACTTAATAGCAAATGAAGGCAGCCAATCAGCTAAGGATGGTGAGGTTTGAGCTCACAACTTTTTTCAGTCTGAATTAGTTATTGTCTAGTTTCTGCTCCTTGTCAGCCAAATCCAAAGTAAAACCATCTGGACTTGTATATAGTCACATTTTCAAATGCAGTATCCTACCTGCTGGGAGTTAGGTGAGGTCTTATACTACCTTGTAGAGGTGAAAATTAGATAACCTAAATTAATATTGATGAAATAGCCCTGGTTGGTGTGGCTCAGAAGATTAAGTGCCAGCCCATGAACCAAAGGGTTGCCTGTTTGATTTCCAGTCAGGGCACATGCCTGGGTTGTGCACCAGGTCCCCAGTGGGGGGTGTGCAAGAGGCAACCACACACTGGTATTTCTTTCCCTCTCTTTCTCCCTCCTTTCCCCTCTCTAAAATAAATAAAATATTTTTTAAAATATTGATGAAATACACTGATAATATCATAGAGCAGGCTAGAAGCTGCATTATTGTATTTTCCCTCTTAAAACAACCTTTTCTATAAAGGCCAAGGTAGTAAATATATTAGGTTTTGTGGGCCAAGAAGCAAAATTGAGGATATTATGAAGGTACTAGTGGTACTAATGACAAGAGAACTTCACAAGATATACTCATAAAGTTAAAAATATATATTACAACTTGTCATACAGGTTTACTAATGAAAAATGGAACATGTTTTTTGAAAATACTTGAGGTTCAAAGTTAGTATTCCCCAACAAAACTGATCACAAAAGTTGAGTTGTCAATGCCAATTTATAATAAAATTTTTGTTTCATTTTGGAAAATCCTCAGGTAGAAAGGTGTTGCCAGGTATCTTGTTAGTAAACCTGTATTACAAGGATGTAATTTAGCTTTGTTAGTTTTCATTTTTACCAATGAAAGCATCAGCTGAACTCTTATTTTAGGAGCAGGGTCCAGAAGTATGGCTGGTAGAGGCAGTAAAGACAGGGACAGGGACAGAACTAGAGGATATACCTACCATCAAAGGACCCAAAATAAATCGACGTAGGTGGTCTTGGAATACCATGTCACCCACTAGGTTGACTGTAATAAAGACAGATGATAACAGGTGTTGGTAAGGATACAGAGCAGTTGGAACCTTCATACACTGCTGGTGAGAATATGAAATGGTACAGGTGATGTATAACAGTTTGGAAGTTTCTCAAAATGTTAAACAGAGTTGCCATATGACCAGAAAGCATCTGTGTGTCTCTGGTGTGAGGGTGAGGTCTCTGGACAGCTCCTCTACCCTAAAGAGTGACAAAACCACAACTTCCCTGGATCATAGAGCAAATATTGGAGCTTCTAGGGTATAGAAGATCAATCTAGACATACTAAGACCTTCTGTTCATTGACTTAGCCTGTAGGTGAGTCCTGAAAGATATCTGGGAAGTCTTAGATACCTCTAGTGCCCATCTTCCAGGCTGGGCCAGTCACTGACTGAATTCAAAAGCCAACCTAGTTTTATTTGATGTTTGGGGTTTGAAGGTGGGAGGGAGGGAGGGACAGAGAGCAGGCGGTGGTGCTAGGCAGTGTAACTAAAGTCTTACATAAGAAGGAAGCATGAAATGAGGCTAAAAGGCAGATAAGGACAAGGCCAGATTATGTAGTAAGCATGGTAGGTCCATCTTCTTTCCTGACTGTCCAACCTTCTTCCTGCACTGCAAAAAAGTGAAAATCTCCTCAGACTTCTTTATTTTCCCACGTTCTTATTACCAAGATTCTGGATGCAGTCAGATTCTGCCAACTACATGCACTTGAGGCAGTCTTCTCTTCGCATGCAAGCATCTGGGCATAGTCTGTCTTAAAAGTGTTCTAGTATCTGGCTCTAGCTTTGCAGGTGTCAAGGACGTCGAGCAGTGGTTGGCTCTAAAAGACCAGATTCAAGTTTACTTCCTGGCAAGACTACTTCTTAGCTTCTTAGGTACCTGTATATAACCGTCAAGAGGTGTGTACCCTCTGCTGTTACTTTTAAAAATGTAATTTAATTTATTTTTAGAGAGAGGGGAAAGGAGGGAGAAAGAAAGGGAAAGATAGACCAATGTGTGGTTGCCTTTCATGCGACCCCCACTGGGGACCTGGCCCACAACTCAGGCATATGCCCTGACTGGGAATCGAACCAGCAACCCTTTCATTCACAGGCCAGCACTGAATCCACTCAGCCATACCAGCCAGGGCCTACTGTTACGTTTTGAAGTTGACAGGCACTGACTCACCTAGTTCTGCTTATTAGTTTTGTACATGTTTTGATTAGATCAAACTAGCTATTTAAAAGTATTTTACAGATACTCTCAGTAAAACTCATGTTTCTTCTAAACACCCTAGATTCCGTGAATCTTAAACAAAACCTGCTATTTGTTAAATAGGACTTAGAGTAATATATTAGAGATACTTGGCTTGGAGAAGACATTAGATATGATTATCTTCCACTCCTTGAGGGTGCACACTTGTGGTAGAGACTGACTAGCTTCTAGCCTCCCTTGCATCTAAGTTATGGTCATGGGCTGGGCTCTAGCCAGTAGGACACAACCAGAAATGTGCACAACACGTAAGTGGAGCCCGTGATCTTCTCATGATCTTTTTTTCCCTATCCCCTGGTTTGATGGAGAAGACTCTGAGGAGGATCAGCCACAATTTGGGAGGATCCCCAGCCCATAAATAGGTCCAAGGGAGGTCTGACCAGGAATGCCCACATTTAGTAGATAAGTAAATGAAAAACTTCCCAGGCACTTAAAATGGCTTGTGCTACTTCCTAGTACAACCCACCACAGCTTTAAACATGAAGTGCTTCCTACTTTCCTCTAAGTGTTTTGCATTTCTTCTCTCTAAGCTGACTATCTGAGTCTTAGACAGTAGCTGTTAAAGTAATTTAGGTATCTTAAAGCCTTAAACTAGCTGAGTGACTTTTAAAAGGGAGGGATTCAAAATCTAATCCTCGTGGAAGTGTCTGAGTGTGTCAAGTTCCCTTGTAGGAGGTAGGCCAGTAGGGAAGCGCCGCGGCAGCTGTGTGCTGCTTTGCTTCGCCTAAAGCGGGAAGGAGGAGCTGGACCGTGATGGCCCATCTCGCACCCATCGGCCCAGTGCCCAGTGCCCCTGGGCGTGATGCAGTCATGGAACCGCGGGTGAGATATAAAGAGCCCGATGGTGTCCTAAAGTTACTCTTCTTCAGTAAAGAGAAGAAAAGTATATTGTAACTTAAGTCGTCTGTAAATACACTTAAAATCTAACAAAACTAACACCTGTGTGACTACCACCAGAGGGAAAGCACAGAATTCTCAGTACCCTGAGCTTCCTCCTCTGTCATCACTCCTTCCTCTGCCAATGGGAACACTTAGTCTGACTCTTAAGAAAACTACTTCCTGTAATAACAAGGGTGGGAGAGACCGTGGAGAAAGGGGACCTTCTTTCCCTGCTGGCGGGAATGTAGACTGGTACAGGCACTGTGCATAATGGTCTGGTGGTTCCTCAAAAAGTTAATAATAAAGTTATTATAGGACCCAGCAATCTCTTTTCTGGGAATTTGAAAAACTCGAAAATATGTATTTGCAAAGATATATGCGCCCCTATGCTCACAGCAGCGTTATTCATGGTGGCCAAGACATGGAGACAAAGTGTCCTGTGATAAAGGACTGGAATAAAGAAGATGTGGTACATACACACAACGAAATACTAATTGGCCATAAGAAAGGACAAAGTACCGCTGTTTGTGACAGCAGGGATGGACTTGGAGAATATAGTGCTAAGCGAACTAAGTCAGTCAGCAAAAGCTGAGAACCGTATGATTTCACTCACATGTGGGATATAGAACAGGAACTTGCGGACACAGACAGCAATGTGGTGGTTACCAGAGAGAATGGGGGTTGGGGGGGGCTAACACATGGTGACAGAAAATGGTGTGACCTTGGTGGTGGGCACACAGTGCAATATACGAACCTAGTATTGCAGAAATGTATACTTGAAACTGATATGATCCTATTAACCAGTGTCACCCCAATAAATTTGATACAAATTTTAAAAAGAAAACTACTCTCTTAGCTTGTAACATCAGCATATGCCCTGAACCACAGTGTGCATGTGAGAAGCATCCAAACCTGTAGAGAATTTTTATGAGTTTATTTGAGCCAAACTGACGACAATTGCCAGGAAGCAATTGTCACCGCAATTTCTCTCCATGGACTGAGACACTGTTCTGGGGGATGGCAGTTGTGCACCTCACTTTATACGTCAGGATTGAAGGAGAAGATGTAAAAATGTTACACGAGATCTATTGGTGATAGATTAGGGAAGTGGGAGAAAGCAAAGCGGGGCAATCTCTGGAACTGGATAAAAAGTAGAACAGAGAGACACCTACTTATTTTACGGTGGTGGGCACGGGATGGTTAACTACCGTGTGCAGTGCCCAGGGAGGGTGTGCAGGGAACAAGATAACCGTGAGGGGTTCTGCAGTCTCGGCTAGGGTGCCGGTGGCTGTGCCCGGAGGGGTCTGGAGACGGGTTACTCCTGGCATCTCAAAGCTACGTTATCTTCGATGCAAAAAGACAGTAGACAGGCTCACTCCAGGTACAGATCGACCTTTGTCAGGGAAGCCCCGGGCCAGGACGTGCCTACCCCCTGGGAGTCGTGATTGCCTTTGAGTGAGGAACCTTTGTGTTCAGACCATCCTGTGCGGTGACTTTCAGCCTCTGAGTTTGTAAGGCCACCATGCGGGCCTCCCTGAGCTTGTTGGGGTTAGTATGTGGCCTTATTTTTTGTCCACAATAGCTCAGTTTTACTTCGGATATAGCTTCTATGGACATCTTTGCACACAGGGATAACATACAGGCAGAAAGGCGCACCAATTCAGTACACAGCTGGATGAACTTCTGAAGTACGCATCCATGCAACTGGCATTCAGAGCGAATAACCATTGCCTGCGTCTCCAGAAGCCCCTCCCCACAGAGCCCTCTCCCGCGCGATAGTCACTACCCTACCCTAAGCTGAAAGCGTCCGACTCCAATGGCGATGGTATTAATCTTGCTCATTTCTTTTGCCCTGGCATGTCAGGGGAATATCCTTCTTGCTTCATAGAGTTAATATTTATGGAGCTCTCTCAGGCCAGGTGTTAACTAGCTTCTGAATGCATATTATGTGCTAGAGAGAGTACTAAACAATTCGCATGTCTAACTGCCTATTCTCACCCCCCCCTTAAAGTGCATACTACAACTATTTCACACGTGAAAACTGAGGCAGAGAAGTGTCTCAGACATGTTTTAAGATGAACTGAATTAACGCATCCCAGGGACACCAAACCTATGCATATGTATCACTCTTTACAGTTACAGAAACTGAAGTGCAAAGGTTACCCGTTTCACTGCTCCTGCTGCCCCCCTCCCGCCAGTCAAGGGCCACACCCTGTGGCTCCAGGGCCCGCCAGCCTTCGTGGCGGTCATGGTGCTTCCACCTCCGACAAGGGGATCTAAAACTTTATGGTTACTTCCCAGAGGGCTGCGCTACTTTTACGTACACATTCTGCGGAGGAAGGCACCTAATGGTGAGTGACCGAGAACCTGCAGTGAAACAGGCCGGTGACCCAGGTGTCTTCCTGGCTACTCAGGACTAAACTTAGGAAGCAGGTATAACAGGAAAAAATCCTGCTCACTGGCTTAGTCCTGTGATAGCTTGAGAATTTACATGTTGTGAAAATGATACCCTAACCACACTAGTTTAGATTTTTAAAAATACTGTCTTGATCCATTAAATGCTTATGGAGTTTTTACTTGATGTGGCAACTACTTTTTTAGCACCGGAAATATAACTTCTCTGTTCTTGTTACCTGCAGAGAAGACGGTGCCCTTGTCTTGACCCTGGTGCCAACTGTGCAGAACGCTGGAATTGTTTGGGAAACTAGAAAAGCGCTGGTATGGATATTAAGAGTAGAGATTATCACACGTACTCCTGTTTATCCTCTTCCTAACTTTTGCTTAGAATCCAGCGGTTCAGGGGTGCGAACCGCACGCCAGTGAGAAGGAGGAGCTCCTGCAGTCGACCGCTTTCTGAGCAGGACAACGAAGAAGGAAGCCCCAGGTCTTTGTTCCAGTTCCATAATGGTGCTCAGATGGGGATCTTCCCATTTAAGAACTCCCAAATTTGCCTCTACTTCAGAGAAGAAGTTAAGATGTAAGATATGGAGGCTGTGCAACCAACTTAAAAAACCAGAATGAAGGGCTAAGCGCAGTCTGAAAAATATTTTTCTATTTAGTGTCTCCTATATACTGGCTCACAGAGTGGCAGTCACCCCTAAGAACTTGACGTGGAGAGCCCAGAGGACAGCACCATCTGTTACCTGTCTGTGGCCGGCGGGGGGTGAGAGTGAGAACCACCAGGCCACCAGCCTGCGGTGCCTTGATATCAATTCTTCACTGTTTGTGAAGGCAAGAAAGTGCCCTGGCCATCTTTTCCTGGTGTCCTGTGTTCACTGGAAGACTTTCATCAAGTTTGTATGTTCTGAACACATTCAAGGGACAGCATCTTGCCTTCTGGGTTAAGGTGTGGCAGACTACAGGCAGGTCATGTCCCATATGGATATCCTGCTTCATACCTGTTCTTCCCCAGGGTGTCAGGAAAGAGCCACTGAAGCAGGTCCAGCTGCCTGCTGCTATGAAAGCCAATATTGGAGAGGCAGGTGCTGATGTAGAGGAAAGAGGCTTATTGTCAGGTGCTGGCAACCTGGAAGATGGGAGACTCATGTCACAAAGCCCATCTACTGGGATGATGGCTGGGATGATGGGGGACTCAGGCCTCAAAGTCCAACTCCACCTCTCAGTGGAGGCAGAAGTTTTTTTAAGGAGGGAGAGGGGAACAGAACAAAGAGATCAAGGAAGGTAGTTGAAAAGTCTCTATGTGCAGACGAGCACTATCTGATATGACAAGTGACAAGCGGTAATGCTGGTGTGCACCATCCTGGCTTCCTGTCATCCTGGCTTTACATCACCCTCACTCCACAGCTGAAGGTCAGCAAATCTCCCACAGCTGGGATGCCTGAAGGTCAGAGTCTGTATCCTCTGGAGTTAGTTCCTGGGATTCTTATACAAACGTGCTCTTCATCTACAAGCTACATGTCAGTCAGAGTCAGCATTTACAGAAACGATGTCAAAAGAATGGTGGGATGGGTTACAGTTTCCCACCGTTGCAGTTTTCCACTGCTATAAAAGTACCCTTGTCTCCTTCCAGGCAGTAATGTGCCACGGCCTATACAACAAGCCTCAGGCTGTCCTCACATATTTGTTTGCAACAGCCCAAAATGGGAAACTCGAGTCCATCAACAATAGATTGGCTATTCAGATTGTTGACTGTACAGTAGTCTATAGCAGTGCGCGTGAACTATTACTGCTATTTGTACCATAGATAAAACCTCAAGTATTGAAAAATAATTAAATACTATGATGCTTTTATAAAATTCAAAGACAGAGGCAAGATTGAAATGAGCTATGTTTTCTTAGCATCAGTTGAACTTCCCTGCCTGGGCACAAGGGCTTGGACAAAAGGAGCAGGACTCTGGAGGAAGCAGGAAAGATGCCCCTCCATCACCCCCAGGTCTGTCACAATGGAACAGGAAGGTCAGGGTGGGCCGAGTATGAGCTAGCAAGGTACATCAGCTTCACCAAGTGGCTCAGCCTGAGGGTCAGATGAGCCACAAAAAACCGCAAAGCTCTATGTCCTCAGAAGAGGTTCAAAGAATGCGCAGACCTAAAGGCACTAATGCCCCTTGCCTCCAGCCAGCTCTGTACATCAGGTGTTGCACAGGCTTGTGCCCGCAGCTCCAGCTGAGCATCCATGGCATGAAGTCGGAAGACTAAGCAACTCTCCCAACATGGTTTTTGTTCCTGACACGAAGTAAGTGTCAGGTGGTGAGTGGTGAGTAACAAGGGGAAGTCTCCCTACTAGCATCGCCAGACTACAGCGAAAAGAAGGCTGATGTTTGCGTTCCAGAAAAACAGCCAGGGATGTTTTAGTACAAGCATGTCCCATACAGATATCCTGCATTTCATCTGCTACCCCTATACTTTGAAGGCACAAATTAACAGTCACCCATGGTTTCTTGCTTGACAAACCCCAAGATGAGACGGAGACTCTGCTGATGCCTGTGTTTTAGTGGTCAGGTGTGTTTAGAGACGACCCCTGTGGACTCTGTTCGATTCCTGTGTCTGCATTGCAAATAGAGACCTGTTCCTAATGGCCATGCTGGTGGCTTCCTCTCCCCTAAATGTCTCGCCTCCTCCAGAGCTGTTCTTTCCCTGTGGAAGGTTGTAGGCTGCCTTGGGCGGGGGTGGGACTCACTGCTCACCCTCAGCAACTTCTAGGTTGTGGATTCTTGTCTGCTGAGCTCTTCTGTCCCTTCGTTCCTCTTTCCCAATCTTCTACTGGGGCTGCTTATTGCCCTTAGTCCCAGCATAGCTGGCACAGCAGCCATATTCCGTGGTACCAGGCTGGGCTGTGGGCAGGTAACTGGCCTGGGTGTGAGTCAGGTTCTCAGTGATGATTTGTGTAGGTGGGATAGATCAAGTGCTGCTTCTGGTCACCTGTCTCCACGGGCATTAAGCTCTTCGTGCTACAGACTCTTCACATCCAAGGCCTGGCAGTAAGATGGGTGTGGTGCCTGCTTTCTCCACGTGGGCTGACATTCCTGCGGGTGCATTCTGACGTGGAGAGCTTTCCTGGCCAACAATAATGGCCCTTCTCTCTCTGCACTTCTCCTGCCTGGATGTTGGTCTAGCCAAATTCTCAGGTGCATTTGGCTATGGAGGCAATGTCCTTCAGGCCTCCAGATAGAGAGTTTAGGCAGGAACTTCTCTGACTACTGGTCTTTGGTCACTCTTGGGTAGTCATAGATAGTGCTCCTGGGATCTGTCTTGTTCTGTTCTGCCACCGCCCGCGGCAGCAAGGTGGTCGCGAGGTGAGGCGAGGGACTTAAAGAATGGAGAGGACCAAGTGCTCTGCTGGCAAATGGCAAATTTATTCAAGGAACTGCTGGCTTATATGCAGAACTGCAGTGGCCTGAGAACAATGCTGTTTTACAAAAGTTTGTACACTCCCGAAGGCTATCAAGAGGGCAAGATGTTCTCATATCCTGAGAACATGAGCCCAAAGATAGCAGTGTCCTCATTACTATCACTTCCTTGGAACATGACGCATATGCCAAGATCTTGTTCTTTCCTTCAAGGCTGAGAAGGAAAAGGTCCGGAAGATGTCAAGATACCCGCCGGCTCCAGGGACCAGAAACCAAGTCCCGCCACCATTTTCACAGTGGGGGCTCTGTCCTTGGTCCCCTGCGGCCTGGCGGGCTCCCACACTGTTCCCCTCTGCTGGGACCATGTGGCAAGGTCCCCTGAGATCAGTAGCATGCTCTGACTCTGTAGCTGGGCCCATGTCCAGACTCCTCTGGATATAAGAGGATGTTGTGGTTTTCTTATATTTTCATTGCATGTGGCAGTATCTGCTCTACACAGGTTTACATGGCCTGTAACATTCCCCTTGCCTTAGGGTCACTGGTTTCCTTCACCTGTCTCATAAAATTAGTCTCTAGGGCTTCTCTCTGGCCATGGCTTCTTTGTGCAGGTGTAGGTCTCAGGTAACTAGGTCACCACTCTCTCTCTACCTGGAGTTCTGGTTCCTATAAAGAGAATGGCTTCTAGTATGTGCTCCAGTGCTCTTCACCCTGGGACCCTCCTCATTCTGTCCCTTGGGTCACCTTCATTGGTCTCTTCTCATTCTCTGGGTCTGACTTCCGGGGCCATCAAGTTGGTCGGGATTATTACATCTTGGGTCCAATCTCCACCCTGTCCTCCCAGGATCCTAGCAGTTTCCCTTTAGAATCTCCATTTCTATCTGCTTCAGTCAGACCACCTGCTGCTTTCCACAATCAGTTGAGTGTTCCCAAGCTGCCTTCCCTTCCCCTAGCCACGGGGTCTCTATTTCCAGGGTGTAGTTTTGGAATATTGCTCTTAGTTCTTAAGAATAACTTTAGTTTCAGAATTTTTAGAAAAGCCTATAGAAGAAAATAACACAAATAATCGTCACTGTATTATAACTTCAAGCCTAGTCCTAGGCCTACCCAAGTACATGCCTTACTTAGATTGGATCTGATTATTGTCAGATTATTTGTCTGTTGGCCAAGTGAATCTCAAGGTTCCAGTTGCCACTTTTCCCAGATACACTGGCGTTGGTGGAACTGGTAGTGTTACCTGTGGTGTCATCTTTGATCAATGTTCACAGCTACGTGGATGGCCTAAGAGCTAGCTGGCTGTGGGTCTCCCTGTGCTGAGAAATGCTGGGATTTGTTTTCTCAAGAGTGTCTGGCTGAGGATGGCTGTTTGGGAAATCCAACACAGTGAACCTTGAGATGAGGACCTATCTTGAGCCTGTAATCTGAGGTGGAGGAAATTCTGTTGCTCCATGACATGACTGGATCTGGGCCAGAATGGAGATTGCTCTCTGTAAATCCCCTCAGAGATAGTCCGAGTAACTCCTCTCCTACGCTGCAAAGCATTCTGGTTCCTCGAACAGGCCGTGGCCCTGTCCCTCGCATGCATGTAAGGCATTTTCTCTTTATATAGGCAGATCACACCCCACTACCCCTGTCCATCTTGCTCTATTTTATATATTGGATTGGCAAAAAAAATTGTTTTTTTCTTCATTAGATGGCTCTAGTAGCACTTAGTTGTCTTTAACTCCATCTTTTTAAAAAATATTTATTTATTTATCTTTAGAGGGGAAGGGAAGGAGAGAGGAAGAGAAACATCAATGTATGGTTGCTTCTCATGCATCCCTGCTGGGAACTGCCCCTGCAGGGAACTGACCTGCAACCCAGGCATATGCCCTGACTGGGAATCGAACCGCGATCGTCTGCTTTGCAGGCCCGCGCTCAATCCACTGAGTAACTCCATCTTAAACAATTTTGTTAGATTGTGTTGTGACAGATATCACAAAAGCATGCATTAAAAAAACTTATGAAAATTGGTGAATTTTTGTGTAGCCATTTTAATATTAAAGATGGAGGAAAATACACAACATCTTTGGCATGTTATGATTTATTATTTCAAGAAAGTTAAAAATGAAACTGAAACACACAAAAAAGATCTGTGCAGTGTATGGAAAAGGTGCTGTGGCTGACGGAACAGGTCAAAAGTGGTTTGTGAAGTTTTGTGTTGGAGATTTCTCACTAGACGATGCTCCGCAGTTGAGTAGACCAGTTGAAGTTGATAGTGATCAAATAGAGACATCAATTGAGAACAATCAATGCTATACTATGAGGGAGATAGCTGATACACTCAAAATATTTGAGTCAAAAGACTATTGATAAAAATGAAAAGCGTGTCTTCTATTTTATGGAAAAAACCAAGTGAGCTTTTTGGCCAACCCAATAATTCTTTAGCACCTGCCATGTGGTGCAGAGGGTATCCACATCTTCATCTTGCTGCCACCCAAGATATTCCTGGTACGTAAGTTCCTTAATAAATTCTTCTATCTAGTTCTGGAGTTGTCAGACTCATTCTCTCATCTCAGCCCTGGGTAATTTCACATAACAATGGGGGAGCCAGCCAGCAGACTGAAGAAATGGGCCTTGGTTACTTCTGAATAAGAAGAGACAGATTATTTTTTAAATATTTTATTTATTTATCTTTAGAGGGGAAGGGAAGGAGAGAGGAAGAGAAGCATCAATGCATGGTTGCTTCTCGTGCACCCCCTGTTGAGAACTGGCCCCTTCGGGGGAACTGGCCTGCAGCCCAGGCATGTGCCCTGACTGGGAATCGAACCGCGATCATCTGGTTCACAGGCCCGTGCTCAATCCACTGAACTACACCAGCCAGGGCAAGAAGAGTCAGATTAAAAGGCACAAAAATTGTAGAAGGTTTGTGGAAAAGGAATCTTTGGGAAAAAAGTTTTATGTGGTAAAAATGAGATTGAAATGAATTTAATTAGTACATTAACTTAAGTATCAAAAGTAAGCTGATGTAAAATTAGAGTTTGGTTCTCTTTCACTTTATGCTAAAAGTTTCCTGTATTATGGGTCTGCTCCTGGTAGGACATCATTATGAGAGTCATCTGCCTCGATTACTAATTAAAATAATTTTCTGTGTTTTATGCTGTCTTAATTAGGTCCTTAATTACATAAGAAACCTGAATCTTTTTTTTTGAAAACTGAATCTTAATAGTAAAGCCTCACCTGTGTTTGAAATGCCCTAGCTGACTTCTATGAAAATTCAGCAGCAACAAAATATATAAAGATTGTAATAAATATGGAAGAAGTCCATTCTGCTTTGGCAAAAATGACCCCTCATTGTCAGACTTCTGCCATCTTGTTGTCCCTGTAACATAGCAACATTCAGCTTCTGAATTAGAAATTAAGATGGGTAAACAATAGCTATGAATTAAATGAATAGTCAGAGCTATGGAAAACCTGAGAAGATGCTTGGTTCTTCTAGGCAAGTCCCGTTTTTGGTTTTTGCATTTCTCATGCACCAAGTACTTTTAGTCTGGACTTCATTCAACTGCCACTTAACATGAGTTTAATATGTTCTTGCTGCTGTATGTAAATGTTCTGGGTGGATTGAAGCCTTTCCCTGCCATAAGGCTGGTGGCCTCACAGTGGCAAAGCAAATGTTAGAAAATGTGTTTCCCACTTGGGGCATACCTTCCAGGTGCTCCCCGGTGGCCCATAGCCCACTATATGCCACAGGATGGTGGTGTGGGACCTGTCACAGTTTTCCTTTACTACCTCTATGAAATGGGCTTATTATACTACCACATGTTAACCTGTGAAGATTGCCTCTTCGACAGAAAGTCTTGCAGGCTTTACTGAACCACCTACAACAGAGGCTGGGCAGCGAATCTGCAAAAAAAATTCAAGGTCTGGGCATTGCAGTAAGTTTTAGGGGGGTCACACGGTTGGGTAAGAATTGTGGTGTTCCCAAGGCTATCACAGACAAAGTACAAGGTTACCCTATACCAACCTCCTATACCAAAGGAGGTTGTAATTATGGGGTATTGGTGAATTTTTATACCCCATTTGGCACAATGTCTCTGCCCATTATATCACCTATTTAAGAAGGGATATATGTGGGACTGGGGAGCTGAACAAACTTGCTGCCTTTGAGAAAACAAAAATAGTAGTTGAACAGACTAAACTTTTTGGCATCTCACAGGCAGGATTTCCATGTGAGTTAGTTGTGAAACCGGAAAAGCTGGCATTCATGCTCTCTGTCACTACCAGAACCAGTGAGTGGAGACGAGAATTGAATCTTTATGGGCGTTTTATTCAGATGCCAGTGATCTGAGAAGACAGTGGGTTTTGTGCCCTCGAAAACCACTTAACATCTTATCTCAAGCTGACCTTTTAGAAGTAAGGGTAGGTAAGGGGGTTGGGGAAAAGGTTCATTGGATAAGAGTTGCAGTCTGGGAGTGATTTTCCTCGTACTGCTTATCTGTTGATAAACACCTCAAATACCATCTTCATCAGTTGCAGACCACCTGGGGCACAAAGACTGGCAGATGGGTCTTGTATTCCAGTTCCTGGGGTAATAGCTCTCCAACTGCATTCATCACTCCAGCCTGTCAGCTAAGGCTAAAATCTTTAACTCGTGAGTTCTATCAGTTATTTAAGTAACTGATAAACCCCCAAAAGCATGGGCATCATAGTAAAAACAACAAAAGGAGTGAGTGCCCTTTAGATGTTTGGTCCCAACTATTAGAGAAAGGAAATCAGATACACCCTAATAGAACAACTAGTTATAGTGAGAACTTCCCTTGTCAGTAAGGGGTGGGTTGTCTGCAAAGACATCTCTGTAATTGGATTATATGATAGTTAACAAGATTATGTGCTCTCTTGAGGGTGGTTACATCCCTAAGAGGTCTGAAAAAGTGGGTTATTCTGGCACTTCAAAGGTGACAACTTGCTCGTTCAAGAACAATGGGAAGGACTTGATTATGACAAAGATAAATGTTTTACTAGGGAAGTTATGGGCCTGAAATGTGACTATACCCAGTGGCCCATCTAGTTACAAATTTGGGGTCAGATCACCCTGTCAGGTTACTTTCAGTCACTGAACTTTGTCAGAGTTATTACGGAGCCCCATTTTGTTCACATTCCCTCCTCCTTCCGGTCATAAAGTAGTCTGAAGGATGCCCTGGTGGACCAGCCTTTTGGTTGGATAGTATGATCTCACTGTGCTGGGAAGCCTCATTCCTCGGAAGTCTCAGTATCAACATCGTCTTGTTGAAAACGGTGGACCATTAGGGATGAGGAAGTACCGTCATGACATGTGCGTTGAGGCCAAATTTTCCTAAAAGGAAAGGGCAGGTAAATGGAAGGCAATTAGATCCATGGCCTTCATGGTGTAACTGAAACACATGTTCAGCTCCTGTGGCTGGACAAAACCCAAACTCCTGAGACACGTTCTGGTACCAAAGGAAAGAGGTTTATTCTGGCACCATGACCTGGGAGAATGGTGGACTCCCATATCAAAGACCATCTCGCCTACTTGCTCAAGCCTGTGGTTTGTACAGTGATAAGGAGGGGAGGGCTTTTTTTCTACTCAATTATCTTGCTAGCTTTGGTGTGCTTGAGCCCTATCCATTCGTCTTTCTAGCCTTTGGTGTGTTCAGTGTAAGAACCTCCCCCAACCCCACCCACAGCATCTTAGCAAATGGGGGAGACTCCCTGTTGCTCCCTGGCTATCTGTGGTATGAGGGTCAGTGGGAGAGGGTTGCTGCAGGACCCACCATCAGGAAGTCTGTAGGTGCTGCATGCCTCAGTCCTCAACCCAACGCTGGACATAGCACCCCACATATGGAAAAGAAAGCTGGATTCTGTGGGGCACCCCTGGATCCTGGGGCTCCTAAATCCCCTGCACAATCTCCACATGGCCTGCCCCTCTGAAATGGCCAGCTAAGCCCATTCTCACCCTGCTACTGGCTTCCCACACTCTCACTGCCTGTCTATAGCAACAATTGCAAAAAACTGTCTGGATCATCTCTATTCTGTGAACTATCATCGTCTGAGTTTTGCTGTCTCTCTCTCTCTCTTTTTTGTATTTTGCAGGTAATATAACATTTACACAAGCCATAAAAAGTATTAAAAGTTATTCTGTACATATCTAGTAAGCCTTAACAATTGGGCTATATAGAAAAAGCCAAAGAATAAGTATAAATATTATTATGAATAGTATCATCCCAACAAACAATTGGTTTCTGACTTTAACATCAATCTGCTGATATACACACCCTGTCAATGTCTTGGGGGAGCTGCCTGCCTCTGATGTCGGCAGCTTCTCATCCTGTGGGAATCTTTGGTGTCCATTGTAGCCAGAGGCAAGTTTGAGATAGGAGTAGATACTCATTAATTTTTAGCTGTCTTTTTTAGATGAGAAATGTGAATCCATGAGTTTCGTCTTTTAATTTTAGCTGCACATGGGTTAGTTAGTAATACCTAGTAAAGTTCCTTTTGATAAAGTTGGAGAGAGTCTTTTCTTTGATGTCTCTTGCAATAGACAGAAATCTCCCAGTTATAAACCATCACCTTTCAAGCCTTCATACAAAATGAATCAGTTTCTAATTTATCAGTTTCTTCAAGCTGGTTAGTAAGTCCTTGACAACAATGCAGAATGTCTCCTTTCAGTAAGGCTGATTCACACGCCCTCTCACCCAGATGTGGAAGGCACCCAGAGACTAGTTTATGAGTAGAATGGCTGTTTTCCAAAGGAGCAGAGCCTCAAAGGGGGAGTAGGTTGAAGAGCACTGTAGGGAGAACTTTAAGCCCAGGGAGATTAAAAGTTTCTGAAATTTTAGCTAGTTGAATTGTAATTGTACCATTGGTATATTCCAGCAACCCAGGGGACTGGGGGTAATAAGTACGATAAAAATGCTGTACTCTAAGCCAAATGTTACAATTGTATCACATTATTTCCCCACTGAAGTGAGTCCCTCAGTCACTGTGTAACTCAAAGGAAATTTCCCATGTGGGAATTCCTTTTTCCCATAAAAATTTACCTATCATTAAGCCTGTTGTTCTCCTACAAGGGAATGCTTCAACCCAATGAGAGAACATACAAATCGTAACTAACACATATTTGTATCTTTGAGTTGGTGGCATTTGGATAAAATCCAATCGCCTTCTCTCAAATGGATCTAAAGGGAGCAGGATATGTCAGTGGGATTCACAGAGTGTTTTTTCAGGATTATATTTTGGATAGATGGAGCATCTGTTTTATGTTTTATGAGCTACAGCTAGAGAAGGTTTCCAGTAATATTGTTCATTCCCTGAAATTATCTTTTCAGTACCCCAATGTGTTAGTTCATGTACATGTTGAAGAATAAGCAATTGAGTCCCTCTAGGTTAGATTTTTTTTTCCATTGAGTTCAAGCCATATCTCTTTGTCTGGGTCAAAGATTCCCCTTTTTGTTGCCTTATTTTCTCTTTTCTCTAGCTATCTTTTGGAACTGTGAAAGGGTCTTATACTGATTTATTAGGGAGCAAAGAATATTCTTGGGTTCGGATCATTTGATTGCTTAGTGCTGCTTGTTTAGCTGCAGCATCAGCTAAATGCTTCCCTTTTGCTTCCATGGTGGTAGCTTTCGAACACCGTGGGATTTTGATAATTACCAGTTGTCCCAGTTGCTGTGTGGTATTTCATAATTCCGCAGCCTGTTTTTCATTCTTTATAGACTGCCTTGAGGAAGTTAAGAAGCCTTGCTCTCTCCATAACATTTCAAAGTGAGGAGTTACACCAAAAACATCGTAACTATCAGTGTAAGTATTGGCTATTCAATCTTTGACCATTTGGCAAGCTTGGATTCGAGCAATTAATTTGGGTTGGAGCTGACCTTATTTCAGTTAAATAAGACCTTCTGATACATCCACCCTGGGAATTATTGTATATCCAGCTTGGTAATGTTCCTGTTCATTTTTGCAATAAGATCAATCTGCCAACCAATGAAGTCAGCAACATCAATAGAATTTCCTATAAATCTTTCCTAGGAGCAAGAAGGTGGTCAATAAGCAGAGCCTGATTGTGGGTGTCTTTATCCTGTAAAGAAGGTGGAGAAGTTGCTGGGTTAAGACTTACACCAGGCTGAAGCCGTATTAGGTGCGGAAGGCCGGAGTACGTCATAAGCAGCCAGCTGGCTGACTGATAAATGCTGAGTATGGTGACAGTTCAGCAAAACCTCAACGGAATGAAGAACATGAGTTCTTAAGAGTGTCCATAACTGTTTCTTCTGTTTGTTTGCATCACTCGGCTGTAATGGCCCCTATACAGGGAGGGATCCTTTTTGCTATGGAGTCTGATTGCTGGCTGTTATATCCCATAGGTCTATGGTGGTCTCCGTGTCACTGAATTAGAACTCCTAAAGCATTGCCTTATATTTTCATGCATAAAAAGGAAGAAGGAAGTTTATAGTTAGGATATCCCAAAGTGGGAACTTCAGATAAAACTTCCTTACAGCTTCTGCAACTTGTTCCCACTTCCCCTTGGAGGTTCCATTGGGTTTATCAAGGCCATCTAATTTTAATAAGACACATAGAAGCCGAGCCATTAATGAAAAATTTGGAAGCCAGTTGTGACAGTATTCAGTCAGTCCTAGAAGTACCATAATCTGTTTCTTAGTTCTTGAAGAAGGAAAGGATAAGATTCCTCTGAGTCTTCCAGGATTAATTAGAATTGAAGCTTGTCTTTTGAGACATTATGTCCTTTGATAACTAGCTGTTGTAATAGATAAATTGTATCCTTTTGGGAATCTACCAATGTCCTAGAGCACAAAAGTGAATTATCACAGTGCTGGATTATAGTGGAATCTCTGGGAAGTTCAACATCATTTAAAATCAGCATTTAGTGTCTGAGAGAAATAGTGGCACTTTCTGTATAACCTTGGGGCATTATGAGCCACAAGAATGGCTGATAACAGGGGGTGTGAATTTGGAGCCATAGAATGTCTGGGAATAACTACTTTATTTATAGCTCTGAGATCCTGCACAAATCTCCATCTTTTTCCACTGGGTTTCTTTGCTGGAATGATAGAATTACAGGGGCTCATGCATGGAATCATAAGGCTCTCTTTAAAGCCATCTCGTATCACGGGCCTCATTCCAGCTAGCGCATAGATATTAAAGGATATTCATGAATACTAGGTAGAGGCAAAGTGTTGTCAATAGTTCTTTTGGTAGGAGTGGCTGATTTAATCTTGTCAATATCTGTCCTGAAAAGAACACAGAGTTCCATAGGAATGCTCTGCAGCAAATGTTTAGCCTGGAGATTAATATCTGCTTGTGAAGCTTCCCTTAAAATCATTGTTTTCTCAGTAGGTTCAGCATCTGATTCACGTAGTTCTAAATACATTTCACCCTTCTGAGAAAAGGATGTGTGGGCATGATGGGTTTCGAGAAAGTCTTACCCTATCAGGGCAGATTTGATTAGTAAAAATGTATGTCGCCCTGTAACATTCCCTGGCTGGAAGAGAATAGATTCTGATTTGAAATGAATGTTGGTTGATTAGATATCCCTACCATTTGGACAGAAGCTTTACTCTGAGGGAGAGGGCAACTTAGTTTGGTAGGGTTAAGCAAAGATAAGGTAGTCCCAGTATCTACAACAAACTTAGTGGTTTTTCCTTTTATGGTAATTTCAATTTCTCCAAAAGTATTGGCAAGGGGAAGAGGAAATGCCCCCTCATATTCCTCAGATCTGCTCTGTGCTTTCTCCTGTTTCTTTTCTTTTTCTAAATCCTATTTCAGTTTTCTGTAATCCTTCTTAACAGGGCCTGGGTTTTTACAGTAAGAACAGACTCACCTTTTTCCTCAGAAAAAAATTCAGGACGTTTGACCTGATTGCTTAATTGCTGAACCTATAAATTCATGATACTAGTAGCTTTATTTTTTAATTTCTTTTGAATAGTTTTAAGTAATTGATTGGCCAGAATTGCTAGTACATTTGTATGTGTGACTGGCTAGTTTAATGAATTAAAAGCTTCACATCTCTAATCCCTTCAAAAATGCTGAATTGAGTAGTGGATCATTTTGAAGATGCTTAAAACTGTCTGAAGATAGTCATAAATATTGTTTGAAAGTTTTTCCCAAAATATTTTTAAAAATCAAGTATGGTTTCATTAAGTTTTTATTTACATTGCTGGATTTTTGTTCAGTCTATTTTCTGGGGAAATATCTGAAGGATAGGTTGAAGCTGGTGGGCTAATTACTTGTATTTTTCCAGGTCTGTTTCTCTTTGTTTTAAAACGTCCTCTATAGCAGTTTTGCAGAAACCCTTATTTAATCATTCTGCTGCTTTGCTCTCAGAAACCACTGGTTGTGGTAGTTGGAATGGGTCAGAAAAGCCAGGATCATATATTCTAACAAATCAGATTCCTTTGCAAACCCAACAGAGACTTGAATAGAATCAGGAAAATCTTTAGTTAGGCTTCTTAATTCTATTTCAGTCCCGGGAGAGTCAATTAATACCGGTTTCCCCTCATCCTGAGACCAGATTTTCTCTAAAGGGAGCTGCCAGAATTTCTGGTTGTTCTAGCCTATCCTTGTCTGGCTTTCTATTCTTAGTTTCCCCTCAGTCAGTAGAGGGTGGTGGTGGAAAAGATGTTGAGGAGAGAAAAGGAGGGGGAGGAAGGGAGGACAAGTCGGCACAGGAACCTCAGAAAGTAGTGGGGTGGCTGGGCGTGGGGGGACCTGGCCTGGAGCAGTTTGAGAAGACTCCCTTAGTTCAGAGACAGTCTCTAAAAGTTTCTTACTAACTTCCCAAGGAGCAGAAATTTTATCTGAGCTCAAATGCAGCCTTTAAAAGCTTCTTAACTTCCTGAAGAGGAGAAAGTTTCTCTGTGTTCCTTCAAGGCTTCTCTGTTCCAGTCAAGGTATGCATCCCATTCATCTAGTTCAGTTTTACAGGCAGCTTTTCCCAATTGAGTGCATGAAAAAGAGTAATTTACACGTATCAAAAGTGCCCCATTTTGGCCATTTTAAGCTGATACCACTTTTGATGAAATATTCCCATTTTTGTAGATACTTGCAAATTGAGCCTCCATAGGAATTTGTTACTGAGCAAGGGCTCACTACCTGACACACAGAGAAGCCAATACAATGGCACCAGCTTTTGAGAAAAGAAAAAGCTTTATTGTGAAGTCAACCAGCAAAGCTCAAATCTGTCTCCCTGATGCAAGGTGTGGGGTGAGAGTTAAGGGCCTTTAGCACTGGATCTTCCTGGACAGCAGACCCTTTGCTTCTTCCTGTCCTGTCCTTGTTTCCAATCAATGCAGGGGGAAACCTCTCCTCTGTACAGGCTTGAGCTACATGACTTACAGTTTGTTCTCTTGTCTCTGAAACACAACACAGTATCCTACAAGAAACAGGATAAGGCCTGTCTGAGCTAGGTCCGCCGTGACAAATACCCCCTTTTTGTTATTCATTCTTCAATCTTGGGGACCATTGGCCACGACTGCTCTTGCTACTTCCTATGATAAGGGGACAGAGTGAGCCAGGGAGAGTGTAAGAAAGCATAAAAAGTAGACTGCCCTGTAGGACTACACAAGCAGATACCACAACCAGGAAAGTAAAACACACCGGTTTTTCTTTTTTTTTAAGTTTAAATGCATTTTATTTTTAGAAAACCTATATGATGTGTGTTTTTTTTTTCTTAAAAACAATGCCTCTGCTCCCCCCAAAAATCAAGGTCAAAATAAATGAAGAGCTCAGACCACATCAGTCCCATTTGCTCTAGTCCCGGTGTGAAGATGAAAAGCAGCAGCCAGTGATGATGACAGTTGATCGATCCAAATGGCCAAATTTGTTAACATTTTTCCATTTGTAAACCATCCTTAAAGAAAATCATATATGGGTCCCGCCGTCTTCACGGTAGTCCAGTAGAGTAACCATGGCATCTAGATTTATGTTTTCACCAAAAAATACTGGTATTTTTTGAATTAGCCAGGATGTGCTTGATTTGTTCTGCAGCCCCTGTCATAAAAGGCTTTGCTCTTAAAAATATGGAATGCTTCATGAATTTGCATGTTATCCTTGTACAGGAGCCACGCTAATCTTCTCTGTATCGTTTCAGTTTTAGTACATGCACTGCCAAAGCAAGCCAAACACCGTTTAAACCAAAACAATGACAGGTTAAGACAGGGAGTTCAGTATAGAGTACTTCCCTCTTGGGCAGAAGCAGGCTATTGAGCAGATGTTCACATCTTTTCTTCCTGACCGAGCCAGGTCTCAGTTGTTGCGTTTTGTTTGAAAAGTGATTCCGGATATCCAAGGGTTATCAGTTAAGTGGTCACAAATGTTACTTGTGAATGGTATATCCGAAGTTGAACTAGAACTTCACAGGGTCTATTCCGCTTAGGTTTGTAGCTGACCCTCAGGGTGTGGATTTTTTCCACTTTGGGAGGAAGATCTAGTCCCCTGGGCTCCTCCAGTGCGAGGACATGTCATGGGACATATTAATGGGCTAGAAGCATATTAATGTATAACAGGTAAAGTAGCACCTGGAAACTGTACACATTTTACAGTATCTAATGCTTTTATAATATGATCATTTTCAAGATCATAATACTCTGTCTTAAGGAAGGTCCCTAAGACTCCTGTGTAACATTTTGTACAGGCTCATTGGAGCTCCCTCCTAGGAGCTACTCTTACTTGCGGCAGGACAACTGATAAGACCTCATTCCAAGTTATGTTGATTACCTGACACACTCATCTTTTAGTCTTTCTTGACTGAGGCCTCCGTGAAGCATGCACTAGGACTTCCTCCAAGATGGTGGGGATATTTAAAAATTCTTGTGGAAATACCATCCAGCAATACTGTTTCATGTTAGTCTCTAGATCACTCTGTTCAGAGGTAAACAATTCCTGGAACTCAGGACTCGGAGGCATGCAGTAAAAGGCCCGTTTTAAGTCCAGATATATAAACCAACAAGTCTCCAGATAAAGTTGTAAGCAAAGTATAGGGACCAGATGTCTACAATTTGATTAATGGCTCTGAGGGTGTCCCTGGGCCCCACCATTTCTGCTCACTATCAGTGAATTGTGGCATTTGGAGGGAGCTTTTGGAGCAAGTCCTTTTCCCTTTTGCTAAAGAGGGTTGGAGTACCCATTTCCAATATTCTTTTGTCTACAAAAGGTGCAGTTTTGTGATCCAAAAGATGGATGGCCTTTTTAGCTGGGCTGGAAGGGTCCCAGGGACCTTACACATGGTCATTTGTTCTTTCCTGCAGACATCTTGTTGGGTCCTGGCGGGTCATGGCCAAGGCAGCTGCGAGCAGAGCAGCTTGCTGTCTTACTGCTTTGGACTTTTCCTGAATTCTTCTCGGTTGGCAACACTTCAAAAGCAGTCTCAGCCAATTCAGACACTGGCAATCTCAACCCCCTTTCCAGTGTTTCAGCTTTTTTCTTATATCTGGGGCATTCTGACTGATATAGGTCATATTGACCAGTCTCCGTATTCTGAATCAATATTGGTATATTGTTGGTAAGCCTTGAAATCCCTTTCAGGGAAGGTGGATGGGTTCTCCTTGGGCCCTTGCTGTATTTCCTGGATCTCATTCAAACGCTTTGGTTTGGGGCCCCTTTGGGAAGTTCTGCTATCAAACACTCCTTATAATGGTTTCACTTTGCCTGGTCTCCTGGGTCACTGGGGCTCCATCCTGGTTCTGTTCCAGGGATGGCCTGCATTGCTGGGGTCTTGGCTGGATTGTCTGGTTGTAATTCATGGAGCCTTTTGGCTCCTTGAAGGGCCTTCTCTAATACTACCCTGTGGTCCTCTGGAGTGGGGATGGTATTAGTGAAGACATGTATCTCAGCCCAGTTGGGATGATGAGTCTTGGTCACATGGCATGTTATCCTTTTAATTTATCCTTTATATACTAACAGATCAGAGGTAGGAAAGGGGGAGTGCATATATGCAGATCCCATAGGTTGACCTTGGTCATCTAGATCTACAGGAACCTGTCTCAGTGGAAATTGCCCTGCCTGAGACAGAGTAACCCCCGGGCCAAACTGGGTGTTCTGGTGGATATGGTAAGAGGAGACCATTCCCTTCTGACTCTCTGGCAAGAAAGGGTACAGCCCTCAGCCATGACTAGCCAAGACCTGACAAGATGTCTGCAGGAAGAAACAAATGAACGTGGGTTAGACCCCCAGCACCCCAACAACCCAACTGAAAGGCCACTCATCCATTGGAACATAAAAATGCGCCTCCTGCGGCCCTAGGAGCATGGCTAGGGGAGGCCTCTGCAACAGCCCCTAAGTGAGGGGAAGCTGGGGACGTGTGGCTGCACCTGTGAGCTCAGCTTTAGGTTCAAGTGAGATTTAGCAGATGCTTTGGCCTCAGGTTGAAGGTTACTGTGGTGTTAGGGGTTGGATTGCATACCTCTAAAATTCATACTTGGGAGTCCTACCTCCCTATGAAATTATTGGCATAATTGTATTAATATCTACCACATACAATACTGTTTTCTACTTGTTGCTCTTGTGTTTTTCCTATTTTTTGTCTTCCACTAATCTGCCTTCTGTTGTTTTACTTGAGCATTTTATGATTCTGTTTTACTGTATCAGTTACACTCCTATTTCCTTGGGTGATTACCCTATTTACAGCTAATCTAAGTCTTCTTTCAAGTAACCCTATACCATTTCATGGGTGATGTGTACCTTATAACAAAACAATCCTAATTCTTTCTTCCTGCCCTTTATCATTGCTGTCATGTTGTTTTACTTATTTTGAGCACCATGTTAGAGCAATTAAGAATATGAAATCTATCTTCACTTATTCCTTCTTTGTTCTTCCTTTTTTAAGGTTTTATTTATTTATTTTGAGAGAAGGGAAGGGAGGGAGAAAGAGAAGTAGAGAAACATCAATGTGTGGTTGCCTCTCAAGTGCCCCCTACTGGGGGCCTGGCCCACAACCCAGGCATGTGCCCTGACTGGGAATCAAACCAGCGACCCTTTGGTTCGCAGTCCAGTGCTCAATCCACTGAGCCACACCTGCCAGGGCTGTTCTTTCTTTCTTTATGTAGACTTAGAAATTTCTGACTTAGAAGTTCTTTCAAGAGAAGAAAACTGTAATATTTCTTGCAAGGCAGGTCTATTAGCAACACATTCAACTTGTTTGAGAGTCTCCGTATCTTCACTTCTGAAGGGTAGTATAATGTTGCTGCGTACAGAGTTCTAGGTTGTTGTTTTTTCTCTTGACAGTTCAAATATTGTATACTCTTCTCTCTTCTTGTTTACTTGGTGTCAGAGAAGTAGGATGTAATTCTTATCTTTGTTCCTCTATAGGTAAGGTGTTTCTTCCTTTGGTTTCTTCCAGGAATTTTTCTTTTAGATTTCCTATAACCTGAAAATGAGACAAAAATTATTTTGGCATTTCTTCTACTTGGTGTTCTCTGCGCTGTGGTTTGGTATTTTGTATCAGTTTGGGGGCATTTTCAGTCATTATTCCTTCCAACATTTCTTTTCCTTCGGGCACCCCCCTTATGCATATGTTACACCTTCCCCTCGGTCATCAGGTATTCTGTTCTGTTTTCAGTCTTTGCTCCCTTTGCTTTTTGTTTTTTTGAGAATGTTATTGATATAGCGTCTAACTCAGAGAGTCTTTCCCCAGTCAGCAGGCATGTCTATTCTACTAGTCAGCTCATCAGAGGCATTATTCACACCCTGGCTGGTGTGGCTCGGTGGGTTGGACGTTGTCCCACAAAATGAAAAGGTTGCCAGTTTGATCCCAGAATGGGCACATGCCTGGGTTACGGGACATGTCCCCAGTCTGGGACCTGCAAAGAGCAACCAATGGCTGTTTCTCTCACACATCGATGTTCTCTCTCCCTCACTCTCCCTCCCTTCCCCATTCTTTAAAAATAAATAAATAAAATCTTTTTAAAAAAGGCGTTATTCATTTCTGTTAGTGGTTTTTTCTTCTCTCTAGCATTTTTGGTCCTTTCTTAGGATTTCCAGCTCTCATTACATTGCCCATCTGTTCTTACATGCTGTCTATTTTATCCATTGGATCCCTTAGCATATTAATCAGTTAAATTCCCAGTCTGATAATTCCAACATTCCTGCCATGTCTGCTTCTGACATCTCCTTTGTCTCTTCAGAATGTGTCTCTTTGCCTTCTAGTGTGCCTTGTAGCTTGGTATTCACACATAATGCACTGAGTGACAGAAACTGCTGTGAATAGGCCTTTAGTAATGTGGTGGTGGGGGGGGCAGGGTTCTATAGTCCTGTGATTAGGTCTCAGTCTCTTCATGAGATTATGCCTCTGGACTGAACATCACAAGCTTTCTCAGTTTGTTTTTCTCCCCCCAACCTTTGGGTGGGCCTGGATGGCTAGAGTGGGCTGGAGTTGGGTATTTCCCTTTCTACTCAACAAGTCAAGGCTTAGTAACTAGTTTCCCCTGAGGGGCCGGCCTTGTTAAGAGCAGAGTGTTCTGGTATATTTCAAAATGGCTCCTCTTCTCCTCCTGCTGGAGCTAGAGGAGTTTTTCTGTGATATTTACTGTGGGAACCTGATCAAGCTCCTGGAGGCAAGACTTACAGTATTGTGGGGGGACCCCTACGACTGGGTCGCTGGAGTGTTTAAGTCTCAGAGTGGTCAGCACCGAGCCTCCAGCTCCTTGTCACTTACAGGTCAGTGTCAGCTCCCAGGTTTCTACTTTGGTGAATTCTGACTCCCTGCATTTGCCTGTCGGGACTGTGCTTTGTTCTGTCTTTTTCTCTCTTATCTACAAGAAGGGGCTTTTGGTGTTGTTCTGTTCAGCCTTGTAACTTGTTAGATCAGGACAGAGTGGCAAGTTATAAGCTCCTTAAGTATAGAACCAGAAACCGGAAGTCGAATACATGTTTTTATTTATGTATTTTTATTTTTAAGATTTTATTTATTTACTTTTAGAGAGAGAGAATGTTGCATTCACCAACCGCGAGAACAAATGTTGGAGACTTTCAGGGTTCCAAAGATGTTACTTTATTGGCCAAGTTTAACCTGCGCAGGGGCGAACTCTCCAGAGTGTCCAGAGACACGGTGCCCGCAAGGGCTGCAAATGAGAGTCGCGCCAAACGCTTACAGACTTAGGGTTTTAAGGAGGTGCGCAAGCAAGCTGGATACAGAAGCAGATGTGGCGGTTAGCGGTTGGCTCAGGGGCACAATAGGGTTATTGTGAGTTAACTCGTGCACTGGCTTGTGCTCCTTTACTTGATTGGTCAGTTGAGCTTGTGCACAGGGATAAAATTTCCCTCCCTAGTAACTGTCCAGATGGCTATCTGCCTGACAAACCTTGTTGCTCTTACACCACATCCTGGAACACACCCTGCTCTTTGGGTGTGTCCCAGAGCCTCTTTGCACTAGTTAGTAAAACACCTTTTGCTTCCTTACAGCTATGTTCTGGCTAGTTCCCCTTTACCCTCAACAAGAGGAAGAAAGGGAGTAAGAGAGGGAGAGAAACAGCAATGTGTGAGAGATACATGGTTGCCTCTTGCACGCCCCCTACTGGGAACCTGGCCCATAACCCAGGCATGTGCGCTGACTGGGAGTCAAACCAGCGACCTTTCCCTTCCACAGGCTGGTGCTCAATACACTGAGCCACACCAGCCAGGGTGGAAGTCGAATACATGCTTTTAAACACAGATTTCAGGGCTTATATATTTTGCGTGTCTGTATCTCCTCCCTCATCACCTATATAAGGAAGGATTATTTCCAAAGATATAAATTGTAGACTGGAGTTCTTAGAGTTTTTACTCTTTAGGCACTGTTCCTCCTGTTGGGAGCAGACATGGAATTATCATACAGCAGTGGCAGGCTGAGCATGTGGCACATGGTGGCCAGTTGCACCTACAACTCTAGAAAGTATCACATGACCTAGAATCTCTCCCCTTCTTCTTGGCTCACTACTTAATCCTCTCTTTTTGTCATGAGGGCTTCCTGTAGACTTGCCTTTATATGGCATGACATCTACCTTTTCTCTAGAAGCTTATTTTTTTTTGAAGTATGGTTGACAAACTGTATAAACAACATGTATACTTCATATACACTGCGAACCATTACCACAGTGAATTCACCATGTCAGCCACCTCACATGGTCACCCTCTTGGGTGAGAACATGATGCTGAGAGAGAGAGATCTTAAGCTCTGATTCACTAACAGCATTTCCCCTGCCACTCCCCTCCTGATTCCTTGGCCTGCTGCACCTCTGGACAGCACACACTTCTGCTTCTTCTCTGCTTTCTGTGTTTAAGAGGCCCAGAGATGCCGCAACTTCCTGGTATTTGCTTCGCTTGGGCTGACCTCTGGAGATCCCACGTTGTAATCTGTTGCCTCCAAAGCACCTGACCCCGTATCTGCTTAGCTCTGCCTGGGTCAGTTCAGCTGTAGCCCTTCTGGGTTAGGTTGTCACGCTCCCCAAGTTGTCTTTCCTCGTCCTGGCCATGGGATCTACACTCCTGGGGTCTAGTCATTTGTGAAGTCCTTTATCTGTTTGTCCTGAAGCCGTATTGTCCACGGTTGCTCACCCTTCATTTCCTCTTGCTGTAATTGTGGCCCTTCTCCTGGAACCAGATGTATCTGTACCTCAACCAAATTCATGGCCGCTGAGGACTATCAGTATCGTTTTATGTGAACTCAGAAGGACTGAAGTGATGGGGACCCAGTGGACAGGTGAGCTTAGGAGTCAGCTTCTTGCCTTCTTTCCCTCCTACCCCCAGATCTGTCTGAGGTCTATGGGACAACTCCCCAGCTCTACCTTAGAACTAGTCTTGGAGTTGGTGCTCTAACAGGTCAGTGATAGCTGAGCAATAGGCCATGCTGAGGGTGGAGAGGAGAACATCTCGGTTATTGAGGTCCTGAATGTACTGGCTGGGTGAAGGGGGTCCAGAAGCCCTACCAGTCCTTCAGGCAAAACAGAAAAGTCACTGGAGGTGCTGGAGTTGAGTCTGGCAGGAACCCTGGGTAATCTCATAGGCTTGAGATCCAGTATCTCTGAGACAACTAGATACGAGGTGCAAGTCTTCTAGCATCTTCAGAAGGCAGAAATATAGAAACTCCTGGGTGTGGGGCTTTGTAGGAAAGGTGTCCTATACTCCTAGCTACAGGCATCTTCCACCTCTAGGAGAAATTTGAGTTTCAGGCTGGGGACTTGTGGCTGGGAGATGAGTTAGTTTCCTGGGCCTAGATAGACTGGACAGTGCTGGGGACATAAGGTATCAATCAGATCCCTATATTCTCTACAGAGGACAGTCGTCAGCTGGCTTTGTCTCAGGCTATGGACAAGCCCAGGTCTGACTGCTTTATGTATCCTAATGTCTTAATCTTCCATCTCTGCCCTCTGGGGAATATTCCCAGGGATAAAATTCAACCACATACTGAAAATCAAAGGTCTCCTTTGAGTTCTTTCCTGTGGTCCAGCTTATCTGCATGACCTACAACCTGTTGTTTCCACCTGGGACTTGTGACATCAGAATGGTGCATAGCTTGTCCTGGTCATCTCTGGTTTGCTGAGCACAGGTCTGGCCCTTCTTCCATGAATTTTTTCATCCTATAGACTGCTCTCTGTGATTCTGAATGTGGCATTCTACTACTACTTCTTCTTCTTCTTTTTAAGTAGTATCTGTCTTTCTATGTAGGTTTTTTACAGTGTGAGTGGGAGGGACCCGTGGCATAGAGTCTTCCAGGCAGACTCTTGGTAAAGGTGCTGAGTTTCTCCACTGCCCCTCTCACATCTGGGTTCATGGCCAGTATTAGGGCTGGTGGATAGGGGGAAGGAGGAATACAACTTTACAATTTCCATTGACTTCTTCCAGGCTCTGCAAGACTGAGACTCTTCCTATTCATGAGGTCTTCTAGCTTTCATCTTCTATTCTCTAATCTGCAAATATGAAATTCAAACACAGGGCATAGGGATGTCCTCGGACCCCTGCTCCCTACTGCTGAGCTCACAGGCACAGCAAAGACATTAGGTCACAAGTTACTCGGAAACTCCTGGTGCTATCAGGCCAGTGACCAGAGATCTGAGTGTGCCAACATGTACTTTTATAACATGTCTGGCCTTTTGACAATTGACTTGGCTTCACAGTCCTAAGGGTAAATGGCAAGGGATCCTAGGAAGCAGTGTGAGAGGGCTCTTGCTGGTGTATCTTCCTCTCTGGCAGAGCCGCGGTGCCAGGCAGCACAGCCCCTGGGCACCCGCGCAGCATGATTCGGATGGTCTCACAGGAAGGGGCTGGGTCTCTTGCACAGTGCTGACCAGTCAGGGGCCTAGGCTATAGGATGCCACAGGACTCAGCCTGGGTGTCTGGTGTCCTTGGGCCACCTTGGAAGGTTTGACCCAATTTGCCATGTCTCAGAGGTGGGCTTTATCTTCACGGATGTTGTCTGGAAGCTAATGCAGGGAAGTGGGACCTACCAGGAAACAGGCAGCAGCACTGGGGTTCCAGTGGAGGTGAGTGTCTGGGTCAGTGGCTAAGTAGGAAAAATTGTGATTCTGACTTCAGCCCTTCAGGGTTTCCCATTGCAGGAAAATTAACAGGAGAAAGGCTGGTAATAGTCACTAGAAGGGACTCGTGTAGATGAGGTAAGATTCCCATGGTATGAAGAAGCCAGCTCTGCAGGGAGAGCATGGAGAAGATGAGTTGTTTGTGTGGCAGGACTCGGGTCATGGCCAGGAATGAGACCTAGGACTGTTCCGTTGATGGGGACATAATATGCAGGTACATACAAGACCCTTCTTGGGTCTTTGGGGTAGAAACCCCTTTTTCTAGAATCCTTTCAAGCTTGGCTGTTGAGTCTGTTGATCAAACCGGCAGAGACAGGATGTGGTAGGAGCTTCCTCGGTAACACCTACAAGGCTATGTCTAGAATCCGCATCTGGGGACGATGTGGATGTGTCCTTTGAGATCCTTAAAGTCCAATCTTCAATTCTACCTCTGAAAGACTCTTCCCTTAAGGTAAGACATAGACTGTGTGCGGACATGTAGTTATGTGGGGCTGGGCAGCTAGCTGCCTTGTGGTGGCCAGTTGTATGCCATCTCTCGAGGGATCACATATGGTCTACAGTGTCACTTATTCCTTTTGGGTCACTTCTCTTTTCTTTGTCATAGATGCTGTCATTGAACTGTTGGGTCTCCTGGCAGATGTCCACTGTGTCCTCCTTACAGGTAGCTCTGTTCCTGGCCTGTATCTCAGGTGCTTTTTAAAATGCTGGCTCCCCTTGCTTGCGCTGTGTGCTGCCCTGTGAATTGGGCCCATTTGAACTGCTTTTGTCCTAATTTCACCTTCTGTCTCTAGAATTTCTGGGGCCATCAGGCTAGTTGTGATTGCTATGATTTGTCATTTATTGCCCCTTATTAATGCTTACATGTTTCTTCTTCCCCTCCTCCTTCAAGATTTATGTATTTATTTATTTATTTTCAGAGAGAGAGGAAGGGAGGGAGAAAGAGCAAGAGAGAAACATCGATGTGTGAAACATCAATCATTTACATCTCGCATACCCCACAACCAGGTACCTGGTCAGCAACCCAGGTATGTGCCCCGACTGGTGACCTTTTATCTTGAAAGGTCACCTAATTGAACTTGTGACCTTTCATTTTCCTGAACAACACCCAACCCACCGAACCACACCAGTCAGGACATGTTGTTTCAATTAGGCAGCCTTGACATTGCTTCTCTTGAGCTAGCTGTGGCCTCTTTCCCTTTAAGCTCAGGACCTGTGGTCAGGTTAGCATGACTATCCTTGGTCCTGCCTGAAGGCCACCCAGCACCCTGGCACAGGCTCCTCAGCAGTGTCAAAGTGGAGTCTCTTCTCTTTTGTTCTCTGTGGCTCAGGCCTTTATGCTGGTGCGTTCTTACTTAGCAGGTTCCCTTAAGACCCTGTTTTTGTTTTAGCTTCCGTCATTGCTCCCTGGGACTATTTTCTTGCTATGTTTGCATATGTAGTTAGGAGGAGATCTCCACCTTCCAAAAGAAACATCTTGTTGTCTTCTAGTCGCATGGAGTTGTCTTCTGTGATTGCTTCTGCTATCATTCCAGGGTCTAACTTTTCCCAGGGATCTGGACAATTATCTCAAGAATATAACAAGTTTTTTTTCCATGCTAGAAACATCATCTTTTCCACAGGATGAAGATACATATACATGTGTGTTTGTGTGTATGGTTTTTTAATTTTAAGAATGTACTGGTTACTATAGACTTTCAATAGTAAACATGTACTATTGCAATGAAAGAAAATAGGATATAACCATTCCCATGTGGAATATCACACTGCAGATCTAGCCCTAGTTTTTAGTTTACATATCCAATAGCTTAAGTTGGGATCATATTTTGTGGTAGTGATACAGGGTGCAGTCAAGGGTGGGGGGGGCAAAAAAAGATTTGGAATGGTGTCCAGAACTCAAAGTGTATAAGAATATTGGAAAAAATATTATTAAGATGTCCTTGGTCGCTCCACCCCCACCCCCCCAGGTGTCAGTTGGGGGAAGGGATAAATGGAGCAGGGCCATTGAGAGTTGTTTTGCATAGCAACAGTTTTGCAGCTAACCTCTGGAATGGTCATTTAACATATCTATAACCTTTAACTGGTTTCATAGATATGTTAAATAGCTGTGGCCAAGTTTTGGGCCAGGGAGAACTGAGTGGCTGCGACCCAGGAGGGAATTGGGGGCTGCTTCTCTGAGAGAGTGCCTGCGGGAGAGGCATGTGGCTTTAGCAGAGTGAGGACCCCCCTATTGGCCAGATGAGGGGGAGAGCCATGCTGTTTTGGAAAGATGTAGACCCTGTAGACATTAGGAGGGAGAGCCACGTGGTTTCAGCAGAGTGCAGACCCCTTCTTGGCCAGGTGAAAGGGAAGACCACGCAGCTTTTCCAGAATGGAAACTCCTGTGGCCAGGTGAATAAGAAAGACACGCTTTTGGTGGAGTGCGGCTTTGGTAGAGAGGCCCACGCGGCTTTGGGGCGCTCCCTTTGGCCGAGTGGCCTGGAAAGCGGGAGAGACTTTGACTGGAACTTGGTACAAAGAACTCTTGCCAGTGAAAGGTGCCACATGATTTTGGATTAATTGGAGATCCTGCCTGGACAGGCAGGCGACACAGCTCACAGTGCCAGCAACCTGAAAAACGGATGTGTGCTCTTTTCCTGATTTACGGTACCCGGAGTTGGGACAGTGGGAGAAGGGAGCACTGTGTGTGTGTATGTGTATACCCTTAAAGACTTTAATATTTTAATGAAGGCATTAGGCCTGAATAGCATTAAATAAACATTTTGTTTCTTTTTCACAAATCTCTGGCATTGAGAGATGTCTTTCCAATTGGCAGCGGACAGAAGAGCCTAATAGATATTAGTATACTGTCCTTGGGAGGGGCCCCTGTTTTCTGAAGCAGTTTTTGGCATCCCTGGGTGGGCCAAGTATTGCCCCCGCCTCGGACCCTTGTTCGGTAACAGTAGTATTGGGGTGGAATTCTTACATGCATGTGTTAGCCATGTGACTTCCTCTTGATTTGCCATTGGCATATGGTCCATTGGCGCTGGCCCCAGTGATGGGCTAAATATGCTCATAAATACATAAGCTGCCTGTAGGCTGTTCTATCTGCTTTGGCCATTGTCCTCGACTGGAGAGAAGGTCTAGAAGCTGGCATGGGCCTCCCTCATGCTGGGAGGTTCCTGGGATTCACTTGTTAAGTACCTAAAGGGCTTTTCTCTAGATCTCTTTTCACAAGACCTGATAGGAATTCCTTCCTCTTTCGCTTCCACTGGGGGTTCACCTCTTCTCCTCCTAGGAGTAACTATCTTTTGTAAAGTATCTCTCAGTGAAGAGACAGAATCTGGCATTCTTGCTACATATGCTCTGATGCCTTGCTCTTCTCCATTATGCCTATTATTCTTTAGGGTCTTCTTTCCTGATCTTACTCTTTTCTACCTGATGCCTTAACTGCCAACAATCGAAAAAAGACTTTCACATTAAGACTGGCAGCTCTATTCCTTTATGCTTAGCTGAACGTGGGATTGGGACCTTCCCCAGGAAAGTCTTCCCTGGGTCTTGATTGGTCTCTTCTAGACCTTTGAACATTTTCATACCCTTTTCCTTAGGGTCTGAGATTCCATCTAACCTCTTGTCCATGTATAAAGAATCAACCCTTGGCCAGAAATGCTGTTGCATATGGCTTTTGGATTTGACATTTCTGGCTGACAGGGATGATATGAAGAAACCTTTATCACTTGCCGACATGGTCACCTTCTCCTTGACTGTCTTGTCTGTTCTTCAGCTTTCATTCTTTTCTAAGTACAAGCATGACCCTAGGGCCTCCCTTTCATTGAACTGAGCTCAAAGGACTGGTAGGGACCACGCAACTTGGCTAGTGGTCTGGAGATCAGAGAGGACCTGATCTGATGTCTTTCATATGACTTTGATTTCTATTGGTTCTCCTCTAAGATGACATTTGGTTTTAGTTTCCTGGGCTCATAGAGCAAGAAATCATACAAGTAGCATCTGTCTCTGGCACAGTTTGAGGTCTGCCTAGTAGCAAAGTCCAGGTGGCTCCCTGGCCTGACTTAGATTTTTCTACAACAGGTACTCAGGGCTGACAGCATGTGAAGGATTTGCACTTGAAGAATAAGGCTGCCAACTAGGTCATGGCTCCGGGTCGCCTGAAATGGAGGCATTAAACTTCCCAAACGGCGAGTCAGATTTAGGCTTTTTTAACCACAGACTTGAATGTATGGAAACTGAAGTAGAGGCATCATTGAGTTTCTGGGCTTAGTCTGGATTGAGTATTAGTTCCGAGCAGGAGAAAAGGATGCTAGGAGAGAAGCTGGCACTGGCCTTCAGAGGGGACTCGTGTTAACTTAACAAACCAGGAGGCTCAGTAGTATCAGATGAACCCCAGGGTGGGATCTGAGCCCCTGCAGTAAAGCCCAGTTCATGGCCAAGAGAATTCTTCAACTTAGTCCTGTTGATGGGATCCTAATGTGTAGATGTACACAGGACCTCTTCCCCACCTAGGACTTAGTCCTGAATATATGGGATTCCTAATTGTGGATACCTTCCCTAAGCGTGGGCACTGTGTCTGCTGGTCAAGATAGACTGCATGGCACATGGTAGTGAATGTGCTTTATCATACCTGTGATATTGTGATTTATTAGAAATATATACTTCTAGTATGTATTGGGTACTCTAATATTTTTGGGTCACCCACTCAAATGAAGTTTCATTCCTGACTCACAGCTCCCCAAACCTTTGGAATTTCCCGAGTGTGGAGAGTGATAGAGGTGTCTTTTGTAATGTTAATGAAGTAGCTTTAGAAAACACTTAAGGGTGGGGGCTTGTTGCCAGGAGAACCAACTACACATTAGAAGTTTGAAACTTTCCATCTGTCCCCCACATACCTTTGAGGACAGGAAGGAGGAAGAGGAGCTAAAAGTTGAATCAATTGCTCGTCCAATAAAGTTAGTCAACATGCCTATGTAGCCTCCACTAAAGATCCAAGAGGAAAGGGTTCAAAGAGCTTCTAGGTTGGTGAAGGCATAAAAATGTGGGGGGAGGAGTATACTTGGAGAGGCTGGAAGCTCTGGGCCCCTTCCCTCATGCTTTGCTCTGCATCTCTTCCATTGGGTTGTTCCTGACTTACATCCTTTTACAATAAACCAGTGACCTAGTAAGTAACATGTTTCTCTGAGTTCTTTGAGTTATTCTTGCAAATGAATCAAACCCAAGGAAGGGGTTGTAGGAACCTCTGATTAATAGCCAGTTGGTTAGAAGCACAGATAAAAAATTTTGGTTTTAACTTGTCATTCTGAGTTGGAGGAGGTGACTAGAACCGGTCAGAAGCACCGGTAAGATCCTGGGCATTCATCTGGCATCTGGCATCTGGCATCTGACGTGTGTGTGTGTGTGTGTGTGTGTGTGTGTGTGTGGTGGGCAGAGGGACAGTCTTGTAGGACAAAACCCTTAACCCATGGAATCTGATGGTATGTCTAATTAGACACTTACAGAACTGAGTTGAATTCTTGGACATCCTGCTTGTGTCCAAGGATTGTTTGTTTGTGTGTGTGGGGGGGACCCCCTCATGTTGGAATTGGATCAAGGAAACTAACTTTTCAATTATTTTTATTTTTTTTATTTAATGAAGTTTTTTTCAAAATGTACAGCCAGTGGGACCTGTTGTTCATGCATCTTCACCAATAGCTGGGGCATCCCCACCTTTGTTGTTTCTTGTGCAAACTACTTAAGCTCTGTGCTTTGAAACAAGTTGAGTAAGTTCTTTACGAAGGAGCTCCTGAAGGGCTGCCCTGGCCAAGGAACTGTGAATCTTCAGTTGCTCAGAGACAACAGCTGGGTTTCTAAGATGACAGACCAAAGGGACATCTATCAGTCCTGGAAGTATACTGCTTGATGTCAGGGAAACGCATGAAATTCAACTCCACATGGCAGTATGAGAGGGTACAAGTCACATTGATTATACAGCCAACACACCTAGATCTAGAAAAGCATGGAATCCAGGTAGCACACTCTGTAGATATTTGTAATGATGCTAGTGTCTTACTTCGCACTGACTTTAGCTCTAACAGATAAAGAACTCATTTAGAAGCGGGATTGTTGAGCCTGGAATCTTCAGCAATGCTCTCAGTCTCCATACCAGGTACTTTTTTTAAAATGCAGTTGTTAATTTTATGTATATTTTATTATTTTTTAGGTTTTTATTTTTTATTAAATCATTTTTATTGTTATTCTATTACAGTTGTCCCAATGTCCCTCACTTTGCCCTCCTCTGCCCATCCCACCCCACTCCCACAGTCCATTCCTGCATTGTTGTCCATGTCTGTGGGTCATTCACACATGTTTTCTGTCTAGTCCACAGGTGGCAAACACAAGCCCCTTGGGCCGAATCCAGCCCTCCACCTTGTTTTACCTTCTTTCTACCAGATCGCAGTGCTGAGCTCTCACTTAACTGTTAAGGAATAGTTATATTTATGCAGTCCTAAAATTACATTTGGCCTTGAAGGCAACTGCAAGGTTGATGTGAGCCCGCCCCCCACCCCCCCTAGTGAAAATGAGTTTGACACTCCTGGTCTAGTCCCTTACCTTTCTTTCCACCATTATCTTCCTCTCCCCTCTCCTCTGGTCACTTTAGTCTGTTCATGTTTTCATGCGTATGGCTTTATTTTTTTTGGTCAGTTTATTTTGTTCATTAGATTCCTCTTATAGATAAGATCATATCCTATTTATCTTTCACCAGCTGGCTTATTTCACTTAGCATAATATTCTCTAGTTCCAACCACGCTGTCGCAAAAGGTAGGAGTTCTTTCTTTCTTTCTTTCTGCTGTGTAATATTCCATTGTGTAAATGTACCATAGTTTTTTGATCCACTCATTTACCGATGGGCACTTAGGCTGTTTCCAGCACTTGGCTATTATAAATAATGCTGCTATGAACATAGGGGTGCATAAGTTCTTTTGCATTGGTGATTCAAAATTCTTAGAGTATGTTCCCAGCAGTGAAATCAATGGGTCAAAAGGCAGTTCCATTTTTAGTTTTCTGAGGAGATTCCATATTGTTTTCTGCAGTGTCTGTACCAGTCTGCATTCCCACTAACAGTGCACTAGGGTTCCCTTTTCTCCACAACCTCTCCAACACTTGTTGTTGTTGCTTTGTTTATGATGGCCATTCTCACCAATGTAAAGTGGTATCTCACTGTGGTTTTAATTGTATCTCTCTGATGGCTAGTAATGCTGAGCATCCTTTCATACATCTCTGGGCCCTCTGTATGTCCTCCTTGGAAAAGTGTCTATTCAGATCCTTTGCCCATTTTTTAATTGGATTGTTTGTCTTCCTGATGTTGAATCATATGAGTTCTTTATATATTTTGGAGATTAAACTCTTGTCCCAGATATCATTGGCATATATGTTCTCCCACACAGTCGGTTCCCTTTTGATCTTGGTGATGGTTTCTTTAGCCATGCAGAAGCTTTTTAGTTTGATGTAGTCCCATTTGTTTATATTTTTCTTTATTTCTGCCCTAGGAGATATATTGGCAAAAATATGCTACATGGGATATCTGAAATTTTCCTGCCTATGTTTTTCTCTAGGACTTTTATGGTTGTACCAGGTTCTTAAAAGGCTTCTCTTCAAAGTCTGTCCCTGAAGTACAACACACAGCTTAGGTTCTTATAAATCTGTCTTCTCCTAAATCTTCCTTCTCTCACTTCTAGTCCCTTATGCCCTTGGGTTAATGTGGTTGCATGATTTTCCATTAGGTGGTCTTTCTTTGCACTGGAATCTTATCCAGAGACCAATAGTGAGAACAGGCTTTGGTTAAGTTGACATGAAGGAGCAAGAGGAGACCAACAGTTTCTTAAGGAGGGTTCTTTTAGTGGCCATAAGGGCTGTGTTCACAGAAAGAACACAGTGTGGTTGCTAGATGTGTGCACAGCAGGAAGCATGCCCTGTCAAGGTGTCCATACTTAGAATCATTGTTTAGACAGAACCTGGGCAGATTACAAAACAAGGCAAGGGCTTCTAGATCTTAGCACAATGAATAAGAAAAGTCTATAGATTTAGCCTTGCAACTCATCAGGGCCCTTCCGAAGTCTATCACTCTTCTAAGATGCTTCTTCTACAGTTCTGGGAACCTCCAGTGGCAATAGCTTAGTTAATCAAACTTACTCATTAGTTCATGGCATATGAGCATCACTGGCTTGTATGGGACCCTTCCATGGATTACCTTTCCCTACACCCACTCTTCTCTCCCACCCTATCACCCATAGACAACCAATGTGAAGTGTACGATATCTGAACATTTCCTTGCATCATTACAAAATGTCTTATGTGCATATGCTAATGAGTCTCACCCTGTCTTTTCCCCACTAGGTCTTTTTTTTAACATAATTTTTTACTTTTTGGTTTCAGTTAACACACAATATTATATTAGTTTCAGTATACAATATAGTGATTAGACTTTTTATATAATCTAGAAAGTGATCACCCCAATAAATCTAGTACCCATCTAACACTCCTATGCTATACTTTACGTCCCCATGACTAATTTGTAACTACCGATTTGTTCTTCTTTTTTTAAATATATTTTATAGATTATGATATTACAGTTGCCCTATTTCCCCCCCTTTATTCCCCTCTGCCCTGCACACTCCCTCCCACCCACATTCCCCCCCTTTAGTTCATGTCCATGGGTCATACATATAAGTTCTTTGGCTTCTACATTTCTTATTCTATTCTTAACCTCCCCCTATCTATTTTCTACCTACCATTTATGCTACTTACTTTCTATACCTTTTCCTTCTCTCTTCCCCTCTCACTCCCCTGTTGCTAACCCTCCATGTGATCTCCATTTCTGTGGTTCTGTTCCTGTTCTAGCTGTTTGCTTAGTTTGTTTTTGTTTTTGTTTTAGGTGTGGCTGCTAATAACCACGAGTTTGCTGTCATTTTACCATACACTTTTATCTTCTTTTTCTTAGATAAGTCCCTTTAACATTTCATAGAATAAGGGCTTGGTGATGATGAATTCCTTTAACTTGACCTTATCTGGGAAGCACTTTATCTGCCTTCCATTCAAAATGACAGCTTTGCTGGATACAGTAATCTTGGATGTAGGTCCCTGCTTTTCATGACTTTGAATACTTCTTTCCAGCCCCTTCTTGCCTACAAGGTCTCTTTTGAGAAATCAGCTGACAGTCTGATGGGAACTCCTTTGTAGGTAACTCTCTCCTTTCGTCTTGCTGCTTTTAAGATTCTCTCCTTATCTTTAATCTTGGGTAATGTAATTATGATGTGGTTTGGTGTGTTCCTCCTTGGGTCCACCTTCTTTGGGACTCTCTGAGCTTCCTGGACTTTCTGGAAGTCTATTTCCTTTGCCAGAATGGAGAAGTTCTGCTTTATTATTTGTTCAAATAACTTTTTCACTCGTTGCTCTTTCTCTTCCCCTTCTGGTACATCTATAATTTGCATGTTGGAACGTTTAAAGATGTCCTGGAGGTTCCTAAGCCTCTCCTCATTTTTATTGAATTCTTTTTTCTTCATTCTGTTCTGGAGGAATGTTTCTTTCTTCCTTCTGGTCCACTCCATTGATTTGAGTCCCAGTTTCCTTCCCATCAGCATTGGTTCCCTGTACATTTTCCTTTATTTCACTTAGCATAATCTTCATTTTTCATCTAATTTGCGACCAAAATCAACCAATCCTATGAGCATCCTGATCACCAGAATTTTGAACTGTGCATCTGATAGGCTGGTTATTTCTTTGTTGCTTAGTTGTATTTTTTTTTTTTTTTTGTCTAAGCTTGTGTGCTATGTATAAGGGGAGGGGCCTTAGGAGTTCATCAGGGTGGGGCAACCCATGTCACTGCTTTATAAACTTGTATGTGGGGTAGGGGTCTGAGAGGAAACAACAGTGCTTGCTCTGCTCTCTGCCAGATTTCAGTCACTTCCCCCACTACCCACAAGCAAAGTGGGCCCTTCTGGTGCTGATTCCCATGTGGGTGGGCTTGTGTATGTTCTAGGACCCTGTGGGTCTCTCCAACAAACTCTCCTGTGGGGCTGGGAGTTTCTCCCAACACCTGAACCCCCAGAAGAATTTTACATCAGTGGTCTGAGGCTTTATTTTTCTGCCATGGAACCCAGGGTTTTGAGGTTTGTCTCACTCCCTTAATATCCTCACATGAATGTGGGACCACCCGCTCCACCAGCCACTGCCTCTCTGGGTCCGCCAGCCTCCACCTTGCCTGCCCGGGTCCTCTACCGCCACTTTACCATGACCCCTCTCCTCCCAGCTGCCTGATGCTGCCCCTCCTACTGGTCTGAATGGATGCTTCTTCTTTAACTTCTTGGTTGTCCGATTTCCATACAGTTAGATTTTCTGTCAGTTCTGATTGTTTTTTTGTGTTTAAATTGTTATAGTCCTTCTTTTGGTTGTGTGAAGAGGCATGGTGTATCTACCTAGGCCTCCATATTGGCCAGAAGTGCCCCCGTTAGGTCTTAACTGATACACTCACGTTGTGTGCACACCTAGTCTGTTTATACGCTGTGTGATGCTCAATGGCACATCGCCACCACACCTTTCCTTGCCGCTCTCCTGGGATGTACACTCAATTGCCTCCATCTGTCACCGGAAACACTGAGAAGACCATCTTTCTACATGTGCCCCTATCTATCTGTAGGACAAACATTTTGGGTTTTACCCCCAGGAATAGAATTGCTTAATTAGACTAAATGATACCAGATTGTTTTCCAGAATGGGTGTCCCAGTGCACATTCCCATGACAGTGCATGAGTATTTCTGTATTCTTGCATCCCTATCAATATTTCAGATAATCTAACTTTCTGGCACTTGCCAGCTTAATGGGCGCGAAGGGATCCCATCATGTCATTTGCATTTCTGAAGATGAACATTTTCTCGTATAGCATTTTGGGTATCCTTGACTTTGCCTTTTCTTTTGGGGTTCCCATCTGTCTTATTTTAAAAAAATTCCTCTGATTCAAAGATAATAGTCCCTCACTGGTTTCATATTGGATTCCAATCTGTTTTCTGATATAACATTGTTCGCTGTTACCTTCCATTGAACAGAAACTTAACTTTGATCCAACTCATACTTTTGACTTCAGGTTTGCGATACAAGGGTCTTACCAAATCACTTTCTATTTTCTTTATTAGGTCTCTAGTCTATCTAGACCCTCTTACAAAAATAATTATGGCTAAAGGGCTTTTTTAAAAGAATAGGAACATACAGCAGTATGGTACTCAGTTATTTTTCTCTTGAGTAACATTATTTTTTCATACTATGTAGACAAGCTTGTCCTTTACCACTGCCATGTGGTGGCCTTCTTGTCACCATTTACTCCTGTGCACACGCAGGCCCTGCTCCTCTGTCCGCCCTCAGGTAAATGCCATACTGCTCTCACTATTGCAGCCTGTTGCTAGGGCAAGTCTCCTTCTTTACATTTCTTTGTAGTTGGATGGGCTGTTTCTGGACATTTTTCTTTATATAGGTTGTAGCGTAAATTTGAGTAATTCAAATTAAGCAAAAATTTTGGGTTTACTTGAAACTTATGAACTAATCTGGAGGTAACCAAATCTTTAATTCTTTCAAGAACATGGACTGTTCATTCTAAAAGAATCTCACGGGAATCTTTTTTCTTAAATTAACTCCTAGAAACCTTATATTTAAGGGCATTCCCTTTTCCTGGCTTGCTAAATTATTAAATCCTAAACAGGTAGAATACTTTTTTTTGCTGGAAAGTGAAAAAGTAAAAACAAAAGCACTTGTGTTTTTTTTTTTTTCTTCTGTATAGTGACATGGTGAGACAGTAGACTTTTCTGAATTTGAACTCTTTGTCTCCTGGGATAAAACCTTGTTGTCCATGTTGTAATTTTTCAAAAGATTTTATTTACTTATTTTTAGAGAAGGGGAAAGGAAAAGAGAAAGAGAGGGAGAGAAATGCGTGCTTGCCTCTCACATGCCCCCAAATGGGGACCTGTCCAGCAACCCAGCACGTGCCCTGACTGGGAATAGAATCGGAGACACTTTGGTTCACAGGCTGACACTCAGTCCACTGAGCTACACCAGCCAGGGCTCATGTGGTAATTTTAAGTACAGCATTGAATTTAGTTAGCCAATTTTTTAGTCTTTGCATCCATGTTTGTAGGTGGAATGGACATTTATGTTTTTAAGACTGGCAACTGAGTCTGACACTCAGAGTAGTGAAAAAACCACTCTGCTGCAAACCACCCTGTTAGAACGCCTAGAACACAGTCAGGTTTGGAAAGAAGGCTGTCTTCTAACTGGCACAGGCCTAGGGGGCATCTGCCCATCCCAGTGGGCTTCCCGACACCAGAGCTGGTGTATCCACGTCAGCCTGATTGGGGCCATTTGGGGTTGTCTTGCCAGTGAACATCTACAGTATTATAACCAGAGAGTCAAGTTCATTCTTCATGTTCATGCAGACATTGCAAGAGTCTGAACTTGTGGGATCATTTATGAGAATTTAATGTCAGGTCTTTGGCTTTAGTCAAATAAGATGTACCACACTTCCAGACACTTCTGTATTTACAATGACTTTCCATTTTGTTACAGAAGTAGCACCCTATTACTGTAGAAGGTAGACAAGCAATAACGTTACTCTCTGATGACCAGAGATCACTACTGCAGTTGTCCATACTTCCAGTTTTTTTCTTAACTTAAGATAACATATGAAATGAGGCCAAATTGTCCTCTATACTCTGTCCAAAGAGTTTCTAGTTCAGTACCATGCCTCAGCTGGTTCTGTCTAGTACCATGCACCCCTTTTGAAGTTTGTTCTATAAGGGATCACATTAAGTTATTCTGCAGTGTCCCACCTTCTAGATTGGTTTGGTTACTTCTGTTTAGTATTGTCCAGCTTGTCCCTCTATCCTGTATGTATTCTGGAACCTACATTTTGCATCCAAATGCTTAATGTAGTCTAGCTAAAAGTATTAAACATGAGTCCATTATCAATAATGCTAATAAGACTCCGTGTTGCATGGTATCAAAAAATATCCTCAGTGATAAGACTTCTACTGGATCAGAGTGGCAATAAGCTGACCTACACTCACACACAGTTTATATCTCTTGTCATTAGGAAGAAATTCAAAGTGTTATCACTTTGGCATTATACAAAGATCCAGTGTCCTGTCTCTACTTACTAATTAGCTTTATATAAATTGACAGCCCCTGGCTTGGATCTGGGGTCCTGTACTTCCAGGAGCCATGCTCACTCCCAGCAGAAGGTCTGACACACCTGCAGAAGGAGTGCTCACTCCCAGCAGAAGGTCTGACACACCTGCAGAAGGAGTGCTCACTCCCAGTGGGAGGTCTGACACACCTGCAGAAGGAGTGCTCCCTCCTAGTGGGAGGTCTGACACACCTGCAGAAGGAGTGCTCACTCCTAGTGGGAGGTCTGACACACCTGCAGAAGGAGTGCTCATCCCCAGCAGGCAGTCTGACACACCTGCAGAAGGAGTGCTCACTCCCAGCAGAAGGTCTGACACACCTGCAGAAGGAGCTGCATCCTTGTTCTGCTGCATGTCCATGCACTCGCCATCTTTCCCGTTCCTCCCGATGAGCAGTAGCTCTCTCACATGGCAATGTCTCCCTTCCAAAAGTGAATTTGCTCAGAGTTACTATTCACGGGCAGGGCCAGGTGAGGAGCACCTAGCTGACTTCCAGTAGGTCCTCTTTATTAAAGAGTACTTCAGCTCTTTTACACCTATGTTCTCACTGAGAGGTCCCCGAGGGTGCGATCCTGGGGAAAGCAGCCACTCTGAAATGGCCAGACACTTACAGCTAACCACACTAGTGAACACCCTCTAGGTGTGTATGAATGTCTGTGCTAAGGCACCAACTTGGGCAGTGGACATGGCAGTGAGTGGTGGGAAGGCCTCTGCCCTCCCTGTGAAGGAGGCCATAGTGTCACTGCAGACTTCCTACGACAAGCACACCACTGAGACCTGGGTCAGGTCCGCTCCCAGAGGCAGTCTCCCAGCTCTGTAGCTCATGTTGGGCCGACATCCTACTGCACCCACGCAGTGTCTGAGGCTGGCCTTTCTGACTACCTTCAAGTTCTCATATTATGGGGACAATAACTTTAGTTGTGGTGACTGCTGAGAAGCAGGCACTTGTAGAGGACCAGATAGGCTATGCCCCGAAGGTGACTTATCTTTGTGTCCAAGTGAGGAATCCGACTTTTGATCCATCTATACTCAGGGCTGTTTCTGAATGTTGCTGGCCCCAGAAGGTCCTTCTGTGTTGAGATCTTCAGTGCTGGCAGTGACAGGTAAAAACGCACACATTCGAGGCCACCTTTAGCATCCCTCCTGGCCCCTGGGTGGCCAAGGGCTGTTCTCTCTCACCAAAGAGTTCCCTAGCCAGTGTGGCAGTGGTGCTGTTTCTTGTGCAAGTGTAACACGCAGTGCCTGTGACAGGAATTTGGGCCTCTTGCTGTTAATGCTCAGTGACCACTACATGCCCTCTACTCCGGAGTCCTCATGCATCATGGGTCACATCATTAACTCTCACTGACATGATGTAAGTGGAGCTGATGTCACTTCTGATCCAAGGCAGTGTTCTTCCTATGGGCGGGGCAGGGGGTTGACCCTGAAAGCTATGGATTCTAGATGTTATAGCTGAAGATAGACCATTCCCGGGTCTATCCTAGGAAGAGACTTGCGCAAACATTACCCTAGTGAGGCTTGAGCTAGAAGTAAACCTTTGTATTAAATCACCGTGGACTGAGTTGTTATGAGACCACAGCTTAGCACTGCCTGGGCTGACTTGTGCTCCCTGTGGACTGGGCAGTTCTCTCCCTACCAATTCCATCATCGCTGTCCATCTCCCTGCCTCAGCTGGGACAGAGCCATTGCAGTTTGGATTCCTGGGTATCTTCCCACAAGGCTGCGAAAACATTTTCTCCCCTTCTCCCCCTCACTCCTGTCTTCAGCTCAGAACCCAGTGTCGCCCTGGTACCCTGGTAGTGGTGATGGCCTTGCAGCCCAGGCCCCACAAGGAAGCTGGCTTTCTTGTGGTAGCCATGACTTCACCTCAAGGATGTTCCCTCAGTGGCTCTAAGAACAAAGGCATTTTCAAGGGCAGCAAACCAATCAGACAGCATCTTCCTGAAGACTGGACTATGGCTGTCCCTTGGATGTGGCAGAAGGGACAGCACATGAGGGTTTTTTATCCCGTGTGAACACGTAAGAGCCAGACCCGGGGAAGTCAGGGCATCATGGATTACCAAGCTGTGCTTGCTGCCTGTGACCACCTGGAGTCTGAGTCCCTTTGCCCATGGTTGCGGAAATCTCTACCCTTTTAGTCCCAGTGGGAAGCAGCACTCACTTGCCACTGTAGAAACTGAAATTTAGATAACCCCTTCCCCAACCTCTGTTGCAGGTAGAATATAGATGTGTGACCCAGGCTCCATGGACTAGTGTGCTCACTCTGGATTTGGAATAGCCTAGAAGGCAAGGATTCTAGGACTTTAGATGGTAACCTTCTCTCGGTTAACTGTGACAATTGCAACAAGACCAAGCTCCAGGCAGCACTGGAAATGGCCATGTTTCTGTCCCACCAGCAGGGGTGACGGCATCATCTAGTGCTCAGCAGTGGGGGCTGAGCTGTCCCCAGCAGTGAGGCAGGTCTGCTGGGTGGCCTCAGAGGCCCAGACTTGAGCCATCCTGAGGATTCTACGAGTGCCCTCAGTCTTCAAAAAAAATGCCCTATGCATTTTTTTCTGCTTAAATTGGCCAAAATCAGTCTGTTGCTTTTGACCAAGCACCCTAGCTGACAAATCAGGAGCTGGGCTGGCTTCAAGGAACTAGACTTTAAGAGAAATGGACTAGCCTGCCAGGCCAGCTGGGGCTGAAGGCAGTGATAATCCACCTGGTACGAAGGTCTGAGACTCTCAAGCCTGTGCGATGTGGAATCAAAACAAACTGCCACCAAGAACAAAATGTCCTTAAAGCTATCTAGCAACCACTGCACATTCCGAGTCAAGCTCTGTCTTGACTCGGAACGTGTTTCTTGCTATCGAAAGGGCTGGTTTGTTGTCCAAAGCCACACTTTAGTGAACACAGAGCTGCTGGATCTTACTCATATCTGCTTGTTCATGGTAAGAAGCACAGTTCTGGGTGGGCTGCTTTATTTTGAAGCCGGCCATGTGCCATACTTGCTCTACCTTTGGTGGTGACATGAAAAGCTGGTTCTGAGTGGTGCCCAGAGCAAGAAGAGGTGCCCAAACAGGATGTGGTTGGGTGGCTCTGCCCCTTGGTGCTCATGACCCAGCAGGATGTTTGTGTCCAAGTGTCTTTAGCAACCTGGAATGCTATGAGAAACTCCTGGCAATCCCTAACAGAATCTCAGTGGAAACCCCTAGGGTTTTAGGGCAAAATCAGGGCAAAAGCCAGGGTGCCATCTGCAAGTAAGTGCTCTTTATTTAAGTGTATTTTATTGATTACACTATTACAGTTGTCTTGGTTTTTCCTCCTTTGTCTTTTTCCAACCGGTATCCCCTTTCTTCCAGCAAGGGGATAGTCCTTCCCCACTTAGATCATGCCCATGGATTTCACATGTAAGTTCTTCAGCTTCTCCATTTCCTATACTACTCTTAACCTCCCCCTGTCTATTTTGTACCTACCAATTATGCTTCTTAATTCCTGCGCCTTTCCCCCATTCTTTCCCTTCCCCCTCCCAACTGATCACCTTCCAAATGACCTCCATTTCTATGATTCTGTTTGTGTTCTTGTTTGGTTAGTATGGTGTTTTGTTTTTTTTTTTAGATTCAGTTGTTGATAGTTGTGAATTTGTTGGCTTTTTGATGTTCATAGTTTCAATCTTATTTTTCTTGAATAAGTCCTTTTAACATTTCATGTAATAATGGCTTGGTGATGATGATCTTCTTTAGCTTTACCTTGTCTGGGAAGCACTTTAGCTGCCCTTCCATTCTAAATGATAGCTTTGCTGGATAGAGTAACCCTAGTTGTAGGTCCTTGCTTTTCATCACTTTGAATACTTCTTTCCAGCCCCTTTTTGCCTGCAAAGTTACTTTTGAGAAATCAGCTAATAACCTTATGGGAACTCCTTTGTAGGTAACTCTTTGCTTTTCTCTTGCTGCATTTAAGATTCTGTCTTTATATTTAACCTCTGGCATTTTAATTATGATGTGTCTTGGTGTGATCCTCTTTGCGTCCAACTTGTTTGGGACTCTCTGTGCTTCCTGGACTTGTATGTCTAATTCCTCCACCAAATTAGGGAAGTCTTCTTTTATTATTTTTTTCTAATAAGTTTTTAATTTCGTGCTCCTCCTCTTCTCCTTCTGGCACCCCTATGATTTGGATGTTGACACATTTGGAGATGTTCCAAAGTCATCTTACACTATCCTCACTTTTTTGAATTCTTATTTCTTCTTTCTGTTCTGGTTTAAGTGTTTATTTCTTCCTTATGTTCCAAATTGTTGATTTGCGTCCTGGCTTCTTTCCTGTCACTGTTGGTTTCCTGTGGATTTTTCTTTATTCCTCTCAGTGTAATCTTCATTTGTGCCTTTATGTTGTTGCTGTACTCAGTGAGTTCTTTGAACATCCTGATCACCAGTGTTTTGAACTCTGCGTCTGATAGGTTGGCTATCTCTGTTTCATTTAGTTCTTTTTCTGGGGTTTTGTTCTGTCCTTTCATTTGAGCCATATTTCTTTGTCTCTACAATTTGGCGGCCTCCCTGTGTTAGTTTCTGGGTATTACACAGAGCTGCTTTGACTCCCTGTCTTAGTGCACCTGTTAAGTTGTGTAGGGCAGAGACTTGTTTCAGGGCAGATTCCCTTGGGCAGATTAGAAGACCATAGCAACCTTACATTAGCAGCACTACCAGGATATACTTATTTCAGTAATAAAAGTTTGGATCATTTCCCCATCTATGAGGGGTGTCCAATCTTTTGGCCTCTCTGGACCACACTGGAAGAAGAGGAGTTGTCTTAGGCCACATGTTCAATATACAAACACTAACAAAAACAAAAAAAAGCTCATGTTTTAAGTTAACTTATGGTTTTGTGTGGGGCTGCACTTATAGCCATCTAGAGCTGCTTGCAGCCTATGGGCCACAGGTTGGACACCCCTGAAAATAATCCAGTAAGCTGAAGTCTTAGATGAAAGGAAAGGGAACAATGGAGTTTGTTTTGGAAGATGAGTCACAAATAACCATTGCCTTATAACTATTATAATGAAAGATCTTTAACAATGGTCTACATTTATCTTCCTTGCAACGACTACTGTCTACCTCTTATATAAGTTGTGATGGAGACTCTGCACATTCTAGACTGTATGTCACAGTATCATGACAGAATTTGAACAGAACTAAAAAGAATGGATATTACCTCACAGTGGAATGACTTGGGTGTTCTTGGTGGGGGCCAGAGATGGCTACCTAAGTAATAAGTATCACACTTTCTTGAAGAATAGGAAGAAGAGGCTGTTGATGTTAGGTATTAAAAGGGGCGTACTTAGCAAATGCTTAAGGATGTGTTTCCTTTTGCTGTGAACCTAAATCTTTCTTCTGTCTAGGTATTTCCCCTTCAATATGTGTCCGTGTCTTCCTACCGCAGAAATAAAAGTATCTTAAACTTGCTTTCTCAGCTAATCTCACCGTGTATGCTTGGCGCTGGCAGCGGGATCTTGAAGCAGTTCCGTCTGTGATTTGGGGGAGGGGCTTGTTTCTGGCTGAGCCTTGTTCTCTGGCTTCTATACTATATAATAAATTCCTCCTCTGTTTCAATCAGTCTGTTCTTATAACAGAGAATAAAAGCTTTGTACTACTCTGACTCACCCTGCAATGGAATTAGAATAAAAGGTACTAACACACTCATGGAAGATTCACGAATCTGAAGTGTCCTTAGAAGTATTGTGTAGACATCAGCAGATGCAGCTCCTGCTTAACCAAGGAATGGCCCTGACCATGACGAACTGGGCTCCAGCGACTCACATCAGAACCAGCAGAAACGCTGTCTGCACTCCCTGCCCCAGATGTCAGCAGTGAAACTGCAGATGGAGTTGATGGAACCACATGGTGACGCGTACAGGAGATAACACTGAAACAGCCAACAGCAGAGCCGAGAAACTGCACATCGCCAGAAACTCCTTAGTCCCGCTCTTCCCTCGGTTCCCCTATGTAAACTGGCCAGGACGCCTGAGATGCTGAGATGGGCTTTGAGGTGAGAGTCCCCCATCTCCCAGGTTACCGGCACCTGAACAAATCATTGAGTTGGCCAAAAAGTCAATATGGTTTTTTTCCATAAAATAAAAGACACATTTTTCATTTTCACCAGTAACTTTACTGGTTTGGATCTTTTGACCATGTCAGCTATCTCCTGTGTGGTATAATGTTGACTGTTCTCAGTTAATGTCTCAATTTGATTGCTATCACTTCAACTGGTCAACCCGACTGTGGAGCATCATCAAGCAAAAAATCTTCAGCACGAAACTTCACAAACCACTTTTGACACATTCACTTAGTCGCATCTCCACACACTGCACAATCTTTTTTGCATTTCACTTGCAATTTTACCTTTCTTGAAATAATAAAGAATAATATGCCAAAATTGTTGTGTGTTTTCTTCCATCTTCAATATTAAAATAGCTACACCAAGAGCCCACCAATTTTTTGAATGCATGTTGTGTGACAGCTGTCTCAGTACAATCTAACAAAATTGTTTAGAATGAGGTTAAAGACAACTAAGCACCAGTATAATCATCTCACAGAAAGAACCAAACAACCGTTTGGGCCAACCCAATACTTTCTTTTTACATCAGCGCCTGCCTCTCAAGTATTGGTTTTGACATGGCTGGCAGCTGGACCTGCGTTCAGTTGCAATTCTGATTGATATGGCCATTGTGTGATAACTTTAAGATGCTCTGAATGCATGTTCTTTGGTCTTAATGAAGCCACTGGCTCATTCTTCTGATGGGTTGGAGGCAAGCTTGTTAGCCCTCTGGCTCTTACCTTACAAGCTGGCTCCTCTTCATTTTCTCTCTGACCTTGATACCTACACATGGGCAGTATCCACAGGATCGTGTTTAGACTTGCCATGAGCCTTCCCTTCTAGGGTAAGTGGCCTCAGGTTTCTTCCCTATTCCAATGCCAGTTACCCTCGGAGTCCCCTGTACTGGTGACCTTGCATCCCTCCTCACCACCAGTCTCAGCTCACTAACTGTCCTTCACTTTTAATCTGGAGAAAGCTTATTAAGAGCTGTATAAAGCTAATGCCCCTGTTGTCCCAGATCATTCTGGGTCTTTGGGCTCTTCCGACCCAGAGACCTTATTCTTGCCTGTACCTTTTCTGGATGGCTTGAATCTTGGCTGCAAGGTGCTGAGCCCTTTTCTAAGCTGAGAGGGAAGAAATGGTCTAGTCTGGTCCCACTCCTTGCCTTGAAGTCCCCCTTATAGGGCTTGGGAAGTAAGGATCCAGTACCCTTTCCCTCCCTCCATGAGCACCAGGACCCCACAAGCTGTGACCTTCTCCCTCTAGCAGGAGTCTGTTTATTCTCTTAAACTTACTAAGCACCTACTTAGGTAGGATGGGAACTGACTTGATCACTCCTGTTCTGATGACCTCTGTGCTGGGTGGGTTGAAAATGGCACTGATTGAATTTAACAGCTGGTGTGAACCTGATGTGTCAGATTTAGGGTAAAGGCTAGAGACAGAATGTTGAATAATATGATCCTTTTCATAGACCCAGAAGAGGAGAGTCATACCTCAGTTCTGTCTCTGCCACTGCCTCTCAGGTCTACCCAGATTATAGCAGGAGCTTCCTAACTGGCCCCCAGGCTGCTATTCCCATTGCCCTCCCATTCATTCATTCTCCATGTTTCAAGTGTAATTGTCCTAAGCACATGTGAACATGGTTTCCCCCACAGAGCCCATGACTAGATATTCAGATGCTCTGTTCAATGAGGCCCTGGTTACTTCCAGTAACCACTGCTGCTTCCAGAAACCACTCTCATGCTTTTGTACCTTATTGGGCTATTCCCTCTGGAATTCCAAAGCAGCTCTGATGATGAAAGATAGGAGCAGCAGTGCCCAGCATCTGCTGGATGTAAAGTTTGGGAAGCTTCCTTCAAGCTGAGGAAAATAGGCTGACTTGCAGATTCTTTTCTCTCCCCTCTATCTCCAGTCCCTGGAGAGCCATTCTCCAGCACACCAAGAGTCTCCCAAATGTCTGCCATGCCTAGCGTGGTGACTCCTGGGGGTGGAGAGGAAGGAGATGTGGGGCTTATCAGGAAGAGGAAACCATGATGACTGCTAACATTTCTTTGGTACTTGGGTTGCTCCTAAGTATTTCATGTGCACTAATTCACTAACTCATTCGGTCCTCACAATGACACCACACAAGGGACTATCTCACTTTATAAAGGAGAAACTGAGGCCCAGAGAAGTTAAGCAATCTGCTTGCGTTTGTACAGTTGGGAAATTGTAGGGCCAAGATTTGATCTAAGACGGTCTAGTTCTAGGGCACAGGTGGCAAACACAAGGCCTGTGGCCGAATCCGGGCCTCCACCTTGTTTTATCTGGCCCGTCACCTTGTTTCTACCCAGCAGCAGTGCTGAGCTCTTGCTTAACTGTTAAGGAGCAGTAACATTTATACAGTCCTAACGTTACATTCAACCCTTTGAAGGGTCAAGGCTGGTGTGGCCCCCGGTGACAATGAGTTTGACACCCCCGTCTAGGGCATTGGAGTTCTCTAAAGAAATGGAACTGATTTACCGTGAGGGATTTACTCATGATTATGGAAATGAAAAAAATCCCATGATCTCCCAACTGGAGACTCAGGAAAGCTGTTGGTATAGGTGCAGTCCAAACCTGAATTCTTCTTCTTTTTTTAATCCTCACCCAAGGACATTTTTTTTTTCCGATGCTTTTAGAAAGAGAGGAAGGGAGAGGGAGAAACACTGATATAAGAGAAAAACATTGATTGGTTGCCTCCTATATGTGCCTGTACTGGGGATTTTTGTATGCACCTGGACTGGGGATGGAACCTGCAGCAACCTAGGTATGTGCCCTGATGGGGAATCAAACCTGTAACCTTTTGGTTAGGGAACAATACTCTCACTAATTAAGCCACAATGGCCAGGGCACAAACCTGAATTCTTGAGAACCAGGGTTTGAGCCAGAAGGCCAGAGAACCAGGGATGCCACTGTGTAAGGACAGGAGGAGATGGATGTTGCAGGCCAAGCAGAGAGCAGATTTGCCCTTCCTCTTTATTTTTGTTCTATTCAGGCCTTCAAGAGACTGCATGGTCCCTACTACCACTGATAAGGATGGGTCTTTATTCAAATGCTAATTTCTTCTGGAGAGAGACACTCTCACAGACACACCCCCAAATAATGTTTCACTAGTGATAGGTCATTCCACAGTCCAGTCAAGATGGTGTATAAAATTAACAATCACAGTGTATATTTCTTCCAGTATTATAAAAAAATTCAATCATACAGACCAGTTGGCCGGATTTTATGGAGAACACCTGTACACTACTAACATTTCACTAAGCTTGTTTCATCACTTAGTGGTGTCCCATCACCCCTCCATCTTATTTTTGGTGGATTTAAAAATAAGTTGTAAATATTTGTGTATATTCCCTAAATACTTCATCATAAGTATTAACTAGAGAATAATATTTAATTTTTTAAGGGTGTATTGCAAGCACTTAATTTTGTTAATTATAATCTATTGATTATGCTGCTACAATTGTCTTGATTTTTCCCTCTTTGGCCCCTTCCACCCAGCACCCCTCATCCTTCAGGAATTCCCCACCATGTTCATGTCCATGGGTCATCCATATAAGTTCTTTGGCTACTTCATTTCCTATACTGTACTTGACATCCCCATGACCATTCTGTAAGTACCTATTTGTACTCCTTAATCCTCTCACCTCTTCACCCATTCCCCACACCCCCTCCCATCTGGAAACCATCAAAACACTCTCTGTATCTATGATCTGTCTCTGCTCTTCTTGTTTGCTTAGTTTGTTTTTTAGAGTCCACTGTTGATAAATTTGTATTTTTGCCATTTTATTGTTCATAGTTTTGATCTTCTTTTTCTTAAATAAGTCCCTTTAACATTTCGTAATAGTCCCTTTCGTAATAGGCTATTTTGTAACATAACGTAATAATGGTTTGGTGATGAACTCCTCTAGTTTTTCTTGTCTGAAAAGTTCTTTATCTACCCTTTGGTTCCAAATGATAGCTTTGTTGGATAGAGCAATCTATGTCCCTGTTTTTCATGATTTTAAATATGTGTTGCCAATCCCTTCTAGCCTGCAAAGTTTCTTTAGAAAAATTAGCTGACAGTCTTATGGGAACTCCCCTCTAGGTAACTAACTGCTTTTCTGTTGCTGCTTTTAAGATTCTCTCTTTATCTTTCACCTTTGGCATTTTAATTATGATGTTTTGCTATAGGCCTCTTTGAATCCATCTTGTTTGGAACTCTGTGCTTCCTGGCCTTGCATGTCTATTTCCTTCACCAAATTAGAGATGTTTTCTTTCATTATTTTTTCAAATAGATTTTCAATTTCTTGCTTTTTTTCTTCTTCATCTGACATCCCTATGATGCAAATGTTGGAATTCTTTAAGTTGTCTGAGAGGCTGCTTATACTATCTTTATTTATTTGGGACTCTTTTTTCTTCTTGTTCTGACTGTTTTTTTTTCTTCCTTGCATTCCAAATCATTGCTTTGATTCTCAGCTTCATCCACTCTACTGTTGTTTTCCTGTAAATTTTCCTTTATTTCAATTAGTTTGTCCTTTGTTTCTGACTGGATCTTTTTTATGCTGTTGAAGTCCTCAGTAAGCTCCTTGAGCATCCTTATAATCATTTTTTTGAATTCTGCATCTGACAGATCCCTTATCTCCATTTCATTTAGCTTTTTCTGGAGTTTTGATCTGTTCTTTCATTTGAGCCATGTTTGTCTCCTCATTTGGGCAGCCTCCCTGTGTTGGTTTCTATGTATTAAGTAGAGCTTTGAGTCTGTGTCTTGCTAGTGTGGCCTAATGCAGTAGGTGTCCTGTAGAGTCCAGTGGCACAGCCTCCCTTATCACCCAAACTGGGTACTCGAGGTACACCCATCTTGTGGGCTGAGTACTCCCTCCTCTTGTAGCTGAGCCTTAGTTGCTGTTGGCAGGTGAATGGGAGGGATTTACCAAGGCCAGTCAGCTGCAGGGATTAGCTGTGACCACTTACCACCAACCTCCACTCTCCATGGATGATCAGCTGTGCAGGGGCAGAGTGATGGTCTATAGCTGCCTAATGGGTGCATAGGCCCTGGGGTTTCCCTGGTGGTGGCAAGCCAAGGTCAGCTCCCACATCTGTTTTGCTTGGGGCCACCCTGCCAGGGCTATAAAGCAATCTGAGATGGCTGCTACTGGTGCTGGGCTGGGAGATTCCCAGGTGAAGCCAAGCTGTGAATCTAGGTTGGTAGCTGCTAGTGCCAGGCCAGGGCTCATTGAGGCCAGCTGTGACTTGTTTGATAGGATTTAGGAAGTTGTTCAGCAGGAGCCAAGACTAGCCATTCACATACAAAAACAGCTTGGGTGAGCCCGTAAGCTGGGTGGAACAGAGTCTCTGAGGATCTCCAGGGCAGGGCCAGATCAATGGAGTCTCATATATGGCACCAGATTGCCAGCTCTGTGGCTCTGTTGGGGGAGGTTTTAGAAAAGGGACAATGGCCTCTGGTTGCCTTGATGCCAGGCACTTCATTTTCTCCCAGTATGCCACTGGTGCCTGTCAAGTCGCCACCCCCGTGCTGGAGCTGAAAGGTAGTGAGTCTGAGTAGGTGAGTCCATGTGTGGGTTCTGTGAGAGGAACTGCTGGGGCTCCAGCAGTTTCTCCTACCTACTCAATTCCCACTGGTTTTTGTAGCCACAAGTTGTGGGGACTTATCTTCCTGGTGCTGGACCTCTGGGCTGGGAGGCCTGGTGTGGACCTGCGACTCCTCACTCGGGAGATATTCCTCCCAAATTTTTATCCATCACTTGTGGGTGTGGGACCAGCCCATGCTGCGTCTGTGCTCCTCCTACCAGTCTGCATGGATGTGGTTTCTTTAATTCTGTAGCTGTCAGACTCCCATTCAACCCAATTTCTGATGGTTCTGAGTGATGGTTGTTCTATATTTTGGTTGTAACTTTGATGTGATTGGGTGAAGAAGTGAACCATGTCTGCCTAGGCTGCCATCTTGACTGGACATCCTAATTTTTTTTTTTTCTTTTGCTGTAACATTGACATGAACATACACTTTCAACAGCCAGGGTCTACTCTTTCTGTACTCAGGTAGCACAGAACAGACCAGGCCATCCCTCCTCATTTTACAAATGTTTCCTGAACTGCCATATGTGACAGGATCTGGAATTACGCAGTTGGACAAAACTCCCTGCTACAGGAGTTCACATTGAGGGCAAAACTGAGCTACACTCAGGGAGAGGAGTGAGCAAGTTCAGAGGGAGCACAAGGGTGAGATTCCCCTCGCAGAGGGGGAAGTCAGGGAAGGCTTCACCAAGGAGTGCTGGACATTGGCAACTAGCTAGGAACAGCACCTCAGGTGGAGGAGGGCACCTAGCGTGTGCTCAGGCAGGGAGATGTGAACTGGGACGCTCACATAGCTGCAGCTAGCTTGCTGTAGTTAGAGCGCAGAACGGGCAGAAGGGGTATTTCTTGTTGCTGCTGTAACAAATGACCACAGACTTAGTGGTTTAAAGCACAAATGTATTTCCTTATAGTCCTGGAGGTCAGAAGTCTGTAATGGGTCTGACTGGGCTAAAAGGAAGGCGTTAGCGGGGCTTCATCCCTAAAGGGTATGTATTTCCACACATTTTCCAGAGTCTAGAGGCTTCTCACATTCCTTCACTCATGGCCTCTTCCTGTCTTCAAAGCCGGCAATGGCCAGCCTTTCTCACCTTGCACGTCTTTTGATGATGTGCTTCCCTTGTCACATCATCTTCAAGGTGCTAGCCTCACTCCTTCATTTATAAGGACCCTCCAATGATATTGAGTCTACCTGGATGATTCAGGATAATTTCTCCTCGAGATCCTTAAGTTAATCACACTGCATAGTGCCTTTCGCCAGGTGAGATTACATAGTCACTGATCCTAGGCATTAGGATGTGGATGTCTCTGGAGAGGCATTATTGCACTGGCCACAGAGGGACCGGGTGGCAGAGACCATCAGGGCTATAGGAGCCAGGTTTGGCCTGAGGTTTCTCAAAGGGGTCAGCCTTGGATAGACTTGACTTGGTAGAGGAAGAACTGAGTCAGGTACGGAGAAGGGGACAGTCTAAGTGCTGCCATGGTCTTCTCTATCTACTAGCTTGGCAAGGAGGAGGTACTTAGGAAGAATTTGCAAAGTGAACAAGGATGAGGTGAGCCTGGCTGGCGGCCAGGTGCTAGGAGGGGGAATATCGGCTACACTGAGCCAAACTCTACCTAGGTGGGGGCTGGGATTACGGCAGGAGGGCAGGGTTCTCCTGAGAGACCCTAGTGCGGAGCCCCCTCTCTGCACAGCATGAGGGTTACGACAAGTCTATTACTGTTTCCTTGTCACTCTGTCACCCATCTAATGGCTGTCGATAGTAGTTGAATGAGAATTGATGGAAAGATAGATTTAATTAACCCCAGTGTCAGCAGCTGCCGGGCCACTGGATTGTGTGTTAATAGAGCGGCTGCCAGCCCTCTCCTGGGCTTTGCTGGGCGCCCCAGGCCAGCATGAGCAATTGGGCCTGTCAGCCAAGGTGGCCAGGCAGAGGGGAAAGTGGGAGCTCAGCCTGGGCTGGCCTCTCTTTCTCCAAGAGCAGGCAGTCACCTTGTCAGCCTGACTGTGCCACCTGCCTCTGCTCTCTTGTCTGGAGATGTAAGCAGAGCACTGATGAGAGCCTAAAGTGCGCGCAGCTCCCCGGCCTGAGGAAGGCACCCTGCTGGCCTGGCCTGTCGTCCAAGTTCCCCCAAGTCCAGCCTTGGTTACTGGTGCCCCCAGTCAGTGCCTGACACTGGGCCTCCCAGCATGACGTGTTCCTTTGGCCTCACTCTGCCCACTCCCTTCATTTCCAGGCTCTGCACCCCACCCAGGCTCACAGCCTGCCTCCCGAGCACCAGCCTCCCCCCACCACCCCTTCCTTCTGCTCCCTTTCCTGCCAGGCCGTTTCCTGGGCACTCCAGGTGGTGGCCTCACCCCTCAGCCACGCAGCTGAGGAGAGTTCAGGCCCTGCTGCCTCACGGGCCAGGAGGGCCTATAGGGAGTTGTGCCGGGAGGCCTCCGGAGACTGGCTGCCCCCACCCAGCACGTGCCTCTGTGTGACAACAGACCTCATCTTCCCATCCTGTCAAATGGGAGCTCAGACAAGTGGCAGTGTCTTCTGTCTCCTGTCACAGGGTGCCACTGAGGGGACATAGGAGGAAGGATTCTGGACTTTGTCCTCCTAAGGATGGTAAACTCCAAGAGGACAGGAACTTCTCTGGCCTCACTGTGCCCAGCACACAGTAGGCACTCCGTTAGTGTTTGTTGAATGGACACCAAGATTGGGTCTGTCCCAGGGACTGAATGTGGAGGCCATGGACCCCTCAAAAAGGCTCAGACCGGGGCCACAGCCCAGGTGAGCATGGCCACCTTAGCAGGGACAGTATATTGGCAGTAACCCCCAGCTGTCACTCACTGCTCTGCCCCTCTACGGCTTGGTGACCTTGGGCAAGTCACTTTAGCACTCAGAATTTCTGTCTGTGGGTACAAAAATAGTGTTTCTCTCACAAGGTGACCCAGGACTCAGTGAAATGGTAAGTGGGCCAGGCCCAGGACATGAGCTTGGTCAGTACTAGCCTCCCGTTCCTGGACCTGGTGCCCCCACACAGCTCCCCCTGCTCCCCGCTCTGACAGAGGAGATGGGCTTTAGAGCCAGGAAGCCAGAGGCCACCTGGACTCTGTCATCCAAGGACCCCAGACCACTCCCAATGGGTGAGAATTGGCTCGTCCTGGGTGTCACAACAGGGGACATTTGTGTACCAACTTTGACAGGCTTTTGCAGACAGACTATAAATATGGAGATTCTTTCTCTCTCACCTACTTGTCATCAGCCGCAGGGCTGGTGCCCCCAGCCCTGGGCTGGGGCCCTTCTCTTTAAGTGGAGAGAAGCAGGCCCAGTGTTCCCACTGGCCACCTGCCTCCTGGAGTGGTGGGGCACCTCGGGGGACCCACGCTGACAGGGGGGCAGGTGTCGGGGCACCAGCCCTGCGGCTCGCCGGCCACCTTGCTTCCCGTCTGGCAGTCTCCGTTTCTGCTTCACACCTCCACTGCCTTTCATTTTCAGCTCTGATTGGTTTTCTTGTTTTAACACATACCCCAGGCCCTGTCTTTGACCCCCGTGATGGATTCAGCCACTCCCTGGGATTCTAGCTGCCAAGCTTGTCAGGAGCCCCTGGGGCATGGGGGACAAAAAGCCTGTGCCACCCTCATGTTTCGGGCTCCGTGTGGGTAGAGGCACCCTCCCCAGAGCCAGGAGGCAGCTCATGGCAGTCAGGATGGGGATGGGGACTGTCAGATTCTGTCATGGGAAATGGATTTTCTCTCTGGGCCTTCAGTTTCCCTTCAGTGCCAGTGGCCATCGTGGCTGCAGACTGCTCATCTCAAAGACGTGGAACGTCTGAGTCCTGGGATAAATGGGACATTGATTTTCCTTCATGCCTCTGGATGTGTGTGCTCCAGACATCTGCTGCCTGGACCTCCAGAGAATGGGCCAAGAGCTGGACTAAATTGTCCTTGGCCTCCTGGACCTGCAGGCAGAGCAGGGCGGCGGAGGGGCCACAGGGTGACTGGTGCCTTCTTCCCCTGGGCCTTTGATGGGGGATCACGTGGGCCAAGTCCCTGCCAGACCTGCAGCCTGTAGGGCCCGACTGGAGTCCCTATTTGGTTCTTGTCACAGGAAATGGTAAATGACAAGTTGAGGGTGAGTACCCAGAGAAGGGATGGGGGTATTTCAGGCCAGCAGATGTTCTGTGTGTCCAGTGCCCAGCAGCTATGTGGGATATCTGGATGTCTGGATGAATTTCCGAGTCTCAGACAGGTTTCTGAGAACGCGGTCACCGTGAGCCTGTGGGCGAGGATGCAGGTGAGGCTGGTCTCTCTCCCCTCCCCTTTGCTTCTTGGTGGTAGATTTGTTTTTTTCTTAAAAATTATAATGCTTATGAGAAGTATATTGTTGTCCCAGGTGAAACTGCACTGACAAAGGGTGTTGTTGGTGGAATCCACATTCACACACACACTCTCACACTCATGCATGTTAGTTATATGTTTGATATGGGCTGAGTGTTTGTGTCCCTGCCCCACATCCGTGTATGGGAACCCTGATCCCTGGAGATAGGGCCTCTGAGGAGGTAATGCAGGTTAATAAGGCCATAAGGGTGGAGCCCCGATCCTACAGAATTAGTGCCCCTGTAAGAAAAGACACCAGAGACTTTGTGTCCCCCACCCCAACACATACACAGGGTGAGGGAGGGTCACGGTGAGGATCCACCGAGGAAGTGGCCATCTACCAGCAAGGAAGAGAGCTCTTACCAGAAACCAGACAAACCAAACTGGCCAGGATCTTTGTGTCGTAGACTTCCCGGTCCCAGGAAGGGTGAGAAATTTAGTTTCTGTTGTTTACGCCCCCACTTTGTGGCATTTTGTTACGGCAACTTGATCTAAGAGAATATTTATGTCTATGTGTGTGTATAACTCTACGGGGTCATACATTATCTCATAACTTGCTTTGGTTGAGGCAACAGTAAACTTGTAGGATTCATACATTCTTTAATTTAAACCCATATACAGGTNCAGAAACCAGACAAACCAAACTGGCCAGGATCTTTGTGTCGTAGACTTCCCGGTCCCAGGAAGGGTGAGAAATTTAGTTTCTGTTGTTTACGCCCCCACTTTGTGGCATTTTGTTACGGCAACTTGATCTAAGAGAATATTTATGTCTATGTGTGTGTATAACTCTATGGGGTCATACATTATCTCATAACTTGCTTTGGTTGAGGCAACAGTCAACTTGTAGGATTCATACATTCTTTAATTTAAACCCATATACAGGTACAGTGACACACACGCCCTGGGCCGTGGACACACATGTCTCCCACCACCCAGGGGCACACGCTATACTCTTTCCCCCTCCTTTGCACATGGCTCCCCTCTTCCTTCGCTCCACTGGCCAGGCACTGCAAGTGCGAGGATAATCTTTCAGCGGGAAGTCAAGAGCCCCAGTTCTCCCAACTGCCACCAACTGGCAGCTTGGCACTGGGCGGGCTGCTGCCCCACCCAAGCCCTAGTTTCCTCCTGTGCGAGATCCCTGAGAGGTGGGTACTCGTGAGGGTGTTTCCCTCAGGTGAGCTGGGACTGGCTGGACCTCGGGGCAAGGGCCTGGCAAGGAAAGCAACACGGCAGTGCAGACGGCTGCCGACAGAGCTCCACGTGCAGGAGGGGGAGGCAGCTGGGCCTTGTCTCCCATCAGCCTGGGAGACACTTGACCTTCTCCCCTACATGATTTGGCAGCTTCCCAGAGCAGCTTTGTTCAATACCCACTCCTGTGTGGGGGGTGGGGGGGGTGGGGGGGGGAAGGGTGGAATGGCAGGGAGTTGTGGCTGGACAGGGCTCTGGGACAGAGGAACGAGTTTGAAGATTCAAACTTCTAGGCCAGTTCTGCTCCTTCTAGCGGTGGGACTTCTGGAAAACTCCTCTGAGCCTCATTTAATTCCTCCTTCAAGTTGCAAAGTTGGCAATGCATAATGCCCAGGGTGGTTATAAAAGTGCTTTATAAAAGTAAAGGGCAACTTGGACGTTTTATTCTTTCAGAACCCCAGGCAGCAGAGACATGATGTCATGCGGGATCTAGTTGACTCACTTCCTCCCTGCTGTGGGGCCTCCTTCAGAACCTGTAATAATCCCCCAACCCCGTGCCCCGAACCCTCATGAGGGCCAGGGTGGAACTCAGGACTGGGGGTGCCAGTGAGCCATCAGAGAGGCCCCTGCTTCTTTGGGCCTTGATGTCTGACCAGAGAGGCCAGGTGTGCACCCCGAGGTGACCAAGAACTGAGAGGTATGCGCTGTGCTGTTCTGGTGGCCCCGTTTTCAGAAACTCAAGGAAAAGGAAAGGCAGGTAGGTACCCTGGCCAAGAAGGCTTCATGGAAGAGGAAGCCCTGAGCTAGGGCTGGAGGGTCAAATAGCATTTAGACACAAGGCTACAAAGGAGAGAGGGCATTCGGAGAGCAGTAGGGGAAGCAAGCCTGTTCAGGCGGCCTGGAGGTGGAAATCGTATGGCTTGCTGTGTGAGCTGTGAGGACAGAGACTTGCTCCTTTAGTCATGGAACCATGGGGTGCCTTGGGCTTCAATGATGGAGCTGCCACCTCCATGGCTGTCCCCCGCCCTTTAGCAGGGCCATCTCTCTATCCCTCGTACTAACAGGCCACCCCCTGTCCCTAGACCCCAGCCCCTCAACTTCTGTCTTCCAGAAAAATGCATTCTTCCTACCCCGCTCCCCACCCCCTCCACATCCGCTCCTGGAGCACTTCTATGGATCCTGTCCAAAGCCCTCCATTCAAGTTCATAGAAATGGCTAAAATCAGTGACAAGAAACAGCAAACCGTACCGTTTGGGAAGATGGAAGAACTGCCAGGAGGAGCCACTGAGAGCGTTAAACAGGGCTGCCGCAGGGCCGCTGGGCTGAGGGGTGGGTCTCAGCGAAGCAGGCTCTTCTCCGTAAGGCTCCTCTGCCCTGTCTGATTCTTCCACCCTGGCGAAAATGAAAAACTGTTTTTTAACAACCCTTGCCTAGCCCAAATCTGCCCTATTACACTGGAAGACAATCGCCTGTCATCCTGGTCTTGGAACAAATTAGGGTGGGCAACGGCTTTGGGGGGATCCTTTGGAGACCCCCCTGACAGTGGGGGGCCATCATTGCTCCCCTGAGCTGGAGGCTCTCAGGACAGAAGAATTTCATTTGCTCTCTCCTGATCACAAATGAGGTGGAAGCTCAGACTCCAGAATCTTCTGCAGCCTGAGCCATGCTGGGACCTGGGACTCAGGGTATGGACCCGGAGCACACCCGACCACCTGGCTTCTGTCCAGCTCTGCATGGGCCAGCTCACTCGCCGTGGATAAGTTCATGGCCTCTCAGCGCTGCTTCAGTCTCCCCTCTGGCAAAATTGGGCTGCTAACACTACCACCTCTTAGGGGTTCTGGACGCAGGCACAAAATACTGCCCGCTGTGCACAGAGCCTGGCAGGTAATAGACACTTCATACATGCAAACCATTTGTATTGGACTTGCAGAATTTTATAAAATGCTAGGGTATGAGGTGCTGGATGCAGGAGGAATATCATCTTCATTTTATATAGAGAAAGCTGGGGTTCTGAAAGCCCAAGGCAAAGGAGTCAGAGAATAACCTGGACAATAAACCTCACTTCCCCCCTCCCCAGCAGACAGGTTCGTAGGGGCATTGCGAAGTGACTTCAGAGCTGGGAGCAGACCTGGGGCTGATGGCGGAATGGCAGGAGAGAACAGGGAAGGGAGGGAAGGAAGCAGGAAGCAGATGCCAGAGGAGGGTGGAAATGGCGGTAGGAGGTGAGTAGCTGGGGTGCCCCTCAGCTGAAAGGGCACTCTGGACTGCTGAGTGTGTGGCAGGAAGTGACTGCGCGGCAGGAAGTGGCTGCAGGTGGTGTACATTGGGCATATTAAATGCGAGGCCCAGAGCCAGCTCAGCAAACGGGACCTTCCTGGCTGACCACCTCGAACATATTGGAGAGGGTGGTAGTGTCTGGAGCCCCTCAGTGGGCGTGGTAGGCTGAGAAGCAGTTCAGCTTCTGCCTAAGGATGCATGCTACGTGGTTCCTGTGACAAGCTAATTCCAAAGATTCTGATGTACTCTGGACACTAGCTTGGTCTGGGGTCCTGGGCATGTCACACTATGTGAATGGCTTCCAGTCACAGGAAGGTGTGCTGAAGGGACAGAAGATCCCCCCCCCTTTTTTTCCCCAGAAGTCAGCTGCTCTCCCAGCCAGCCCCACCCCAAGGCTTCTCCAATCCAGGCTCCACTCAAGGGAGATGCTGGGACCTGCTCCTTTTAAAGGGTTCAGAAAGTCTCTGAAAATGAGATGAGGTACCAGATACTGGGGGCTCTTCTCTGTCACTGGGCTAGTACCAGTACCTGAAACATCTTTGGAACTCCCGAGACTGGGGGTAAGGACCACAGTGTCTGAGAAGTACGATGGTGGATCCAGGCTTTGTACATAGGGATTTAGTAGCAGCAAAATGGCAGGAAGGGGAGCTAGGACTTGTCTTAAAGCAGCATTTGCATTTGAAGGTGACCTTGAACCTTCATGGAATTCAAAGCTATGGCAAAGTGATCTGCTTGAACCTTGTACTTGGGCCAGAAGGTGCCCAGACAGCTCCCAGCCTGGGCATGGACCTCTGACTCTTGGGCAGTCTGCTGTTTAGGAAATTTCTCTCTGTGAGCCCCAGGTTTCTTGTTTAGTCATTGTACCAGCTGGATGTCATTCAGCCAGCTGGAGCCAGAAGGCATTCGTCTGCTCTCTGTTCTCAGGATGGCCCTACCACAGTTAGAGTCAGTGGCGTGTCCCCTCAGGCTTTCTCCAGGTGAATGGCCTTCTCTTGGAACCGATCCTCACCAGGAGGGCGTCCAGGAGCTGAGTGGAGCAGTCCCTTGAGGCTCCCGAGACAGTTCTTCCACAGCCAGGCACATCTGGAAACTGCCGGTCTTTTTTCACATGAATTACTGCTTTTAACTCCTATGTCTCGCAAGGTCTGCTTATTCACCACCCCCCGCCCCCCCCCCCACACACAAAGTGTAAGATTTTACATTTACTCCTCTTAACTCTGTTTCAAGCTGTCAATATATTTTTGTAACTGGATTCCAACATCCCATGTACATTAGCCTTCTCTGCAGGCCTGTGTCTTTGTAAATCTGATAAGTGACCTTCTGGGCCTTTACTTTATCCAAGCCACTGATAAGAGCATTAAAGTAGGCGTGGTCAAGTTTAGAGAAAGCCCTGTAGCCTCCAGAGAGCCCTCCTACTCGATACTAGTTCACAAACCAGTCTCTCCGGACTTAGTTGTTGAACCAGCCATGAATCTGCCTAGCACCCGCCCACGGGAGAGGTCTGGAGGCTTTCTCAGATGTTCTGTGGCAACGCAGACGTCCTGGGCCCGCAGCAGTCTCTGCTTCATCTGCGCCGGACCCTGGCAAACATGGGGTGCCCGGCTTTGGCGTGACCTCCTCCTGGTGACTCCAAGCCAGCCCCTGATGCCCACGTGCCCTCTGATAATTGTTGCCAAACTGCCTGCTTAGAAATGCACTGTACGCTTTTATTTGAAACTAGCATAAAATTAAATTATCTAAATTTCTGGAATTTATCTTTCTCTTCTTTGGAAAACTGGGGTGCTTATGGTCCTCTTTTCACCCCTCTCACGTTTTCCATGATTTTTCAAGGGTTGCTGTGTCAGGGCCTGCACACAGGTCTCCTCGTGCTTCAGCAAGCTGCAAGGATGACTTGCTCACACCAGAAGGCAAACTTGTTTGAAGCAGAGGACCCAACTGCCCCACAACTGGGCAGAACAGAACCCCCGTGTCTGCCTTTACACCTGGGAACATTTGAAAATGTATCTATGCCAAAAAAAAGAGAACCTCTCCAAAATAAAAGCTGATTACAATGTTTGTCTCAATTATGACATAGGATTAATTTTTCTGTCATGCAAGCAGATTGTAAAGATCAATAAGAAATAGAAAAATGAGCAGGAGATATGAATAGGCAGTTTACAGAAAGAAGAAATACAAAGGGCCAATAAGCCTTATGCTCTGTCTCTTATGATTAAGGTAAAACAATCAGATTAAGTCTCACAAAACCTAACGCCAGCCAGGATCTGGCGCCAGAAATGGCCACTTGCCCATATGGGTGGCGAATGTGTAAATGGCCGCAATGTAGTATTTGAGAGGTCGTTTAGTAATATTTATGAAAAATTTAAATGCATATGTCTTTGCTTTTAGGGATTTGATCACATAACTCAAATATAAATGTGCTAGAATATTCATTGCAAGATTGTAAAAGCACTAGAAAGGGAAGATTTGTCTCTAGGTGGCTGCTCACGCCGACTCACCTACCAAATGAACTGCTCTTCAGCCATTAGAAAAAATGGACTAGCGTTGCCTGGGCTGATGTGGAAAGAGCTCTGACACATTAAGTTGAATAAAAATGCAGAACCATTGGCAATATGATTCTATTTGTGTTTAAAAAATTATATATATATAGCCCCGGCTGATGTGGCTTGGTGGATTGAGTGCCGGCCTGTGAACCAAGAAGTCACTGGTTCGATTCCCAGTCAGGGCACAGGCCTGGGTTGCAGGCCAGGCCCCCAGTAGGGGGCACGTGAGAGGCAGCCACACATCGATGCTTCTCTCCCTCTCTATCTCCCTCCCTTCCCATCTCTCTAAAAATAAATAAAACACTTTAAAAAGTATTAATATGTGTATATATTCATTAAAATGTCTTGAAGGATATGTAAAAAAATCCTTAAGTATCTCTGGAGACTAGGACTGATGTGGAGAGGAGAAGAGGAATTTTTATCTTATTTTGATATTTGTATAGAACTTTCTTTACCAAATACGTGTGTTTGTTTTATAATTAAAAAAAATGCCACCTTGCCCTGTGCTGTCCCCACCATCTGGGTGTTCCAGAGCCCCCGTGTCAGGCTCCTTCCCGACCTTCTCCTTGAAGAAAAGGGACGGCAGACAGGACTCGAGGTTTCTGTCCCTGTCCTGGTCTAGCTCTGCACTGCCTGGGCCTTCTGGTGACTGCAGGCTCTGGATGTGGTTAAAAGTCCTGTTGTCGCCTTTATTATTATTATTTCTTACTGTTTTGATGGAGTGCGCTCCTCCTCCACCCCAAGCCCCATTTATCCTCATTTTAGGCACTCTCCTCCAAGCTGCAGGTTCATTTCAGACTCGTTTCCTGGTGTAGGTTGTGCCTCTCCTTCCATTCTCTACCTGGGTCTCTGGTAAGACTTAATGGGCATTTGAAACACCTCTTCTCTTCTTCTTTGATATCAGCTGCTTCCCCGGATCAGAGCCAGGGCACCGGCTGCTTCTCTCTCTGCCTTCCTGGAGTCCAGGATGTCTCTCTTCAGCACGAATGCACTGGGTGCCTGGGTGCCAGGGAGCCACGGCGGGAATTAGACAGAAAGCCAGAAAGTCTCAAAGGATTCAGCCAGGAGCAGAGTGCACACTGACAAATGATTGTGTAATTATTTAAAACTTCATTGTGTCCAAAGTATTGCCCCAACACAGCCTTGGTTTTCCCTGCAGACACTGAAGTCTCTTAGAAGGCAGAGGGGTAGGGAAAATGAATGACCTGGCCCACTTCCCCCATCCCGCTCCTAACCTGGTTTTAAAGCTGCAGAGACAGCATGTGAGAGGAAAGGGTGTTCCAGTTCTGGTTCTCCACCAACCACGGGGAACAAAGGGATAGTAATTGGTAGGGACATGATTGTTCCTTTTCAGTTGGGGGTTAGAAAACAGAGTCATTAAAATCTCTCTGCGCACCATAGAAAGTGTGTGTGCACGCGCGTGTGTGCCCCCACATACGGGGAACCTGAGTGTGAGAATGAGGATGAAAAATGTGTGCTCTCAGAAGCAGCAGGTGTGGGGTGTGGTGTAGGAATGCGGAGGGGACTTCGGGATCCCTTCCCCCACTAGCATCAAAATTGCAGTAACTGCAGATTAAGTGCTGCTGACCCCAGGAGACAAGCGGCTCTGTTTCCAAGGGAACCACATGGCTCAATCAAGGGCCCTGAAGGGCGGGTGAGCCAGGATGGAGTGGCCATTCAACTCTCCAGAGCAGCAGCCCATACAGGAAAACACTCAGCTCTGCTGCAGCCCAAGAGGGATCCTGGGGGGGCTCCCTGAACACTTCCTCCCCGAGCTTTCACTGGCAAGGATGCTAGGAGCAGCTGGAGTCCTTTAGCAGGTCCCTGGTCCTGGGAGGGGTGGGCAGGTAGGTAGGACACTTGGCTGTCCCCTCCCCATGGGTTTCTGAATGACCTTGGGAGAGTCCCTTTGCCTCTGGGCATCCTGTCCCCATTTACACAAGGAAAGCATTGGACAAAAAGTCTCTAAGGATCCTGTCAGCTCTGTGACTTTCTCCTGACATCACTGTGTTCTCCTGGCACATCCAGACCCCTGTTCCAGAAGTTGAGTGAATGGAGGACCCAGAGAAGCCATTCTCCTTGTCAATCTGCCCCTACCAAATAGCTCCAGCTGTGCCATCTCCCTAGCAACTGATGCTTTCCCATCTTTAGGGAGTGAGTGGAGAGTCCAAGGACCATCAGTGCTTTTCTCAGCAGCTTCAAGCAGGAGCGGAGAAGGGAGTTGAACTGTTAGGAGGGGCTCTGAGTTGAGGAGAAGGTAAAAAAGAGTCCCCTTGGCCCTAAGCCCTCTTGTGAGGCTACTGGGAAGTCGGGAAGTCAAGAGCAGAGCCCAGGCCCTGTCCAGGGCATCCTGGACAATGGGTCTGTCCATCCTCCTCAGAAGCCCGCCTGAGGCAGCCTAGACTCCCACAGTCAGATGAGAAAGGCGTGGCAGTATATACTGTGGAAAGAATCTTGGGACAAGGGCAGGCTGGGTTTCACTTTTCAGCTCTTTCATTCACCAGCACGGTGACTTGGGGCTGGTCACTTACCTCCCTGAACCCCTGCCTCCTCTTCTGTAAAATAAAGATGATACCCATTTCCCAGAGTTGCTGAGAGGACTGGGTGAGAGAGATACGTAAACACTTAGCAGAATGCCTGGGGCGTGGTGAGTACTCACCAATGGCAGATGCTTTCTATGAGTAGGAATTTTTATAGATCCTCCAGTTCAAGGGTTCCCAGCCCCATCTGCACATCAGAGCCATCGTGGGAGCTTTTCAAAATGCCTAGGTCTGCCCCCAGGACATGCTGGGGCGAGACCCGTGCTTCAGTATTTGAAGTGTTCCCCAGAGACTTCTGTTCCTAGCTATAGGGAGTAATAAAAACGAAACTTACTTTTCCAGCTTAAAACTAGAAATCTGGACAAAAATACAGAAAATGATGGTTTTTATACATTGAACAACAGGCTGGGCGATACTGTAAATTGCTTAGAGAAAGGAAACAAATGAGGTGAGCCCTGCAATTTCATCCATTACCACTTGGAGTTAGGAAATGAAGACTGAAGTTCAGCCAGACCGAGGTGGCTAGCCCTTGTGGGGTAGGGTTCTGGAGAGACGAGCGCTGCAGAGAAGGGATGAGTCCCCGAGCACCACAGAGGGGTCCCCGCAGGTCTTTGGCCGAGAACTCACCTGGGCGTGTGCAAAAGAAAACGGCCAGGAGAAGAACCACAGGACAGCAATAGACTGAGCAGGTTCCAGAGCTCTGACAGGGCGGGGAATTGTTCTGACGGTGGGCCGTCAGAGCGGCCCACCCCTGTAACATGGAAGGCATCAGCCAGGGTCTCCAGCAAAGTATGATCTCAGCAGTGGGGCTAAATGAGCCCTAGAATATAGGATGCTCTAGAATCACTGGGAAAAAGGTCAAATAAGACTAGAAAAGATCCAACTGTTTTCAAGTAACTTCTGTCCCAGAGCAAAACTTAAGAGTATTTATGGGAATACATAAATAAATATCAAGCACTCAAAAAGGTACAATTCACAATGTCTGGCATCCAAACCAAAATCACCAGGTGTATTTTCTACTGCCACCGTAACAAGTTGCCACAAGTGCAGTAGCTTCAAATAGCACCCATTTATTATCTCCTAGTTTTATTGGGTTAGAAGTCCAGGCATAGCACAGCGCAGCTGGGTGCTCTGCTCACGGCTGACATCAAGGCGTCAGTGTGCTTAGTTCTCTTCTGGAGCTTGGGGTGGTCTTCCCAGCCTAACCTCAGGTCCTGTGGTTGCAAGACTGAGGCCCCAGTTTTCACGTTGGCCGCGGTCTAAGGGCTGCCTTCAGCTCCTTGAGGCTTTTCCATTCCCGCTCATGATAAGGCAAAGAGAGTCCCTTATCATGGGAGTGAAAAAAATATGCAGTGGTGCACCCTCTAGCAGTGGTGCCTCAAGCTCTACTCACGCTCTGAATCTCCCTGACTTCTTCCACCTTTGCTCTGAGGGACTCACTCATGTGATTCTGTTGGGCTTACCCGGACAGCCCAGTTTAATCTTCCTATTTTAAGGTCAAATGATTAGTAAATTTAATTACATCTGTAAAGTACTCTTTTTGTGGAAGTTAATATAATAACAGCTCCCTGGATTAAAGAATAGAATTGTCTTGGGGGTCAAAATTCTACCAGTTATGCAAAGAAAAAGGAAAATATAACCCATTTCAGGTGAAAAATCAAGCATTAGAAATAGGCCAGAGATGACAGAGATGCTCAAGTTGCTCGGGAAGGAAAGAACCCCAGGTAGAAATTTGGATAGATAGAGAGAAATCAAGAGTGGTGGAGGGGGCCCTCAGGAGATTAGCATGGCGTGGGTTCGAATCTCAGGCTGCCATTTCTTGACATCTCCCCAGGGAGCAGCCCATGCCTAATTGGTCACCTCTGCAGCCACTGTCCCAACCCAGGGACTAACACTGAGCTTCTTCCGTAGAATGCCTGGGCATTGGTCACAGACGTGCCTGAGAAGGAACGACTCTGAGAAGCGATGTGAGCTGCCACACACACTCCTGCAGCTGGAGATCCTCAGTCTGTAATTACGTGTCAGGTGTCCCTTCTGGGTGCTACTGATGATAGTGTGGACTTGAATTTGCTGACATGCAAATTCTGTATGAGATCACGTTCTTCATATAAGCATTGCACTTGATAACTTCCTGGCTGACTAGGTAGTGAGGTTAGTGTGAGCAGGCCCTGTGACATACGGGTACGTGAATCAGGTAACCTCGGGAAGCTGGCGTGATAGTATTTCTCTGGCACGTGTGAGCGTTACCTAAACACTCAGGGGTGTCCAATCCGGGCCGCATGCAGCCCAGAATGGCTGTGAATGTGGCGCAACAAAAAATCATAAATTTACTTAAGACATTCTAAGATTTTTTGTGATTATGTGTCGTGATATATTTAACGTGTGGCCCAAGACAACTCTTCTTCTTCCAGTGTGGCCCAGAGATGCCAAAAGTCTGGACACCCCTGGTAGGGGACAGGGCAGTTATTGGTGTGTGTATATTCATACAACAGCTGTCCCTAGCTCATTTCAGTGGATTTATCACAATACTTATCAAGTCATAAAGCAATGAGAATCTTTGGGAACCAGTGTGATACTTACCCGCATTTTTCAGACCATAAGACACATCTAGGATTTAAAGGAGAAAAATAGGGAAAATTTTTTGAAGCAAAAAATGTAAAATATTTAATAACATAAATAACATAATATTTCACCAATGTAAATGTAAACAGAACCCAGCAGCAGCATTAACAACCATTATTCCTCCCAAATTTGGGGGGGTGTGTGTCTTATAGTCTGAAATATAGAGTACATGTATACTGTAAGACGTATTTCTCTACACTTTTCTGCAGCTTCTCAAAACATTCCCCACTATCCTCAAAACAAATACTTCCTCCACAGTTTGGTGTGCTTGCAGAAATTTTAATGAAATGAAGTGAGAAAAAGAGTTTCCTTTATATCCCTCAGCCCCGACTGCCTACCTCTTCGCTCCCAAAGTCTTTTGAGTGGGAGGGTTTTCATACACTGCGATCTTTATTTCGACAGGTGTCATAATTATATTCAGATTTTGTGTAGACTTTGTAAAGTTATGAATAATGCTAATCCACAGTGTGAAATGGTCCAATATATTGGAAGGGGTTAACTTATACCTTACAGGCACTTTTTTTTTTACTAACACCAAACCTTTTTCTAATGTCTTTGTTCTGCATTAAAAGATTTACATAACTAAGCTGCAAAGTACGCAAATTGATGTGAGCACCATCAGAGTTCTACAGTGTCCTCCCACCCCACAAACTCATTTACTCAAAATGCAGCCTAAAAAAATAAGAAGTCTTGTGAGAGGTGAGAGCCTAGTTGCTGCAACAATCCATTAGTTGAATAAGCTTGGGAAAGCCATAAACTCACAGAGTGAGAGATTAAGGAATTGGATAGTTTGTTTAAATGAGTATTGTGATTACTGAATAATTTAGAATGTACTAAGTATGTGCCTTATACATTTTTAAAATAATGGAATATGAAATCAAAGACACAGCATTTCTTAAAGTGTTTTAAAGTCACTGTTGTAAGTATTATCTTTTTTACACTAGGCTGGACATTTTTAGGGTTTTTGGTTCTAAAAGACTTTAAGGCATTTGGATTTTCTTCCCGTAAGGGCTTCTTCAGGGTTTGTCAGACATTCCAATATGTAATACTTCATGAGGATAGTTTTTGTATTCATTTCTGGTTTGATTAGTATCTTAAAATATTTGTGTATTATTCTATTCTATTAAAATGTCATTAGATATATGGTGGGGAAAAGTGGTGGTAATGTGGAAAGATGTTCTAAAAATAATTTTTGATCTCTTTAAAATAAAATGGACTGAAAATACTTTACAGCTTTATTGAAATCTAATTGGCATACACTACACGTATTTAAAATCTTTGAGCCCTGGCTGGTGTAGCTCAATGGATTGAGCTCGGGCCTACGAATCACACGATCGCGGTTCAATTCTCAGTCAGGGCACATGCCTGGGTTGCAGGCCAGTTCCCAGTGCGGGACACATGAGAGGCAACCATACATTGATCTCTCTCTCTCTCTCTCTCCTTCCTTTCCCCTCTAAGATAAATAAATAAAATCTTTTAAAAAATTAAAAAAATAAAATGTTTGAGAGGTCAGTTTTGATGTATGTGTACACCAGCGAAACTATCAGACCACAAAGAAATCTAACATATCCATTACCTCAAAAAGTTCCCGTGTGCTCTTCTATAACCCTCCTTGCAACGTCACCCCACATCTTGCACCCCTACTGAGTGAGAACTGGTCTGCTTTATGTCATGATAGGGCAATTTGCAGTTCCTAGAGTTCTGTAAACATGGGATCACAGTATGCATTTTTTTGTGAGTGGCTTATATTCCTTTTTATTGCTGAGTGGTATTCCATTATTCGGCTATACTACCATTCATCGATCCATTCACCTACTGATGAATGTTTGGGCATTTGAATTTTTCCACTTGGGAGTGTTACAAATCCATTATGAATATTTATGTACAAGTCTTTGTATGAATGCATGCAGTATCTTGGGAAAATACCTAATAGCGGAATGGCTAGATTATGTTTTCTTTCTGTGTCTTGTATATTCATCCTATTTGAAATAATTTTTAAAGAACAAACATTTTTAATTTTGATGAGGTCAAATTCATCAGTTTGTTCTTTTATGGATTATGTTTTTGGTGTCAGATGTAACAAATCTTTGCCTAACTGAAGGTAACAAAGATTTTCTTCTAAGTTTTCTACTAGAAGTTCTTTAGTTTTAGATTTTTTTTAAATATATATTTTATTGATTATACCATTACAGTTGTCCCATTTCCTCCCTTCATTCCCCTGTACCCTGCACACCCCCTCCCCCACCATTCCCCCCTTTAGTTTATGTCCATGTGTCACAAGTTCTTTAGATTCTATATTTCCCATACTATTCTTGCCCTTCCCCCTGTTTTCTACCTACCATCTATGCTACTTATTCTCTGTGCCTTCTCCCCCCTTCTCCTCCTCCCACTCCCCTGTTGCTAACCCTCCATGTGGTCTTCATTTCTATGGTTCTGCTCCTGATCTAGCTGTTCTCTTAGTTTGCTTTTGTTTTAGGTGTGGTTGTTAATAACTGAGTTTGCTGTCCTTCCACTATTCATATTTTTAATCATCTTTTTCTTAGATAAGTCCCTTTAACATTTCATATAAGGGCTTGGTGATGATGAACTCCTTGAATTTGATATCTGAGAAGCACTTTATCTGCCCTTCCATTCTAAATGAACGCTTTGCTGGATAAAGCAATCTTGGATGTAGGTCTTTGGATTTCATGACTTGGAATACTTCTTTCCAGGTCCCTCTCACCTGTAAGGTCTCTTTTGAGAAATCAGCTGACAGTCTGATGAAAACTCCTTTGTAGGTGACTGTCCCCTTATCTCTTGCTGCTTCTAGGATTCTCTCCTTCATTTTAATCTTGGCTAATGCAATGATGATGTGCCTTGGTGTGTTCCTTCTTGGGTCCAACTTTTTGGGGACTCTCTGAGCATCCTGGATTTCCTGGAAGTCTATTTCCTTTGTCAGATTGGGGAAGTTCTCCTTTATTATCTGTCCAAATAAGTTTTCCACTTGTCGCTCTTCCTCTTTCCCTTCTGGTACCCCTATAATTTGGCTGTTGGAACATTTAAAGATGTCCTGGAGGTTCCTAAGCCTCTCCTCATTTTTTTTGAATTCTTGTTTCTTCATTCTTTTCTATTTGATCATTTTTTTTCTTCCTTCTGGTCCACTCCCTTGATTTGAGTCCTAGTTTCCTTCCCATCACTATTGATTTCCTGTGCATTTCCCTTCATTTCACTTAGTTTAGCCTTCATTTGTTCATCTAATTTGTGACTAAAATCAACCAATTCTGTGAGCATCCTGATCACCAGTGTTTTGAGCTGTGCATCTGATAGATTGGCTATCTCTTGGTTGCTTAGAAGTATTGGCTTGGGGCTTTGAGCTGTTCTTCTTGAGCCATAATGTTTTGGTCTGTTTGCACCTGTTACGAACGAGAGGCGGAGCCTTAAGTGTTCACCAGGGCGGGGCAACCCAGGTCACTGGGTTGTGATGCTATATGTGGGCAAGATCAGAGAGGGGCAATGGTGCTTGTTCCATGCTCTCTCTCAGATTTCAGTCCCTTCTGCTGCTTCCCGCAAGCAAATTGGGCCCTTCTGGTGCTGGTTCTGGATGTATGGGCTTGTGCACCCTCCAGAACCCCGTGGGTCTCTCCAATGAACTCTCTGTGAGCCTGGGAGCCTCTCCTGGCACCTTGACCCCCAAAAGTTTTTCCAGTTGGTGCTTTTAGGCTTTAATTCCATCACTGGGGCCCTAGTTTGTGCGATCTGTCTCACTGCTCATTTTTTTTGCCTAGTTTATCTGAGCGCAAATGTGTGACCATGGTCAGTCAGCCACCTTGTGCCCCCACTGGGTCTGCCCATTGCCACCCCATGCCTGGGGTCTGCCAAGCACCACCTGTGCGCCTGGGTCAGTCAGGCCACTTTTTCCTGGGCAACCCCGCACCACTAGCCGCTGACTCCGCCCCTCTTACTGGTCTGGCTGAATGGTTTGTTGTCAGATTTCCGTACAGTTCAATTTTCTGTCTGTTTTGGTTGCGTTTTTGTTACTAAAACTTTGTTGTCTTTAAACTTGGTTGTGTGAGAAGGCACAGTGTTTCCACCCATGCCTCCATCTTGGCCGAAAGTCTAGTTTTAGATTTTATATCTAGGTAAATGTTTCATTTGAGTTAACTTTTGCATATGATACTTGTATATGACATGGTAAGGGTCAAAGCCTTTTGCATAAGAATACATCATTGTTTTAGTACCATTGCTTGTACTAAATTGACTTTGTCTCTTGGTAAAAAATCAGTTATCCATATATGTGTGGTTCTATTTTTGGACTCTCTATTCTGTTCTATTGAATTATTGTCTGTCTTTAAGTAAATTCCACGGTGTTTTGATTGCTATAGCTTTATAATAAGTCTTAAAATCAGATAGTATAGCCTCCAACTATTTTCCCCAAGGTCTTTGGCCTTTTGAGGTTATTTACATTGCCATACAAAATTTAGAATCAAGTTGTCAATTTCTACAAAAAAAAAATCCTGTTGGGATCTTGATTGAGATTTCATGCAACAAACTGAATAATTTTGGAAGAAATGACATCAATGAGATTGAGCCTTCCGATTCGCGGACGTGGTGTGCCTCATCATTATCCAGGTTTCCAGTGTATAGAAATTGCAAATATATCATGAAATTTATTCTATGTAATATTTTCTTGCTGTTGTAAATAGCATTTGAATATTTGAATTTCCAATTGTTCACTCCCATTATATACAGAAATACAATAGGTTCTTATACCTGTCACTGTGTCACGTATCAAATCTAGTGGCTTTTTAAAAAAGTCCTTTAGGATCTTCATGATTATGATCATGTCATCTGTGAGGACGACCGTTTTCATTTCTCCCTCTCAGTCTCTGCACCTCTTTTTTCCCTGCCTGTGTGCCTGGCTAGGGCTTCCCTTACAATGTTCAATACAAGCGGTGAAAGTGGAAATTCTTGCCTGGCCTCCAACTTTAGGGGGGAAATATTCAGCCTTTCACCACTAAATGTGATGTTATCTGTCAGGTTTTCATACATGCTTCTATTCCTAGTTCGCTGAAATCTTTCTTTTTAAAATTGTGAATGAGTATTCATCTTTCTCAAATGCCTCTTCTGTGGCTGTTAAGATGATCCAATGATTTATTTTGGTTCATTAAGCTGGTGAAATACACTGATCTTTGAGTGGCGAACACAGCCTTGCATTTGTGGCATCAACTCCAGCAGTCATGGTTCATGACCTTTTTCATGTATTGCTGGATTCCCTTTACTAATGTTTTGTTAAGATGCTCTGCTTTTCATGGAAGTGCAGTGTGAGACTATAGGTTCCCTTTATTACAATGCCTTCGATTTTGGTATCAGCATAATGCTCGCTTCATAAAAGGAATTGGGAACTGTTTCCTCCTTTCCTGTTTTCTGGAAGACTTTTTGTAGAATTGATATTATTTTGTCCATAAATGTTTAATAGAATTCACCAGTGAAGCCATTTGAGCATGGAGTTATCTTTATGGGAAGGAATTCAATTTGTTCTATAGGTATAAGACGATTCAGGATGGCTATTTCTTCATAAGTGAGCTATAGTGGTGTATGTCTTTCAAGGAATTCATCTATTTGATCCAAGTTCCTGAATTTATTGGCATAAAGTTGTTTTCTTTTAAGTAGTTTTTCTTTATTATCCTTTGAATTTCTTCAGAATTTGTAGCAATATCACTTCTCTGGTTACTGATACTGGTCTTTTATACATATACTCAGTCTCTTTTTTCCCTCATTAGTCTTGTGAGAATTTAGCAATTTTTTTTAAAGATTTTGTTTATCTATCTTCAGAGGGGAAGGAAAGGAGAGAGGGAGAGAAATATCAATGTATGGTTGCCTCTCATACGTCCCCTGCTGGGAACTGGCCTGCAACCCAGGCATGTGCCCTGACTGGGAATCGAACCGTGATGATGTGGTTCGCAGGCCCATGCTCAATCCACTGAGCTACACCAGCCAGGGTGAGAATTTAGCGATTTTATTGATCTTCTGAAAGAAGCAACTTTTGGTTTCACTAACATTTTCTATGATTTTTCTGTTTCCTGTTTCATTAATTTACACTTTGATCTTTATTGTATTCTTCCACCTACTTGGATTTTATTAGCTTTATTTAGTTAGTTAGTTAGTTAGTTTCTTAAGGTGGAAGCTGAAGTTACTGATTTGAGAACTTGCTCTTTTTCTAGCACAGGGGCCTGCTGTTATAAACTTCCCAAGCTCTACTAGAGCAGAGCCCACAAATTCTGATACGTTATCAAATGCTCTCCAATTCCCTTTTTTCAACAGACTGTTTTTTAGAATGACTTTAGGTTTACACAAAAATCAATAGTGCAGAGAATTCCCTGTACCCAACTTCCCCTGCTATTAATATCTTAAATAGCTATGATACATGTATTATAATTAATAAACCAATACTGATACATTATCACTCACGGAAGCCCATTGTTTATTTAGATTTCCTTCATTTTCACCACTGCCATTTTTCTGTTCCAGGGTCCCATTAGGGAACCACTTTACATCTCATTATCATGTCGCCTTAGGTTCCTTTTAGCTACATCAGTTTCTCAGACTTTCTTCGTTTTTGATGATCTTGACCGTTTTGAGGAGAATTGGTCAGGTATTTTGTAGAATGCCACTGTTCTTTCTCTCTCAGAATTTGTCTGATATTTTTCTCATGATAACCCTGGGGTTATAGATTATTGAAAGACCATAGGGGGAAAATGCCATTTTCATCACAGCATATCAAAATGGGTTGGATTTCGTTATGGGTTGAATTGTATCTCTCCAAAATATATGTTGACATCTTCACCCCTAGTCCCTCGTAATGTGACCTGATTTAGAAATGTGGTCTTTACAGAAATGATCATGTTATAACGAGGTCGTTAGGACAGGCTCTAATGCAATATGCCCGATGTCCCTGTAAGAAGGGGAACTTTGGACCTAGAGACAGACATACACAGGGAAAATGCGATGTGAAGCTACACAGGGAGAAGGGGCCATGTGATGTCAGTGACACATCTAAAAGCCGGGAGCACCAAGAATTCTGGCAAGCTCCAGACGCTAGAAGAGGCTAGAGCTCCCAGAGAGAACAGGGCCCTGTCAACACCTAGAATTCAAACTCCTAGTGTCCAGAATCTAAACATCTGTTCTTTCAAGCCACCCAATGTCTGGCACTTTGTAACAGCAGCCCCAGGAAACTGATAGAGATCTATACAATCAAAGTGATTGTTGCTGTGTGCCTTAAATATTTGGCTGAGGTAGCATCTTTCAGGTAATTTTTATGCCAGAGAAACAGGAGGCGATGAAGAGGCCTTCGGACTCGACCTGTGACAACCCTGGCATTTTGTCATTCCTTAGAAGACAGTAGTACCACACGAAGCAAAGAGCTCACTGAAGGAGAGCACGTCTTCATGTCAGGCACCGTGGTAAAAGCAGGCCTGCGCAGGACTGCTCCGAGCTGCAGGCTGTCCCAAAGAGGACGCTGCCGGGAGGTGAGGGAGCCATGGAGGCTAAGCTGTGGCCTCCTTTCCTAGCTGACAGGTGGGTCAAGACACATTGCTTCCCCTTAACACCTGAACTGGAGCTCTAGCTGGAGGCCAACTCCCTCCTTCTAGCCCAAGGGGAGAAATATCCAACGTGGGTTTAAGTTCAAAGGCAACCAGGAAAAAAAGTACACATGGGGGTAAGTTGGGGCATGTTTATTGGAACTGAGTCTTTCAAGCCTGTAGGTGTCCTAATTATTTACCGATCTAATGAGCAGTGGTGGTGTTTCCTGTTTTCACTGGTACAGTGCAGCTCAGAACCGGTCACCCTCTGCAAGCATGCCGGAGGGTAAATGTCAGAGAGAGACTGCTGACTCCCACACAGGTCGGGAGCATTTTAAATTTTGATGCGTACCTCCAAATGACTCCTAAAGCACTGCAGTTTTACATTCCCACCAAACAGTCAAGGAGAACCCCCATTTCCTCACATCACCAGCAACACTGGATGTTATCTTTCTGTGAATTGGCTCGGAAAAGTAAGGCGCTATTACCGTGTATTCATTAGGCCCTCTCAATTTCTTCTCTGACCCATGAGTTATTTAGGTATGCGTTATTTGGTTTCCAAATATTTGGGGATTTTCCAGATAACTTTCTGTTATTTCTTTTCAGTTCAAGTTTATTATGGTCAAAGAACATACCTTATGATTTGAATCATTTTAAATTAGTTGTGACTTGTCTTACGACCCAGAATATGGCTTATCTTGATGAGTGTTCTGTGAATGTGCATTTGAAAAGGATTAACATCCTGCTACTGTATGGTGGCGACCTCTGTGTCATGTAGGCCAATTTGGTCGACACTGTTGTTAAAAGCTACCGTGTTCTTGATGATTTTCTGCCTACTTGTCCTACGTACTATTGAGAGGAGGTATTGATTGTTTCCATGTAATTGTGGATTTCTCTATTTTCCTTCCAGCTCTGCCAGTTTTTGTTTTTTGTATTTTGCGGCTTTACTATTAAGGTCATAATGTTACACACCCCTGTTTCACTTTACCACTTTTATCATTTTAAATGAACTTCTTTACCCCACGTCTTACTCTTCGCTTTGATATCTTCTTTGTCTTGTATTAAAGTAGCCATTCCATCTTCCTTTGTTTTATATTAGCATATTTTATCTCCTCCCATTTTTTTTTACTTTACCCTAACTGTGTTGTCGTTGAAGTGCATTTGTTGTAGACAGCATATCATTAGGTTTTTGCCTTTTCATCCAATCTGATGACCTTGGCTTTTTAATTGGGGCAGTTAGACCATTTTGTAAGTCTGTACATGTCTTCAGTGTTTTTTTCTTTAATATGTTTTCACTGAGGATAGAATTCTAGGGTGACAATTTTTCCTGGGAATTTAGAAGTCGCATCCCACTGTCTTTTTGCTTTTGTTACTCTGGTGAGAAATGTGCAGCGTCATCGTTATCTTTTTAGCCCTCGGTACGGGGAGTGCCTTTGTCCTGTGGCTGCTTTTCAGATGTTCTCCTTATCCCTGGTCTTGAGCAGTTAGGATGTGCCTTGTTTTCATTTTTCTCGTGTGTCTTATGCTTGGGATTAATTTATTTTCTTGGATTTGTGGGTTAATAGTTTTCATCAAATCTAGATTTTTTATATTATATCTTCAAATATGTTTCCTGTTTCCTCCACATTCATCTCTTCTCTCCTTTGGGAATTCCAACTGTATACTAGGCTGCTTCAGATCACACAGTTCAATGATGCTCTATCATTTAAAAAAGTTCATCTTTCTCTATGTGTTTCATTGTGGATAGTTTCTATTGCTGTGCCTTCAAATTCACTAATATCTTCTCCCACCATGTCTAATATGCCATTTATCTCTTCTCAGACACGGAGATTTTCCCTCACATGTTATTGCTGTCAATTCTAGATGGTCACTTTTTAAACACTATCATCCATATGTCCACTTAGCTACTGAACATACAGAATGTAGGGACAATGACCGTTTTAATGGCCCTGTCTGCCACTCCTAATATCTGTTACCTCCTGGGTCTGTTTCAATTGACTGATTACTCTCTTTGGTGTGGACCATGCCGGGCAAACTTGGATTGATCCCAGACATTACAAACATTACCCTGTTGAGTCCTGGATCTCTTTATATTTCTAGAAATATTCTTGTTTATTTTTTTTCTGGGATGATGCAGCTAAATTACTCAGGAAGGGTGTGACCCTTTTGGTCTTGCTTTTATGATTCATTAGGCAGGTCCAGAGCCGTGCTTAGCCCATGACTAATTATTCCCTGTTATCGAGGATTCTACCCAATACCCATGAAATGTTAGTTTTTGCAGTCTGGCACGTAAGAAAACATACTGCATCTGTCTCTGTGTGAGCTTTGGGCACTACTCTCTGATCTTTTCATGTTGTTTTCCCCTCAGCTTTGGGCAGTTTTCTCACATATCTGCACCGATCTGCTGAGTATTTAAGGGGGCTCCTCTGCAGATGCTTGGGTTTTTCTCTCTGGGCAACATTTTTTCCTTATGTTACTCTGCTTTGGAAATTCTGGCTGTCTTCAGCTCCTCAGATACTTAGCTTCATGCCCGCCACTCAAGGAGTCCACTGGGCTATACCTGGGCTCCCCCTCCCTGCACTAAGGCCTGAAAACTCTTCCAAGGCAGCAAGAGGCAGCAATCGCAGGCTCACTTGGTTCATTTCCTGTTTCTTAGAAATTATTCTCCATCAATGCTGCCTAGTATAGACCTCATTGATGTCTAGTGCCCTTAAAAATGTTGCTTCTCATATTGTCATTGTTTTTTCTTAAATCTATTGTGTTAGATGGGAGGGTAAATCTGGTCCCTGTAGTTCTTTCTTGGGCCTATAATACATGCACTATATAGACAACAGCTGCCTTCTCCTTCATGGCAGAGGTTAACAATGTACACCATAAACCCTAGAGCAACCAAGAAAAAATAAAACAAATAAACAGCAAAGCTAGTCAAAGAAAATGAAAACAAGAAAGTTTAAGCCAGTGATATAAATAATTGCATTAAATGTAAAATGATCTAAACACACCAATTAAAAGGCAAAAATTTTAATACAGGGCCACAAGGCAAAACTCAACTATAACTCATTTATAAGAAGCCTATTTTGTATATGAAGAAACAGATAGGTAAAGAGTTAAAAAATGAACAAAAATATAAAATGCAAATCTTAATCCAAAGGAGTCTAGAGTGATTAAATCATAAAAAGTAGACATCAGAACGAGGAATAATACCAGGGATAAAGAGAGATGTTTCATCGTGACAAATGGGTCAATTAATCAAAAAGACATTATAATACTACACGTATGTGCACTAACATCAGAGCTTCAAATATAAAACAAAAACTGAAAAAACTAAAAAAGAGAGACAAATCTAAAGTTGTAGTCGGAAACTTCAACATTTCTCCTCAGTAACTGACAGAACAAGTACCCAAAAAGTCAGTAAGAATAGAAACAACCTTAACAGCTCTATCAATCGACTCAACCCAATTGGCATCTGTGGAATGCTCCACCAACAGCAGCAAAATGTGTACCCTGTTCAAGTGCTCATGGATCTCTTATCAGAGATAGAGTATATTTTGGACCATAAAACAAAATCAAGAAAACTGGAATTAATACAAAGCATGTTCTTTGAACACAACAAAAATAAATTTGAAATCAATAACTGAAAGAGATCTGGAAAATACCCAAATATTTGATAATTCAATAAAATCTCTTTAAATAAATAATGAGCCAAAGAAGAAGTCACAAGAGAAATCAGAAGATATTTTGCACTGGTCGAAGATGCAAAAAAAAAACCTTATCAAAATGCCTGGGGTACATCTCAAGCAGTGCTCAGAAGGAAATTTATAACGTGAAATAATTGTACAGAAAAAAGAAGAAAGGTCTTATCGATATATTAAGTTTCCTTCAAGAAGCTAGAAAAAGAAGACCAAATTGAATTAAAAATAACCAGAACAAAAGAAATACTAAAGATACAAGAAGAATTTTTTAAAAAATAGGAAGCAGATGGTGGGGTGGGGGGAGAGAGAGAAAGAAACTTCCTTCAAAAGCTGGTTGTTTGAAAATCAGTAAAATTGACAAACCCCTAGGCATACTAATCAGGAAAAAAAATAAGGAAGGCTGAGAAAGACACAAGTTACAAAAATAAGGGATAAAAGAGGAACCATCACCATAAATTTTATAAATATTAGAAGGATAACATGAAGATAGTATAAAACACCTTTGGCCAACATAGTTGACAACTTAGATTAAACAGACAAAATTCTTGAAGTGCACGAACCACCAAAACTCATTCCAGAAAAAATAAAAATTTTTATATAGCCCCTATTTATTGAGATATAATTCATATAACATAAAATTTTACATAACACAAAATTCACCCTTTCAAAATGTACAATTCAGTGGTTATTAGCATATTCACAAGGTTGAACAACTATCAAAGTGTTCTCATGCCAGAACACTTTCAAGAAACATTATGCCAAGTAATAACCAATCCCCATTTTCTCCTTTCCCCAGGCTCTGACGCAACTAATCTACTTTCTGTCTCTATGCAGTTGCCTATTCTGGACACTCCATATAAACCACATAATATAATATATAACCTTTTGTGTCTAGCTTCTTTCACTTAGCATGAGTGTTTAAGAGTCATCTAAGTTCTACCATGTGTCAGTTTTTCATTCTTTTTTATGACCGAGTAATATTCCATTGTATAGACATACTATATTGGTGGTGGACATTTATGTTGTTCCTACTTTTTGACCATTCCAAATAATGGTTCTATGACACTCCTCTGTAAATTTTTTGTATGAATAGATGTTTTCACTTCTCTTGGCTACTCAGTAGTGCGATTGTTGGGTCATGTGGTAACCCATTTCTAACTTTTGAGGAAGTGCCTGGCTGTTTCATTAGTAGCTGCATTCTTTTACATCCTCACCAGCCATGTTCCGATTTCTCTACGTTTTTACCAAGCCTTGTTCTTTTCTTTTCTCAATAGCCATCTTAGTGGGTGTGAAGTTGCATCTCATTGTGGTTTTGATTAATCTTTCCCCAATGACTAATGATGTTGAGCATCTTTTCCATATGCTTTTTGTTTCTCTGTATATCTTTGGAGAAATGTCTATTCAAATCCTTTATTTAAACAATTGATTTATTTGTTTTTTTATTGTTAAGTTGTAATAGTATTTTTTTAAATTTTTATTTATTTATTTTTATAGAGAGGGAAAGGGAAGAAGAAAGAGAGTTAGAGAAACATCAATGTGTGGTTGCCTCTCACGTGGCCCCCACGGGGGACCTGGCCTGCAACCCAGGCCTGTGCCCTGACTGGGAATCGAACTGGCAACCCTTTGGTTTGCAGCCCTCACTCAATTCACTGAGCTACACCAGCCAGGGCATAATAGTGTTTTATATATTCTAAATAGTTGGCCCTTATGAGATATATTAGTTTGCAAATATTTCTTCCCATTCTATGGATTATCTTGTAGCTGTCTTTGTAATGTCTTTTGATGCACGAAAGTTTTGTCATTTTAATGAAATCTAATTTATCTATTTTTTGTTTGTTTGTGCTTTTTGTGTCACCTATAAAAAATCATTGCTTAGTCCAAGGTCAAGAAGATTTAAACCTATATTTTCTTCAAAAAGTCTTTATTTTTAGCTCTTACAGTGAGGCCTTTGATGCATTTCGAGTTCATTGTTGTGTATGGCATGAGGTGGGGTTCGCTCATGATTTTGCATGTGAGTATCCAGCTGTTCCAGCACCCTTTGAAAAGGCTGCTCTTTCCCATTGGGTGGTGTTTGCCGCCTTGTTGGAAATCAATTGGCCATGGATGTGTGTGCTTATTTCTGGTCTCTCAATTATATTCCATTGATCTATGTATCTGTCCTTATGCCAACATCATGCTGTCTTAATTACTGGAGTTTTGTAGTAAGTTTTAAAATCTAACACCTTTAAAGCAGAAGGTGTTAATCCTTCAACTTTGTTCTCCTCTATCAACTTAATTTTGACTATTCTGGGTCTATATACATTTTACAATCAGCTGTTCATTTCTGCAAAAAAGTTTAAATTTTGAGAGAAATTGTATTGAATGTGTAGATCAACTTGGGCAGTATTGCCATCCTAACAATATTAACTCTTCTAATCTACAAACATGATACATGTACATCTTTCCATTTATTTAAGTCTTTAATTTTTTTTCAACAGTGTTTATCATTTCCAGTGTACAAGTCTTGCACTTCTTTGGCTAAATTTATTCCTAAGTACTTTATTCTTTTTGATACTATTGTAAATGAAATTGTTTTCTTTATTTTATTTTCTAATTATGCTTTGCTAGTATGCAGAAATACAATTGACTTGTATGAACAGATTTTGTAACCTTCAGCTTTGCTAAAGCATTTATTAGTACTGATAGTTTATGTGTGTGTAGGTGTGTATATTCTTTAGTGTTTTCTATATATGAAACCATGTCATCTGTAAATAGAAATGGTGTCACATCTATCTGGATGCTTTTATTTTCTTTTATGGCCCAATTTCCCCAGCTAGAACTTCCAATGCAGTATTGAAAAGAAGCAGTGAAGGCGAATATCCCTGTCTTATTCCTGATCTTAGAGGAACAATTTTTAAAATGGATTCTTTAGTTAAAAAACAATCCCACAAAGAAAATTCCAAACCTCAGATGGCTTAAATGATTAGTTATATTAAGCATTTAAGAACAAAATAACATCAATTCTAAAGAAACTCGTCTAGAATATAGAAGAGGCGGGAACATGTCCTAATTATTTTTATGAGGCAAACATGACCCTGACACCAAAACCAGACACGTTATAACAAAGGAAAACTACAGTTCAATATCTCATGCCAACACAAAGCAGAATACCTTAACAAAATATTCTAGCAATATTTGAAAATTTTAATGCATCATGAGTAGGTGGAGTTTATCTCAAGAATTCAAGGTTGTTTTAACATTCAAAGATCGCTGTATTTTACCAGCTTAATAATTTTTTTAAAAAACCATATGATTACCTTAATAGATATAGAAAAAAACATATGAATGGTTGAATGAGTGAATTACACGACTGTGTGGTTAGTGGCAGATAAAATCCTAGAAACCATGTCTCCCTGGACCCAGAAGATTTTTTCCCCTGTATCAGTATTAAGGAGAAGGTGAAACTTGACTCTGGACAGGGGGTCAGTGCAGCCTCAAAGACAACCTGCGGTCCTCTACAAGACGGGTGGGGGTGAGGTCAGAATGATGGGCTTGATTACCTCTGAACTTCCCTTCCAAGCTCCAGGTCCCTAAGCAGAATTCATCCGGGGTGAAATGGATGGACTAGGATTGATAAAATGGAGTGGAGCTTGGCTATTCTGAGCTCATGGGCAAGCAACATCAGCATCACATAGGAGCTTGTTAGATTTGTCTCAGGCCCAACCTCAGACCACTGAATCAAAATCTGTATTTTCAAAGTTTGAAAATACTGTAGTATAGAAATTTGCAAAATTTTGGAGGCTGGGGGAATAGAACAGGGCCAGGGAGCATGCCTGGTTTTTCTCCAGAGGCGGTAAGCTATAAAGAGAAAATGCTGGACCAGGAAAAGGGAATCAAGGACCAGTCACCTGTGGCAGGCCACTTCCCTTTCCTGAGCTTTAGCGTTCTCATCTATAAAATGAGGAGGTTAAGGAGCATTCCTTCTCAGCATACCCAACATGTAGATAAAAGGAAAAGATGGGTGTTAAAGCCCCTTGAAAGCTGTTGGCTGCCGGCACACGCTGTCGCACTCCTCCCTGCCCTCCTCTCCTTGCCACATGATCTGCTGGTTTCCATTCAGGGCACGCATGAACCTTTCCACCTCCCAGTCAGGCCCAGACTCACCGTTAGTGCTTAGTAAATCCTGGTGGCCTGACGGTGGTTTTAAGGCCATCTGGTCCTCCTTTCATGTTTCTCCCCCTCCTGGTTCCTGAAAGTCTGAGAACAAGCAAGGAGCCCCCTCCCACATGTGCTGAGGGGAGGGGAAGAGTTGCACACAAGGATAGCTTCTGGGAGGCCGCTCTGGGGTGTATATTCCTGGGCCCTCACACTCCTGGACATCAGGGACCCCTGACCCTCCTGGGGCCCCCTATAGTTGGTTCTCAGGACAGCGGACTCCTCTGAGCAGGATCTATTCTACTCAGGTACACAGCCATGATTCCAGAGACAGAGAAAGGACTCAGGAGAGAGGCAAGATCACTGTAGCCCTGGGTTCTTGGAGCCCACATGCTGGTAGGCCCCTACCTGATGCTGGCAGCCAGGGTCTGAGCCTGCCATGTGTTTATTCCTTGGCCACTACCACATGCCATGTGAATTCCCTGGTGTATACAGTCACTCCCTGCAGTCATCTCTCCTCCCTCAGTACGCCAGTGTTGCCCCTTTGGAACATGTCGGTCCCGTCAGCCTGTGTGGTCTCTCTCCTGGCATGCATTTCTGTACCCACAGCATCAAGTTAACTTGCCTTGCTTGCATCAGTTGCCACCTCCTGGCACTAAGTGCTATTTCTGGAATGCCTGGAGACACACCTGGCACTCACTTTGGGACAGGGAAGAATTCTTGATTTAGTCACATTTGTGAAGTCCTTTTTTTGCCACACAAGGAAATTCAGTCTCCAGAGATTAGAGCATGAACATTTTTTTTTAATGGGGGGAGAACCATTCAGCCTTCCCTACCATCTTACTCATCAGTTAACCACCATCTTTGAAGCTCTTTTTTCTCTTGATTTGTTTGCATGTCCTCCCTCACTGGCCACTCCTTCTCATTCATCTTTGTTTGAGGATTCTACAAGCAGGGTTTCTACCATGCATTCAGTTGCTCAGGCCAAAAAACTGATGAGTCATTTTTGATTCTACTTTCCCCTTATGCCCTTCCAAAGGCAGCCCATCAGCAAGTCCTATTGACTCAACCTCCAAAACGTAGGCCAACTCTTCCACCTTCACGTCTCCCCAGCTCACAACCTACTTCTACCTGCACTGCTATCACCTTTATCTGTGGTCCAAGCCACCCTCCTCTCTTGCCTGCAACTGACTCTGCAGCCAAAGGAATGACTCAGAAGCTCCAAGTGCCCTCTGAACTTCCTCTCAGCCTCTCTCCGATGCCAGCCGTGATTGCAGAGAATATTTCCCTGATGATTTTTGCTGAGAGTATCAGCTTAGTTGCATGAGCTGCATGATTTTTGCCCTCTGCACCAGGGCTTCTCTGATGCCACAGTGTGGGGCACCAGCAAAAGTCTGCATGGCACAGAGCATGAGCAGTCTGGAAGCCTGGGAGGAGGGCAGTCAACACCCCTAGGCCCATGGGAGGGCAGAAATCAATGGAGAATTGCTTCTTCCCATGGACCATCATGTGAAAAATTTCTAAAGGCATTCCTTGTCCTTCTCAGAAGGTCTCAGGGGATCAGCCTGGGTTTGCATCAGCCTGGGTTTGCATGGTAGGGGTCAGCTCAGTAATGCATCCTTGTATTGGCTTTTCCTCCTTCCCTCTTTTACTCTTCCTGGTCCTTCATCCTTAATACCTGGGATTGCCTTCCAAATAAACTACCTGTACATGAGTCCTTACTTCATGTCCCACATTTGAGAGAAACCCAGGCTAAAACAGTGAACCATCCAAAATGCAAAGTTAATCATGATGCTAAGCCCCTCTCCCATCTCCTCGAAACCTTTCAGTAGCTTGTCAAAGTTCTTGTACAATAATGAAACTTTGACTGACAAGAGTATAAAAAGCTTAGTCCCTACCTGACTCTCCCGCCCCATTTTTTCCTACCCTCCTTTCTACTCCCTACCCAGCTTCAATGACCTTTAAGTGTCCTTCCCTCTTTGGAATTCCCCCCTCCTGGGGCTTTTTCATAAGCAGGTGCCTCTTAGAGCTCTCTTGCCTCCCCCGTCCTCTTCTGGGTGACTCCAGTTTACTCCTCACCTCTCAGCTTAAGCATCATTTTCTCAGGGACCTCATTTACCTACAAACCAAGTTAGTATCCCCTATTGCACATTATTCTAGTGTACTTTGGGGTAGCTTTTCTTCTCTGAAATGTTTGTTGTGCTTGTAGTTTTTCCTTCTATTTGTATTATTACTTGACTAATGTTTGTATCCTTCATTGGATGATAAGGACTGAGAGAACAGAGGCTGTTAATTTTTTTTTTTTTTTGCTAGTGATCATCAAGGCCACACCCAGTGCAAAGCATACATCATAGGCATTCAATATTTGTTGAGTAAATGAAAGAATGAATGAATGCAAGCATAATTACTCTACAATGCTCATCCTTTCTGATCAAACTAAACCTGACTTCAGCACCCACCAACCAATATCAGTAATGTTTCAGAATCCTTCTAAGCCTCAGAGTGAACAAATGCCTCAGTCTCCCAGAGTCCTGGAAAAGCAGAGCAGGTGCTGGTGCTTGCTAGGGCCACTTGCAGAGAGTCACCACTCCATTCCTCCTTTCTCAGTCTTTATTGTGTGTACAGTTTGTTCCAAGATTGATGGCTCTAACAGAGGCTCCACCCCTTCCCTGTCAATTGGCCCCTCAAGGACATTCACCTTAGCTTTCAGTGACCAGTCTTCATGGCCACACACACAGCCAGCCCATTTCTGGGATTCTGCTTCCTGGGAAAGGACTTGGGTCCATATTCTTTCCCTTCCCCAGAAGACAGAGACACTGTTCTCTTCACAAGCTATTGAAGCTTGATAACACTCAGGTACTAAGCTGTTTTGCCCTTCCCAGTACCAGTACAGTCTTCCCACTCCTCTATTCCTGATCAAAAGGTCTTATGATTCCCAAGAGTCACACCCCAAACCTAGACCTTCAAAAGAGCTGGTTTTCCTTTATTCGGGATTGGTGTGGGGTTAGTTTCTCCCTTCCTGAGTGGTGGCGGGGCAATCTTTCTGCCTTCAAGCTCATCCTCTCTTAAGAATTAACAGACTGATATTAAAGCATCTACAATATTGAATTTCTAAAGATTCAACCTGTTATATTTGTGTACAATTGTAGGTGGTTCATGGATATCTTCAAGCCCCAAGAAGCTTCAGGACTACATTTTTGCCACCTTCTTTGGAGTGTTGCTGTCCACGGTGCTGAAGCATCTTTAGGTTCAAAGGTGAGGTAGTGTCTTCTATTCTTTCATTTCTATTCATCCTTTCTCAGGACTCATACTTTTTTATTACTTACTCATCTTAACAAAGGGGTCATATAAATGTTGCAGCAGAAAAAAGAATTAGGACTCTTATTTCTCAGTGTATACAGCTGATTTTTTTTCTTTTTTTTACTTTTGGTAATTCCATTCTGTTTCCAAAGTTAAAATTTTCTTTCTACAAGTTAGGGGAGGTATGAAAAATTCACCCAATGTACCCTGTTCACAATGTCAGTGTGTTTGAGAGAGATGCTGAGATTTGGGTGACGGGGGAAATGTACATTTGGCCATTACGAAGTGTGGCAGATTTTATTCATTTCCTTGAGCAAAGTGCTGATTATGTCCTGTCCACTTCGTTACCTGAGATAGAGACCTCTGAGTCACTTTCAATGCCTCCATCCATCTCACCCCAGCAGCTTGGGAGTCACCAAGGCTTGTTCATAAGTGCGTCCCTTCACTTCTTTCCACCCCTCCAGTGCAGCCTTTGATCACACCCTCATCTCTAAATCACAGCAACAGCTTCTGCTGGGTCTCCTGCCTCTACATTACACTTGCTAATCAACCCTCCTCCACACCAATTAGAGGGCTCCCCTTTGTACTCAAGTGTCAAGTTCAAACTCTTTACCATGGTCTCTTCCCAATCATTATGTGCAGTCCTTCCTCTATGTCTTTGTATATGCTACAGCTCCCACCTTTACTACCTTCATTCCTCAAGCTAGCAAACTCCTCCTCAGTCTCCCATGACCAGCTCAAATGACCCTTCTTCGCTGGAGTCTTTACTGACCTCTGTGCATCTCTGGGATCCCACATATCCATAACCCCATACCATCCAGCTTCTCTGCCCTCCTCTCTCAGCTCTGGTGCAGTATTTTGGCCACCCAATCTTTCTAGTTCAAGACTCTTCACACCAAGCCCAACAAATGATAAGTGCTCAAAAAAATTTTTGCTGGATGCATACTTGGATAGTGGCTCTTGTGTGGCTTACCAATTCAACCTCCCTCAGAGATAAACCTCTCCCATCTTCACCCACCATGGTGTTGAAAACTCCTAGTCCCACCCTTTTTCACTTTAGTTTATTTAACTCACTTCCTGAAGAGCACATAGCAGCTCTTTCTCACCTCTCATCTCCTGGCTTTCAAAGCCTGTGTTTGCATCCCCTACCAACCCACTCAAGTTTCTCTCTCTCTCTCTCTCTCTCTGAGCAAGAGGACTCCAGTATCTCTTGCTTTCTCACAGACTACTTCATTCAAGAGTGATGCTTTGTTTTAACATAGGAGTCTATGGCCAGAGGGAGTAAGACACCCAAACAGTTCATAAGGCCCAGAAGCTGAAAACATTCTTCCCCACTTTTCCTTCTCCTGACAGCTAAGATCTCAGCATCTGCCCAACCTTAAGCCTGCCCAAAATGTTCCATAAGCTATGTTCAGAATTGGGAAATTGAGGAAATATTTACCTCATACATAAAAGAGAAGAAAATCCCCCTGGAGTTGAAAATGAGTCCTGATGTCTCCCTGTAGGTGCATTTCATTCACACCTGTCCCACAGAACTCCAAGTCTGAAAGCACCTTTGCCCTAGGGTAGGGGAAGAATGAGGGTCTGGAGGAGCCACTACTAAGGGTGAGAGGCATGAAGACAGTGGGGCTCAGAATTCTCAGGGTTCTAGTTGTATGCATGTGCAAGAAGGCAGGATTCCAAGTGTTAGAGGTTTGGGGTTTGAGGACTCCAGATGGATATAGGAGCCAGATGTGGGTATAATGGAGAGAAAAAGACACATTACAGGTATTGGGTATAAAACTCCAGGAGTGGGAAAAGGGAGGGTATTCCAAAGCACTGAAGAGGTAGTGAAGTGGGGCAGTTTCCAGGGTGCACTTGAGAGTGTGTTAAGTCCTAGGTGTGGGGTCAGAGCTTTAGGTGTGGATGAAGGAGTGCCTTCTGGGTTCATGTGTTGTGCACAGAGGGTAGAATTCTAGGTGTGATAGATGAGGGTACAAGAGTCTTGGGTTGTGATACAGACCAATCTGATCAGATCACTGGGGAGAAGTAAGGAAGGGCCATATCAGGAGGCAAAGGGAAACAGCCTAGGATAAGATTAGCTGAGAAGCTGAATGCCTCCAGAGTGCATGGAATGTGGGCTAGAAGATTTGAAATTTAAAAAAGGGCTCCTAGGCCCCTGGACAGGCTGGCTCTGACTCTCAGCTCTCTCTTCCTTGGGGGTGCCTGAAGGAAAGTGCTGCAGCTGCTTGAGTTTCCCAAAAGATGGTATCTTGGATGGGAAGGAACTCTTGGCACAGCCTGGGATCAGGCTGGCCTGGCAGAGGGTGGCAGGTTTATTCTTCTTTGGGTGTTCTGGATGAGTTGTGAGGCAGAAGCCTGCCACACTTTCAAAATTGTGTAGCTTTTGTATCTTATGTTGTTTTGGTTTGTAAGGTAACCTTATAGAAATAAGATAACTAAAAACAGGGGGAATGAAAGGAGAACTCCGATGTTAAAGAGTTTAGCCTTAATTGATAGACTTGAGTGACTAATTCTTGTGGAAAGCTGTTACTCTAAACTTGTGAAGTTTTTAAGTAAGGACTCCTTTCCTTTGTCACCAGATCTTTGCCTCTGGAGTTTTGCCTAGATGGTGGCGGTGGGCAGCAGGACCCCAGTTGCTGTTCAGTAACAGTTGGGGGACAGTGTATGTGTGAGTGTGTGTTTGGCTGAGGGCCACATAGACCAGGAAGCAGGCTGGCCAGCAGTGTGGACTACTGACGGATGCAAAAGCAAAGGTGGGAAGGGCTTAAGAGGGGACAGAGGGTGGAGCTCATGGCAGAAGCCAGCTGCCTTGAGAACATGAGATTATCCTGGGGTAGCTCCCTGCCCACATGTCCTCAATGCCCTGTTCATGGCACCAGCAGCTGGACACCAGGTAGTCCCTCAGTGTATACTGTGTCCCCACTCCAGCAACTTGCTTTGTTCAGATACAGAGTAAATCCTTCCCAGTATGGGGAAACCTAAGTGAATAAGATGACCCCAGGAAGGGCAACAACTCCAGGGGAGCCTCTCCAGGAACATTGCTGATGCGGCTTGAGAGCAACAGGGATTCTGAGTCCCCTGGGTCAGAGACGATGGACTCCTAGAAATGATCCTTACAGGACCGCTGGGATTTGGGTCTGTGTTGGGGGAGGGCAAGGGGGAATTGCATTATAGCAAAGGTGTGAGGCATCAGGAGGCTGTGATGGGATCTGGGGGGCAGTGGAGAGGCTGAATCAGCCACAGCACGCGGTTTGGACAACCCTGTGGGGATTACAAATTCACACGTTCCTGATGGAACCAGGTAGGTGACATAAATGAGTGAAGCAAGCCAGGTGCAAGATAAAATTAGGAAAAGTGGGGATGAACAAATGGAGATAATATCCCAAAACAGATAAGGGTATTCAAGATAAAAACAAAACAAAACATGGCAGGCCAAACACAATCTGGCCCTCGGGCCACTCACCTGAGACTCCGGGAGAGTAGTGACACCTTGGATACCCAGCCCAACTGAAGAAGGAAATTGGACAATCACACAGGAACAGGGGACTGCCAAGGGTCACAGGGTATCGGTAGGGGTTTCTGGGTGAGGCCTTCCTAACCTTTCCCTTACAAGTAGCCAACAGTTGATTGTAGGCAGCACGGTTGGCCTTGGACCCACATTTGGCTAGCTAGGTGACCTCATTTCCCTCTCCCTCAAAGCCTTCCATCTTGAGCACCACTCAGCAAAGACCACCGGCTCCAACGGCCTCCTAGGCTGGTCTTGCTCTGTGACAGACCCGTGGTCTCTTAGCCCATTACAGTACTCCAGCATGTATTTCAGAGCTGGCCCAGGCCTGCCTGGCCCAAGCCTTTAGGCTTGGTCCTTTTGGGTGTTGGTGTTACGACCCACCCCCACCCCCCAACAGCCTCCCAGAGTCACCTAATCCCCCTTCGTCTCCCTCTGGCGAGGTAGGCTGAGGAGGGCTCCAGGCAACACAGCTCCCATTGTCTGTGTTCCTTGAAACGTTTAAAAGGATTAGGGGCTGGGGCTTGCATGGGTTGCCTTCAGGGATGTGTGTTCAGTGGGGGAGAAGACAAGATTTTGCTTTCTTCCACCCCATCCATCCAAAAGGGCTGGTGAGTGCAAGATAGATGGCGCAGGCAAGGGGGCATCCAATTAATTCCAATTTAAACCCAATTTGGTCTCCTTTATAATTAGAACAGCAGGCGTGTTTTAATAGTGGATTATCTCTCCCAGGCAGTCGTTTGTCATCGCTCTTTCCTGCACTGGGTCTCCTGGACCAGCCCAGCCGGTGGGGGAGCTGGAGCTGGAGGAAAAGAGCTGGGCATGGGATGGGGAGACTGTTGGGCACAGAGGAGTGTCCACAGAGGCTCATGCCCTGTCTCCATCCAGGTCTCATCTAGGCGAGTCTTGCTCTGTGCCTCAGTTTCCCTATTCATAAAATGAGGGAGGGGCAGGTCAATGAGCATTCTTTATTCTGACACCCATAAGAGAGCAGAGAGAAGACACCGATAATAGATCTAGAAGGTGAAGTTGCAGAACTCAGAAGCGGGGTAGAGACATGGGCACTGCTGTGTGACCTTGGGTGAGTCATTGACCTTTCTGTGCTCCAGTGTTGCGCTTATGGTATTATGATAATGATAAACATAATGGAAGATGTCATTTATAATATCTTTTTTTATTGTTGACACTATTACAGGTGGCCCCCACCTTCCCCTGACCCCCGGTCCCACATCCACATGTTCTCAAGTGAAAGCTCGCACAGAAGGCCTCTACCAGGATCCCTCTCCATCCTGTTGCCTACAGAGATCGTTTCAGGACCCACTAGTCAAAAACCATGGTGAGGAAACAGGACATGGCTGCCCTACATTGGCGCATGCAGGGGCTCAGAAGGTTCAGAGGGGGCTTCAGATATCATCCAGAAAATGCCAAAGCCCTCCTAGCAAAAATAAAGTCCCCTGCCAACTGCAGAGTCAATGCAATTGAGTTGCGTCACTCAGGTGTGATGGCTGTGTGGACGAGTTTCTGTCTGCAGAGTACGTCTTCAGTCCCTGACTCTTTGGGCCCTAGTCCCCACCTCTCATGAGCAAAGGTAGTTGTCATTGTGCTCTTTGGCAGGCAAATAAACTGAGGTTCAGAAAGAAAAAGGTGATGCTTAGGGCCAGCTTGTTTGGGGGGGTGGGTAGAGAAAGCTCGGGAGCCCTGAAGGCCGAGCCCAGCCTTGCCTGGGGTCGCTCCCCATTTTGTCACTGATGCACCCCAGACGGACAGCTTCATCCCTGGGCCACTAGCTTGTGGCTCTTTATGAGGGTCTGGTGCTCTGTCCACAGGGCTCAGAGCTTGCTTCACGTGACATGGAACCCCTGGCCCACAAACCCAGCCTGCTACCCTCTCCCGCCTTGCCCTTCAGCACCAAGACCTCAGCCACAGCCTGCAGCCCCACAAATCCTCCCAGGGACATCGGGGTAATTAGGTTATTCTTCATTTACTGATGACACTTTTCATTACCCGGGATGAACACAGACTCATTCCCTTCCCACCGCCCAGGCAGGGCTGTTCCTCATGTTGATGGGATTGATGGGCCGGGTTGGGCCCAGAGCCCCCCTCCCCCAGGCCTCAAGATAGGTGGGCTTGCTGCTAGATGCTAGAGCCTGTGGTACTGGTGCTCCCCTTCTTCTGAGAATGGGGCTCTGCACTTGGCACCCCGATGTGGAACCCACCCAGCCACTGACCGATTGCTTTGGCTTACACTTTTCCACAAGAAAATGAAGCCTGCAAGAGGGTAAATCAGTTTCCTAAAGTCACAAAGCTGGTGAGTGAAAACTATCTAGGCTCCTCACCTGCCCTGGCTGAAGCCCCATGCACATATATACACGTAGTTCATCGGATCAGACAACTTGAGAACTGCTGGTTTTATAGCTAAGTGACAAAGAAAGCCAAAATACCTGATTCAGGAGCAGCCGATTTGCCCTAGAATCCGTGATGAGGATCCCCTGGTGAGGGCTGAGTTGCGCCAGCACAGGACTGAGCCTAAGGTTTCCCTGAGACAGGAGCTGAGCCCAGTCTCTGAGGCCATAGCACTCTGCGTGGTCATGCCCCGGGGTAGCCTGGCTGCAAGAGGTCTTGGCTCCTGTTTCTGATCCGTCAGCTCAATTCTGCTCCTTGGAGGCATCAGAGGAACTAGAACAAAGGTGGGACTAGACACCCCCTACCCCCCCAGCTCTCCCTCCCCAGGCTCAGGCTCTCTGTCACTCTCAGGCACTGCCACTTGCCTAGGGGAAGTTCCTTCTCAGAGCTAATAAAAGTGTCTCTGACTGCACTGGGGAGGACTCCCAGACTCAACCACAGGAAAGTCCTAAATTCGGGGAAAGGGCTGATGGGGAGAGAGGGGCGGGGGTTTAACCTGCCAAAGCCTCTACAGGGTTGGAAATATGAGGCTCTTGCCAGAAAAGGTTTTTCTGTCCTGAGGGAATTGCATGCCAGCAGGGTAGTTTATTTACATACACATGAATATATGTATAAATATATATGTGTGTATATATATAGTATATATATATTCTATATATATGCTTTGTGATATTTGTACAAACTTAACACACAGCATGCAAGCTTCAAGCTGACAAGTGGAATTTAGTTAGCAGTGTGTCCCTTATTCCCTATTTATTGCTTCACCGGGGACTCATGCAGGCTGCAGGGCTGGAGAGCTGGTGGCGGGGAGAGAGCCCGAGACCCAGGCACCAGTTGAATTATGAGTCACAATTTATAAACCATTACGTGCTGTGGATTCCAACAGTATTTATTGCTATCCAACCAATTGTATTTTAAGACTTGGTTTTGCAAAGGGAAAGGAGAAGGGGACCTTTAAAAATGTGTTTTAGAGCCAGCCTCACCTGAGGTGACTGGAGGCTGCCCTGGGCTGTGGACCTGCAGCCTGCTGGCCTGGGGGTGGAGTGGCATCCCCTCCCTCGCCTCCGCCTTCACATATCCCAGGGCCCCTGACAGTGGGGCCAAAGACGCCCAGTCTCTTTGGTTGGACAGGACGGGATAAAGGCTCCATTGCACTTTTAAGGGTAGGATGAAACGGAGGATTAAAGAAACCTACCATTTATTGGCCTCCTATTATGTACCAGCTACCATGTGAGGATATTTTCTTCCTAATCAGCCTGACAAAGGAGCGTCCTAATTCCCCCATCGACAGATGGGGAAATTGAGGCCCAGAATGGTGTACCGGTTTATTCCCAGAAGCAGCACAGCATCCTGGCTGACGGCATGGGCTCTGGGGCTGAGATTCCCAGGGTATTTGTAGTACTGGGCAAGGGACTAACTCTGCTGAGTCTTAGTTTCCTCAACTGAAAAAAACAGCAGGGATTCTGTGAGACAATGTGTAGGATGGATATTGAGGAAAACTGAGTGCACATGTGGTAACTATTGATAGGGATGAGACTAGATTTGTAAGGCTCCGGAACCCCAGAACTTTCCATCACCACCCTGCTGAGCTGAGTGACCTACTGAAGCCCCACAATGAAGGAGAGAATCACCAGTCAGTCCAGCTTCAGGCTCCCAGCTTCTCTCCCTTTGGGGTCATTACCCAAAGCGGAGGTGAGGGGACGTGGGAATCTCAGCTTGTCCCTCTGCAGGTTCTACAGAACCCCGTGGGGCCTGGGGTCTGCAGAATCCAGGGCGGCCAGGCCTTTCTGCTGTGCTCCAAGGCGCCCCAGGTCATCCACGGTGCCAGGTTTCTCTCCTGCGGACCCTCTCTGAGCCTTTGTGCACCATGAGGTACGCTGCGGCTCTGTAGACACATATATGGTTTGAGATGTTTCTGAACCTTTTGACCAGGGGAGTTTGGGGGTAAGAGACCCCCCCGCCCCCACCAAACATGTTCATGTGAACACGAACAGGATTGGAAAGCTGCCCTAGTCTGGTGGGTAAGCTGCTTCTTGGGCCTCAGAGTGCAGTCTCTGCTTTCTGTGTCACTGGCTTGTGACTCTGGAAACCCCATTGGACCTCGAGTGGCCCGCAGGGCATCCCCTGGGTGTATTTGGGTCAGTTAGGGCAATGCCAAGCTGGGGAAAGAGGGTCAGAACCCCATAGCAGGTTGAAATGTCCTAGGATGAGCTGAGCACTACATGCCCTTGGCAAGCACCTTCCCCTCCCTGAGCCTCAGTTTAGCCACCAATTAGACCTCATGACCTTGAAGGCCCTCCACCCCCCACCGCCTCTGTTCACACTTTGTGCACTTAGGCATCTGCAGGGCAGGAGTCCTGATTCCTCTCCAACTGTCTGCTCCACTTCCAGCCCCACCCACTGCTTCCCCTACCCTCCACCCAGGGAAGAATGACAAAGGAGCCAACAGACCAACCCAGGCTTCATGTAGCTGGAGCAAATTAATAATTGATGCATGAAGAGACAAGATCTGCCTCAGAGGGATGTAAGGAAGGGGAGGAAAGGCCAGGCAGAAGGGTCAGGGCACATGAAGGAGGACAGTCCTGCTCAGGCCGGGGCTGGGGGCAGGGTAGGCTCTCATGGTGGCAGAACACTGACCAGTCACCTGGATGGTGTCCTGCTTGGGCCCCTTATTAGGTTCTGCCCACTAAGATCTGAGGATATGACCTTGGGGACAGAGCCCTGCCCTGGCCATCAGGAGGAGAGGTATTAAGGAGGTCTGATGGAGTGGGTATTTGGGGTGCTTTGCCTTTTAAACCATAGGGCTTGGACTGGTTGGAGTCCAGCCCTACCCCCTAGATTCTTCAAGTTGGGCAATTCTGGCCTGATGTCACTAGAGCAAGGGGCAGTGGAAAGCAGATGGGCTTAGGGGACACCTAGGCTGCCCCTGGATGGCTGCCTATCTCCCCGGCCTGAGTATTATGAAGGCCTGGGCTAGCCTATGACCTCGAAGGAGGTTCAGGCCAATCTCTTCTGTTCCTGGAACTCTGCAGCATGTGGGGGTGGGGCCAGGGATCACAAGGCTCTCCGGGCTTGCTCAGAGCCCAGTCCTGAGCCTGAAGGCTGGCCTGGCACAGCCGCACCCCAGGGACAGAGGGAGAGAGTCGGGGGCAGTGCAGTCTTGCTCACCTCAGAAAGTCCCTGCCCAGCCAACACTCCAGCCACCTTGTCCCTCAGGGGGAACCTCCAGGAGCTGGCAAGCTCTCACATGCTCAAGACCCTTGCTCCCAGGATTCAAGGTGTGAAGGGGTGGTCAGGATGTAGTGGCTGCAGCCCCAGGACTGTCATGACTAGACACATCAGCACAACACTGGAAGAGGCCCCAGCACTCCCTCCCGGTTTGTCCCTGCAAGCCCCGAGACTACCCAGAAGTCAGTGCTGAGTCTGCTTCGCCCCTCCTGCTTGGGACCATTGTTCGAGGGCCTGTAACAGAACTGTCCCAGCAGAACTATCCCAGCAGTTGGTCGCCATCCATGCAGTAGACACTCTGTGTCTCTTGGCAGGGCTCTGGTGGGGAGCATGGGAGCCTCCACGACCCAGGAGTGACCCTGGGATTAGCTTCTCAGCTTCCTCATTCGTCTAACAGAAAATTCCAGTTCCATTCCACACAGTCTCCCAGAGGGGCCCTGTGGGGCAGCTCCTCCCACTGCCAGGCAGGGACCTGCCCTTTCTGCAGCTCTCTTCCCCTCCCGGACCGGAGAATTAATAGGCCCCTTTTGGAGATGAGGACATCTCGGCCCACAGAGCAGCCCCACGGTGTTGAAGGCTCTTATTGAACACTAAGCCCGCCGTCCCCCTCATGGCACTCCCTGGGCGCCTCCTACAGCAGCACTTGCACTCGAATCCTTGTCCAGCATCGGCTCTGGAGGCACCATGTGGTCAGACAGGGTCTGGGGCCAGGACTTGAACTCTATTCCTCTCCAGGGCCACTGAGGCTTCTCTCCTCCCCACTGCTTGCCAACAACCCTGTGCCTATTGCCTCCATTCCCCATTCTGCTGTCTTTTCTGCCCCTTGAACTTGTGTAGGGCACTTCAGGGGCCCCAGAAACAATGGCAAGAATGTGGGGCCACGGGGGTTTGGAGAGGCTGGGGGCCTGGAGCCGGACTGGGTGGAATTGCCGTATCTGCTGCGGCAGTTAATGCCCGCTGATTGCGGAGGCCCGAGCGGGGCAGGAGGAGGAGTAGCAATTAGCTGCTGCTGTGACAGCCGAGACAGGGCTGCTAAATAGGCCCATTAAAGGGCATTAGCGAAGTGCGGGCATGGTGGCCTGAGCAGAGACGCACCACCTGCCCTCATGGTTTGCTGGGGCTGGGGCTGGGAGCTGTTTACCTGAGACCTGTGGGGAGGTGTGCACCCAAGGCGAGAGCCGCTTTAGAAGGGGCTGCTCCTTCCTGCAGCCACAGCCGTGAAGGTAGGGTGCCCACACTTGCCGAGTGGCACCCAGCCCACAGATAATGGCTGTAATGGGGCCTTGCACGTGGAGCACTTATCACACTTTCTAGAGCCTGGTCCAGGCCATTAGTTCATTAGCTCACGCCTCTGAGGCCCATTTCACAGATGGGGGAGGGAAGGGACCAATAAAGTGACATGTTAAAGGTTAATCACTCAGTTCTTTATCCAAAGACAAGCCTATCTGGCCTTGCCCTTGAGACTCTAATATTCCCTGGGACTTGGGACTGGGTTTTTATTCCTCATTGTATCTCCAGGGTCTGCTGCTAGGCCTGGCACAGAGCAGGAGCTTTTAAAAAGTGGCTCTGAGGAGGAAGACGTGGACCCAGCAGCAGCTGCAGCCCTCAGCCCAGGCTCCCCAGGACCCCAGCCACATGGGGTGCTTGTCATGGAGGCTCACAAATGGTCACATCACTTACTGTGTGGTCTCGGCCAAATTACTTAGTGTCCCAGAGCCTCAGTTCCCTCATCTATAAATAGGGTTAATAATTGAGCCTGCTCACGGGGCACTGCGAGGGTTAAGTGAGGCCTGTGCAGAGAACTTTGGGGGGTACTTAGCACATACGTGGGCTGGAGACAGTGGGGGTGATCCCATTTGCTTTCATTATTGCCCACTTATACGGTGGGGGACATTGGGAGCATTCGTCCAAACGACAGCAGCCGCAGCTGCCAGAAGGCGGCTCCTGGGCTGGGCTTTAGGAGACAGAGGGAAAGAACAGGGAAAAGCCCCCAGAGAGTCCAGGTGGGCTCCAGGTCAGGCCTCCCCTCCAGACACGCAGGGGTGCAGGGCCCGTCACCTCTGAGGGCACTTCGAGCTCGAAAATCCTCGTTGTCCAGGGAAGGGCTGTTGTGGGACAGGGGTGGGATTGGCACTGCTGGGGAGGGGGACAGCCTGGAGAAGTAGGTCTGCATGAGGGTAGGCCTAAGCCTGGGCTGGTAGACCCTGGCAGCTCNCAGGTCAGGCCTCCCCTCCAGACACGCAGGGGTGCAGGGCCCGTCACCTCTGAGGGCACTTCGAGCTCGAAAATCCTCGTTGTCCAGGGAAGGGCTGTTGTGGGACAGGGGTGGGATTGGCACTGCTGGGGAGGGGGACAGCCCGGAGGAGTAGGTCTGCATGAGGGTAGGCCTAAGCCTGGGCTGGTAGACCCTGGCAGCTCTAAGAACGTTCCTTGTTGACACCGTGTGCCCCGCCTACCTATCACCAGGTGGAGCAATGGCGGGTTGGGGACCAGGGACTCGTTCAGAGGCAGGGCCCTGCCTCATCCTCCGCTGCACCTGCTGAGGGGACTACATGGCTGGGGAGGTGGGAGGGTGTGGAGGGGGCCCGGTCTTGCTGCAGTTGGGCTGGGGTTGCAGCAAGAGCACCTCTCCCTTGGGGAGTTGAAGAGAACCCCACCCCCAACACCGCTACCTCATGCCACCCCGGGGAGCCACTCAACATAGAGAGCTACTCCATGCTCTCAACATAGAGAAGACCCACCAATCCCTTACTAATCTCCTGTTTTCTTGTTCTGCACCCTTCACTGAATTCTGGCTGTGTCTGGGGAAATAGTGGGGGTCTCTCTGAAATGCACAGAGGGGAAACTGAGGCAGCAAAAAGCTGATGGCCTTGCATTCAGTCGATAGTCCCTGCAAATCTGTGGAGAACTGAGAGGGACACACAGCTAAACAGGGCATGGCCCTGAGAATGGGCCAGCAGTGACGTGCGCTTCCCTCTCCAGCTCACAGAGTGCTTCCCCAAATCTCTTCCATCCGCCCCTTCCGGCCAGCGCTGGGAGAGGGCTGTGCAGGCGAATTAACAAGTCCAGTTTACAGATGAAGAAGCTGAGGCCTACAGAGGAGCCTCACGCGTTAAATGGGCCTGTGGAGCACTTTATTTCTAATGAAATCATGAACAGGAAACCTCACAGAAAACGTCTTGATGGCCTGGGCTCGGAGTGGGAGCAGTTTGGTTCGTGGTGTTGGACTGCTTTCCAAGGCTGTGGAGTTTCCAGAATTCGCCAGCATTGGGCCAGGCCCTGGGCGGGCCTCTGTGTGAGCTGCGGCTCTGACAACCGCAGGGCTGCCCAGGAGCCCTGTTGGAACACAGGGCTGGGGACACCTTGCTGCTCTCTGGTCTCCAAAACCAAGGAGCAATCACTGGTTCTCCCCGGCCACGGCAAGGCTCGCCCCCTTCCCCTACTAGAGCAAGCAGAGCCTTGCCTGCTGTGGGGAAGCCCCCCGCCCCGAAGCCCCTTCCTCCTCCTCTGGGCAAGCCATACATGCCCAGTACCAGGGAGCACTGTGTACATGGCAGGATGTCAACGGCACCCTGAGTTGTCTAGGGCACACCACACCCAGCGCCCTGCAGGCCACCGTTCCTACCTTGCTTTGATTTGATGCCATGTGAGCGAAGGAGTCAGTGCACTGTGCTGGAGGCAAACCCCCCTGAATCCCTCGTCTGCCTCCTAATCCCGTCCTGGCTGTCACAACTCTTGTACCTAGTTTCTCCATCCAGTCCAATGGGGATGAGGGATGGCGGGGGCACTAATCCCAGGGCTGCCGTGTAGAGTGGAAGGCATGCTGGTGAAGTGAGTGCTCCGCCCTGTGCTTGGAGCTGGGGGAAGCTCTGGCCAAAGGGAGCCATGTGTATTGTTAACTGGTTAGTGTTATTGCTCCATTCCAGGGCATGAGGGAAGTGGACTGGAGGAGGCACAGTCCCTGCTCTCCAGGAGCACAGAGCTGTCCTCCCATCTCATGATCAGCTCCGAAGCGGCCTCCTCTGGCAGTTTCCACCCACCTGGCATGCAGAGTCCGTTAGAACCCTACACGCCTGCACTGCGGCTCCACATCCGCCTGCTCCTCCAGGTGCCAAGGCCTCTAAGCCGGGGCCAGGTGTGGATTTTAGGGTGCCCCTGGTACGCAGCACAGAGCAGAAGCTGAGTGTGGAATGAGTGAGCATTGAACTTCTGTCCTCCCTTGCCCACTTGTTGCTTCTCTGCACCGTGCAGCCCAGTACTGAAGGTTTATATTCATTATGGCACCTAATCCTCACGACGACTTGGAGGGAGGCACCGTCTACACGCAAAGGTGGGAAAGGCCAGGCCATTCGCCAACACAGTCAGGCTCTAACTAGAAAAGAGAAGGGCCATCAAGTGTATAGGACAGAGGATGGAGGAGCTGAGAGGTTGAGAGGGACCGTGTGGCAATGTAGGGATCAGTGACAGCAGGAGGCTGTGGCGGCCCTGGACTGCTGGGCAGTGGGGAGAAGCCCGAGGGTCACCGGTGCGTCATTCTGGAGCTGCAGTCACAGAGGAGATGTGCAGAGATGCCACCCGAGGCAGGTGGGGAGGGGGATGTACCCTGGGCTTCCCCTTCCTCCTGCCCTTCGTTCCCTCCAGTGGCTCCCACTGGCTCCCCCTGGTCAGAAGGCATCTGAACTGGGATCCTGGGAGACACAGCTTGCGGAGGCCAGTTCCCCTGCAACACAGCAAAGGCAGGAGAGGCAGAGGGATGGGGCAGGATGAATAAGCCCGTGCACTTCCTGTAGGGCACAAGGTAAGAAGTGGTCTGCCAATTTTGCTCCGGGCCTACCTCACCTGGGCCCTGGACCACCTGGCCCTGGGGTGGCCTGCCTTGGCCCTTCCCCACCTAGGCTGTGCTGTTCCCATTGTCCCCTCTGCTCAGCCCTCACAGGAGCAGGCTGTTCCCGGGACTAGACCTGGGGCCTCTGGTTCCAGAGTCCCAGCAGGGCGGCCTGCACCCCGAGTGTGCCCACCCTCAGCCTCAGCTGTCAGCCACCTCCCCCGGGGTCTCTGCATGCTCAGCGCAGCATGGCTCCGTGCCAGGCCAAGAAAGGCCCTCATCTGCACCCCTCATGGCCACCGTGCTGCAGTTACCACCTCTCCTGTCGCCTGTGGTCCCCACGCCGCCCTCTCCAGCACCCCAAGTCTCTTACTATTGGGTCATTCCCTTCAGATGTGCTTCGGCTCTCCCACCTGACAGCAAATCTCCACTGACCCCTCTCTCCCCTGTGAGCTCTCTGAAGAGCAGAGCATGCCACACACTTGTCCCCAGCCCCTGTCTCCACTGTCCCCATCCCGTTCTCGCTTCTCCACTGCAGTGGAACGTTCTCATCAGGATTTCCGATGACTGTGAGTTACCCAACCTGGGGTCCCACTGCTTTGGTGTCCAGCAGCAACTGGCCTAGTTGAGACATCTGTCCTTTGGGGACAGTCTCCCCCGCACCCCCACTGCTCCCCTCCTACCCCATCTGCTCCTCAGGCCCCTTTGTTGACCCCTGCACTGCTGAGCCCCTAAATGTGGAGAAGCCCAGGCCTCGGTCTGGGGTCTTCTCTTTTCTAGCCACACTTTCTTCCTAGATCACCTCACCCAGGTCCGCGATTTCAAGACTGGCCTCTTGCGGATGGATTTTACGTTGTTTCTGCAGCCTGGGCCATGCCACTTAGCCCCACATTTGTTTGCACAACCCCGACCTGGCATGGTCACATGGATAGGTCACTACTCAGGCATCTGAAATCGCCCTGGTCAGAAGAGAACTCTTAACACACTGAACTCCACCCCAAAAGAGCTGCTCCTTTTGGTAAATGGCACCATCACCCACCCCACTGCTCCGCCCAGACATCTGGGTTCTCGTAGGACGTGGCTCGACTCTTGAATCACAGCCCAAACCACCTTCTTCTCTCCATTGTCCTACCGTTGTCCTGGGTCAGGCCACTGTCATCTCCTCCCCTCTTGACTGTTGGAAGAACCACCTAATGGTTTCTCTGCTCTCGCCTACACACACAGTGCCCCCATTATAGCTCCCTAGCACAGTAGGCACTCAATACATATCTGCCAAGTGAATAAGTGATCCCATTGTTCTTGTGCAATCACTGAGTCCCAACAGAAGTCTGCCTTCTGGTGATGGTTATGGCTGCGGCAGCTGAGCTGGCCCAGGCTCTTCTCTCCCGAATGACGTGCCTTGTCTCTATCAAGTCCGAAGGGGCTGTGGACAGACTGCTGTGCGAGCTGAGAGTGAGGGGTGGGGGTCTGAGGCCTGAGGGCCCCACCCATGTGACCGCAGCCCCTCCCTCCCTGTGCCTGTCTGCCCGTGAAGGATGATGTGATACAGGGTGCAGCCAAGGGGGGGCCCAGAAAAGATTTGGAATGGTGTCCAGAACTCAAGGTGTACAGGAATATTGGAGGAAATATTGAGATGTCCTCACCCCCCCCCCAAGGTGTCAGTTGGGGGAAGGGATGAATGGAGCAGGGCCATTGAGAGCTGTTTTGCATAGCAACAGTTTTGTAGCTAACCTCTGGAATGGCATTTAACATATCTATAACCTTTAACTGGTTTCATAGATATGTTAAATAGCTGTGGCCAAGTTTTGGGCCAGGGAGAAGTGAGTGGTGGAAAAAAAAACCAGGCTAGAATTGGGAGCTGCTTCTCGGAGAGAGTGCCTGCGAGAGAGCCATGTGGCTTTAGCAGAGTGAGGACCCCCTCTTGGCCAGATGAGGGGGAGAGCCACGCTATTTAGAAAGATGTAGACCCCTGTAGCCATTAGGAGGGAGAGCCATGCAGTTTCAGCAGAGTGCAGACCCCCTCTTGGCCAGGTGGAAGAGAAAACCACGCAACTTTGCCAGAATGGAGATCCCTGCGGCCAGGTGAAGAAGAAAGACGCGGCTTTGGTAGAAGAGGCCCACACGGCTTTGGCGTGCTCCCTTTGGCTGAGTAGCCTGGAAAGCAGGAGAGACTTTGACTAGAACTTGGTACAAAGAACTCTTGCCAGTGGAAGGTGCCGCATGACTTTGGATTAATTGGAGATCCTGCCTGGACAGGCAGACGACACAGCTCACGTGCCAGCGGCCTGAAAACGGACGTGTGCTCTTTTCCTGATTTACGGTACCCGGAGTTGGGACAGTGGGAGAAGGGAGCTGTGTGTGTGTGTGTGTAGGTGTATACCCTTAAAGACTTTAATATTTCAAGGAAGGCATTAGGCCTGAATAGCATTAAATAAACATTTTGTTTCCTTTTCACAAATCTCTGGCATTGAGAGATGTGTTTCCAATTGGCGGCGGACAGAAGGACCTTAAGATTTTAGTGTATCGTCCTTGGGAGGGGTCCCTATTTTCTGCAGCAGTTTTTGGCATCCCTCGGTGGGCCAAGTATTGCCCCCCCCCTCGGACCCTTTGTTCGGTAACAGATGGGCTATGAGATTTTTTCCTTTAGTCCTCCTCTCTCTCTCTCTTTCTCCCCACTGGGTCTTTTTAGGTAATAATTACTGCCAAAGTGGACAATCCGTCTTTTTATTTTTAGGCTTTGACGCTCAGACACCAGGCTCTGGACAGCAAGTGTTGCCTGGAAAAAGGTGGCTGACACCCAAGCGGAGGTCTGTCGGGGCTGACGTTGAACCAGGGTTGGGGTGGGGTGAGGGTGTTGACGTGCGAACCCGGGCAATGGTCTGGGAACAGGCCATCGCTCAGACAGGTGGGAGACAAGGGGTGTGGCCACTTCTGCTCTATGACCCTGGGCAAGTCTCTGGCGCTCTCGGAGCCTCACCTTCCTGCCCAGGCACAAATGAAGGGAGGCCCAGATGAGCTAAACCGGGTGAGAGCTTTCCAGAGGTGGCCGGGAGGGGCTTTCCTGGCGCCGCTGCACTGAGAGATAACAGGAAGGATGAGCCAGCCCCGGAGGGACACCTGCACTGGGGCTACCCTGCCAACGAGTGACGGTCCTGCGTGTCGTTAGCGCTTTCCTCTCGTCCTCTCTTTCTTCCTGTGGCCCTTGCTCTTCCATTGTTCCTAAGTTAGTTACATCTGCCTCATCCTTCCTCCTCCCACTGCCCTCGCTCTGCTCCTCCACTCACTTAGGGCTCAGGGGACCGGCCCACTGCCTGCATCGGCCCATAAACAGGAGGCGCCAGCCCCCGGGCCTCCGGTTCCAACAGGCCCAGCTGCTTCCTCAGGGCGCCAGGCCTCAGCCCACCTGGTCTGGCCTTCTCCCCCGAGGGCTGGGCTGTGGGCGACCATCTCCTCAGGGGGGTCACCCAGATGTCTACGTACTCATTTACTTACTCATTGAAAAAACATTCACCTGGGGCCCAGTGCTGGAGATATGCCTAGAAGCCACGAGGAGTTTTTTTTTTTCCTGGTTGGAAAACACAGATGACGAAATTATAACCAAATAGAAAAGTTGTATATCAAGTGCTTTGAGGAGAAAACAAAAAAGTGAATGGAATTGAGAGCTGGGCAGGAGGGGACTGCTTCTGAATGAGTGGGAGGGGACAATCTCTCAAAAAAGGGGACACGTGAGTCGAGACTTAAATGACAGAAAGAAGGGCAGCTTAAGAAGGTTGGACCCCTGCTGACTGCTGGGGAAGGGGACCTGCTGCCTCTTTGGGGCTGGGTTTGGTGAAGGGGGCCAGCTGGCTACCTGGGGGATCAGGAGCTCAGTCTACACCATTCTCCCCATCAGGGACTGAGGAGGCCTCTGGGAGCTTTAGGAGAAATCTGAGCTCAAGTCCAAGACTTCCCGGTGTTGAGTCCTCCCACAACTGGCTGGCTCCTCTGAGCAATAAGTCCAGGCCTGCAATGGCAGTGTTTCCATCTCTGCTCTTTGGGGGCTGCGTCCAGTGTCCCGGAGGGCTGAGCTGGAGGGGTGCAAGTGTATATGGGGCTGGAAGCTACCCAGGCCACCCAGCCTGTTGGTAACAGAGAGAGGAGCATCCAGATTCCCCAGCTCCACAGGCTCCCAGTCTTCTGTGGACAGAAGTTCAGGAAAATGGAAAAGGAGGGATTGTGAGGAATGCAATTGCTTGTCCACCTTCCCCTCCTGGAGGAGTTGGTGGCCTATTCTCCCAGCTTAGCCCAAGGGCAGCAGGGACCTTAAGAGTCTTTAAGGACAGAGTTCCTGGGAAAGCAGCTGGGAGATGGGGTGGGGCACAGTGCAAACAGCCCCAGGCCTGGCCTGTCCGGGAGCACCCTCAGCTGCTGGCTTAGTTAGAACTTACCTCTCAGGCAAATTCCAGGCCTCAGGCAGGGATAGGAGCAGCTGTCCTGTTAGTCAGAGGAAACAGCCTGTCCTGGAAGCTCGAATGGGGGATCCTAAGCAAGGTTGCCCCTAGGTCTCTGGTCCAGGGTGTGTTTCGGGTGGAGGTCTGACCTGGTAGCCTGCAGCTGGCACTGCCCAGTTACCCAGGAAGCTCAGGGAAAGCGGCTCTTTTGCTCACTCCGAGGCCTCTCTCTGCACCACATCCTCACAGGAATCTTACATTCCATGCCCTCCTTCACTGCACAGTGTGGACAATAATAGGGCAAAGGGCTACAGGGCCCTCACCACCTGCCAGGTGCTCTTCTGAGCCATTTAAATGTGCTGACCTATGGTGCTCCTACTTTGCAGAGGAATAAACTGACACATAGAACACAGAACAGCAAATCGATTTGCCTAGTTCGCACTGCTGTAAGTGGCAAAGCCAGGATCTGGGCCCAGGCAGCCTGTCACTGGGCCTCCATGCTGCGGGTCCTGAGGTACATAAGAGGGCACGAATGTGACGTCACAGCACAAAACACACAGCGAGTAGGGCTCCTAGCAGCACCCTCCTTACCGGGGCCCTGGAGTGTCCCCTAGGTGCCCTGGGGGAGGAGAGGGTGAGCTATCAGGGCCCTGCCTGCTGGACGGCGAAGGGGATTGGCTCGACTCTCCAGCCTCCTTTATCCTGAGTTTTGGCTTTGGCTCCAAGGGCCCCAGCTTTCAGTCGGCTCTATTCCAAGTTTTTTCCTTCTTATTAATTCCCTCACTCTCCAGTGAGAGAACTTTAATTAGCTAGGCCGATTTGTCTACATAAATACAAATGGATGGTGCTTCACAGTGGGGCAGGGTGAGGAGGAAAAGTGGAGCTGGGCCCGCAGGTTGCCTGGGGTGGGGGAAGTGACAAGTGCGCCTTCCCAGCAACCGGAAATATGACTTTAATATTGTGTGCGCGTGCGTGCCTGTGTGAATGCGAGTGTGCATGTTCTGGCAGGTGGGCTGATGGGTGCTGTGCTCGCCGTCACTCCATGGCGGGAGAACGTGTTCCTAGAGCTGGCTGCATCTACTCTCTCTGCCAAGGTATGAATCTCCCTCTCCCAGAAGCGAGAGCGATGCGCTCCTCTCCCAGCACGCCCTCTCATCCTGCCCCAGGACGACAGGGAGCGCATGACAAAATCACCATGATCCAGAGGCTCACTTTGGACTTCAAGGACTTCTGCCAGAGGTGGGGACAGGAAGAGGTGCCGATGACAGCTGGACTGGCAGTTCATTCCCCAGAGTCATGGAGTCCGAGAACGGATCCCATGGCTTGACCTCTATTTTCTTGCCCATGAGCTCCCAAAGGTCAAACCTTTCTCACCAAGCGCTCGAGGTATGGAGAGACAGACGGGACCACTGACCAGTGGCAGGCTCTCTGGGCACAAAGCCTGGCTCAGTCACTCACAGCCGGGCAAACGGGTGGGCTATGCGACCGCTCTGTGCCTCCGTCTACTCTCCTTTAAAAGGGGAACATTGTAGGTTTTGAGGATTAACCAGGTTATCACAAGTAAAATGTTTATGACAGTACCTGGAACGTGGTGAGGGCCCCGTAACTCTTCACTCTGTTGATGCTCAGCTGGCTGGACGAGGACACTGCATGGGAGGCCCTTGCTCGGAGTTCCTTTACGCCCCAGGCGGGAGCCTGGTAGGTGGCGATGGTGACGGGACCATGACGAGGGTAATGACAGGTACCGCAGCACCTCTCGTCCGCTAGCTGACATGTACTCACACGGGCAGGTGCTACTCTGAGCACTTTCTCTTAATCACCTCATTCCCAGTTGACACCTGACAAAGGAAACAATCTCTGTGCTCACAAGGCTCCCTGTCCAGCCGGGGAAATAGGGCCCATCTGACAAGAGGCCTGCTGACAATCGGAAAGGTTATAAAGGAGGGGTAGGCAGAGGAGGAGGACGCTCTGTGGCCTGGGGTCGGTCATCCAGGATAGGTTCCCTGGAGAGGGAGGGGCTGCAGCCAGGCCCCTTCCTTCTTTCTGGTTCACTTGTGCCCATTCCGGGCCTCCTAGGTGACGGCAGGAAGGGCAGGCAGGCGGGAGTCCATTCTAACAGTCAGACCTGCTTCCAAGGCAGCAGGGCTGCCCTCGGAGGGAGCACTGCTTTCGTCAGGGGAGACAGAGAGCAAGACCCCAGAGAGCAGAGGTCGGAGACTTCGTGGAGGGGATTTCTGTGTGGTGGAGGAGTGGAGTGGGGTTTGACATGTGGGTCCCTTCTCATTTTAGGAGTCTAACTGCCCAACCGTGTTTACAGGCTTCTGCACACGTGTGCACGTGCACACTCTTTGCAGGCTGGTACTACCCAGGTGTCTACCCGTCTGTCTCAGTCACCCGCCCAGCTGTGAGGCGCGGGGGAGGGAAAGATGTTATGCATATGGGTGCCAGATGGCCCTGGCACATCAGAAAGACCCTGATCCTCAGTGTCTGTGAAACAGAGTGTGAGCCACAGACTTTTGGGGGGCAACAAGTTCCCCATGGCTTCTCCTCTTGGGCCCCATTTGGGTCTCAGAGAGGGGCCGATGCTGGCCCTCAGCCACCTGCCTTGTGGGTCCAGAGAAGAGGCCCCAGGGTCCCAGGCCTGGAGCACGGCGGAACAGCAGCAGGACTCCCTGTGTCATCGCACCTCCTCCACGCAGAGCCCAAGAGCCGCGACCTCTACTCTTAGCCAGCACCCATCGCCACTTGAGAGAGAAGGGAAGCAGGTCATTAGTGGGGAATGAGGGAGGAGTGGTGGGATTTAACCCCCAGTGCCCTCGTGCCACAAAGGACTGGAGAAGGAGCCCACCGCAGTTGGGGTGGGGGTGAGGGGTGGAGATTTGAGTCCAAGTCAAAGGGAACGTGCTGTAAGGGGAACTCAGAACAGATGCCCGCTGGACAGATTTGATGACGAGAGCCCCCGGAGAACTGGCAGTGGGAGGCAGAGGGCCCCAAGGGGAGAGGGGCTGGCAAATCAGTCCTGTGTTTCTGTTTCCTGAAGGAGACACTCGGCAAAGATTCGAAGAGGCCTGGCAGGAGTCCGGAGGCCATGTGCACACCCATCCCCACCACAAACGTGTGTGGCTGGAGTCCAGTCACAGCCCTCCTCTGGCCCCTGGTTTACATCTGAGCCACTAAACTCAATGAGCCCTATGCTCTGGCATTTTGGTGACATGGACCCGAAAGGGGTCTGAGTGAAGAGCCACACCCAAGACCCCGATCGAGCCCCCTGCACAGCCTGCGAGAAGCCCAGCCAATTATTTTTGCCAGCCAGAGCCCACCGCACTCCCAAGGGGTTTATCTCAGGTTCCTGCTCCATCCCGACGCTCCCTGTGGCATGTTATCCTTTTAAAATAATCTATCAGTGGATCTCGCTGAGAGGGACTGGGACAGTGTGAGACCAGTGCCACTGCACCGAATGGGGCAAAGCTAGATGTGACAGTGAGGGGATGACTTGGAGGGACCAGGATCCAAGGAGCCGCTCAGAGGCCCACGGGTCGGGGTGGTCAGCAAGCAGACATCCTGGAAGGGGCGCACCTGGGTCGATCCTGCCTTGGGGAAGCCGGACCGACAGTCCCCTGGTTCCCTGCATGGCCTTCTGCCTGTTCTTTTCTGTGTCCCTTCTGTCCCCTTGGCTCAGGCCTCCCTGCCCCAGTAAGCTGGAGACTCCAGGAGACCAGGCAGTGTGCCCCCTCTGCCCCTCCACCACATGGCATCTGCAGTGCCGGCTCTGGCGCCTGGCCTGCCCCGGACCCACCCTAGCCAGCCTCGCCCCTGGCCCTGCCTCACCCGCTTGCTCATCTCTGCTGGCCACTCATTTCCTTTCTAATTAATCACTGCTGGTCTCCAGCCATGTTCTTCCCTCCCCAACTCATTTGCCTAAAGAAATGAGTTCCTTTGTTGACAAGAAACAAATGCTTCCCAGCCATGCTTCTCTCCTCTTCCCAGGCTGCATAGACATGGGGGTCCAGGGCCTCTCTCAGACTCTCTGGGACCAAGAAGGGAGGCCCCCCTGCAGGAAGAGCAGCCTCTGTTTCCCCATGCAAATCGGAACAAGCAATTCCCACAGGGCCCTGTGGAAGAGAGTGCTGAGGCCCTGGTGGCGGAGGGACAGGTTGGTGGGATAGCATGGTGCAGCCCAGGCCTTGTGCACACCCTGCCCGCCCTGGACTGCAGCCGCAAGCATGTGGGCTCTGCTTTTGTAAAGCTAATGAGCTTTGGATCCTCAAAAGGAGAGCAGGACTTGTCAGCTGGACTCTCACAAGCAGATACAGAAACCCCAGGGGGCAGGACATGACTCATTGTGTCAGAGGAGGAGTGGGGAGGAGGACTGTGTTGCAGGGGCTCCAGGAGGCAGAGGCTGTGGGAGGAGGGGACTCCCCCGGGAAGCGGCTCCCTGGGCACTGACGCTGCCCAAGCAGCCACAGGGGCACTGGATTTGCTCCCACCCTCCCAGCCAGGTCCATAGGACAGATGGTGACCTTCTAAGTGCAGCGCTCGCCCGTGGGGGCCAGGTCAGGAACAGTTCCTGGGTTCGGCTGAACTCCAGGCCATGGCTGCCTGGTGGGGCCTGAGGTTCCACAGGGCTGGACTCACTCCCATGCCAGCTGGTAGAGCACAGGCAATATCTCTGCACCTCAGTTTTCTCGTCTGAAGAAGGGGGCTAAAGGTAGTCCCTGCCTCTCAGTCGTTGTCAGAAAAATAACAAAGACCCTGCAGATAGAACACATAGCAAGCGCTGCGTGAACACTGCTTATTATTTATTATTGTTGCATCTCCTGCCTCAGTACTGGGATGTAAGCAATTGAGAGAGTCAGTGTTACAGGGGCAGCCTTGAATCGGCTCAAGTTTATTTTTCAAAAGTCAATTATGTGCAAACTGCTATTCTGTTATTGCTGGTGAGTGTGGCATTGAAATCCACACTGGCTGATGGAGACCCAGCAAGGGGCCCAGCTCCAGGGCCAAGGGCCGGCCGGCTGCCCCAGGGCCACCAGAGACCCAGGGGTTGAGAGCCACACATGTTGAGAGGAAACGCCAACCATCAGTCCTGGAATTCACAGTCCTGTGAAAGCTGTGGCCTCGCCGGGGCTGTGTGTTGCATGGGCCATCCCAGCGGGGCTTGTGATGGAGCCCAAGGTGTGCCTACCACCCATTCACGGAGTACCCTGGGCCCCCAGTGCCTCAGGATCGAGCCAACGTAAGCAGAAAACCTCAGAAGCTCTGAAATCAGACCAGAAGACATTCCGATTTCTGCTCAGAAAAGTCGCGTCTGCCCTGGCCACGGCCCGGGAGGAGCTCCGGCAGCTGCTCGGGGTCCTGGTTCTGCGGTGGGGCTGGCAGGCTCCCTCCTCGCTCTGCTTCCCATTACCCGACTCTGGAAGGAAGGGTTGGACCCAAACTCCCTTATGACTTAAGATCCTTCCAGATGTAACAGCTGAGAAGTTAGAGCAGCGAAGGCTGAGGGGCAGGGGGTGGAAGATATGAGGCGGGGGCTGCTGGCCTGATGGGACTTGGCTTTCCTGCCTGGGACATGTGGCTGCCCCCTTCCTGCCTCACCTGTGGACCAGGGCAGGGATTGCACGGGAACATCCAGTCCCGGCTCCTGTGCACTAGGTGGCTTTGGGTGCTGACAGGTAAGATCTTGGCTGGGCTGGGATCTCTCTGTGGGGGAAACCTGGCGGACACACTCTGGTGAGTGGCCGGCACAGGACTGGGAAGAAGGGAATGGAGTAACTGGCTCCATGAAGCAACCTGATGAATAACCAAAGTTAATATTTATGTGGCACTTCACAGTTCACAAAACACAGTTGTATCTAGTATCTCATCACATCAGCCCAATTACTGTATGGGTTCGTATCGACCCTGTTCTCACAGATAAGAACACTTTTGTTTGAAGTTGTGAGGCGCTCTCCTCAGAACAGGGGCCTTCCTGGCTTTGCCATTGGCCTGAGGTCTAGCTGGGAGAGACCTCAGGACCATCCTGGGCTGTTAGATGCGGCGGCAGGGCGGCCACGTAACTCCGGGCAGGCTGCTTGCTGCGTGGGGCTGCGCTGCTGTGGCTGGGACCTGGCCCCATGCTGCTCACCAAGCCGTGCTCTCCAGCGCAGCCCGGCACAAAGGCGTCGCGTGTGCCAGAGGTGCCGGGAGGGCTGCCCCCAGCCTCAGTTTCCTGAATTGAAGCACAGGCTGATCCTTCCTCTTCCAAGCTTCCCTTCCCTCAGGGGAGGTGGAGACAGTGAGTGGTTGAGAAAATTAATACACTGCAAGTGCTCTGAGCTCCTTGAAGATAAGCTTCTGACAAAGAGGGGGCGATTGAAGGCAAAGCACTTTCTCTGTGGCCCTGATAGGGATCACTGAGCAGATCGGGATGTCTGGGATGGGGTGGGGGGTTGACAGACGCTGGCCTGTGGACCCTGGCTTCTGAAATCATGACTCCTGCTGGACTGGGGGCCAACACTCGTGTCTCCCTGATTTCTGAGCTCCCTGCATCTCTCCCAGTGACCAGAATGTTGTGGGAGATCCCAACACGTCTGTCGTCACTGAATCGAGTTGTCTGTTTCCATCATCACTTCTCCACTTCACTCCCTCTGAAAAAAGGCACTAACCCACTAAACGCATCCAAAATTGAGATGGGAGTCCAGAGACCTGGGTCCGAAACCTGACTCTGCCACCAATATGCTGAGACCTCTGAACTCTGCCCCTGCCTGGACCTCAGTTTTCCCGTGTGCAATGCGAGGCAGCGTGGAGCCGTGGCCGCCTCCCCGGGTACAGGCGCCTGCACACCACCCCTCTTGTCTCTGAAGGCTGCTAAGATAAAAACAGAGCCTAATCCGTGCAGGGGGGAGAAGGGTTCTCTGCCTGAGGGGCCTCAGGCACAAATTGGGCCGTCGTGCTGCATTACTTCCGCCAGGTCTGGCCCTACCACCTCACCTCCATCCCCTGGCGAACAGGGACAGCAATGAGCAGACAGCTCAGGAGGGGCAGGGGGCCCATGCAGTCACCAGGCCCCTTGACTCCGCCATCAAAGGCGACAGGCAAAGGGAGGGGGTCGGGCCAGGGAGGATTTTTAATGACCCCAAATCCTGGCCCCTCATTACGTCTCTGATAAGGCGATGGAAGCTGTTGCTCTGAGATGCAGCCGAGGAGGCTCCCTAGAGAAATTTTGCCGCCTCCTGGCTAATCTTCTTATAAACATTGTTATTTATTTTTCCTTATTTTATCCGACATGTGTCAAGCAGCCCCTGCTAAGCCTGTGACATCTCCAGGGAGGCTGGCAGGGGCTTGAGGATGGCCTGTCTCCCCCGGCCCTGCCCCCCTCCGCAGCACGGCCCCTTAGGCCTGTTCTCTGGCCGCCACTGTTCTCCACAAGGCTGGCGGCTCTGCAATGCCCACAGGAGCTGGGTCTTGGGCCAGGAGACGATGGACGTCTGGGAGCTGGCTGTCAGAGTGAGGGTACTGCAGGCTATGTCTCCTGGGGCCACCTCCAAGGAGGATCAGGAGGGTTGTGTGCCACCCCTGGCATCTGGGGGTGCCACGCAGTTGCTCCGGAAGCCCCCAGTCTTGCTCTGCATGTATTTGGTTAACACCCAGGCTAGCAATCATCACAGCTGCCACCGACTGAGACTCCGGACCGGGCGCTGTGCTCAGCACCCTTCACACATGAGCCCCGCTTGCTCCCCTCAGCCACACCATGAGGTTGGGACTAACATCAGTCCCCGTTTTAGCTGAGGAAACTGAAGCCCAGGGAGGTTAAACCACTCAGCAAGCGTTGCCCAGGCAGGAAAGAGCAACCTGGGGATTTGAACCCTGGAGCTGAGATGCAGAGCTGATGCACTGCTCCCCCGCACACTTCCTGTGGGAGGCTTCCTTTGAACCCTGGGAGAGAGGCACAGCCAGGATCTCTTCCCATTTTTTTAAATTAAGAAAAAGTTTCAGAGATGATGTGTGACTTGCCTTGGGCCACGTCGCCAGACCGGAACCCAGGTCTCTTGGCTTCCAGTTCAGATTCCTTTCTGGGGGGCCTCTGGAGAGTTCCCAGGCAGCCTCTTGTGGGTTTTGACCCACGTTATGGGGTGCTGGGAGGTGGGGCTTTCTGTCTCCCTGTTACAAGGACTGGGGCCGTGCCAGGAGTGTGGGAAGAAGGACACAGAACTTCCACAGGGAGCAGAGAAGGGTCCAGAAGTTCTGGGAGACGCCCCCCTCAATGGTAGTTCCTGGCAAATGTCTCTGATAAACCTTATGGATCTCTCACAGTATGCTGCTATTAACAAAGCAGGCTATAGGAGAACACAGATGGCACAGTCCCATTTTAGTGAATATATAGTTATCTGTGTATATGTGAGTGTATGTGTGCAATATAGTATATATTGCAGAGGGAATAAAAGATTGACTATGTGGCTTTCAAAAATAGCTTAATTTAAGGCTAGTAAGTTAACATTCCACATTTTGGGGATCCTGGATCCAAAACAAGGCACATTTTTAATCACTTCATTTTTAAATAATTTTTGTTGATAAAAGGGTTCCAAGTCTGCACAGAGAATTACCACATAGGCTTCACTTAGCCTCCTGTAGGTTAACTTTGAACTTCACCAGTTTTTTGACTAGTGAGAAACCATGCACTTTCATCACATCCAGTCGGGGCCCGTGGCATCTGCAGGGCTTCTCACTGGTGACGTTCATCGTGACCACAGGTTCAGGTGGCATCTGCCAAGTTTCTCTGATGCAGTGGGGGAAACTCGCCTTCTCCACATCCTATTCTTAGATGCAAGTCTTCAAGGACAGCGAGCTCTTAAAAAGAGAGAAATTAAGCTCCACCTCCTGGACATCTATGAATTTGTGGACATACGTTAAAACCTCCAGACAAATGAATAAGTTTGAGGAGGGGGAGATACTTTGAGGCCGTGCAGCTGTCCTCTTTCTCCTTCAAGTTTTGCCCACTGCTCTTAGCACCCACAGGTGCATCCTGCCTGCAGCGATTCCTGCCCTGATGTTCCAAGGGCCATTTCCTGCTTCTCATCCCTTCCACGTTATCGGTTGGAATTCAATATTCTTCTTACTTACTGGGTCGCTCACATTGTTCCAACTTTGGTCACTGAAAGCTCTCACAGGACGATGCCTCTGTTGTCTTGACATGGTCCCATTATTTTTGGTGTGTAAGCCCACCGTGCGGTTTTGTTGTTTATTATTTTTAGCCCTATCTGACTTTCTGTCACCACAAAATCTTCACAACCATCTTGCATTTTCTCTGCCAGGCTAGAGAATTCAGCCGTTTCTTCGAGGGCCCTGGTCCTTTTTACTGGAAAATGGTATTTAGACACCAAGACCTGGGTGCTGGGAAGGCACACATTTTTGAAGTCAATTTTTAATGTGGATAAAGCCTCTGGAACTTGATACCGGAAATGAACTGGCAGCCGGCATTCCCAGGGGGCCTTGCGTATCTGCAATTGTGTATGTTTATGTAGCACGTCTGGACCTCCATGTCTCACTCGAGCCTCACCTGTGGAATGACCTTGAAGATCACGGTGAAGGTGAAGGCTGTTGCTCTGGGTTCAGATCTGTGCTTCCCACACTACAGTGCCAGGCAGCCCGCTCTCCAGCCAGCTCCCAACGCCTGCCTCTCACCTGCGTGGTCAGGAAGTACAAGCCAAAGAGTCTCTCATGTCTTCAAAATGTCAATGTACCATTTGGGAAATATTAAACTGAGGCTTAATGATTCTTCTCAGGTTTTACTCAATTATAAGGTTAATATTCTTGACATTTTCTTTCACTCCTGTGGAACCTTCAAGACTCCAGAGACTGGGAAGGGATCCTCAGAAATGAGCGTGTAATGGTAGAAGTCTAAAGGCGGACGAGGCACCGCCCCCTCCAGGCAGCTTCCCAAGTACAGAATGGGAACAATGAAAACAAATGAGGGGACGATGAGACAGGTCCTGATGATAACTATGAACTCTGACTGCTCCGTCTACACGACGTGAAGAGTCTGGGTTGATCCTGCTCCAAATGGCCCCTGGTTCAAAAGCAGCTCCATCAGAGATTGCCTGTGTGATGGGCAAGAGGCCTCACCCCTCCGGGCCTCAGTTGCCTCATCTGTAAAGTGGGGGACCCGTCCCCACCGCAGCGGATTCTCATGAGGTCAAATGAGATCAGCAGAGTCATGATTTTAGCACAGTCCCTGACCCATGCTCAGGGACTGCTGGCAATAAAAACAAAAGTCACACTAACCAGTAACGGCAGAGTCCCAGGGGTCAGTCAGGGGAAGTATTACTGGGATCCCAGAGCAAGTGTTTAAGATCGAAACAGGCACCAAATTTAAGGGTGTGTCCTTCACCTGTTTTTAAATTAAAGTTATTGAAGCAACATGGGTTAATAACTCTATACATTTCAGGTGTGCAACGTTGTAATTCCGTATCCGTATACTCGATTACTTGCTCACCACCCAAAGTCTGGTTTCCTTCGGTTACCATATGCTTGACCGCCTTTACCCATCATATATTTTTTTTAAAAACCAGACTTTGTTTTTTTAGAGCAGTTTTAGTAGACAGCAAAACCGAGTGGACGGTATAGAGGTTCCTCCTGTAAGCCTTGGCTGCGCCCCAGCCTCCCCTGCGATGGCATTCTCACACCAGGGTGGCACATTTCCTACGATCGATGAGCCCACATCGGCACACCGTCACCTAAAGCCCATAGCTTATGTGAGGGTTCACTCTTTGGGTTGTCTGTTCCGAGGATTTTGACAAATGTACCCACCATTTTTCACGGCCCTAAAAATCCTCCGTGCTCTGCCTATTCTCCCTCCTGCCCTCCAGCTCCTGGCGACCACTGATCTCTTCACTGTCTCCAGGGTTTGTTTTTTGTTTTTTTCTAGCATGTCAAATGCTTGGAATCGTATACTTTGTAGCCCTTGCGGATCGGCTTTTTTACTTAGTAATACGCATTTAAGTTTCCCCCATGTCTTTTCTTTTTAAGATTTTATTTATTTATCTTAGAGGGGAAGGGAAGGGGAGAGAGAGAGAGAAATATCAAATATCAATGTATGGTTGCCTCTCATTCGTCCCCTGCCGGGAACTGAGAACCGGGAACCTGGAACCGGGAACTGGCCTGCAACCCAGGCATGTGCCCTGACTGGGAATCGAACCGCGATCATGTGGTTCACAGGCCCGCGCTCAATCCACTGAGCTACACCAGCCAGAGCTCCCCCATGTCTTTTCATGGCTCAAAACCTTGTTTCTTCTTGGTGCTGAATAAATAGCGTTCCATTGCCTGGACGTTCCACGGTTTATCCATTCACCTGCGGAAAGATGTCTCGGTTGCTTCCAGGTTCTGGCCATTCTGAGTGAAGCTGCTGGAAACATCTGTGTGCGGGTGTTTGAGAGTACATACGTTTTTAACTCCTCTGGTTAAATAACAAGGACCACAACTGCTGGATTACATGGTTGGAATACACACGTTTGGTTCAGTAAGAAACTGCCAAACTGTCTTCCAAAGCGGCCGTACGTTTTGTACTCCCACCGCAGTGAGTGAGGGTGGCTGTTGCCCCACGCCCTCACCGTCACCTGAAGTTGTGAGTGTGCCGTATCTGGGCCATTCTAGTAGTCGTGAAGTGTGGTTTTAATTTGTGATTATTCTGTAATGACACAGGAGGTTGAACATCTCATCTGACGCTTACTTGCCATCTGTATGTCTTATTTGGTGACATTTCTACTCAGGTCTTTGGCTCCCTTTTTAATCAACCTGTTTATTTTCTTATTGTCAGGTTTTAAGAGTTTTTGTGTATTTCAATAATGGTCTTTTATTGGATATGGCATTTGGCAAATATTTTCCCCAGTCTGTGGCTTTTATTCTCATTCTCTTGACAGTGTCTTTCATCATACAGAACTTCTTAATTTTAATAAAGTCCAGCTTATCCATTATTTCTTGCATGGATCGCACCTTTGGTGTTACCGCTGAAAAGTCATTGCCACACCCAAGGCATCTGGATTTTGTCCCGCGTCTGCTTCTGGGAGTTCCATAGTCTCGCATTTTACATTTAGGTCTCTGATCCATTTTGAGTTTGTTTTGTGAAGAGTGTGAGGTCTGTGTCTGGATTCATTTTTCGGTGTGTAGACATTCAGTTGTTCCGGCACCATTTGTTGAAAAGACCGTCTTTGCTCCATTCGTTCACATATTTGTATTTTCTTTTTTAAAAAATTATTACTTTTTAGATAGAGAAAAGAGAGACCAGGGATTGAACCCACAGCCCTGGTGTGTCAGGATGACGCTCTAACCACCTGAGGTACCCGGCCAGGGCCTATTTGTATTTTCATCTTGAGTTTTCCAAAGGCCATCCCTGCACAGAGTCCTCCACATCCCCAAACGCCCCCCTTATCCGTGGTTCTGAGTGAAGAAGGGCCCTTTGGAGAGAGACCTTGGGCCTGATCTCCAGAGCCCTGGCTGGGGAGGACATTTCAACCAGCTGTCTGCCCAAGGTCAAGGGCTGGGGCCACTGCTGGGTCAGGTGACTGGGGTTAGAGACAGGTGGTTCTGAGAGCAAAACTACAGGGGGTCACTGCTCTTTAGGTTGGAAGGAGGGGGCTTGTGAGAGGGGAGATGGCCCAGAATTAGTCTCACTGCAGTCATGAAGCCCCGGACGGGAGTTTAGCAGGGTGGCCAGAATGACTTGCCAGCTCCGAGCTTGTCGCTGAACCTCCTTCTGCTCACCTGTAATATGGGACTGATTGCACAGTACTCCCTTTGTTGGGCTGTTTTGAGAAGTACATGAGATAACAGAGGCACAGTACACAGACGTAGCTCAGAACGACTTTTACTGCAAGTGGCAGCCCTGTGTCGGAGCCAGGGATGTCTGGCTCCAAAGCACACACTCTCTCTTCCGCTCACCCTCCCACCCTCAGCATACTGTTAGAGCAGGGCATTTCGATGGGCTCTGGGGCCTCCCTGGGAGGCCTGCAGCCTGTGGGGTGTGAGTGCCTTTCTGGAGGGCTGACAGCTGGTGGTTTGGGTCTGGGAAAGCCCACTCCCACGGTCCCAGTCTCCCTGGTTGGTCATGTTTTCCTGCGTTGTTCTCTCATTTGGGCTAGGACCAAATCCAGAGATGGCCGAGGACCAGGCCAAGGTCACAGCAGGCTCCTAGCTCCCAACCACCGGGCGCTCCCCAGAGGAGCCATCCTCCCAAGGAGGAAAGGCCTCACAGTGGCTCCCTATAACCACGGGCCACATTGTGCACCTGTCCATCTGGGGTGGACACGGTATCCCCAGGGTATGAAAGTCATTTTCTTCATGTCTGGTAGAGGATTGACTGCTGGGCTGAAGTCCAACAAATCAGAGATTATGAACATAAGCATGGCCGTGGCCCTGGCATAGGTCCGGTGCAAACTAACACACTCAAACATACATGGTCACATACTCACTGCCTCGTACACATACACTCACATGCATACACTGGTTCACATGCCCTCATAGTTTTACCTTCACACACATGCATGAGCTTACACTCACACAATCTCACTAGTTTACACTCACACCTCATCACACTCATTTATATTCACAGTCTTGCACATACATACTTGCCCTTGCTCTTGCTCACACATTCACCTTCACACTGTGCACCCTCACGCATTCATACATGAACACAAAGCACACACAAATTCACACACACACTCACACACACTCCTGTGGCTCTTGGACTGTTTTGCAACATTAGCGGCATTCTCCCCAGCATGGGAATGTCCAAGCAGACACTACTTCCCATTCCTCTCCCCAAATCTCATCATGTGCCTGAATCCTTCCAAGGCCAGCTCTACACGCACCTCCCCTGAGAAGGCTCCCCAGCTTTGCCCCTCCCCCCAGGCTGCTGGAGTCATCTTTCTCTCTGGACTCGCACAGGTTAACAGCAGCATATTTCTCTGCTTTCGTCCAGCAGCCAATGCTTGCTGAGCACCTACTATGTGCTGGGTGAGATAGATGGAGGAGAGCCCCTTGAGGGCAGGATGGGTGTCACCCCATCTTTGCCCCAGCACTTCAGAGGGGCCTGGGCACGTGGCCCCTATCCGAAGCCCCAGTGGGAAGTGCAAGTGAGGTGCTCCTCTCCTCGGTCCAAACCACTTTCCTTCTGCACCTACCCACTCTCCCTGGTGCTCTCCAGGTCCACAGCTGAAAACCCATTTCTCAGCTGGTGACAGACTCTCAAACTGATGTCTATAGCCCGCAGCTCTGCCCGGAGCTCCAGACGTGGATCTCCAACTGCCTCCTAGGAATTGCACTTAGAAGTTTCACAGCATCGCAGATTTAATACATACATCCAAACAGACCCCTTGAATCCCCCTCTGTACATCTGTCCTCCTCTCACTCTTTCCATTTTCACAAACCATCTGCCCCCAGGCTGAAATCCTCAGTGTCCTCGATTCCTCCCTTTTCCTCACCCTCTGCCTACAGCTAATCCATTAACCTGCCCTGTCGCCTGACCTGCAAAATATGTCCTGGATCCATTTCAAGATCGCTGTCCCCTCCACTGGCACCAACTCCCAGTCACTGTTATTTCTCCCCTATACGCCTACCACCTTACTTTGGGGTGCCTGGAAGCAGAGCACGAGACAAGGATTCAGGTGTGGGCTGTTTCTTTGGGCGGTGATCTCAGGAGACACGAGTGAGCACAAGTGAGGCAGAGAGAGAAAACCCAGTCTGCGGTGTCTTCTTGAGTTACAGGTACCGCTGCAGACGGCTGCAGTGGTCCTACCCTCAGGAAGGGTGGTCCCTCCAAAGGGCAGCAGCTGGGGCACCTATTTGTTTATTGACCCTTGTCCCTGTTGCTAGATGGCTGCCTCCTGAGGCCTGAACCCCCTGGCCTTCCTACTTCAGGGCTTCTGGGGCAGCCAGAAGAAAGGCAGGGAGGACAGGTAGGCATCTGGAAGTGTCCATCCTCAGCCCATCACCTGCAGCTGGAGTCACCAGTGGGCTGTGGGGAGTGTTGGGAGGCACTAGAAGCATCTATTGCAGCTCCCATGGCCCCATTCCTCCCCATCGACCCAGGACCGCCAGGGGGATCTTGGAAAAACATACATTGATTCAATCACTTCATTGCCTAAGACCGTGGCTGACAGGCCATCCTTGGCTTCCCTGCCTCCCTGCCCTCAACCCCCACTCATTAGGCCTCGAACACACTGGTCTTCCGGCGTCTCAGATGCAGGCTTACTCCAGCCTTAGGGTCTTTGCACTTACCTTACCATCCCTCTCTACCTGGACCCATTTCTTCACAGTCCTCACATGGCTAGCTCTTTGTCATTCAAGTTCACGTGCACATGCCCCCTGGTTAGAGAGCTCTTCCCTAGCCACCTAGTCTACACCAGTTTCACTGCCCCCTGACCTCCAGCACATCATTCCCGTTCTTTTCCTCTGAGCGCTCATATCTAACTAATTGACTTACTTGTTTATCTGCTTCTTGCCTTTCTCTCCCATGAGGAGCTAATCCGTTCTGGTCATGTATGTGTTTTCATGGCCTAGCCCAGGGCTCATATGTAGTAGATGCTCAGTAAATGTTTACTGAGTGAATTGAATGGGTCAGGTTCTCCCAGGAGTAAGGAGAGCCTGAGTCAGATTAGGGAGTGCTCTTAGGTGAGCCCCATAACAGAGATTAGGGCAGGAAGAAAATCTAGGCAAAGGTGTGGGCACCCTTGAAGTCTCGCCTCGTCTTATCTCGCCGGGGAAGGGGTGTGGCTTCTGGAGCATAACTGAGCACCGTTAGGCAAGGGTGATTCTTTTGTGGCCCCACATGTCTATCATTGCCTGAGGGCCCCCAGGTGGAGGCGTCAGCAGCCAACACCCCTAGCAGCTGGTGCAGGGGTCAGGGAAGGGACTGCCCCCTGTCACTCACAGACCCCAAAACTGAAGGGTGCATAGCAACCTGGATATCTTGGGGAGCAGAAACCCCTTATGAGTAGCAAATCAGGCTTCTGACAAAGCATCTCTGTCTCCAAATATCTCCTACTGTGTGCCCTGCACCCTGCTTGCTGCCTCCTGAGCCTGTTTTCTTTTTTGTGGTTTCTCATTGGCTATGAGAATCATGGGCTAGCATTTTCCCCTAAATAGCCCTCAGAGTCGCCCACCAATCTGCAGTTCTCTGAAGCTGTTTGATCTTCATGGTGGATGGCCATCCCGTCAACTGATCACCGATTGCAGAAGTTCCTCCCTGCATCGCCAGTTCAATTCTGCTTATTTCCTGAAAAATTAAGGCTCAGGAGACTGTTCCCACAGCCAAAAATTTTGAGGAAGTCGTGGGTAGGTGCACTGTCTCTTCCTGGTCCCTCTTCTGGGTGTGCTGAGGTGACGCAGAAAGCAGGCAGGTGGGCAGCACTTGACATTGACAAACGGCCCAGCCACCGACCCTGCACTTCCTCTTGCCTCAACAGCTATTGATGACAGGACACCTGGGTTTTTCTCTTTTCTCTGTCGGCTCTTGTAATTGAAAAATATAAAGAAACTGACTATTGATTCCTTGTAACTGATAAGCTACTCACTCCAGGGCCTTTTTAATCAGGAGTGGAGTCTGGCTCGAGGCCCAAGGGCAGGGAGCAGAGGAGCAGGATTCCCACCAGAAGTGGGGGGGCTCTCCTAACAGACTCGGCAGGGGCCTCTAGGACTGAGGATGAAAGAGTAATTTAGGAACCCGCCCCTTCCAAGGATATTTGCTATCATAAGTTTCGGAGCATATATTTATCCCTAACATTTACATGCCACGTTTATTTACAAAGCATTTTACATTTGTAAAGCCCCCCACATATATTGTCTTGTTTGATGAAGCTGTTGACTGCAGGGGACAACTGTCCCAGGAGTCCTCCCTGCGCTTGCCAAGCTGTGCATCTGGGCAACTGGAGAAGCCCTACTTCCAGCAGTCCTGGGAGTCACCCTGGCAGAGGTTAGTGTCCCATTTTATAGATGGGGACTTTGAGGTTCAGAGACCTCGTAACTGGCCCAAGGTCAAACAGCAAGCAGGCAGTTGGAAAGTGGCCAGAGCGAGACCCCTGAGCCCCTCCGGGTGCTCTGCTCCTTAGAAATCAAGTTCCAGTGTCACCCGTATTCAAGATACAGGGCTCGCCTATCAGGCCCCCTGCTTTACATGGATGCCAGTCAGACTTGAAGAAGAACTTCCCGAGAAAAAGGGTGGTTGATCATCCTTAGGGGCTGACCGGAAGATTTCCCCTGCCACAGAGAATGCCCCTCTAGGCTGGGGCCCCACAGCAGGGGGAGAGCTGGCCGACCTGTGTGCTCCCCTTCTGGCAGAAGGAGGCCGCAAGTCCTGGAGTGCCCGAAGAATGGGGCCCATCGGCCTAAACGGAGACACCTCAGTCTGCTTGTTTTCCTTTCGACACACATCAAGACATGAGTCATAGAGGTGCAGGGAAATTTATTGCATTATCAATATTTAATATCTCCAGGGAGGTGACATCAGCAAAATTGCTTGGCCTGGTAGAGCCATCTAGGTAGACACTGGGACAGGCCCTCCATCTCCCAGACACTCTTTCCTTCGAACACAAGGACAGGTGAAATTTACAGGCTCCTGGGAGAGGCCTGGACATAGCAGAGGGTGACACGTTCCTCCAGCGCTGGGCTGTTAGCTGGATGACTTGTGCCACGTGCCACCCGCGCCTGGCCCAGTGTCCCGCAGGGCAGGAGCTAGTAATTACTCCTCAGGCCTGGGGCCTGGGGTCTCCATATGTTCTGCAGTACCAGATGAGCGAGGGGTGGCTGACAGTGCTGGGTGGTGGCCCAGGCAGGGGTCCCAGGCCGCACAGCTGTGAATCACCCACCTGGCAGATGATCTCAGGACTCTGCCGATGCCACCAAAGTTGGGTTGAGCCCGACATGAACTTGGTAGGTGGCAGGAAGACATGAAATAAGACCGGGGATTACGGCCTCATGCCCGACTCATCCCAGCCGTACCTGACCACGCCGCTCCTCTTCACCGACCAAGGGGGCGAACCTCCTGTGCCCCACTTCCCTTCACTACAATAAGGGGCTGTGGTCTCTGCCTCACAGGTTTGCTGTGAGAGCCGAAAAGGGCTCACTTAGTGTGTGCCTGGCGCAGGAGAGGCCTGGTCTGCCGGGCCCCAGCTTGTCGGCCCTGCCCCAGGGAGGAAGGCAGGAACAAACCATGCTGGGGGCAGGCAGAAATAGCAGGCTGGTGGGCAAGAAAGGGAAGGAAATCCATGTGAATTAGCCAGTAGCTTTCCCTGGCTCTGTAGGTGCCTCATTTCATCCCCATCCTTGGTAGCTGGGGAAACTAAGACTCAGAGAGGCTACATAATGTGTCCAAGCCAAAATCTGAACCTGTGGCAGGTTTCCCTTTTGTATCCTTAAATGGCTTCAGGTCTGGGTGAGACCAGGGAAACTGAGGCAGTGGCAGAGGTAACCCCCAAAGACACATGGGCTAGCCACAGGGAGCAACCCAGAATCCGTCTTGGAGAGGACACCTCTCCCGCTGAGCCTCTGGTGCTGCCTTGGGCGTGGCCCTCCACCCTGAGTCTGACCAGCACACCACGGCATCTCCATCATGAGCAAAGGCCCGCAGTTCAGAGTCCTAAGTCACCCAAGAATGGGTGCCACCTCCCTCAGGGGCACCAAAATGACGACTCCTGGATGCTGCTTCGCCAGCAGGAGAAATTTAGCCTTGTCCTGGTGTCGGTCTGACTCTGGCCAGGTTCCTTCTGCTCTCTGGGCCTGTTTCCTCATCTGTAAAGGAAAGGGCCAAGCTGCGTTGTCACCACGGGCTCTCACACAGTGAGCTTTCCTGGAGAACAAGCATGGCCTCTGCCCATGGGGAGTTCCATCCAGTGACAGAGGTCCCCAAATAAACCGACCGTGACGATGCCACACGTGACAGGCTGGGAACCAGGGCTACCTAGGATCATTCAGAGGAGGCTTTCCCAGCCCAGCCTGCAGAGCCCGGCAAGACCAATACTCCACGGCAACTGCTGGAGGAGAAGACACAGGGTTTTTCTTAGCATGGGTGTGACTCAACCAGACAAGGAGGGGCACCCAGGGCACGCCTCGAGCTGGGTTGGGGGTGGATCCCCATCAGTTCGGAGCTCCAAGGTGAGAGACGGTCAGCCAGTGAGGCTGAGAGGGTCGGAAGGGGAGTTTAAGACAAAGGAAATGGCAGACAGGGGACTTCAGATCAAGTCTGCAGTGAGGGGCTGCTGCGGCTTAACCTCCTCCCGCTCAAGGGCAGAAATGACTGTGGCGAGAGGGGTAGAAAAGGCACTGAGCTGAGCAGAGAGGAGCCTGTTAATGTCGTGGGGCTGCCACTCATTAGCCCCTGACGTGGGCAGGAAATGCCCCTTACCTGCCCCCATCACTCAGACATTTTTAGAGAGACATCAGGGCTTCTGGCGTGGCTGACTGACACAGATCGGGGTGGGGAAGGTGAAAGACACAGCCAGGGACAGAAACTGTGCTTCTCCCAGCAACCCTGGCTCTGCGGCTCCTGCACCTGTGACCAGGTGAAATACGCCACCCTTGAGCAACGGGGTGTTAAATCTACCTGAGCTATGCCTGTCCCAAACTGAAGGCACAGCAGGGAGCTATGTGATGGTATGGTGCTCCGCAACACCCCACATTCATTCCCCGCCCCCTCGAGGCCCTATTTGGTCCCCAAGAGGCTGGAGTGATCCTGTCCCCCATGGGTCGGCTCTGGCCTCCACTTTTTTTTTGCATGTTCTGAATTAGTAATTCAGAAAATTTAATTTTCATTTATTTTAAAAATATTTTTATTTAATTATTGTTCAAGTACAGTTTTCCGTCCCACACTCCCATCCCAACCCACCCCCCTGTGGCCCCGACCTTAAGGTGCCATGGCCTACGCTGCCACTGGCCACTCTGGGGTTTGTGGGTAGCCAGTGTGGAAGGGCCAGGCTCCTAAAGCCAAAAGGCCCTTGATGCTGAGTTTACATGGCTGCACATATGCACATGCCATGCACACGTGCACATGAGCACAAGGTCATGTTCCTCCTCCCACATTCACATACACACAGACTTGCCCACCCAGCCATGTTCACAGCTGCCCACACTCTCATGCTGACACACAGGAAGTCCCCCAACCACAAGTTCCCACAGGCCCCAGGCTGAGTCCCTGACCATCTCAGGCGTGGCTCGGTGTGCGCTCCACGTGCACGCTCAGGGGGACGAGGCTTCCACCCCGCACCTGCTGCTCTGAGGGTGAGCTGCCCCAGGTGGGGCTGAGTCTGTGACCCCTCTGACCTCAGGAAGGTGTGCAGCCTGCTTCTAGGCCCTTCCCTGCCCCTCACCCTATGCAGGACCCATCACCAGGATCCAACACCCCCCCATTGCCACTCTGTCTTAATGTGGGTAACTTATACAAGCAACCCCGAGAGACAGATTTGGGGCAAGTAGTTGATTTGGGAGGCAATCCCAGAAAAGTTGGGGAGGGAGTGAGGCCGGGAGGGGAAGAAAGGGTATGTTCTGAGTGGGCTCGGGCTGGGAGCAACTGGGTGCCTTCCAACTCAGATCCTTCTGGAAACCTAGATAGCACCCACCTTATCATGCTCACCTCCTCAGAGGACAAGGATGCCCAGGTATTAACCCATTGGTTCCCACACCTCATTGCTTGAGGATTGTCAACTCCTTGGAACATCTGTCCTCTCTCCTCAAGGGAGGAGCATGCCCCTCGACCAGAGTGCCCTCCGGGAGAAGTCAGTGCACAGGCACTGGCCTCAGGGTGGCAGGTGGCATGTGGGTCTCCATGTGAACTGAGGGTCATCCACCTGCCCGTCTCTTCCATCCCACTCTGGCCATGTGTAAATACCCATCTGTGAGCTACATACACACATATTTACCCATTTATAACCACACACACACAGTCTAACTGTTCTCCTTGCTCTCCCATTCTGGTCCTCTCTGCTCCCAACGAGCTGGTCACTATTTTGTCCAGAGAAGCGGGGAGCTGGGCCTTCCTTTTTCCCAGAACACCTCCATTCTCCAGACTGGAGGGGAGGCATGTCTCTCCTCAGCTCTAAAAACCCTCATGCTCACCACCATCCTCTCGGTTTTCATGCCTGGCTGCAGCCCAGTCTATCAGCTGCAATCTCAGGCTTTGAAGCTGGAGACTCCCAGACAGACAAAGGGATGCCTGGGGGAAGGGGGGCCTCTGGGGTGCCAGCCCAGGTGTTCGGCGATTATCTTGGGGGCCTAATCAAGGTGCCTTGTGCCCAGCTCGGCTGGTGAATGACGCCACCCCCACCCCTCCCATCACTCCCCACGCTGGCTGCCAGGACAGCGACAGACACCTGCTAGGCCTCGGACCTCTCCCCACCCCTGCCCGGCTTCCCTTTGTACCAGCACAAAGGAGGACAAAGCCAGAGCCCACCTGGTGAAGGGAGGGCCCCAGGGCTCCTGCTTCTCAGCTGTGGCCGAGATCTGCTGTGAATACCAGAATTCTGTTCGGAGCAGGAGGGGACCCACAGAGAGACTGACAGACAGACGGGTGGCAGCTCAGGATGGGCAGGATGAGAGCGGGTCCCTTCAGGGCAGCTGCCCAGAGCGGGAGTCCCTGGGGGCGAGGGTGCAGGAGATAAGGACTCGGAACGGGGCACAACTCCACCCTCTCAAGGGCCACTGCTGAGATCGTTGTCCCCAGAGCCCACTGGGGAATGGGGCAGAACCAGTCTCACCTTTTACGGAAGAGGCTGGGGAGAAATAAATTACAGAGAAGTCGAGGGAGCTGTATTCACACTGGCACTGGGCCCCAGAACTAGAGTACTCAGTGCCTGGTGGGACACCTCCCCGGACATGGCTTGTGTCCGAGGCAGGCTGCCCTCTGCAGGGTGGGTACATGGATGCTACAGAGAGTGGGTGAGCTTAGCAGGAGCTGGAGTGGACCAGCCCACGCTGACCTTGAGCAGCCTCTGGCTCCTGGCCAGCTGCATCCCTCAGGGACCCTCCCCTTCCCATCCTCTTCCTCTGCCCACTTCCAAACTGTCCCTAGACATGCCACAGGGCAGGCTCCCTGCTCCCATGTGCGATGTGTGTGACGTGGCTGTGCAACATGGTGTCCCTCAGCTTCCCTCAGAAGCGAGAGAGGGAAGGAACACATGCAGAGGAGATAGGGAGACAGACAGACAGACGGACGGACAGAGATTCTGTGGGCCTCAGACCTTGCCTGGAGAAGAGTTAGAGACCAGGAGGGGGACAGAAACACAGAGAAGCTGAAGTTGGCCGTGAAGATCGCAGAGAGAGACCGGCTGTGCCCAGGACATTAAGATGAGCCATGGCCGCGCCAGCGCCATCCTTCAGAGTGGGGGCTCTGGCGATGGGAGGAAGGCATTATTCACAGCTAAGAAAGACTCATTACTCTGCACCAACCTTTGCCTTCTATTGAATATAGCATCACTGCCCTCTTAACAGATGGCTTCTTCGGGGTTTAATTAACTTTTTTAGCACCCTTTGGCAGGCAGCCAGGCCCCACCTTTGGGTGAAGCCTGAGTCAACTGCTTTGGGGGCCACGACGGCCTCCTGCCAAGTGGAAGAGATGAGGGAAGGAGCAGCACCCTGCCTGACTTGACCACAGCTCCATTACAGATGGGAGGGCGAGGCCCTGCAGGCAGAAGGTAATTTGGGCAGATTGCTTAAGTTACACAGCCAAAGGAAGGCATAACCAGGCCTAGAGTCCAACCCTGAGCAAAGAGGAGGATGCGCAGCCTCTGGAGCTTCAGCCACGTCTTCCCCTCCCGTGGCCATTAGCTGCAATGTGCACACAGCGCAGAGCGATTCCGTAATTGCTGACCTGACGTGATCAAACCTGCTGTGACCTGATCATGTTCAAATCATCGCTTGCATCACTGCAACACTAATCAAGCCCTTCTGCTGTCAAGGCCTTTCAAGTATTATCTCATTTAATCCTTACCTTGACCCCATGGGGCTGGTTTAGTTACCCTGCCCCTGTGTTTCAAGTGAGGAAACAAGCTCAGAGAGATAAGTAACACCCAAAACATCACCTGAGCCACTAGGCTCTTCTGTCTCTCTAGAGGACCTATATCACTGGATCCAGTCTTTTCACTGAAGGGGAAACTGAGGCCCTGTCCATGGTCACTCAGTGTACAAGTGGACTCACAGCTTCTGCTCCCATGCCCAAGAAGGGCCCTTTCAAGCACATCACATAGCCCGTCCCTCTCTGCCTCACTGCAGGCTTCCCCCCACACATAGCCTGCTTTGCCCCAGGTAGGGTCGGGCCCCCAGCTTCATGAGCCACTCTGAAAAGCCCCATTGAGCAACGGGGCCAACCCGGGGTCAGGGCTCAGACCCAGGTAGAAACTCTGCCCCACAGACTTGTGCTGTGGTCCTTGGACAAGTCACTCCCCCTAGCAGAGCCTCAGGCAGCTTGAAACAAGCCTCACAGGACATTTGTGATAATTCATTATGTGTTAGACACTTGGCTTGGTATCTGACACATCATCACAGAATGTACTCGATAGCATAGGGCTAGGGTTCAGCCTGGCCAGGAATCCCCACCTCCCTCCTGCAGTACAGCTATATGGTTGCCCCTGAGAAGGGCCTGTCCAACAGCCCCTGCCCCTCAACTAGAATTGGGGCAGAGAAGCCCTGGAGAACAGAGATGCCAGAGCAGAGCCCTCTCAGCCTGGAGGTGGGGAGGGGAGCTTGAGGGCCACCTCTATGGCTGCAGGCTAATTAATTGTGCTGGGCTGACAGCAGAAAGGGGCTGTGCTTTTTGCCAATGAGTCCACAGCAATGATGGAATAATGGGCTCTAATGCACTGGTCTTCTCCGGGGATCTGTCTTTCTCCCCCAACAAAACTAATTAATGACAGCAATAAATAAACCAACCTAGCCTGCACTGCCCGGAGCAGCCAGGCCAGTTGGAGAAATGCCTGTTGATAGCCTGGCCAGAGAGTGCTGTGGCCCATGGGCCTCTGTAAGGGGGGGTGAGGGCCTTATGAGGTCACGTGGGGTGAGACAGGAGGAATCGGGCCCAAGAGACCTCACTCGATCCCTGGATAAAAACTTGGGATCTGTGGGTTCTAATCCCAGACCAGCCGCCGTTGGGCTATATGACCTTGCCAGGTCATTGCACATCTCTGAGCTCGGAATGTTAACCCCATTTGGGTAAAACGCGTGTAACCTATAAGCCAAGGAGGATCACGTTTCCTGTGAGGGGTTAGAAAGCAGGATAAGGTGAGACACAGCACAGGAAGAATGGCCCCCCATGGGCCTCAGGTCAGTTAATGCGGTAACACAAAAAGCACTAATATGAGTGGTTTTAAACTTTTTGTATGCACCAGGATTCCCGGGGGCTTGATGAAACCCAGACTGTGGGCCTCCTCCAGAGTTTTGGAGCCAGAAGGTGCTGAGATTTCGCCTTCGTAACAAGCTTCCTGGGGATGCTGAGGCTGTTGGCCGGGGGTCCTGCTGAGAACCAGTGCTCTGGACCGAAGGCCGAACACTGGAGTTCTCTGCTTCTGGCTTGAGGCCTCTCACTTCCCTGGGCCTCAGTTTCTCCATCTGTACATGTGTATGCAGGGAGACAGGACTCTCTGATGCCGGGGGCTCTGCTCTGAAGCAGCTCAAGACCTCCCATGTGGCATGTGACATCAAGGTCACTTGATGCGTATGTCTCAGTCCCCTCGGGCTGAACTGGCTCCCTGAAGAGGGCCAGGGGAAACCGCAAAAGAACCAGGAGCCAGCAGCCCTGCTTGTAGGGAGCCACATGTCCCCAGGAGACGGCCACACTCCTGGTCAGTGTGGGGATCCTTGACCTCCACTGCATCCCTACCTACCTCTTCTCGAACACCTCCACTAACAGAGAGCTCACTCCCTCATGAGACAAAATGCTCTATCCCTACGTTGTAAGAACACTTTAGGGATTTTTTTTTGTTTGTTTGTTTTTAGTGCAAGTTCAAAATTTGCCTTCCTTTGGCCCATCTCTCCTGGGTCTCAGTGACCTCAAAGGTCCCTTTGAGCTTTGATATTATGACACGTGCCCTGGAGTCCGGTCTCTGCCACTCGTTGTGGCGGGACCTTCGGGGAGGCCGGTGTGAGCCTCAGCCCTGCTTTCACCTCGGCAGTGCGAGCAGGAATCAGGTAAAACGGTGGGAGGCTACATGGGAGAGGCTCAAATCACCGTCATGTGGTCGGATGGCCTTTGCCCAGAGTTTGGCTGGGAACCCCATTTTCAGGTCAGTTGACTTTTTTTGAGGCCTTTCTGCTTGCAGGCGAGAATGAGTTATGGCCCCTTCCTGGAAGTGGGGCGTTTTTAATCATAACACCCCTCCCTTCTGTTGTAACTTGTCCCTGACTCCTGTTGGAGCCTGTGGCCAATGCTCCAGAGTGACACTCCACTGATCTCTTCAACCGGAAGTGCTGGGGGCTGAGGCCGGAGGCCTGGGCTGTCTGCAGACAGGGCGCTTGCACGCGGTAGCGTGAGCCCTGGCGCTGGCTTCCCTGCACAGCACCTTAGCACTGTGGGGCCTGGACCGGGGTCTCACAGGCATCTGAGCCTGGCTTCAGGTCCTGGAGAAGTTCCACCCTCCTCTGCAGGCAGTGGGGTGCTAGTGCAGGCAGCGGAAATGCACACCGATTGAGCAGGGAGTCGACTGAATGAGCGCTGGACACCGCAGGATCACTGGGAAGGGCTGGGAAGCACAGTGCCAACACCGTCCAAACTGTCACACGACCAAACCAGTGTGGGGAGGGCATTGCCATAGACCACAGGAGGCCGGCCATCCAATGCTCTGCCTCTAGGACCACAGGACTGCGCACTGCTGCCCACTGGCCGCACTGTCCCGGCGCTCATTTAGCTGCCCTGTGGCCCCTCCCCGTCACCGGAACCACGTTTCCAGCATCCTGTGTCATAGCCCACCTAATGGGTCCTCAGCCCATGGGTCTGTACCTGTGCTACAAAGGCTGGGAAAGCAAGCAAGAAGCCGGAGTTTTCAGCTTCTGTAACAGTGGATAAGCTCTGCCTCCCACCAGGAGTGGAAAACCCTCCAAATGCAAAAAGAGGGTTTAGATCTAGGGTAGGAAAAACATCCTAGTGGCCACTCCTATTCAATGCAACCCACCTTTGGCAAGCACAGATGTGCAGGAAGGTCACTGGTAGGATACAGATAAAAATAGCCATTTACCCCGAGCACGTGCTATATGCTTGTCACCCTTCTCAGGGCTTGTCGTGGATAGTCACATCTAGGCCTCTTGGGACCCTTCTAATTCGGGTGCTTTTATCATTATAACCACTCCCTCAGTTTCACCTACTGGAGAAGCTGCCTACAGTCGTGCAGCCAGCGAGAAGCAGACCCTGGGTAAAAACTGTGCAGTTCGCTCCTAGGCTTGTGTTCTGGCACTCTCTGCTCTTCCCTCTGTCTTAGGCACGGGAGACCGGGCCATCCTCAGGGAGTGGGAGAAACGCATACCACTGGAATACAAGGCAGATGGTGCCCAGGACCAGCCTCGGGGTGGGGAAGGAGTCAGCGCTGACCTGGGATGTGTGGGGAGGCTGGGAGGGGAGGGTACAGAGGTCAGCGGGAAAGAGACCTTCTGCCTGAGCACATCCTGTTCACTCACTTCCTCAGCTCAGGGCCCAGCCTGATTCTAGAGACTTGTCCACTACAAGGACACTGAGGGTAGTAGGAACTATGGACATTAAGAGGTGAGGGGTGCCTTTCTATAGGGCCAGCCTTGCCCAGACAATGCCTGCTGTCCCCAAAGCCAGAGAAGCTCCCGATTGTATCTGTGAATGAACGGAATGCAGGGTTGGCCTGGGTTGCAATTCCCAGGGGTTTCCAGTCCCGGTTCTGCAGTGAAATCACCTGGGCAGTAAAGGTCTCTGCACACACGCATGCCTGGGCCCTGCTCCCAGGGACCAGGCTTTAGCTAATTTGTCTGAGGTGAGTGTCAGCACTGGTAGTGTGAGGTGTCCCCACCGTGCTTCCTGAGGGCCTGGTGTGCCCCACCCACCACTGTGTCCCCACCCCCCAGCCTCCAGGAGGAGCTGGCTCCTGGAGCCGGGCTGGACACCATAATTTGAACGTTGAACAGGAGGCTCTGACAGGACCCCCTCTCTCACCAGAAGAAAATCCGAGGCACTCAGTGGGACAGGCCGCCTGGAGGGAGAGGCCAGGGGTCCTTCGCAGAACCAGAGCTGCCAAGAGGGGCTACACCAGGTGCAGAAGTTCTGAATCCCACAAAAGGCCACCTCCTCTAGGAAGCCCCCCGAGCCCCAGTCCATGGGTATCTCGCCCCTCTGAGTTCCTCCAGCCATGACTGACAGCCTGGTAATGTAACAGAGGAGGCCAGCTCTGATAAGACAGTAACTTGCCCCAAAGCCTTCTGCAGCCCCTCATTGCTCTCAGCACAGAGTCCCAGTACCTTAACCTGGAGTTCAGGATGCCCCAAAGAGCTGGCCACCACCCCCAGTCACCCAACTCCCCTTTGCATATATGGAAAGAGCTGGCTTCTCTGAGCCCCCACAGACCTAGGTGCCTAATATGGTTGCTGAGTAAATTTAACAATGTAGAGGATTAGTGCTAGTACAGGACATGGCACACAGAAGGTCCTTTAGAAAGCGCCACCTACTGCCACCACCACCATCATCATCTTCTTCTTCTTCACCACCACCACCATTATCATCACCATGACCACCATTACCACTATCGTGATTAGCATCATCACCATCATCATCACCTTCGGCAACACCACATCACCATCATGCTCATCACGATCACCACTGCTGCGGAGGCCTTTTGTATTCCCACACTGCCCCCTGGATTGCCCTGTTCTCCTTTCTCAGGCAATGCGGACGTAAGCGAGTGCATGCCCTGCTTGCGCTCTGCAGCCTGGCTCACATGCGGCCCCTCCCATGAAGCTTCCCTGGTGCCTGCAGTCAAGGAGTGCTGGGAGCCCACCAGGGCCCTGTGACTGCTGTGTGTTCCCTTCTCTCTGCTCCACACCACAAAAGTGCCTGCTCCCCTCTCACACCCTCTCTACTTCCGTCTACCCCCGAGCAACTTTCGAGGTAACCTGGCCTATAACACTGATGGTCAAATGGCGGACACCCAGGGACCTGAGAAAGCATTGGGGGTGCCCACTCCTGTCTCCATGGCCCTCATCAGCTGCCTTGTAGTCTACGTCCTTTACCAACGTCACTGTCCACCAAGCCTAACTCCACACTGCAATTCCTCTCCTACCTTAGACAATGGCACAGACCACCGGCCACACAGCTGGGTCAGAGTCTGCATTCTGTCCTTCTCCGGGCACATGTCCTTGGATGAGTCACTCCCTCTTTGGGGGCCCGAGTTTCCCCTCCATCCCCAGGATATGTAGGTACAGGGACAGAGTTCATAGTCCCTTTCAGACTCAAGAATTCGCAGTCTGAGCACGGGTGGGAGAAGGGTTCCACCTTACTCACGTGGCTCCCCCTCCTCTGATCTATAAATATTGTGTGGTGGATTGAGGGCTTCTTTAATGTGGCTCTGCCCAGACTAGGCCTCCGTCCTACCCAGCGAGGTCGAAGCAATCCCTCTGTGTCCTGGAGTGGCTGGCTGGGCTTGGGGCTGGGCGGGCCCCATGTGAAGTACGCTCGTCCCCCTCTCAGCTGAGAGGCTCAGTACAAGGGCCCCCACCTCTGTTGCCTTCAACCGAGAGGTTCAGAGCTCTTGGCCCGAGAGTCTAAGGGGAGGGATATTTACGGTTTAATAACTGGCCTATTGATTCTCACTTATTTGCTGCCAACAGGGCTTACTGAGGAAGTGAAGGCGAAAGGGCTGTGTTTGTAAATAAATCTCCAGTTGGCCCCATCACTCAGCCTGCCAGGCCTGCTTCTGAAGAGGGAGGTGAGCTGGAGTAATATACTGCAGTGCCCTCTGCTGAGCTGAGCCCTGACATGAGCCCCAGGGGCACCAGCCATCCAGGCCAACCCACTGGGCCCCCCTCCCCTGAGCCCCTCCCCTGTGCTCTTCACGGTTGGCAGTGCATTTCACGTCTGCGATTTCTTTGCACTGCCTGCTTTGAAGGAGGAGCAGGGGCCCGAGCCCACTTCACAGATATGAAGACTGAGATTTACAGAGATGGCATCACTTATTTGAAGACATACCACCAGGAAAGGGGTGAGGAAGCAGGACTGAATCTTGGCAGTGTTGAGTAGCTGACTCTACGACTTAGCTGTTGCTGTGTAGTAAACCGCCCCCAAATTTCACAGCTGGACGCAAAATGGTTATTTCTCCTGAGTGTACAGGTCAGCTGGGCAGTCTGGCTGAGCTCAACGAGGCCTGACAGATGTAAGCCCAGTCAGCTGTCTGCGGCAAGCTGAGGATCAGCTGGGACTGACCACTTGAGGTTGCCCTGGGCTAGGATGGCTCATCTGCTCCGTGTGTGCCCTGCACCCCTCTAGCAGGCTAGCCTGGGCTTGTTCCTGCAGGGGGGGGCGGGGGCAGGCATCCACGAGAGGAAGTGAAAACACCCAAATCCCTTAACGGGCTTCCACTGGTGTCAGCCTTCTGCTGCTGCCTCAGCCAGAGCCCGTCGGTGGTGGGAAGCAGTGCTCGACGCTGCAGATACAGCGCGGTGTGACAAACTGAGGTCGTCAACACCATCAGCCTACCACACTGACTCAGAGCATGGCACTTTCCACTATTTCCAAGTACTCCACTCTTTCCCTCACAAACAGTTAAAGCCTTGAACAAACAGGAAACTCCGCTGTCTGTTCCCAGGTCTGGGACACAGGGCCAGCCTTTAGAGAAGTACGAGGCTTCACCTGGGTGGCACCAGAATGCAGAACTGAGAACTAAACATCTGAGCTTCAAACATGGGTGGCTGCTCCAAGGACCAAGGGTGTCCCACCAAGGGTGTCCCACAGTGGAAAAGGCTCCTTAGAGTGGTAGTGAGCTCCCTGTCACTGGGAATGTGCGAGCTCAGATAGGATGATGACCATATCACTGCAGGAGGCGTTCTGCCTCCCATGAGACTGGGTGCAGACCAGCTAAGTTCCAAGCTCCCTTCCAGCTCCATAAATCCAGAAGCTTGTGAAAGAGAGGGCCAACTACCGAGGATCCAAGGCTGAGGAGCGCCGCCATCCAACCCCTACCATCTCTGCCAGTCGGACTCAGACATAGCGGGTCCCAAGGCAAGTCTGGTGGCACGAAGCTACTTTCTAGAAAAGAATGTAAGAGCTCAAGAGACTCAGAAATCTCCTCTCCAGCCTGGTCAAATGGCTAAGTTAGTTGGAACATTGTTCTGTGCACCAGAAGGTTGTGGGTTTGACCCCCGGTCAGGGCACATACCTAGTTTGCAGGTTCGATCCCTGATCAGGGTGTATATGGGAGTCAACCAATCAAAGTTTCTCTCCCTCTCACCCTTCCTCTCTCTAAAATCAATAAAAACATATCCTCAGGTGTGGATTAAACATAAGTAAATACACAAATAATAGAAATCTCCTGTCCAGCCTCTGGAAAAGAAGGGGAGAGTGAAGCTCTGTGCAGAAAGCCCCAGGCAGCACCAGAGAGGCAGCCTGGCAAAGCGAAGAGTGTGGACCAGAGGCAGACACACCCGGCGGGGAGGGGCAGGGGCAGCTCGCCTTCTCCCAGCCTCCTGCCTAATCTGTAAAGGGGGGTAACACCGCCGTGCTGGGTGGCTGTGAGGGTTAAATGAGATCTTGTAAGTGGAACTTCCATGAAATGAAACATAGACTCGGCAACTGTGTTTTTTCTTTCCTTCCCCTTTTTTTTGAGTTATAGCAGATAAAAACAAGAGTTGGCATACAATCCATGTCCCCTCGGGGCCACTTGTAGCTACTTGTCCCTGCCTCTGCCCTGCTTGTCCAGAGAGGCAGCTCAGACCTCTGGGCCTAGATGGGGGGACATGGAGTGCCCAGGGGGAGGCGGGGGCCAGGAGAAGGGAAAGGGGGCTGCTGGGGGGAGCCCACCACACCCCAATCTGGCAGTCACGGAAGGGGTGGCTGACCGAGCAGACGCAGGACTGACTGGAACAATCCGCCAGCTACCTGCCCCCTCCTCCAAATCCGGCCTCCGGGAAGCGTCCCTTCTCTGCGGCAGGAACCTCGCTAATGGAGAGAGAGGTGGGGAGGGGGAAGGAGAAGGCGGTGTATTGATGGCCTTTTCCACTTTCCGGAGCCTTGGGAGGTTTCTCAAATAGTAACAGAACCTGACCTTCGAGCGGCGCTCAGGGCTCTCGGCAGGTCTGCGGAGCTCCTAGCACAGAGGCCCAGCGCGGAGGCGGGCTGTGCGGGGGCGGCCTGGCTGGCCCGCCGACCCACGTGATGGCTGCCAGACACGGTGACTGTCCGCCTGGCAGATGTGCCAACCAGCTGGCTGACTCCTGGCCACCTCAGTCACTGTCTCAATGACTGACACAGCGGCTGGCCAATTAAGTAGGTGACAGACACAGTGAGCACCTGACTGACAGACTCAGGGGTCAGGCAATGTAGAGAACCAAGCCATATGGTTTGATTGACCAAAGACTGGCTCACTGACTCAGTGACTGAACACACCGACTGGCGACCAACCAATTAACTGACTGATGGATACAGTGTCCAACTCATCCACTCACGGTTGCCCCATGACCTCACTGACTCAGGGCTGGCAAACCCACCACCGAACTGGTCTGACTGACAGGCTCATGGGTTTCCTGAGTACAGATTGTCTCACCGACTGACCGACCGATGGAGAGTGTCTGGCAGACTGGTGCCTCAGACTGTCATGTTGACTAAGTCTCCCACTCACTGACATCGAGACTGACTGACAGGCTTCCCAACTGACATGCCTTCGCATCAACAGTGGGCAGACCCACCGGAAGACTGAGAGCTGGGCGGACCACCTGGCAGCAGCGACTAGAACACCGACTGACTGGCCATCGCACTAACGGCCAGTTCGCTGGCTGTTGGAAAGCAGAGAGGCCCACTCAGTGACAGCCAGATTGGCTCTCTGGCCTGATGGACTGACTGCTGTGTAACATCTCTGCCGGCCTGGCTGACCTTGGCACTGACGGCGGGCTGGCCACCAGCTCAGCAGCAGCCGCCTGCTGTGCGGACGACAGGCCCAGAGGGCGGGCAGGCTTCCTGGCTGAGGAGGAAAACATTTTTAGGACTGCTTAGGGTTCTGTGCTCTTTCTCTTTTCTGACCCTTCATCTCCCAGCTCAGCTTTTCCACCTCATGCTCTTTTTAAATTTAAAAGCATTTGTGTACGCCTCATCCATACAGAGTGATGTAGACAGCGTACATGAAATGCCTGAAGCATGAAAATGAAAGGAACACCTGTGCGCCACCACTCAGATCCAGAGCTGGGGGAGTGACCTTCCCCCTGCTGTGCACCGGCAGTGAGCTACCTGGGGGGGCGGGGGACGAACAGCCAGGCCTGGGCTCCTCCCCCCCCCCCCCCCACCGCCGAGACGCCACTCTAACCGGTCTGGGTGGGCCTGGCACCAGTGCCTCTATCTTTTCCAGCTTTTTACCCAGTGTAATTGATAAACAAAAATTGTGTCTGTGTGACGTACATACACACCTTGATTGCCATAATCAGTGTAATTACCATAACCATCGTAATCATCTAACATAGTCACCACTGTTTCTGTGTGGGGTAAGAAACCTTCGCATCTACTCTCTAAGCAACTCCCAAGCACAGAGCACGGCTGCTAGCTGCCGTCGCCATGCCACACCTCAGAGAGCAGTCGTCTGCAAAGCCGAAGCGCTGTGCCCCCCGAGGTCTCCCCCAGCCCCTGCCAACCACCGTTCCACTCTGTTTCTGTGCGTTCGTCTTTGTTAGACTCCACATGTGAAAGAGATCAGGCTTTATTTGTCTTTCTGGGTCTGACTTATTTGTCTTAGCCCAATGCCCTCAAAGATCATCATCATGTTGTTGCAGATGGCAAGAATTCCTTCTTTTTTGAGGCGGAATGTGTCATTCCCTGTGTGTATACACCACATCCTCTGTATCCACCGTCCGCACACAGGCTCCGAGGCTGTTTCCATGCCTTGGCTGTCGTGAGTGGTGTTCCAGTGAACATGGGAGGGCAGCCGTCTCCTGGACGTCCTGACTTCAGTTTTACTTTGAACGTATACCCAGGAGTGGTACCAGGGCAGTTCTACTTTCAGTGGTTTGAGGAAAGTCTATACTGTTTTTCACAGCGGCCGCGCCCATTTACATTCTGCCCTCAGTACTTTTGAAAAGCCCCCTGAGCGATGCTGCTGTGTGGCAGTGTGGGGTGTCCCCGGGCTAGGCCATTGCTGTGTCTTGGCTTAGCCTCACCACCCAAAGTGTGGTCTGAGCCTGCAGCACCGGCTTCACCGGGGAGCTTGTAGGAAGTGCAGAATCTCAGCCCCCACCAGCCGCCTTCTGCGTGAGAATCTGCTTGTTGACAAGATGTCCCCACCCCCCCTCGCTGAGGCAACCATGTGTGTTAACCTTTGAGAAACCCTGCCTTAGATGGTCCCTGAATGTCCCTCCCCAACTGCTCCCCCTCCCTCGGCCGGAAGAAAACACTGCCTCCAGTCCGGTGCAGCATGCTCTTGTCTTTCTTTGTGGTTTCACTTAAACTACTATGTTTAATTTGGCTGCTTTGGATCTTTTTTTGCTTTAATTTTTTAAAATATATTTTATTGATTATGCTATGACAGTTTTCCTAGTTTTTCCCCTCTGCTCCCTCCACCTGGTAGTCTTCATTCCTTCCAACAATTTCCGCCCTGCTTAATTCATGCCCATGGGTTGTGAATATAAGTTCTTTGACTTCTCCATTTCCTATATCATTCTTAACCTCCTCCTGTCTATTCTGTACCCACCATTCTTAATCCATGCAGGATTTTTTTCCATTCTTCCCCTTCCCCCTCCTGGCTGACAACCCTCCAAATGATCTCCACATCTATGATTCTGTTTCTGCCTTGCTTGTTTGCTTAGTTTGTTTTTTAGATTCAGTTGTTGATAGTTGTGAATTTACTTCCATTTTAATGTTCATAATTTTGATCTTCTTCTTTTTCTGAAATAAATCCTTTTAACATTTCATGTAATAATGGCTTGGTGATGATGAACACCTCTAGCTTTACCTTGTCTGGGAAGCACTTTATCTGCTCTTCCATTCTGAATGATAGCTTTGCTGGATAGAGTAACCTAGGTTTTAGGTCCTTGCTTTTCATCACTTTGAATACGCCTTTCCAGCCCCTTTTTGCCTGCAAAGTTACTTTTGAGAAATCAGCTAATAACCCTATGGGAGCTCCTTCGTAAGTAACTCCCTGCTTTTCTCTTGCTACTTTTAACTTTCTTTCTTTATCTTTAACTTTTGGCACTTTAATTATGGTGTGTCTTGGTGTGATCCTCTTTGCATCCAACTTGTTTGGGACTCTCTGTGCTTCCTGGACTTGTATGTCTATTTCCTTTACCAAATTAGGGAAGTTTTCTTTCATTATTTTTCCAATAAGTTTTAATTTCTTGGTCTTCCTCTTTTCCTTCTGGCATCTCTATGATTCAGATGTTGGTACTTTTGAAGATATCCAAGAGGCTCCTTACCCTATCCTTGGGTTTTTTTGGATTCTTTTTTCTTCTTATTGTCCTGATTGAATGTTTTCATCTTCCTTATGTTCCAAATAATTGATTTGATTCTCAGCTTCATCCTTTCCACTGTTGGTTCCCTGCAAATTTTTCTTTATTAAATTTAGTGTAACCTTCATTTCTGCCTGGGTCTTTTTTATGCTGTCGAAGTACCCATTGAGTTTCTTGATCATCCTAATAACCAGTGTTTTGAACTCTGCATCTGATAGATTGCTTATGTCCATCTTGTTTAGCTCTTTTTCTGGAGTTTTGTTCTATTTTTTCATCTGGGCCATATTTCTTTGTCTCCTTATTTTGGCAGCTTCCCTGTGTTTGTGTCTATAGGCAGAGCTGCTTTGACTTCCTGTCTTAGTCAGGTGGCCTGTTGTAGAAAAGCCCGCATATATGCTCCTGGATGGGCAGAAGCCTTAGGTAATTGCCAGGGTGGGGCAACCCATGTGAACAAGGTTGATGGAATATCAGATACGGTGTCACTGCTCTGTGGCTTTGTGTTGGGGAGGGCTCAGAAGGGGGACAATGCCACTGTCTGGCCTCTGGAGTTTTGTCCAGGAGGAAGCTGTTGCCCAGCACTCACATTGATGCCAGACACTTGAATTTCTCCCTCTGTGCCATTGGTGCCCTTCCAGCTACTGCCCCAGTGTCGGAGCCCAGAGAGAGCAAGTCAGTGTAAGTCCTAAGTCTGTTGCGGGCCCTGAAAGAACTTCATGAGAATCCCACAGTTTCTTCCACCAGCCCAACCCCCACTGGTTTTTACAGATAGAAGTTATGAGGACTTATCTCCCTGGCACTGGAACCCTGGGCTGGGTGGTCTGCTGTGGGGCTGGGATCCCTCACACCCAAAGTATCCCTCCCTATTTTTATCTACCACATGTGGGTGTGGGACCACCCATTCTGTATCTCTGTGTCTCTGCATCTCCACCCCTCCTACCCATCTGGATGAATGTTACTTCTTTAATTTCTTGGTCATGGGACTTTCATACAGCTCAATTTTCTGATGATTCAGGGTGATATTTATTTTGTAGTCTAGTTGTAATTTTTGCTGTGGTTGTGCTAGGAGGCAAGCCGTGTTTATCTACGCCTCCATCTTGACCAGAAGTCTTTATCTGCTCTGGATCTTTATATCAACGTACTCACTTGGTGTATATTCTTCTGTAATGTTTTTCCCCAGCATTTTATTTTCTAGATTTGTCTACATTGTACATACTACAGCACCTTCCTTTTTCACTGCTGTGTTGTAATCCAATGTGTGACTGTACAATAATTTACACATGCTGAAAATGGATACTTGGATTGTTTCCGATTATTGTTATTTGGGATTATTGTTTGATGGGTTGTTGCGTGCTGCTACACTATTCTTCTCAATTTCTCTTGGTGCATATGTGTGAGAACTTCTCTGTGGGACAGGTAGCCAGTGGGAATGCATGTGTATAGCTTGCCCAATAGAGTTGAATGGTTCCCAGGGCACACAGAGGATGCCCTGCTTCTCCCCTCCCTGTGCTTCTCCTCTCCTCCTCTCCAGGGAGCAGAACAGCACCGACCTGCCATAGCCTCTTCAGTGGCTGCTGCTTCCCACAATGGCGCTGCCCCCTTTTCTCTGAGGGCAGGTGGCGAGTCAGGGGCGTCAGGGGCTTGTCTTTCACTCCCTGACTTCTCTCCCTGTCCCTTCTCTTCCATCACAGCAGACCAGACAGCTTGGGAAGAGGCCTGTCTGGGTTTTCCTAGCTTCAGCTTGGCCTCAAGCAGAGGGACTGTCAAAGGTTCAGGAGACTCGGGGGCCGATGAAAGGAAAAGATTGTATTAGTCAGGGTTCTTCAGGAAAAAGAACCAATAGAATATATAATGTGCACACATATATAAACGCATGTGCACAAATATACACATATGCATACACACACACACACACACACACACATATATATATGTGGAGAGAGAGAAAGAGAGAGAGTATTTATTATAGAAATTGGCTCGTGTGCTTATGGAGGCTGTGGTCCCAGATCTGTCTGAAAGCTGGAGAACCAGGGAAGGTGGCAGTATATAATTCAGTCTGAGTCCAAAGGCTTGAGAACTGGCGGGTGGGGGTGGTGGTGATGGGAGGCAAGGCGGTGCTACCGATGTAAGTCCCAAAGTCTAAAGGCCTGAGAACCAGGAACCCCAATGTCCAAGGACAGAAAGGGTGAATGTCCTAGCTCAAGAACAGACATTAAAAATTCACACTTTTTCAGCTTTTTGATCTGTTTAGGCCCCCATTAGACTGCACAAGGCCTCCTGCAGTGACGAGGGTGGATCTGCACTCAGTCCACTGATTCAAATGCTAATCTCTTCTGGAAACACCTCACAGACACACCTAAGGGATAGCTCTGTGCACCCCTCAGCCTAGTTGAGTCGACACACAAAACTAACCGTCATAAGAATGTAACCGTGAGAGGCCGTAACACACAAGCTTTATTAGGTGGTGCTTGGACAGGGTCCCAAGGGAAGGGAAGTCCTTCAGGGCATGAGATCATTCAGAGCTTACGGCTTGGGGACCACAAGCTGGAGGGGAAGGAGAACTCCTGGGGAGAAAGAAGGACAGCAGAGGGGGCTTGCATGTCTAGGTGACGTCATTCTGCCGCACACTGGCAGTCTCTGGTCAGAAGGGAGCCCTGAAGGGCAGCGGCATCTTTGTGGTGGGGATGGGGGCGGGGCTTATGACCACAAGGCCTTGTCTCATCAATGACCAGAAGATGTAGGGTAAGGTTTTGTGGGGAAGGCAAAGCTATTGAGGCAGTCCATAAATAGTTAAAAACCTGCTTATCTGAGCTATTTTTTAAACTAGTGGATGTGTAACAACTTGAGCTCGGCACTGTCAAACTTTTGAGATAGCAGGTCTCCAGCTGCAGAAAAGAAAGCAATAACTTAGGGGCCAATACACAGAGGTCATCTCTGGCCCATTCGTATATATGGCAGGGACTCCAGGGGACAGAGCACAAATGAAGTCCTCTTTTAGCCTAGAACCCACAGCTCCTGGCAGGCTCAGGGTGGTTCTGAGGTGAGTCAGAAGGCCTAATTAGCCTCAATTTGCATCGCTGTAAAAATAGTTTATAATAAGCAGCATGCATAGTACTCCCCGTTTTTCACTCCAAGCACCTGCTGTGCACCAAGCTCTGTGCTGGCTCCTTTGTCTGCCTCCTGGGGCCTTTGGAGCAGTGGGTGCCATCCGGGGCTGCAGCCAGAGCCTCCTACCAGCAACAGCCCTCCTCCTACTGCCCTGCCGAAATGTCTCCTGGACAGCTCTTGCTTGTAGCCCACACCCTTCTGAAGCGTTGTCCATGCAGATGTCCTTTTCCGGGAGGCATCGAGGTAGGACGGAAAGGAACTTTGGGGCCCCACGCCGAACGATAGCACGAGCAAGCATTAACTGAGTACTTCTTATGTAGCAGGCACAGCATAAAGCATTTTCTAGAAACATTATCTCCTTTGGTCTCTGCAACAAACCTACTGGATTAGGTCATATTCCGTGCATATATAATAAGACAGGGCAGAGCAAAAGTAGGTTTACAGTTGTGAGTATGCAGAATAACGAGCATTTTCTTATATGATTTATTATTGTATTATCTTCCGTATGAACAACTGTTAACCCACTTTTGCCCCACCTGTGTGCACGTGCATTTATACACAAAGGTAGTGTACTTTGCACACTGGTCTCCACCTTGGTTTTTTCTCTCCCAACAATATGCTTTGTAGACCATTCTATTTCATTACCTATTTAGTGTTTCAGTGTGTGGCTATACCAAAATTTAGCGACTAAATCTCTCCTGATGGGCATTTAGATTTTTCCCAATATTCCTTGTTCATTTTCGGGAATAATTCCTAGAGGTTGAATTTAGCGTCGTTCTAAGTAACCCAAGGGGTTGGGGCTGCCAGGTGGTCCATGTGGGAAGAGCAGTCAGCTGTGATTCTTGGAGAAGAGTTGGGAAAGAAGGGGAAGCAAGGGACAGGAGGGAGAGGGAAAGAGTGGGTGGACTGTCCTATTTCTGGGGGCGGCAGGGGTGCAGCTGGGGCTGGGCAGGGCTGCAGGCTGCACCCAGAGGGACAGACCAGGGACCTGCTGGGGCTGGGCAGGTGGGTGGAGCCAAGGAAACTGCCAGAAGGCGTAGGCCTTCTATCCTGTGTTTCCCTCCTTCCCAAAGCCAGCTCAGATTGCCCCACCTCTCCCTGTACCTTCTGCCTCCATGCCTCCCCGATGCCCCACCCCTTACCCCCAGCCTGGGAAAACTCAGTCAGAATTAATAAAGGCAGCAGATTGCTTTGAGACAAAAGGCGAGGGATGGAGACAGTTTGGGGGCCTGATAGCTCCCTCATGTGCAATAATCTGGTGGTGAGGTCTAGAAATAAAACCCCTTTCCTGGAGCCTTTATTAATATTAGCTCCTAATGCATAACTACCTGGCAAGTCCAGGGGGCTGAGGCTGGTGTCCGCATCCCCACTGTGGGGCCACCTGCTCCTTGGGGCCTCAGGAGGGAGGAGGCGCTGGCGGAGGAGGCAGACTGGCTCTCCTCACACGCAGAGCCGTTCTGGTGGTCTGGGCGTGGAAGCTACCCGCTTCCTGCCCACTGCAGCACTTCACTGCCCTGTGTAACCCCAGAGGGCCACACCTGCTGGGGTCTGGGGTCCAGGCCTAGGCTGGGGTCTCCTGGAGGAGTCGGCCTCAGACCCAGGCAAGCTGCCCACCCTTTCAGCTCTCCTGACTGTTGAATTCAATGTGGTTGTGGGGCTGTGACCAGGGCAGCTGTCACCACACCAGCCAGACGCTGACCAATAGAAACCTCTCAGGCCTGGGAAGCAGCTGTGTCCTATCCTCTTCTCTGGTGACAGGAGGCTTGTCACTTCAGGACAGGACCTCGGCTTGGCAGCAGCTGTTCCATGGTGTGGGCCGGGTCGTCTTGGGCAAGTTGCTTGCCTTTTCTGACCTCCATTTCTCCAGCTGGACAACAAGGGCACCTCCTGGGCACTGCTCTACATTAGGTCTGGTGCAGGCACCGGGAGTCCCAGAATTAGCAAAAACAAAGCCTGAGCGGACACAAGACGAAGAACGAGAGTGTTCTGAATGCTCTGCTCCCCGGAGTCCCCACATTGGCTACCGAGAGCTGCACTGGCTGCAGTCCTGGCTTGTGGCTGTTGAAACAGGCACCTCACCTGTGCTGGAAGCAGACACCTCCTTACTCCCACCCTCCTGCAAGGCTTCCCCCTCCCCCCCCACCCCCAGCCCTCGCACATGCTGCTACCCCTGCCTAGAATGTTCTTCCCTTTGCTTTTTTCCTAGTCTTCCTTCAGAACTCAGGCCAAACACCATTTCCTCCAGGAAGCCTTACCTGATTTCCCCACTAAGGTCAGAGTCACACTGTCCCATATGTCTCCTGCATAGTGATTCTAAGTCAATAAAATCAGGGCACAAAATAGTGACTTCATTGTTACCAGAAGCCCCCATTTTTTCCAGGAAGCTGAAATATAATCTAAGGCAATTCAGGTTCTTGCAGCTTCCCCCAGCATTTTATCACAATCCACAGAGGGGCTGGGTGGTGGGAATGGAGGACAGGTCCCCCAATGCTTTAGTGTCCAGAAGGGACTGTCATCTGTCCACCTGGCACATCCTCATTCCAGTCCCATCTTGGCCCCCACTGTCACCCCCGCAGTCTGCAGCAGCAGCAGCAGCCTGACCGCATGGCCCTTCCAGGACCTGTTACCCCCACCCTGCCCTGGAAATACCACACCTGGGCAGTCCTTCCTGCTCCCACGTGATGCTGGCCACGGGGAAACCTGGGGGTCCCAGCAGAGGGGAGCAGTGGGTTCAGATCCTCTCGCTCTGGCAGTCCCCACACTGGTGGTGATAGGCGAGACACGGAGGCAGCACGGGGCCTGTCCTCACGCACCCACCTCTGTGTCATCACGTCACTCCTCTGTCTCACCTGGTCCCTTCCCTCCCCTCCCTCACGGGGACTGTTCTGGAGTCAGGGAGAGTCCAGGCACTGCCTTGCCAGCTGTCCAGCTATACTTCCAACCTGCTGCTTCCACCCCACGTTGTTCTAGAACTGACTGCTCTGCTGCATCACCTGGGTGGTCAGAAGAGGGAGGAGGGCAAGGGAGACCAGAAAGACCAGGGGGAAATTAGCCCATATTAGGCAAGCTAGAGGCAGATGGCCTGAGTTCAAATCTTGCTCTGCTGCCTGTGTAACCTTGGACAAGTCACTTCACCTCTCTGGTCATTTCGTAGATGGGGGCATGGCCAGTGTCTGCCTGGGTCTGCATTACATGTGGTAATGCACACAAAGTGCTCAGCACAGTGCCTGGCATGCAGGAAACCCTCATGAGATCATTGTTCTCCTGTTCAAGAAAGTGTTCCCCTCCTCAGATAAAAGTACATTGTTTGGTCAATTTTTGTTTCATGTCTGTTCTCCCCCCACAACTCTCTAAACTCCAGGATGGCGGGAGCGAGGTGGCTTTGTTGGATTCCTTGCTGGTTTGGGGTCAAAATTATGTAGCCCCGGTGCTAACATTTTATGGATACTGCTCTTCTTATTTGCATTCTGACCAGCCCTGCACATGCCTGACCATGACCTTGCTCACCTGGTTATGCGTCTTCCAGGAAGCCTTCCATGGCACCCTCATTCAGATAACTCTCCCCCCACCCCAGGCTCTCCCCTGGCCCTCATAGACAAGGGACTCCACCCTCCCTACCCAGAGCAAGCCCCTTGAGGCTGGGAGCTGCGTCCAGCTCCCCTCCGTGTCCCCAGCCGGGCCCAGCTGAGGGGCTCCAGGTGAAGCTGGCCTGTCCTCTCTCATGTATCTGAGCCCCACGACAGCTCAGAAGAGAAGGCAAAGCAAATTCTATCCCCATGTTTGAACGGAGCTGACACTCAGAGAGGGGACGGGTTGGGGTTAGGATGCAGGGCTCCAGACACTTGCCCCTGCTCCCCGCTTGCCCTCAGGGGGTCACACTCCAGTGGAAGAAGACAGGCTGTGACAGAAGAACCATTCAGAAGACAACAGCACAGAAGCAGGTTACCGAGGCTGGTGTGGGCCTCCTGGGCACCTCTTCCAAGCATAAGTGAGGAGAGCACCGCAGGTGAGACAGCAGCCTGAGCAGTGGCCCAGGTGAGTCAGGAAAGGAAAGGTCCAGGCCTGGGCTGCCAGGGGCCTCAAGGGCCAGGATGAGGCAGGACTAGGCCATCCCAGAGCCCCTGACGATGGCCTGAGTTCCCGGCCCACCTGCCCATGGCCGAGGCCAAGGAAATGGAGTACCCACAGGCTTCACCCCAAACTGGGCCAGTTCCATTAGTAGCTGGGTTCCTGAGGGCCTACTGTGTGCGCATCTCCATCAAACCTAGCTCTCTCTCCTCAGCCTTCACCATGATAGCAATCAGATGTCAAAGGCCCAGAGTAGAGAAGGGACTCATGAAAGCCACCCAGCAAGCCTGTGTCAGAGCCCTGGGTTTGGGTCCTCTTTCACGGCTTCGAGACTTTTCTGAGGGTTCCCGTCTGGACCTCTGCTCTCCGGGCAACCAGGAAGCAGGATGGAAAATTTCAAGCCAGGCCCTCTCCAGCTCTAAGCCCAGGCGGGCATCTCCGGGCCTCAGCCCCACAGCAAGCCAGGCCACCTGCTTTTGTCTCTGCTCACACTGCCCCCTGGCTGGGCTGACCTGGATCAGCAGGGAATAACTGGTTCCAGTAAAAACCATCCGAACGCACCACCTGTTCCCTGCCGGTCCCCGAGGCCCAGCGGTCCCGCCTGCGCCCTGCCCCCTGCCCCGGCAACTTAGCAGGAGTGGGGAGGACAGAGAGGATGAAGCCCCCTGGGTGGGGATTGCAGACTGAAATGGGAGCCACACCTTCCCTGTCTCTCCCGTGGTCACGAAGTTTTCATTCTGTCTCCTCGGCAACCAGGGGTGGGCATTGTTGGCCCATTTTTCTGAGGATGAACCTGAGGCTCAGAGGGGTAAAGCCCTTCATCCAAACGTACACTGCAAGCAAACAGCAAGGGTGATGCTGGTCTGCTGGACTCCAGAACGGGTGCTGGTCTCAGGGCCCACTCTGTGCCCCTGCAGGTGCCAGAAACCCTGCTCAGCTCCACTCCCTGCAGGAAACTCGGAGCCCTGGCCCCCCAAGACTAGGCTTCCTTGGGTACTTGCAGCCTTGCTGCTGCCTCCTGCTTTCTCTATACCCCAGACCCACCCTCCCTGGCAGGCGAGGGAGGTGCCTCAGGGCTCGGGCTCGCCCCTCCACTGCCCGGTGTTGGACCCTAGCGCCACCCCATCTGAACTGACTTGGGCTGGTGATAGTGTCAGCTCTTTCATCTATAAAATGGAACTTTCTGTAATAGCACCCGCTTCCTGGGGTTGCAGCCAAGTGCCTGCAAGATGACCTGTGACACCAAGAAGGGCGCCGTGGGTGCTGCTTTTCGTGCCATGGTGGATGGCTGGCTTTAAAGCAAGGTGACAGGCACCTGGTGACCTCCCCGCAGTCATTTCCCCTTTACTGTCCCCTCCCAGCTGGACTGCAACCTTCTTGCATCATGGCTGTGTCACCCACAGAGCAGCCCATGCTGAGTGCTCTGTCACCGCTCGGGTGGCACTTACTGAGTGGGTGGTGGGTGCTGCCTGCCTTCGGGGAGCCTGGGGAGAGGTCAATGGCTAGACTGGGAGGGGAGCCACAGTCAGAGCCATTTCCTCCCTCCTTCCCCAGGTCTGAGGAGGGAGCTCCAGAGTGGGCGGGCTGGGTGTTGAGTGAGGCTGTACAGTCAAATAGGCAGGTGGTGGAAACTCAGGGCCAAGTGGTAGGTAGGATGATTCTGGAAGCCAGCCGGGATGCTTCCCAGGGAAGGCCGCCCCACAAGCCTTCCCATTAGGTTTGGACCAGCAGTCTAGCGACATCGGGGCGGAGGCTGTCTATGGCGCTCCCAGCAGGTGGCTGATTATTACCCACCTGCACGCACTCCACGACGGGCAGCGCCTCCCCACTCCCTCGCAGGCAGCCCTTGTGTCCTAGACAGCTCAGACGGCACGGGAGGTCCCATTTAGCTTCAGCTGAGGTCTGCTTCCTAGTACTGCCATCCTGTACCCTTAGCTTTGTCCTCAGAGCCACCCTGGACATAGCCACTCCTCCCCCCACACACCTTCCTTCAGTTGGGTGAGAGCTTGGGGTCTGGCCCAAGTGCATGGATGTGACTCCTGGCTCTGACCCTCCCTAGAAGTGTGGCCTTAAGTCAGTTACCTCTCTATTCTGAGTCTCACGTTTATCCCCTGCAAAATGGATACCTAAAAAAGGCTCTTCAAAGAATGTTTTAGGCCCGCATGTTCCTCAATACCAGGGTTCCTCCTCTATAGGGGGGAAAATGGCCTCAACCCACCCAGGCCCACCACTCCTTTCTCAGAGGGCAGTGAGGGGCCCTGTGGAAGCCTTTGGAGTAATGCACGGGCTGGCTGGAGGTGCTCTCCCCCCGTTACGTCACCAGGCTGTCAGCCAGGGCCAGAGGGCCTCAGATGGGGCAAGGCTGCTGTGATCAGGGGCTCAGGGGAGACTTCCTTTGAAGATCCAAGGCCACCCAGGTCTCCCCGATATTGGCCTGCTCCTGGCTGACTGCCTTGACAACACCACAAACATCAAGGCCACTCCGTTTTTTGTGGCAAATGCTGTCTGTATTTGTCTCCCGGTGAAAGACGAACTTGTCTCCAATTTCAGCCCCACACCAGTGTGTCCACCAGGTGTCCAGCCAGGGGCCCGTGAGCCACATCTTCCTAAGAGCCGGGAGGTGACAGGTCAAGTGCCCAGCAGTGGACAGGGCAAGGCAAGACCCAGCTCCCAAGGGAAACCTATCCCAGGCAACCAGAGACCCCTTTTGCTCACAGAGGATCAGAAGGAAAGAGAAGGACCAAGGCCCATGTCCTGCATTTCTTGACCTGAGCCAGAACACCAGACTTGGGCAAGGAAGCCTGGGTCTCAGTCCCAGCCAACAGTGACATTCAGCCGGTCACTTAACTTCTGGGAGCTCTAGTTTCTAGGTCTCTGTCATCTATCTACCTACCTACCTATCTTTCCTTCTGATTAAAAAGTCCTTATTGATCTCGAGGGGTTGTCATGGCATCAAGTGGAACGGACACAACGGTCAGGCTTTTTCCCTGTAAACGGACTTATTATCACTGTGCACCTCCGCGGGGAAAGCCCCAGACAGCACTTAGGTGAGAGGCGGAAACTCGGGAAGGCCCTCCCCACTCTGAGCCTCAGTTTCCCCACCTGCACAGATACTTTCTAAGTCTCACCCAGCTCCGAAATGCCAAGCCACAGATTCCTCCCTGAGAAAATGGATGTGCTGACAGGCCCTCTGTGTCCGCAACCTGATCTTCTCTCGAGGGGGGATGTAGGCTCCCCGCTGGCGTGGCTGGTGATTAATACGCCTTGAGTGGGGCTCCCGACCTGCTGTCAGGGACATCAAGGTAAGTGCCCATCCACAGGCTGAGGGCTTGTCGATGAATAAATAATAACAGCAGTGAAGTAACGGGATCCGGGGAGGCCGCTTAGGCTAATGGAGTGACAGACGTGGTGGCGAGCCCCAGGGACCGGCGCAGCCAGAAAAGCCGCTGGGCGGGCGGGCGGGAACCCTGGCCTGTGCACATCTCAGCACCGTTCTGCCTGCTGACCGCCAGGGCAATGAGCCCCTGTCCTGGGCGATTCTGCAGCACAGCGTTTCGGCCGCAGCCACGAGCACAGGCTATGGAGCCACACGGACCGGTTGCCGCTCTGCCTGGCTGAGCCTCGGTTTCCACATTTGCACAATGCACATGGTGAGGAGAGGAGGTGTGAACACGTGCCGCTCCTTGTGGGCCTCCTGCTAGTGCTTGTGCTGGTTGTCCCCAAAGTGATTGCGGCCCTCTCAGCTCACTGAAGTCAATGGGAACTGGCCTGTGGACCACGGGGGTGCAGAGGTGGTGCCCAACTGCCGCCGGATGAGGAGACTGAGGCTCAGAAAGGTGCCCGTCTCTCTGTCCACAAAAATCTGAGCTCTGCCCGGGGCTATGTTTACACAGCACTGCCTCAACTCCTGTTTTGGGACCAGCCACGTGCTGGGTTCATGGGGGATGCTAGTGGGTCAGTCTGTGTTCTGGAGAATCTCACGTTCCAGAAGGAGGGGCAGGCAAGGCAAAACGTGGGTCCTGAAATTGGGCCCCAAAATGAAGACCCAGCGGGGCCACTACACACACGCTAGCAGGGTCCAGTGAAAAAGGCTGACAGTGTTTTTCATGTTGGCAAAGGTGTGGGTTGCCTGGAACTATCTCACAGTGCCAGTGACGTGTGAATTGGTACAACCGCTTCACAAAAAATGTGACAAGTTCCTATAAGTCCAAACATGAAACTGTCCTCGACCCAACGATTCCACTCCTACGTGTCAGCCCGGAGGAATGAAAACGTGTGTCTGCACGAAGACTTGTACACAAACAAACCCCTTTGTCCACACACAATGCCCAAACATCCATCAACGGGTGATGAGATACACAGGCTGCAGTGTACCCACGCAGTGAAACACTGCGAAACCACTGACCTGTGAACCGAGGAGAGTCAGTCTCAAAAATACTAGGCTGGACGGAAGAATCCAGACACGGGAGAGTGCGCATTGCATGAAATGCAACAGAAGGCAAAACGGAAAGGACGGCAGTCACTAGTACAGAAGGCAGGTTGGGGGTTGCTTTCTGGGCCCAGGTCGGTGTGGGGGCGTCTGACGACAAAGGCCGGGAGGGGACTTCCTGGGGAATAGACACATTCTGTGTCTTGACTGTGGTTGGTGGTGGTCACATGAGTGAACACATTAGTCAAAAGTCATAGAACTCCGCGTTTTTGGGGGGTGCATTTTATTGCTTCCAAAAACTTGATCAAAAACCAAGTCAAAACAAAACACAAGCACCAGGAAATAGAATTACTGACCAGAGTAATCTAAACAGCTGGCAATCCCCTAAGGGCATCTGACCGTAAGAGTGACCAGTCAGATGTTCCGGTATGAACAAGCCATTTGGCATGAGGTCGGTGGCCAGAGGGAGGGAGAGGCTCTGCCCTCTCCTGGCTGGCTAAGTAACGGTGCCAGGGGCTCAGCACCCTCCCTGAGCGCTGGTGGAGGGACAGGCCCCGCTCATGGGCCAGCCTCCTGTCCCCTCCTCTCCATCCTCTAGATGAGGACCAGCCAGCTCAGCTTCTTCATAAGAATTCAGACAGCTGAATTCTGCTGGGGTTCTGCAGGTTCCTCTGTTGGGGTCTCATCTTGGTAAGATGATGGAGAATTTGTGCCAAGGAAAAGGTTCCCCTTTCTCCAAACAGAAACAGCTCCTTGTCTCCTGGCAAGTGGAGTGTGGACTGGATTTCAAGCCCCACTGGCCCCTTGGTTGAGGCCTTTGTGTGTAACTCTACCTGCAGGCTTTACACTGAGCCTCCCTCCTGGGAATGCTCTGCCCCACCTGCCCTTGAGTAAGGCCCTGCCCTTTCTCTGGGCCTCAGTTTCCTCATTTGTTAAAGGGACCAATGCCAGTTTCTCTTTGGCCCATTGGGTGAACGGATGGATGGATGATAGATGTGATGCATGGATGGTGAGACAGATGGATGGATGGTTGGGTAGATGGACAGATGGACGGGTTATTGAGTCAGTGGGTGGATGGGTAATGGATGGAGATGGATGACAAAGTCTATAAAGTCCAGGTCCATCTTCTTTGTACTCCCCAGGGGCCAAGGAAGGTACAGAGTGAGATTTGAGCCCACACATCAGCGTCACCCGCCCTCCCCTTTGCACCACAACCACCACTTCAATTCCCAAAAATGTTGATCCCAGATCATGACTGTTCGGACCCCAAATGTCATGAGCAACTCTCCTCCCCAGGCTGGTGGGGATGCACTTGGCATGTGGACAGTGAGAGCTGAAGACATGAGCTTGCTCCTCCCCCAGCCAGCCGCCCCCTTGAGGTGGAGGCCCCGCTGATGAGCTTCTTTTCTAGGCCCTGATCTACAATGAGATAACTGATTATTCTCGCCTCTTAGTCTCTTTCTCGATAAAAGGATGGACAGAGATGAGACAATTAAAAGGCGGGTTCCCAGCCACCCTGGAGAGATCCCATGAATAATAACAGACTTCCAGCTGCAGTCTGGCTCAGGCCTTGGGAGCAGCCCGCTACAAAAACGGCTTACGGGGCCCCGTGGAATGACTTAATTTTCTGGAGAACAATGCACAGGAGGGAGCGGGGGCGGGCCCTCCCTCTGCCCAGATCGGTGCTGAGTACCTTCCGCAGGAGGGGCACCGTTCTCCAGCTCACCCAGCCTGCTGCCAGACGCCAGGGCAGGGGAAGCAGAGAGCAGCGACTGATGTCAGGGCCACACCCCAGCTCTGACCCCCTGTTTCTGCATGTGCGAGATGGCGTGATCATGAAGTGAACCTCGTGGACCCATCCCATCAGAACACAAGTCAGATGCTCTGCTGTGTCCGGGGGAAGGGCTGGAGACCATGCAACCCGCTGCAGTGACCACTGCTCAGCGTCACCAGGCCTCTGGGTGTTTCAGAGTCTCCAGAGAGCAGGATTCAGAGCCCCAGGAGCAAGTGGGGGAGGAGAGGCCCATGTCACACATGAGTCACCTGCAGCTCCTCTTCTTTCTACCGTCAGCCCTCCCCAACTTACTCACTCAGAATCTGTTCCATCTGGCCCACAAGCTCAGGGTGATGGAGACTCAGGGGCTCAGTCCAGGGAGTCGGCGTCTGCCTTTAGCCCATGGGTGCTTTTCAGTGTCACAGACCAAAACCAGAGGGGAGAAGCTTGCCCGAGGTCACTGGGCTGCGGAAATCAGGTGTCAGACTCCCCACCCGCAGTCTGCCTGGTAATGCCGCCTCATCCTGGCAGGCTCCGCCCGTGTGCCTTGTCCTTTGGGAGTTTTTCTGACCCCTTAGACTAAGTAAAGCCCTTCTGCCCTGTCATCTGGGGACACTAGGACCTGTCCCACACTTGTTCTTCTGTTCTCCTTCCATGCCTGTGCTCCCAGGAGGCAGGGTGTCCCCCAAAAGCAGTTTGGAGATATCCCCCATGCCAAGCACAGTGTCTGTGCTTAACCAAAGATTCATAAACATTGACTGAACTCTGACCCATTCTTTTCAGTGCCCCCAACCCTGGGTTGTCAGTTCTTGAATTTGGGGGCAGGGTGCTGCCATAGAGGATACAGGTGGTCAGAAGTGCCCACGGGCATGCTGTGGACTTCCCGGCAGCCTGGACCAAGCTCCATGTCTAACCCCTGCCTGGACTGCACTGGTCCTCACCAATCAGCAGAGGGGCACACTGCATTGTGCAGAAATGACTGCGAGATGAGCCTGTGGCAGGAGAGGAATGAGCTAATTAGGGAAGGTGAGTAACGAGCAGATGTGCGGGTGTTCAGTGAGTGGGAGTCTGGGAGGCTGAGGACAGAGCTGTAGACCTCTCTCACTGTGGCGCACGGGCGAGGGGCTGGCCAGGAGACGCCTCCAGTGCCACCAACAGGACTCGGGTGGCTCCAGCCTCACCCCAGCCCTTCCCCTCTCCAGTGGGGGTTACCTTCCTGAGGCCTCAGTTGCCCATACACAGAGCACTGTGTGGGCTACTACGCCCTTCCTTGCGGAGGCCAAATCTCCCAAGGCTCATCTCCATCAATTCCCTCTTCTCTCCTCCCTCACCCATGCCTCATGTCCCAAGCTGGGCCTTCCAGTGCAGAGGGAAGAGCACTGTTCTGAGAGTCCAGACTCTCTGTGGGGCTTCAGCCAGTACAGTATATGATGGGCTGCTGAGACCGTGCAAGCAAAGCCACACCAGGCCCCAGGCCCACCTGGTGTGTTAGATCCATCAGCGATGATGATCTCCACTTCAGAGACAGGAAAAGCAAGGCCCAGATGGAGGAGGCAGCACATGGTGGGGCTGGTACACAAGCCCGGTCTCCTGACCCCCAGGCCAGTGCTCCTTCTCATCTGAGCTCTGCTGCCACATTGGCTGCCTCTCTCTCTCTCTCTCTCTCTCAGCCTCCAGAAGTAGGCTGGGGGTGAGCAGACACCTTCTGAATTCACAGAAGCCAGGGTCTGTCTCCATCCTACTTCTGGCTTCTGCCTCAGAGCCCGTCCAGAGCAGGGCCTCCACCTCACAGCTCCATTCAGCTGACATCTGAGCATCACTTCCGACAAGGTAGGCAGGTGTCTGGTGGTTTATTCATAACAACAAACTTGTCTTCCTGTGGAAAAATGGAGCCTAGGAGGCACACTGGCCTTCACTGACCTCAGCTCCAGTTCTGCCTGCATGACTGACTGGCTCTGTGCCTTCAGGTGTCACTGGATCACTGGGCTCAGTTTCCCATTGGGCCTGTGAGATGGAACTTGGTGACTTCTAAACTCCTTTCCAGAGCTGAGCCGTTCCCACCCAGGTTCCCTCCAGAATGCACGGCAGTAACAATTCTCTCCTTCTCTACTCTGCGAGCCCCACCAGAACACAGGGGCTGTGTCTGTCTTGTCCACTCCAGAGTCCTGAGAATCTAGAACAGTGGCTGGCACATCACTGGCATCAAAAACTAATTTTCAAGTGAATGAACAAGAGCTACTATTTGTTAGGGGCATATCATGAGCCAGGTGCTAGACTAAAGGCTCTTCATTTAGCACAACCTGAAGACAGGCCATTTTGGGGATTGAGATGTCAGCGGGAAGGGGCCTGGATCTTGGGGGACTCCTCTGGAAGCTCTGACCTCACTCCCTCCTGGTTTTCATCACCCTCAACCCAGTGAGCCCAGGAAGAGGCTATGAATGGCCCGTGGGCACTCTCTTCAGAGTCTGGAAAATCCCATAGCTGAAGTACCTTAAGTTTGCATTAAATCTATCCTTTCAATTTCAATTTTCTTGTTTAATACTCAGAGAAAAGGAAAAATACCGATTCATATCAGACATTGTATACCCAGAAATCTTATTATACTCTACTGAGAACACTATAAAAAGTCAAAAGGCAGATGACACACTGGGAAAAATATTTACAACAAAGTCAAAAGGCAGATGACAAACTGGGAAAAATATTTGCAACATATATGAAGGACTGTGGGTTAATAGTCTTGAAATCATTGGGGGAAAAACAAACTAGAAATTTGCAGATTCAAATGGCCAATAAACTAGAAGGAACTTTTTTAAAAAGAAATCATCGTCTTCCCTAATAATCTAAAAAATACAAACTCAAATATTAATAGGATGCAATCTACCACCTAAAAACTGGTACAGATTCTCCAACTCCAGTGTCAGTGCGAGCATCAGAACCAGGGCATCGTGACGGTGCATTGTGGGTACGAGTGAGCGCTGGCTCACCTTCCAGAGGGCAATTGAGCAGGAAGACTAGAAAACCTTTCAAATGTGAGCACTCTTTAACCCAGAGATCCTATTCCTAAGAATTTTTCCAAAGAGACATCTCCAGGATGTCTCTCTAAATGCTGGGCAAGGTTACTAATACACACCTGGTTTTAAGACAATAAAGAACTAGTCAAATAAATCATGGTGCCTCCTATTCCAGAATACAATGAGACATGAAAAATGATGTATATATACATCTATGCAAGTTCACATCTTGAGGTCATCTTTAGAAAGACTCAAGAAACTGGTAAAAATGCTGGGCCCTTTGGGAGGAGAATGCGGGGGCCAGGGATGGGTGGGAGATTTATTTTCCATTCAATTCTGTTTTGTATAGCTTGAATTATTTATCATGTGAGTGTATTAACCATTGAACATAAAATCAATTAAAATTTAAAAGGCAAAATGATATAAAAATATCTTCTTTGTCAAAAAAAAGGAAGAGGAATTTCTGTGAGCAATGGTCCAAGACATTGGGTCTAAGAATATTGGGGGTTGGAGCACCTTCACTAGAGGGCAAGTTCACTGCCCTGAAAAGCCACAGAGTCTGTTGAGCCCTCCTCTGTCCCGCTTCCTCCGTGCCTGCCGCTGCTCTTGCCCTGCAACAGCAGCCGTCTCAGACTTGGGCGGAAGGAGCCGAAAGCCCCTCAGTCTCTCCCAGCCTGGGTTCCTCCTCCCACCCCTTACCAGAGCCTGCACCTATTAACACATTAATAAATGGAGAAGCACTTGGGGTCCCATCCACAGCTGTTTCTCCTTGGTCAGGAACTCTGTGGGGTGAGAGAACTCTGTGGGGTGAGGGAACTCGTGACCTGGGACTTCCGGCCTGCCTGTCTACTTCATCTCACAGTAGCCAGATCTGCACTTGGAACTCAGAACAGCTCTCTCTCTCTCTCTCTCTCTCTCTGGGTAGTGGGACTCCAGGACGTTTTTAATGTGCATGTTCATGCAATGTTCATGTTCATGCTAATCCACATTTTCTAATAGTTTCATTACTTAGTAATTTTTAAGTATTTTTCCAAGAAAAAAAGGGGGGGAATCCCTCTTAGCCTTGACAAAGACAGGGCCTTGGCCCCTCAAATTCCTTTCTAATCAGGTTGTCAGATTCTCCACAGAAGCCCTTTGCGGACATCAAATTGCCTCAGCGATGGCAGAGGACTAGAACATGCCTGTTGTGATCCCAGGGGATTGGTTTTTGGAAGAACCATGACTTCGAAGTACAGAGGGGCTGAGAGAGAGGGCACGCGAGGCAACGCGTATTAGTGCCTGACATTTGTATAACCTGCTGTGGTTTTACAGAAAACATCCACAGCCATTACCTCCTTTGATCCTCCCAACCCTGAGAGAGGCCAGACTTCCTCTGGGAAAGGGAAACAAATTATTAGTAGTCCCCTTTGACTCCTGGGGAAACTGAGGCACAGAGAGAGACTGTAAATTCGAACCCTCTGGCTCCACATTCTACACCCTTACACTAGCTTCTTCCCCAAGCTTGAGCCTCCGTTTCCCCATCTGACAAATGGAGAAAAAATAGTACCTACATGTCTGAAGACCACGTGTGGCATATAGTAAGGACTGAATCAGTCACTTACTTACTAAAGGTGGGGGAAAAGAGGTCTGCACCCTGTCCAGTCCTGGGCCTGCTCTACCTTCCTGCATATTTGCGGAACGCCTCCTCTGCACAGGGCTTTTGGAGGGGAGAGAATTAAACAAGACACAGGGGCTGCCTGCGAAGGGGTTTGAGCTCCAACAGAACAGAGGGGCAGCAGGTACACAACCCAGCCCAGTACTGAGGCACAACCAAGGCTTCGAGAGCTCAGAAATGAAGGGGCTTTATTCTTCCTCCAGGGCAAGGGAAGACTTCCTTGGCAAGACGCTGGGGGCTCCTGGCTGACGTGGTCCTCCAGGACAAGAGCTGGGTGCCAAACCTGGGGGGTGCCCAGTGCCCTGACAGAAGCGGTCCGCTCCTGGCCACAGTAAGGACACCCCTCCTTCCCACCCAGCACAAAGCAGGAAGCAAACGTGGCTTTGGAGAGGATACTGCTTCCTGGGGCGGCTTCCCCCACTGCAAACCAGGTGGCCAGGCTGGGTGTAGTGAAGAATCTTATGGGGTACCACAGAGAGGCCAGGAAAGGCACCCGCAGCCTCCCCCTGTGCCCTCCTGCTCTGATCTCTGCCTACCCAGCAAGCACCCCCAAGTCAAAGCTTCCCTGTCCGGGTGCCGGAGTCTGTGGGCGAAGCCTCTCAATGCAGAAGGAGAACGATGAGCTGGCGGAGTGTGCCTCCGCTCTCCATGCCCACTGCACCTGCTGCCGCCAGCCTCACCACAGGCGCTCCAGCCCCTCTCAGGGCCGCTTCTTAGGGAAGGCTCCAAACTGCTGAATGCTGCTCAGGGCAGAGTGCCTACACCCCTTCTAAATGGCTGCTGATGAGGCTGGAGATCCAGGGACACACACAACCCACTCTTAATGACCCGGAGGTCGCTGCTCCTCTGTGAAGCCCACAGTAGAACCCTGTCCTGCTCGCAGCTGTGTGACCTTGAGCAAATTGGCTAACCTCACCTGTAGAATGTGCAGGAAGGGCCCGTCCCCACCTGTTGTTGGCATAACACGTACTGCCCCACCTGGCTCGAAGTGTGCTGGTGTCCATGAGACAGTACACGGCCTTCCTGTGTCACCGTGACGTGGGAACAGTCATGCTTCAGTGCCTCGCCGGGGAGCCAACAGGATAATTGACACGAAAGCGCTTTATGTTTGTCAATGTGATGCGTTCCATCACAAAAGCTCACTGCCTTAAATTTAGAATTTTGAAAAGAGAGGCTTTTACTAGGCGATCACTAGGGTTCCTCTGGTTCTAGCTCCGCTGGCACTTTTTCTTAACAAGAGTATTCCGTGCTTTTTCAGTTTAGCCCTACTAGCTACTCCTTCCTCCTTCAGACGAAATTGGCCAGAAGGCCCTAGAAGCAAAGTGGCCCACTGTGTGCCCTAGGGCCTACAAGGTTCTCAGTCACCTTGCAACAGCTTTGATTTCCAACAGCCTTGCAGACGAACCCAAGACCTCCCAGGCTGCGGAGTGCTACAAGTCCCGGCCGCCTTCACCTGCTGCTGGAATTGGCTCTGGCTGACTGTTCAATTTGCACAAATTTTGAGCCAATTGACCTTTGATTGGTAGCTGGAATGGGCCACACTGAGGTATTTACACCATGGAAATGGGAAATTCTACAAAGCAGGGCTTTTTCCTTTTTTTTCCTTTTTTCTTTTTATTTGGAGAGCTGGTTGTTAAGTATTTAGCAGCTCACCACTGCTGACGGCTCAGGAAATGCAGCAGTCAGTGATGCAGAAGCTAAGGAGGTCCGATTTTAACCCAAGGTTCACATGTGCGCTGCCTAACTTTGCTTCCTCTCCTGGTTTCTTTCCAGCTTTGAGCCAGTGAGGCCCAGGAGACTGCCTGTTGCTGTGGGGCCCTGAGGAAGGAGCCTGTGGAAGGTAAATCATGAAATCTACCCGTTGTTTGGACACTGCCCAGGGTCCAGAGGTCTGAATCAAAGGGCTGGGCAGCTGGGATGCCCCACGTCTGACTTGCCGCCCTTCCTCAGCCCCCCTGTCTGCCCACGGGCCACACGGTCTGAGATCGCCAGTGCGTGTGTCTGCAGGTGCAGCTTCTCAAACAAATGAGCCCGGGTGGGGGTGCTGGCGTGCTTCCTGCCCTGTATGCAAAGCCCAGGATGCAGCAGCAGCACCCAACAACCCTATCTCCCCCACCCCCAGTCAAGGCCCGGGCCCTGGAGAGAAGGCAGCACTGTGCGCCAGTGGAGCGGTCCCTGGCTCTGGCCCCATTGCTGCCCTGCCTCTGGGCCTCTGTCTGTTTTCTGTAAAACAAGAGAATGTGAAATAGATGCTCTTACTCTCTCAGCAGGCACCCTGAGAGTCCTTCTTGGGAGCAGCACTGGATTTACTTGGAAAAGACAAGTTGGTCTGCCCCCGCAGGTGAGGAATGAGGCCCCAGGAACAGGTTAATGGCACAAACTGTAGTCCCGGAACTGCCTCCCCGTGGGTCCTGGTCCTGCCCACAGTGCCCTTGTGCATTGCCCCTGGTGACGCAGCAGGAGCATAATATTTAAAGGGTCCTGGGGGAGTGGCGGGGTCAGGCTTGTGATGAGGAAGCTTAGGGGGCTGGTCCTGGGTAGAGAAGGAGGAGACAATGGTACCCCGTGGTGCCAACACAGAGGAGGGGCCTCGGGGTGACATTTCTATTGGCATGCAGGGTATGGTGAGAAAGCAGGCAATCCGCAGGGTCACAGTCTGTTGGATCTATACCCAGTGAGGCTGCAGCTCAACTCGGAACCACCAGACCCAGTGAGTAACCACGCCCTTCCCCTGAGCGCCTTGCCCGTGAGTAACCCCTGTCCTGACTCCTGGCAGCATGCTGGCGTTGCCTGTTTGCACCCTGACCACAGAGGAAAGAGACAGGTGCACGTGCATGTCTGAGGGCTGTGCCAGGTGGCCACCCCTCACCACGGCTTTTTCTTCCCCCTGCTGTGAGTCCCCCACTGGGAGGGCAGTCCGCCGCTCAGTTCCCTGGTCTCTCTGGAAGGGCATGTGGGCAGTTTTCTTTTTTGAAACGGTATGGGGACCCTGCTCTGAATGTTCTCTCCTCATTTCTCCCGTGTGTGTGGCCAGGAGCAGTCACCGGATCAGGGCCTGCCCCTGCTCAGCGTTCGTAGACACCACAAAACAGTTTTCCAACCTAGTTGTGCAAGTTTACCCCTCACCTCCTGGGAGGGACAGAGCCTGCTGTGGCACATTCCAGCCCAGGCTGTCTCTTTGTACTCACACTAGTGAGGGTGCTGAGTGACTGCTGTCACCCCATGACATCTCCAGGGAAGTCCATGCAGCCCACTGATGCCCGCAGAGGAGGGGCTCTTTGGGGGAAGTCAGAGCGGTGCCGGACTCAGCCCTGAGTGAGCCACAGAGGGAAGACAGAGGCTGTTCTCACAGTGGGGGAGCAGAGGTGGAAGAGGGGGGGTGGCTTCCTCCCTCCACAGAGCAGCTGGCTCCAGGAACCTCCCCGCCCTCTCCAAGGGCCCCCGGAATGTCCGGCCTGCTCACTGCTTGGCTCTCGGGAGCTGCCCTCTGCCCCACTTTAACCACTCACCCCGTCTGCAGGCTGTCCTCCTCTCTGGGCCTCCTGCACGCTCTGCATTGCCCTCGACCTCTGCGAACCCACCACCAGGCCCGGCGAGGAGGCCACAGGGCCACCCTCAGCTACTGTCAGCCCTCAGTAGGATGGGTAGCCTGAAATCCAGCAGGGCCTCGGGGTGCATTGATGAAAGCATGCTGCCCAGAGCAGGGAGGGGACAGACCCGCCTCCTCTCAGGCTCCCCTCTGCCTGGGAGGCAGCCGGACTACCTGGAAAACGTCTATGGTGCAGTGTCCGGGGGAGGCTGGACTCAGGCCCCTCAGTCAGCTCACATTTCTGAGCGGCTGCTGCATGCCAGGTGCCGTTCTGGGGGTGGGAGGGCCCCTCGATAAGGGGAACGAGGGCTGAGCCCTCATAGAATTTAGAGTCTAGTGATGGCTATATATTTTCCTAAGCATAATAAGATAACTCCAGAATGTATTAAGGGCTGCGGAGAAGTGGAAGGAGAACAAGGTGAAGGAGAGGGGCCGGGGGAGGGCGGCAGGGCAGCAGCGGGAAGCAGGAAGGTCGGGTGGCCCTGTCCGGGGAGACGACCATGAAGGGAGGTCTGAAGGGGGACAAGGGGGCAGATAGAAAGTCTGGGCAAAGCATTCCCAACGGAAGGAATGTTAAGTGTATGTTCTTCAAAGAGGAAAGAGCTTGGAATTTTCTAGAAGCTGACAGAAGATGAGCAAGGCTAGAGACTAGGGGTGTGGGGAGAGTGGTGAGGGGAGAGGTAGGGGAGGTAGTTGGGGGCCAGATCAGATAGAGCCTTTAAGGTCACCTTAAAGAGAATGAATTGTATCTTAAGTACAACCAAAAGCCTCTGAAACACTGAGAAAAGGTGCACAGACACTCCCACCGCCTCCATCGCCATCACAGCCCCTGGCCCACCTCCGTTTCAGCTGTAGCCTGCTGGGTCCCCTGCTGACAAGGCTGCCTCCCCCCAGTAACAGGACTCTTCTCAAGCATATGGCTCACCCCTCCACGCCCCACCCCCTGGCACTAGGGGACTCCCCTGTATCCTCACAGGAGCTGAGTTCAGAAGAGCGGGGGAGTTAACCCTCGACCAACGAGGACAGAGCCAGCAGGTACATGCACCAGCGTCCCATCCTTTCAGGGGACCATCCTGGGAGGCGTTCCACATGTTTCTTGGGAGACCCAGCAGGATGGAGCCCTGTGGCTTATAGCTGAGCTATCAGTACTGCACTCATGTCGCCGTTCCTCCTCCCCTTCTCTCCGGAGACTCCAGTGAAGCATCCTGGGATTGCCTCCCAGATCAACTCCCTGCTCCCAAGCCCTTGTCACACCTCTGCTCTGGGGCAACCTAAGCAAAGAGATGAGTCCACGACACCACCGACTGATGCTCTTCTTTATGCTGGGTGGACATGGGCAGTGGGAGGAGGAGGGGTGGTTGGAGGCTGTCCCAGGACCTGGGGCAGACAGAGGTGGCCTGGACCCTGGAGATGGTGAGGGTCTGAAAGTCTCTTGATGAAACCTCAGACAGGACTTGATGGCGTAGATGTACTCAGCCAACAAGACTCTGAGACTCCAGGACACTCGGGTGATGCCACCGCCACCACCGCAATGTGAAAGTTTGTCACAGAGAAGAAGAGTGAGGGTGGGCATTGCAGGCTTCGGCAGACACTTAGGATAGCGTGGCAGACACTCTGGCCACCTTCCCGGGGAAGAGGATGGACCAGGCTGAGTGTGCACTGTTGGCCAAGCTCATGCTCATCTCTGCTGCCCGGCACCGCAGCCACCGCCTCCGAGCGGCTACTGAGCACATGACGGGGATGTGCTCAGTGAATGCAAATCTCACACCAGATTCCAACGACTCGGTACTCTAAAAGCAGGTGAAATGTATTGTTAATACTCTATATTGATAACATTTTGAAACATTTGGGATATACTAGATATAATAAAACATTATTAAAGTGAATTCGTTCTTTTTACTTGTTTCATATGGCCACTAGAAAAATACTTAATATAAAGTTAACACTAGAAAGTGAATTCTAATATAAAACTAATACCTCGCACTAAAAGCACAGGTTATATCCCTCCTGACCAGCACCGGGCCAGGGCTGTGCATCCACATGACGTCTCCGCTCCAGAGCGTTGTGTGCGGCAGAGGCCCCAACCCTGTCCAGGTGGAAAGCTGCAGTCCAGGGGAGCCAAGAGCCTCGGCCAGAGTCCTGAAGTCCACGCCCATCCCTGTGCCGTGCGGTGCTCGCTGCCTTAGACAGAGTGGCTTTTGTATATTCAGGCTACTCCGATCCCAGTGTGAGGGCTCAAGCACAGCCTAGAGGGAGCAAGTTTGGGGTGGCCGACCTTGAATGTGACACCCAGTCCTGAGACTGTGCTTGGTGGGTGGTGGTGCGGACTGGGCGCTTCCCCTCTGCCGTCATCCGCCAGGGGCCTCCCGACCCCAGGGCCGCGAGGGCTTCTCAGCTCACCTCCCACCTGCTGGACAGCACCCGCCCTCGCCCCACCATCAGTCTCCCTCGTAATTTATGGATCCATCAAAGTTAATTAATGCTGTAGTTACAGAGCCATCCCAATGTAATTATTGTGTAATTGGATTATAACTTTAGATAATTTTCCACAAAGAGCCCGTTGCTTAATGCAAGAAAGCCAGGGATTTTTACCCAGTGATTGATGGGGGTGGGGACCAGATGGGGAGACTGGGAGACCGTGTGAGACGGGCGGATACCACTGTGAGGGGGCCACAGTCTGCAGGCCTGTCTGTGCCCAGAGGTGAGACAGGCAAGTCTGAGAGGAGCAACCCTGGGCTCCGACCGTGGGCCTGGGGCCAGCCCCTCCACCAAGGTCCTAACTGCCATCAGGCGGCTGCTCCTACAACTTCTCTCTACCGGTGCCAAACCTCTGCCCCTCAGACTGCGGTGGCGACAGCTCACACCGTGGTAGCCTCAGCTGTTACATCCCCTTGTTGGCTGTCCTCAGCCCTGCTCATGCACAGACAAACTGCTCCCACTAAATTCTCCTCAGATGGCCCCGGGAGTGTGCCATCCGCTTCCTGCTTGACCCCCAACACATGGCGGCTCCCACCTCTCCTTGAACAACATCACCTCTCCTCACTCCCAGATCTCACAGCTTCGCCCACTAGGATCCAAAGTGGGGACCAGCTACGTAGAGTGGAAAGAGGAAAGAGTTACCCCTCCTGTCTGACAGTCAGTGCCTGGAGTTGCCCTTCCCCCAGGACTTGGTACAACAAGGAAGGGTTCGTGCCCCCCAAAAAGACTACTGGGAAGGGGATGGATGTGAGCACTAGCCATGCTTCCTCTCTGCAAACATAAAATAATGTGTAAAAATGTTTAGCCTGGTGCCAGGTGCACAGTGAGTGGTCACAGTGAGTGATAGCTGCTGTTATTGTCTTTTTCAGGAGGAATCCTGGCCTCCTGCGTGGCCTCAGATGTTCTCCAATAAGCCTCGTTTCTCAGGGCAGTGTAAGGGAGCCTGTGTCCCATGCCACCCTGGGATCCTAGCTCTGCTGGGGACAGGCTCCCTCTGCAGGACCGCTTCCACTGAAGGCTGTTGTCCTGGTGCTGATACGAGGGAGACACGGGAGCTGCCTGGGAGGAGCATCTACCCTTTAACTCCGTGTAGGCCGCTTTTCCAGAGACTCTCTCATTCCGTGAGTATTTACTGAGCAACTTCTATGTGACAGGCTGTGTACTGAACACAAGGATAGAGCAGAGAACAGGACCAACTGAGTTCCAGCCCTCAGAGCAAAGATGCTGAACCTGTGCTCACAGGATGATGTCCGATCTGGGGTGACCTGAAGATGAATAGCAGTTTGAGAAATGACCCCACTCTTCTCACTCTGAAGGTGTGTATCTCTCCAGTGTCCACTTTCTACTGTGTGACCATCCTGGACACACAGGTGCATCCAAAAATTTCTGTCCTCTAGGCACCCTTGTTCCCAGCAGGCGAGCCTGCTGACAGGGCAGGAGATGCTTAGAAAAGGGAGCACTCCCTGTGGGCTTCCTGGAAGAGGCTAAGATTTGAAAGACGATATTCCCTGTCACCAGAGGATTCCTGGTGGGTTGTAAGAGCAAGACCTGAAAGGGGTTCCCAAGTGGATGAGGGGCCCCCAAAGGCTGGGCACAGGGTCAGCCAGCCCTCCCTGTCCCACAGGCTGGAGTCCCGTAGGTGCCAGGTTCTAGCTAGTGTTTTCTGTGTGCGGCACACACACCTTCAGACCCAGTGCGTGCGCATCTGCTGTGAGGGTACGTTGGCTCTGGCCAGGTTCATTCAACGAGGGAATTACCAGCTTTTGCTTTCAATCCAGTCTTTACTAGGCTTTCTGCTATACTCAAGTTATTTTCTCTCTCCACAAACAATATGCTTGGAGCTACCCTATTTAAGTGCAGAACCTCCACAGGTATGGTTTACACGGTTATATTTAGTTATATTTAAATGTGACGTGTCCTGGGCTCCTTTTTCCTGTCTGCTTCCTGCCAAACAGCCCGAGGCCGGGTTTCAGGTTTCAGGGGCACAAGATTCCGGAGGGGTGGCTCTCCAGGAAAATTCCCAGGGCGGAGGGGGTGGGACAGGCTAGGGAGGGGAGGGGGCATGTTTCAGCCAAGGTCTGGCCTGGCTTGACTGGGAGGCTCAGGAGCAGGAGGTAAATCGTCACACCGTGAACAGTGAAGTCGTCCTGCCTGAGGCAGGGACCAGGCTTCTGTCCCTCCATGGGGATGTCACTGGAAAGAGGCCCTGGGAGGAGGAGGGGCTGGCGCCCTCCCAGATCTCTGCGAGGCTGCTCCGGGCTCTGGCTGCCAGCTGCGGGTTCTGGAATTTCAGCGCTGGGCACAGGACAACTTCTGGGGATGAGCAGGCCTTCGGGGAAGGGGCTCTGGTCAGGGCCCAGCAGCATGTTCTCCAGCATCTTTTTACTGCTCTGGACCCCTTATGGTTTTCTTCCCATGCACCTGCAAAGTCTGATCTGTCCATTTCCCATTTTAAAAAAAGAACTCACAGTTCTAGCCTCTAGTCTGGTGCCAGCAGAGTAAAGCACATAAGCTACGTGTAGGAAGAGAATGAATGCTAGAAAAAAATCTGAGTGCCTCCAAGAAACACTGAAGTTCTGAGTTGCCCAAGAGTCCCTCCCTGGCTGAGGGCCTACCAGGGAAGTGCCGGCAGGGAGAGCCAGGCCTGGGATCTGGTCCTAACTTGGCCAGGTAGGTCGTGTCCCCTCTCTGACACAGAGGGGAGGCGTGGCTGGCATCCTGCACTGCAGTAGGCGGAACAGGGCAACCCATCTCATGGCCCAAGGGCCAGAGAAGGGCACTAAAGCAGTCCTGGGTGCTGAGGGCTGTGGCCTCCTGGCTGGGTGCTGGCCTCAGAGCCACGCCTGGTATGCTCTCTGCACCAGACAGTGGCCACACCCCAGGTCCTGCAGGGCCTGGGAAAGTGCAGGTGCTGGGAACACCCCAGACCACCCCCAGCAGTCAGCATCACCCACAGCCACATCCCCTCTTCCCAAAGGTGATGCTGAGCCCAGCCCAGGGCCAGCAGAGGGGCTCAGAAGGGCTGGAAGGGCAGGCCTATGTACACTGGCGTATGCGGCATAGTGACCAGGAGGAACGGTACTTACCTCCTGCGGCCCTCACGGAGTCCTCAGTTTAAATAGAGAGTAACATACCCATTATTCTCAATCTCTGTACAGCCCTATACAATCTATGAAGGCCTTCCACACAGGCACCACTATCTTTAAATTCTTTTCACATCAGTCCAATGGAGGACTCCTATCCCCATTTTCCGGATGAAAAGTGAGGCCCACGGCTCCACAGCTGCCCCATGAGTAAGCAGCACCCACCAGACTCAAAATTGGGCCTTCAGACAGTAAATTCCCATGCTTTCCGCTGAGCCACACTGAAATCGGAACTAACGAGGCTGGTGGCTCGGAGACAGTGAAACAGTATAATAAATAACCCCCGGGACCTAGGGCTTTCACTTCTAATAGTTGTAGCAAAGTCCGATGCATGGGAAGCACACTATTTTGCAACCTGCTTTCCTTTTTCTTCACAAGGTCTGGTGAACATTTCCCCACGTCTTTAAATGCCCTTGTACAGGGCCATCATTTTTAATGGGTGTATGGTATTCCATAACATAGATGCACCGTAATATATGTAACCAGTCTCTGTGCTGGACCTTTAAGCTATTTCCGGTTCTTTACCCTCACAAACAGGGCTGTGCTCAGCGTCCCTGTACATCAATCTCTGCACCATTTCAGGTTGCATCCTCAGGCCCGAAAGCATGCATCCTTTTAAAAAGGTTTTTTATGTCTATTACCACATTTCCTGACATGGTTCATTTTCCCTCATTCTCAAGATGGTAAAACAAGCAAATTCAAATTAAAAAACACAAATTTTAAAAAACCACATCATTTTTCCAAACCAGCAGGTAGTCGGTTGTGTGGCTTTGGCACGTCACCTCCCCTCTCTGTAAATCTATGTAGCAAAGGAGGGGTTACATAAACTGGTCCCTACATTTCTTTCTGCTTCCCTCATTCCCACAGGGAATCTCCTACCTGCTCAGGCTGTAGGAGAGAGCAGGCCCCATGGGCTTCCTGGGGGAGGTCAGGCCTGTACCACCCCTGAGACATACAGGGGGATTAGGAAGAGGGCATGGAGGGGAGAGTGAGTCCAGCAGGAGCCCCAGCACATTCTGGTACGCTGACCTTGGAGGTGTATGCGTGGGCTCTTGGTCAGCCGGCCGCCGGCCGGAACGCTTACTGCACAGTCTTCCTGAACAGCAAGACCCAACAGTCCATCACAAAGGACAGGAGAGGCTTGGGGGACATCCAGGCCTCACAGACTGGGCAGGAACAACAGCGGGACCCCCGCCGTCTTCCCTGCTGCCCTTTAAGGGAGTAAAACTCCCCTCCCTGTGCTTCAGTTTCCAAGCGGAAGAGCAGGAGTGGTAACTCCCGCTGCGTTAGTCCACTGACTCCGTCACCAGTGGGCCCAATGAGCACGAGGCACCGAACTTGATGCAGGCGCGCGGCAGTGAGCTCTCCCGGCGCTGACACTCCAGAGGGAGACGGGCTCCGAGGGATGGACCCTAACCGAATACACAGACATGGACAAATTTGGATAGGGGCTCCGAAGAAACACAAGAGCTATCAGAACATGAAATAAGCAGCAAAAATTATTCAGCCTTGGGAGTGGGTCAGGGGAAGCTTTCCAGACAAAGTGGCATCTGTAATTAGATACAAAGAATAAGGCAGGGACGGCTGGGCTGGCTGAGTGCTCAGGTGGTTAGAGCGTTGTCCAGATACACCAAGGATACAGGTTCAATACCTGGTCAGGGCATATGCAAGAATCAGCCAATGAATGCGTAAATAAGTGGAAAAACAAATCAATGTTTCTCTCTCTGTCTAATAAATAAAAATGTATATATAATGTAAAAAAGAATGGGGGAATGGATGGAATTTATGGAGAGGAAAGGCATTCGGAGCAGCGGGAAGAGCACGTAAAAGGCTCTGTGGCAGGAGGGAGTGTGGGGCCATGGAGGCCCTTGCAAGCCAACGGCAGGTGCACAGAACACAGAGGGGAGAGAGGAGCCAAGTTTGCTGAGGGCTGGCGGGCAGGACCAGGCGCCCTAGCCAGCAAAGCTCAGGGTGGCAAAGCACAGGAGGAAATGGGGCCAGGGGACTAGAGACTAGGAGTTACAGCCCGTGATTGTAACTTGCTCAGGCCCCGCTCGGGCACCTGCTATGGGGGCACAGCTCCTCCTTCTCCTGGAGCCCCAAGGAGCTGGAAGCGGCTCAGCATTCGAGCTGGGGACCAGGGAGACTGTGGAGGAGGGGCCCGGCCTTCGGTTTACTCATAGCTCAGGGTGTAGTGGGGAATGGAGGGGTGGGCTGGGGCCCCTGACATGGGCCACCTGTCACACTGCTGTCCCCTGGGAACATTTTAGGTAGAATAAGACTTTACCACTGGCTTTGCCAGACAGTTCACACACACACACACACACAAAACACATACACACATGCATGCCCACATGCACGAGCACTTGCTTCTCTTGCTGGCACAAAAAAGGAGTAGCTTTTGGAAAATTGGCACTGGAGGCCACAGGTGATTTTCCAGCCTGGCCCAAGGGCAAAAGCAGTGCCCTATCCTGCTGGCTGGGTGCTGGCTGGGTGCTGGCTGGGTGCTGGCTGGGTGCTGGCCGGGTGCTGGCCAGGGACGGCTCAGTAGGGGTTCACAAGGTTCACACTCTAAGTCGGTACTTCCACCAAAGTCCTTAACCCACAGCACGACACTGGGAGGATTAGGTGCCCCCGTGTGGCAGATGGGGAAACTGAGGCTGGGGGTTACAACTTGCCCAAGGCCACACAGCCAGTGGGTAGAGGAGGTAGCTTCAACTCAAGCCTGTCAGCACCAGTCCAGGACTAATGAGGTTTACTCCAGATGCCGGCGGGACCCTTGGAAGAGAGCCATGGCACCAGAACCACACAAGGGGTCGAGAAGGGACAGTCTGGTGAGGGTCAATAATCTCAGGCTGGGAACCGGCAGAGCTGACTGTCCCGCTGACCTTGGCTAATCGGTCACACAGCAGCTGTCTGCCTCACTTTATCCACTTCCCATCAGGATATAAAATCTTCACTCACAAAGAGGGGTAAGGATCATGGAGGGAGTGTGTTTCGAATGAAAACAAAAGCCTGGTACAAGGTGCGGATTGTCATTGTCAGCATTATTATTAATGTCGTTAATAACACTGCCTGTAATAACTCGTGAGGCTGCTGGATCACGTGCTCAATAGGGGGTGACTGCTAATTTCCCTCACACTTGTCTGGTGCTCTGGGCTCCTCGAGGCTTCTCCCATCCATCACCCCACAGCCCACCCTGTGAGGGGGACCCGGGGTAGGGACAGCAGGAGGCCAGGCCACAGGGATCAGCTAGCATTGCCCTGTAAGTGGACAGAGACCCAAGGCCCGGGGGGAGGGACTCCCCCAGAACCTCCAAGAAAAGGGGAGGAGGAGTTGGGATTGGGACCCAGCCCCCTCATCCAGAATGTGAGTTGCCCCCCTCCCCAGCCCTTCCTGCCTCCAGGTCACCCAGAAGAAATGGTGCCTCATGGAGCCCGGGTTCTCCCAGAGACAAAGGCCGTGCTGCCAGCAGGGAGGTCAAAGGCCCCAGGGTGGGCAGAGGCAGGGCCCAGACACAGCTGTCTTGGAAGAGGGACCCACTCACTGCTCTTTTTTTCCACTTGCTTCTCCATGTGGAAGAGGCCTGAGCATGGGAGGATGGTGGGGGAAGCTGAGGGTCCGGGCTCCCCAGACCCTTTCCTTATTGCTTCTGCCTCAGTTTATCCCCCTCTATAATGGGCCTGGAGAGCTTGGTCCCTTAGAGAAGGGCAACAATCAAAGAGGTCCCAGACCGAATGCTGACCAGGACATCCCAGGGCAGCTGAATGCTGCCCACAGCCCCTCCCTGCTCCTGCCCCACAGGGAACACAGGAGGAGTGGGAGGGCAGCCTGGGCCCAGCCACCTTGCCCAGGTCCAGCCTCCTGGGGCCACTCAGTGCTATAGGCTCTTGTGTCCCCTGTAGAGGAGGGGCTGTGAGGAGGGAGGTCTGGACAAAGGGGCTTTCAACCCCATCAGAGCTTCTCCCTCCTGTGGGCTTCTGATGAGGGCCAAGCTCGGTGGGCCTCCCTCCGGTCCCTCTTGTTTCCCACACCCCTCCAACCACAGATTCACACTTGCTGATACCACTCCCCAAATCCAGCACATCCCACCCACATAGATCCCCTGCCCCTGATGCCTTCCCCCGCCAGGCTGCCCTTGTCTGAGGACTTCCTGGGACAAAGGTCCCTACTCCTGGGCCTGTACTCAAGGCCCCCCTGCTTAGCGGTGCGGCCCTGCCTAGCAACCTCTCTGGCCACCCAGACGCAGCTCTCTAGCCAGAAGTGAGCACTCCTTTCCAAATTCGCTCGGTACACCTGCCTTGGCCCCTTTGCCCTGCAGCCCCTGGCCTGAGGGCCCCGCTCTCCATCTCTGTGGCTCAACTCTTTGCCCGGCCCTTCAGATGCCTGTTTCCACACACAGATCCCCACGCAGACAGGCTGTCCCTCCACTGTGACCCCCTGCAAATGCTCTGTTCTTTCTTGTCTGCTGGCACCCCCTTTTTGGCCTGGTTTTTGCTGAACGTATTTGCCTAACAGGCCCCCCAACCCCAAACTGGGAGCTCCTTGACAGAGAAGTCTTATCCAGTCTAAGGAGTCCCACTGAGGAAATTGCACACCCAAGGGACTCAACAAATTATTCGTTGCCTCAAAGTTTCACTAACCCATCCCCAGACCCAGCAACGTCTGGCACATACCCAGAAGAAATGCGTGTGCATGTCCTCTAAAACCTGTGTCCTAGAATGTTGTGAGCAACGGTGTGCGATACCTAAAAACCGAAAACAAGTCACATGGCTGTGGACAGAAAAGTGGGTGCAGCGTGGACTATACTGTAAGCAGTGGAGATGAACGAACCACTGCTACACACTTACCCACCGGTCTCACAGACACGACGCCGGGGGAAACAGTGAAACGGATGAGAACACATTACATGATTCCAATGACATAAAGCTCCAAACCAGACTCAGCTGAGGTGAGAGCAGTCAGAACTGCTTTGTGGGGGGGCAAGGTCAGGGGGAGGCAAGAAGGCAACTTCTGGGGTGTCAGTAATGTACAATTTCCTCAGCTGGGTGGTGGTTTTAGAAAATTGAACGGAATGATTTGAGATAAATCACCTGGCCTCTGAGGCTTTTTTTTCTAATGCTGAAAAGACATATGGCCCACTACCGAATGCCTCCAGCTGCCCTAAGGCCATATGACAGGAAGCGTCCCAAAGCCTGAGGAGGCTCTAAGAAAACGTCCACCTTTCCCTGGGCCTGGATGGCTCCCGACATGCAGACCAGTCTACCTGGAAACTGCATCTTCCCAGCAGGCAGCCGTGCAACTCTGTCTACCCTCAGATGGGCAGCTGTCTCACCTGGCAAATGACCTGGTGGCCAGAGACACGGCATAGCCACCCCTGCCCCCTAGACCAGGGCTACTGAGGTCCGACAGCTAGCAATCAGCCGGAGGGGCGGGAGTGCCCTGACAGGACGCGTTCACCAGTCTCCCTGGTGCAGATTCTTCCACCGCCGCTGACCTCAAGCTGCCAACCCGACACCGTGGAACATGGCGTGGGGAAGACATGCCTATTGGTTCTCGTGGGTCAGTGCAAATCTTAAACCAGCTCCACTGTACCACTGGGTCACCCTTCCCAGGGCACAGCCTCTCAGGCCTCGTCGTGGAGCCGAGGATGGAAACCATAAGGGAGACTTGGATATGACAGAGTCCTCCTTAGTGTGCCCTCAGCTTTCCCTCTAGAAAGGCCACTTCCCTGTCCCAATTTACATTCCACTGCGGGTCTAGCCTTCTTCCCACATGCTGCAGCCCCACCCCCCGCCCTCTCCAAATTACCCCACTCCCATAAGTGCTCTAGGGAACAGAGGATTTTTAGGGCAGTGAAACTCTTCTCTGTGATACTCTAATGGTAGATACGTGTCATCATAAATTTGCCCAAACCCTTGGAATGCACAGGGTCAAGAGTGAACCCTAGTGTGAACTGTGGACTTGGGTGATGGCGTCTCAGTGCTGATTCATCACTGACAGCAAAGGTGCCATTGGGTCGGAGACGTTAGCAAAGGGAGAGGCTGTGCACCTGTGCGGGCAGCGGCCTGCTGACCACACGTGTGTGGGTCTAACTCTGGTCTCTCTCTTTTGCTTCATTATGTATATGTCTTGATTCTGATAGCTATTTGGTAAGTTTTGAAAATGGTAGAGTGAGTCATCCAACTTTGTTCTTTTTCAAAATAGTTTTGGCTATTCTAAGTTTTTCATTTCCATATTCATTTTAGAATCAGCCTGTCAATATTCATAAGAAAGTATGCTAAGTTTTTATTAGGATTGCAATAGAAGTCTATAGATTATTTGGGAAGAATTAACCTCTTAACAATATTGAGTCTTCTAATGCTGAACATATTATATCTGTTTATTTTGGTCTTATGTGATATCTTGCATTAATTTTATAGTTTTCAGCATATAAATATTGCATATATTTTGTTATATTAGTTTCCAGATAGTTTATGTTTGTATGCTATCACAAATGGATTTTTAAAATCACGATTTCCAGATAATTGCTAGTACAAACAAATACAATTGATTTTTGTATACTGACCTTTTATCCTGCAACCTTCCCAAATTTACATGAAGTCTAGTTTTTTTTTTTTGATACATTCTGTTGAGGTTTTGTATGTAGACAATCGTGCCACTGAAAATACAGATATTTTTCCCCTTTACAATCTAGGTGTTTTATTTCTTCTCTTACCTTATTGTTCTCACCATGAATTATATATATTAGCCCTTTATCAGGTTGCGAAAGCGCTCTTCTATTCTGTCAAGTGCTTTTTCCACATCTACTGCAGTCATTGTGTGGTTTTTAAAGATTTAATTTATTTTTAGAGAGAGGAGAAGGGAGTAAGAGAGGGAGAGAAACACCAATGTGGTTGCCTGTCACACACCTCCTACTGCGGACCTGGCCTGCAACCCAGGCATGTGCCCTGACTGGGAATCGAACTGGCGACCCTTTGGTTTGTAGGTCAGCACTCAATTCATTGAGCCACACCAGCCAAGGCTGTTTAATATATTTTTAAATCAATTTGCTAACAACTGTTAAGAATTTTTGCACCTATATTCACGAGGATATTGGTCAGATTTTTTTAGATATTTTAATGCATTTATCTGTTTTTGGTATCAGGATAATACTGTTCTAATAAAACAAGTTGAGGGTGTTTCCAATACATGTCAAGTAATTTTTTATTGGATGCTGGACATTGTTAATTTAATGTCAGAGAAGGTTCAACTTGCTGGAGTCCTTTAAAAAGTGTTGGACTTTGTTACAGTATGAAGTTAGTTATTTGCAGATCAATTTGATTCTTTTTCTGTTTTCAAGCTCAGTTAAGGTGAGTGTACAGTGCTCTTTACTCTAAATTTGTGGAGGTCTCTTATACCCTTCCAGGAGACCCTCCACCCTGACCAGTAAGAACCTGAACGTCTTCCAGTCTGTATAAGCCTTGGAAATTGTTCAGGTTACAGCTTCCTGGTCATTCTTTCTTGGCCCTGTGGAGTTTCATCCCAAATCTGAACATCTTAGGATTTAGCAACAGAGTCTATGGGATTCCCAGGCAAATTTCCAAAGTTCTTTCTCTGACCAGCTTTCTGGTCAGAGCTTTGTCTCCAGTTCTCTGCCCCACAGACTGTGGCTGTCCCAGCCTCCTTGGATGTTGATCCATTTGCACCCATTGACAAAGTCCCCTAGACTCGGGAACGCTGGCTCCTCCAGGCCAGTCTCACCTAGTCTACTAGCAGCTTCCGGGACTTTGCTTCCCTGGACTTTGCTTTCCCAGGGAGTGGGGCTAGGAGAGGAGGAGCAATCATTGGGATTCTCGGACTCTGTGATCCCTCTCCACCAACCCCTAGCCCCATCAGCCTCACCTTTAGTCCCAGTGCCCCTAAGGAGCTCCATTTGCAACCCCCTCATGACCAACTTGGTTAGTTCCAGTGCCTGCACTCACACCTCAGGGGGGCCCCAGGTCCCAGCCCCATTCTGTGCCTGTTCACTTCTTGTGGCCCCCTGGGCCCCTGGGGAGGGACTTTCGAGGGCCTGAGGACTATCGGGGCTCACAGCTGAGAGTTGATTCTGTCCCCTGGGGAAATTTTCAGGACCTAGGGAATCCCTGGAGAACTTAACCCTAACCATAACCCCCAGAAATCGAAACTTAGTTTCAGCTGTTAGCAACAAAGAAAATACCATATTCTGCTATGTATAATGCACTCCTGTGTATAATACTCACACACGTTTTGAGCCCAAAGTTTCAAGAAAAATTTTTTTCATTTTAATGTTTTAATTCAATTTTTATTTATTTGTATTTAGATATAAAATCGATTATCATATACCAGGGTATTACTTTGCATATGGATATTATTGTTGCTTTCTAGAATTATACTTTTAACACATAAGCATAAATAAAAGAATTTAAAACATTTATATAGATATGGAATTAGTACTACCCATATATAATGTGCATCCTTATTTTTCTCTCAAAAATTTTGGGGGCGAGTACGCATTATACACAGCAAAATATGGTAATCACTACCACAGGCACGGGGTGGTGGACCTACACATCTCACCTGCCTACTCCTGCATCTGGGGCCGGTGCCCTGGAGAAAACTACTCTTGGGCGAGAAGAGAACGTGCAGCAAAGGGCTGGTCATGTGCTCCTCTCCCTCCTTCTCAGCACAGCCTCATTACCTTGAACTCCAGTCCCTTCCCCCATAGCTGAGGCCAGGGAGGCAGGACACGATGAGGGCACTTAAAGGCCAGAACCAGACTTAGGACCCAGGGCTCTGAGCTTCCACTCCAGGGCACCGAAATCAGCCCTGAGGTGCACAGCTCTCGCGTGAAAATAAAAATGATGTGTCTCATTGGGTAACAGCTTAACCCTGTCGGTGTGAAAGGCAGTAACAATAGCAGGAGCTATACTTTCCGTGTCCTGCTGTGAGCGAGGCACTACAGGCACTCTGCTGCTAATCCTCGCAGCCGGGAGAATGGATATTGCAGTGCCATTTGGCAAAGAGGAAGCTGAGGGGCAGAGGATGATGTGCCTTGGCCAGGTCCTCGGTGCCAAAAAGAACAAAGCTGAGCCTCAGAACCAAGAGTCCCAGCTTCTGCTTCTTGCTCATCTTGGCTGTGCACACAGACAGCCTCAGCCTTTGTCCAGCCACCCACAGGAACCTGAGAGAGGCAGAGCTGGCGGCAGCATACCTCCGACAGATGGGGAAACTGAGGCACCTGGCCCAGTGTCTCCCAGAGCCAAGACAACAACTCAGGTTTCCTCGACCCCTGGGAATGACCTTTGTGCCACATATGTGACTGGGTGGGGTTTCGCTGTTCTTACGGTCACCTGACTGTCATCACGGAAGCCAAGCATCTAAAAATAAACCAAGCCTGGGTTCACAGACGTCACTCAGGGGGCCCTGCCACACAGGACACACATGGCACTGGGTTTGCAGGGCCCCTCCTCCCACACAGTGAAGTTTGAGCTGACAACAGCCAGGCGGGGAGGGTTTTACCCATTTTATAGATCAGGAGCACGTGGGCCTCTGATCATCAAAGGCCCTGCAGGCAGCCTTAGGAGGAGGCGTGCTGGCACGTGGCCAGATGATGAACTGTCGCGGGTCACGCACATCCGAGGGCTGTTGACCCAAAAGGCACTAATGTGCTGGGAGGCAGGGCAGAGACCTGGACACGGCTGGGCCCCGGGGGTCAGGGCTGACAACAGGATCTGAATGGGACCGGGTGTTCGGGCAGCCCCAGGAAGCTGTGGCCTGCAGGGCGCTGCCTGACCTCTCTCCCAGGGCACTAATCAGAGCGGAGCTGGGTCAGAGGGGCCATGATGACCCACCAGAGCTGGTGTCTGGAGCCAGACCGGGGCCAGCAGCCTTTGTCTCACCTTTCATCCCTTTGTCTCAGAGCAGAGGACTACATGAGGTCACCCGCAGGGGCCTGAATATGAGCTAATGAGGCCACTTCTGGGCCCAACCCCATCAGCTGCAGCTGCAACATCAATATCAGGGACAGGCAGCATGGGGGCCCCTCTGAACCCAGCACCCGCAGGCCCCTCGGGGATAACAAGTGTCCTTTCTGTGCACTGGCAATGAGTATGCCAGGACGACCAGTGCGAACAGGGACTGTCCTCACAGACCACGAGGCTCGGCCACTCTGCCTGTACCGTCGGCACCACCCCGATGTAAAGACAAACTGAATGGGGCAAAGGGAGGGACTGAGACTTGCCCAGGGGGGCAGCAGCCAGGGCTCAGCCACAAACCCAAATCGAGCCTGCCTCCGGCGTTGCTGCTGCGCCGGCAGACCCTCGGCCCCCACCTGCATGGCAATGGCCTCTCAGTGGCCAGCTCTCTTCCCGGGTCAGACATCCTGCTCAGCCTCTTGCATTCATAACCTCGTTAAATTCTCATAGTCAGCCTAAAAAAATACGGGACAACTAGGATCCCTGTTTAGGCACGACGAATGGAGCACAGACAGGCTATGGATTTGCCTAGAGTCACACCACCAGGAGTGTCAGAGCAGAGAGGCAACACACCCAGACAGCGCAGGCAGCCTGTGGAGGAGGTGGGGGTGGGGCCCAGGGTCCTGCCGGCGGGAAAGCTCGCTGTGGGGTAGAGGTAGGGGATGCGGGCATGGTTGACACCTGGAGAAATGTGAATCTTGGAGGACTTTCTAAAGGAGACAACCACCTTCTGGAGGAGAAGCCAGACCACAGCACGACCTCGGAGCTTGGCCACCTCTCCCGGCCCAGCACCCCCAGTCCTCCAGCAGCTTATAGAAAAACGCACGGTCCAGGATTGGCATCCAGACCTGGAGGGTTGAGATCCTGTGTTTCCACAGCAACTGTATCCTTAACAGCATCCAGTAAAAACATTAGTTGGCTGCAGTGAGCACACATGATCTTTTGATTACTGCTAAAGGTATTGAGAGGCAGTTCTCTCCTGCTCCAAGGGCCCCGCGTCTCTTTGGAAAATGAATGCTGCCCCCCCCTAAAAAAGTGAGAGGACGGGGGGAAGAGTTCTCACACAAGAGGGAGAAATGGGGAGGGAAATCAATGTTCGCATTAATGGATTTGCCTGTTCAGCATTTCTCCTCTTTTATAGATTTAGATAACATGCTCGGCAGGGATATCTTCATTTCCCAGAGCAAAGAAATTAATTACTCGCTAATGGCGTGATTCAGAAATTAATTTGTGCTACCATCTCAAATATGTCGTTATTAATCAATTGGCAGTGTGGGGCGGGCAGGGAGAGGTGCCCACTGGGGTCTGGGGTGCTCCCGCTGCCCTGGAGCCAGACCCGGAGGCCGGGTTGGAGGCTGCGGGCCTGACACAGGGACTGAAGACGCTGGGGGAAGCACACTCAGCTGGGGCCACGGCTGACTCTGGGCAAACCGTCTGGGCCCCCAGTTTCCCATCTGCACACCCAGGAGGGCTGGGCTTGAGCTGTATTCCCAAACCTCTCATAGCTGCACATTCACTCAGTGTGACAGTGTGCAGAATCCAGTACCTGAGACTCAGGGACTGGGGCAGGCACAGGAGGCCCGGAGCCCCTCGGCTCTGTGCCCTGCTCTCCCCAAGCATGGTCTCCAGGGCTCTGTGGAGCGCAGGGGAGACCCTTGAGGAGATAATCTATGACGGCCTTGACTCCCTGGTTCTCTGAGATGGAGGCTTCAGGACTTTTCATCTCTTAGGGAAGTGTCCCCGGATCCTGACCCCCGACGTCCCCCATACTGACTGACACCCCATTCAGCTCTAGCACCAACTCAGTGATGGACTGGCAGTCCCAAGGTGGCTTGGCTGATCTTCTTCCCTATTGCATCTTGAGTGCCTGGAACAGGGCCTGGCACACAGCAGGTGCTAAGTAAATGTGTGTTGTATAAACAATGGCTTGTTAGGAATGAAGAACCACCCCGGGATCCAGGCATGAGTGCCCACACTCTCACCTAGGGCTACCCCACGCCCCAACACAGTGCAGGTGAATAAGCTGCTATTTCTCTCTGATGTTTCACAGCCTCCAACGAGATTTACTGGCCTTGCAGGGCTTGATCGTGTGCAGTGGGCAGTGTGAGCCTCGTTAGTCCCGTTCGACAGAGGAGGAGGTGAGACTCCGAGAGGCCAAACCAGCACCACACAAACTGCTGAATGGGGCGGGGTTCATTTACCCTGAAGAGGGTGGGGCTGACTCAACTCAGCCCCTCACTGAAAGGCAAGGCAAAATATCCAGCTGCATTATTTGCAGAAGCAGGACAGGGCCATGTGGGATCTGAGAATTAGAAGGAGCAACCCCATCATTGTACAGTTGGGGGAAACTAAGTCCCAGAGAGGGGAAGGGTTGACCAAGACCACCCATCAAAGAGAGGGGTTTTCTAGGGTTCAACCCTGAGAGATGACATATCCCCTGCGGGGGGTTATAGCCCCTGAGGACAGGGTGCCTCACTGTCCTTGCTAACCTAGGAGTGGGTCTCACAAGAACCTGGAAGGTGGACGGGATGAGCTTCAGGCACCGTAAGGCCAGATGATGCTGTGAGACAGGAGGTGGAAATAGCAAGCGGGCCAGTGAGAAAATAGCAGGACCAGAGGTGCTTCCCCAGGTGAGGGTGGACCTGGAGAGAAACTATGGAAAACTGCTGCCTGGGGGAGAAGCTACTGCCCCATCCAAGCCTCACCCATGCTGCCAGGGAGATGCCTTGGGCTCTTCCAATAAACCATTTATTGAGCACCCACTATGTGCCAACCACCGTGCACCTGCCGCGCTACTTAGTCTTCAGCACCACCCCATTCACAGATAAGGAAACTGAGGCCCAAAGAGAGAAGGGACTTTCATGGAATCAACCCAGCTTGGCACCGGGCCTGAAGCCCACGGGGAGCAAGGGAGCTGTGGCACAGATGTGAGGAAGACAGAGAGAAATAGCGTGTAGCATGGTTTCCCTGGTGATGCTGACTGCCCACAGCCACTCTCACCCAAGACAAATAATACTTATCATCTACAACATCAGCCACCACTGGCAAGATTTCTCTGTACCCAAGGCAGGGGGAGGGGGCAAGCAGCCTGCACAGGCTCGGGAACCAGGAGGGCTGTGTCCTGCTCCAGCTCTGCCCTGGCTCCCTATGGGACCTTGCACAAGTGAGCCCATCCTCTCATTAGTAAAAGGGGTTAAGTGCTCAGATTTAATGAAAGATTCAAATGAGAGGATTCAGATGAAGGGCTTGGTGAAGTGGACATGCCATAAGGCAAGCCATGGACCCCCACCCCCTCCGCCCCCCAACACACAGGCACCTGACTGTCCCCTCAGCCCCACGGAGACTCTAGGCAGATGGAGGGCCTGAATCAGAGGTGTTGTATACTTGAGCATGCCTGGAGGGGTTACTTAACCCCCAATGCGCATGCCCATCCCCCAAGGGGCAGAATTTCACCAGCACAGGAGCCACAGGGGGTTGGTAGCTGCCTGCCCCCCAAGGGCTCTTGGCCAGGACCTTTGTGCAGTTTACAACTTAACCAAAGTGCCCGCTGGCTGGGTGGCCATTACTTCCAATTGCATAGAGCTGGTTTGGGTAACATGGGTGGATTCAAGAGAGAAACATGGAGTTGCGCTATCATGGCTGCAAATGAAGGGAGCTGAGCTTGGACTGAGTTTGGGCTGAATTGGATTGGAGGGTTGCCCCTGTGGAAGAAGTCTTGGAGGGGGCTCAGTTTATGTTTCGGAGCCATAGCGACCCTGGGGACCCTTATGTGTCGGTCCCCTGTTCCCTACTTAGTGTTATTACAACAGAACTAGGTGCAGCCGCAGGGAGAGTAGTGGTTACATGGGTGTTGCTTCGGCTGCCTTGGGAAACTTGCCATAATCCTCCTGGCCTGGCCCCTTCAACCTGCACAGGGCCAGGCTCCTCCCTCCTTCCAGTCAGGCCCCCCTGCTTCCTCGGGGCTCTCCCTGAAACTATAGCACCTGGCAGCCGAGGGACCACTGGGAGGTGTGCCCTAGGATGGGGGTACTAGGTATTGCAGGGACCAGTAGCAGGACTTTGGGGCCAGGCCAGAGTAAAATCCATTAATGCGATTAATAGATTTATCTATTTATCTAAAATAGATAAGTGAAGGCCATTATGTGTTGGGCCATTCTCTCTTTTGTGCTCTTCTGTTCTGGAGCCCAAGTTTTTAGAAGTTTACAGAAGTCTGTATAATGCAATGGGTTCGTTCCTGCTAAAGGTCCCTGCATGTGGTCCTGCTCCCAATGTTGCCTTTTCACAGGAGACTTGTGAATGTGATGCTCTAACCCCAAGATATGAGCTCTGTGGGGAGCTCTGTCTCCTTGGTTACCCTACTAAAGCTCTGGTCCTGGTCCTAGCAGCCCCCACCACAGGTACACATGCACATGCTCACACACACACACACACACACACACACACACAGACCCTGCTAGCTTCCCAAGGACCTGGGTCAGAGCATAGGATTCCTGTTCTCTCACACACATAGTAGATGATGATCCTGAAAATGTGGGGGCAAAAAGTTATAGGAAGATGTGTTCAGGCTCCACATAAGAGATAGAGAATTTTCCCCTGCTAACATGGCTCAGTTGGTTGAGCATCGTCCCACAAACTGAAGGGTTGCTGGTTCAATTCCTAGTTCAATTCCTTGCCTGGGTTGTGGGTTCAGTCCCCAGTGGGGGCATTTATTGGAGGCAGCCGATCAATATGTCTCTCTCACATAGATGTTTTTCTCCCTCTCTTTCTCCCTGTCTTTGCTTCTCTCTTATTAAAAAATGTAGAGCATTCTAAGAATGAGAACAATCTCATCACTAAATGGACTGCCTTGGAAGTAGTGAGCAACCCTACACTGGAGGTATGCAAGCTGATATTGTCCTACTTGTCAGTGGGCCTACCAAAATGACTCCTGCATTCCTAACCGTGTTGGCCTAGAGATCCCTCTATCATCTTCCATATTGTGGTTCTATAATTCTGGAGCAGTAGAAAGTGGAAGAAAGTGCCGGGAGATAAGACATGAAATTCTAGTCCCAACATTTTCAATAGCTCGGTGATCCTAGGCAAGCCACAGACCCTCTCTGAGCCTTAATTCTTTTGCTATAAAATCATGACAATGGGTGAAACCATGGCTTTCAAACTGTGCTCTGTGGACCAGGAATTCCCTGGAGCTGCCTTGCAGGTTCTGCCTCTTTGAGGGTGAAGGAAAGGCAAAGGGAAAGAGCTCTGGACCCTGCCCAACTCCAGAGGTGTAGCTTTGCAGCCGGGAATAAGGCCGCCTCTGAGCCATAGGGTACCTGCCGAGAAAGGTTTTCAAAACCCAAAATGGGATTGAAGAAACCTTTCCAGCTTTGATGCCTGGACTCGGAAATTCATTTCAGAGACACTGACTGGCCTTCATGAATTAACCTCCATTAGTGCCCAGCCTCACTCTGGGTCCCATGGGGACAGTGAAGTAGAAGGTGTGGTCTCTGTTCTCAGTCCGTGGTCTCTGTCCTCAGTCCCTTTAAGAAGACAAAACCACACATGATCACAATGACCAGTGGTTGTCTCTGTGTTTGGTAGAGTATATCACTTAGTCGGCATATTACTTAGTTTGCATTGCCTCCTGGAAGTGACCTGACCTGTGATTGGGAAGAGTTGCTAATGTTCGGGCATCGAAGACAGGGCCAGTAGGAAGAAATCGTTTTTCCTATGTTCCCGGCACAATGGGGGTGACCTCAGGGGAGGTGGGAGCAAGAAATGAGGGCCCCATCAGTTTACAAGGCTATGGCTAAAGCAGTCCTGGGCATGTCCAGAGAGATGAGCGGCTTCTCTCCAGCTGAGATGCCACCAACAAGGGAGGATTTCCTTCTGTGGTACCAGGAGTCTAGAGAGAGAGGCCCAGCAGCATGATATACGGGAAGGGCTCTGGTCCAGCCACATGAACACAGAACAGGCTTCATTTGTTTAACAGATACCGACTCTCTGGTGCACTCAGACAACACTGACTTAGCCCTGTGCGTCCTCATGCTTCCCTGTCTCCTGGGGCTTCCGGGCGGCCACTGAAGCCTACCAAACAGGGCGAGTCCTCAGGACAGGAAAATACGCCAGCCCTGCAATGACCCCTTCATGCTAATCACGCCAACATCAGTTTCGGGAATCTAGCATGTGCCGCGCGTGTACTCCAGTTGTCGAAAGAAGAGAGAGATCCCTGGGAACTGGAACTGTGAGGATGGCTGCTCAGTTATCCATTTCTGCACGACAAACCACCATAAAGCTTAATGACTTAAGAACAACAAGTTGCCGTTATTATTACTATAGCTCACTGTTCTGCGGGTCGGAGATTCAGGCAGGGTAGAATAAGGGTGATTTGTGTGTTTTTCCCACGATGTAAGAGACCTCCTCTGGAGGACCCACGTGTCTGGGAGCTGGAGCTGGCTGGGCATCTCTCCATCACCGATGGCATCTTCATATGGCTAGCTTAGGCTCTCTCACAACATGGCGGTCTTGGTGTAGTCCAGTTTCTTACATGGCGGCTCGTGGCTCCAAGAAACCAAGGTGGGAGCTGCCAGTGGCTTCCAAGACCGAGCCTGGATCTGGCACACTTCTCTTCTGCTCCTTCCTTAGTCAAAGCAGTCACGGGCCAGGCATGATTCAAGTGACGGGAAATACACCCACCAGTCAATAAGAAGAAGGTCAAAGACTTTACAGCCCTATTGAATCCACCACAGATGACGTCTTAGTTTTCTGTTGCTGCTACAAAAAAAAAAATACCCCAAATTTAGTGGCTTAAAATCACAGCCATTTATTATCTCACAATTCTGTAGGTCAGAAGTCCAGGCTCAGCATTGGCATAGCTGGTTCTCTGCTCTCAGATTCACAAATCCAAGTCTGAGGTGTTGTCAGAGATGTGTTCCTTTCTTGGGGTTCTAGGGATGAATCTGCTTCAAAGCTCACTCAGGTTATGGGCAAGTTTCAGTTCCATGAGGCTGTGACATTGAAGTTCCTGTTTCCTCACCAGTTGTTTTCGCCTTCTAGGGGCTACCTGCATTCGTTGGCTGATGACCACCTTCCTCCGTCTCTGAAGCCAGCCATGGAGGGTCTAGTCCTTCTCATGCTTTGACTCTCTCTGACCTCCCTCTGCCTCATCTTGCCAAGGCTTTCTCCTCCTGCCACATCTCTCTGACCGACACGTCCGCCTTCCCCTTCTACTTTCAAGGGCTCGTGTGGTTTATTGGGCCCACCCAGAGAATCCAGGATAATCTCCTTATTTTAAGGTGAACTAGTTAGTAACATTAATTCTATCTGCAAAGTTCCCTCACAGCAATATCTGGATTCATATTTAATTAAATAGCCAGGGACAGATACGTTAGGTAACACTTTGGGACTCTGCCATCACAGATGGCTTCCCAGAGAAGATGAAGGGTGGACTGGGCTCTGTACAGGAGTAAGGTCAGGAGGGGCATCAAGAAAGGATTGTCCCTGGCTGGAGGTGCATCAGAGGCAAAGAAGTGAAGGCAGGACTGTCATTCATAGTGGGGTAAGTCTACCAGGTAGGGTGTGATCAAGGGTCTGAGGAGGAGGCTAGGCAGAGGCAAAGAGTGGGAGGCGTGGGTCTCAACAGGGGTCCACACTGCAGTATGGAGACCGTGAGAGTACCAGCACTTTGGTTCAGAGGTAATTAACTGGGATTTCATGTATCCCTATGAGGCGCATGCTGGGATTCGAGGTGCTCTAAAGTTTCATGGAAAATACTCCTCATACACAGGTGCGTGCACTTGTCTAGGGAGAAGCATTCATCACGTTCTCCAGGAAGGCCATGGCCTACCAAGACTATTGACCTTTACTCTCACTTTTCTCACTCTGACCTCCCCTCTAGCCAACCTCCAAGTTAGCGAATCCTAGGGGAATCCTCTTATGACACAAAATATCCCCCTCAGTGGGGGTGTTGTGAATCTGTAGCCATCAGAATTGAAGCCCCATGTATTTCTCTCCTTTCTCTCCCGAGGAAGGGAAACCCCACTGCAAGCATTTTTGGACTTGTTACCTCCCAGGTCTATCAAGCTCTCACCTCTGCACAGCAGGCGAGAGGGCACTGGAGGGCAGCCTGCACTCCCTTTGTTGTAGTGAGGGCGCATGAGTTCCCATGGCCTTGGGGAGAATCCTCGGTGGCACAGAAGCAGGGTGGAGGAGGTGTGACAAGAGGTCACCCAGAGCTGTATCCCCACACAGTGCAGGTCCCTTTTCCCCTTATTCCTCTGCCCCTCGCCCAAACCTTGGAGGAACCAGCAGCAGGAGGGCAAGCAAATGGTAGGAATGTGAAAAAACAGACTCTTTCTCCATTCTGAGTCACCGAGTCATAGGTCAGACCTGAGCTGAGGAGAAGAGAGGAGTTTAAATTGAGTGTGAGACTGAAGCTGATTGAAGCTGGACTGGCCCTGAAGGTGAACTCTAATTACTAAAATGAGGCTCTTGTTAATGCCAACAGTGACCTGAAACTATGGGCGCTAAGTTGTTATCAAGAGATGAGGAGAGAAGACTTGATAGGAGTAAGTTTAAAGGCAGTGATTGGGGAAAAAATAAAGTCATTTCCTATTTGCATCCCATCGAGTTCGACCTCTTTATATTAGTCCCAACAATTTCCACGAGCTGTTCTAACAAACAGCCCCCAGATCTCAGTGGCTTTACACAATGAATGTTCATTTCTCGTTCATACAAGGTCTGACCCCTGTTGGTCGGGTTGCCCGGATGTCTCTGTTCCGGGCAATGACTCGAGATCCGGTTCCTTCCAGCCTGTGGTCCCCCCTCATGCAGCTTCAGGATTGTCCTGGCATCATCCAGGTTGTACACGGGAAATGGGGTTCAGGGGGAAACAATCCACTTATTCACTTTACCCCTGAAGTGCACATGTCTCTTCTCACATTCTATTGGCTGGAATGAGTTGCACGAGGGAGTCAGGTAACATTAAGGAAGGCTGGGGAGTACGAGGAACTCCCAGGTACAAGGGATCACTAAAGGTCTTTGCCATGGTGGTCGGGCAGCCTTAGATCCTTAAGTGATTAGTAGATCCTTAAGTGATTAGTAGATCTTTCATTCTATTAATGTTTATCAGAGACCGTGTGTGAGCCAGACACTGTGCTGGGCCCTGGGGAGACCAACATAAATGAGATAGTCTTAGTGCCTGCTTTGCAGATTTACAGTCACAGAGGGTGTGGACGAGTGATTGGTGCTGACAATGCAGAGTAGTACACGCTGAGATGGGGAGGAAGCGAGTGTCCTGGGAGTGTGTGTGGCGTGCACTAAAGTCAGGCTCAGAGTTAGGGGGCCTTCCTGGAGGAAGGGAGACCTGAAGGATGAAAGATGTCAACAGGTACAAGGTAGCATGTGGAGGGCTTCCGAAGAGTATTCCAGGCAAAATGGTCACAAAGCCCTAGAGATGAGGAAGAACGTGGTGCTCTGGGGCCGGGGGTGGGGGTGGAGCCATGCACCCATCCAGCTCCTCCCCTGGGCACACTGAGCCCTTTCTCCGACTAGCCCTGGATCCAAATGGGTCCAGGTTGGGCATAGTGTCATTCATTCAGTCCATCCCCACCTCTCCAAGCCTGGCAGGTTAGGAAAGATGGCACATTTCACCTGTGCTGTGCAACCCTGGACAAGCTAGCTACCCTCTCTGGGCCTCAGTTTCCACTCAATGAATAAAGTAGTCAGAAAGTCCTAGAAGGTCTCCAGACCCCTCTTTTGGGAATGCTTTTGCCCTATTCTAATCTAGCTTAAATAGTAGAGCAAGACAAGCTGGGCCTGCAAAGAGAGAAGGAAGGCCCGGTTGTAACCTAGTGGGCTGGGGGAGCGGGGGAGGCAGCCTGCTCCCCACCTTCCAGACCAAACCCGCCACTAATGAGCCCTGTCTTTAGAGTAATTAGCCGCAATCACAGTGCGGTGCATTAGGCAGACAGGGCCTTGGTGCGGCAGAACCTCCCAGAAAGCAGGAGCTCAGGGCTTTGAACGCAGCCTCACAGCAGGGAACGCGTCCTAGTATCACTTAATTACCCCAGACAGCCTCAGATGTAACCTAGCCTGAACGGGCTGCTGGGAGTGGTGCAGACGTCCAGAGGAGGCTGATGCGTTTATAATGATGCCACTTTGCAAGACAAATCTGGCTTTGGTAGGCTAGAGATGAGGAGCACAAAGTGGGAGTCAGAGGGAGGAGGCTGCAGTGCCATCCCGACCAGGGGCCCTCTGTTCCCCAAACCCTAGGACATCATGACCCTAAATTGGCTGGAATGACTCTATTTATCTGCCAGAGGCAGCAGGCAATCAGTGGGGGAGAAAAGTCGTCTTTACTTCCCTCCCCCAAGAGGCTGTTTTCTTCCTTGTTCTTCCATTCCATTTCCTCCCCGAGCCAATGGTGGCTAAAGGAGGAAGCTCTGGCAGGTGAGCCCTAGATGGGGTTCAGAGGACACTCCAGAAGGTGTGGTGCTGCCCTCAGGGGTGCTGTACAGGAGTCGGGGAGGAAGCCCCAGGGGCAGGAGGAAGAGCTCTGAGGTACGAATCTGGACACTGAGTTTCAGGAGAAAACTCCCAGGACGGTGCTCCTGTCAATGCATGTCCTGCAGTGGCCAGAGATGTAGCAACACGGGAACCTGGCCCCTGAAAGGCCCTTGAAGGCGGGGACAACATCAGCTGCCCTCCCTGTTATATTTCCAGCACTTAGAACAGTGCCTGTCCATAGTGGGTGCTCAATAAACATTTATTGCTATGAATAAGTAAATGAATTCCACGAACCTGCTTATCCCCCTGGGTTAGTCATTTCCCTTTTCTGGACCTCAGTGCCCCCATCTGAGAAATGGAACTAGTGATTCCCAGCTCACCTCCCACGGCTGAGATGGCAACTACTGGGTGAGCTAATAACCACCAGCGCACTTTGAGTGGTTAGGAGCCCCTAACAGAGGTGAAGGGAGCAACCACATCTGAGACCTGCTCTCTCTCCTGCCCGCTCTACCAAATCCCACAGACCCACACTGGGCCAGACGAGCCACCTGGGCCAGTGGGAAGTGGAGGTCTCTGTGGCCAGGAAGGGAGTGGGACTGCTCAACACCTAGAGAGACCAAGGATTCACTTGCCGTTTTCTCCTTCAACCCCTCTCTCCCTCTGGGGCCTGACTCGTTCCCCACGTGCCAGGAAAGCACTTGTCTGGCATCTGTAATAGGTCTACTTCCAACAAGTTCAATAATGGCTGCCATGGAAGAGAAATTTCTTTGGGGAATTTCTCCCTAAATAATAATGATGGGGGATGGTAGAACACAACTCAGGTGGGGAACACAACTTTGTTGGGGGGGAGGGGTCAGTTCAAAATGCTGAGTGGAACAGGCAGCTATAAAGGGCATTTGGGCTTCCTGTGGATTATCAGGCGGACAGGAGGTCTTGGACGGCAACCTGCCCTCATGGGGCATGAGCCACAGCTGAAGCTGGGGCAGGTAGGCAGATGTCTTGGGCTGCACAGTGGAGAGGACCAGAAGGTACAGACAGAGTATCAAGGCCTCAAATGCTAGGCAAGAGGTTAGGATCATACCCTTCTCCACCTTTCTTTTTTTTTTTAATATTTTATTTATTTATCTTTTAGAGGGGAAGGGAAGGAGAGAGGGAGAGAAACATCAATGTATGGTTGCCTTTCGTGCGTCCCCTGCTGGGAGTTGGCCTGCAGGGAACTGGCCTGCAACCCAGGCATGTGCCCTGACTGGGAATCGAACCGCGATCGTCTGGGTCGCAGGCCCGCGCTCAATCCACTGAGCTACACCAGCCAGGGCTTCCACCTTTCAATAATTGAGGACAGAGGTACAATGCTGTGTCTGTTTCTTTTCTCAATCTCCTGGACCACAAATGCCAGCATGAAGTGGGAGCCCAAGAAAGATTCTACCTCAAGAGGGAGGCACAAACCTAAACTCAGACCTTTTCAGGAATCTCTGCCTTTAGCTTGCTGTGTAGTCTTGATTAATTGGTTCCCCCTCTCTGGGCCTGTATATCTCTACTTAAACAACGAGTAGGCTGGACTACATGGTTGCTGTGTCCTTTCTAACTTTGATATTCCATCCGTCTGTCACACAAATGGGGCTAGGAGAGACACTGGTTCTCTGTGAGATCCCTTTCGCTGCACCCCATAGCCCATGCACCCCCTCTCTAGGGACCCAGCAATTGCTGTGACCCACAGTGACAATGAGGGACATTTTGTTCTCTACCCTGCCCAATGGGCCATGTGCCAACACCTGCCTTCTCCCCACGAGCCATCCATCACTGTCTTGGTGTGTCGGTAGGAAGATAGCTTCATTAGCTCCTCCCGAGCCATCCATCTCCTGGTGCAGAGGGGATTGAAGCCCTCCCATTCCGATCAGCCTGGGAGGGCTGAGAGCCCTAAGAGCAGCCTCCAAAGGGCCGTCCTGAGTCTCTGTTTCCTGGGCAGTGTTCCTTCCTGAGGTCATAAGCCTTCTCTGCAAGGCAGGAGGCACCAGTCCCTTCAAATGTATCCCTGGCAGCTCCCTCGCCACCTGTCAGCACGCCTCGAGTCCCACCATTAGAGGTGTCACTGAGGCACGTCTGCCTCCGCAAGTCTATCATAACGCAAACACCGTTGGCGCCAGCAGGAAGAACACAGGGCTGACGCTGACTGAAGGCTGTTTTCTCTCTGCTGTGCAACTGGTTTCCCCTTTCTGAGCCTCAATTTCCCCACTTTGAAATGAAGGAGTTCATCTGGAAACTAGATCATCTTCATGCCCCTTGATCTCTGGGATTCTTAGAAGATACCAGTATGTCTTAGGGAGAGGAAGAGTTCTGTAGGTCCTGAGGCCACCAAATGCACGGCTCAGATTTGTGAGTCACAACCAGAGCAGTTAATGAAGACTTTCCCTCCTATAAGCCACTTCTTGAAAAAAAAATTCTCCCTAATTTGGAATTTTTAGTTACCAGCCATGACCTCAGGGGCACTGTCCAGCTATGGTCAGTGGGCAGAGTTGAAGCTGAGCCCTGCCCAGGCATCTGGGCTGATGACAAGCCCAGGAAGAAGAGATGTTTCTTCCCTAAGATGCTGCTAGGTACCCAAGTAACAGTTCTCTCCCCTACTGGGGTGGAGAAGCAATGCATAATGCCCACTTCTGGGCCACCTTGAGTTCCCTATGGTTTTAACAGAGAAAAGAAAACCAATCCCCTCCCCACCTGTTTGTTTACTTCTACAGATGGAAGCCCCTTGGTTTTCAGAGGGCAGAGGGAACAGCAACTCACCTGAATTTTAACTGTGCAAGAAACTCCTTGTGTCCTTAATAAAATCAAGTTGGATCTTCCAGGGTTGAGGTCCAGAGAGAAAAGCTCCCCAGGAGCAGTCTGGGCTCCAAGGGGATGATGGATAGATGAGAAGCCCCCTGAAAGGGCCCTAAAATTGAAGCTGAGACAGCCATAATAACTGTAGAATGTGACCTTGGGGTCATCTCCCAAAGACTCTGAGCAAACAGGGGGACGGAGGCTTGTGCACCCAACCTGGCATGTCTAGCCACTCCGAGAAGAAATGACAGGGCTCTGTGTCTGCATGAATATGACCTTGCCCTCCAATGACAGCGTGCAGTGGAAGCCCAAGAAAGATTCTATCTCAAGAGGGGGACACAAGCCTAAACCTTTTTGTCGTAACTCTTCCCTTATTGGTAATCTTGAGAGAGCTATAGACATTTTGTTAAGAGAGCTTGATGGGTCAAAATAACACAATACTCACCCGTGCCCCATACACAGTCATGAGGAACCAGAGGGCCACTGAGCCCCAACTCAGCACAACCCAGCCCTGCAAAGCCATATAATACATAGGCCTCCCTTCAAAGACACTGACACAATAAGACAAAATTTCGTTGAGTGTAAGACCATTTTCATTCCTGGGGAGGCTCAGATGATCAGTTTTCTTAGAGATTAGGAATGAAAAGAGTAAGAAGAAATAGTCAGGCAGTGGGAATGGCAACGTCTTGGGGGCCAGAAAAAAGTGGAGAGAAGGTTCTTCTGGCTGAAATGAGGAAGTGGAGAGCAATCAGAGTGGGCCTTCAGGGGCTAGCTAAGAAATTCAGAACTTAATTCTTTAAGCAGAGGGAATATATTACAGACTTTTGGTTACAGAAAGGGCATCTAACCCAACCCTTAATGTTACAGGTGCAGAGCCTGAGACCCAGAGAGGGGAATGGACGTGTTTAAAGTCATCCAGGGTTTTTAGAACCAGGGCTGGGCACAGTAAATTTAAGCCATGCCAGAGTGACAGCGAAAGGAGTAATTGTGTCGTGTGGAGAGGAAGTGCGCTCCTGCCACTCCAGCCCTGGGATCTGTCCTCTCTGGGGCCAGCTGGTGCTTTCAGCCGTGCACAGGTTGTGTGCAGCTCCCAGCCACCCAGCTTCCCCCTCAGAGCCAGAGAGAGGGTGGGATGTGGTATCTTTCAGCACCACTCAGATTTCGGACAGTTCCCCCCTGCTCTGCTCCGGTTAAGGGAATTTACAGGTACTTTCAGAACCACACAAGCTTCGGACAGATCCTGGTCACCCAGTTTCCCTGCTAGGAAGTCCTAGGGAGGGGTGTCAGGCAGTGGAGGGGTGTGTGGACTTCTATTATCAGGGGGCCCAGATGTAAAATGAATGCCTGTGATATTTATCCCTGTCATCACTAATAATAAATGGCCTGATTTGTCAAGCGGGGACAGATTCAAAGACGTCAATTAAGAAGAGAAAAAGCTCAGCTGTACTGTATTTATCTGCTGTGCAGATGCTTGGTGGAGGAAAGGACTCTGGAGCTTGGGGCCTCCACGCTGCACCCCCATCCTGTGCCCACTGTTCTTCCACCTCACCTCCCCTACCTCACCTTCTTTCTCTTCCTCTCTCTGCCTTCCTCTCTCTCTTCCCTCATATTTTGTCCCCACAGCTTACTGCATGTCTCTCCCTCTTATTTTTTCTCTCCTCTCTCTCTTTTTTCTTTTCAACTCTTAACCCTTTCCTCTCTCCAGCCCACTGGATCATCCTCCTTTCATCAGCTTTCTTTGGCTCACCTTTCTTTGCCTCCCCAAAATAATGCCTCAACTCCTCCCCTAACCTGCTGGCGGCTGTGACCCTTGTCTCCCCAAATGGGCCTCCTCTGTGACCTCTGTTCACAAAGCGTGTTCTGAGTACAGAGTGTGAAGTGGACGTAAGCCACTGGAGGAAAACTGGAAAAGCCACAAATCTGAAGGCTTTCACTTAAATCACAAACTAAACCAATCCTTTGTTAAGTTTTTGCTTTGGGAAATAAATAAGACCCCAGGGAATCTATTTGACCAGGTCCCTAAAAACAGATTAAAATAGAAACTAGCACCTGAACTTAAATAAGAACTTCTCAAACCTGGCTTCTGTGGCCCTGAAGCTATTATGTCTAAGACCTGGGGTCCCAGTGCAGGACTTTCTTTGGCAGGTCAGGGGTTCGAAATAGCACTGGGAATAGCCCTTCTATATTTTTGTATCTTTCCAATTAAGAAGTCACAAAGGAATTCCTCTCAGAGTGGAAAACAGCCCCACAAGGACATTGTACTGTAAGTGGGGTCCAGGAAGGATGTGGGGATTTGTCCATTTTGGTATCTTTTATGGAGACACAGCAACTCAGAGGGCGTGACAAGGCATCAGCCCAGTGTACTCCACCCACCGGCATTGTGGGAAATCCTTGTCCTCTTCTAGAGTATACGTCCCACCCAGACATCTCAAGCTGGGGTACAGACTCCTTCCTGTCTCAGCTCTACTAGCATCCATGACTTTCCTTCTCTGGGCAACAGTAAAAATGGTTCCCTGAATGATGGGATTCTAGGTCCAGAGCTGCCTGTATAAGCAGAGACCCCTCTTCCTGGGCCTCAAGCCCCAGTCCCACAGTCTCTCCAGCCCACTCAGACTTCACATCGCAGAACACCAAAACGGACCACTGAGATGGAGTTAGGTCTGGATTCGCTTGGCTGGGATCAAGGGCTAAATCCAAACTAATCCCAAAATGGCCCAGTCTGTAGTCAGAGAGAAGGGGAGGCCACGTAGCCTCTGGCAGACCACCGGCGTTGTTAACCTGGCAGCTTCCCAGGCCTCACCAACTAGGTGCCCCCAGGAAGCCCTTTGGCCACACCCGTAAATGTCCCTGCATCCGTAAGGAAAGGAGGAAACCTGCCCCCACTGGTTATAACACCTCTCAGGCACCCACCCCACCTTCTGGTGTGACAACTGCCCATTCTCCTCTGCCTCTGCCACCCCCAGGTGTCAGCTGAGGACATACCCACTGATGTCCCTGAGCAGAAACTTCAGGCCTCTCCCCAAGGACCCTTCCTTCCTCCCGTGCTGCCTGCCCCCAAGGAGGCCCAGCTGAGCCCTCCTGGATGTGGTATAATATCATCTATGGTTTCTCCAGTGGCCATGATTACTTAGGCCCTTTGAAAGAGTCCGGGGGTCAAGAATCAAGGCTCCTGGCTCTAGCTGTCCGTTGCCAGTATAGACTTTGAATGGTGATTAGTTTTCAAAACAACTCCATGTTCATGATTTTTTTCCCCTCATGATCTTATTTGATTCTCAAACAATCCTAGGAGGAAACAGAGATTATGTGGTTTTATCTCCACGTTCCAGGTGAGGGATCTGACATTCGTTCTGGAACCTGAATTAGAACCCAGGCTCATCCGGTGTCTCTTCCTCTACTGCACATCTTCAAAGTCTGTTCCCAAGATAGTCTGAGGATGCCAAGATCGGGACAAAATAATGCCTAAAGATGATCTTGGAGTTCTTGGGGAGAAAGGTGTTGCAGACAAGGAAGTGATCGTCATAGACAGCATCTACGTGAAGAGATACGTGAAGTCACTTGCCGATGGCTCCATTTGAGCTCACGAAGTCCGCGAATGCTCCCAGAGTCTGTCCATTTGCTCCCAGAGATGGCACGAGCCACTGAAAATCACTCTGAGCTGCTAACATGGCTGTGTTTTCTGCAAGCCTGTAACTTGCCTCTCTCTTTTGTATATATCACTGGAATAAAAATGATAACAAACACTTATTGGGCACAATGTATTCAAGGCACTGGGCCATATGCCATATTTTTTAACTATAAGATGCACCCTCCCCCCCAAATTGGGAGGGAAATGGGGGGTATGTCTTATAGTCTGAATGCAGCTTACCTGACTCACTGGTGGCAAGGGGGCAGGCAGCGGTGGACTGGGGTCACAGGTTATTAAATATTTTACCACATTTTTTGATTCAAAATTTTTTTTCTTTCTACTCTAAAACTTAGGTGCATCTTGTGGTCCGGTGCATCTTGTAGTCCTAAAAATATGGTATTTCCCATGCATTATTTTGCTTATTAATCACAACAACTGCATGATGTATGTATTATTACTTTCCCTTATGCAGAGAATAAAGTTCAAGGGTGTTAAGTAATTTGCTCAAGGACACAGCTTATAAGTAGCAGCCGGCATTTGAACTCAGATCTGTATTTCTCCAGAGTGGAGCATAGGACTAAATTTTTTCCTCCCTCTTGTGTTGGAGCCCCAGGTGGAGACCTTGGTGAAGGTGCGTATGGAAGCAGTTTTTCCATCAGCACCTGACCAAGGTTCTCTTCCACCAGGTGGTTGATGAGGGAGGCATAATGGAAACTGACCTCTGCTCTCCTTTCTGGGCAGTGCCCCCTGCTCTGCGGTGCAGCAGGTGCTGTTGCTGCTCCCTCCTTTCCCCTCATCCCCACCCACCATTTCAGAGCACGATGACCCACCTGCCAGCATCTTCCTTCCTGTTCTGACTGCTGGGGTCCTCTTGCTCACAGCATAGGAAAGACTGAAAAATGCCAGGAAATGAACACTTCCTGGGGGCAGCCTTCAACAGCAGACTGATGGGAGCTGGTGGGTAAACATCCCAGCTCCCTGGCTCTGTGGGTGGCCCGACACAGGAGTGTGTGTTCCGCTCCAGCTCCCAGAGCTCCACTCACCCACCATGGTAACTGGCTTCATAATGGTCCTGCTGTCTTTCTTTATCTACTAATGTTCCTACACTTAAATACATGTTTCAGGGTTCGCTTCTGGGGGAATCTTCCCCATTCTCAGCAATGTCCTCAGTACCTAGAGCAGGAAAATGGCAGGGAGATTGGGTCAGGGTGTGAATGCCATTTTCCTGCTCAGACCACCTGCTGGGTCCCCAGTGCCCTCCAGATAATGCTCAGAATCTCTAGTTGGTGTGCGATGCCCACCTCCCCTCAGGGTGCCCCTCTTCCCACTGGGTTTCAGCCATGAGATAGCTTCACATGAACTCCAGGACTCTGCCCACACAGCTCCCTCCACCTGCTGGCCCACCATACAGCCCCGCCTCTCTACCTGGTGAACATCTACTCACCTTTCAAGACTTTGCTCAAGGGTTACTTACTCTAGAAAAGTCATTCCTGGCAACTGCCCTCAGAAAAGTGATCCTCTTGCCAAGGAGCCCCCAGACCTGAGCCCACCTCCACCCCAGGCCCCGTGATCCATTGTGGATCCATCTGTGCTAATGAGGCCACCTCTTCCCCTAAATGCTGAGCTCCTTAAGGGCAGGAGTCAGTCTCATTCATCTTTATCCGTCAGGCCAGCCTCCTAAGAAATGCATGTTGGATGATGGAGTCTGTGTCTGAGATGGGAGGAGGAAGGGCAGGGGTGAGACTGTTCGGGCAGGCGGCTTCAGGACCTTGTGGTGCAGGCAGTGATCAGTTCCGTGATGGTCTCAAAGCCTGTCCCTGCCATGCTTCAGTAGCCCAGTGACTGGTCCCAGGAAGTCACATGGGGTGCTCTGTCCCCCTTCCCCTCAGCCCTATCTGCCCTGGCCAGTCAGCCAACATCTAGACTGGGTCTCATTTGTACCCATCTGCCCCAGGTGATCAATGGAGGTGACCTGACACTCTGGAAAAAGCACCCACCTAGATCTAAGCCCCCCTGAGACCTGAGCAAGTTGCATAGCCCCTGTTTTCCTATCCAAACCTCAGTTTTCCCACCTTTCATAGGGGGTTAGAGGGTGGGGGGTGGGGGGAGAGTGGTGGATGTAAAATGCAGACAACTGTACTTGAACAACAATTTTAAAAATAGGATGATAACATGAGTATCTCCCTCCCAGGGGCTCTGTAAACAGTCAAGAGAAGAACCACGGAAGGCCCAGCAGGTTTCCTAGATCCGGGCAGTGCCCCCAGATTGATTGTATGAGATGCAGGAGGCATGGAACTCACCAGGCATTAGAAGGGACTTGGCCAATTTTAGTCCAGTTTCTCCATTTCACAGATGGGCAAACTAAGGCTCGAAGAGCAGCCACCCTCCCAAGGACAGGCCTGGGGCTCTGAGCTCCTTGGCTGTGTTCCTGCCATTGCATCAAGCAGACTCCTGGCAGCCATCATTGTTTAGCTGAAATGGTTTTAACCCTCATCTCTTCCCACCTGTCCCCATAGTGGAGCCTGGTGCTGAAGTTATCGAAGTTTCCCCATCTGTGGCCCTAACTAACCCTGGCAAGTCTTCCCCACACCTGGCTGTCCACACCTGCACCTTTGTCCCACCTTCATGAGCAGAGATCTGTCCACTCCCCAGGGGGCTGCAAGGCTGAGGGAGGTGAGAGGGCTAGCGAGCCCCCAGACCTGAAGGGGAATCTGTCTCTCACGGTTCCCTCCACATACCTCAAGGTTTCTTAGCAACAAGGCCAGACCTGGAGACTCGCTGGGGAGCAAAATGACCCCTTATTCATTGCAAATGTCTGCTAACCTCTCATGATGCCCCAGACTCCAGGCTAGGTGTTGGGGATCCAGAGCTAACCAGGTCACTGTCTGGACCGCAAGATGCTCAGGATAGGGGTAAGGGGACCAAGCAAGCAAAGAAAGGCCCTTTAGCGTGAGGGTGAACACTCCTCAAGGCAAACGCCGGGAATGTGGAGACGCGGGCAGCAGCAGAGTGAGGACGGGCACTGGCCAGGTGTGCCTCCCTCCCGGGCCCGTAGTCCACTCACCCACCCTCTCTGGGGAAGTCCGATCTCCACTGACAGATCTGAACACCACGGATCTACCTGCAGAGAGAACCCACTTATGAAGAAGGAAGTAGGGGACCATCCTCCCCGATCCCCCAGCCTCTCCCTGCTTCCCATCTCCCACATCCCTAGCTCCTGCCCCCTCCCATTCTAAAATCATTCTATTAATAACTTGTGATACCATTAGCTTTTGCTGTCACCAGCACTGACAACTCAGAAGCCCCCGAGAGCTGTCTGCAAAGACACAATAAATGAGAACTCTTAATTAACACCTTCCTTGACTAAATAAATTAATTTTATGCAGTCATGAAGTCAGCAATGTGACTTGCAGATGACTGAGGCGACTTGGACAGACTCACAGGGCTGCCGGGCAGGCTGGCTTGCCGGCCTCTCCAGGGCATCAACGGGCAGCAGGGCCATAGGTGTGAGCGCCCGGGGGTGGCACCCAGGAAGGGCACCTGGGACTGACAGCAGTCGGGCTGCCGTGAGGGGCCACACCAGACAGGAAGCCAGTCTTCTCCAGCTTTGCCACTTTGCCTCTACCTCCTGAGTGGTCTTGAACAAGCTTCACAGCTCCTTCTGTTTTGAGGAGGAGAGCCTCTGTTTTCCTCATCTGTAAAATGGGCACCACCTGTTGTCAGGCCTGTTTCTCCGTGAAGAGAGGCTCGATAGGAAGGGGTCTCGTTAACTATGAAGTACTGTGCTCGGGTGAGAGATGGTCAGGACACCACCTCAGCTCCCGGAGGGTCGGCGCCAACTGGGCAGTTCTCCCCCACTTCCCTTCACAGCACACACAGTAGAAATGGGCCCTGAGCCTCTGAGTGGCCCTGAGGCTCCCTGAGGATGCCCTGGGGACAAGGAGGACACCTCTAAGTTCAGCGTCCTCAGAAAGCCTCCATCCACACACTTGGCTGACTGGCCCTTAGAGCAAATAAGGCCAGGAGGGCAGAGCGGCTGCCATCAGAGAGAAAATCCGTCCGGACCCCAGGCTGGCCCTGCCCAGGGACCCTCTGGGGACCCTGTGACCCAGCCCTGGGCTGAGGTCCTGAGATCAGGCCCAGGTTCTGACCCTGTGTGAGAATTCAGCCCCAACTCTGCCTGGTCCCTGATCAAATTTTGCCTTCAGGGTCCAGCGTGAACCCCCAGCCGTAGGTGGAGACAACCCCTGACCCCAACCTTTAGCCAAGCCCTCAATCCAACCACTCAGGTGCCCCTCAGTCCTTATACCAGGCCCAGTCACCCCCCAGCCCAGCCCCTCAGGGCTACACTGTGCTCTGTCCTGTCTCAGCCTTGACCCTGGAGGGAGCGGAGAGGCCCCCACTGCTGCTGTGGTGCACATCGCAGGCGCCTTCCACAAAAGGCAGCGCGGTCCTTGCCTTCCTGACCTGGGGGAGCCGGTGGTCTGATTCATCCGGTCAGCCACTCACTCCCTCAGCCAATGCTCACTGAGAGCCCGTCACATGCCAGGCACCCGGGCTGAGGGGGTCCAAGCAGACATGGACTGTGTTCTCCTGGGGGTCCCGGGCTGGGCAGATAGCACTGGCTCCCTGGGACCGTACCAAATGTTTCACAGCTGCTGCTTCATTTCCTCCCAGCACACACACACACACACACACCCCCCACCGACAAAGTAAGGACACACCTTGAAAGGAACACACCAAGGGGAAGCTGACCTCAGGGAGTCCCTCCAGCCGCTGCAGTGGGCACAGGGTCAGGGGGTGCCCAGGATCTCCCTGTCCATCTGTGATGCCACCGGGAAACAGGTCCTTGTTGGTGGCAGTGGGAACCCGGGCTGTGGCACTAGTAATTGGGCCCACATGGGGAGGGCATGAGCATCAATGTCATCGTGTCCCCAAGTACAGGGGCTGCCCCACAGGGACCCTGCCAGAGCCTGCGTCTCTACAGCCATGAAGGAGAAGCTGCGAGCAGAAGCTTGCTACGTTTTCGAAGGCCTGTCGCAGGCAGCGCACCCCCTCGATGGGCTCTGAGCTCGGGCAGGGTGTGAGAGGGGCTGAGGCCAGCAGCCCAGGGCCGGGCGCGCCTGGCTTGTAACATCTAGGTCACAGAATCCTCCTACGTATGACCTGGCTTCCTCCGCATTATGGGCTTGAGCTCAGGGCCCCATTGCACCTCCCCTCTACCCACTCAGTTCAGTCCCCTGACGTCCCAGAAGCCTCTTCAAACGTGAAACAATACCCGTCAGAGCCCAGACCCCACTGCGTAGAGGCCGCAGACACAAGCTGGAGTCCCAGCTGCGCGCGACTAGCTGTGCGATCTTGTACAAGTCACAGAGCTAACAGTGCCCTTCTCACGTGACCACGGTGACATTAGACACTATGATTATTCTTGGCTCGGGGCTGGGACACAGTGGGTGTCCAGCTATGGGGAATGCCCCCATCTTTCCACCTCCTACGCCACAAAGCCAGCCGTCCAGACCCAGAGCCCCTGGGACGCAGCCCCCAGAGCAGAAAGTGCCCTTGGGGTTCTGATGTTGTTCACTCAAACCCCTTCTACAGCCTCCTCTTTAGGTGATTTTCTACCTCAGCTTGTATGCCTCAAGGGACAGAGAGCTCACTCTACCCTTGGCAAACTTTTGTGGCACAGCTCCATCTGAGGGAGAGCTCTCCTGTTAAGTTAGAATGTGCCTCCCTGGAACGTTCCCAAACATTCCTGAACGTTAGCCTGAACTCTGCCTGGCGCCTGGTGACCCCCTCCAGCTGCGTCCATCACCAGGGTCCTGGCGCCAGTATAGCCGTCTCTGGGTTTTCAGTGAGAACGCCTTGGGAAAGGGAACCTGAGGACCACGTCAGCCTGGGGCATCTCTCCTGTTCCCCAGCCCTAATACATGCCCCTCCTCCCCAGCCCTGCTACTGCCCCCCCTCCCCAGCCCTGCTACTGCCCCCTCCACCCCTGCCCTTACACAGGGCTCACCCAGGGCCCCAAGCCCTCCGTTGCCTCTGCTCACATGGAACTGGAACATTACAGCCCTCATGAGTGTTCCTTCTCCTATGCCTCCATTTCAGAAGCTGGGACTGTTTACTCAATTCGTCCAAAGGAGTGACATCCTAATGGTGGAACCGTAGACACCAGGGCATCTTGGTAGGAGGGAGATTTGGGGATAAGAACCTCCAATCACGCTTCCCTTCAGGGTAAGATTTGCCCTGCACAAAGCCCTGGGCATGCTTTGGAACCCGAAGCCCGTTCTTCAACAAGAGGGCTTAGCCAAAGCAGCTAGGAGAGTGGCAGCTTTAAGGATAATTCTGAACCAGAGAAGGAACAAGGGGGAAGGATTGATTTTTGGGTCCTCCAGGAAACTGGGATCTGAAATCGATCTGGAATTAACAGGCAAGGTGTGAAGTAGCTGCTGCCTCTAGGTCTCCCCCAAGTCCCCTAGGGTCCCAGCTCTTTCCTGGAGGAGGGGCTCTGTGGTCTCTGCTACCTCCCACCCTCTGCCTTCTGGGGCCCTGGTCACAGCCCCTGAGGAGTCCAGATGGCTGCACCTCTTCCTGGGCCTCGTCACCTGAGCAGGGCCACAGAATGGACTGGGAAGAGGGGCACGGGTGGGCAGGGCTGGGGGAGGAAGCAGGAGGGCCCCCGCCCAGGTCCTCAGCACAGCATTTGGAGCAGCCTGGACTCCTAGGCGTCACCCTGGCCAGATAAGAGGCAGCCTCCAGGGGTCCTTTGCAGCCCCAACACCTCTGCCTCCATGTCCTAGGTAGAGAGGAGGATGTGGCAGGAGCTTTTGGGAATCTGATTTCCTGAGGGCCAGCACATTAGGGGCAGACAGCTGCCTGCCCTACATTCTTGACCTGCCTACTGGCCAAGCCTGGGGGACAATGGCAATTGGGACAATTTAGCTCAGCATCACCCTAACCACTTCCCCACACATTTCTGGGGAAGAGAGAGGCTCAGGGGGGTTGCCTAGAGGGGAAGAAGGTTTCAGAGAAGTGGGGCTAGCCCAGGAAAGCCATGGCCCTGCCTTGAGAAAACCCAGGATAATGGGGGCTGTGTGTCTTTTCTGCCCTTCTCCTGTGCTCTGTGAACTTGGAGGATCCCCTCCCCTCTGGGCCCACAAGCCCCACCTGTACCATGGGAGTGGGGCCAGAGGGCCTGACTGGGTGGCTGGGCAGGGTGTACAGACTCTCAAGGTGTGGACCATGACACCATTTAGGGTTTCCCAAAGTGGGCAGCGGGCTTTGCCGACTGCATCCCAGAGGCCCCCGGAGAAGCAGGCCGGCAGCCGGGGCCCAGTGCATGAGGCCTTATCTGGGGCCTTGCATACTAGTTCCTGAGCTCCAGCTCTCTCCCCTTTCTCCTAGGCTGGGATACATGGAGGGACCGAGGGACTCTGGGGCTTTGGAACCTGTTGGAGCCACCAGAGGAGGGCGGGTGTTTGGGCCTTCCCAGAGTTTCACGGGCCACTCCCAGGTTGGAGCACAACCTGGTGGCAGCAGGTCCCCACCCACATGCAGCAGCACAGGAGCCCAGAGGTTCAAACACAGGGCCTGTCACCTCTTCTGACCCCAGATGGACTCCCTGAGCTACACCCCCAACACAAGTTTGGGGGACCCCTGGCTGAGAGCCCCACCTAACAATCCTCACAGTTAGCTCCCCACCTGGCTCTGCTCCTAGAGCTCGGTCAGCTCTTGGCAGAGTCCAGTGATGACAGCTGAGCAATCTGGCCCTGGGAGGTGACAAGAAAGGCATCCTCCTCTCCTTCCGTGACCCAGGAGCTCAGGCCTGAGCCAGAAGCTTCTGACCTCTCTTCCCCTACCTCTCCCCTGCCTCCTTCTTCCCCTCTTCCTCCACCTCTCCTACCTGCATACCCAGTGAAAGATAGGATTGTTCTAACACAACTACCTATGCCCTTTGCCAGACTGTCAAGTAGTCAGATGGAATATATGCATCCTTCCACCTGCCCACCCCTCCCCCAGCCATCTAGACATCAACCCAGCTGCCCAGCCATCCATCTGGCATGTCCTCTGTCCATGTCAGACCAGGGGCTGCACAGACCAGAAAGAAGTCCGACGGAGCCTCTGTCCCCGGGGAGTCCCAGGCCAGCCTGAGAGAGTGGGCACGCACACAGCCAACCACCTGGGGCAGAGCAGGGTGGACAAGGCCCCAAGGTACCCAAGCACTAGCCTCTACTCTTCCCAAAGAGACACGGGCAAAGGTACCCTGGGGTGCCCCGTCAGCCCCTGTACTCACCATTCAAGGGGCAACAGAGTGCCTGAGCAGAAGGACCCCTGGAGGTCATCTAGGACAAGCCCCCTATTGGTCAGAAAAAAAGCGGCCTGCCGTGTGAGGAGAAGAGTGTGAGCAGAGGTCGGTGGTAGGATAGGCTAGTCAAGGCACAGTGCCTGAGGGCAGATGGGGGACAGATCAGCCTGGCTAAGGGGAGAGAGTGCAAGGGGCCTTCTAGGTGCGGGGAGCAGGTGGTTACCCCTACCCCTGCGTTCCATCACAGCTCCTCTCTGCCCTGTATGGTTCAGACCTGCCGATCTGCATCTCTGCCTTGCCCTTAAAAGGGCCCCTCTCTCTGGTCAATTGGCTGGCAGTCGATAGATGCATTCACAATCTCCATTACATCTCTATTTCCAAAACTTCTTTCCCTCGTTTTTCTTGCTACAAGACAGTTTTTAAAAACGAGTCCCTGAGCTCAGCCCTTTCCAGCCTCGTTAATTTCGTGCCCCACCTCATTTGTTCAGGGGACCTACTTTCGCTCACCCTCGGCCGCCTTCCTCCCACCAGCTATATCGGGATCTCTGCTCCGTCCTCGGTAACCTTGCCTGCTGCTCAGAGTCCTGAGGGTTTTTCTCTGCCAAGCGACTCTGGACTCAAAGGAACCACAGAGGTCATCTGTTCACATCCAACCCCTCCTCATGCCTGAAGCTGGGCTGCCTTTCATTGCACCCCTGCCCAAGGTTATCTGCTCTCCGTTGCACTCTTCTGAGGACAGGCTGCTCGCTGTTCACGAGACAGCCTGCGTCATTGCAGGGCGGCCTTATCTGGGCCCAGGTTCTTCCAGAAAGGTGGAACCCACCTGGGACCTCTTGCCATCTGTGCCATAGCTCCCCCTGTATGTTTTGTCTGAGTCAGGCTTCCCAGACAATACCATCATCTCCCAAGAGCAGGGGTCATGTCATGCATTTCTCAGGGTCCCTGGGGCCATGTGTTCTTTGGGTACCTTGGTGTGCAAGACCATGTGACAAAGCCCCGCCCTTTGCTTCTGTTCCTGCCAGTGTCAGGATGCTCAGGCCTGTCTCTGTGTCTCCAGCCACAGGGGTCAGCACTGACCTGGAAGCTTCCTCCTCCTTTGAGCTGAAAATTGCCTACTGTCTCTCTCCCTCTCTGCCATCCCTGCCTGCAGGGGTCGCCCCGGGGCGAGCAGAAGCCCTCTTCCCTGGGACAGACCTTCAGACATCTGAGAACAGCTGTCACATTCCCTCAAAGTCCAACTGCGGAATTCCTTCAGTCTTCCTGCCCTGGGCCTGGTTTTTGCAGCCCCAACACCTCCCACCCTTCTCCAGGAGTCACATGGCAGTTTACTGATGTCTGTCCAAGGATGCTATCCCTCTGGCAGTGGCCTGAGCAGAGCGGGACAGATGTCACCTGTTAATGCAGCGTGAGCTTGCTCAAGAGCTGCGGCAGCAGCTGCTCACACTCTGGGTTCCTGTGCTCCTCCTCCTGCCTCCCCCGGGGCAGCCAGGTGATGAGCGGCCCCCTTCATCAGCCTCAGGGGTGGGAAGCATGCAGGGGTCAGGGGCCTCCCCACCCGTGAACCCCCAAAGCAGCCTCTGCCTGCGGTCTCCACACTTCCCTTTCATTCCTCACCCCGAGATTGTGCCATGCCTGCACACACCATAGAAGCTGCTCTGACCGGGGTCACCACCAGCTTCCCATTGACACCCTGGGCCCCTTGACAGCCACTCCCGTTGCTGGCTCTTTGCTCTGGAGATGCACAGCCTGTTCCAGTCCTGCTCCAGCTCCCAGGTGATGCTTGTTCCCGTTGGCTGCTCTGGCTCCCGTTTGGCACCCTCGGTGCAGGTGCAGACCCGCCACAGATATGCACCCCCGCCCGCCCCTCCTCACCCTGCACTCGCTCTGGCCCCTGCGTGGTGGCAAAGACTCCACTCCCCAGTCTGCATTTCCGCCTCCTCTGGCCACCAGCAGAACTTTCCCCACTCTTCGAAACACTCCCTCTCCTCCAAGATTGAGCCCCAGCTACCCTCTTCCGGGAAGCTTTGCACACTGTCCCCAGGTACCACCTTGTCACTCAAGTGCCTGGCCTGCCCATGTGCCCTCTAGCTGCAGTGGTCCCGCCCCCACCCTCCGGACAGTGCAAAGTGGACAAGCATGGAGACCTGGGGCGGACCATATGGGCTGGTGCCCAGGGGGTGGAGTCCATCAGATGAGGCTCTTTGGGATTCGGATTGAGGACGTGGCCAGAACCAGAGCAAGCAGGATGAGCAAGCGAGCGGAGGGAGGGGCAGCCCCGGGAGATGGGGGAAGGGAGGAAGGCTAAGCTGCCGGCCCTGGCTTCACCTGACTTTCCTCACACTGAACTCCTGTATCTCCTGGCCCCTTGGATGAACCTCTGGCCTCCGTGAGTAAAACATTCTGGTGCTACAGACAGAGGAAAGCTCTGCTTCCTGCAGACTCCTACAGAACGTTTTCATATCATGGCCTACAACACAAGACCCTCGGAAGACCCTCGGGACTTCTTCCCTCGGCTACCCGGGCCCTTGTGGGGAAAGTGCTGAGGAGACAGACAACCCCAGAACACCAGGCAAGCACACAAGGGGACTGTGGAGCACAGGGACTCTCACGGGGGCTGTTCAGGATTCCTGCAGGTCCCCTGTCCCCAGGGCAGCCCCCCAGCCACACCCAAGTACAAAGAGCAGTCCCAGCCAACCAGGCCCTGTCTGAGCTGGGGATGAGGCTGAAGATTTCTCAGGGGTGTGGAGGCAGGAAAAAGGCTGAGAGGTGTGGCCTGGCCACACTTGGTTGTTGACAAAGGAGGAAACCAAGGTCCAGGGAGGGAGGGAGGCTGAGGCCAAGGGTGGAAAGGGCCGGTGGGGCAGAGCACAGAGCCGGCCCAAGACGGAGGCTCTCTGTTTCCAGTACATCTTACAGCCTCTCTGGGGAGATCTGGTTTCTTCCCGGTTTCTGCGTGACCTTGGACCAGTCACCTCCACTCTCACCACCTCATTTCCTCTTGCATTTTAAAGAGGCTGAAAGCTCGGTGTCAGGGAAGTGGAACTGGGACTGCTGAGCCGCTGCCTGGAAGCAGGGTGTGCAGGGGGAGCAAGTCAGGTGGCACTGCGGGGCCAGAGCCCCCCGATATTGCAGTGGGGCTCTGGGTTCCAGGGTTCTGTCAGAGGAGACAGAGCCTGCCTGGGGCTGGGCCTGGAGGCCCCACTCGGAACCCCTCACCTATAAGGCCTGAGCACTGTGGCTGCCCCAACTCCCCACCGGCTGCACCCCAAAGTCTCTGAGTCCCACAGGTGCCTGGGAGCAGCCTCCACGGCAGTTGCTCATTCTGACACATCTCTTTGTCGCTCCATCACCTTCCCTCGGAAGGGGAGGGGTGTGTGTGTGTGCGAGAGCGAGGGTGCAAAGGCGTGGGACATCTGAGAGTGTGTCTGTGCAGATGGAGGGGGTGTGGTGGGTACCTGGGTGTGGAAACCATGAGAGAATTTGCACATTGCTTAGGGTGTGTGTGACCAAGAAGATTGGAAGCCCGCCCCTTGGTGAGCTGAGCAAGAACCCGCGCTGCATTAGGGTTTTTACCGGAAGAATCGGCCCCTGCCTTCCAGGTGGCAGAGCCTCAATTCTGCTCTCCCAGCCACACAGCGAATGGCAGGAAGCGAGGGCTTGCTGCCCTCGATGACCCCGAGGCTCTGAGAGGTCGCTCAAGGTCTGCCCAAGGTCAGCGATGAGGTCAGCGCAGGACCTGAGTTGCCTGGCTCCTAGGCGTGATGTTGCTCCTTCCTTAGACCACCTGCTTCCCACCCACCCCCAACTCTACTGAGTGACCGGCTGAAGCTGGGACTGACGCCAACTGTGGTGAGCTTTGGGGCCCCTGCCCAGCCCCTCAAAGGACTGAGGCCTGCGTACCACAGGGGCCCAGGGGCTTCCACACCACAGCTTGCCCTTCCCAGCCTCAGTCTAGCCTGTACACCTTCAGTCTGTCTGTCCTTTCACCGTGAAGTGCAGTCTTGGCAGGAAGAGGCTCCCACTTCAGCCCTCTCCATCCCTTCTTCCTGCAGGGCAGGGGAGCAGGCAGGTGCGGGGGCAGCCCAACGGACAACCGGGGTGAGAGAAGGCAGGAAACTGGTGGAGAGCAGTCCTCGACCTTCTGCCCACCACCCGAGGAAGAGGAAGGGAAAGAGCACTGCGGCTCTCCCCGCTGCCGCCCCCCCCCCGCCCCTCCCCTCGCCCCCACTGGCGACAAGAATAAAGTTGGAAGTTGGCCTCGGGCCATGGAGAAGAAAACCAGGTTACTGCTCCTGTGTCAGAGGGTGGTCGGTAACCATGGGTGTCACTTCTCCAGCCAATCACACGCTCATGTCCCCATTTTCCAGAAAAGGAACGAGTCCCAGAGAAGTAGAAAAGCACATGGGAAGGCCTTCTAGCTAGACTGGCTATCACCATAGAGAATTCCCAGGGAGCTCCATGTCTGCCCCTCCCAGTTAGACAGGCTGTATTTTCTGGTCGGGGTGGGGGGCGCCCAGAGCATTTTTGTCAGCCCTGGAGTTCCTTGTGAGCACCCGAGACTTGCCGGCTGGAAGGGGCGCATCACACAGGCACCCTGCAGTAGGGGGACCATCTTATCGCACTTTGCCCAAGACTTTCCTGGTTTTCACACCAAGAGCCCTACATCCTGGAAACCCCCTCGTCTGGGACAAACGAGGACAGCTGGTCACCCTTCTCTCACTTCCTGGCACGCCCTCCGAGTGGGCCCCATGCACAGTGGGGCCAGACTGGAACCGAAGAGGCTGAGGGAGAACGTTAGAGTCGTCAGCTTACTGCCTCCACCTCCGCTCATTCTAACCTGTCTCTGCTTAATTGCCCCAGCTCCCAGGAGCTCACCACCATATTGGGCAGCTCGTTTCTCATGGAGCATCTCTAAGTGCTAGAGAGTTCTTACAGCAGGCTGACAGCTGCCTTCCCGTGGCTGCTTCTTCCCCTCTCTTCCCCTGCCTTCATCCCAGCCCCCGAGCATCTCCTAGGTCACTGCTCCTCAGCCAGAGCTCACTCCTGCTGCGCCGCCCTGAGCGTGCCCTCTCCAGCCAGGAGTTCCAGGCCCCTCATCTTAGCCCAGCCTTGAGGTGCTGATGACAAGCAGAGAGTGGACACCAGGGCCCGCATGCAGCCCGCTTCCACCCTGCTGTCCTCGCACCTCTCTCTGCTCCACACCCTCGCAGGGCTCCCAGTCACAGCCAGCCTCTACTGCAAGTCCCTGCGGGCCCCAGCTGCCGTCTCCTACAATCTTATTGGTAGGCCCCCTTTAAGTGAGAGCCTACTATGAGCCGGCCCTGTCCCCGGTGCTGGGATACAACACCAACCCAGACAAGCGCTACCTCTCACCCCTCAGGGCTGTGGGTCTCCCGCACATACCACACAGTGTCACAGACTACTGCTTTGGGTGCCCTGGGAGGGGGGGGTGCTGTCTGGAGGCTGTGTGGCTCTCAGAGGGTCAGGCACCTGATCATCTCCAGGCTCAATGCCACCCTGAACAGGGTGAAGGGGGGAAAGAGGGCTCCAGGGAGGGGAGCAGAGAGGGGCATGGAAGCAGAGCAAGTCGGGGAAGCGCCCTAAGTGCAAAGGGAGTCTTTGGGGGAGCGGCGGGCCCTGGTTTGTGGGGAAATGCTCACTCTGGCCACTGTAGGGAAAACAGACAATGCAGGGAGGTAGGGGTAAATACAGGTAGAGATGGGGGCGGGGGGCACTGCTGTCATCCAGGGGGAGAGCACAGTGGCTCAGAGCAGGGGCGAGGCGGAAGTCTGGAGAGAGACACAGACTCTAGACATATGTAGGAGGTAAACCGGGCCGGATTTGGCAGTGGGCTAAATACAGAGAAAGAGGAAAAGGAGGTGTACAGGTGGGTTCCCTGCCCCCACCCATGTGGCTCCACACGCTCTCAGCTGACATCTCTTCATATGATGTCTCTTCACACCAGGCACACCTCTGTGCCTTCCCCGATGCACCTGGGGAGCCAAAACTGCCTCCCCGGACCCACTACAATGGGCACACAGGTGGCTCTGGGAGCCAGGCGTGTGGGGTGGCACCCCAGGCAGTGCCACAGCCTGCTGAACCCATCAACCAGCCAGGCCATGGCCCCCAGAGACCTGTAGTGGCTCTCAGCCCCAGACCACCATCAGGGTCTCAGCGAACCCCCAGCAGTCCCCCGAAATCTGCTGAACTTCAGACCCCTGAGGGTTTCCCGGGGCAGAGCTTTTGTTCAGAGCCCCCAGTTTATCCTGGTGTTCTGTGGAGGTCCAGAACCATGGCTCCAGTCCAACCCCTCGTAGTAGGGTTGGGGAAACTGAGGCCCAGAGATGGAGAGTAATCTGCCCTAGGTCACACTGCATGTCTGCAGCAAAACCAGGCACAGATAGAGGATTCTGGCCCTGCCCTCGGGGTGTCCCAAGCCCTCTGGGAGGGTAGGCGAGAAGCCCCTGGGAGAGGGGTGTGGGCTGTCCTGCCCAGGGAGCACCTGCCAGTCCATCAGACTCCTGCCTGAGCTCCGGATGGAAACAGCATTCTCCCCCATGCCCTGCGCCTCCGGTCTCCCCCACACCGTAAACCTGTCTTGTAAAAGCCGATGAAAGGCCTGGCTGTCAGCCACAAAGAGCCTTCTCGGGCCTCCTCTCCAGTCGCACGTGGCTCCTGGAGAAAGCAGGAGAGGGCAAGATGCTGGCATTCAGCTACTCTGTAAATCTGCAGGAGATATTTTTTATCACTTCCCGACATTCTGCTGTAAAAGCCACTCAGCTGCGTTTACAAATTGTAGAATTCATATGATGTTAGGGACCTGGCTAATGGCCTGAGTAAATCCAGCAGGAACAGAGGGGGCCCCCGCAGCCCAGCTCCTGCCTGGCTGTGCAACCTTTGGCAACTGAGGCGGTGTCCACCTCCCTGGCCACAGAATGGGGGTGCAGGTGGCTCTGAGGATTAAGGAGATCACGCATGCACTCACCCAGCTCGGGGCCTGGCACAGCGCAGGCCCTCCAGCAAAGGACGGCAGCAGTGACGTGTACTGGAGCTTCTCTGAGGCCAAGGATGATGAAGGGTGATGGGTGCAGCACCTAAGGCCTGGGTTTCCAGTCCCCAACTCGCACCTGTCTGCTGAGCAGGCACTTTTGTACCTCGGGGCCCTCTCCTGGTGAGAAGGTGCCTGGGGAGACGAACAGTCCTCTTCTTTTTCTCCCCCTCCCCCTCTCTCTCCTTCATCTACTTCTCACACGGCACGCTTTAGGTCCTTGCCCCAAGTAGAAGTCCTGAGCCTTCCCACATTAGGACTGTTCTGGCCCTCAGGAGTTCAAGTTCAAACCCTCCAGGAACTGACTGGTTGAAGTTCCCCAGACCTTGGATTGAGAAAGATTCTGAGGAGGCCTCCAGGTGATTAGCCATGTCTGCCATTGACCTTGGAGAGTGTGGGGCAGCCCCAGTCTTTATGTTTTACCCTCCTTTCAAGTTCCAACCCCCTCATCCTCTAGATGAGGACACTGATATTTAAGAATGGGAAGGCTTCAGGCCAAGGAGGTTGCGGGGTTGGTGGGGAGGGGTGCTGATAGTTCTTACCCGCCCACTCCATGCGACCTGCCAGCCAGCGTGTCCACTCATGTCCCCTCCCAACACCCCCCAGCCACTTGACAAAGGGTCTGAGGCTGGAGAGGTGACCCAGCAAACTGGCAGCACCACGGCTTCCAGCAGCTATTGCGCTGGATCCCGGGGTCTCAGAGCAAAGGACAGCTAAAGAGCAAGTCCACGGCGCAGAGGGGGCCGGAGGGTAGGGGCAGATGGCGTGGTGCGGCAGGGGCTGCGAGGACCGCACAGAGGGGAAGAATCATCTCGGGCCGGAAGCTTTCTCTGGCAGGAGTTTCTCCTCTATCACCTGAGAAGTAAAGCAGAATCAATCACTAGTGGTCCTGGAAACGCCAATCATTGCTGATTTGAGCAGTGCTGGAAACTTTCCAGACAGCTTTCGCATCTGTGCCGCTGCTGCAGGGCGGGGAGGCCCGCAGAGGGGCGAGCGCAGTTCAGGCGGTCCCATTTCTGTCCCATTTCGTGGAGGAAGAAGTGCGGCGGAGGGAGGCCCGGCTCAAGGCACCCGCAGCTGCTGCCTCTGGGGGTGGGAGGGCTGGGAGCACACACTGTCAGGGGCGTTTTCCCGTGTTTCTTAGCCTACTTTCTGGAGAAAGAGGGCCATTGTACTCCCCTCCTCATCGTCATCTTCCGCCAACCCCCTCTGCGCCAGCGCTGTGCTGGGGTTTCTGCGCACCGTCTCACAGGAGGGGGCGCTCCCATCAGCCCCATTATACAGACAAGAAACTGAGGCTCAGAGCAGCCGAAGCTTCAGCACTGAGACAGTGACTCCAAAAGTTAGCTCTTCCAGCTACAAGCCTCTGCCGCCTTTGCTTTCCTGCCCGCTCCCCCAACCCCCACATCAGGTCAGGGAAGCTTCAGTGAAATGTTGGCACAGAAACCCCCACAGGCAGAAAACGTCTCCACCCAGCAGCCTCTTCAGCTGAAAATGGCAGAGAGAAGAAAAGCCCCTCTCTCCTCGGTCATGGGGTAAAATGGGGTCATGGATATGAAGCCCAGACAGACTTGATTGTTGTGGCCCCCTTGCTGCTGCTGCTAAGTAACCTCATACAAGACGAAAAACAGGGTCTCGAGGACCTGCCCCTGCAGTCGCCGAGGCAGGCACTGAGGACCCAGGGGACTCGAGGGCTCAGGGGAGATGAGGTGAGGTTTTACATTTTCAGCTAGGATCCCGTGGGGCCGGAGCCTTCGAGGGGTGGCTCTGGGCTGGGACCAGACCAAGGCTGGATCCAAGGCGTCTCAGGGCAGCCCGGGCCTGCCTCCGGGGGGACCCATTCCCTCATTGCCATCTCCTCGGTTTGCTAACTCAGTGCATTTGGGGGCTTCCATGAAGCACCAGGGAGGCACCCACCCCTGAGCAGGAGTGTGCAGGGAGAGGAAAGCTGGAAGCAGAGCAAAGAACCTGGCACTACCCTGCTCGGCTGAGCTTCAGGAGGGCCCGGCACAGTGAGCCTACCATAAAAATTTTGATGGATACGTGACTGAGTGACAGTGTGAATAAGGCATCCTAGCCTCTCTGTTTCCTCATCTGTAAAATGGGAAACTAACCACAACCCCACAAGTTTGTTGCAAGATTCAGAAGCAATGTACACACAACACTTCTCACTGAGGGCACCCGAGTGCTTTATAAGCAGCTGCTCTGAGTATAAGGAGGGACCTTGGCCCTCTCAGAGATCACGAGCTAACTGCCTCTCCATGTCTGGCCTTCGCCTTCAGCTCCTTCACCAAACCCCAGGTCAGCCTACGGCCCCTGAAACTCAATCACTGTCCAGTAAAGTCCAGGGGCTTTGCGCATGGGCATACATACACGCAATTGGGAACAGATGTTACAGGAAATCAGGATGACCTGGATTTGAGAAGTTCTGCATATATTTCTGAGTTTTGTTTCAGAAAATGAAGTCATCCTGTGTGGTATAAGTCAATACAAATATAAATGTCCACGGGCCCAGCCAGCCTTCGGTGCAAAGGAGGTCACAGTGGTATCATCCCCCAGATTGCCCCAGCTCGCTCTCTCCCCTGCAGGATCGAAGCCCCGCCCAGCTCGGGAGGCCTGGGAGAGCTGGGGATAGGACAGGCCTCTCCCAGGGACTCGTGCCCAGTGAGAAAGGAGCTGAGTTGACAGAGCTGATCCCTTCCTGGGGCCAAACTGGCTGGTTCTCTGCATCATGCAGACCCCTGTGTCCTGGCAGACACAGGGGGCTGGGGATGCTTCTCTGCCCAGGTCTAGGACATGCTGGGTGACCAGGGACATGAGCAGCCCTCTTGGGAGCCTCGCATCTCCAAAATCCCCTCTACGTGGTCCATTATCCTTCTCTGAACTCGGCTTTTCCTTTGGCAAACATCCGCTGAGCGCCGGCTCTGTGCCAGGCAGAGCGGGGCAGGCAGAGTGGGCCCGGTGTTGCCCAACAGCTATGGCTCAGTCCTGTGGACTGACAGCCCCAAAGTGGGGTCTGTCCCACCAGGTCACTGCCCAGATCAACTCCAGTTGTTCTCGGGACTTTGCAGACATGCCTGGGGCTGGGGGGTGGGGGACATGATCAGAGACCTGGACTCGCTAGCTGGTATGGTGTGAGCTAAGACCGATGGATGAGTCCAGATGTCACAGGGCCGGAGGGAGGCAGGGAACAGCCTTTGCAGAGACCTGAAAGTGCAGAGAACAAGACACATTCAAGAAAAGGAAGGAAAGTCATGCGTTGAGGTTCAGAGAGTCAGCCACAGGCCCCTGCTAGGGGACAGGCTCCAAACCTCACCCCAGGTTCCCAGCCCTTGATTCTCCTCACCCACAACCACGTATGAAAGTTCTTCTCCACATGTGCACCCCCCTTGCAGATCAGCTCTGCAAACGGGCACCCAGGGCTGCCCCTGACCTTGCCATTGAGCAGGTACAGCCCGACTCAGGGCCTGGCCTACCCCTGTGTGCCCCCAGCAGCCACGCTCAGAGGGAGCCTACTGGCCCTGCCAGCACCAGTGACTCAGAGCAACACTGCACAAACACAATGATATCTCCAAAGCCATGGCCACTTGCGGTGTGATTAGCAACTCACTGACCTTGGCAGTGGGCACAGGGCTGGGATGAGAAGAGTCTGTGAAGAGTTGAGTCACAGCACCTTAGATTTTACCCCCAGAAGTCATGAGACAGGTACTTGAAGCTTAAGGTTTAGAGCCCAGGAGCCAGAGCAGGGCACCTTGTGCTGCAGGCCCAAGCTCTCTGTAGCCTGACCTGAGTCCCCCATTGTCGCCACCTCCAGGCAGGCCACTGTCCTCTCTCCTGGCTGTCTTTGTCCCCATTAGAGGCTAAACTGGGAGCTTCGTTAATACTCAAGAACTCGGGGACCTGGACTGAGATCACCCTCTCCCCTAAGAATCTGGCCCTGGGGAGATTCACAGTGAACAATTCTACAGGAGTTCCAAGGCCACAGCCTGCAGTAAGCAATACTGCCTCCCACTGGGAAAGAAGGCCTTGCTTCTCCGGTTTGAGAAACAGAGGGAGACAGAAGGAGGGGGGAGGAGGCAGAGACAAAGAAGGAGAGAGAGAGAAATAAATGTGGTGTCATAGCTCACGACTTGTCTGCATCTTTAAAGGCACCTCGTCTGTCTTGCTCTGCCTGGCACCCAGAACAAAGAGTGACCCAGGGCAGAAACTAATGAACATTTGTTAAGTGAAGAGAGGAGAAAAAGCATAAAGCAAAAGAGGAAGAATAAGAGAAAAACCCAGTAGCAGGTCCAGAGAGGAGCTAACCCAGGCCATCAGGTGTCTCCCGTGAAAGGGGAAACTGGGTGCTTCGTTCCTTCCTCACGCACGCCCCGCCCACCCAGGCTTCCCCAGCACCCGAGACTCTAGCCAAAGCCCCGCCCAGCCAGGGAGCCACCAAGGTGAATTGCTCCTCCTCCAGGCCCAGGCAGCAGAGGGCCCAGAGGGGCAAGTAGGCCAGGACAGCACCTTGGCCCAGTCCTCAGGGTGGCTCACATCGGCCTTGTGCAGAGAAGACAAAGCATCCACGTGGGTGTGTATGACTTATGGCTTTAATCTCCCTGATAGAAGGCCTTTAAAGATTATTTCACGGAAGAAAAAAATAATCCTGGGTAATGAATCATGCCCTTAAGAAGCTGATAAGAAGCAGGGAAACTGGTGGGGCCTGAGTTCCTGATTTAATTAAAGTCTTACAGATACTTCCTGAAACATAATCCGTTGTAGCCATCAAGGTGATAAAAAGACTGCAGGTTCCTTTGAATGAATTCACCTGCCTTGTAAATCTTCCTTCAGGCATCACTGCAGAGGACCCCTGGGGACCGAAGGTGCCTCACAGAGACCCAGAGCCAGAGCAGACCAGAGCCTGGAGGGTGCAAGTGCACTCAGACAGGGTCTTGGGTCACTCTCTGCCCCTCTCGGGGATCAGTTTCCCTGTCTAGCATCCAATGAGTAAGAGAGGAGGCCAGCCAGTCTCCGAAGGCACCCCTGAACTGGCCCTCTGGGTCTAGAGCCCCGTGTTCCCCAAAGAGATGAGGAGAGATGGGGGGTGTCTCTGCAAAGAAGGCTCTGTCCTCTGGATCCTGCCCACAGCATTGGTCTCCCTCAGCCCTGGTTTCTCTGTCTCCCTCTTCCCTGCCCTTCCCGCTCTCACTCAGCACATGACTACCTGGCAAAGGTGCAGTTGCTGACACCCTTGGGGACACTGAGCAACCCTGGCCCTCTGGGCACCCTGGTCCAGCAAGGGAACAAGTGAAGGATGTGTATCAGCCAGAAGGCACCACATTCTGAGCACGGCCTTCAGAGCCAGCAGGACTCCAGCACTAGACCCTGCAAAGTCCCCAGAGGGAAGCCAGGTGGGCTGGACCTGGAAAGACAGAAATAGAGCCCACGAGAATGTGGGGACGGTGGCTGGTGGTCTCCACAACCTCAGAGCCGCCTATCCAGTCATCAGGGAGTAGCTTAGGTGAGCAGGTGGATCGATGGACAGATGGATGGAGACACAAGCATCCAGGAGAAATGGCTGAGCTAAGTGTGGGCCCAGCACGCCCCCACCCTGGCAGCCCACACCTGCACCCTGCACTCACTGGACCCTGCACCCTGCAGACGCCTGAGCCACTGGTCTCAGCCCCCGTGAGAGCCAGCACTGCAGAGACAAGATAGCCAGATCAATTTGAATTTCAGATTAATGGTGAATCGTCTTCAGCATAATTGTATCGCAAATATTGTATTTATTGCTACATCTGGCAACCCTACACAGGGTGTCACCTGTGCCCCGTACCTGACACAGAACTGCCACAGAAGGAGGTCTCCACAGAGGCAGTGTGTATGGAGTCTCTCGCACGTGGCCTCCCCTCTGGCCCTAAGGCCCCTGAGGCCCCTGAGCCCCCTGAAGCCTCTGGCTGGACTGGAGTTGGTAGGTAAGAAAACTGCCAGCTGTGATGGTGCAGCACTGAGCCTGCTCCCCACTGCCAAGCCCTCCTGGTCCACTCAAGACTACCGGCAGGTCTGCTGGGGGCTGGCTGCCACCTAGTGGTCAATGTCAGAATGGCATGCCATGGCACCCAGAGAAGATGGGGTAGGTCAGTGCACCCCATAAAACAGCCTCCTTAAACAAAATTAGGATTGTTATCCTTGGATTGTTATCCACTTGAAGAGGAAACTGAAGCTCAAGGTGACCCAAAAGCATAAATCCATGTGCAGACCCCAGCATGGGCTTAGCCTGGTCCCTACTTCCAGGCCCCTGCCCCCCTATTCATAGCCACTAAGTGAGGCCCTCTGTCCCATGCTGTCATGTCTGTCCCCTGCTCACCAACCTTCAGTGTCTCCCTATTGCCATGGGATAAAGCAATCCCTTTCTCTGCTGCTGTTCAGAGCCCTCTACAAACTTCATTTTCCAAACTCTCTCCTGGAACCTTCCTCAGCCCTCCTAGGCCCCTTCCCACTAAGCCCCTCGCTCTCCAAGGCTGAACCACCCCCCCATAGCCCTGGACTCCTACAGTCAGTGAATAGTGAGGAGCAGGCCTTGAATGTCTTCTCTGCCTGCTCTCATACCCTTGATAAGCCACTTAACTTCGTACCTTTAACTCCCACTCACCCACCAAGTCCCAAGTGCATCCCTCTGGCCCAAGTCTCTGCCCTGAACTCCAGACTCACAGTGTCCACAGTTCACAGGGCACTTGCACTTGGAGCCTAACAGGCAACCCAGACTGAAAACAGTCAGAATTGAGACCCCAGACCTTCCTGCAAATCCTGCGCCTGCCTCACCTTCCCATCTCAGGGCCATCTCCATCTCTCCAGGTGTTCAGGCTAAAAATCTCTTTCCCACACACCCCAGGTCCAATCTGCCAGCAAAGCCTGTTGACACCACCTTCAATATCAGCCTGAACTACCCCCCCGTTGCCCCGTCCCCACCCAAGGAAGCCAGCTGTCCACGCTCACCCTTGCACAAATGCCAGCCGGTCACAGTCACTGTGCAGGGGCACTCGGCCCACTGCCACCCACCTGGACCACGACACAGTCCTCCTGGCTGGTCTCCCCACTTTTACGTTTGCTGTCCCCCGCCATGTCACCTCACATAGTCGTTCACCCATTCATCTATTCATTCGAGGACAGGCAAGGCCCCCCATTGTTACAGAGCTTTTATGGGGGTGTACAGGAGGTAGATGTTGAACAGCCAGTGAGGCGTAGTCCATTATTTCATTGGAATCGAGATTGCCATCGCACAGCGCAGGCGGAGGGAGTCACAAAAGCAAGCAGCAGGTGGGACCACCGTGGTGTGAGGCTCAGAAAGGAGTTTCCTGAGGACGGGGCATCTAATCAGCACTCTCAAAGATGTGTCTGTGTTATTTTGAAGTGGAGAGGGTGGGGTGGGAGAGGTGGAGGGACAGGGACTCCAGGAGGGAGAGGGACGTGCCGCACCGGGAGCAGCCAGAGCTGTGGGGACTGGCCCAGGGGTGGCAGCCAACACTGGAGGGTCAGGTGGTGACAGACCCTTCCGGCCTGGAGGCCTCAGGAGGCAGTTGGGGTTTTATCCTGAGGGACACAGGAGCCCCTTCTCTGGACGGGCTGGGAGTGTGCCAGACCCTCATCCTTCAGGACCCTGCACCCCTCCATACTGGCTCGCCCACCCATTCCTAATTCTGTCCAAATGGGAACAGTGAGCGGGGAGTGAGAGACTGGAAACACCAACAGTAGGTCAGACTGGTGGCTTTGGTGCAAAAACCCTGAACCTGCCTGTAAATCCGAGGCTCAGAGTCCCCATGTGCACCAGTCCTGTACACTGGGTGGGTGCAGAGAGTCCAGTGCCCACCCCAGCCAGCCCAGGCAACACAAGAGCCAGTCCCTCGGTCTGGCCTTGACAGCAGTGCTGGCCTTCCCAAAGGCAGTGGTGGATGGAAGGGCCACCAGGAGGGAGTGGGCCTGTTTCTCAGGTGGACTGGAGTACTGTCCCCTGGCCCACCCATCCCTGGGAGTCATCTGGGGTTGTCGCAAGGGCACCCACAGAGTGAGCGAGCAGTTATCAAGGGGCCTGGGGATGTGCTGAGGGGTGCAGAGAATCAGGGAAGGCTCCCTGGAGGAGGCGATGGGGAAAGCATCTTGCATGTGGAGGAGGTGGCAGGCGAGCATTTGACCGGGTTCAGGAACAGCAGGTTGCAGGAGGACAGGGGCTGCATCTGCCTGCACTGTGCAGCACCCTCCCTCACCAGGGGCTCGGGACTAGGTATTGGAGGATGCATGGAGTGAGTTGGGTTTGACTGTTGGGTGTGGAACAAGGTGGGAAGGACAGATGTGGCCAGATGGGGAGGGGGCTGAGTCCATAACAGAGGCTGGAGGCAGCACAGCGGTCAGCACTGGCTGTCTCAGAGGGAACAGGGCAGTGATGCTGGGGTCGCTGCTTCTGTCCAGCACGGTGTGGCTGCTCCCACGTGGTGCACATTTTGGAAGGAGCCCTCTCCCCAGCAGGTCCAGCAGATCCCCAAGAATCCAGGACCTCAGGGCAGAGGGGAGGTTCCCAGGGATTAGGAGCCCCCTGGGGAGGCAGCAGAAGAGAGACCAAGGGCAGAGAGAGGGCACCTGGATGGGGACTCTGAGAGGCGACACAGAGTCTAGGAAGCACTGGCTTCAAGCAGGGGCCACCAGGGCTCAGTCCCAGCTCTTCACCCCTCAGTGCCTCAGTTACCTCATCTGCCAACTGGGAGATCCTCCATCTCCCAAACACCTGGGTGGATTGGGGTGATGTTGGCAGACACAGGGCATGAACCCCAGGCCTCCTTTGGGGTGACCTGGTGAGGCTGAGGGTGGAGCCAAGCCTCACACAAGGTCCCTGACTTCCTTCTGTCAGAAGAATCAGGAAGGATAGGAAGGCCTCCCACTAGCTGGCCTCCAGAACTCACAATGACCCCACTGGTCCCTCACCTGCCTGACGCAGCCCTGCCTGACCCAAGCAAGGGTTGGTTGTATCTTCCTCCTCCCCTGTGAGCCCAGGAGGAGGCTGACTCGGAACCTCCCGGGCCGTCCAAGCAAAGGAGCACTCAGCTCCCAGGCAGCCTCTGGGTTGCTCTCATTAGTCAGAAGGAAAACTGAGGGCCTCTCTAACCCCACTGAAGACCTATGGGGCCACCAGAACCAGAGCTGTGCTCCATGTCCTTGTCTCCAGGGGATGGACAGGGAGCTGCCCAGGTCCTGCAGATTAGCCTGGCACAGGTGCCTAGGGCAGCCCAGAACCTGCAGGTTATCTCAGAACATGTGGGCTAATTAGCTCAGGCCAGCCTAGAACTTAACCTGGGTTAACTCCCAGGTTAGCCCAGACTCACCCATCAATCCAGAACACATGGGCTAGCCAAGGTCAGCCTCAATACACAAGGTGTCCCAGAACACCTGGGTTAGCTTGGAACCCCTGTTAGCTCGGATGACCCAGAACTCAAAGGTCAGCTCAGAACATACAAGTCAGACCAGGTTAGTTCATAACTGTTTACTAGGTACACCCAGGGTAAACTGAAACAAATGTATTGGTCCAAAACAATAGTTTGTTTCATTTTTTAAAGCAGTAGAACCCTCTTCAAATAAAATTTCACCAAAGACCCAACCCATAAAACTAATCTGGGGGAGCTGCTGTGGGCAGAGGTGGGTGAGGCTGCTGGCCAAGGCGCCACACTCAGGTCCACGGAGAAGCTCTGCTTTGTGGCATTTGCCAACTTCCAGGGTGTAAATACTTCCAGCTGATTTCCGGGCTAGGAATCTCCAGCCACTGAATACGAACAGATGTGCATGTTGACAGGAACCAGGTGGGCCGGCTCAGCACCAGAGTGGCCTCCTGGGTGCTTCTGGGGAATGCTTTGGGGCTCTACAGTTCCCCACCCACACCCATGCAGAGAGCACGGGTGGAAGACGGGGAGGTGGGCCTAAACCTGGGGGTCTACTAAGCAGCTTCAGACTTCTGAAACCTGACAGAAACCCAGAAAAATGCTTCCCAATGCCTGGCAAAAAAGCAAGTGGGAAGTGAAGTCTGTGGAGATCTGGCCCCGGGAATTTTCCATGTGACTTTGGCGGAGTCCTTTCTGCCCTCTGGGTCTCAGTCTCCTCACCTGTATAATGGCAGACCGGAGGGCTGGGAGTCAGCAAGCTCACCATCGTTACTTCCCACTTCCACCCCCTCCCCAGCATGGCACCTCTCCCCTGGCAAAGCCCCAGGCTCTGAGTCACTCCTCCTCGGCCCCTTGTGCCCTGTCCTCAGCCAGCTGGCATCAGAGAGTGCCGGGGCTATCACACAGGGCCGCAAGGCCCCCGCGGTCAGAGCTGCGTGCTCCGTACCACACAGGGGCCTGACAGGGCCTGGAGGAGCCATGGGAAGGCAACCCCTCACAAGCAACCAAAGCCCTGGAAGAGCGCAATCCATGCTTTTATTCTTTAATTTAAAAAATGTAAATTGTGAAATACTTTGAACATGCAGGAAAGGACAGTTGGCCACCACTGGGTTTGGCGGATGTTAGTGTTCAGCCTGGTTCCCCAGGGATCCCCCACTGCCTTCTCCTCCTGCTCAGGGCCCCTCTCCTCTCGGGTGGGTGAGGCCTTGCCCCTCCCAAGCAGAGGCTCTGGGAGGACAGGAGTGGCCGTCTCACCTCTGCACGGTGCTCCTGCTACATGCTCACCCGATAGCTCATTTTGCCTATAATCACCTGGTAGGACAGAGGTGAAGGAAGACGCATTCTCTCCGTTTCACAGAAGAGGAGACCTCAGCCTGGACGGTGAGAGCACAGCACTGAGGAGGCGGGTCAGCACTAGCCCGCCTGTCCCTGACACGGATGCTCTCTCCCCAGTCAGTCCCGTGGTGCCCACTCCTGCTCTTCTCCCCTCGGGGCCTCCCGAGGGGTTGTTAGTAAACAGGCTGTGTCAATGGGTGTAACTCCCGGATTGTCCCAGGCAAGCGGGGCCATGCCTGAACCCTGCCTTGGAAAACCCACCGAAAGAGTTGGTTGAGAACCAGCATCAGGTGAGGTACAGGGCCACTGTGAGGAAGAGAAGACACCGTCTTCCTCAGAGGTGCCTGTAGAAGCCGAGGTGACCCTGGCATAGGTTCGTTGCACCCAGTGGGGAAGCACCCTGGTGCGTCCAAGACACAGGGAGCACCTCTGGGGGAGCGAGGGGCCGGAAGGGCTGGCTCTCTGGAGGAGGGGACTTTGGTTTAGGTCTTAGAAAGCAAACACTAGCCCTGGCTGGGTGGCTCAATCAGTTTGGAGCATCATCCCTTCCATGAAAATGTTGTAGGTTGGATTCCCAGTCAGGGCTCATACCTATGTTGCAGATTCAATTCCCAGTCAGAGCACGTACTAAGACAACTGAAATCTCTCTCTCTCTCTCTCTCTGTCTCTCTCTCTTAAATCAATAAAAACCACACCCTCAGGTGAGGATTAAAAAAAGAAATAATAAGTCCCAATGTTGAAGAGAATATGGAGCTACCAGACTCTCACACGTTGCTGGTGGGAGTGTTCATTGGTTCGGCCACTTGGGAAAGCACGTGGCCATATTTACTGAAGCCAAACACATGCCCGTGTTGTGATGCCGAAATTCCACTCATACGATTACCCCAGGTATTATTCAAAGAGAAATAAAAGCAAACGATCACCAAAGGACATGTACAAGAGTGGGCATCACAGCTTTGTGTATAAGCCAAAAACTGAAACCAACTCTAATGCCCATTTAATATAGAGTGAATAAATAAGTGATTCATTCATTCAGTGAAATACTACGCTGCAACGAAAAAGAACAGATTCTTGAGCCGAGTACCTGTGTGGGTGCATCACACAGACCTGATGCTGACTGAAAGCAGGCAGCAGCAATGAGTATATACTGGACACCCCAATTTAAATGAAGCTCAAGGGCAGGTAAAACTACCTTTAGGGATTAAAGTCTGAATTCCAGTTACCTCCGGGGGAGGTTATTGACTGGAAAGGGGCACAAGGGGCCCCCTAGACTGTTGGACTTGTTCTGTATCTTGACCGATGTGTTAGTTACACAGGGGTATACATGTATAGACATCCATCGAGCTACATACCTAAGATCTCCATGCTTAATACTAAGAAATATTCCGATAAAATGGCTTTTAATCCCTCCAGATGACAACTGAGAACAAAGTAGAAAGGGGCAGGGCAATCTCTTGGAGCCTTTTGCAACCTCTCAGGTGAGAGAGAATGAGCGAACCTGCAGGGAACAGGTGCCGGGCGTGGGCTCGGTGGGTCATGCTGCGGGAGGCCCTCAGAAGATGTCAGCAGTGTGGCAGGCAGCGGAGGCCTCTGGGAGGAGAAAGAGAGACCCGACTGGAGCAGGCAGAGATGCTGAAGGTTTTCAACATCCAAGGCATCACTTAGAACGGGCACCCCCTGCTCTCCTGTCCCAAGGCTCCAAGCAGCCTCCAAGGGGTGAGCTCCACCCCACCCCCGCCCAGCAGGGTTCCACCAGGACAGGTGGCCCCACGTGCTGAGCACTCTGACACCTGTGGAGGGCCAGGTGCCGAGTGGCTTTCCAGGAGCTCCCCATCAGGCCTGTGAAGGAGGCCCATTCTCCCTACGTACCAATGTGCAAACTGAGGCCCTGAGAGCTAAGTGGCAGCACAAGGAACCCAGTCTGTTCCTCCGCCCAGGTAATAGCCAGGATACGCCAGAGGTGGATGACCATTTGGCAGGGACAGCTTGGCAGGGCCACAGCATGGGTGGAGCCAGCTGGACAGAAGTGTGCTGGGAGAAGGGGCTGGGGATCCGAGCCCTCTCGGGGCTGCCCTGGGGGCAGATCTGGGAACGGTGGGTCGGGCGACAGTGGCAACAGCTCTGAGACCGGGTGTGGAGTGAAGGGACCTTGGGAGGTGCCGGGCTCTGTCCTCCGCCCTCCCTCATCCCACAGTGGCCTCTGAGGGGTACAGATGATGAGGTGGATGCTCAAGGTGGTCAGCCAGGAAACAGCAAAGGCCCCAGAGGGCAGATGCCAGGCCCAGCCTGTTGTACTTGACTAACACCTCCCCTGAGTCCTGGGCCCTGGAGGGTTGGCAGTGCCATTGCATGGGGGAGAGATGACCAGTTCTGAGCAACCCAAAGAATGAGAGAGAGAGAAAAAAGAAATTTAAAAAAAATTTTTTTTTAATCTTTAGAGGGGAAGGAGAGAGGGAGAGAGACATCAATGTACGATTGCCTTTCGTGGGTCCCCTGCTGGGAGTTGGCCTGCAGGGAACTGGGCTGCAACCCAGGCATGTGCCCTGACTGGGAATCGAACCGCAATCCTCTGGTTCTCAGGCCTGTGCTCAATCCACTGAGCTACGCCAGCCAGGGAGAGAAAAAAGAAATTTTAAAAAGCAGAACCAAGAAGAAACTGAGGGAGAGAAAGAGAGAGGTGGGGCGGGGCGGGGCGGGGCGGGGCAAGGAGGCAGGTGGTGTGGAAGGGGGAGACGGAGCTCATGTTCTCCAGCAGCTGCGAACTCACTAGACAGACTCTGCTGACAAGCTCGTGGGGCGGGTCTCCTCTCCTGCCTACTCTCCTGCATTCCCACGGTGCCACCTGGGTCCGGGCAGCTAAGAGTGTAAAGGGGGCAGTGTCAGCAGAAGACCAGGCCAGACTCTCCCAGAGAGACCCCAGTCAAACTGTGTAACTTTGGGCCTCTATTCTCATCTGCACCATGGGCCTCAAGGACCCGCCACCTCTGTCAGGCTCTGAGCCACCAAAGTGGGTCTCCCGGCCCCAGCCCCACCCCTGCAGTGACGTCACTCTGCAGTGGCCCACACCCCGAGCCTGGCCTCCTTGCTCCAGGTGGGAAGTGTGGCCGACTCCAGTTCCATACCACCAGCTTGGGGACTTCAGTTTCCTCTCCAAAGGTCATGATCAAAAGACCGCCTGTGACATCTTTGTCCCCCCAGGTCCTTCCCATTATCCAGGAGGCAAACGTTTTTGAGCGCTGGGGACAAGGGGGGTGAGTAGTGACTGAAACGAGGGGCTGATGAGGTGGTAGGGTGGGGAGGAATCCAAAGAAAGCCCTTCAAGGTCATGGTCACCCCTCCTACCCCCGGCTGCACTCACACCAAGCTTTGCCGCTTACGAGCTGTGTGGCCATGGCAGGTCACTCAACCTCTATGGGTTGCTCGTCTCTAAGGTAGGGAGGAGGTGGCTGTCTTCACAGAGCAGGCAGACAGACCGGCTGACCCTAGAGGCGGGAGAATCCCTAGACCCGGTGCCTAGCCCTCCGAGGCATAAGAACAACACCTCGGGCAGGAGGGGAACTGAGGACCAACGGGGGAGGTAGAGGGGCCTTCAACGATGCTGACTTCAGCCTCACTCACACCGGGAAAGACGAGGCCCAGAGAGGCAGCAGCACAGCCGTGGGTCTAGGACGGCACTCGCCTAAACCCCCACCTGCGGGGGCAGCGCCGCTGCGTCGGAGGGGCAGGAAGTACAGAGGTTGTTTAAAGTCACCCCTGCCTCTCACATAGACACAGCAAATGCCAGGTCCGAGATGGCTCCTGGAGAGGCCAGGCACAGAGAGCACGCCCCAAGCCTCCGGCACAGCAGCGCCGTCGTTCAGGACAGAAGAACGGTCTTTCCTGAGCACCGAGCAGGGCACCTGCGAGGGAAGGTGCGGCTGAGGTGGGATCCAGGCTGGGAGGGAGGGGGGCTCCCTCTGCTGAGGCCCCCTCTCCCTGGCTGAGGCTCCAGGCTTAATTAAGCTGTCACAGCCTCTTACAATGTCACTTCTATCAGAGTCCAAGAGGACAGGAGTGAAGGGCACAGGAACCACAAGGCCCTGAAGCAGCTGCCCCTGATGTCAGTGCCTCCATGGGTCTCTAATGCTAGCCAGTGGCCCTAGGAACGCCTGGCCCAGCCCCTGCCTGGCCTCACACCGAGGAGGGGGCACTGTTTACAGCCCCCGCTTAATTAAATCAATAAACCACCAATGCAAATCTGGCTGAGGGCCAGCTGTTTACCGCATGCCATGCAGAGGGGACTAAATTAGCAGCTTCAGCAGGATGACAAGAGAAGGAGAGGGAACAGGAAAGCCATCTCGGCAGGGGGCTCAGGAGCAGGCTGAGTGTCCCAGCCCCCAGCCCCCTGTCTGGACCGCATCGTGACCCACATCTGCAGCACCCCCTGTTGGCCTGTTTCTACCTTCAGGCTCCCCTTCCAATCTTCCTGCCAACATGGCTTGACAGTGGACAGACCCACAGTGACACCCTGATCCCACTTCATTTGGGGGAGGAAGCAGCTGAGGCTCAGAGGCCTGAGAGCCTTAGAGCATCGTGACCAAGCTGGAAACTCCCGAGCCCCCGGCCTGTACCGAGGCCTTCCTGCTGCACAGCCCTGTGCCTCGGCCTTGCCCTCCTTCTTCCCACAGGACAGGTGCAAAGTCAAAGTGTCGGGCTTGGTGGAGAGGAAAGGCAAGTACCAGTGCCGTGCTGGCAGGGCAGGCTACCAGAGCAGGAGTGACACGGAGCTACTTCCTTCAGGATCTTTGGGCCTGAGGAAGCCTGGGGGCCCACAAGGGCCCAGACGAGCAGCCTAGCACATCCTCTACTCTGCAGTCCTCAAGGGACGTGAATATCAGGAAGCCTGTCTGAGAGGGGACGCTGTGTGGCCTGGGGCCAGCCCCTGGCTCTTTCTGGGCCTCATTCTCTCCATCCGAATCCCAAAGGGCTCAGAATTGATCATCTGTAAGTGACTTTCTAGCTCAGACACACTCTGTATCAGGGTCCATAAGGGGAGGACTGCCTCTTGGACTAGCCTGGGGCCCGGCCTGGGCCGAGACACCCCATGTTCAGAGTCAGAGCCACTCCAGCTGCCGCCAACCTGCTGGGTGAGCCCTGGGGCCTGGCCCCGAAGCCCAGCCCTGAAGCCCAAGCTTCCTCCGTTTTCCCAGCTGTAAAATGGAGATAATGACAGGTGTGGGCCCCTTGTGTGGGTGGATGACGCGCTAATGAGAGCTCTCGGGTCCTCAGAGGAGAAAAGGGCGGTCTCTGTGAGGGCCCGGGATACAGGCAGGCAGCAACTGGTCCGAGCTGACTCCTCAGCAACGCAGCCAGCTCTCTCCCCGGGGCAGAGACCTTCCCCGGACTCACTCGCTTGGTACCTTGAGGAAATCCTTCTCCACTTTGGGATCCCGGGACCCCTCCTCTGTAAATGACTCTGAAGGCCTATGACCCAGGCACCCAACTCCAGGGAACGTGACAGCATTTCACTCACTGCCCCTCCATCTGAGGAGGGTTTGCAGTCTTCACACGTGCCCAGTGCTGTGTGGGACACAGCGGGGCACAGGCAGGCGGCTCTGCCGTCGGGAGGCTATACCCTCCCTGAGCAGATGGGGGTAGAGAAATGTGTGATGCTTACCACACAGATGTTAAGATAAATGGCTGCGTGGCCCAGATGCCTCAGCAGGAAAAGCAAACATAAGGCTCTGCAGTCTTCCATCCCCTAACCCTGGCAGACATCACTAATCAATCATGCAACTCTTTCCAGCTGAGCTGAATGCAGCCTCTCATACTTCTTTTTTTAATTTTTTATTTAATTCTTATTCCAGTACAGTTTTCTGTTTTATATTCCCTGCCCTGCCCCCCAGTACTCCCCACCTCCCTCTCATTTCCACCCCCCACCTTAATTATTGTCCACGTGTCCTTTCAGCCTCTCATACTTCTATCACATGCTCCAGGCAGCCTCCCACCTGATCTCTGGACTTAGCCAGGAAAATGGGGCTCCCCTGCCCCCAGAGGTCTCGGGGTCTTGGCTGAGCCAGGCAAAGGGGCTTCCCAGAGGCAGAAAGCTTCACTCTGGCCTTGAAAAATGAAGCTGAATAGTTGAAGGGAAAGCAGAGGGTATTCCAGGTGACAGGAGCCGTGTGAGTAGAGATCTGGGGAGGAAAGTCTGCTCAGCCTCTGCAAGGACAATTGGATCAGCTGCCAGAGAGGAGACCTGCGCAGGGGGGAGAGGAAGGCGGAGTGGGGGGAAGGAGGGGTGCCCAGAGTCAGAGGCCAGCCTACCCGTCTCCCCATCTGGTTGACCGGCCCGGAACCTCATTGCCCTCTGCACTCACTCCACAGCCTAGGGAGCCACTGGAGGCGCCAGGGGTGAGTGAGGTGGTGCTGGCCATGCCCATCAACCTTCCAGGTGACAACAAAATTTGCAATCTTGTTAAAATGACATTCGGCTTGCCTAATCTGAGTTCTCTGGGATGCATCAACCATCTCTATCAGCCCAGCTTCATGGCTGGTTCATGGCCATGTCCAGCCCAGTCTGGCTGTTAGCCCAGGGGCAGCCCATGACACAGAGGTGTCCTCCACCACCGTATACCAGGGACCAAGTACAGAACAGTCAACCTGGATACCAGGCCTTGCTTGGGCTTCTAGAATCCCAGGATGCACGGGGCACACGGGCCAAGGATAGGTGCTCAATCCAACCCCTTTCCCCTCCCCTGGGTCTCCTCCCTGGAAGGCAACTCTCTACTCACGCTTTCTTTCAGAGCCTATTTTAGCTCTCACCTCTATAAGGGAGCCCACCAGGATTTACCGCCAAGACTAATCAAATGCACAGAATGGCAGGAGACCTGATTGTAGTTACGACCCATTGCCCACATGCTGAGGGACCTGGGCAAGCCATCCCTCTGCCCAGGCCTTGGTTTCTCCATCTGTCACCAAGGGAGCAGGACACGAGAGCCTACAGGCCTCCAGCAGTACGAACTCCACTGTTATTTCAAGACGAAGGAGTCTGGCTGCCTGGCTGGCCTGTGGCCACTGGCTCATCTGGTGTCCACTGACCTTGCCCTCCTGCCCTTGGAGCCCAGAACCTGGGACCACCACAGCTGGAGGAGGCTTCGAAGACCGCCTGGTCCAAGCTCGCTTTTCCCACATGGGCAGTGGCCGCCCAAAGAGGCAATGACCTGCCTGAGGCTGCCCAGCCAGCCGCCCACAACCAGGACTTTTACCTGAGTTGGGTCTTGCTTGGTGATGAGGCTGCTGGGTACTGAAGCTGTGCTTCCTAACCCGTCCCTGTCACTGACAGAGAGTCCCCTGAGGTGAGGTGGGGGAGGAGGGTCACTGAACCCCAACTGGGGGTAAGACAGAAGAAATGGCCCCCAGGGGCCAGGGGCCTCCAATGAAGACAAAGGGAAAAGATTTTAGTGGGAAATGAGAGGGCCCCCCGCCAAACCTCTCCCCACCGGCTCCTCGCTGCCTGTCATTCCACTGCAGTGATTTGGGTTAAAGCTGCTCTCTTTGGAGGAAGTTACAAACTAATTTCCTAGCATCTCAGTATAAATGAATGTGTCAGAACTCCTCTGGGAACATAGGGGCCTGAGACCGAGTAGAGGACTCAGAGAGAAACCACTCTCCCTTTCTTTTGGGGTGCAGAGAAAGCTTCCTAGAATTCTTTTCCCACCAGTGACGCTGTGGCCACAAATGCTGTCTTACAGCTTACCACAGCACACGCACCTCCTTTCGCCCAAGGCCCAAATGTAAGTCCACAAACGGCCCTGCCCCTTCTTGGCCCTGTCACCGAGGTCCCCGCACTCGGAGATGTTCTCTGAAAGCCAGAGGACGTGGGCCACAGCAGGGCTGGCTTCTCTCAGGGGCTCCTCTCATACCCATGAGGGCCATGAGTGGGCGTGGCCTTTGGCCGGGAAAATGACAGCCCCAAAATGTCCTCACTCAAAGTTAAGTCTCCCCTCTAACCCTACAAAGAGTCACTCAATCAGGGCACAGGGGGCCTGGCCTGCCTCTCTCTGCCCCCTTTCTCCCCACCTACCCCCCACCCCCCACCCCGCCCCGGCCCCATTTCTGACACTTGCTCTCTACCTCTCTAAACTCTCTGAATTTCTCTCCCTCTTGTTGTTGTCTCATTCTCAGCCATCTCCCCCTCGGGTCTCTTCCTGTGTGTCCGAGCTCCTCTCCCCTCTTTCTCTGTGTGTGTGTCTTCTTTCCCTCACCCTCCACCGCATCCCCGCTCCTCTCTCTCCCTCTCTGCACCCCCAGCCTCCCAGCCCTGCACAGCTTCCCGCTGGGAAGTGAGTGCTGAATCAGAATTCCTGAGCACAGTTGTGAGCTGACTAGGATGATCACTGCCTCTCCAGCAGAGCCCTCCTCCCCCAGGCAGCCTTCTCCTGCTATTTCCCCACAATCCAGAGCCTGCTTTTTAAACTTCTCCTGGGCGCCCAGCCTGAGCCAGACCCTAAGGCAGGGAGAGGAGGGGCAAGGCAGCTCAGATGGTCAGTGAGAGCCACTGAGCCCTGCGCTGTCCCAGCCATTTTCCATGTTGTCCTGAGTCATCTTTGAATATGAGATGGATTTCAATTTCCTCACGTTACATGCAAGGAAACTGAGGCACAGAGAGACCACCTCAGCCAGACTGAAGTTCAAATCCATGTCTGTCTGACTCCAAAACCCATGGGCTTTCTTACCTTTATTTTACCAAGCCCAGAAAGCTGGGTGACTTGGGTGAATGGTCAGGCAGGACTGGTAGCTCCAGCCCTCAAGGCGCCCATGGACCGTCCCAAGGCAGGAGATGCTCACCAAGGCTGCTGCCGCGGTCCACCCCATGCCAGGCGCCAAACAGAAGTTGAAGGTTTGCGCTGAGCAGTATGGCTCAGTGGGCTGGGCGTTGTCCCTTAAAGCAAAAGGTCTCCCAGTTCAACTCCCGGTCACAGCACATGCCTGGGTTTCAGGCTCAGTCCCCAGTCGGGATGCGTGCAAGAGGCAAGCCATCGAGGTTTCTCTCCCTCTCTCTTTCCCTCCCTTCCTCTCTCTCAAAATAAACAAATACAATCCTTTTTTAAAAAAGAAGTCGAAGGCGAGAGTGTTAAGGGAGGTCAGGAGGCAGACTCGCCGGGTGGGGTCGGGGAAGACTTTGCAGAGGTAGCCTCACCACCAGCGAGAGGAGCGGGCCCTCTGGGCAGGCGGAAGGGAGAGGGGAGGTCTAAGGTGGCCTTGTGAGGACCAGGGAGGGTCGGCAGAGCTGAGCTGGCCAATCAGGACCAACCTCTGGAGGCCCCAACAGTGCCAAATAGAGGACTCTGGGGCCATGGGTTGGGGTCCTGCAGTCCTCCCCTGCAGAGTGCATGGGCCCTGGGCCATAGCCCTTGGTTCGGTTTGAGTCCCCAGGGAACTACCCAGGCAGGTAGGAAAAGCCCAGGACGGGCCAGCACAAAGCCATGGTCCTGGCCTAGCCTGTTTCAGACACACTGTGTGGCTTCAGGCAGGTTGTTTAACCTCTCTGGGCCTCTCTGCAAATTTAAGTGGCAGAGTCTGATAGTGTCCAAAGGCCCTCCTGCCTCGACATCCTGTCAGTCCCACAGAGGACAAGAAGCTCTGGGAGGTGATAGCCCAGGTAGACGGAGGTGGAGCTCTGGCCGGCAGGAGTCCCAGGCCGGGGCCCAGACAGGCACACGCTTGAGCCAGACCCAGGCTGAGTATGGGCGTGCGGGCTTCCCAAGAACTTCCCCCAAGCACCTCCCGAATGTGGGGCTTGGCGGTGCTGCTGGGGTGATTCCCACCACCTCTGGGCAGCGTCTCCCAGCAGACACACCACCGCTGCTCCCTGGGTGATGCTGGAGCCCCTCGGGTCTCGGTCCTCTGAGTAATAGCTCAAAGGATGAATGGGAAAGTGAGCAGAAGTGGATGGGAGAACTGATCTAATACCTTTCAAAAGATAAGGGGAAGGAAGGAGGATGGGAGGAAGAAGGCTCTTCTGAGGAGGAAGGGCTCCAGACTCCAGCAGACTCCCTAGCTTGGGGGCCGGGGGACCCCAAGCAAAGACTGGCCGTGGGAAGAGTCTCATGTTGGGCAAATAAGGCCCAGCTCCAGTGCCCCTACTGTGCTCAGCTATTAGCCAGAATCAGCCCAGGTACACACGCCACCACAAGTCCCAAGGTGCAGTGGCTGGAAGCTGTCATCCAACCATGTCCCTTGGGGCAACTCCTGGTGAAGGTCGATCTGAGCAGTACACCTCTGTGGCCCCCATGGTGACCTCTTGGTGCCAGAGGCCTCCCAGGCATGGGTAGATCCACTTCCACATGTACACAGAGGAGCAGGCCCTCCTGGCACAGCCCCAGGACATCCTGGTTGCACCGCCCCCTCCACCTCCACTGCCCAGGGTGGGATAGGGATGTTGGCTCAAAGCAGGTTTGTTGGCTGGGGCTGGAACAGCCGGGCCTCAGAGCGGGACCCGGCGCCCCCAGACTCTCCCCATGCCTCAGGTGCCTGGTCCCGCAGGTCCCAGCAGGGGCCCTGGGCCTGCACAGTGAGAGCTGGGTCTCTGGTCACCCCAAGTCCCCTCCAGCTGTGGCTCCTTGTGGTGCGTCTTCAGGTGGCTCCCTACCTGGAGGAAACCCCCCGGGGCAGGGGTGGGCGTGGACCAGGAGAACGCCCCAGCTTTTCTGGCTTCGGGCTCTCTGTCCATAGTCATTACAGAGGGGCTCAAGGTGGGGGGTTCCGACTGCCCGGGGAGGGGGAGAGAAGGGTTTAGCTGAGCAAAGGCCCTCAGACAGTTGAGTGCTCTGACCCGGCATCGAGAACTTCTGCTCAGGCCACTAGAGCCACCCCAGAATGCAGTGGACTTAAGGAGTGAGCGCCCACGCCTGGGGACAGCCAGCGTATCCCAGGGACACCTCATCCTTAAACCAGTGGCCACGTCCTAGTGTGCTCAGGACCCTTGGGTGACTCCTGAGCTGTCTTTCAGGCCTTGTTTCATTCAACGGCACTTAATAAGTGCCTGTCTGAGCCAGACACTGAGCTGAGCCCCAGGGACGCAAGGGTGACAGACCAGATGCAGCCCTGGCCCTTTCAGTGTGTGGCCACGTTCACAGTGAGGTCCGCCCGCCAGCCTGCACCCTGAGCTCTCATGAAGGATGGCCTCACACAGGCGACTGCCAAGATGGAGTGGAGATGGGGGCTGGGGCAGAGCTGGGGACCAGAGATGAGAGTCTGATGCCATCAGCTCAGAAAGATGTGGCGGTGCCCTGAGTTCTCACCTGCGTAGGGCAGGTGAGAACAATGGGCTGGTGCGAGAGCAGCTGTGGAGGCACAGCCAGCAGGAGGTGGTGGCTGATCGGGAAGAGTGGGGACAGCCCGACAACTCCCAGGACTCGCCTGAGCAACAACGAACCCTGGCTCTCCACTTCCTCACCGAACGCCGCTTAACCGCTCTGTCCCTCAGTTTCCTCATCTCTAAGACAGCTGTCATAATACCAGCTGTGTCGCAGGCTTGTTTGGGGGGTTAAATGAGCAAGTATGCGTACGCTGATAGGAATGGTACTCGACACCAAGCCCTCAATTAATGCCAACTATTGTCACCATTGTTGTTCTGAGGAGGAAATGGATGTGTGAATGGATGGACTGGCGGGTGGAGGGATGGGTGGATGGATAGATGGATGGGTAGGTGGTTGAGTGGGTGTGTGAATGGGTTGATGGACTGGAGGGTGGATGGGTCGCTGGATGGATGAAATAGAACATCAGAAACAGCTGAACCCACGTGCTGAGTTCAGAGCTTGGGAGCCTCTCTCCTCCTTTCGTCGCGTGGCCTGTTTTCCTCGCCGTGACCTTTCCTCGGGCAGGCTCCCCCTGCGGTGGCCACCACACCTTGGCAGCTCCAGGCCGCTAACCCACCGCCCTACCAAGAGGAAGGACCCCTCTCCTAATCCACCAAAACCCCAAACTGGCTTCCACGGGCCAGGCCCGATCACAACACATCTCTGAAGCCAGGAGGCAGAGTGGCCCCTCGTGAGAAACAGGACTGAGACAAGCTCTGGTGGCGGGGAGCGGGTTCCAAAGGAAACCCACGTGTTGGTAGCGAAAGAAGGCGGAAGGGCTGGGGGCAGGCACCCCCACTGCCGCCTGCTTCACAGGTTAACACTAGTGGGAAGGAACAGAGCGGCACCCGCAAAGCGTTAAATGGGCAGGAGACCCACAGGGAGAGAAAAGATCGGGTGGCCAGGAGGAGGGAGTGTCACTGTGTCCGCTCCAACCACAAAGGGTTCACTAGATCAGCCCCCAGCACCTGTGAGCTACTCTCATGGCGGAGAAGCTGCCTGGGCAGGACTGTGGTCAGGTGAGGGGGGCGGGTCTAGGAGAGGGGGCACTGGAGAGGGAGATGGGGGCAGAGGCTGAAAAGCTGAGGAAGGTTGAGAGGAGTAGGGAAGGAAAGCGGGCAGGACACAGGGGGTGTGAGAAGCTGCCAGGAGAGCAGGACTGACTAACAGGCCGGGCAGACAGAAAAGAGACAAAGGAAAAGGAGAAACCACCACCAGGCGCCCTCCCTCCCCTCCCCCTATGCCAAAGTTAAAAATAGGTTGTAGGGTGAAAGGGAGACAGAATGAGAGCAGTCGTCATCTAAAGAGCTGGGGACCGGGAGGACAGGCCCTGCGGACCTTGGCGAGGATGAGATCAGAACCCAACCCAGAGGCAGGTGCATCACTCCGGCCCAGGCAGGGACCGGGGGTTGAGGACCACCTTCAACCCAGCCCAGGCCTTGCAGGGTAATAACCACCCTGCAGCAGTGCTCGGCTGGCTCCCAGAACCTGGGGTCTGGGCACTTGAACTTGGCACGGTGGGAATTACAACCCCACTGTACAGATGAGAAAACTGAGACTCAGAGTCCTGGACAGGTCGACTGACCCCTGAGTATCAACAAGGGACGACCCGTGGCATCCACCCCCCGCCCCCCCCCGGCCCCCCGGGCTCAGTATTAAAGACACAGGGGCCCACCGAGGCCCTTCCTGGGCCGGCACCCAGCACCATGGAGGGCCGGAGGGAAGGGCAGGAGAGCAAGTCATGGGTGATCTGCCCACACTTCCAGGATGCTGCACTGCCTTCCAGCACTGATGGCTCTGTGGGGAAACTGAGGCCCAGAGAGGGCAAGCTATCTGGCCACCTGCTCACAACGGCGGCACAAGTAGGCGCTTGAGAACCTGGAGAGCCTTCTGTTCCCAGCCCAGCCCCGCCCCAAGCCGGCTGGGTGGCCAAGCAGACCCCCGTCTGGGAGCTGCAGCTCTCTCATCACCCCGTGCCCTTCCTGCCTGCCCCTGGGCACACCCGCGGAGGAGCTAATTAGCGGTTGGTTTGCCTCTGCAAAGCCCCACCCACACTGACAAACGCTGAGGGTTATGAGCCCTGAGAGCCAGAGCGGAAGACGGGCTGGGAGCTGTGCCGCGCAGACAGGGGTGGTTTCCCTGCCCAACTTTAGGGCGCCATTACTTTTGTTAGCAGACAGTGTGATTATTGGATGTTGTTAATAACCTCTTATGTTTATAGATGGCCTTTCTTTCAAGGATCTTAAAGCTCTCTCCCAGTTAGCTTCCCCACAGTGCCAGAAGTTCAGCACCGATCTCCATGTTTTTATGAGGCACAGAGAGGTAAGGCCACTTGCCCAGGGCCACACAGCAAATAGGCAACAGCGCCGGAGCCGGGCTTCGTCTCTGGGGCCCCAGGAGGGCTCACACACTCCTGGACACTCGCCGATTCTCGCGGCTTCTCTCTGGCCACCTCGGAACAGACACTTGTCTAGGGCGAATTTCTTTCGGGTTTGACCCCATTTGATCCGGACAGGGCTAGTGGACTTACTACCACTATGCAGGTGAGGGCAGGGAGGCTCCGAGAAATGAAGTGACTCAGTCATGGTCACACAGCAGTGGGCAGGAGAGGACTGGAATCCAGGTCTCTGGACTCCCCATCTGCTGCTCCAACCAGGGCAGCGGCTGCCCGCATCCACCCCCCACCCCCACCCAGCTGAGCTGCAGAGGCTGCGGCAGGAGGAGAACTCAGGTGGGTCTGACACTGATGGGAGGAGGAAGACCCTGTCCTTCAGTCCTTCCTGCAGGGGGCAGGCTTGGGACTGAGCCACGAAGGGGCAGCTAGGGTGGCTGCCTCCCTCCCCTGGCCCGTGGTGGTACTGAAGGATAGGGAGTCCAGACTGAGGGGAGACCCTCGGTGGCCTGATTGACAAGGCAGATAGCTGCCTCCAGTGCCTCCGTTTCCACAGTTGTCACATGAGGGTGTGGCAGGGCTAGGGGAGCCCTAGAGCCCCCTCTGATTCTGAGGTCACCGAGGTCTCCCAGAGCCTGAGCTCTGCAGGTGGGGCCTGGCCCCGAGAATGTCTAGGTGGTCTCCTGCAGAGGGAAGAACCCAGTGGTAAGGCAAGAGACCAGGGCCCTGGCCTCCCACCACTTCTGGCAGTGACCTTGGGTAAGTCCCTCACCCTCTGGTCATCTGTCTTCTCGTTCATCAAATCAAGGACTATCCTAATGTCCCTTCTGGCCCTGGGGCAGCCACAATCAAAGCTCCCATGGGATCGGCCCTGCAGCTCCGGTTGGTTTGGGGGCACTGGAGTCTGGTTCAGACGTCAATAGGCATCGATCACCCTGCCTCCAAGACTGCTGGGCTGTGGGGAGACACCACTTTGGCTGTGTTCCTCTTCCTTCAGAGCCATTGGTCTCAGAGCGCTGGCCCAGGGTGCCCCGTCTTTGGGAGGCTCAGGCAGGGGAGGAGGGGCTAGCTCCTCCCAGACATTTGCTCTAGGCCTTGCTGACAGATGAAATCCCTGGTGGATGGAGACGGAGGGCTCGCCTGGGAAGCAGGGGAGGCTGGGCAGGGCTGGGACTGGAGGGAACTGTTAGATGGGCAGGGCTGGAGGGGAAGAGTGAGTAATTATTGAGAAAGATGAGGAGACGGAACTAAGGCAGGGAGGATGATCCCAAGGCCTCCTCCCGAGAGGCCTGCCCCCGAGGTACACAGGGCTGCACCCCAGAGGGCAGCTGTACAGGGTTTTGGGGTGGACAGGGCCTCATCCTCTTCTGACCTTGGTGGAAGGAACAGCAGATCTGGTCTCAGCCGATGAGGGGGATCAAGCTGGCCCTCACTGCCAGGCACAGCGCTTCACAGTTTGCTGATTAGTTTGCAGAGAGGGGCTCCCTGGAGCCTCACAGCCACTGCATGAGGTGTGTCCTGCCACCTCATTTGAGAGCTAGAGAAACCCAGGCCTGGACTGGACTATGGTGGGACTCCAGACTCCCAGGCCAGAAGCCCCACCCCCACCCCCAGCTCCTGATCTGTAATCTGAGCAGATCTGGGTGCTCACCCCACACAGCAGCAGCAAACCCTCCCCACAGCGGCTGCTAGGGAAGAGGAACACCCCACTGAGGCACCCATGACCGAAAGAACCAGCCATCCCTCTGTGGTGGAGCTCGGGGAGGTGAAGGAAGGTGATCTTTTCCTTAGGGCATATTATCAAGGTCAACAAAGGGATCCTGTTGACTAGGTCAGCCTGATCCAAGTTGGATTCTGAATCCCACCTCAGAGGGGCCGGTAGTGTGGGGCTCTCTGCCTCCAAGGCAGGAACCTAGGAGCTGAGCACCCGCCTTGCTTGCTCCCACATTCATACAGAGAATGGGAGGGCCAGTCCACTTGAACCTGGAGAGTTCCTGCTTGCACTTGGGAGGAGGGCTGGGCCTGCATTTGGGAGCAGGGGGGGAAAGGCAGAAAACAGGGACACTTGGTTGGCATCCTTGGTGTGTTGCTGGCACAGGTTAGGAAAGGGGACCCTGCCCCACCAACAGCCTCCACTCCCCACTGGGCACCCTTGGGATCCCTCAGGCCGCAAAGCAGAGAATGGGGGAGCAGACAGCTCCCCGACCACGCCTCACACCCAAGAGGCTCCTGTAGCACTCTTGCGCCTGAGGCTTCCTCCTCACTCTGTGGCTCGGGCTGCAGGGAGGCAGTGCTGGCTGTGGTGAGGATCCAGGGCTTTGGGGAGGCGCAGGCCTGAGTCTCAACCCCAGCTCTGTGACTTTGTAGCTACGTCTCTCTGCGCAGTTCAATCTCTGTGTTTCCTCACCTGTAAGCCAGAGACAACGATGCCTCTTCACAGGGTGTTTGTGAGGGTTAGCCAAGACAAGTGTGTTGTGTCTGGCACTTGCGAAGCTTTGCACAGCTTCTGCCTTCACAGCTTTGCCTTAGCCAAGTTCAAGTCCTTACTTCCGCCTAAACCCTCACAAAAACCTTCCAGCTGACACCTCCTACTCCAGCCCCCCACCGCCCCCTCACCATCCCCTCCATTTCCTCCTCTACCCTCTGCCAGGGTGGCCTTTCCTGAAACACTAACCTGATCCTGGGCTTAAGAACCTGTCAGTCCCAGCTGCGGGGTGAAGTTAAAGAAAGACTGTTAACTTTGTTCAGGTGTGATTGTTATGGAGGAAACTCCCAGAAACTCGGTTCTTCTCACCAGTGCAGTAAAGAATTACGAATCAGCGAGTCTATTAGCATGCAAGCAGGGTTTATTGGTGATCCATTCCCATGGGAGAGAATGGGCCTAGTTAACGTGGAGTGGGAGGTGAGAGGCCTAGCTTCAGGGCAAAGCAGGGTAAGGGCGGTAAAAGTAAGGGCAGCCAGAGGCTGGGGTGGCAAGCGCAGGAGTGGCGAGAGCTGGGGTGGCAAGCGCAGGAGTGGCGAGAGCTGGGGTGGCAAGCGTGCATGTGGCTCGAGGGAGGCCAGGTGGCCTGAGGCCGGGCAGCCAGAGAGCCAAGCTCCCCAAGCCAAGAGTCCTTTGTTCTGAGGACTCACATAGTTGGTGGGATGGGGGTGAAGTTACTATTGATTGACGGGTCAAGGTGGTGCCAGCTTTGGAGGGTGTGTGAACACCCAAAGGTGTTAATGGGCTCTTCCTTTGGGCACTGTTGGCCCTTTCTGGCCTCTCAGGCCTTGGGATGAAAGCACAGTTTCAAAGGCTTTCTTTCCCAGTTGGTGGAGAAGGTACACAGAATTTCAGGGATGGCCCTCCCCCGTGTGCACGCGGCGTTTCCTGCGAGGTCAGGACACCTGGCGAGGTTATGGACCCGGCTCAGGCTGCTGAGTCAGCGGGTGAGACGTGCCTCCCCCAGCCTTGGTTTGCTACCAGTCCCACCTCTCACGGTCATGGTGATGCAACTGTGCTTTTGTAAAAGAGTCTCGAACTTTCAGAGATACATCTTAAAGTATTCATGATATGAACTGATATGTGATTTGCCTCCAGATAACCGGAGGGTGGGAGACAGGGCCAGGCTGCAGCTGACAGAGAGCGGCAAATTGTTTGCCGAGGAGCGAGCGGGGTCTGCGAGGGTCATAGAGCCCCCGCTTCTGTGAGTGTGCGAAATTTTCCACAAGGTTCTTAAAGTGTGGAGGGCGAATGGAAGGAAACATTGCAGAGTGGGCTCATGTGGGTGGGCACATGGGGGTTCATTATACTACATACTCTGGTATACATTTGAAATGTTTCATAATAAAGATATTTTTGCTCATTTTATGTATTTATTTATTTTGGAGAAGTTCTGCCTGCTCCTCGGTGTTGTCCCAGGGTGGAGGTCCTCAGCATGAGCCGTGCCCACAGCCCCTTACACTCTGGGATCTGGGACTGCAAGGCAACTAGACACTCCAGTCGGTGTCCCCTCCGTGTCCTGTGCTCCTCCTCACAAGCCTGTCAGTCAAAACAACTTCTCATCTTGGTTCAGCTCAAGAATCGCCTCTAGGAAGCTGGTCCTACTTCCCTGCTGCCCTCCATTTGACAGAACCGACCACTGCTCCTTGCAGCCCCCACAGTCCAAGCAGCCTGGGACACAGGCCCCATGGGCTGTGGTTCACTTCAGCACACCCAGAGCTCAGCACGGGGCCTGAAGCTCAGGAATATCCACTAAGTATTAATTACAAGGTCTCACCTAACGTAGGACTCCATCCAGCAGCCTAAGTCCCCGCAAAATGGGAATCCTTTCCTGAGTTCGCCTGCCCCCTGTTGGTGGAAAGAAGCATTGCAGGTTTGGAGGGACACCAAACTGGAAACCTCTCCTCCACCTCAGTTTCAAGTCCACTATCTCCTTCCCCTCACCCCTGTCGTTAAGCAGACTCTCAACAAGGTTCCACGGGGGAAGCTCGCTGAAGAAACAGGCACATCCTGTCACAACCAGCCTCTTCCTCCCCCTCCAGTCCCAGCTCTGACAAGGCACCCAAGATGGTGCACTGAGGACTCACCTAAGGAACAGGCCACCCTGTCACTCAGGCCACAGGGCCTTTGCCTCAGGCGCCCCCCCGGCGGAAGCGCTTGTAGTCCTGCACACATGCGCCCTGTCTCTATGTGGCCAACGCCCTTCCACGTTTCACTCTAGTGCAGCCTGACCGCACACCTCCATGGTAGCACTTGCTACCTGCGCTAGAGGAATAAAAATTGTAATAATAATTTCAAATGGCGCCAGAGCTGCCGTCCAGAGGAATGGCCTGGCACAGGCCATTTAAGTTTAACTCTGGAAAGTTAAAATGGGGCACAGCCCCCTCTGGACTGGTCCTACAGCAGCCTTGTGTCCCAAGCTGCTTGCAGGGATAACGGGAAAGCCGACATTAGGACAAGCGGACTGACTGCCGGACTGAAAATCAAAAGCATTCTTCTCAGTTAGCATCACTGTATTAGCTTATCCACCCCAACAGAAACGCCTTCCTTCTACTCACGTAATGTTTGCTTCCCAGTCTCCTAATTAGCCCTCACCTTTGTCTCCTAATAAGAGCGCTAACTGGGGTTCTGCCCGAATCAGTGATTCCCAAATAGCTATTCTTTTTTTAAATCTCAAATACTCCTTTCCTCTCACTCTGAAATGCCTCTGAGGTTAAAAATGGGCAACTGTCGTCTGAACACCCCCTCCTTCCCTGTCTCCCTGGCACTTGGCATGTAGAAACCAAACAAGCGCGGAGGGAAGGGACCTGGCCCTTGATGAGCATACACTTGAGCAGACGGCACATGAAACAGACACAAGAGCCAGAATTACAAACTCGCAGAAGTTTAGAGTTGAAAGGAATCCGACAGCTCTGCTCTCCTCAGCAGCCCCTGCAGCAGGGCCCGCGTGTTCGATTCCCACCACCCTGGGGCCACAGAGCTCTCTGCTCTCCAATGGGGGCCCATCCCCCATGGGGCGGGCGTGGCTGCTTCGGAGTTCTTCAAATCTGTGGAAAATACTAGAACTAAACAGAGAGTCCATGAGCACGACTGGAGACAAGATAACATCAAAATTCGCATCTCTGCTACACACCCGAAACAGCCAATTAGAGACGCGGCGGGAAAGATGTTCCATGCACAATGACCGACCCAGGCTATAAAATACCCAAGAATCAACTTAATGGGAAATGTCCAGATCTTATGTGAAGAACACAATAAACCTTTGCTGAGGAACGGAAAGAAGGCCTGAGTAAATGACACAATAAATTATGCTTCAGGCTGGAAGACTCAGTCATATAAAGATGTCAATTCTCCCCAGATGAAATCTATAAATTCAATGAATTCCCAGTCAGAATCCCCAAGAGATTTTTATAGAACTTGACAAGCTGATTTCAGAGCTCATCTGAAAGAGTAAACAAGCGAGAAGAGCCAAGAACATTTAAAAAAAGAACAACGAGATGACACTTGACCTACCAGATATCAAAACCTACTACAAAGCCAGAGTAATTAAAACAGGGTGGAGCTGACAGATCAAAGTGACGGAACAAAGGATTCAGAAGCCAAGCCACGAGGATTATGGGGACTTGGCATAACACAAAAAGAGCACGCACATCAGCGGGGAAAGATGTAAGTCGAGGTAATAAAAAAGTGATATGGGATGACCGTGCATCCACCTGGAAAATAAAATAATAAGTGTCATTGTGGTTACGTCGAATTGATGCCCAAAAGTAAATTCCAGAGAGATTAATACTCTGGAGACTTTTTAGCAACTGTCAAGGATTAGAAGGCGAGAGAGACCAGCACTGGCTCATCCCGGGGTATGAAGGCCAGAAACGGAAAAGGAAAAGGCAGGCAGATCTGACCATCTAAACATTAAACATTTCTCTGCCACTAAGCTAAAAAGCAGATGAGGTTTGAAGAAAATATTTACAACATATAGAATAAATGAAGGGCTAGTATCCTACAAATCAACAAGAAAAAGACCGTCTTGAATTAAGAAGAATAAAAGAAGACCACAGGCGGGTCATGGGGGAGGGGGAAAGCCGAGCACGTGCGACCATGAGCAGCTGTGGCTGAGGACACTGCGCAGCTGATCCCACTGGACCCCTGAGACATCAGGCAGAACATTCCAGAACTTCCCACAAGGGGCAGCTAGGCAGGTGTCCACCACTGAGCCCAGCCACACTGGCTGAGTATGGGGTATTAACCCCATCTCACCTGCAGCTCCTCCGGAACAGAGCTGTTCTGAGGGCAGACAGTCCTCAGGCACGGGGGTCTCTGCGGGACGCAAAATTGCATGCAGATGACTTTCATTCAGCATGGGCTTGAGAGGACACAGGTGGCCATGCCAGACACTTGACATGGAACGTCTCACCTAGTCATTACAAAAACCTTACGAGGTAAGCATTGTTATCCCCACTGCACAGGTGAGAAAAGTGAGGCTCCAAAAGATTTAGCAGCTCGCTCAGGACCCCGCAATTAGGCGAGTGGGGAGCCAAACTCACGAGCAGCTGCCACCCCCACCCCCGCCCCATTCCCACGGTTGCGGCTGTGTGGCGACTTTGGGTGGGTGCAGAGCAGCGTGCGGAACGGTAGCTTTTGCCCTAATTGCCCAAGCATTTTGTCCCTGCTCTTTTTGTTGTCGTTTTTATTACCATTATTATGAGCGTGTGTTCTTTCAATGATTTTTTAAAAAGTAGGTGTTTTGTTTTACTTTTTAGATCCTTAGCTTAGGATCTGGCAACACAACAGTATTACATAAACGTCGGTGTCTCAGGGGTGTCATTGTCTGACAGTACTTCTCGAATACAGTTTATTGCTGCTCAGAAGCCATCTCGGCTTTTTTTTTTTTTTTAATGAAAAAAGCCTCACACAAACAAGGATTCGGGAAACATTTGCTGAAAGGGTATCAAGTGCAGGGCAGGGTGCCAGGCAGCGGGGTGGACTCAGAGGTGACCTTTCCATCCTTCAGAATCAAAGGAAGGAGAAGAAAGGCAGAACTGAGGGAGGAGAACGCAGAAAGGACCGTCGGGAATGGGGCCGGCTGCCCGGAAGGCTCCCTGGCAGGCGATAGGGTAAGGCCCTTCTCCTCTGTCACTCCACCTTGCTCTCTGTCACCCCCCACCTGGGTTGTGCTGCAGTACCTTGCTGGGCGTGTCTGGGGAGCAGACTCAGGGCAAACTGAGGTGGGGATGTCCTTAATTTGGACTTAAGGGGTAAACAAACGTGCTTCTCAGTCACATCTGTGTCAGGTTAGTTACTACTCGCCATTCTGGTTAGAGAAATGCCTTCCAGAAACACTCCCACCTCCTGCTGCACCAACTCACCGGCATTGCGAAATAGAGGGGCAGCACCGGAAGCTGTAAGTGGTATAAATTCGTGGCATGGCCCGGGGCAGGGAAGCACGTGGGTGATGGAGGAGAAACGAGGCTCCAGGCGTCCACAGCCAGCACCTACCCCCGGGAAATTCTTCCAGTCATCAGATGTGTAGCATTTGTAAGCACACAATTTCATTTAAAATTTTTTTGAAGCTTTTGAGAGTGGCTTCTGTCAGCATAAGATTTTGAGACTCATCCTTGTTGTTGTGTAGGTCGGAAATTTGTCCCCTTTACATTGCTCGAGAGTGTTCCGGTGTCTGAAGGGACCACTTGAGTTTACTTATTCGTCTATTGATGGACATCTGTCACCAAATACAGTTGTCACCCACATTTGCACACAGGTTTTTGCATATTCTCTTGGAGTGGGATTGCTGATTCATAAGGTAAGTGAATGTTTAACTTCATTAGAAATTCCCAGATTATTTTTCCAAAGGAGCTGAACCCTTTTGTTTTCCCTCCCGCCAGGTCGCAGGGTTCCAGTGACCCCACATCCTCATCAGCACGTGGTACTGCCTGTGGCGTTTGTTTCTAAGTTCTCCCACTCTCTTGCCCTTCTCCTTTGGTAGCTAGACTGCTCTTGCTGTAGCTGAGCGCAGAATTCGAGGTGGCAGGCTCTCCGTGGTCCAGGGCGCCGGAGCAGTTCCTGTGTTCCCGTCCAACCGCACCCCGCCCCGCCCCGCCCCCGCTGCCCTTCTACCTGTGGCGGGTCTTCCCCGCTCCCCCCCAGGGGTGGTCGGCCTCTAACGGTATTGGTGTAGGATCGCCGACCTAGAACTGGTTTCTGCCCCTCCCCCCGACAGCGGGACTTCTTTTTCTGCTACTGGAAACAGAACCTGAAGCCTCAGGGAGTCTTTACTTGGGCCCTGGAAGTGGCAGAATTTGTTGGCTCTCTCCTAGTAGGTTAAGGCTTTTGCGCCATTTAGACGGGGGGGGGGGGGGGGGGGGGGGTCTGGAGAGGAGAACGGGCGGGGGGGCACTTTTTCCGCTAATCAGCCCTCCTGCCCCTCCTGGGGTCGAGGGAGTCTCACTCCCCTGTCACCGGTCCCCACCACAGCACTTTGTCCCACGCACCAGGGGAGGCCCTTAACTAAAAGCTGCTAGTGTGTGCGAGCTCTCCCAGCCGTTCGCAGGGAGGCTGTGTCCCCTCCCTGCGCGCTGGCACGGGGGAGCCAGTCTGCGCGTTCTCTCTCCCCTAGGAGGGGCCTGCCTCGCTTCGAAGCCAGGCTACTTGGTTGCCCTGTGACCTCCGTATCTTCGCAAGCTGAAGTGATGATTTTATAGTAAATCCAGGCTTTTCTCATTGTTAGTGTGGGAGAGACGCCCTGCAGCTTTCTACTTCGTGGGCAGCAGTGGAACCGCGCTCCCTGCGTTTTAAACCTACCTTCCCCCTCACACCCAACACCCTTCCAAAACTAACAGTACGGTTTAGGTCGTTCTGAACGCTCCACTCCCAGGTACCGGCTTTTGTTCAGGAATCTATTTGTCCTAATATCTATTGCTGCATAACGAACTCCCGCAAAACGCGGTGGCTTAAAGTAAAAATGCGCCACCGTTTCTCGTTGTCTCATGCGTGGAGGGGCCTCTCTGCTGGGCACTGTTCTCTAAGAAGCCCCACCCCCGGGCTGGCCGAGGAGCAGCTAAAGCCATGGGGTGGGCGTAGGGCGTCCAGACTCACCTGAGGGCCGTCTCCCGAAGCTAGCTAGCACCCTGCCAAACGCCCCGCACTGAAGGGGCCGCTCACATTAGGTCTTACATGCATCTAACTATGAAGTCCACAGAAGAAAAGAAAGAATATTTTCATGGCAGGGCTGGGAGTGAACTTATCAAATAAACCTTTAAAAGCACTAAATTACAGAGGAAAGAAGATAAATATTATTACACCGAAATACGAGATTTCTGCCAACAGAGAACCACATGGAAGAAGTTAGTAAGTAGATGGCTGAATGGGAGGAGATACATGCAATATTGAAAACTGACAAGCAGTTAATGCATAAACTCCTGCAAATAAAAAAAACACTGTAAATTCTAAAAATTTTGCAAAGAATATGAAAAAGCAATTTATGAACATTAAGTCCTAAATGCTAAGAAACATATGAACAGGTGCTCAGCATCATTAGTAATCAGAAAAATGCAAAGGAAAACAGTGAGCTATCATTTTATACCTATTGACTTGGCATAAATTGAAAAGCTAGGCAATGTCAAGTGTGAGTATGTCCGTGTGCGGAAGGCAAGGAAACAGGAACCTGTGCACACCGCAGGTGACGGCTGGCATGGCCCTTCTGGACAGCACCTGGGGCTGTTCTCGGCCGCACGCCCAGGAGGGAGTGGCTGGGCTTGTAGGAGATGCACGTATAGAAGGGAGCTGTCGGGTTCAGAGAGGTGCTCCTGGCAGCACCACTTTGTTGTTGTGCTGTGTGTGTGTGTGTGTGTGTGTCCCTGCTCATCTGCTTGGGGAGGTGGAGGTGGCAGGGGCTTGGAAGCAGCCCATGGAGTGTCCGTCCGAGGGAGGGCGTTCACAGTGCACTCTCACCACAGAATGCTAAGCAGTGGTCAGAAGCTGCAGCTTAGGCACGCACACACAGCAACGTGGGTGAGTATTAATTGTGCACTGCTCTCCTGTCCACTAGCTCTCCTGGGATGAGATATGGCATCACAGGGTCATTTACAAAAAATAAACAATACATACAGCTGAAACAGCGACAGGCTTTATTTTTCTACAGGAACATGGACAAACAAAAATACATAGTAACACATTGAAAGGTCAGGATTGGGAGGAGGGGAGTGAAAGTGGAGTTTAATATAAAAATGGCGTTAATGTTAGAGGACGTGCATGGCCTGGCGTCCGGCCTTAGGAAGCCCCAGTCATCACGGCGGAGCGGTGTTGGCGTCCGGATGGACCAAAAGATGGATGGACAGAATAGAGAACCCGAAAACAAACTCACACATACACAGTCCATTGGTTTGTTTAAGACAAACGCACAAAGGCAATTCGGTGGAGAAAGGAGCAACTGAATATCCATATGTATAAAGTTAACTTGGATCCATAACTCAAAGCATATAAAAATTAACTAAAAATGGATCACAAACCTGAATGTCCAACCAAAAACTATAGAATATAGGAGAAGACATAGGAAGAAAACCTCAGAGAAAGCCATTGTGACCTTGGATCAGGCAAAGATTCCTTAGTTACAACACCAAAATATCAAGCCAGAAAGAGAAACAGTGGACAGATTGAACTGCACCAAAATTAAGAACATCTGCTCTTTGAAAGGTACTGTGAGAGTGCAAAGAAAATATTTGCCAATCATGTATCTGCTAAAGTGCTTGTATCCAAAATAAAGAACGCTCCAAACCCAATAAGAGAGCTAACACTCAATTTGAAAAATAATTATGGGAAAGTTTGAATGGGCAAGTTGCCAAAGACTTACCAATGGCAAATAAGCACATAAAAACATGTCACACATCATCAGTCATTAAGGTACCTGAAGTTAAAACCACAGTGAGACACCACTACACACCAGTGGGAAGGGCTAGAGTTAGAGAGACTGACCATACCGCACAGCGGTGCGTCTGCGAGCACGCCGGGGATCTGGACCGCTCACACGCCTCTGGTAGGATGTACAGTGGCAGGGCCCCCTTAGCAGTTTCCTAAGAAGCTACAAACATATACCTACCATGTGGCCTAGACGTTCCACCGCCAGGTATTTACCCAAGAAAAATGAAAGCATCTGTCCAGGCAAAGGCTCGTATGCAGAAGTTTGTAGCAGCTCAAAATCCGGAAAAACCCAAATGTTCATCGACAAGCAGATGGTTGACCAAATTGCAACATACTCAAGACAATGTGATACTATAAAATAAATTTTACTTTGCCATAAAAGGAAAAAACTGTTAGGGTGATCAGTGACCAAGCTGTGAAAGAATTCATAAAGAGAAATGCAGAAAGCAAAGCTTTTTTCACTTTCACTTTCCCAGGGGAAGGAAGGGCCTAGGTACAGAGAATGCACCAGGCCCAGCCCTGAGGGGTCAGGTCTGTGAGCTTCTGGAGGGTAATGGGGCAGTTGTAGAGCAGGATGTTTGAGTTAGGCTGCAAAATGTTTTGACATTATCTTTGGGTGCAGGGTTCATGGCCATTTTTGGTCTGGGGTGTTCTGTTTAACCAGTTGCCGGAGCCTCTGTGCCTTCAGGGCGCTTCCAGTAATGTTCTGGTCCTGAGGATAAAGGCTCATAAAACAATTAGGGTCAGTCATGCTTTATGGGGTCCAGCCAGCTCTGGGAAAGAGGGCCTGAGGGAGTGGCTTTTTGTCCTATTGGAAACTATATGTGCAACTACATGGGTGAGCCTCAAAAAGTAATTATGCTTCCCTAACTGGTGTAGCTGTGGACTGGGCCTCCTCCTGGGAACCAAGAGGTCCCCCTATGGGCTGGGTCAGAGCACGCACCTGGGTTGCCCTGTGAGGTCCGGTTGCAGGCTTCAGAGAGGCAACTATCCATGTTTCTCTCCCTCTCTTAAACCCTCCTTTCCCCTTTCTCTAAAAAAAAACAAATACAATCTTTTTTAATGTTGTATTTATTTATTCTTAGAGGGAAAGGGAAGGAGAAAGAGTGGGAGAGAAACATCAATGTGTGGTTGCCTCTCATGTGTCCCCTACTGGGGACCTGGCCTGCAACCCAGGCATGTGCCCTGACTGGGAATCGAACCAGCAACCGTTTGCTTCACAGGCCTGTGCTCAATCTACTGAGCTATGCCAGACAGGACTTAAATATGATCTTTTAAAAAAAAATTTTATTTATTTATCTTTAGAGGAGAAGGGAAAGAGAGAGGGAGAGAAATATCAATGTATGTTTGCCTCTGTGCATCCCCTGCTGGGAACTGGCCTACAACCCAGGCATGTGCCCTGACTGGGAATCCAACTGCAATCCTTTGGTTCGCAGGCCCAGAATCAATCCACTGAGCTACACCAGGCAGGGCACAATCGTTTTTTTTTAAAGTAACTATCCTAAGTGAAAGAAACCAGACAAGAGTAATACTGTATGCTTTCCATTTACATAGAATTCTAGAGAATGCGGTCTAGTCTACAGTGAGGGGAAACAGATCAATGAGGAGGGAAGAGGAAACATTTAGGGGTGATAGATATTCATGATTTTGACCGAGATGACGGGGTGCACTGAAGCATACATACGTCAAAACGCATCAAATTGTACACTTTAAATATGTGCAATTTGTTGTAGATCAATACCTAAATAAAGCGATTTTAGAAAGAAGGAATCTCCCGCCCAGGGTCACACAGCTAGTTAAGTCACAGAGCAGGATTTGAACGCAGAGGTCTGCGTTGGAGGCCGGATACATAACCGCTGAGCTCCAGGGAACAAGGGCATCAAGGAGAATGCTGGAAGGGAGCAGGCCCAGAGCGCCTGCCGCAGTGGGCCGGAGTTAATGATTACGGGTACCGGCCCCTCCCCGGCTGCACTCCCCGCCCCGGGGCGGCCCCAGCATGGCTCCGCCCAACGGCCATCCTGTGCGCCCTGCGCCGCGCTCGCCCTCTCCGCCGCCACCTGCTGCTCGCCTGCTTCCGAGCCGTGCGTCGATATGGTGAGGGGGGATCACACTCCGCCGCAATTGGGGCAGTCCCGTTAGGAAACGGCGTGCAGTAGGGTCCGAAGAGAGGAAAGGGGCCTTACGCCCTCCCCACCCCCCAGCCCAAGCCGCCTATGAGGGCAGGGCGGGAGAGGGTGGGGTAGGAGGCGGGGCGGGGGGGTGTTCTCCCTACCCCCTCGAAGGTAGCAAAAGCTTGGTTGGGAGAGTCGGGTCTCCGCCACGCTTCCGCACACTTCCGGCCGCAGTGCAGCCCCAGGGAAAGCGAAGGCCGGGAGGGGGTGGTGGTAGGTCCAGGTAACAGCCAGGCCTGTCCCCCTCAGCACCACTGTACTTTGGGCGGGGCTTAGTGGCCACCCTGGGTAAAGGGAGGAGGGCCGGCAGTGGGACTGGGTGGGGAGGGACAGCATAGTGATCCCGCAGCTCTCATCCCCCTCCACGGCAAGGTTCTGTTCTGTATTGGAGGTGGGGATGGAGACATGCCTATGAGTGTGAGGAGGGGACATACTCTGTGTGCCTGTTTACTGCACTTCTGTGCACAGGGGCTGGCTGAGCCCTCTGTGCATAGGGCCTATACTGCTGTCCCTGGCCTGGGAGCCAGCCCCTGGTGCCTGGTTTGAGGCCTGCCCAGCCCTGGAGACGGGATTGTTCAGAATCATCTGTCCTCCAGGCTGAGCTCCCCCCTCCCCCACTCCGCCCAGAGTGCCTCCCCGCTCACCCTGTCAGCTAGAGGGGTGAAGGTGAGGCATGGGGACAGCCAGGAGGAAAGCGTCTAGATCTGTGAAGCTTCACTAAACAGCCCGTTTCTGGCCCCAAAGCATTAGGGGCAGTGCAGGCCTCCGGGACACGTGGGAGGACGTTTTGAAGGCTGTGGCTTAGAGGGAGGGGAGGTGGTGAGTGTGGTGGCTACTGTGAGGTGCACTGGGGCCCCCAAGATGCAGAAAAGTTGGGTAATCAGTAACCCCCAGGCACACTCCCCCAGAGACAGGGTCCAGGCGGGCCTGACTTGGGATTTACTAAGTGAACACCACCCCTTCGCCCTTGCTGTTCCCAGATCTTGGGTGGGCTTGTCAGTTTAGCTTCTGGCTATGAGACCTGGGGGATTCCAGAAGACTCTAAACAGAAGGGAGGAACCTCCCAGGTCAGTAGTACCCATCTACTCATTTCAGAGCCAAGGAACTAAACAGTGAGCTCTGATGCCTGGAGTGACATCTGGTCTTTGGTTGCCTGGATACTGGAACAGGCTTATCTGCCACTGAGAAAAGGCCAGCTCTGGAGGAGGGATGGGGTTGGGCTGGAGGGGATGGACCAAGTCAGATGGTCCAGAGAGAGCACTTTGTTCTCAGAAGGGAGAAAAAGATGGTCTTGCCAGAGTGCTTTCCGAATCTCCTGCAGCCTGCACGGCACATCCTAAGCCTGCACGCCCCAGGAAGTTTAAAAATGCAGATGACAAGCCTGGCTGGTGTAGCTCAGTGGATTGAGCTCGGGCCTGGGAACCAAACAGTTGTGGTTCGATTCCCAATCAGGGCACATGCCTGGGTTGCAGGCCAGTTCCCCAATAGGAGACACACGAGAGACAACCATACATTGATATTTCTCTCCCTCTCTTCTTCCCTTCCCCTCTAAAGATAAATAAAATCTTTTTAAAAATGCAGATGACATTCTGTTCACAACCACGGAGTTCACTGTCGTGTCCCATTGGCTCCTCTTGCTGGTGTGAAGTGGAAGTTGTCCCTTTTTAACCATCAAGGGAGATGAGTGACACAGGACCACCTGGCTGGGGAAGGGCAGAGCTGGGGCTTGAACCAGTCCTGCCAACTCAGTCCGTGGCTTCCGGGCTGTGGGCTGCGTTAACCTGCCCAGACCTTTTTGGTTCATTTTTAATTTAGCACTTTATAGCTTCTGTCTTTGGGTAGTTCTGTTTCAAAAGCCTAATTGTGGGACCCCTTAAGCTCTTAGATCTGGATGTTCCCAAGAACAGAACTGACTTTTGCTTCTTTCTGTTCTCTGAGGGTTGGCCCACTCAGGGCCTGAACTGTGCCAATTCAGGCTGCCCAGAGGGCACTTTGCACAATGGGAAAATACACGGATGAGGCACTAGGTTTGCCTCATCCAACTGCCTTTAGCCAAGTTACTTTGACTCTTACTTAACCAAGCTCTGTGGGTCAGGCTTCCCAGGCTGACAGCAAAACAGGCTGTTGGAAGGCTGAGACCCCTTGGCCTGGCAGCTGGGAGCCAGGGGCCGCATGGGAGCATCCCGAAGGACCCACTGGGTTGCGGTGCCGGTGCTTGTCAGCTGCGGTGTGGCCAAGGCACCTGGAACGTGTTTTCGGTGCTGGGTCCCTCGCCAGCTCCAGGATGCTGAGGCACAGACCCCTCTGAGAAGGATGCCGTGCTCTCTCTGACTACGGCAGGTGCGGTGGTCATTCCCCATTTCTAGGCGTTTCCTCTGTGATATGCCCGACAGTGAGTAGCAGCAGTGGTGTGAAGGCAGCCAGCCTAAGTCCATGGTTAAAAGAGGGAGGGAAGTTTGATACCCTGGGGTGCTTTTCTGAAAGGTGGTGTAGAAAAACACACACATCTGAGCTAGGTTTTGCTTTTACTCCCTCGGTATTGTAAGAGACCTAAGTGTTTTTTTTTGGGGGGGGGGTCATTTCTTAGTTCAAGGTGATTTGCCCGACACCTCGTCATTTCCTGTCCTTTTGAGTCGAATGTAAAATCTAAGAACCTATCAGTGAAGGAGCCAGGGCCCCACCCCCAGGGCAGGGCGCCACCGTCAACAGGTCCCAGTCAATTGCTTCAGACCAGCTGCCCTGTGACTGTCACCTGTGTCCAGAGCAGCCATCGCAGGCTGGCTCGGCTCCCCCACAGGCCTGGGGCCTCTGTCTGTCTCCCCTCCTAGGCTGGCAAAGCGCACAGGCTGAGCGCCGAGGAGAGGGACCAGCTGCTGCCAAACCTGCGGGCTGTGGGCTGGAACGAGCTGGAAGGCCGAGACGCCATCTTCAAGCAGTTCCACTTCAAAGACTTCAACAGGGTACGGCACCAGGGTGGGCAGTTCTCTGAGATGGACCAACGGGGTCGCACTTGTTCTCCCCCTTACAGTCCTGCTGCCCAAGACTGTCAGACACCTCGTAATGCAGCTTATTCAGAAAGCTGGGCTCTCCATGCCTGGAATTTTGAGAAACGACCCTTAGAGGAGAGAGGTGGAGGAGGAAACAGATGGACATCTGAAGACGTCTTGGAGACAAAAGACTGGCCAAGACCAAACACCTCTGTGGTGGTGCCACCTTGGTGGCATCTAAGATGTACTTGTACCATCTAAGTACAAGGCTCTCCTCCCACCGCATAAAGACCAGCGTGAACTCCAGCCCCAACCAGATGCCGCAGGAATGGTGAAAGCTAGAGGGTTCTCCTCATAGGAAGCTTCTCCATCCTGCCGCATCGAGGTCTCACACTGGCCGTAAAAAGGTGCCCAGCAGTCTCCAAACACTGACCTGGGTCTCCCTTCACTAAACAGGCTTTTGGCTTCATGACCAGAGTAGCCCTGCAGGCCGAGAAACTGGACCACCACCCCGAGTGGTTTAACGTGTACAACAAGGTGAGTGACGTGTGCCTGTGAGGCCCCGCCCAAGCTCTGAGAACCCCACCTCCCTCGGAAGGCCCCTTCTTGGGTTTCCCATGGGCCCTCATCACCCCTGGGCTTACTGTCCATTCCTCCTGCTCCATTCATCTCCCTCCTAGAATCAACATCAATACCCCTAGAAAATATCGTCTCACGACAAATTAAGGAAATGCAAATTAAAACACTGTGACATAACTTGTGGTTCCAGTAGATACTAAGGCATCCAGAAGGCAAAACCCAAGGAAGGAAAGGCTGAGATCAGGCACATTCATTGTTAGCAACGCTACATGGCTTCAATCTTTCCGTCGGTATGGAAGAGTGAAATAATAAAAGTGAACTAAGAATAGCCACACACAGCCAACAGATCAGAGTTTCTGCTGAATGAAGTGAAACAGTCATGGATTGCCTGCCGCGTGCCAAGAGCTCTCCTGGGATCTTTCTAAAAACATGGAGGCTGGAAGGCACGGTCTGCAAACAGACCGCCTTTAGGAGCTGGAGTTGGTTTGTGGTCTCATCCCTGGTTTTAGGTAGCTCTTAATATTTGGGTATTTCATTTTTAACTGATGGCTGGTGTTCCCACGGTGTGTGGAGGTGTGAGAAGACAGTTCTGCACTGTTGCTAGGAACACGTGTCGAGTGAGGAAGGCAGCCCCCACCGTGGAGCAGCTGCAGTGCCCAGTGGCCACAGGGATACCTCGGAGAGACTGTGGCCTCCATTCAAGGCCGCCACAATGAAGTGCGCTTGTGAAAGTTACGTTTACACTATATTGCATAACCCATTAAATGTGCAACAGCATTATGTCTCAAAACACCCAGTGTACGTACCTTAATTAAAAATACTTTATTGCTAAAAACCCTATCATCTTAGGGAGTTGTAATCTTGCTGGTGGAGGGTCACACTTTCAGTTGGTAAGGCCGCAGCGTCTGTGAAGTGCAGTAGGAAGTGTGCCCGTATTTGGGGCCCTCAGGGTGGCTGAGCCCACCAGCTGGCGACCCTCGCAGGCGAGGGCAGTGGAGCCAGCTGGTCCTGACTCTCTTCGTTCCAGGTCCACATCACCCTGAGCACCCATGAGTGTGCGGGCCTGTCAGAACGGGACATCAACCTGGCCAGCTTCATCGAGCAAGTAGCGGTGTCCATGACCTAGACCCTGCCTTTCCTCTTGAGCTCTTCAGGGAAAGGGGTGACTGAACTGGAAATCCAGAGAGGGAACAGGGGAGCCCCAAAACGTTGCTGTAGCTAAAATCGCCCAGTCCGCCCTGCTGCCTCCACCTGGGGGCGGGTCCTCGCGGGGGAAAGAAAGGCAGGGTCACTGCCAACACCAGGACTTAGACCAGGTTTCCCCACACCCTGCGCTCCATCCCCAGGCTCTGTGAAGCACGCACTGATTTGAATAAGGTCTTCCCACTCTTTACAGCTTCCCAACAACATAATGATTTCTTTCCCAGCTGTATCTTGCTCCCTAATTCATTTTCCAAGAAGCTGTAATAGAAGCTGTGTCTAAAATAGACAAAATCTTATCTTAGACACCAGAACCCTAATGCCAACCCCCTCCTGTGTGATAAAAACACATGTGCTTTTATGTCTCAAATAAAATTTGTTTCACTTGGCCTCGGGCTCTAGAATCTTCTTTCCCACAGGTCAATCCAAACTGGAGTCACCAGACACTTACAGCACCCTGCCTTCAAGGAGTTCCTCATCATCTAGAGGAAGTAAACAGGAAAGCGGTTAACTACTAGGAGGCGGAATGAATTAACACCAGATGTGAGGATAAGAAATGAGCTAAGAGAACGGGAAGTGATCGACAAGGGCGAATCTGGAGCTTCGTTTGAGTTGCGCCTCAAAGACCAGAATCAGGTTATTGAGGCGGAGACGCTGAGGGAGCATCATGGACGGAAGGTAACGGTGTGCTGAGACCGACAAGCAGAGAGGCAGTCTGGGGCGTATTCCCTTGCTCTACAGCATCAGCTGAGATTTCTACTCCTGGCGGCTTTTTAAGTTTCTGATTAGAAGCTTAGCCAATCTCAAGGCCTGCCTACTTTTTACTCTAAGGGGAACGAAAGACCTGTGTTCCAGATGGCCTTAACACAGGTGTGAGCACCACTTCAGGTGGAGCCATGAACGCTGGGAACCCAGCAGGAGTGCTGCCCGCCCACTCCTGGCCGCCTGCCCTAATATCAGTGACCGCACAACCATGCCACCACCAGGGGGCGACCTCTCACCAGCAGTGGTTCCAGAGCTGCCAGCATCCCATCTGGGACGATGTGTGCGTGCCCAAATAAACAAATGAACGCAAACCATCCACAACGATGAAGATCTGGGACGTTTAATTATTTAATCGCTTTTTAAGAGATTATTGCTGCAATTACAAAGGGTGCGTTGAGATGGGAAGGAAAAGGTTAAAGACAGAAAAGATTCAAGGAGGCAAGTACCATTTTCCAAGTATAAAACTGGTAATATTAAAAGTGACATGGCAGTATGCTCACACGACTACTGACTTCTAATGCAGAATTAAGACACTGCCCACCTCGGCGTTACTACACGCAGATACAGAGAATGGAAAGCCCACAAATGTTTAGTCAAACTAAGGCTCGTAAACATAAATTAAAGTGGTGACAGTAGGTCCCTTTGAAAAACAGCTCTACCTCCTCCCCAGCAGAGTTGTCACAGCAGAGGGGCAGGGCCTGGGGAGACGCTGGGAGCAACAGAACACCCTATAGGGCACACGCTTCTCCATTTTAGCAGCTGACAAACCACAGCGGTGCCTGCTGGGTGGCTCTGGGCCCCTGGACTTCCTCCGGCGTAAGGAATGCACTGGAAACCAAGAGAAGATTCGTGCACAGCTCTCAGAAGGTGCCGCCAGTTCAGTAACTGGAAGGAACATCACTTCCACATCCGAAGGACCTCAGCCTCTCCCTCTGACACACACATGTACACCAACCACCCTCGGAACCCACAATGGAGGAAACACACACACACCAGCCTGCAGTGGCAGGGCCGGTCACAGTTTGTGCAGGAAGTACAGTGCTAAAGAACATTTCAGACACACGTGGTAGGGAGCGTGGGGAAACGGTCATCTCGGCTCTCCCAGCCAGCACACCTGGGGAAGGAGCGCGAGGACAGCAGCCTGAAGAAGCAGAACATTCAGGAGTCCCTGAGAATGGTAGTGGAATCGAGGGGTGTCTCCTGACTCAGCCCCAGGAACCCTCTACCCAGAAGAAAGCCTCCAAGGCCGCCCCCGCCCCCAGGGCCTGGGTGAGGAACAGCCCACCATTGCCCCCTGCCGAGGAAAAAGGCACACATGCAGTATGTGGTCATGAGGGTGGGACAGTGGCTCAGCCCAGATCCAGGGCCCACAAGGGGCAGAAGGCGGCAGGAGGTGGGCGCAGGGTTTGGTCCTGTCCCTTCACCACCCTGAGCAACTAGTCTTAAGAAATCCCAGGTCCTAGGCTCCAACTGACACTTGCCATCGTGTTTTCCTATTCCAAAATGTTTGCCTCAGCCTCGCCAGGGCCAAGATGCTCAGTACCTCAGGCTACATTGCCATAGTACCTTTGGGAGCTGAATACAGGGGAGAGAGGCTGGGGAACACACTAATGGAGACAGGAATTTTTCCTTGCCTTGGGGGCTCACTCATGCCCTCCTTGCACCACCTGGGGTAAATCAAGGCAACTTGTGAAGTGCTTGGAGCTGTCCCTTCTGGCAAACATGCTCTCGTACATGATGGCTTAAAGCAGGGGGTGCTGGGGGAGGCCACCACCAACTTCGGGGACATGTTTCTGAATGGGTGCTCATCCCACCCTGACATTCAGGAACGTATAGAAAAAGGTCTGGTTTCCGGTCACTTCTCGCCCAGGTGAGAGCTCGGCTGTGCTCTGGAAACTGCCAGTGCAGAGGCAGCACTGGGCCAGAAGGTCCTGGCTCCTCTGGGAATTACCTTCCCTCCTAGTTCAAGAGCAAACCAGCGGGTGCATCATTTCAATTAGGAGTCTTTTCCACCATCCCAAAGATGGTGGAAACCACAGCTCAAATGGGGACTGCCCCCCAAGGAGGATAACGTGCCACTCTGCCCCTGCCTCGGCAGACTGGTCGCGCCCACCCCGCAGAATGTGAGTGACAAACCGGTCAGTCTGCGTCCTGGAGACACAGGATGGGCCACGGTACACGTGACTCTCAGACGACTAACCTACTAAGAGCACAGGGCTGAGGCGCCCCCTGCCTAGAGCACACCTAGTCCCCAGGAAACTTCTGTCCATGAGTGCTGCCGAGCTGATGAGCCCGTCTGCCTGAGCTCCCAGGGGAACCTTCTATTATCTCACACACTGTACCCCTGCCCACCCCCCACCCCACCCCCCGGAAATCAAATCAGGACAGGTCAGAGCTGCCACACACGATTGAGTGAGGCGGAAAGCTAGAGAGGTTAGAAGAGGAAATGGTTAAAACAATTCCTAGTGTAACATTTAAAACAATGGCAAAATAATTATGAAACGGAACCCTGCAGGGTCTTCACATTAAAAACCACAGAAGGCCAAGCAGAGGAGGAACGCGGTCCCGAGCACCAAGCTGTCCCGTGTCTGTCTCGCTGTGCTCTGTGGGGCGAGACCAGATGCTGAACCTGCGGGGGGCCTGCTCCACACCCAGGAGCCCTCTGGAGGCCAGAGCCCCTCTCCGCTCAGCGGGGCTTTGGAGAACCATTCATCTGGCTGCCCTGAGTTACAGTGTCTGTGCTGAAGAGGCTGTCCAAGAAGACGGACGACAGTTCTGCCACCTGGTTCCTGTCGACGGCGGTCTGGGCCATGCCATAGATCGCACCCTACAAATCCAGTCAAAGAACTGCCATTAGTGACGAGGGGCCCAGGACTGGTTGGGATCTTCCTCTCCGCTGACCTTGCCTTCAGCGTGCCCCCCGCCCCGCCCCCATCTCCACCCCCAGCCCAAGCTCCAGTCTAGCAGAAAATAGTGGGCTCGGTCCCATGGACCTATCCCATGGGATTTTCAGTACAAAATTCCAGAGAAAATTGGTAAATTGCCTTTCCTGTGTCCAATTGTTCTTTTCAAATGGACACCACCACCACTGGCTTTTTATACAGCACTTTCATGTTTACAAGGTGCTTTACATACAGTACGTCTCCTCTGAGACTAAAAACCCTGGGGATGGATGAGGCAGAGATTGTCTGTCGCAATTCAGCCGGAAACAGGTTGGTAGGAGGGGCAGAGGCAACCACAGAACAGGGGTCATCAGATTCTTTCAACCTCCTCCCCCGAAAGCCTCAACTTGCACAGAGAAGAACCCCAGGTCCCTACCATTCCTGTGGTCTTTGCTTTCGGGTTCTTCATGATCTGGGTGACAGACTCGCGGATGTCCTTCAGGAACTGAATGGCCACGCGCTTCCGAGTGTGCACTAACGTGACGCAGAAGTGAATGCTACGGAAGAAAAAGACGAAGAGTGGTGAGCCCTGGAAAGATGAAAGAACGCTCTGAAATACAGGGGCCCCAAAGGCAGGGATCTACTGGTCTCCCCTCTGCGCTATCTGTGACAGGCGCAGTCACCCGCACCGCTCGCAGCCCTGGGAGTCAGGGGCTGTCAAGCACGGGGGCATGAGGGCCCCTCGGCGTGGTCAGGCAGCGTCCTGATGGAATGAGTACAGCGGGCGGTTCTGTCCCACCCCTCCCCTCAGAAACTGTCCACCGTCGACCCGTCAGCCAAGTGACCACCGATGGGATGCCTCTTAGACGATAAGCCCTCTCGGGGACGGGGACAGGGACAGGGACAGGGACAGGGCCTGGGCTGGGGTCTTAAAGATTGGCAAGGCAAAGGAGCAGGCCTAACTCCAGTGAGGCGAGACTGGTCCACAGAGGGACTGCGAAGAGGAAAAAGCAGTGACCGAATGTGACTGGCTACGACGCTGACCAGGGACAGGATGCAGAGGACACCAAAGAGACCTGTTCTGTTGAGGCGCAGTGCTGGTTTAAAGGTATCATGGAGGGTTGGACTGGGAAAGCATACTGAAGACAGTAGCAGGCCTGAATGACCAGAAGCCCTATGGAAGATTTGGAGCTAAATATAACTGAGGTAACGGGTCAGTTTATAGGAGCGATATGATGACTGTGTCCAAGACAGATCCGAGGGTACAGAGCCTAGGGAGAGACCTGGGGGGCAGGGGACCTTATGACTGACCCGAGCCCAAGAGGCGGCCACCCGACTCTGTCCAAGTTTAAAGACGACGGACTGTTTTGGTTATTGCATTAACTGCAGCCAGCAAGACAGCAATCCCAGATGCCACAGCTGCCACCACAGTGCTAGGCTCCAGCATCCTTCCGGTCAACTTGTTACCCAGGCTCTTCAAAAGTCATGAAGCAAAGGAAGGGAAAGAGGCTCCGTCAAGTTTACCTGGACGGGAACTGCAGCTGGTTCAAGCTCCACCCCTTAGCAGTCATCAGGTTAAACAGTCGGTAGATGTCAAAATCGTGGGAGCCCAGAGCAATGACTGACAGTTGAGGATTCCCAAAAACAAAGATGCCTTTGATATTTTCCAGTCTTGAACAAGAAGGGGAACAAAAAGAAAGTTCAGCCACACCTAGTCCTCTGGTGGTCATCTCTCCCTCCAACATCGCCTCGTAATATAGTCTAACCTCCTGGACTTGCCTCGTCTTGTGAAATGAGGTGTCTAGATGGAGAGCAGTGACTCCTAACATTACAAATATCCAAAGGCCTGAACTCCATCTGGATTCCACGAATCAGAACCACTGGCTCCTAGCCCATCTGCCCAACTCCCAAATCATGATTATCACCCCCAGGGGCATCTGAGGCATAAGATACACTTTTTAGAAATTCTGGAAATGCAATCTCTCCATCCCCCAATTCTAGAAAGTCACATATGTAGTCCCTAACGCAAGAACTAGTACAGTAGTTCTCCAGAGATGGGCACACCGGCACCGTCTGTGGGCCTTTTTCAAATGAGACATGCCCACCCTTTCATGCTGCTTTCACTCACCCTTAAGGTTCTGAAAAAGCCCCCAACCCCGGTGACATGCAGTGAGCCAGGCAGGTTAGATGGGAACAGACGTGCCTGACAACACACGCAGCCCAGGTTCAGCCTTCACTTCACCCTGAAGTTCCTCACTCCTCCCTCCCCATTCCCGCTCCTGTTCTTCCTCCTTATTCCAGCCAGTCTCCCAGTGCGACCAGCAGCACCAGTTTCCACAGGGAGCTTCCCAGAAATGTAAGTCCTCAGATCCCACTCCAGACCTACTGAATCGGAATTCTGGGAGCAGGGCCAAGCAATCTGCATTTTAAGAAGCCCTCCAGGTGATCAGGATGCATGCTCAAATTTCAGAACCACTGTCTTGCCTTAACCTTACACTGTCCTTTGGCACGTGGTCAAAGGCACGTGGTCAAAGGTGCCAGTCGTTAAGACATCCTTGGAAACCAGACGACCCATACATAAAGCCTGATCTGACACTCCGAGTCACAGCAGGCAGAGCTTGGGAGCTCATCCTCCCAGGCTGGCACCACACTCCTGGGCTGCTGCCCCAACCCCTGGTCTCTCAGGAGACAGCAAATGGGCTAGGGCTCCAGGTGCTTGGCCAGGCAGATGCCTTGAGCCCACAGGCAGACAAAGCAAGAGACAAGGCAGAATCTCAATCTTCTACACATACTCTGACTTGAGGAAGCGAGTAGTTTTGATGATCTGTTTGGTAGCTTCAACATAGCCGCTCTCACCGAAGTGCATCAAGGTGGCCCAGCAGGCTGCACTAATGCCACCAGGCCGTGAGCCCGCCATGGTTGGGGAAGCGTAGATGCCACCCTGCCAATCTGGATCAATGAAGAACTGATAGCTCCTGTACTTCTTCTCACTGTATAACACGACTGAAGAGCCTTTGGGGGCGTAGCCATACTGAGGGGGGAAGAAGCGGACACGTGAATACAGTTCTGAATGGCAGCCCTGCCCTGTAACACCAAGATCGTGCAAATTTCTCTCACATTCTCTGATGTTTCTCACTCACACTTAAAATTCCAACTCGGAATGTTAGGAGCCAGAGGGGACTGAAGGGATGGAGGTGGAATTCTCTAGTTCAGGGATGAGAAATCTGAGGCCCAGAAGGAAGAGTGTCCTGCCCTGCTAATCAGCTTGCTTCCCCTCTCTCGCCAACACGTGGTTTTCCTTATTTAAAACATTATTCCAGGGCAGTATGTGAGGATGAAAGCGACAATAAATTTCCACTGGAAGCCTGGAAAGGATAGAGTCCAGTCACTCAAGCAACTAAACTCACGACCTGATTCCCTCCCCACCCTCTGTGCTTCCCAGCACACTCAGGGTCTGAGAGCTACTTAATCTGGCTCTAAAATAAACTGATCGAGATTTTGTCTTGGTCCACGGGAGGTGGCAGGCGTGGGCATTTCTAACACGAGAAGCCACACGTTCCTGAGCACCTTAAATTCCTCCCTTTTTCCAAAGGACTCTTCCATCGGCAGGCCTCTGTCCCTCAGCTGCAGGAGCCCGGTGGCCTGGGAGCCGCAGCATTTACACGTCCTCTCGGGAATTCCAGAGTCAACCTCGCCTCCACCCTCCACCCAGATAATGTCGAGGCTTCAGGGAACCCTTCAGTAGGGCCATGGCACTGAATGTCCCAGTTACAGAAATTCTCTCAGCCCTAGGACACAAAGGTAACAGGCTCCTCTCCTCTCTTATCACCTCTACCACCACACCCGGAGACCTGAACAGCCGTTCTGGTGAAAGCAGAGAGCCAGATTTAATTTCACGTTTTGGGGAAAGGCTAATGCTACAACCATTTTGTTGACAATAGCCAAAACAATCAACTGTCTACCCTGATTAACAATCGGTCCCTTCCCCCACTCGCCTTATGGGTATCCGCTGAAATGCTGGTGACACCTTTCACCCGGAAATCAAACGGCTGCTCCAGCGGGTATCCTGCTTTCTCCATAAAGACGATGAGGAAGCCTCCCAGACACGCGTCTACGTGGAGAGGTATTTTGTATTTGACAGCCAGCTAGTTCCAAAAAACAAGGCCCATAAGAAAACTTCATTTATAGTTCTATAACGAGAACTTTTCAACACATGTATGGAAAGGTGAACTGTAACCACAGGGCCATTTTTGACATTCCTAATAAAATAGCTCACCCTTCAAATGTATTTAGCCTTCAAAAAATGCATCTGAAGTGTGGAATTTATTTTATATGTAAATATGCAGGGCCTCAAACTCATGGCAAAATCAAGCAGGAAATGAGTAGCACTCTGATCAGGCTGCCTCTGGAGGGGGACAAAGGTCCTGCTTTAACTGCCATGGGGAGGGAGGGAGGCGGGGCTGTGGAGCCCACACGGGTACCTAATACCACCCTCCCGAATACCACCCTCCGGCAGGCGTGCGCCCTAAGGCAGCTTATTTCCTGACCTGAACTGAACCAGGAGTCCTACTTCTGGATATCCGATTGAAACAAAGCCTCCTTCCCCGTTACCCCTCTCCCAGAGCAGCAGCTGCAGGGCTTACCACAGGGCGGACGAGAGCTGTTCCCCACTACTGCACTAAAACCGAAACCCAACAGCGCTTCTGTTCGCCAAGTACCGTTATCATGAGATTCCGTTTTAAAACCTCAGTTTTGCTGCCCTGGAGTCCGTTTTTCTCACATACCTTGGCCACTTCAGGGACGGGGTCTATCACGCCATGAGGAAACTGTGGGGTGGAACAGACCAGCATGGCAGTGTTCCTGGAGATGGCTCTCCTCATTGCCTGGGGGTTGAACGCGGAAAGGAAAATGAGCACCCACGTCGCAGTTGCTCTCCTATTCCACTGCCAAGGTTAATAGGCTCCTGACCCAGAGTTTCAGTCCACTAGTGCCCCTCCTTCGCCTCTCCAACCCCAGTGGAGACCACCACCCACCACCCACCACAGCAGCAGAATGCAAATGAGGCCCAGCCATCCCCTGGGGGCGGAGTCTGAGAGCCCGAAACAAAAACAGCAGAATCGCTGTGAGGGAGAGAAGAGTGTTGGTGTTGGGCTAAGAAGGGAGAGCCGCCAACCAGCAGTGAAACCTGGTGTAAACCTTCCGCCCAGCCTGTTTCCTCATCTGTCGCCTGCAATGCCACTAACAGCCTCTGCGACTGCCCTGGGCTGTCCCATGGGAGGCTCAATGCAATTCCAGTAGCGCTCTGAGAACCGCAAAGTTCCACACAAACGCAAGGCATAAAATTAACCACAAAAGGGATATTATTCAGCCTTATAAAGAAAGAAATCCTGCCATTGGTGACCACGTGGATAAAACTGGAGGACACTATGCTAACTTGAATAAGCCAGGACAGAAAGACAACTGCATGACCTCACTTATCGTGGAATTTAGAAAGTTGAGCTGTAGTGGGGGGAGCAGAACTGTGGTTTCCAGGGGCTGGGGGTGAGGGAGGGGCTCCTGTCAAGGGGTACCCAGCCTCGGGTACGCAGGTAGGCTCTGGAGATATAAAATATCGCCATGTGACCGGTTCACAAGTTTTGCTACTACTGCACTGTACACCTGAAATCTGGTTAGAGAACTAGAGTATAGTCTTAAGTATTCAACCATAAAAGGAACAAAATGTTAACTATAAGAGGTGTTCTATATGTTAATAGCTCAACTGTTTTACTTCACAATGTATACTTATATAAAAACATTAAGTTGCACATTTTAAAGAGATACAACTGCCTCAATAAAAGTGAGGGGGTAATGCTAGTGCTAACAAACTGGAATAGTTTACTTATGAAAGAAATCATTGCTATTGTAATGGCAACGGTACTAATTCAGACCAACCAAAGCCAGTGCGAGTCTTGGGGCAAGTTAGTCCAGGCTTACTTTACAGAGAAGAGAAACTGAGGTGCTGAAACAAAGCCTGGGTCTTTAAAGTGAGGGGCTAGGCTCATCTTCCTACTGGACTCAAAGAACCTGAGAGACTCGAGCTGCCATCAGTCACCGCGCCAGTGGTAGCTGCTGCAACTCTGGCTGCTGCCTACAAAGGCATCTGGAGTCCAAGCAGCGTGTGAGGCTGGAAAAAACCAGCCGATCGCACACTTCCTGCTTCTCACGCCCCAAGGCCCACAGTGCCCCCTCAGAACTACTCACCCGAATGTCCACCTCCATCATTTTGTTCAGTGGAACCCGTATAATCTTCATCCCAAAATAATGGGCTGCTTTGTCAAACGCAGCATGGGCACTTTGGGGGGCCACACTGAACGACAGGGAAGAGAGAATGATGAATTCAGACCCAGAGGAGGTTCCAGACCGCACGGTCAGCAGCTAATCTGAACCTCCAGGAGTAAACTTCTCAGTATTTTTCCTCAAAATTTTTAGAGTGTTTGTATTTTTAATTTTTAAGCACAAAAAGAAGTGATATTCTAGAGAATCTTCTCTCTGGTCCTTAGGAGATCACTGTGGCAACAGGAAGAACTCGGAAGTAATCTCACATCAAAGGATCCAAAGCCACAAATCAGGGCTGACAGGTAAAGGACAGGGAATTTGGGCTGGATTAACACCGAGTGGAGCCTCTGAGTGGCTGCCGACCCAAAGACGGGCACGTGTATGGAAGCAAGTTCAAGCAGCAAACGGGGGACCGCCTGGCAGGGACACTCATGCAGCAAGCAAGCATCAGCTCGGAGGTCCCTCCCCCTCTGAAAGACCGTGACCCACCTAAAACCCCATCTGCACTACACGCCTGGGAGCGGTGTTGCAGACAGCACTGCAAAAGGACATCAAGTCACGGGTAAGGGTTTGCTTCCCAACTGCCCTCAACCGCTCCACTCCCACGATTACCCTACTCCCTTCCCTTTAAGGGAGAAAAATCTCTACCACCGAGTAACTACCAAGCAGTGAAGACTGACGTCTGAAGAAAGATGGCGGCCCGATTTACTCTCTTAGGCTAAGTACCAATCGCAGCCTGAGATCCTCTGTGGCAAAACCCCATGTCACTGACACTTGGGGAAATACATTAACCCAACACAAGGAAGGGGTGCAGAGAAAAAAATGCAACCAAATATCAAAATTATGTCCATGGGGCAGCAAGATGAGTAAATCTCAAAAAGATGTCAAACTTTTTCATTCAGAAAACTTCCCTCAGGTTGAATTTTCCTTGGGGAGAACCGCACCAAGGCGGCCTGTTATATTTAACTGGCTTTCACTGAACTAAAACACACAGAGAGCTTTCCTCAGGATCCAGATAATTCATAACAAATACCACAGAATTCAAGAAGCCGTCCTGTCACTCTGTCACTTTCAGAAAAAGGATGTCATGCTTGCTTGCAGTATATTCGAGTGTGTCACGTGTAAACTGGGGGTGGTGTGGGAGAGGGGGGATGATAGTGAAAACTAAGTGGCTAATCCACTCAGGATTTTGGTGGCTGAAGGGATAAGAGCCAAGGAGAGAGGACAAGAGGGGAGAGGACCAGAACCCTCAGAGGAAAAGAGCAGCGGCACATCGGCCGTTGTGGTGTTTCGGACAGACAAGTGTACAGGCGGGGAATGACACAACCACGCATGCATACATTTCTGGACTTTTGATCCCGTTCTCTGCAGCCAGGTCCCGATAAGCTTTGCAGGCCATCAGTATGCTTTCTGTCCCGCCAGAGGTCACCTGTGAAAAAGAAGAGATACTGTCTTTTAGGGATAGCACCAGCAGGTACTTCTCACCCCGGTCTTGATGGTGTCTATCTGATACAGAAAGAGATAAGGTCTCACACGCCACAGAGCAGACACTGCCCTGTCTCCCAGGAGGAAAACTTGGCTTGGCTGGCTAAGCCCAAGCTCAGAAGAGTAAAAACAACTAAATCAGTATGAGCAGAAGCTCTGTGCTGCCTGGACAAATGCACATCTGTCCAGATCTGCATACAATCCATCTCCACATTAATTCCTCCACTGGCTGATAGGATAGGGCATTTCATACTGTTCAAAAGCATCAGGATTACTGACTTTGATTTAAATTTTCGATGTCCAGCCCTGGCTCGTGTGGCTCAGTGGACTGAGTTCCAACCTGTGAACCAAGGGGTTGCAGGTTCGATTCCCAGTCAGGGCACATGCCTGGGACACAGGCCAGATCCCCAGTGGGGGACATGTGAGAAGCGACCACACACTAACATTTCTCTCCTTCTCTTTCTCCCTCCTTTCTCCTCTCTAAAAAGAAAGAAATAAAATCTTTAAAAATAAATAACTCTTCAATGTCCACTGAAGAATGTGAAATTGTGAAGTTGTAATTCTAGTAACCTATGTAATATATTAGAAGACTAAGAAAGATATTTCAGCATTCCAAAGTGAACTTGTAGTTTTTGACAAGTTTGAAAGACAAAAGCAGAAGGTTCTACTTAGAGTTTGTTATCTTACCTGAAATCAAAACAAAAATCCTCATGTTTTTATATGAAATAAAATGTTTTCCTGAAACTAGGCCAGCAACTCTGATACAGGCCAATTTCTTTGCCAAAGCTGAAACAAAAGGGTTCCCTCCCCCATCCTACTGTGCGCAGTGGGCTACAGACTCATCAGGGCAGTGCACTCTGTTCGCGACCATGCCCCCAGCACCAAACCTATCGGCAGACACTGAACACACCTCAGTTAGCCTTCCATAACGCCCAATCCAGCAAAGCACAACCGACCCGGGCATGTTGTACCACCTGGCTACCTTCTGATAACACCAAAGAATAAAATTTTAAAGCAAACAGAAGAGAAAGGCTATAGCACTGAGCTAGGTGGGTATTTTCTTAGAGTTACCATTTCTGAAGATTCATATAATCTTAAACAGCTTTTTCATTATACAGGTGAGAAAACTGAGCTGCTGAGAGACTGAAGTGATTTGCCCAATGTCACCCACTAGCATCTGTTGACAACAAGTAAAACTTTCCATGTTTTCGTATTTAGTGTAGCTTAATTAGAGATGGAATGAGAGAGGGTGATTACTGAAACTTCCTAAAATAATATCCACAGACTTTTGTCCTATCTAGGGCAAAAATAGCATTAGATACAAAATCCCAGTAGTCAGGAGCTAATGGAAGGCAGTTAAGTCATTTTTTGACTCAGGAAGTCTACAGGAAGCATGTGACCATCACTCACACAGTCATGCATTGAACATGGGCACAGGACACTTGTTTGTAGGTCTCCGCACTTCAATGCAACATTGCTTACAGTTGAAGTCAGCTCTACAAATCAGCAGCACGCCCTGTGGTCTGGACAAAACCTCAGAATGTCACATGAGTCAGGAAAGGACCAGCACAGTCAGTCTTCAGGAAGTCCATCTCTTACCAAGGTCAAGTAATGACACCGCAAAAACATTTCCAAACCCTGGTTATTCACTTCATATGTCCTATTTTTAGTCCAGTAATAAATATCATTATTTGTTAACCAATGTTAACCACTGTACTTTTCACTGTAAAAGCAGGGGTACCTCATTCCTACTTCTAATTCTGATTTCTGATCCCCCAAATTCTGTGTTTAAATATGCTGCTAGTCTCCCATTCCCCTACTCCCCTGCACACAAAGAAAAACAAAAACTTCGTTATGAAGTAAGAAGACAGAAGCCTCAACTACTACTTGTTATGTCAGTCAACTTTTTTTAAAAATTTTTATTTATTTATTTTTAGAGAGTGGGGAGGGGGGGGGAGAAAGAGAGGGAGAGAAACATCAGAGTGCAAGAGATACATTGATCAGCTGCTTCTTTTTTTTTCCCCTAGATTTTATTTATCTTTAGAGGCGAAAGGAAGGAGAACGAGAGAGAGAAATATCAATGTATGGTTGCCTCTGGTGTGTCCCCTGCCGGGAACTGGCCCACAACCCAGGCATGGGCCCTGACTGGGAATCGAACTGCGATCGTGTGGTTCACAGGCCCGAGCTCAATCCACTGAGCTACGCCAGCCAGGGCGATCAGCTGCTTCTTATAACCCCCTAATGGGGACCTGGCCCACAACCCAGGCATGTGTCCTGACCAGGAACAGAACTAGCAACCTTTTGGTTTGCAGGCCAGCACTTAATCCACTGAGCACACCAGGCAGGGCTCAACTTCTTTTAACATTTATAAAAACTCTTACTCTAATATATGGTATGTATGTCAGAAAACAAGAGTAGAACATGACCCATTCAGAAAACTTTCTCTTTTTTTTTCTCTTTTTAAAAAAGATTTTATTTATCTTTTAGAGAGAGGGGAGGGGAAGGAGAAAGAGACAGAGAGAAACATCAGTGTATGAGAGAAACATCAGTTGGTTGCCTCTCGCACGCCCCCACCCAGGGACCTGGCCTGCAGCCCAGATATGTGCCCTGATGGGGAATCAAACCGGCGACTTCTCAGGTGGCAGGCCCGTGTTCAACCCACTGAGCTGCACCAGCCAGGGCTGGAAAGTTTTCTTTTAGGGATATTTGGTCCTAATGGCACTTGCATAAGCCAAGACCATTCTCCTGGGCAACCTAGTTTTCTTTGGCATATGAAATCACTTCTCATTCCAAGGCAAATAAAGTTAATAAAAGGAAAAAAAAGTTGAAGGCTGAAGATCAAAGAACAAGAAGAGTTTAACACTTTAAATGGGAATAGCCTAAAAAAAGCCCAAACATTAGGCTTTGTCTTCCTGTTTCCTACCTCTGAACTTGAACTGTCTTTACCAAAAGCATCTAGCTCATTGGGAAAGAAAAAGAAATATACAGGGATAGAGCCAAAGACTGAGGAGAAACTCAAATAATCCCAGAGAGTAGCTACTTTATAAAAGTCTAAGTGTTAGAGGAGACCGTGGATCTTATTAGACCCTACCCTTCCCCTGACCCCTGACCCCCCCACTAACAAAGGATCATAATGGGAGAGACATGGCCTAATGGCACCTAAGCAAAAACAAAACACAATACCCTAGTGGCAGACTTCTGGATTACGATGGAAGACTAAAACTACTTCAGAGATTTTTCTCTCTCCCAATACTTGTAAGAATAAAGAAAAAAAGTAGTGAAAAGATGCAATAATCAAATAAGGAGACAGATAATCTGATGCAATAGACTTCAAATACTGGCAATGAAAAAAAGCAGAAGTTTCCAGTCTGTAGCAAAGCACAAAACACAGTTGGCTCATCCCTCTCCTAAGCCCCGGAAATTATTAAGGTGGGTTAGCAAAATCCTAAGAATTCTCATTAACACTCCCCAAATCTTCAGAGAAGGACATAGAAGGGGTTTCCTCATCTTCTCTCCTGATCTTCAATCAGTGAATAAGGGGTGTGGCAGCTAGGGAGAGACAAGCAAACTGGGGAGAGAGGTTTGGACTGGTCCTTCACAGGGAACACTCCGGGAACACAGAAAGGGGTAAAGACACAATAAAAGCCCGAAGGGTGCTACTCTCTTCCAGCTAGACAGGATGAACGCTGGTCGGTAACTTTTAGCGAACTCTCAGAAGGTGAGACCTAGCTATATCTAACACAGGTGAAACGGAGCTTTCGCTGAGCTCTACCTCAGCCAAATACTCTCAGAGATCACTCACCACGCATCAGAACAATGTCTAGAGAGAGCCAAGACGAAAGAAGATGCTATGGTAAATGATGTAAGCATATACCAAGAAAAAGACAGCATGCCAAATAAAAGCCCAACTCCGAAGGTAACCACCTACGGAACAGAGGGAAGTTCCTCAGAACTGCTTCTCACTACAGGACAAAATGGCACAAGAACATGAATTCAAGAAAGCAAGAGCAGAAAGGCCGAACGCAAACAACAAAATGAGACTGCAGACCTTAAAACACCGAAGTTCTAAACAGCATCAATACAGAACTAATAAATACATAGGAACAGCAAGAAACAGACTGAACACTGCTGAGAACACAAAGACTGACTCAGAGGAAAGATTTAAGGTGAGTTCAGTGACCCCAGATAAGGAAGGTGAGAGTAAAAGACAGATGCCAGTCCACCCCTGGAGAGCCGGGTCCAGCCGGCCAGTTGGCAAACCAAAAAGCATCCAGGGTAGGATGACAGGGATGGTTGGCAATCCGGTTGGAAGTCACACTCTCTAATGAACAGCTGAGTAACTTAGGAAACACACAGGGAAGAGAAGATTCAGAAGTAGAGAGGCTTTCAGGTACGCGGAGATCTCTCACCCTGGCGGGGGGGGGGGGGGGAGCAATTATGGAACTTCTAGTTCCAGCAATTCAGATTCTATACCCTGGGCAACCCTCCTACCTGAAACAACTAAAAATCTGATAAAACATCAATTTTTTTAAACATCCACCACCAAGCTAACATAAAGAAATATACTGGAACTGCAAATAAAGCAAAATCAAAAACCCTACAAGGTAAGTGAGTTACAAGGCTGGTCTGAACGCTGAGGGTTGCCACCAACCCCCGGGGACCTTAAACGCTCAGTCTGCCCCGTGAACAGGAGATACATTTAGGGCCTGCCCACAGGAAGGAGGCCAGTGAGAGATGGCTGAAAAGAAAATAGAATTATGTCCACAGTCAGAGGGATACAAGAAATAAATCCCACTGGTACAAAAGAGGACATGAAGAAAAACTGCTTTTCTTGACCATTTTTCAGGTAAAGAATAATAATGATCTCTAAAGAAGGTATTAACAAGACGGCTTTTATGTGGGTTTGTGTTCTGAATTCGTGCCACTTCTGTAGTGCAAAACTGTAAGCTGAGAATCGGACTAAAATTGGTCCAATGTGGTAGCACTTCCCAGCAACTCCCTGGAAACTGGCAGAATTACAAACCTTTTTTGGAAGAACTTAACTTCAATAGAGGCCTCAAAGCTAAATTCCCAGGAAAATTAGTGGTTTACAGTTTAAAAAAAAAATCACAACTACAATGATGACATAGACAAGGATACAAGGCAACATGAATGAAACCAGCAGAAACAGAATGACAAGGCTCATGAAAAGTGGAATTGTCATAAGATAATATAAAATAATTATGTGCAATATATTTAAATAAACTATAAGCTAAGGACCCACAAAGGACAACCAAAAAGATTTTTTGTTTTTCAAGATTTTATTTATTTATTTTTAGAGGGGAAAGGAGGGAGAGAGACACATCAATGTGCAGTTGCCTCTCATGCGCCCCCCTACTGGGGACCTGGCCCACAACCCACACATGTGCCCTGACTGGGAATCGAACCAGCAACTACTTGCTTCGAAGGCTGGAACTCAATGTACTGAGCCGTACCAGCCAGGGCAGGATTTTTTTTTAAAGGACCAAACAATTCTGAAGAATGAAAAATACAGTAAACAAAATTTAAAAATCCAATAGCAGACTGAAATGTAGATTAGACACAACTGAAGAGGGAGTTAATGAAACCCTTGCACTGGTCACACAGCTCCACTGTCGGCTCTTGGCCAGTCTTTTCACCTACACGCAACGGCCCCAACCACTGTTGCTACTGAGAATATCAGTTGCTCCAACAGTTACTTACACCTTTATGGGTAAGGTTTTTCTGGTGCACAAATGGCTGACTCTGGGTCTGGAGCAGAAACGTACAAGATGAACATGGAATGTTTCACCAAATAAAAATGAGGAGGAAAAGAGAGAAAGGGAGGGGGAGTGAGAGGGGAAGGAGCAGGTGAAGGAGGATCCTGAGACATGTATCTTGTCTTCATCTTTACTGGGTAAGGCCAAACTCTTTTGTGGTTGTTTAGCCTTTGGTCTCAACAGTTCATCATACTGGCACAGGAGAATACCTATGTACTGTAAGCATGGTGTCATCTCTCTTCTAGGTCACCCCATTCAGCAAAGTGCCGTAAGAGGACCTGTTGCTAGATGGCGACTGGTTCAGTTTTTAACAGTTTTGGAATTACTCTGGGAAGGGAATACCAGGAATACCAGTTTTGCTAGCTACTGAATATTGGAACATGTTGTTTGACCACGGTACCAACTAACAGTGTAACAATACAGCTTACCAGCAAAAAACAAAAAACTAACTACTAAATGTTACTGTCTTTGGCAGGCCCTTCAATAATTACATTTGCAGATTTTATGATGATTACTTTTATGTATCTGATAGGGTTAGCACCTCTAGGTTACCATGGTTAAGTCCAACTCTCTACCCTGCGTAAGCTGAGGTTTCATTTTTTTTCTAGAGTAGACAGTATCAGTTTGTAAATCTTAACAGAAATCTATTAACCACGGTTTAGGAAAACTAACAAACATCTACTGGAAAGAATGGTTGAAACATGTGTGCCTTCAAATACCATGATTCCTTTTCCTTTATTCCTAAACTAACTGAGATTCAATTTAGAACAAAATCAGAAAGTAAACTCCAGCTCAAGTAAAATGAGCAAGTGTATCAAAAAAATTACAAGATGATTCAACAAAATTATACAGGTAAATGGGCAGGAAAGTGGGTGGGTGGGTGGATGAAAGAAATGAAGGAAGAAAAAGAAAGGAGCCGAGAGCAGATAGGGCAAATATATTTAATGAATGCAGAGTGTTCTTTGTTCTAGCAACTTTATATAGCTTTTTCAAAGTAAAAAAATTAAAGAGAAAAAACATCTAGAAGGCTTTATGCCAAAATGTTGATATTCTAGGAATTACTAAACTATAAGCAGTACTTTTGAATTGCTACTAATCTGGACCTTTCTACAATAATCACACATTTGTTGCACAATAAAAAAAGTAAAAACTTTTTAAAATTCTATTGTAAGCTAAAAACGATCACTGTACAACACTGGCAAATACTCACACATCCACAGGAATCTGGGCCTCCGTTGAACAGAGAACAAGCTATCCTCACGATCTCTGCCTCTATCTTCCGCAGTCCTGGGAAGATGTCTGGATGCAGTGGGTTACTCCATGCAAAGTCTCCATAAGCCTACAAAGACAGCAAGCAGGTATGAAGTAAGACAATTATATTGTATAGGACAAAGAATCACACACTAAACAAAAGTTTCTAGGTATTAGGCACATTAGAAACTAGAAAAATGGTAAGACATGTTCAAAATATAGTGGAGGAGACAGACATGCAAATAAATTATCTTACAGTGTGGTAACGAGAGGAAGTATAAGTGTGGTTAAAAGCAAACCAGAAACATCAAGCAGACTTAGTGTGAAGGTTTAGCTTTGCCAGTCACTTCTGGCCGTGTAGTATCTCATATGCTAAAAGGGATAATTGAGGTGCTGATCCAATAGTGTTTCAGCGATAAGCAAAGAACATAATGCATGCAAAGTGCTTAAGTATCTGGCACAAAGCAAGTATTGTTCCAAGTGCAATACTAGATGTGTGCACACAAAGGTAAGGGGCCTTAAGGAGGGAATAATGAACATCCTGAACAGTCTGGTGGTGTCTGTTGAGTGGAACCTTGAGAGATAAAGAGGAATTCACCCTTCAGAACAGGGCAGGTAAAGGGGAGAAAGGAAGGAAACATCACAGCCAGGTGCACTCTGCCACAGGTCAAGGCAGGAGGAATGGCTGCGAGAACCAGGGGGCACTGGCTCTGAAAGGCCATGTGTTTTCTGTCTCATAAGCAGCTCACATTTTATCCTGTGGATGATAGAAAGCCACTGAAGGATTTCTAAACACAGAAATTGGAGAATTATGCCAAGATACAGCTGCAAAATCTATGTTTAATAAGGCATAAGCAGCTTCGTGTGATAACCAAACACAAAGGCTTAAATTTAAAGCCATCAGTCAATGCCAATTTTATATGGCAAAGTGGGATTTCAAAGATAAATCTGATAAAAATAGAAGATGCTAGATGATAAAGGCAACACAAAATGGGATTATTTTAATTATAAGTGAGACCACTGCTCACTCTCAGGTCATTTGATTAGAGAGTCGGGTAGTGTAGGAAACGATGACCAAGTTTCCATCCTCGTCTCTTTTCACCAAACAAAAGATGTTTCACTGTTAATAACCTCAACTGCTGGGACCGGCCCGGTAACTGCCTTCCGTGTAGGGTGTCAGTAAAGCCTGGAGACATATGTAATATTTACCCTACCACAGCCTGAAGATGTCTTTGACAAGATTATACACATTCACCTGTTTGGGTGAAGAAAAACTTCTTAAACTTCTTTAGTTTTATTTTAACAAACTTTTCTTCAAGTAATTTTTAAATTACAAAACCAAAGAGACAAAAATGAGGTCATACAAACCAGCAGACACCACACACGCCCTCCGAGCACTGGGCACGCACCTTCACCAGCAGGTCGGTGAGCTGCTCCTCCCCGCTGTACACCGCCCCGGAGGCTCTCCCTTCCTGCCACGAGACGTCTGCAGAGAAGGGTGAGACCACTGGGTCAGGAAGCAGAAAGTTTTGGGGAAAACAGGTAGGCTCTAACAAGAAGAAATGCAAAGAACCCCCTCTGAGTACAAAAGAAAAACAAGGTTTGGAGAGGAAATCCAAAGAGATCCTTATATTAACATCAAGAAAGATAAAATTCCAATAGAGCTATCACAGCAAAATAAAGATCATCAATTAGAATCAACTACAGTCTGAAAAAGATGCTCACAGCACCGGGGGACAGTACAGTCCAGTAATAATGCTGTCCTGTTCCCCAACTGCCAGCTGCCTTCCAACTCAGAAAAATTGTCCTCTAGCTATACATTCATTTTATGTTCTCTGCGTGGCTCAGCTTGGCCTTTTTCAGCAATTGCTTCCTTCTGCCTAGTCACAGGATATGAGGGAATTGTTATGAGCAGAGCTGGCGGAGAAGAGCAACACAGAAGTAACATTTCAGTCTACAGTCATCAGGGCTGGAGTCAGGGAACCGAATGCAAGACGAGGCAAGCCACAATGAGATATCACAGTATCGGGCCCCTCCTTCCGACGGGCCTGGAAAGCCACACAGAATTAGGCACCTGCTTCCAGCAACATCAGCAGCCACACTCGGGATCAGGAACAGTCAACGCTGGGATAAACCTCCCAGGAGAGGCTCCTGACCAAAATTCAAGGTCCAACCTTCCACTTTCTCTCTAAGGTTCCACATTATACTCTCTAGGTCACACCAGCAAATCTGTCAACGTGGTTATCTCACGGCCTCTTGCTACAGCGTGGCTGTGCTCCACTGGAAGAGGGCAGTAAGAAAGCTAGGACAGAAACAAACTCGTTAGCGACGACAGCCACAGGCTCTACAAAGCAAAGATCTTCGGCTCCAACAAGAGAGCAGAGGACTGAGTAGTGAATGTCGCGACTAATTCCTCAGTCTCGTGCAGTCTGCCCAGCTCTGGCCTGTTGCCGGCTGGACTTCCCTGCTCTCCTTAGAGGACACTGCTCTGTACCAGGTATGCCTTCAGACCAGAGGTCACCAGACTTTCAAAAATAGCATACATGGTTTCATTTCCTGTTCTTTCACTGGTGCTAGAGTATGGCAATGGGTAGTGACTTAAAAATGGAAGGGAAGGAAGTACGGTAGCAGCAACCAGCCCTCACCATCCAGAAACCTTTTCTGTCCAGGTCTCAGAGTGCTAATCCCTGCTTTGTGTCACCCATACATTTCGGACGGTACCCAATTTCATACCAGCCAATGTCAAAAGCTCAACACATTTCAATTAGACATTTTAAAAGGTATTTTTTGAAATGCAATGTGGTATCCTGGGTTGGGTCCTAGAACATAAAGAAGGACATTAGTGGAAAAAACCTGTGAAATTGGAATAGCATTTGTAGTTCAGTTAATAGTCTCATACTGAAGTTAATATAAATTATGCCAAACTAAAAAGCCTACTTTTTGAAAGTATTCATAATATGACTTTAATATGTAATAAAAATGCATCCGTGTTCATAATAATATTTACCGAGCACTGTCTATATGCCAGGTATTCTACAGTTACGTGTATAATCTCATTTAATCTCTGTAACCAGCCTTTCAAGTCAATATTATTATTCCCGTTGCAGAGAGACAGACTGAAGCACAGAGAAATTAAGTAGCTCGCCTATTAAGTAATACCTGAAGTGGCCAAACCAGGATGTGAACCCAGGCTAAGCTCACGGGCTGTACTCTTAAACATTGACCTTCTTGTACTTGGTACATCCATCCTTCCTCATGCATGTATACTCGTGTGTGGGTGTGGCTATTAATAAAAACACTACGAACATTCCAATATACATGCATGTATACACGAAATCTGGGTTCATCCTTTGATAAAGAAATTTACTCGCTTTTTTTTGCATTTACAGATTTTGCACTTACAATTTCTATAACAGATCTGTATTTCATTTTTATTATGCATATTTTCTTTTTAAAAAACAAATGAATGTTTTATTCAGTTTACAAAAGAGACAAGTTCCATTGTCTCTGAGACTGGTTTGTTTGATGGATTAAGTATGAATCTAAATATAATTTCTAAAATATAAAAGCCAATGTTTTGAGACAGGGGTTGGGCCCTCCTGAGCATACAAGTCCCAGGGAGGATCTGCTCTTAACCTTGACAAACACAACTGACGGCCCTCGCCAGGTTAACGAAGAAGGCAGCACACGTGTGCTGAGAATCATACCCAGGCAGCTGTACTCCTTGAGCTTCTCCAGAACTGCAGCCGGGCTCAGGCCTTGAGAAGGCAGAACTTTCACATACTCCTTGTCCACTTGCAGAAACGACATGCTCTTGCTGATATCATCCTTGATCTTGTTCAGCTCCTCTTCAATCTCCAAAGGGAAGAAGAACGAAGGTAACGAGGCTGGGCACATGAATACAACAAAAAACGGAAGGTGCTTCTTCTTAAGGAGATATGGTGACAGTCTGACTGTATGATACTTTCTTAGAAGCCTGAAAGTCAGTGTTCGCTCTAAAGGTCAAAGATGCACTCGACCCCCGCCCCCTTCCTCTGCCATGTCGACACCACCGCTGCTTTACTTGATTTGCATTTGCTAATGTCAGCACATCTTTGAGGGCAATATTTGGATCTTGTTCCTGCCCTGCTACAGTGTATCTGCTAAAGAAACAAAGACAGAGCCACATACAGCCACCTGCAGCAGTGAAAGGGATTCTGGTGCTTGTGGGAGTGGTGAGCTCCTTCACAGACAGGTACAGAGCACGGGAGGGCCGGGGGCCCCACACCACTCTTGCCGTCGGGCTCGGGCCATCCCAGGCAGCACCAGGAAGACTGCTTTCTGTCTCCTCAGGCTGTCCACAGCTTGTCGACAGCTTGACCCTTAAGTGCTAGGAGAAGCTAAAAGTCCTTTCTGCTACAGTTTATCACAAAGAAATAACTCCAGTTATTTCTTTTCCATCCTCATAGCAACAGTTTCTGGGACATGCTCTTTTGTTCATTCACTCATTTACGCAATAAATATTTGTTGAACTACTACTATGGGCCAGGAATACACAGTGAACAACACAAACTGAAGTGGTATGGAATGGGGAAAAATTGTGTTTTCATGAAACTTGATTTTAGCAGCAGAAACAGAAAATAAAGGTAATGAAAAGTGCTGGGGGCAGGGCGGGGAGGGGAGCAGAGTGCAGAGGTAGAATGGCAGGGGCCGCCATCGTGGTAAGAGACGCTCAGGTGGCAGGTGAGGGATGAGTGGCTGGAACCTGTGTGTGTTACAGTGACGGGGTTCCAGCAAGACACCCAAGCTCTCCGTCCAAACATCAAGGTTTTCTCATCTCTAGCTCTGCATGATTAGAACACAAGAGGATCTTCCTAGAGGTGGTCCTCCCACTCCTTGAAAATGTACCTACAACAGTCTAACAGACAGGCCCTGGCAGGGCACAGAGGCCGCATTCGTGGAAAGTGCTAGAGTGCTGGGGCATGTGGTGAACATGAAGATAATTTTTTAAAGATTTTATTTATTTATTTTAGAGAGAGGGGAAGGCAGGGAGAAAGAGAGGGAAAGAAACACCAATGTGTGGTTGCCTCTCGCACCCCCAAATGGGGACCTGGCCCACAACCCAGGCATTGCCCTGACTGGGAATCAAACCGGTGACCCTTTGGTTCCCAGGCCAGCACGCAACCCACTGAGCCACACCAGCCAGGGCTAATGTTTAAGTTCTAAATAAAGAATTATGCTGTGGCGGGCATGCAATAGTAACAAGCTATGAAAACTGAACTTCCACGCACAGACTATACTGTCTAATAAAATAGACACAAAATGATAATGAGAGTTATCTCAGAAAGCGCAGCAGGTACTTCCCATCCCTAATTCTTGCCTCAGATCCTCTTTCACATTTTAATTTCTTCACAGCATTTATTTCAAAATGAAATTCTTATGTATTTATTTACTTATTTATTTTGTCTTTCCTGCTAAAATGCAAGTGCCACGGACAAAGGACTATGTCTTACTCACCAATGCACCCAGAATAATACCTGACACTGAGCACAGGCTCAATAAACATGTGCTGAATGAGTGTAAGAGAATGAACGAGAGATGGGCACACACATGCTCATTCAAATAATTTTGTCTCTAAGCCTCAAAATCTGCTTCTAAAAAAAAAGGTGATTGATTATACAGTTCCTAAGTCCCTTCCAATTCTGCTAGTTTATAAATTTAAGCCCTGGCTGGTGTGGCTCAGTGGACTGAGTGCCAGCCTGCAAACCAAAGGGTAGCAGTTCAATTCCCAGTCAGGGCACATGCCTGGGTTGTGTGTCAGGTATCCAGTAGGGGACGCATAAGAGGCAAACATACATTGATGTTTCTCTTCTGCTCTTTCTCCCTCCCTTCCCTCTCTAAAATTAAATAAACTCTTTAAAACATATATATAAGCTTATATATATAAATTTATATATACACATATATAAATTTAAGAGTGGGTTCCGAAACTCTAGGATTGTCTCAAAATCTTAAATTGAAAGAGAAAAGCACGAAGAATAAGGGCAAAAAAATACAGGGACTGATAAGAGGAAATACTACTATCCTTTGTGAGCCAGTCCATCCACTATATATCTTCCCTCTTCCCCTACCCTTTATTCCATAGCAACTATATTAGATTTAATTAAAGGACTCAAAATAATTTGAGGTGAAATAAAAGCCTAACTCTCCACTGCCATGCACTATCTCCACCCCATTTATTACTTCTACTTCCCCACAGGAAATGGACCAAAAATACAGAGTCTGGGAGTTAGCACAGGGGTCTCAGTGGACTTCAGCCAAAGGATAAAGATACCTGATGTCTTTTTGGTCCGGCCAGAGAAGCAAACTGAAAGCCAGAAGAGAAAGACTGAGGGAAGCTGAGGTGAAGGGCGGGGTACGGGGGGAATGAAGACACCAAGAACTCTCGTGCCTGCCTTAACGCTTGCAGTGGGGCCTGCCCTGTTTATCTACATCTGCGGTAAAGAGCCTGCCAGAAGCGGACAGAGGTGACTGTCTTATCCTCAGGGTGGATGAGGGAAGAGAAAATACAGTGGTACAAAGAGCAGGAGAATAGCTCTGTTATCTAAGTTTCTAAACCTGGGATCTGCAAATCACAACCTGGCTGACGCCTGTTTTTGTAAAGAAAGATTCCCTAGAAGGAAGCCAGGCTGTTCCTACACCTACGGTCCCGTCCCTTCGCTGCATTCCCTCCACGCAGGCAGACTGAGGAGTCGGCGAAAGACTTGGTGCGGCCCGCAAAGCTGAGAATGTTTCACATCTAGCCCTTTACAGAAAAGTTGGCCAACCCTGACCCAAACCACATAAGCACCCAACCCCCGCTTACGTAAACACCTAAAATCAGCCCAGCCAGATATTGCTCCACAGCATCATGTCACTTCCGTCAAGTTTTCTAATTCCAAATTCTTGACAGACATCTCACTTCTCCTTGGGTCATGTGTGTGGGAGAAAAGGTTAAGTCGGGTTTCTCAATCCTGGGGCTGCTGACGCGTTGAGCCAGATGACTCAGTGGTGGGTGGGGGGGAGGCTGTCCTGGGCACTGCAGGAGGCTTACCAGCACCCTGGCCACTACCCACTGTGCCAACAGCACTCCCCTCCCGTTCTCATGACCAACAAGGTCTTCAAACACTGTCAAATGTTCCTCGGAGGTGGAGGGCAAAATCACACCTCCCACTTGAGAATACTAGGTTAAGTAACTAAAAATAAAGAGGTATAATAACCATGGGGATGGGGTAGAGCAGAAGGTCTATACAGATTCCACTTACCTTTCGACCAATAATAGGCATCTTCCTGATGAGCTTAAAGCATCTCTTTTTGAACCTCGACCATAAACCTGTAAGAAACAAATGGTTCTATTACCCCAGTTCACGTCTATGGATAGAACACGCTAGTCCTAAGGCGCGGGCTACTCCAACATGTCCTCTGCAATCTCACTCACCTTCGGGTCGCAGAGGTGGAGTTTCTTTCCTTTAAAATAAAAAACCTTTTAAATTTCATTTTTTAAATAAGTAATACATTTAACATGGTTCAAAAAGTAAAAAATAAATAAACATACACACAGAGAGTTAAAAGTTTCTCATCTACCACAGACCTGCATCCTACCCTCAAGCAGACACTACAATTAGTTTCTAGACTACCCTCTCAGAATTTCCTAGGTGCATACAAGCAAGAATGAAGATCTATTCGTATTTGTCTCTATTTTTACACCAAAGGTGGCACATTCTAGCACTGTATTAGAATTCTCTTAAAGACCAGTGCTTTGGCACTGATTTTTTTATAGCCATAAACTTGAAGGAGAGCCCAACCTTCTGGCATCTCTGGGCCATGATGGAAGAAGAGGAGTTGTCTTGGGCCAGACATTAAATACATTGTGACACATAATCATAAAAAAATCTGATCATATTTTAAGTAAATTTATGATTTTGTGTTGGGCCTCATTCACAGCCCTCCTCAGCTGCACGCAGCCCGTGGGCCCCAGGCTGGACGCCCCTGCTAGAGGATTTCATTATATCGATGCACCACAGTTTATTTAACCTGCCCCTTCTCGATGGACACTTAGGCTGTTTCTAATATTTGCTATTACACATCATACTGAAATCACCTGTGACCACACTGCATACATAAGAGGATACCCAGGATAAACTCCCAGAAACAGAGCTGCTGGGTCAAATGACATATCTATTCCAGAGGTTTTTACCTTCCCAAGGTTTTCCGGAGCCAACACTTCTCTTCATGCCCACAAAACAAACGACCGACACATGCGTTTTGCAGGATCTAGGCCCCCAGACGACCCTAACAACACACACCCTAACAACATTTCTGGACCTAAAAAGGCCTTCAATACCATGACACCAAGCAGACTACTTCTGTCAGGAAGTACACAGGACAAACTGGGGATTCTGATCCTGTTACTACAAGAATTATAAACACATGGCATCAACACAGACCATTCTACTTTAATGCACTGACATTCAGTACATCTCAACGGACTCCAACAACAAGATTTCAAGGTGGGTGTGGAAGGCACTACCCACTATCCAAAGGCAACAACGGATCAAAGCACTAACTTGCTCAAGGCCACGGATCAAACCAGTGATCCAACGGGATTCGAGTGAAGTCCTAGACTCCCAGGATTCTGTGCTGCATCAAATGCACAAGGGAAATCTTCAGTTACCCCAAACGTGTAGAAGGAATCTAGACCCAGCTTTCGTGCAAGGCATGAACTGAACGTGAACTTTTACTGCATTCCTAGGCTACCAGGGCACTCCAGTTTCTCTGGCCACAAGGAGTGCGCTCTTAACAATAACAGCAGTGCACGTGTGTACCTTCTTTAGGTGTTCACACACAAAATCTCGAGTCTTTACTCATCGTCTCCACCCACTCTGCAAAGCCTAGCACTGTGGTCAACACTCGGACTGAGAAAGAAGGCAGAGGGGTTACAACCAGTTGTCTGTGGTTACTTTTTTGTTTAAATTCTGTGGTGTTTCTTTCAGTCCCATTCTACACACAGTGGTATGTTAAGTGTACAATATCGTATATACAATATTGCACACTCTTCGCATTTTAAGCATTTTCTACATTATTAAAAACTCTTCTTAAACTATTTTTAAATGTTTAATAGTCCATCGAATGAGTATAACTTAGTATGATACGTACGCTGCTTGTTATTTGACTATAGTTGACCCTTGAACAACATAGGTTCGAACTGGGTGGGTCCCCTTATACACAGATATTTCCAAATATTCAGGCCTCCACACCCCCAGGTTTCACATGCACGGATGCAACCAACTGTGGACCAAAGGCAGTACTTCTGATCCGCAGCTGGCAATCTGCAGATGCGGAGGACCGACGGTGTGCGTTGCTCTGTGCTGTTTTATGTAAGACACTCGAGCATCCAGAGTCTGCTACCCATGGGGGGTCGTGGAACCAATTCCCCAAAGACAGCAAGGGACTGTAGTTAGGTTTGGGGGGAATCGCAAGTTATACATGGATTCTCGACTGTGCAGGGGTCAGCCCCACTAACCCTGCTCTGTTCATGGGTCAGCTGTATCACTAACAACGTTACAGCTGTTAAGACTCAGAACTGCTTCCTTACTTAATAAGTGAAATAACTGATTACTGAGGTGGACAGAGGTCCCCAAACCGGCAAACTGAGTCAGGTCCCCACGGTACACTAACGGGACAAGGTGGAGGAGAAAAGAATAAACCACTCTGGTGGCAGAGGCGGGATACAATGGTACAGGGCAGAAAGAACAGGAAACAGAGTCAGAGATGGAGAAATTAAAGATATAAGGACCATGTGGTCATGACCTAAAAAGATGATCTCAAAAGCAAAAGTCCCCAGAGGTACAGAAAGAAAAGTAATTAGAGCACGTTAAGGTAATAAAACAGGAAACGGCAGTACAACAACAACGCATGGCTCTTACGGTTCACAAGTTCCTTTCACACAAATTTCACCACTCAATCCTCGCATCACCCTACAACTAGGTAGGGCAGGGGTTATAATAATGCCCATTTCTGTGTGAGGAAGGGAACTTAAGGGTGTTGCCATGGCTAAAAACTGGAAGAGCGTTATCCCACCCTCCTCCCACATAACTGATTCTGTTGATGAACTGTGGACATCCTCAGTAAAATCAACACCAAGCTGTAAGGATTTGAGCTGATGACCCCAGGGCAGAAATAAGGAAGAGTGAACACCTCAGAGAGCTGCTAACCCCTGCACAGCCTCCCACCCCATTCCTCCAGCTGCTTCTAGTTATCTACCCTGGCGCCCAACCTGTGTTCTAAAAGTACCCTTTCCCCCTCAGAGAAGAATTCAGTTTCAAGACTAGCAAAGTTCATCATTAGCCCAGACTTTGGACTCTCCTGCGGCAATATGCCAGAAATAACTTGATTGTTCAGTGATACATAGAATAAACACTTCTACACGAGCAAGGTTCTGAATAAAATGGCACTGCTATGAAAATGATCTGCAATGTCTGGAGGGAAGACATCTTCACATGTCTAAAATTCAAGTTGGAGTTACAAAGTAAGTGTGTTGTGTGTGTACATGTGTGAAACTACATGAAACCGCCAAAACTCAACCATGTTTAACCTACAAAAACTACATTTTGTATGCACACATAATATAGACACATAGCCCTGACTGGTATAGCTCAGCGGATTGAGGGCCAGACTGTAAACCAAAGGGTCGCAGTTCGATTCCCAGTCAAGGCACATGCCTGGGCTGCCGGTCAGATCCCCAATAGGAGGATGTGCAAGAGGCAACCACACACTGATGTTTCTCTCCCTCTCTTTCTCCCTCCCTTTCCCTCTCTCTCAAAATAAACAAATAAAATCTAAAAAACAGATAAATAAATAAATAAATAAATAAATATATATGTATGTAGAGAGAGAGAGAGGCACATAAATAAGTGCTTATATCTAGGTAGCAAGATCTTAATTTTGTTTTTATGGCTTATTTACATTTAATTTTCTACAATGAACACATACTACTTCTGTAATAACAAAAAAACCCATTATTAAAACTAAAACAACAGAAATGGCTGAGTCCAACTCACAGAGACTTAGGGGCACATATCATTTACCGCCTGCTACTATAATGTTCTCGCGGAATGCCCGAGGCCAGCGCTTTCTTTTCAGAACACTAAGGGCGGTAAGGACCTAAGACGGCTATGCTTCTACTACCAACCGAGCAAAATGCACGGGGGCACCATGGGCTGCAGAGCTAGAAACAGAAGTAAACACCTAAAGCTAGTACTAGAGCAAAGAAATACAAATCTCTAACGAGTCTGGTTTCATACATGCAGCACCTTAAAAGGCAGAGTACGCAGAGCAACGGCTGTCCGGATCCAGGGAGAGCAGGGAGGGGGAGTAGCCACTCAGCGGGGGCAGAGGTTCAGTTTGGGAAGATGGAAAAGCTCTCACAAGGGACGGCAGCGATGGCTGCATAACAACGTGAACACACTTAATGTCCTGTACACTTAAAGTGGAAAAACTGTAAATTTCATCTCATGCATGTATATCTTATCATAATAAAAAAAAAGAAATAGAGACAAGTACACCCATTGCTGCTCCTAGAGTCCTCTGGAACAGGTCAGTTCACCGGGAAGGACAGCACAGTGGGCTCCACCGACTCGAAAGCTCCCCGGGAAAGGGACAGGTCTGAGCACAAAGACAAGGGATTGTCCATTTGCAAACCACAGAGCAGAGGCAGCAGGAAGACTAGTCAGTCTAATCTGTCAAGAGTTTATGAAAACATCTTGCAAGGGGCCCAGGCCAGGAGCTCAGTTATTTAAACCTTTGTTCCCATAGGCCACGGTTGTGGGTTTGCTCTCCAGTCAGGGCACACACAAGAACCCACCAATGAATGTATGGATGGGCGGAAGAACAAACTGATGTCTCTCTCTGTCTCTGTCTCTCTGTCTCTCTCTGTCTCTCTCTCTCTGTCTCTCTCTGTCTCTCTGTCTCTCTCCGTCTCTCTCTCTCTCTCTTTTTAAGAAAAAAAAATCTTGCAAGGACTAGGAGCTGAAACTGAGGCCTGGGTTTTAAAGCTAGAGTGAACTCATTTTACTACACAGGATTACGAGAAAGACCATCTGCATGACAGATGAACAGAATTTAGTTTCTCATTTGACTTTCCTGGGGGAAGAGAAACAAGAGCAGAAAAAACACAGAGAGCCCCTTCAAACAGATGTTATCAGGAAAAAAATAGTTGTGGAAATTTTAGACAAATGAGAAATGACAAGCAAACGTCTTCAATGTTGCTGGTTTCTTATCCCAAGGAAGTTAATCGGCTGCCCGACTAAGAGTGAGAAAGAAGTGTAGGCAATGAGTGCCCCCCACTAGCCCCACTGCCCCCCCCTTACTTACTTACCAAACGTGGCCTGCAGAGGGAAAGGAATTCATAAGGAGACATGCAACCAGGTGTTTGGGGCTTTTTTGGAGAGGTAGGGCGGGAGGGTGGGCAGGACCTTGGGAAGGATGATTTACAAACTGACTGCTGACAGACTTCTCATCTTCTATACTCAGAAGTGGCTTCCTCTTCCCCATGTCAATTAGCTCCCTGAGGCACTCCCCAGGAAGCTCGAAGTGCACTGTCCCCTGACATCTGAAGTTCAACTGCAAGAAGACAGGAACCCCCTATTACTTGTGTAGCTATCCCCAGAGCCTGGCACAGTGCCTGGCACGTGGCAGACAGGGAAACAACAACCTGGTGAGCGCTGTTCCAACTCCACCTGCTGTCGAAAGGATGGCCCAAAGCGAAAGCTGAAGTTCCTGCTGTGGAAGCCCCGGTGGCACACTTACATTCCAGACAAGAAGCTGCAGCTGAAGGTTTGTGCCCACTCTGAGACACGTGTGGATCCTTATAATGACCATTTCCTACAAACTTTTACGTAAGCTGCCAAGTCCAAAAAACTCAACATAAACAGCACTACTTACACAAGAGTCCTATTATAACTTTACCAGTCGGAAGACAATGTCCTACTTCCCATTTAAACAAATTTTAAAAATCAGAACCAAGCCAAAAGGCAAGAAATTAGTCTAACCCATCAGCGAGCATTCCAGAGCTAGTGAACCTCCACTACACCGTTACACACAGGGCAGTATACTTACTCTCTGGTTGGAAGACAAACTCGTACACCCAGACTACCAGCAGGGTACACAGGACGCTGCATGCAATTAGCTGCCAGGGCTCATATTTGGTGCAATGCCCGTTTACGTAATTCTTGGCCTTTGTGGAATACACTTCCAAAATCTCCAAGTAGGGCTCAAAGGCCTTCTAGAAACAAGAGAAAGAAATATTACGTTCAGAGAGAGAAAGGAAGTCTGTTCTTAGTTTGTTCTTCACTCTCATTTTTCAAGGGCGAGGCCATCCTGACCAGGCCTTACCCTGGCCATAATCTTATCAACCCTCGAAGGTCCTCAGAGCTTCTGCTCCAGGCACGCCGGTGGACACTGCCCCTAGAAATCCTGCAGACCTTGACAAGGTTTCTGATCCTCTGACTACTCTGTAACGTAAAAGGTTAAGCTAGATCATCATCTCAGCTGTACGGCTTCAGTCCCGCTCCTTTAACTCAAAGCAGTCCTCTCCTACGAACACCTTTCCTTCTTCTCAGCGGCAAGGGAATCTCTCCCACCCTCTAATCCAAGGCAGGCAGACTGTTTCTCTAACAGGCCAAATACGTCAGGCATTGCAGGCCTCACGGTGCCTGTTATCATTGCTCGCTCTGCTGCCGCAGCACAGATGCAGTCGTAGGTGGTGGGTAAACAAAATGATGGGGCTGTGTTCCAACAAAAATCACTAAAATTTTCTAAAATCTGAATTTCACATAACTTCACATAGCACTCAATATTCTTTTTACAAAAGCAATTTTTAAAATGCAAAATATCATTCTTAGCTCATGGGCTGAACAAAAGTGGGCAGCAGGTGTGATCTGGCCCACAAACCAGAGACTGCCAATCCCTGCTAGAAGGCCCTATTTGACTGAAAAGGTGTGTGCCTTCCCATTCTGTGTGTCCCTCACAATGCCTGGCACGAACAAGAAAAACATCCTCTTATCTCAAAGTTGCCAACGAGCTTAGCACAAACCACCTGGCAGCCTCCTTATCTGTTTCTTATCTCCCTGACTGCATGGTTAGTCCTCTCAGACAGTCCTTAGTCATATTTACAAGCCCCCACAGTGCCCTGTACAAAGTTAAGTTCATCTGATAGTTTGTTATGCATTCACTTGTTCAACATTTATTAAGCATCTTCAGTGTTTAAGGCATTAAGCTGGGGGGAGTATTATGGTAAGTCACAGGTGTCAGCCCTTACTGGGCTCATACTGCAATGGGAAAGGTCTATGTGTGTACGTGCATGTATATATACACATACATGCACACACAGGCACACATATTTAATTATGTGTATAAACAAATAATTAAACCTCTTCAGCATAGCCCTGGCTGGTGTGGCTCAGTGGACTAAGCACAGGCCTTCAAACCAGAAGGTCGCCACTTCAATTCCCAGCTAGGACACATGCCTGGGTTGTGAGCCAGGTCCCCAGTTGGGGGTGTGCCAGGGGCAATCAATCATGTTTCTCTCACACATTCATGTTTCTCTCCCTCCCTTCCCCTCTAAGAAGTAAATAGAATTTTTTAAAAACCTTAAAAAAAAACTCTTCATTTGCCCTGGCCGGTGTAGCTCAGTGGATTGAGCACGGGCCTGAGAACCAGAGGATCGTGGTTCGATTCCCAGTCAGGGCACATGTCTGGGTTGCAGGCCAACTTCCAGCAGGGGACGCCCGAAAGGCAACCATACATTGATGTTTCTCTCCCTCTCCTTCCCCTCTAAAGATCAATAAATAAATAAAATCTTTAAAAAATCAATAAATTTTAAAAAATTAAATAAAGAATGTCAACTGTAATTGAAATTTTTCTTAATTTTAATAAAAATTTTAAATAAAATTTATATCAAAATAGAAAAAAAAACACAAAAAACCTCTTCAGCATCAACACTACATAAAGGATGTAAGCGAGGTACTAAGATCGCTGAGGAAGGCCTATCCAACTCCATCTAAGAGAAGGTAAAGGTAACACAGGATAAAATCTAAGCCGGTTAAAAAGGTAAAAGAATGATCCAAGAAATGTCTCTAGGCAGGTAAGTTAAAGGGGGGAAAAGCCATATGAAGAAGAGAGAAAAGTGGCTGTAAATGCACAAAAAGAACCTGGGAATGGCAAAAAGTGTGTGTGGCGGGAGGGTGGGCTAGATGAGGGCAGGGTCTCACCCAGCACTAAATCCCCAGCACACAGGTCAGTGCCTGGCACACAGTTTGTACTGAATAAAAGCCAGCGAACCGAAACGTCACCGGTTTGATTCCCAGTCAGGGCACAGGTCTGGGTTGCGGGCCAGGTCCCTAGTTGGGGGCTGTGTGAGAGGCAACCACACATTGAGGTTTCTGTCCCTCTCTTTCTTCCTCCCTCCCCACTCTCTAAAAATAAATTTTAAAAAAATTAAAAAAAAAAAAACAAGACAGTGGTTGACAGTAAATGAGTAAATACATTGATTGAGCGCGGAGGCTGGGAGAAGTACACTGAACCCAGATTACAAAAGATCTTGAAAAAAAAAAAGGCATGAAAATGGGAGCATAAATCGAAAGGCACTAATTGTACATTGATTTGCTGGTGTCTGTTAACATTTTAAATGTATATTCATTTTTACCCAGAAAGTACACTTTTTGGCATCTTGCACATGTGTATGGACACTCACTTCAATATTCTCCGCAATGAAAGAAAAAATATAAATAATAAAAATGTCCATTCACAGAAGAATGGTTAAATAAACTAATACATGTATTTTTAATGTAGCATTAAAAAAAGATAAATCTGAATAAATTACATGGAAAACTTCCAGAATACAACGTTGAGTAAAAAAAAAAAAAAAAGCAAATTGTAAAACAACAACAAAATAAAAGATTAATCAGAAGGGTAATTCTTTTTAAAAAAAGAAAGAAAGGTAACTTGGTGGGCGATAAATAGGAGAGGCACACAGATTAGAAACAAAAAGTTTAGTTAAGAGGATGGATGACTGAAACAGTCCAGGGGAAAATAAACTGGGTTTCACCTTAAACAACACTGGGGACAGAAAGCATCTGAAAAACATTCTTGGCGGTGGAACAAACAGGGTTTGATAACTTATTAGGTATAAAAGTATAGAGTGGGAAGAGTACAGGTAATTCCAAATTTTCAAGTTCAAGTTTGAGAGACTGAGTGAGGAGTGTCCCGATTGGCCATGGTAGACCAGAACAGGAAGAGAAGCAGAAAAAGGCAGAAGAGACTCTGAGGAAAAGCTGATGGGAATTATCTCTTGAGTTACGGTCCTGTTGGATACCCATGTGCGATGTTCTACCAGGTGCATGAAGAGCTTGGGAGGAGAACGGGCACCTGATGTACATCTGTTGAAAGCACTCACACCTCAGCAATCAGACTGGGGCATGAGGTAGTTAATGTTAGGCGAGTACGAGGTTCCCAGGAGGGCTCCCCATGAAAACACAGCTCATCTACTCCGGGCTCTTGGTGGCCATTCCCCAGAGCCCACTGTTGCTATCATCAGCCTCAATCCTGCACACCAGTGGCAGTGGCAGTGAAGACCTGCTGAAGGACCAGAGGAGGCCGTTGTCATCAAACACAGGCCACAACTTCCACCATTATAAAGAACCCTGCAGTGTTAGAAGTGCGATCAAAGCCGTGGCTACACCGTGTGTGAATGGGGTGACAGAAGAAAGGTCACCCTGACCAGCTTTTCCTCTGGTGATCCAGTTCCTAATTTACCCGGAAAACAGAGGTCATTACCAGCGTCAAAAGGTGACTGCAGGTACTACCAACTCTTCATAGCACTGAACAATAAACCAATACAACTAGCATTGTGGAGAAGGTGAGGAATCAGCAAACACAAACTAATTTTTTTAAAGCTTTTTAAGATACGAGGGCATTCCTTGCTAACATCTATAAAATTATACTCAGCAAGAACACATTTTCTTGGTAACTGCTATAAGAAGAGAATGGAAGTCCTCGGATTCAGAGTCCTTCACAGGAGATAGAGTTCTATATTCTCAGGCTACGAAGACACAAGACACCGTTCTCGGGTGGGTCGCAGCAAGCTTTTCAAGTGGGCAACTACTTGGTCACAGAAACTACATTTCCTGGCCTCATTCCAAGATTCTTCTTGGTTACTACAAACAGCCCGGGCTTGGTCCCCAGTGAAGAAGCTCCTCGTAGCACTAACAGGCCATCGTGTTATAGGGCTCTGTGGGGTAATGTACAATAACTCCTTGGAAAAAAAGAATGAGGCAGCTCCTCGGGGCCTTGCAAACAGCACAAACCCCAGGATGGGTCCTGATGCAAGAGCCCAGCCCTTTGGGAAGCAACATCTAAATGCTAAAGGGACCTTCAGAGATCAAGCCTACATTCTCACTTTGCGAACAGAGGCCCCAGCGTGAAATGGCAAGCCTGCGAGTATACAGACAGGCTGGTGCCGAGTGGAGAGCAGAAGCCAAGCCTTCTGACTCATTATTCAGTACTCTTCCAATTCTTCATTTTTAGTGTTCACAGGCAAAGGACAGTTAAACACATTACTACCCAGTGCTGTCCCAAGAGCTTTCTTTTCCCAATTTATGTTCTTGTGTAACTCCTGGCAAATTATTTCACCAATCTGTGCCTCCAATTCTTTATCTAGAAAGGACACAAAATAATCCTCGCCAAATAAATAAATTGTATCTGTGTACATATCTGTGAGTGTGTGTGGGTTAGCCTCAGTTCTTGCTTAACAGGTAAAAACTTCCCCAAATAAAGCATTCCTTCTTTCACACTTTGTTATAAAATTGGAAATGTATTCTTCTGGATAAAAAACAACAACAAAAAACAAAATGACTATGCCCAATGAATGTATATAAAATGATGGTAAAGAATACCATAAATCTTCTAAAAGTATATTATGAAAGGGAAAAAACACAAAATAAGCTTTAGTAGTACGGAATTCAAAATATTAACCACTTTAAGAAGCTACCTTATTCTAGTCATTTAGGTATTAGCTGATTCCTAAAAAGCCATCAAAACTGTACCCAGTCACCCTACCCATTACTAGGCAGCTGCTAGAATTTGTGGGAGTTTAGGACCCTAGAACATTCCCAAACACAGTGAACTCCTTCAGCCCCAAACTACTTCACGGGACAAGGCACTTCTGTGAATGTAACATGACAGTGACAGTCCCCAGGTTCCAGGAATCTGGGGCATGTACTTGTTAGATCGATGGGTTCAAACTTTCCCCATACAGTCCCACAGACACGTATTTCACAACACAGAGCAACAAAAAGATACCAACGAAAACAACAGTTTCCCAAGTAACACCCTATTACTTTTGATACACTCACATTTCTGTTTCTTCCTTCCTTTTTTTTAATGTTTAACCCCACTAAATATACTCTGCGTCTAAAGGGATCACGACCCTTGGGTCTGAAACCAGCGCCCTAGTGTGGTTTTACTCCTGGCTTTCTTACTTAGAATGTGGCTGTGTAACGCAGTGAATGGAGTTATTAACACTGACGTTATTTTCCACTGTACGCAGTCTCAGTGCTTTTCATCCTTATGATTTATTCTCTTAACCTTTTTGTGAGGCCAGGATTATGATGTGATAAAGTAAGTCAATGGAGATTCGGAGTCTTCACTTACAAGTTACTTTCCTGTTGGTACTGGCCCACAGCTATCCCCCACCCTGTTACTTAATCTCTTTCGGTCCCTGAATCACTCCAAGAACTCGATTCTATAAGCAAACTTCGCACACTGGCACTACCCACACCCCTCTGCCCACAAGAAAAACTTCTTTGAGAACTAGTGCTGTACTTAACCAACCGCCAACAACTAGGCAGTGACTTTCCCCCTTAAATCCCATAGATACCAGTTAATACCAGGAGAAGCATGCTAAAAGTGAGTATCACCAGAAGGTAAAGCCACCTGGCAGGCATTTCCAGACCCACACTGGGCGGTGCTTCTCCCCCCGGAGCTAATGCACACCATAACCCTATCCAAAGGGCTGACTACCCGCACATTTCGCACTCAAGAGCCACGGCACGGCCTCTCAGGCAGCCCCTGGAACTGCCTACCCTCCACCTAAGAAGAGACGTGCCCCCAACAATGCCAGCACCACAGACATCCCGGCGCTGTTTAGGGTCTCCACCATGCTACAGCTTTCAGTGCCCGCCCACACGTGCCGCCATGTTACAGAAATGAGAGTTTGCTGGCTTGCTTCGCTTCAAATGCTCTCTTCCCTTTCAAACGCACAAGTGAGGTGACCACCGGATTACAGAGGGAAGAGAACTAACCGACGAAGGCTGCAGGGACCACGACACACGCACAGGGAAAGGTGAAGCGCGTAAAGGCATGATTTATGTGTAAAGGAAACATGGCAATATTTACGCAACTTAAAAATTTTAAACATCTTTCCTGTTATTTTATTTGTCCTTTATAACTTCGTGAGGCTCTTGGGTTAAGAATGAGGAGTTTCGCTCTAGGAGTGGGCAAAACGAGTCAAGAAAGGCTGAGTGAGTTGCTTTACAGCAAAGCAAGTAGTGACTAGCAGTCACTCCAAGTCGAACCCAAAGCTTCTGGAACCATCACTCAGGGCTTCAAAGCACTCTAAGGTCCAACTCTAACTGGAGGACCAGGCCCTAAGAGTGCCAAAGAGCCGCAAAGCTAGGCAGAGGAGCCACCAAGATGTTCCAGTGCAGTTTCTCCTCCTTGTTCCTCTTACGTTAAAATTTAGGCTAAACACCAAAGAACAACATTCCCGCTGTCTCTGGTCTACCCTGATGAGTTCTGGGTAAACTGCTACAGACTTGACAGATTCCTTGCCAAAGTTAAGTTTGTAGTTTCCCTCACTGAGCATTACACAGAACAGTCTCCTAACGATGTATGGTCGAAACGAAAGTGCGCACACACTAGTTTCCTCTGGCCCCAGCAACAACCTGCACCTCTCCAACCTCCTGCTTTGTCCAAATGAGGACTGCCGGCCACAGCACAGACCTGAGGTCCAAGTGTAAGTCTGCCACCCACTCGAGGAAAAATCCAAACCAGTAATACCTAATGATATCCCCGTAGAGTCACTGTAAAATCAGGATTCTGGAAAAGCTACTTCCTTACAAAAAGTTCATCTTCCTCCCATCATGGCACAATGTCTTCTCCGCACGTCTCACGTGCCAACGAACCCTAAACAGCGATTCGGGTTATTTCTCAAGAGTCAATCTGGGCCCAACTGCATTAGCCAACTGCGTTGAGTTTATCTGCAGGGAAAGCACTCTACCCTGGTGTGGAAGAACCAGCAAATGATTATTTTAATATCTGCACTCTCTATGGCGCCAGGTGCTGGTAAGAACACAAACAAGAGGGAGGACATAGTTTTGTATCTCCTGCACTACAGAGAATGGTATCTTCAACATGGTAGGAACGCAACATCTATTCAAATCAACGGACTGTCGTTAGATGTGAGGGTGATTCTGCCCCCCAATCCCACAGCCCCCCCAGTGGCCATGGCCGAACCTGCAGAGCAGATCAGCTGGCTATTCGCAACCAGGCTCTGCACGCACCGGCACCCTTCCGTTTAACATGCAAGATACACCAGGTGACAGGCCATCGGAGTTGAAAGGGGGTTAAAGATCCTTCGTGCCCACTCCCCATCCTTCACAGATGAAGACACTGAGGCCCAAAGGTCACACAGCTCAGAAATGGCAGAAACAAGACTCAAACCTCCCAATTCAAAATGCATTTTTTCCCACTACATTTTCTACACCCTAGGTTTCTAGAGCCGAACCCTTGGTGACACAAATGTTCAGAAGACAGTTCTCACAGTCACGTCACCTACATTATTCCAGGAGCCAAACTAAGGGTCACCGCTTCACTACTCTCCCAACTAAGAAAGACAGTACCGCCAAATGATCCAATAATGTCTTACAAACACCAAGTGCTTTGTCTCGGCTAGAGGCTTCCCCTATTAACTGCTTCAGAAAGAAAGACTGAAAGAAATTACTTTGGAAAGCACTTCAGGAAACTTGTCTTCAAAAATCATAAAATGTTGCCGTTCGAAGGAACCTCAGAGACACCCAACCCGACCCTTTTCATTGATGAGGCTCAGAGACTAATGCTAAAATGTCTTCCCTGGGGTCAAACCAGATGCAGCGGCCCGTCAGAACCTAACGTCTTGTTCAATACTCTTTCCACCAAACCAGCGGAGTGCATCAAAACCATCCAACGGCCTGAGAAAACCCACCCAAAGGCTCAGTAAGTATAGAGTGGAGCCCAGAAAAATGTACTTTGGAAAACCTCCCCAGGCAATTCTGACAGGCACTCTTGGTTAAGAAGTTTAACCTCTACACTGTAATGCGCCCCCTTCTCTCCCCGTTCCCTTCTTTTGTAAAATAATTACCTGATACTTGACTGAACACTACCACTGAGACCCAATCACCAAACTCAGTGGCTACTCATCTCTCTGATGGGCCGAGCAGACATCCCCAAACTTCCCTGGAAGTGTTCAAGTCAGGGCCTGGCCACATGAACAAATGAGATCAGATCACTGTTCCTGGATGACGTTTATCCTTTGGCTACGTGTTAATGAAAATCAAGACCTTCTACCCAGCGATGCTGCCGAGAAGAAAGGATCGGGTTCCCTCCTGCCTCCACTTTCTTCGCCCCCAACACAACTGCCCGGTTCAACCCTCAACGGCTTTTTCCAGAAAAGCCAGACATCCGAGCTTTAAAGCAGGAATGGGCTGCTGAGGAAAAGAAAAACCTGTTTTACGCAGTTCACCCGCTCCCTTAGTGTTTTAAAACCAAATGATAACCTAAACACTGAGACTTGGGTTAGGGGGTGAAGTAAAAATACAGAAGATATCCCAAGTTAATTATTTATTCTTTACTTCTGCCCTAAAAACACAGAAAACAAAGCTAACTGAACCTGACTCTCTTTCAGATCACATTCTGCAGAACTTCAAAGTACAAAGTAAACACGTAAGAAAACACTGCTCTCCGTAGAGGCCCAAAAGGCATTAAAGTTCATCAGCAAAAATAGATCACAAGCCCAAAGGGAGAAACACCCTTGAGTCACCGAAGGAGGAAGAACTGAGCAGTGAACCCGGACAGCCTTCCAACCAGCCACTGGTGACTGACACAGAGACGTGGGAAGGGGCTGAATGAGCGCTTCTGAGGCGGCGAAGAGCAAACCATATACTTTCCTAAAACTCCACTACATGAGTCAAGAGATCCAGTATCTGAGAAGGTCGTCTCAAAAAGCCTAATGGTTCATGGGCTGTCTTTCGGCCATGCTCTGAGACTCAGACACACAGGCTCAGTACTATTCTACACGCATGTGCACGTAAATCTAACTGCTCTCCAGTTGGCACTGGAGTCCTCAGGAAAAGCACCTTTGCGTCGCTGTGACACAATCTGGGCTCCAGACAGGAGACAGACATGCAATATTCTTCAGTCATTAGGGTGCACTCATGGAAAATCAAAGCTTCTGAGCCCCAAAAGCTGAGAGCCCTAAACACGGCCCAATGAACATCTAAAATTTTGTCTTTACTTACTCGTGGTGAGGACAAGGTGTCAAGTAAAGACAGTTGCTGATTTCATCAACTAATGATTGTGAGCATCTTTTCTGAAATATGTCAGGAAATGCACTACATGGAGCTTCAACTAGCAGAGAAGAATAAAAATGCACAAAACAAGGAAACACATTTTGTAGTTCATAAATGTTCATGAACTACAAAACAAGGAAACACATTTTTGCATTGAAACTACACTGCAATAATTTTTAAAAAACTATTGCTGCACAAGAATATGGCTGAATCTCAGACAAAAAGTTGAGCAAAAAGGACATTTACAAAAATATATGTATGATACGTTTCCACTTACATAAAGTTCAAAAATCAGCAAAATTAATCACAGTGAGAATGACAACATTTGGTGGGCTACCAGTGGTGGGCAGGGATGTATGCAGCTTCCTGGGATGTGGGGTGTTTTTCAGTCTCGCTGGGCAGTGTGAACAGTGTTTCCTCATGTTAAGTATTTCCTGACTTATACAGTTAAGATTGGTGCCCTTCACTGTGTGGAAGTTGTACCTCAAAAGAGAAAAGTTACACTTTATTAAAAAATTATTTATCCAATCCGTAGGACAGTAGGACACAAATAACAGTGTGCCAGAAGAATGGACTAGGCCTGTCCTGCGCTTTCTGCCTATACAGAAGGCAAGTCCCTCGTTCATCAAACATTTACGGTTTGCCTATTTCACGATGAGAAGCTCATGTAGCTGTATTATATTGTCAAAAAGCATTATTATATTAAAAATGCAACTTGAGAGGTAACATGTAATAATTTTGAATCTGTATGAAGCTGGTAACAAAATTGCAAAATACATGTAACAACATTTAATAAAACTACAAGGAGAAAGTAATTGATAAGGGATAAGACTTGAACAGTACCCACAAACCTGGAAATTCAAATAGTCAACAAACATTTAAAATGACACATTAGTAACCAAGGAAATGCATATGGAAATCAATTAGATTCACTCTTACCGAATTGGCAAAACATAACCTTGTAAGTATCAGGTTTGTCAAGCTGTGTAGAAACAAGAACTCTGACATACTGTTGTTGGTAGAAGTATAAATGGTATTAACCTCTTTAGAAAAGTCTGGCATTATCTGGTGAAGTTAAGGGTATATACCTTTACAATTCAACAATTCTACTCTTAGGGATAATCCCAGAAAAACTCATATACTTGTTAAGAGTCGGATTTCTCTTACTTCAGAGTTTTATTGCTTGACATCTGTAAGGAAGTTTATAATGGTAATGTTCAAATAAACCCCAGACTGGAACAACCTGAATGTCCACCATCAGTGGGATGGAGAAAGAACGTGTAGCAGTCATATGATGAAATGCTACACAGCAATGAAAATCAATAAACTAAACTACAAGCAAGAACATGTATGTATCTCACAAATATTTGACCAACATAGGAAAATTTTAAAATACATATAAATACATTTATATCAAGTTAAAAAATAAAGCTAAACTTAACAGGTGCATATATAGGTGGTAACACATTTTTTCAAAAACAGCAAGGGAGCCCTGCCCAGGCAGCTCCGCTGGTTAGAGCATCATCCAGGTACGCACAAGGGTGCGGGTTCGATCACCAGTCAGGGCACACAAAATTGATGTCTCTCTTCTCTCTCTCTCCCCTTTCCTCTCTCACTAAAATCAATGAATATAAATAAATAAATAGAAATAAACACAGCAAGGGACAATTATTCCAAAAATCAGGATAGTAGTCAAACCTAGAGGGGTGGCAGGAAGTGTAACGGGGGTGGGGGGAGCACATGGGGCTGACAGTAAATATTCTATTTCTTAACCTCAGTGGTAGACAGCTGATCATTTTATTATTATTCTTTAAAATGTAGATATGTGCTTCTTGCACTTTCTATACATAGAGTAAATTCCACATGAAAACTTTTTTCAAGATTTTATTTATTTATTTATTTTTAGAGAGAGGGGAAGGAAGAGAAAAAGAGGGAGAGAAACATGGACAGGCTGCCTCTTGCAGGCCTCCAAATGCAGACCTGCCCCCAACCTAGGCATGCGCCCTGACTGGGAATCCAACCCGCAACCTTTGGTTTGGAGGCCAGCGCTCCACCCACTGAGCCACACTAGCCAGGGCAATACATGAAGACATCTATAGTTAAGAAGCGAGACAAGTCCTCCCTTCCTTTCCTCCTCCTGCTGGATGGAACATAAACAGAACAGAGCGAGCTGAAAGCAGCGAACCCGGACTGGGAGGTGATGCGTGATAGGGCAGAACTCCCTCAAAGACCTGGGGACGGCCACATCCGTCCGGAACTGGCTACTCCAGATTTCTCCGACTTTACAAAAATGCATTTCCACCTTTTAAAGATCTCTGTTACTTTACGCTTTTCATTATATACAGCCAAGCCTAACCCAAACTGATACATTCAGCAATCTGGACAAAACAAACTTTCTAACGATTAAAGCCTTCGAACAGTGGAAAGGACTCGCTGGGAACAGGTTCCGCACCCACTCCCCGCGGGGCGCTGTGGAAGGGGTCCCCACACAGCGAGGGAAGCTGGACTGCAGGGTTTCTAAAGGGAGTTAAGAGATTCTAAGGCAAAAAAAGCAGCTCTGGCTCGCCAATGCTGCAGCAAATCTGTCTCCGAAAATGCCCTGTTATCAGTGAAAACACTCCTTTCTACTATATTGCAGACTCTGCTCAGGTACTATCATCTAGCTGTACCTTTCAGAACTAACTTGACTTTGACTTCAGCATGCTGGGTACCTGCCCCCCTTTTGCTCTTCCAGATCCTCCACCCAACCTTCTCCAGCTCTGCTATGTATGTGCCTCACGGGGCTCCCTTATTTTCTGGTTTCCAGTTGGGTTTGACTAATGAGAGGCTTTGGGAGGAGATCAGAGGGTGGGAAAAGAGAGACTCTGGGGTTTTTATTCCTCGATTCCCTTCCTTCTAGGCCACTGGTTGGCAGTGGTTACACTCCGAAAGGTTGCCCTCTCCTACAGCTAAGCTCTCCCAAGGTTCCAGAAACTACTCCCCCTCCTGGCTGGCTCCTTCAGGCCTCGGAGTAACAATGGCTCTACTCCTGAGTTGTCTCACCCTCCCCTGTTGGTCTTCCTTAACCCTGCCCAGCTGAGAAAGCACCTGCATCTGCTCCATCATATTGTAGGGCTGTGTCAGAAGATAACCAATGTGCCCAACAAACCACTTTCTGCCTTCCCAGATGGGTCCTGTTGCCCCTTTTCCCCATAGCATGGTTTCTCTCTCAGGAACTGAGTCCTGTGTGTTTCCATACACAGACTGACTCACTACAAACCAGTTCCCTATGGGAATTTCTTAATCCCAGGCTGACTCCCGATTCTGCTGCAATGTGTACAAACTGTATGCAATGTTAGGCTGGACGAAGCCTAATTAAGAAGGTGACTGTTACTAAAAAGTCCCGACACACGGACTGCAACGCCAGCCCAATAGTGGGACTTGAGGTTCATCTATTTATAATTCCCCCTTCCTTTAGACTGAAGGCTGCATAAATTATCACACTTGTTAATACAGTTTTGCTTTATTTAATAAAGATTCAAACAATGCCCAATACGGTCCTCATCCTACTGAGGCCATTCCAACTGCCACCAAAACTTTAAACAGCCCACCGATCCCAATCAGTGTTCCCTCTCTTCCAGACAATCCTACGAGTAAGACACCAGAGCAGAAAGGAGCTTGTTGTGTTGATCTCTCAGTGGATTGCTTAAATCCCAATTGAGATTCAGAAAGAAGGCATCTCTGAAAAAGACTCAAGGGTTAAAGATAAGGCTGAGACCTGGAGAGATTCAGTTTTGGAGCCTGAAAGAACTGAGACGGGCTTACCGTCTGCAAATTAAGAAGCGTGCTACAGAAAGGCTGCAGAGGAAAACACCTAAGAATTTCCTCTACCACAGAAGACCGTGCTGTGCCTTGTCCATATACATTCCCAAGTAGCAGGGCTGGATCTACTGGGCAAAATAACCCAAAGGAACACTAGAGCAGACCCGTTAAACTCCAAGCTGAGACTCATTCTGCCTGGGATGACCCACAGCAATGCCTGGGCTACAGGGACCGTTGTCTGTGTGAAGAACCCTAGACCTGGGCACCACTGACATTTCAGGCCAGATAATTCTTGGTTGTGGGAAACTGTGTGCATTGTCGGGTGTTTAGTAGCATCCCTGACCCCTAGCACTCCTCAAGTGTGGCCACCAAAAACGTCCCGAGACACTGATACATGCTCTTGGAGAGCAAACCCACCCTGGGCCCTAGATAAACAACTTTCACGAAAACCCCAACCAGCATTACCATGGAACAAATGTAACCTTGATACCCATCTGCATGGGAAGAAAGAAAAGCCACCTAAGGGATACATGAGTTTGTAAAACAGACTGAGCTATCTCTTGAAGGCGACAGGTATTTAACGACTCTGAACCCTAGTTTAAGGAAGGAGGAATAATTGCCGGAGTGAGGAAAATTGCTCAAGTGTTGCCTGACTTGAATTCCCTCAGAAAGCATCGCCATTCTCAGATGAATACACTCACTCATTTTATTCTGAGAGACACAGGTGGGAAGTATTACAGCCCATGACACACCATACACGGGGGTGTCGAACTCATTTTCCCCGGGGACCCCATTAGCCGCGCGGTTGCCTTCAAAGGGCCGAATGTAACTTTAGGACTGTATAAATGTTACTACTCCTTAACTTGGGGCAAGACGCTCGGCACTGCCACCGGATAGAAACAAGGTAGAGGGCCAGAGTCGGCCCGCGGGCCTTGTGTCTGCCACTTGTGCTGTACAGGCGCAAATGGAAAAAGGCAGGGAAACCACCCTAATCAAATGAGGGCGAAATTAAGGACAACAATGCACTAAAGGCTGACAGCCCAAGCTCCTCATTCTGGGATACAGGGTTTGACGTTCATGGACTCCAGCTGACCTTCCAGGTTCATTACCATAGTACACTGTCCACACATGGGGTTCCCAACCTTGTCAAGCCCAATGCCCTCTTCTTATAACATATCTTATAATGCCCCTTTATTATTCTAAAATGAAATTCAAAGACTATAACATTTTACTTATAAGTGTAACTTCAGAATGCCCTACCTGCGATGTAAAAGAAAATAAACAGGAATATTTGTATAATAAAACATGTATTTTCAGACAAGACTATACTAGAAGACAGACACACATGGGCAGACACACACTCATTTATTTCCAAAGTGCCCCCCGGAGGGAGGAGGTATCCCACCCTCGCCCTCTCCCATCAGCCACAAAGTTCAACTACCTCCACCCCTTACACAGAATATGGCCCAGAGGCAGCATCACAAAGTTAGTAAGAGGGAGGGGTTTCAAATCAGATCAACTGTGGCTGAAACCTGGTTCCATCATTCCACTGCTGTGGTAACCAAGCCAAGTCTGGGTTTCTACTGTGAAAGCAAGATGTGAGCATATTTTCCAAAGGGCTTCTGTGAACATTAAGTGACTATGTAGAGCACCTATTTCTCTACATAACATGTAACACATGCTTAACAGATACTAGCTGTTGGACTATGTTATTATTCCTGAATCCACCCTGTGCTGTGTCTCAGCTTACGCCCATCTTACTCCCCCAGCAGAAAAAACTCATGACTGGAGACCCGTTTATCAGAGACCCAACAATGGACCCATGCATAAAATAAGAAGTTGCATCATATGACTCTATGACTGTTTCTGAGTTTCTCCAATATGCTGCCCTCCACTGAGGTTATTTTTATGAACTGGGATCCCTTCTTCTCACTTAGAGGGCCAAGAATATGTCTTACAATCTCATATAAAGTACCTTGAACTCAGTTCGTAACAGTTTAGTGCGCCCACTGAAAACCCACCCCCAGCTGTTGGTTCTGTACATTTTGGCTTCAAATAGCCCAGTGGAGACAAGGAAGGAAAGAGAACTTTTCCAGGGAAAGCACCTCAACCACTGTGGTCTCTTCAGAGAGGGAGGGTCCTCAGGGCCAGTCCTTACCCCTGTGGATTAATTCCTTCCGCCAACAGGCAGAGCAACAGGGCTAAGCATTCTAGATTATACTATGAGAAAGTAAAAAGCAGTGGCAAAAGCTACAGAAATACTTCAAAACAAAACGAATGCCGAAGTTAGTATTTGGAATAAAAGCAACCACTGCTCAGATTAAGGGAACACAAAGGCCCAAGAAGTAACACGCACATCTCTGGGCAAGGGAATGTACCCTACTTACAGACAGGCATCTTCATTTACATAACATACTGAGGAAAAGTGGAAATTGTCAATTGTTACATGTCATTCTCTACAAAGCAATGCTACCAGTGGCTATCTCTCAGTAGTGAAATTTTGGGGGGTTTCTTCCCTTTGCTTATTTAAAATTCCCATTTTTTCCTAACATATTGCTCTTATAATGAGCATTTAAAATTACATAAAGCTATTTATTATCTACTGACAATGTATGAAACCTCAGGCAAGAAACTATTTCTGGTGAAATGTTCAGAATCTGTGGATAAAACAAGTATTTAAATCTCTCAAATCATCCTGGCTTCCAGCCTCAAATCAGAATACAGCTTAGTTCCCCTCATTATCTCCAGCCGACCTTCCAGGTTTTGCTGCTACAGGAAGTCAGCAGGAGGTACTAGAAAACCTCACTACTGGTTTTTGCCAATTTCCCAGTAGACAGCTACCAACTCTGGAATAGTGAGATAAAGAGAGGAAAGGAACTGTTCCTAAATCCACGTTTCTGCACAAGGAGACACTGGACTCAGTGAAGTGACTTATAAAAATTAAATGCACGCACTTTTTCTACGTAGCTATTTTAAAGTCCGATTTTCCCCACAATTCTCCCACTAAAGAGCCTCTATGGAATCATAAAGGTCCCACAAGAACAAAATGTCATTTGGGTAAACACTCCCGCACAACGCTACTCTCCCTGCTCAGTGAGAAAACAGCACAGAAAGACCTCAGGAGGAGAGGACAATGCCGCCTCTACCAAAGCAGGCATATTCCTCAGCCCAACAAAACACTTCAATTCAAACTAAGTCAATCCAACAAGCATTCGTGAAGCACTTACCGTTACAGAGCACCACCATGGGTGTTTATTCATGTCTACACAAATAAGACATGTCTGCCGCCTGGGGATCACAACTCCACTATGGGAGGCAAACACTTACTTCTAAACTGTAATATATGGCAGACTCAGGTAAAAATGGAACAGAGTTTTAAAACTGCCCTGGTAATACAGGAAGGGAGAGATTAAAGCCGTAAGAATTTTGAAAAAGATTCTTCTTCATGTATATTAAATAGTCACATTTAATTCAGTTGTTTCCCCATCTTAATCGTTAAGCCCAAAATAAAGGTGGCAGAAACGCTCAGCTACGAACAGCAAGCATCAGGGTTGTGAAATCTACACACTAAGATCCCTTGGACTAAAAATAAAACTTAAGGGGCAAGTGCCTTACAACAAGGATGTTGGGAAAAGACTCACCAACATCAGAAGGTCCATACTCGGCATCGTCCTCTTCCAGCCGCACTTTCAGGGCCTCCCCTCTGCGAAAGGGAACCAGGTTTGTTTACTTCTAAAGCTTTTAACTAACGCGTGGACCCGCCAAGATTAGCTAGAGCAGACAAGAAATGGTTCTCTCCCTCCTTTGAGAGCTCGGGTTTCACTCCCAGATATCACACTCCACCCCCAGCACCCCAAAGCGGCGAATCAGAACCCTGCTGGCACTAGGCTTCCCTCCGACAGCTGACCAAACGAATCCAGACCCAGCCTCTCACAAAGCAGTGCCCCCAGGTAGGTACCAGGGGCACCGCCCAGCCCGCCCGGACCGTGGCCCGGAAACCCCGAACCCAGCCCATTCAACCTAACCCCGCGGAGAATCGGACGCTAAAAGATAGCCCAGTCCCTGGGTCCAGCTGCCACTGAACTCTCTTTATTAAAGCTGGCTTCGCTCTCTACATGCCTCCCTCCCCAGAACCCTTTCCTCTCTTGGGAAGATCAGCAAGTCTTCCAGCCCTAGTAGTCCGCGGGAGTGAAGTTTCAGATTCCGCTCTCTCCCGGCCCCGGCATCCTCTCCCATCCGCTCTCGAACCTTGCAGTCGCTAAGACCCCGGGGGTCGACGCGCCCCCTTACGCCCGAAGCCGAGCCCGCCCTCAGGGGCTAGCCCCTCAGTCCCCGCGGCTCCTTCCTCCTCTCCTTACCCCTCAAACCCCTTACCCTCCGAGTCTGGACCCTATTCGCCTCTCCCAAGCCAGGACCCACCTCCCATCCGTCCCGACCGAAGCCTTCCTCCCCAGACACGACTATCTTCCCTCCTGCGAAGCCGGGCGGACCCCCCCCCTCCCACCTCCTCAGCCCGGAACCAGCTTCCCCGCTCCTCGGACACCCTCGCCCGCGAGGGTCCTCTTCTCCGCACCACCGACTCGTGAGTAGCTGAGTTCGGGCTCCCCCTGCGGCCGCCGCCGCCGAGATTAGAGGCCGGGCCGCGAGCCGCCCCGCCCCTCCCCGCCCGGAAATGGCTCCTCGGCCGGCGTGCGCGGCCCCGCTGCCCGCCGGGCGCACGCCTCCCCCAAGATCCACGGTGCGTGCGCGTCGCCTGTGGACCCACCCGGCTGGCACCCTGGCCCTCCCTCCCCTGCGGGTCAGCAGTCTGCTTCAGGCTGCTTCTTTAAAAACCAAAGGGCACTTGTAGCCTTTGAGACAGTTGGCTTACCGAGCACTACAGACTGATCGAAATAAACGACCCAAAATGGGACTCCAAAGGGGCCTCTGAAGTTGTCTCTCTTGTTTTACGTGGATACTTCCACAGTGACAAAGGGACATGAAAACTCACTTAATGGAAATACTATTCCCTTCCTCCCCTCCCCCTACAGAAATGGAGAACAGAGACTACAGCTGGGGGGGGGGGGGAGGGGAGAAACTTTCCTCAATTCTCAAGGTACTTTCCACTACTCTAATCAGAGGTGAAACAGCTGGCAGGGTATTCAGCAGGTTAGAACGTGTCTCCATAGGTCAAGGTTGCGGGTTCTATATCCCCAGTCAGGGCACGTACAAGAATCTACCAATGAACAAATGTGTAAATCAAATAACAAAATCAATGTTTCTTTTTCCCTTTCTTGCCCTCCCTCTAAAGTCAACCAGTCAATCAATAAACTAGACATGAGTCAGATTAGCAAGAAAAATGACTAAATTTAATTACATACCTGTGGGTGGGAGCCCAACATGAGACACCCCCCCCCCCCCGCCATGCGTGAGAAGTTAAGGGGCAGAAGGGGAAAATGAGGTATTATATGACATTCCAAGCCTTAAAGTAAGGCAGCTTGGGGCTTCAGAAGGTAATTTCAAAGAAGAGTACGTGTTCAGTGATTAGTAGTTTGCCCTGCCACATAGATAGGTCATAAAATGTTATTTGTGGTGATAACTCTTATCATGGTCCAGGCCCCTAATTTAAATTCTTCTAGATAGTAAAGGAAAGAAGCGGGAGGGACAGATATTTCTCTTGAGCCCGCAGGGTCTCAGTTGCTTTTAGCTCAAAATAGTCCTCATACCACAGAGGCACATCTTGAGGTGTCCTGAACCCTACAAGGTGTCAGGCAAAAATGCCACCAATACTACTTAATTTTTGTGAGCAATGTTGGAGCCATCTAATATTTAAGGGAGCGTGCCCACCAGGATCACAAAGGTCACCCTTCATTTCCAGATAAAATAACCAAATCTCAAATAAGTTTTTTACGACTTGCCTATGTGGTCATGACAGTAATTCAGCAGAAGCAGAAGGCAGCATAGTTACATGTCACTGACCAGTGATCTGCATTCTATATTTTTTCAACAGACTTTTCTTAAATGACACCAAGAAGGAATCTTGGAATCTTAATAAAAATGATACTAACGAGGGCACCAATTCCACCCCCTTGCAAAATGATCAGAAACTAATTCAGGGTGTTATCATCACCAGCATTACTACCCTTATCTAGGATGAAACTCCTTATTGTCATAGCTGCCCTCCTCTGTACAGCCACTCAGTACTTTCCAATTTCCCACAGAACAGTTAAGACCCTGAAGGAGCGAAGCCGTTTATCTCTGGGCTCCCTCATGCTCACCCCCAACCCATCAAAACTCTCGGACATCTCTCTCCTCCGGAACCCCTGAGTCAGGCGCTGACATGCCATGTTCTCACCCCTCCTGCCTCTGTTCCTCCCTAGACGTGCATTCTCAGGGCTGAAGGGTCAGAGAATGTTCTGGGGCCTCCTGCCAATGCCTACTTCTCAGGAGTCGCTTTTTGATTCCAGGCGTGTCCTCCCCACTCACCATCCCCACCCCTCTGCTTTCTTCCTTTTTCAGATCCTAGGATCGGCTCTCCCTAGTCTCCTCCTTGCCTGCTACCTGCCATGCACCGTCTCAGCTACAATCTCTGTGCCAGCTGACTGGAGGGGGCCAGGGTCCGCATCTGCTTTCTCCCTACACCTCTGCAGTACAACTTCACTGCTCCTAACACATGGTAGGCAGTCCTTTGGTTCTTCCCAGATGAGCAAACCAATTCAACCATAGTGACTAATCCTTATTGTTACGAACAGAATATTTGTTTCCCCCCAAAATTTATATGTTGAGGCCCCAAGCTCCGATGTGATAGTGAGGCTTTCAAAAAATAATTGGGGTTAGATGAAGTCATGAAGATAGTGCTCCCATAGTAAAATTGGGATCTTACAAAAAAAGGAAGAGACACCAGAATGTCCCCTCTCCCTCCCCTCCCCTCCCCTCCCTGTCCCCCTCTCCACACACAGAGGAAGTCATGTGAGCACACAATGAAATGGTTGCCCTTTGCAAGCCAGGAAGAGGGCCCTTACAAGATCTTCCAGCATCTTGATCTGGGACTTCCCAGCCTGCAGAATTGAGATAAATAAATGCCTGTTATTTAAGCCGCTCAGTCCATGGTACTTTATTATAGCAGGCCAAGCTGACTAAGATGCTTACTTTGCCAAGATCTATGCTAGGCACCTTTATGTCTAAGGCCCTATTTATGTCCTAACTTGCCCCGGTCAGGTGACTCTCATCATCACTCAACAGGTAAACATGGCACAAGGGCCCAGAGAAGGTAAATGATCATCCCAAAGACACACAGCAGGAAGGGGTAGAGTTGGGATAAAAAAAATCTTCTTCAGATTCTGTTCAGAGGACCTAAAATATGCTTGTCAATTAATCAGAATCAAAGGATGTTTAGAACAGAGGGGCCTTCAGCTATTTACCAGCTCAGCCACATGGTACAGACATAAAGCAGCCAAGGCCCAGAGAGGAACATGACTCCTGATGGTTCCTGGTGGAACCCGGAGGCCGTGTGTGTGCATGAGTGTGCATGCATGTGTGTATGTGCTGATTGTCAGGCCACTCTGCTCCTCCAGCCCACACTCCCTCTGACTGCAGAGGAACATCAGGAATTACAAGAGAAGCAGCCAGAAATAAAGGATGCCTGAGGATTCAGGCGAGAAAAACTCAGCCTTCACAGGGGAATCACTTTGTACCAAAATGGAACAAAATCCCCACTGACTATGTCTCACATGGCCTGGCTGTATCAGTGAGTCCTTGGGAGAAAACGAGAAGAGAGCAAAAGGTATATAACTAAAAGAGAGAATTATAATTCAGAGAGAAGAGGAATATGAAAAAGCAAGAAGTGTTGGCCAAGGAGCAGGCATATGTTGAGACATCCTTCCCCTCTTTCTTCAGACACAGCGGCAGCTTCAGGGGTCCTATGAAGAAGGGGCTTAGCTGGCTGAAGTCAGGCAGAGGTGGGGCCGCCCGGGGTCTCCATACTCAGAGTGTGGTTTCCCCATGAGCAGCACCTAGGAGCTTAGGAATGCGGGGCCTTGGAGCCCCACTCCAGACCTCTGGAACCCGAGTCTGCATTTTAACAAGATCCCGAGGTAACATACGTGCACCTTAAAGTCTGAGCAGCACGTCCCTGGACAGCCTGCTTGTGAAGAAAGTACTGTGTGTTTATCAAGCGTGCATGTTGAGTTGAGATGATTTAAACTGGTCGGCGATGAAAAAGAATGGGGTTTGCAGAGGAGAACTAAAGCCCCCAGGTTGGTCTTTGGTGCCACCATGGTGCCTTCAGGAATACAAAAGATTGTGAGGGGTTAGAAATCCCTTGGGGAACCAGTGAAGGACTGAAATCCCTGCTGAAGACAGAGGGCTTGGGCGCAGGAGGGGAGTGTGGGAGAAGATGGTCTGGGATTTTTCTCCCCATTTGGTTTCTTTAACTCAGCCTGAGAGACCTCACTGCAGTAGTTAGTTGTATCTACCGATTGGTTAAACAACTGGTGCCAGCAATTCTGGTTCTGCTCAAAATGGCAGTTTGCCAGGGCCGAATTATGATACCCCTCCCCGCCTACCAAAGCACACACACCCACTCTAAGAAGGCAGAGCACACTGCCTATACTTCCATTCCTGTCCCTGACATCCCCATTCAACCGGGAATCTTCCTGAAAAGTTCAGCTCAAGACAGGGCTGTAGACAGATCTTAATGGGTGTGCAGCTTCTGAATCCCTCATAGAAAGAAATGACCCACAGGAAAGTCCCCTGCAGGACTCATAGAGGCTAGAATGCCCTGCCTAACGGGGCAGGAAACCGACCAACGCAAGCAGGCTGGGTTGATCACAAAGGAACTGGCAAACAGGGAAAAGGAGCAGCTCAGGGCCAGCCAGTGGTGGGAGTACCCACAGCAGGGAGTGTGTGTCCTGACGTCGCCACCTAGGATGCACAGCAAGGTGCAGTGGGTCACAGGGGGGCATGTCCCAGGTGCCAATACAGCCAAAAGTCAGAAAAGCCAAGACCTCAGAGAACCAAGAGTTCTTTGTCAAGGAAGCCCCACCTTTCCAGAGGAAGCCCCCCTACTGCTACCAAGCTGCATAATCACTCCCAGCAAAAGCATCAAAAACAGAGCCACTGCTTATCAAAATCCAAATAAATACAAATGTTCCAGGGCAGAAGGAAACTCACTGGGGCTTGAAATGACAAAGCAGCTTTGAAAGCAGGTGAACAGACTTCCACCCTGAAAACAGCATGTGACCACTGGCAAGTTAGCTTAACTTTCAGAGCCTGGGCTTCCTCTGTCGTGAGATAAAGGATATTGGGCATGCACCCAGGACTGCGGTGGCCATTGCAGGGTATGGATGTGTGCACACAGCACAGTCCTGGCTCACAGGAGGCATTCAAACACGACAAGTCCAAGCCCTCTCCTCACATGTCTAAGGTGAGCTCAGAGACGGTACCAAGCTGGGCTCTGTGACCTGCTCACCCAAGCCCAGCCTTCTCACCTTGTTGCTCTTGGTCCGGTTTTATTTCCCATCGGGACCTGATTCTGACGCGTAGATTCATCCTTCCAGCCAGTCCCCTGCCCCATCTGAGGCACCACGGGCCTTCTCTCAAGGCTTGTCTGAGCGCTACAGCTCTGTTTCCCTGCAGGGTTTGTTGTTTGCAGATCAGCAGATCCCAAACAAGCAGACTCAACACCCTCTTTATGGGAGTTACAAAATATAGTTCTATTTTTACACTTTTGGAGTTTTTAAATCATTTTTATTGTTGTTCGAATTCAGTTGTCTCCATTTTCCCACCACCACTTTCCCCCACCCCACCCACCCCCATTTCCCATGCTCCATTCTTCCCCACTTTGGCTTTGTCCATGGGTCCTTTATACATGTTCTTTTATGACCGTTTTCCTTCTTTCCCCCATTATCTCCCTCCCCTCTCCCCTCTGGTTACTGTCAGTTTGTTCTTTATTTCAATGTCTCTGGTCATATTGTGCTTGCTTGTTCATTTTGTTGATTAGGTCCCACTTATGGGTGAGATAATATAGTATTTGTCCCTCATCGCCTGGCTTATTTCGCTTAGCATAATGCTCTCTAGTTCCATCCATGCTGTTGCAAAGGGTAGGAGCTCCTTCTTTCTTTCTGCTGCGTAGTATTCCATTGTGTAAATGTACCATAGTTTTTTGATCCACTCATTTACTGATGGACACTTAGGTTGCTTCCAGCACTTGGGTATTGTAAATTGTGCTGCTTTGAACATTGGGGTACATAGGTTCTTTTGGATTATTGTTTGAGGATTCTTAGTGTATAATCCCAGCAGTGGAATTACTGGGTCAAAAGGTAGTTCCATTTTTAGTTTTTTGAGGAAATTCCATACTGTTTTTCACAGTGGTAACAGCAGCCTGCATTCCCACCAACAGTGCACTAGGGTTCTCTTTTCCCCACATCCACATCAGCACTTGTTGATTTGTTTACGAAGGCCATTTTCACTAGTGTGAAGTGGTATCTCATTGAGGTTTTAATTTGTATGTCTGATAGCTAGTGATGCTGACCATGCTTCCATATGTCTCTGGGTCCTCTGTATGTCCTTGGAGAAGTATCTGTTCAAGTCCTTTGCTTATTTTTCAGTTGGGTTATTTGTCTTCCTGGAGTGGAGTTGTGTGAGTTCTTTGTATATTTTGGAGATGAAACCCTTGTCCAAGATACCATTGGCAAATATATTTTCCCATACAGCTGGTTCCCTTCTCATTTTGCTGATATTTTCTTTAGCCTGCAGAAGCTTTCTATTTTGATGAGATCCTATTTCTTTATTCTTTCCTTTATGTCCCTTGATCTAGGGGACATATCAGTGAAAATGTTGCTGTATGAAATATCTGACATTCTCCTGCCTGGGTTCTTCTCTATGACTTTTATGGTATAATGACTTATATTTGAGTCTTTTATTCATCTTGAGTTTATTTTTTGGTGGTCAAGTTTAATTTTTTTGCATGTAGTTGTCCATATAGCCCAATACCATTTATTGAAGAGGCTATTTTTTACTCCATATTAGGCTTCTGCCCCCTTTGTCAAATATTAATTGACCATAAAGACATGGGTTTATTTCTGGGCTCTCTGTTCTGTTCCAATGATCTATTGTCTATTCTTATGCCAGTACAAGGCTATTTTGATTACAGTGGCCTTGTGGTATAGTTTGATGTCAGGTATGGGAGCCCTCCTACTTTGTTCTTCTTTCTCAAAACTGCTGAAGCTATTTGGGGTCATTTATGTTTCCATATACATTTTTGAAATATTTGTTCTATATCAGAGAAATACGTCTTTGGTATTTTAATAGGGGTTAAATCTATAAATCGCTTTGGGTAACATGGACATTTTGATGATGTTACTTCTTCCAATCCATGAACACGGTACATGTTTCCATTTGTTTGTGTGTTCCTGAATGTCTTTCTTCAGTGTTCTGTAGTTTGTGAGTATAGGTCTTATACCTCATTGGTTAGGTTTATTCCTAGGTATTTTATTTTTCTTATTGCTACAACTCATGGGATTTTTTTCCTGATTTCTGTTTCTGATATTTCACTGTTGGTGTACAAAAATGCCTTTGATTCCTGAATAACAAAATGTATTTCATATAAACAGGGAATGTAGTGCTTGCACATATAATTCTTTACAATGTAATAGAATGTCCTAACTCAAAAAGTGAAAAGCCATATGAATAACATCATACATGAAGTTGGCCGATACATGAACTTACAATGGATAAGAAACCAACTTCTTAAAGAGAAATTGAAACAGAGGTTTTTGCTCACATAAAAACTACACAAGTGTTCTGGCAGGACATTCAAAAGACGTGCAGGGTTCAGGATAACTTTTCACTGTGGGGGCCTGTCCTTGTAATGTCTGTGTTACAAGACATCTAGCTGGCGTCACTGAATGCCAAAGGAGCCACCCCCTTCATTCTGACACTGAAACTTAAAGCATTTTCAGGATGCCTCCTAGAGAGCTGGCCTGTCCCAGTAAGACCTGCTGCTGTGGACCAATAACAGGAGAGCACAAGACTCATTTCACTGTCCACAGCTAGAAAGGACTTAAGCATCATCCAAACCCATGAACATCAGAATCTCCAAGGACTTTTCAAAATCCCTGCATCAGAGCTCTCCCACAGACATCAGGAGTGAGGAATGGGGCCCACACACTGTATTGTGAGCACCCCAAGATAAGAGCTGCTAAAGTCCATATCCATTCTCATCAGTTTCTATGCTTTGGCCCCACAGCCAGTGCAGACTGAACCAAGGAATCCTGACTTTCCAGCCCCAGAAGCCCAGGCCCAGAAAATAGAGTGAAACCTATGGGTTCTTGTGCTGGTTTTGCTACTCATGTGCTGTGTGGCCTTGGGTGTGCCCTGTGCCCCCTCTGCTTCTCAATTTCCTCAACTCAAAACTGGGGAGAGAGGGGAAGGTGCTCTTCAGCTCTGTCAGTTTAGACTTCCCAATGCCCCACTTGGATTACACTTTCCAGAAGCCCGTTTGGAAACTCCGCATCTCCGTCCCCAGGTTCCCAGGTAGAGCCCTCAACCAAGAGGTGATTTGGTTGGAGAGAGTGTCTTCCTGGTTCCGTCGGGAGGGTGAGCGATGCTGCCAGAATGCCCCAGCTCCCTCCCCTACCAGTGTTGACACAGATAGGATGCAATAAGGAGGCCCAGCATAATGTAAGTCCTGGATAAACAGAGGGCTAAGGGAGTAATTACTAACCTTGGCCCTCAGCTGCTCTGTACCTCGCTCTGCAGAACTGGTTTCCAGGGCTGACTCACTCGGAGAAGCGAGCTTTGCACAGCTGAGTGCACCTGCATCCCAAGCACAGAGGTCAGGGTAGAGGAGAGGACATCCGTCTTTACAAGAAGGTGAATACCTTTTGTGTTTTTAAAATGTAACTAAAGGAATTTTCTCTGGTAGTTTTATTTTATTTTATTTATTTATTTAGAGAAAAGGGAAGGGAGGGAGAAAGAGAGGGAGAGAAACATCAGTGTGTGGTTGCCTCTCACATGGCCCACACTGGGGACCTGGCCCGCAACCCAGACATGTGTCCTGACTGGGAATAGAACTGGTGACCCTTTGGTTCACAGCCTGAGCTCAATTCACTGAGCTACACCAGCCAGGGTGTTCTGGTAGCTTTTCAAAGAACTAACTCCACACAGGGGGAATTGTCCTAGGAGGAATCCAGGACAGTTTGCGCTGAGAGCACAGGATGAGCAGGAGTTAGCCAGGAAGAGAGGGGCGAGAAGCATGTTCTGGCTGAGACAACTGTATGTACCAAGGCCCACAGGAAGGCCAGTGGGGCCTGAGAGATGAGAGAAAAGGGGAGGGGAGGGAGAAGCTGGTGTGCTGGTCAGCAGGGACAAATGTGTAGGGCAGGTATGCAAATACACATGCCTTCAATGGCCCAGGCAAGTCAAGTGACTGCTACCATTTGGGAATGTAAGCCACAGGCTCATTCATTCATTCAACTATTATATGCTAGGTTACAATATCCTATAAGGGGGATGTATGTAACATTGTGCAGACAAGATGCCTGTTCTCATGCAACTTACATTCTAAGTTGGAAGGGAAGGGAACAGATAACTAAACATACTAAATAAACTATATGGGAAGTTGGAAGGAGCCAAGGGCTAAGGAAGAAGAAGAAACAAAGCTGAGTATGAGAAATAGAAAGTGTGGGGCCTGGGGCAGAATGTCACGGGTGCTGCAATCTTAAATAAAATTTAAATGATAATGTAGGCTCCATATTTCTATTTTCCAAACAAAGTCAGAAATCCAGACTATTTGGTAAAAATCGCTCAATTTTAAAACTGTGATGGAGCCTTTGCTAGGATGACTTCAGTTCTTTGTGTCAAACGATGGGAACAGCTTTAGCAGCCTAAGAGGCAGAGCCCAGTGAAAAGGTGTTGCTGCCCCGTAGAAACAACCTGCAGATATCAACAACAGGGCTCATAGCTGTCTGTGGAGAGTTCTACTTCCTTCTATATGCCCAAGCTGGTCAGAATTCCTGTTTTCTTAGGGCAGACCCAGAGGGGTTGCCCGTAGCACCTTCTGTCCAGGTTCTGTTGGGAGGACAGGACCGTGGCTTCAGAATGGAATGACCCTGTCCCTGGAGCAGAAGTGATGCAGAATGCTGATCCTCAGTCACACCCGATCTCCTCTGGGCGCTGGGAGTCAGAGGTAACATGCAGGTCACTCTTTATTCTTAATTAGCAAAAAGAAACAGCAAGCCAGTGAGATGCGATAGTAAGAAGCTAGAAAAATTCCTTGGCAAGAGAATGGGAAAACTGAGACATTTATATCCAGGAGCCGATGGTCACCAGGGCACAAGGTTCTGAGCGCCTGGCAGGGGGCAAAACTGGGAAAAACAAGGACCTCACCCCCAGGGTAACCTTTCCTCCCTAGAGATAACATCTAGGAGATAACATCTAGGCCTCAGTCAGACATATTTTAAATGCTTACTCTTACTATCCACTTTCCAAATATTTAAACCATGTCCACTGACCGCCCATTCAAACATCTAACTCAACACTCCCTGGTCATCACACTGTCTCGGAGTGAAGCAAACTGGTTTCATTCAAATAGTGCCACAGGTCCCTCCGACCCACCTGTGGTCCCAGTCCCATAAAACAAGTTGGTTATAATCAGTGTGGGCCCACTCCGGACCCCAGCTCTCCCCCTCCGGGGAAGCCTTACAAAGTTTCTAGTTCGGAGCTGTCTCAGGACACAACCTCACAACCGTAACAAGTCAAATCCGAGGCCTAGTGGCAGATAGTCAGCCCCAGCACTCGAATAAGGATCAGCAGAGATTGTCTGGGCCGCACCCCGGGCCAAGTGGAAAGCACTGACCTGGTAAGTCTTCCATAAATGATAACCCACAGCACCGACCATCTGTCACTAGGTGTAATGATCTGTGAATTAGGCTGTGTAGGGAGAAGGTGACCTCAAGGGGAAAACACCATACGAAGCTCAGTTCACTGCTCTTTTTGAACTCGGCCCACAAGGCCTCTTACAATCAGCCAGCCCCTGCCTCTTTCCACCTTCATCTCCCCATTTTCGCCTCACCCCAAACATTGTGTCCCAGGCATACGTAGAGTGATCAGAGAATTTATCATCCTCTCTGGGACACTTTTGAGACTGATGACCTAAGTTTTCAGGGACAATGGGCATAAACCGGACTGTTCTGAACAACCTAGGACATCTGGTCTCCCAAGCCATATGGAACTACTTAAAGTCCCATAACGTGCCGTGGGCTCTTATATTCCCCAATTTTGCATATGTTTTACCTTCTTCCTGTCCCATCTAGTCTACTTAGAACATGTTCCATAGCCCCATCCTTTGTGGATCCTTCCCCGAGACTCCCAGGTGGGGCTGGGGTTCTCCTTTCCCTGTGTCTGCACTGTCCCTAGCACGAGGACCTTCCATCTTAATTTCTGTTGCTCCCGCAAGACCAGTAACCTCTTGTAGACAGGTATTATACTTCTCATCTTTGTGTTCATGTTACAGATACTCAAGAAGTATGTGCCTAATCAATGATTTTGTGATTAGCTTAGTGTAGAGGTGGGTGTGAGAACTACCTTCAAGTGTCTGAAGGGTTGTCATCACAAAGAGGGCCTAAGCATGATTTATATAGCTATAAGGATGGAACAAGAATATTCCCTGAAGCCTCAAGGAGATACACTTCAGCTTTATATTAAGAAGAGCTCTCTGGCCAACAAGACTATACAGAAAACAAACAGGCAGCAGAGAGCTGCTTGACACTAGAGGTGTTTTGTTGACTAGCATACACCGGGTAAGAATTTTGAGGCAACGATTCAGGAATGTAGTGGGTGAATGGCCTAACTACCTAAGATTCTGTGATTCATTCATTCATTCATTCATTCATTCATTCAATGAGTATTTCTGGAGCACCAGGCATTGCACCGGGAGTTCCATGAATTAGCACAAACACGCCCATGTAACCACCATGCAGAACAAGGCCTTATGCTTAGTAATTAATAAGACAGATTTAACCTCTGACCTCTTGGAGCTTACAGACTTTTTAGAAGAGATATGTGTAATTGTAAGAATTATTAGGTATTAGAAATTAGTATGAGGGAAGACACTGGGGTGGGGGTCAAAGAAGAGACATTTAGGTTGAAAAGGCATGAATGTAGGAAGCTTGTTTGGTTCCATGCCCTTAGACCTTTCTGGAGAGCCCAGGCTTATTCCCTCTCACCTGACGCCTGCTCTTCCAGTTGGACAACCTCCCTGAGTGCTGTTTGAGACCCGTCCATACTTGTCAGCTCCAGAGCTGTGAGTCTGTCTCTGATGGCAGATAACTAGGTAAGTTGGACCATCCCAGGGAAGACAGGTGGGTGACCACATGGGGTCTTTACTCACACCCCTTTCTTCTTCTCTTCTCTGAAAGACCATCTGAATGCTAGTCATACCCTTCGGGACAATAGAAGCACAAGCAATGCCATGGTAGGTGCACCCAAAAGCTTGGCAGAGACTCAAACTCTCAGAGCGCCAACCCTTGTCAAAGCACCCAACAGTACTGGCCACAACTCAGAACTCCATGGACAGAGTACACTGGGTGAGCAAGGGGCATATGATCCCAAGATTTTCTCCTCTACACTAATGGGAATAGCATCAGGATAATACACCAGCCATTCAGGAAATGTTTGCTTGATTCTGATAAACAAATTTTTAAAATACTACGCACTAAGTCTTCAAAACAGGCTAGGCACTGCACAGGATGACTGTATGTGCATTATCTTATTTAATCATCGAACAACCCCTTAAGGCTGGCAGAATTGTTGTTCCTTTTTTACAGTTGAGAAAACTGAAGCATAGAAGTTATCATAACTTACCTAGGGTCATATATCTAAGAATGGCAGGCCTGAGTGTCCTCAGATCCTCTGCTCTGGCCTCTATTCTGCGGAACCTTCCATGGAGTTAAATGAAATCCCAACAAAGTAAAGTGGGTCAAAATGAGCTACCTTCCTGGATAACAAAGGTACATGAGGAAGCCCTCAGCATTTTAGCAGGAGAGGAATCCAAAATCTGAGTTCACAGCATAGGCAAAGTCAGAAGAAAAACAATAAAGTAGGAAAAAACTTTTTATTACTCATAATGATTACCAAAGGATAACCTAATATGTAATTACTATGCCCAATAAGGACTAGCAAACAAGAAGAAAAATGGGCAAAAGATATGAACAGAGATCACAAGAAATATATACAAATAGCACTTAAACATGTGAAAAGATGTTCAACCTCATTAGGCCGAGAAATGAAAGTTAAAACTAAACAAAGTTAGCATTTATCTCCTATAAACTTGAAAAATTTGTGGGATGCAGCTATTAGGACCTTAAATGTATAATACATTTGAAAATAAGAAAACAATGTTAATGGCTTAAGTATCCAGTTTAAGAAATTATAAAAAGAACAGCAAGCTAAACCCAAAGAAAGTAGAAGAAAGAAAATAAGAGGAGCGAAAAACTAAAAATCAGTTTTTTAAAAAAAACTAATAAAAATAATAACTTTTGGCAGACTTGATCAAGGAAAGAGAGAGCAAATGACAAATTTCAGTTAAACATCAGGAATAAAAAGGAAGATATCACTATGGTCTCTAGATAAAATACAAAGATATGGCCTATGCTATAAACTCATAACTATAAATAATATGGAAAATTCCTAGGAAAATACAACAGATGCCAACACAAACCTGATGGAGATATTATAGCAGCCATCATTTTTTTAAGAAATGCTCCAACAAGCAATTTGGAATACATTTGAAATAAATAGGGAAAAATTCTACACACATAAATTTGACAAGTTAGAAAAAAAACCTGATTTCCTGAAAAGCACAAACCACTACAACTTACCCACTATGAAATAGATTACCTGAATTGTCCTATAAATATTAAGGAAATTGTCTTCATAATTTAGAGACTCCAAAAAAATAAATCTAGAGGTCCAGATGGTTTCACTGGAAAAGTCTAGCAAACATTTAAAGAAAAATTACATACATTTTATACACTCTCTTCTGAAAACTAGAAGAGGATACTTCCCAATTCATTTTATGGAGCTAACATCAACCTGACACCAAAACCAAATAACGACAGTACAAAAAATGGAAACTACAGATCAATATCCCTCATCAGTATAGAAGTAATAGAAGCAATAATTATGACAAATTATTAGAATTCAATAATACATAAAAAATTGTATACTGTGTCCAGGTGAGGTTTATTCTAGAAATGCGGAGTTGCTTCAATATCAAAAAAGCAGTCAGTGTAATCCACTATGTTAGCAAGCTAAAGAAAAAATATGATTATCTGCATTCATGCAAACAAGAATTACCTGACAAAATTCAACAACCATTTATGATAAAAACTCAGAAAAATAAGAATAAAAGGTAAGTTCCTCAACCTGGTTAAAAAAAACATCTAAAAAACCCTACAACTAATATTATATTTAATAGTTAAAGACTGAATGCTTGCCTTCTAAGATCAGAAACAAGGTAAGGATGTCCACTCTCTCCACTCTTTATTCAACATCGTATTAGATGTTCTAGCTAGTGTAATAAGGCAAGAAAAAGAAATAAGAAGCACACAGACTGGAAAGAAAGTACTAAAACTCTCCTTATTTACAGATGATATTATTTTCTACATAGAAAATCTCAAGAAATCTACAACATATCTTCTAGAACTAATTAGTGAGTTCAGCAAGGCAGTGGGATACAAAACTAACATACAAAAATCTATAGACTGACAATGCATACATCAACATTGAAATTAAAAATGCAATGCCATTTATAATTGCTCAAAAAAACTTAACAGAACATGTACATGGTTTGCATGCTAAAAATTAGACAATGCTGATAAAAAACATCAAAGATTTAAATATATGGAAAGATATACCATACTCAGGGACTAGAAGACTCGTCATAGTAAAAATGTCAATTCTTCTCAAATAGATACCCAGGTTTAACTTGATTCTTACTAAAATCCCGGCAAAAAATTTTGTAGATATATCAATAGATAAAGATTATTCTAAAATTTACATGAAAAGGCATAAGGAACTGGAATAGCAAAGACAGTCTTAAAAAAAAACAAAGCTGGAAGTCTGTGACATTGTGCTTTACAATATGAAATACCATTATTTTTTTTAGACCATAAGACGCATCTAGGTTTTAGAGAGGAAAATAGGAAAAAAATTTGAAGCAAAAAATGTGGTAAAATATTTAATAACAAATAACATAATATTTCACCAATACAAATGTAAACAGAACTCAACAGCAGCATTAACAACCATTATTCCTCCCAAATTGGGGGGGGGGGTGCATCTTATAGTCCACAAAACACGGCACATATCTGGTCATCATCCCCAGTCCTGGCAAAGAGCTCCTAAGGCCTCTTGTCATTCAGAATGAGCCCCTTTTAACCATATCTGGGTTTCTGTCAATGAGATGACTTTTGGTTACCAGGGCAAGCTTTCAGCCCCTCCCTCACATCTGGGGAGGGGAAAGAGGCTGGAGATTGAATCAATCATCAATGGCCAATGACTTAATCCATCATCTATGTCAGGGGTGTCAAACTCGTTTTCGCCAGGGCCCACATTGGCCTCACAGCTGTCTTCAAAGAGCTGAAATAATTTTAGGACTGTATAAATGTAACTACTCCTTAACTGTTAAGGAGTTGAAATTACATTCGGCCCTTTGAAGGCAGCTGCAAGCTTGACGTGGCCCCCGGTGAAAATGAGTTTGACACCTCTCATATATGCAATAGAGCTTCCACAAACCCCCAAAAGGATAGCATTTGGAGAGACCCCAGAGTGGTGAATGCATCCACGTGCTGGAAGAGGGGGGCGCGTCCGTACCAGAGGGAGAGAAGCCCCTGCACTCAGGGCCTTTCTGGACCTCACCCTGTGGACCTCTTCATCTGGCCATTCATCTGCATCCTTAATAATAGCCTCTATAATAAACTGGCAAACATATGCAAATGTCTTTCTAAACTTTGGGAATCGTTCTGGCAAATTATAGAGCCCAAGAAAGGGATCATGGGAACCCAATTTATAACTGGTCAGTCAGAAGAACAGGTGAACCTGAACTTGTACCTGGTGTTTAAAGTGGGGGTAGTCTTGTGGGACTGGGCCCTTAGCCTTGGGGATCACTAGGCAGAGAGGGTTAGCATTGAGTTAAAATTGAGGAACACCCACTTAGTGTCTCTGAAATGAACTGTTGGAAGTGGGGAGAGCTCCTATACGTTTGGTGTCAGAAATACTGAGAGTGGAGAAGAAAACGAGTTTTCCCCAACCAAGTCTTATACCACTAGATATTCAGAGGCATTTAAAATGATAGTTATTAAGAGACTGTATATTGGTGGAGCAGTAAACAAAGAGCATGGGGAAAAAGCACAGAGTCCAGAGACAGGCCACACACACATGGATGCTTAGTTTTGATAAAGATGCTACTGCAAAGAAACAAGACAGGAACAGTGTTTTGAATAATGGTGCTGTATCAAAAGGATATTTTTATGAAAAAAATATGGCTCTTGAGCCCTATGTCACACCATACACAAAAACCAAACCCAGACTGATATCAAGGTAGAACAGTTCTTCTAGAACAGTGGTCCCCAACCTTTGTGGTACCAGGGACCAGGGTGGGGTGGGGGACACAGGAGGTGGAGCTCAGGCAGTAATTTGAGCAGAGTTCATGGGGAGGAGGGAGGCTAAGGACCCATGTTCTAGAAAATAATACAAGAGATAACCTTGGGTAGGCAAAGATCTTTCAAATAGGACACAAACACCACTGATCTTTAAGGATGAGATCAGTAAATTGGGCTATGTTAAAAATAAAGAATGTCTCTCTGTGGTAGGCAGTGAGATGGATGGATGTGAGCAGAGCAAAGGACCATGAGCCAGGTTACAGAAGGTCCCTAGGGCAGAAAGCTCTGAGTGCCTAGCAATGAGCAAACTGGGAAAACAAGGACTCACCCCCAGGGTGACCTTTTCTCCCCTAGCATATCAGAGGTCCTGCGGTTTAGACGCCCTGACCTTTCGTATCACTGGTCATGTGGTTCAGACCCTCCCCTCCTCACTGTCCTCCCAGGTGTGTTGCTAGACATGCTGTTGGACCCCCTTAGCGGAGGAGCAAACGCAGGGTCCAGAGGTAGCCCTTCAGCATTAAGCTCCCAGGACAGTGAGGTTCTGTCTCACATTAGATGCTCTGGGCCTCAGCTGTGTTCAGCTCCAGGCCCAGAAAAGCAGCGAAACCAGGCAAGTGAAGACACAGCGCCTGACATCAGGACCAGTCGGTAGAGGCCACGACCCAGAAAGGACACACTTGGAAAGCTGGTGAATGGTCTATTGGGATCCTGCCCTGAGGCCTTCAAACAAATATCATCGAGACCGAGGACCCAGTGCAGCTCTCTCTAGGGAGCACGCCCATGCCTTTCCCCACCAGGCGCGTTTTCTCTTATCCCTCTCTTTTTTCTTTTCTCCCTCCCGCCACAGTCTTTTACTACCACTCAAGATACTTTCCTTTTAAAAAAAAAATATTTATTTACTTTAAGAGAGAGAGGAAGGGAGGGAGAAAGAGAGGGAGAGAAACAGCAATGTGCACACCCTCAATCAGGGACCTGGCCCACAACCCAAGCAAGTGCCCTGACTGGGAATTGAACCAGTGACACTTTGGTTCACAGGCCAGCACACAATCCACTGAGCCACACCAGCCAGGGTGCTTCTCTCTTTCTACTAAGCTCCAAGGAGCCTTCTTTTGTCTCTGCAGCTGTTTCCTGAGCCTGTGTCTTCTATTGCTCACTTCTGCCACTTCTGTGACTTTCTAAGTAAACTTCCTCTTATAGTTGGAATCTAGGCTCTGAATTCTTTCCTAGCCAGGACTAAGTACCCATGTTGCTAAATCAAGGTCCAGTCTGACCCCACTGACCTAACACTTGGTGCCATTCTCACTGCCACCAGCATCTCCATCGGAGACTGCATTTGGAGACAGAAGAGCAAGCCAGGGAGGGGAAAATATATTTCCAACACAATAACTAAGAATTTCTCTGATCACTAGCTCCCTCATTGGTTAAATGAGATAATATAGCACTGTGTCTGCTGTGTGGGAAGTGCTTTTAAAATTTTATCTCGAGACTCTCATAACCAAGGCCTCTGGGCAGGAGGACAGCACTTCACACCATTTCCAGGGAGACAGAACTTGCCTCCTGTTTTTGACCCTCTACAAAGAAAGATGTCATCTTCCTCAGCCACTCTTTTACACCCCTCACAAAGGGTGTGGAGGGCGGTCCCTAGGGTATCCCCTTTCTCCCCCAGCTGCAATCCGCATGCAGACCAGGTGTGCAGTCCTAAGTCATACCACAGAAGCGTTCAGTGGTGCACAGGGGAGGGGAATGTGGCTTTTACCCTCAGCTGTGTCAGTCCACTGTGGGGGATCCCCGAGTGAGCTCAGAGCGACAGGGAGGCGCTGGCCAGGAGGGAAGAAGCCCTCTCTCCTTTCAAACATATCGTTTATCATAACAGTCACCAGGATTCCCAGAAGCAGGAAAGAGGGGACTTTTAGAATGGCATCAGAGGGGTCAGTCACCTCCTTCCTGCTGAGACAGGAGAAGCCGGAGCTCCAATGGGGAACATTCTGACCTGTGTGGGGGGAGAAGCACTTAGGGAGGCCAGGATCAGGGGTCACTCCCCATTGTGACCCCACACCACCCCTCAGCAGAGATCTCGGATTGGCTTCTAGCTGCCCCCCTTCCTTTTGTTCCTCCCCAGGAGGAGGACACAGAGTCTAGAAGCATGGCGCCACTAATATGAAGCCAAAGGTGGTGAGGATAAAGACCCTTGAATAGGCTCATCCCTACAGGTTTCGAGGGCCAGAGGCTTCGCGGCTAGGACATCAAGCACTGTGTGCAAACCTTTCTGTACTTTACAGAACCGGCCTGCACCCTGGCAGCCCTGACCCCTCCACAGCCCCACGGACTGCGCATTAGCCTTACTCCCATTTTACAGGCGTCCAAGCTGAGCCTCGGAGAAATAGTTACTTACCCAACGCTCTCAGGTGACAGGCAACTTCATAGTTGGCCTCCATCAAGATACCAGTAATAAAGATAGCAGGAGTTACCACTTTTGAACCAGGCACGTAGTCAAATAGGTGCTTCACAGCCATTAGCTCACTTGCCTTCAGAAGGACCCAGAACTAGGTGAGAGTGCCCCGTTCTACAGGCTCGGAGAAGGCAGCAGCAATAAGAGAGCATGCCTGGTGCTGGGCACTGTTCTCAACACTGTGATGTACACTAACCCCTCAGTCTGCCCAACAGTCCTGTGACAATACGTGCCAGTGTCATCTCCGTGTCAGAGATGCAGAAACTGAGGCTCGGAGACATCGGAGGCCACACAGCCAGCAAGTAACAGAACCGGGATTTGAACCAAGCGCTCTTACCACTGTTCCGCATCTGGCGGTACAGACCTCTACCCAAGGTAACACATCCAGACAGAGTCAGAATCTGTGTGAAACCCCTGCCTTACTGAAAACCCGGGACCTTCCCCCACACTGATCTTGCCGAGGGTAGGGCTGGGGGGCTCCTCTGGGTCATGTCTCTCCATCTAAGAGACAGCTTCCTGCCAGTCCATCTCCAGAAACAGGACACAGGGGGACAGAGCCTTACATGGTGGCATCTGGCCCAGTCACACCGACAAAGCTGGGACCCCAGCCCACAACCTTCTTTGCCAGTTTCTCTGCCTGCTGCCCACTGGCTGAAACCAGCCTGACTCTCCTTTTCTCCTTTGGTCTCCACTGAGAGCTCTGAATGGGAGGCAGAGAGGGGGTTGGAGGGAGAGTAGAGCAGGCAGTCAGCAAGCCCTGCCTTCCGCTCCAGGAGGAGGAAGAGGAGCTGGGTGGGGGTGAGGAGAGGGGCGCTGGGGAGTGGTTCTGGAGTTGTGGGGAGGGGGTAGCCTAGCAACCACTGGCTCCTGAGTCACAAAGCAGACAGGCTTGCCTACAGAACCCACAAGCCTTCCCTTTGACTGTCCTCTTGCTCCTTCTTGCTTGGGCAACAGGGGCTTCTCGCCCACGTGCTGGAGGGCGCCTGCCCTGGTGAGTCCAGGGATCCGTCCAGGGCAGGAAATGGACGCTAGAGCCAGACTGGGGCCCAGGGGAGGGCCCCAAGGGTCTGAGATGCAGAGGTGAATATTCTGTCCCTGGGCTCTTGTGAGCATTCAGACTCCTTGTACCTGTCTGGCTGGGGGCCCACGGGGAGAGGGGAGTGGGGGAAAGACAGGCCTGACCCCCTCGACGGCCGCTGTGGGGTGCAACCCAGCAGCGTCTTATAAAATCAGTTTAATGGATCACATCTAATGTTTCTGGAGCTTCCGGAGTTTCTGGGGTTTCCGGAGTCCCTGGAAGAATCCGTGATTCCGAGTGTTAATTCTCAGAGTGCACCAACTTCCCGTTCTTTCCAACACTGTCCCTGGCATCTGGAGCCCCCAGCTCTTTGGCAGCCTGTGCCTGCATTCAGGCCCGTAGATTTAGATGAATCTCCACTCTTGGCTTGGGCACCTGTCATCTTGCACCTGTGTCATTTAATTCATTTACTTAATAACACAACGGACACCAGCAAACGCACCTCCCAAACTGAGACCTGGTGCGTGGCCACAAGCACGTCTTAGGTGCTCCTCTCCCCGCCCCCTGCCTGCTCTCGGGAAGAGCCGCCAGTTGAATTCCATGATTCACATTTCCCTGCTTTCCTTTTCTCGTTTCATCACATGTAGAAGGTAATTTTACTTGCTTTTGAACTTCGTGTTTAATAAGGATCTCAAGCCTTGTAGTTTTCTACCACTCGCTTTCCTTGTCTTAGCATTATATTTGTGAAATTCCTCTAAGTTGTGTATAGACGTGGTTCATCCGCAGTTCATCCATTTTAGTTGCAACATAATTTCAATTGCCTGAATGTACCACAGTTTATTTATTCATTCTTCTGCCACTGGGCGCTCGGGTTGTCTTCAGGTGCTTACTAGTCTGATCCGTGTAGGTTTGAACAGTCTTACAAACAGCCCCACCTGGGCTCGTGTAGGAGCTGCACGTGGGCATACACGGGGGAGAGGACCTGCTGGGTGACGCAGTATGCCGATGTCCAGGTTCACAAGATATGGCCAATCTTTTTCTCCCAACGTGTCTGTTCCAGTGACTGCCTCGCTGCCAGTCTGTGAGAGCTCCTGATATCCATCTTCAACACTAGTGTTAAGTGTCCCGACCTTGATCCTAATAGAGACCATACAATGGCTACAGAGGTGACAACCCAACTGGCTGAGCATCCACTGAGGTAAGGCCCCAAACGTCTACCCTGCTGACCTGAGGAGGAGGTGGGGACAAAAGTGGCCCCAGGGGAACTCAACAGACTGAGGAGGGTCCAAGGGAGGCAATGCCTCCTCACCTCCCACTGCCATCGGCTAGGTCCCAAATGGGTTCTCAGGCCTGAGGTACCTTAGGTCCCAGGTGGGACCCCTCTCTGCGTGGGGAGAGGGTGTGGTAGTAGGTGCCAGGAGCGCTGAGCACAGGAATTCCAGGGATTTTCAAGGGGTGACTTTGTTAGTTGGGGGTTAGGAGAGGCGAGGCCAGTTAAAGTAACTTTCAGGAAAGGTTTGATTTATTTCTTTAAGCCCCAGATCCCTTAGGAGCGAATCAAGGACGGAACAGGAAACCCAGGGGCCTAGTCAGCAAAATCCTCAGAGGGTCCTGAGGCAGAACACCTTGCTTAGCATACCCAGAGTCCATCTATACTCCAGATGGGAGAAGGACTCCCTCCAGCCAGGGCCACCGGGAGAAGGGAAAGCAGACAGCAAGCAGGCAGGCGGTCCCACCGGGCACCAGGCGGAGAGCAGCCCACCTTCAGATCCTTGCTGGACGCACTTCGACCTCTTCCTTCAGGGACAGAGGCACAGCGTGTGCAGGAGAGGGAAAGGGTGCGGGGTGGAGGACAGAGAACCTGAGACGGCTTGTCTCCAGTGAAGCGAGCAAGAGCTTGAAGCTTCCCTGCAGCGTCGCACCCCTGAGAGCTGCACCCTCGGCTCTGCATCTCCTGGGAGGGGCTCCCACAAGAAGAGGATTTGCTGGTGTAGTCTGACCCTGAAGCCTGCTTTGGCCCCCAGTGCTGGGTCTGGGCTAGAACTGCCCCCAATGGAATGAGCGGGGGACACGGGGGGAGGAGTGACAGCCTACAATTGGCTTCTCTTGGGCTGCCAACATTTGGCTTGGGGAGAAAGCCTTGCTGGGGTCAGCCCTCTGGTTCTGGAAGAATATATAATGTGCCTTTGCTCCAGTCCGGGTATTTGGATGAGTAGGTGGGTCTATAGCTCCTCTTTCTGGCTGGAGAGATGGTTCCTGCGAGAAAACTGGGGTCCTGGGGGATTCCATCTGCGTTCTCTCAGAGGGACCCTGGCTCCCTGCTAAGTACCTTAGGGAGACAGAAGCCTCCCTGGGATGGGGGATTGTCCCAGTTAGGAAGATCCCCCAGGAGGCCCAGCTCTGAGCTCAGGTTGGGGATGGGGGGCGGGGGAGGGATGTTGTGGAGAAACCCTGGAAACCACATTTCAGAGTATCTCAGGAATAGACTCTGTGCTAAGCCCCGAACTCTGAGTCTGGGCAGGCACTGCTGCCCGGAAGCTTCATTAGCTTCTTCCTCACCCTCTTCTTTCAGTCCAAGGGCTGAGCTGAAGGCTGAGAAGCCAGAGCACAAGCCAAGAAGCCACGAGACCGACAGGCCACAGAAAGAACCGCTGGTCCCAGGGATTGTGGATTTCAAGGCGATCCCAGAGGCACTGAGGATCCCCAAGCCCCAAGTCCCTGGCACCTACCGCTTCGGCCGCCTCAGCCACCACTCCTTCTTCTCCCGGCATCACCCCCACCCACAGCGCGTGACCCACATCCAAGGTAGGGCGGGGTGGCCAGGGCTTGCCTGGACACTGGTGGGGGGTACTTTTAAATCCTGGAAAGGATGGATCCAGACCCTATTTCTAGGCTGAGGCCCAGAGAATGGGGACTTGGCCAGGCTCACAGAGCTGCTTAGCTACTCGCAAGCACTTGGCCAAGCCAAGACTTAACTTGAGGGTCAGGCTCCGAGGGCAGACCACATGGCCCTACAGAGTTTCCCTTGCTGATTCTCCCATAAATCGGAGAAAGGGGTGAATGTTCTGCCTCGGAGCTGCACTCTGTTCGCCAACACAGGTCATTTTGCCAACCCAGCAGTGTCTACTGAGTGGGAACTCCGTACAAGTCAGGTACTTTCTTAGACCCTGGGAATGTGACAATGAACAAGACAGTCCTGGTCCTCAGGAGCTAACCCTGGGGGTGGGGGGAAGGACGGAAAAGAGACCAGGCATCAGAGCATGGTGAGGGCCAAGGCTGTAGAGGGGGAGAGCTGGTGAATGGCATGACTTCTGAGCAAAGAACTAAAAGAAGAGGGGGCATGAATCAACCATGTGGGGGTTGGGGCTGGGGTGCAGCGTCCTGGGCAGAGGGAAGAGCGAGTGTGAGGGCTCTGAGGCAAGCCTCCTGCCTCTACAGGAGGGACAGCGAGGGGGCCAGTGTGGCTGGCACAGAGTAAGGAGGAGGAGAAGGAGGTGCAGCAGAGAGGCAATGGGGACCCGCGTCCTGTGTCCCTGGAGGCCACTGCAGCCATCACTGAGCCCTGTCACTGAGTCAGATGAGAGCCACGGAAAGTCGAGAGCGAAGCATTGTACGAAGTGACTTTTTGGCCTCTGTCTGGGTGGTGGCTCGAACCAGGGAGGTCGTAGTGGGAGAGTCAGTGGCCCTGCTCTAGAGATATACCAAAGGTAAAGCCAACAACATCTGCTGATTGATTGAAAATAGTGTGAGAGGGAAAGAGTGGTTGATGTTGACTCTCAGGTTTTGGGCTCGAGCGACTGGAAAACCAGAGTTGTATTGGCTGGGATGAAGATGACTTGAGAAGGGGCTGTGGAGGATGGGGGAGGACTTGGGAGTTTGTAAGAAGAATGTAAGAGGTTCAGAATGTGAGCTGTCTTTTAGACATCCAGGTGGAGACACAGAGGAGGTCCGGAGTTATGGGGAGAGGTGCAAACGTGAGAACGATTCAAGGACCGACGGTGGTTGAAGTGGCGGACCTTGGGATTGTGCAGGAGACTGTGTGAATAACCTGGGGGCTGAGCCCCAGGGACCCCAAGGCGAAGAGGCTGAGAGGAGGAGATGAGGAGTGCCTGGGAAGCTAGGACAAGCTAGGAGAGTGAGGGGCCTGAAAGGAAAGTGTTTCAGGAAGGAGACAGTAAGCATTCATTCTGTCCTGATGAAGCCGGCCCCCCAAGCTGAACTATCCAGCAGTAACACGGTATCACACAGACCGTAGGCCGAAGGGTCTGCAGGTGTATGCTGCCTGCCACCGCCTCCAGGCTGCCTGGCGCTCAAGTCTGCACAGGCCGACAGATGGCAAAAGGTTTTATCCAGAGGCTTTAGCTAAATCTCACCCTCTGTGGTTTGAGCCCAGGTCCCTCTCGTCAGAGACTATGGCTTATTGCCTCCGCTCCCACGTGTCCCTTGTCGGGCTGCTACCTCTGTATGCTCACACTTATAGCCAAGTGGACCTCCAGACCGGGGTCTCAGGAAGCCCGACTTGCTGCATGATCCTGAGTGCATCACTTGGCTGTCTGTTCTAAGTGCCCGGGGTAAGGTCTGGGACGTGCCGCAGGCCGTCTGGGCCCTAATGATCTATAGGCACTGGAAGAAGTGGGGCCAGCACTCCCCCTGCCCGGCCTGCTGGGGCTCTTGTGGGCCACACAGGCCCCCCTCCCTCATCCTCCACCCCTTCACAGATCTCACCGGGAGGCCCGTCTGTGTCGTCAGGGACCAGTCCTCTCTGTCTCCCTTGCCTCAAGCCGCACTCTTATCCCACTGTCTGATGGGGATGCCCACCGTCCCTGCTCCCGTTGGCGACCCGCAGTCCAATCGGGACCCCCGGCTTTTTTCTGGTGGGTACTTGGGGCACAGACCCTCTACCTTGGGGTTATGCCTCTCTCCAAGGGCTGTCCCACTTGCATAGGCGCCTGAGAAAAAAATAGGATCACTTGGGTACCCCATCTTCCCCTTATTACTCCTCTACACCTGCATCTGCATTATCTTCCCACCCTCAAGTCCTCAAAAATGCCCTTGCTTGGATTTGATTATTACTCCTCCTGATTGAGGAGTAACCACAAGCAGAGGACAAGCAGATGTGGGCAACAGTCATGTGACTTACAGCTACAAACAGGAACGATATTGGAAAGATTTAGTGCTTGTCAGAATAGTCAGCCACGGTGGCACTGCTGCAGCGTGCCCGTGCCCGAGGCCTCTGCTCTGCCAGTCTCCGCCCTTTCTGTCATGGGGGGTGGGGGCAGGGCGGTGTCCTGCGGAAGGAGCTAGTGCAGCCTGCGGACATTGAGATTTGGAAGGCTTGGTCAGGGCTCTGTACCACCCTCTCCAGTAGTCCAGTGTTTTAGTAACTGGCACGGCATATCAACTGAATCTCAGTCTTGGATTCAGTTTCCTAAAAGGGACAAAGCTAGATTAAACCACTCACATCTTGGCATAAATGGTCAAATGCTCTCCAGCGGCTCCCAGTCAAGCCACAGGCTAGAATAACCACAGCCCCTCCATAGCCCCTCCATTGCCCCTCCATTGCCCCTCCTACCCACGGACAGTGTGACTCCAAATCCTTCCTCCAAGGGCACCGCCTCCCCTTCCCTTTAAGATGCAGGTGGGCAACTGGGAGGAGAGGATGCTCTTCCACCTACAGCCCCCCAACACCTGGTGCCACGGGGAGGGCAAGGAGGGGGCCCCCAGACATCAGTTGCCAGGGTCTTGTCCCCTTTTCCCAGAGGCCTGGAAGAAGGAGTTGAAGGACCTGGCTTCCCAGGTGGTCACATTCAGCAAGGAGAATGAGCCGAGGAACAAAGAGGTGGGTGCAGAACAAAGGAGCTGTTTGGGAAGAGGCCCAGCCCTTTGTAAGGAAGCCCCGCCCCAGTCTGGCCAACCTGATCAGCAGAGGAGCAAGTGTGCGCAGAGAGCTGCCGTGTGCATGGGGAGGGGGGATAAGTACCAGCCCAAGGGAGGCGGCCACAGTGGGGGCTCAGAGGAGCAGAGGAACGTAGGGGGAGGGGGGAGAAATGCAGGAAGAATTCCTAGAGCGGGGGACGTCCTCATAGAGGCACACAGCGCAGAAGCTCGGAAGGTGGAAAACACAGGACATCTTCAGAGAGCAGGGAGCCTAAGTGCAGGGCAATGGGAGAGAAGGTGGGAAGGGGCCGACCTAGAATGTGGACAAGAGCAGCTTGTTCTGATCTCTGAACTTAGTGTAGTGCCTAATCTCACAAAGAGTGGAGAGCTGCTGAAGGTTTTCAAACAGGAGCGGAGTGGCCTTATGGGTGTCATTTGCTGATCAGTAAAGACGAGTTGGAGGCGGCTTGAAGGTAGTAGGAACTGGTCCTAGGACAGGCCTGGCCCTTTGTGGGTGAGTCTTGTCCTGCACTTGTGGTGGGCAGCAGAATTCTCATCTCTGCTCCGCAGCTAACTCACTGGGGGCAACTCAGCCAAATGCTCTGGCTCTCAGTTTTTCTTATCTTTAAAATGGGAAAAAAGATATTACCAGTCTTAACTGGACTTCCCGAGTCTAGAGGCGCCAGGCTTTGTGCTCACAGGCTCGGCTTAGGAGGGTTTCCCAGGGCTAAGAAAGGATGCCAAGCTGTGGGAGACAGACCTGGGGGCAGCTAAGCTAGGAATTAAGGTAGGTGGTGGGGTCATCAGCACAGAATACTGATGGGCTAGGGGGAGCGGTGGCAGGGAGGGCCTGGCTGGAGGAAGGACCACCGTGGGTGGCCAGTGTTCAATGAAGTTTCAGGAGGAAGAGCTTTGGCTACAAGGGAAGGGCCCCTGCTGGGGAGAGGGGTGTAGGACAGGGTGGGGCTGGCCTGTTCCACGTCCTGGGTCCCTGTGATGCTTGATGCTGAGGTTCCAGGAGACGTGACCCAGCCTCCTATTCTCTTCTCTTCCCCTCTGTCCTCTCTCCCATCTGTCTGTCTGTCTGTCTGTCTATTCCATATCCCTGCCCCTGGAGTCCCTGGACACTTTTCTTCCAGCAGGAGGAGCCTAAACGGGAGCAGGGGGCGAAGTACTCGGCAGAGACTGGGAGGCTCATCCCTGCTGCCACCCGAGCGCTCAGCCGCCGCCAGTCCCGCCAGGGCTCAGGAGGCTACACCTCCAGCAGAGATGGGGGAGTCCAGACCTACGTCCTGCAGGATCAGGAGCTGCTGGTGAGACCCTGGGAAGGCGGGGGGCTGTGGCCCTAGAGAGGCTCTGGTCTGAAACCAGAGAACAGGGTGGTGTTGCTCCCAGACCTACAGCGATCCCAACTAGAACTCTTGCAAACTGCTAAGTGTGTACTCTCCGGGGGATACTTGCACCTAAGACTATAAGACCTGAAAACTCCAGACCTGGGAGTCAGGAGCCCAATCCCCTGCTGCTTCCAGGTTTCGGTGTAATCTTTTCCCTCTTTGTTAAGTCTTTTCCCCTCTTGGGGCCTTAGTCCCATGATCAAGCCAAACTGGGGGAATAGACACATTATCACTAACGTCTGTTCCCGCTTCAGCACTTGGCAAGTTAACGAAGGGAGCTGCAGTGGTGGAGTGAGAAGCGTGGAGACAAAGGTCCCGCCCAGTGTGTCCTCAGACCACCCCCAGTGTGTGGCACCCTGCCACCTGCAAGGCTGGCCCCAGCCTTGTCTCCCCACACTCTAAGAGGCATCTGGTCTGTGCTATGACAAAGCACAAAGCCCGCCTCCCCACATTCAAGTTTCCCCATCAAGGCCTGAGATGTGTCCATGACTCGTTCCAGTGGGTTAGGGTATTGAAAGTGCCTGTTAAAATGCACACGTGTTCTCCAGGAAAGGCCAATTAGCCAGAATCTCAACGCCTTGCCTGTGACCAGTACATTCAAAACAGCCCAATGATGTGAGTGGAGCAGACAGGGCCCCAGATCCTCATTTCAGAGATGGGGAGGCTGAGGCTCTGCCAGGTGACATTTTGTGGCCCAGGTCCCCATAGAGGAAGCAGCACAGCTGGGACTAGAACACAGTACTTTCTCCACCATAGGGCGGCTCCACCTTGCCTGGAAATAGGTTCTCAGGTTCCTTGGGGAGGGTGCACAGGGCAGGTAAGTTGGATGCCGGGGCAGTTGAGAAGGACCCTGGGACAGAGTGGGGGCAGGGCCACCATAGAGGGTGGGTACCTGGGGGCGAGGGTGGACACCCTAGCAGGCACAGGCCTGGGGGTAAGGCAAGCCCAGGTTCCCCTCTGACCTCCACTGGTTCGAGTGGGCTCTCCTGAAAGACGGAACCCCCTTTCCTAGGACGCCAGGTGCTCCACCTCCCATCGCGGGCTCAAACTCCAGCCAACCACAGACACAGCCGCCATCAGCATCATGTCCTAGGGAGCCCCCGTAGCCCTTTCAAGACAGAGCTGGATCTTTTCCCAATGATCCTTCATTGGAGGATGCAGGGGGGAAAGGGCCCTGAAGCAGCAAAGATGGCAGATGCTGAGGACACAGCCGCAAGCAAAGCGGGCATGCTGCTCGGTGGCGGGAAGGAGCCCCAAGCTGAGCAGCTTGCAGGACCAGCCAGCCCCCACTGGGATCACCCCGCCTCTTTGCTAACATCTCCAGACTCTGAATTTGGGAACTTCAGGGTGGGGGGGCTCTTGGGGTCCCTGAAATCTCCACACCAAGGATTCTGGCATTTGGGACTCGGTGCGTCTCTGAGGAGCTGACTGTCCAGCTCTGACTTTGCCTTCCCAGGGAGGGACTTGGGGTGCAACCAACCAGCCCAAGCAGGGTTCTGAGATGAGGGGTCCACCTATCTGGTTCTGCGGGTTAGTTCTGCCTCCATCTCCCTGCTAGGTACCCTCCTCTCTCAAGGCCTCAGATTGCTTACCTGTTCCATGAGGGATTAAGACTCTTCCCCCAGGGCTGCTGGGAGAGCAAGCCCTCTGTAGAATGCAAAGTCCCATGCAGATGGGAGGCAAGGACGATCGTGGGGACCACTTTAGCCAAGCACGTGGCTCCGGAGCCCACTTCAGGGAGCAGGCGCCCGCGTGGCCCGCTGGAACAGGCCATCTGGCATGCTGACCCATGTCTGTCCCGCCCACAGATCTTGGAGCTCCTTTGTCAGATCCTGCAAACAGACTCCTTGAGTGCTATCCAGTTCTGGCTGCTCTTTGCTCCCCCCAAGGGTGAGACTCAGCCCCATCCCAGGTCATCCTCGGAGTGGAGGCTGCTGAGGGCCTTGTCCACTGGTTCAGCAGCATTCTGATGTCACTGGGCCTTCTGCCTAAGCCTCCAGTCCCCAGGATATCCATGACCCTTTTCCTGGGAGGGGGCCCCTCCTTTGCACTGACTGGCACCTGGGAGGGAGAAGTCCAAAGACCAGACTTAGTGGACTCAGCCCCTCACCCACCACCATGGACAACGTGCACGCACACAAATGCAAATGCACGTGCATAAGAACACACATGTACACACACGTGAACACATGAAAGGACATACACGCACTCACTGGGACGGAGGTGGAGGCTATGTCTAAGTGGGAAGGTGAGGAGCGGTAAGAGCTGAGAGCTGATTGGAAAGGCTTCCTGATGGGAAGAGTGAAGGGGGAGAAGGGGGCAGGTCCCTTATGGGCTTCCCAGATGGGCCAGGGTGTGTGGTAGGCAGGTGGGCCAAGGGCAAGGTACGAGTGAGGAGGTGTGGAAGGGCTGGGCACACGGCACACCCAGGGCCAGGGAGAAGTGGGACCTCCCCATGGGGCCCTGTGGGCAGAATGTGAAGTGCTTAGAGAAAGCTGTCCTGGGCCAGGGTTAGGCAGGAGGGCTGGAGGCCCCGGTTCCTGCATGTCCCATCCAGGGCCAGAATGGGGTCTGGGGGCGTGCCCCTGAGGACTGCTCCCTGGCTCTGCTTACAGAGAAAGACTTGGCCTTGGGGCTCCTGCAGACAGCAGTGGCTCAGCTGCTTCCCCAGCCTCTAGCCTCCATCCCAACAGAAAAACTTCTAAACCAGCTCCAAGAAGTCCAGGAACCACCTCAAGAAAGGCAACAGCCATCATACAGGTGGGCTTCACATCCCTCACTTGCCCCTCTGTTCCCAGATGTTCCCTCACATTCGGCACCTGTCCTCCAGGTGAGGCTAGTGGGGTCCAGAGAAGGGAGCCGGCGCTGGCCGAAGCCTGGGCCAACTGAGCCTGTCCTGGAGGGGGAGGTGAGTCTCTCCCATGGGACCCTCCAGGGCTACTTATGCTGCTCAAAGACCCAGTGTGCCAGACCAGACTCCAGCTGCCAGCTGTGGGGGTGCCCGAGGGGGTGACCTGTGCCAGCTGTAGCAAGACAGGGCTGGAGAACGGCAGCTAGCCCTCCAGAAGCTCTTGGGGAGACACAAGTGGAGAAGGAATGCTACCAGGCAGGCAGCGGTGCCTCTACGTTGGTATTAAGGGCCCTGATGGCTGGAGAGAAAGAGACTAACCCCAAGTGGGGAAAGGAAAAGTGAGGAAAGGCCTCACAAAGGCGAGGAGGGCCAGACGGCCAGCACTGGCGCCTGCAGTGCCGGGTGCCCATGATAGCTGCCTGCCATCGCTGGGTGCTTTACATGGTTCTAGTCCACACAGCCACCAGTGGAGGCCCTATCACCTCCATTTTACAGATGAGAAAACTGAGGCTTAGAAACAGAATGACCACAAGTCACCTGGCTGATCAGCAGAAGAACTGGGATTGGACTTGGGCTTGCCTGCCTTATATGCCTGGCTGTGCTCAGATTCACAGCAGAGCTTGTTAAAAGTGAAAATTCCCAGATAGTCTAACACAACTGATGCCGTGAGAGGCAGGTACACAGGAACTGTGCATTTTTAACAATCACCCAAGTATTTCTGCTATGGCTTAGAGAGCCCTGCTGGGTGAATGGGACTTGAACGAGGGAAGGTGGGGTGGGCGGGTGTTGGGGAGCAGTGTCAGGAATGGAATCAGGAATGTGCGCACTTAGAGGATGTCAGGTTGTGGGGTGGCTGCGGCCTGACGGGCCTGGGGAGGAAAAGGCAGGTGCCTGTGCTCACTTAGACTTGCTGAAGGTGCGGGTGCTGCGTTTGGTTTTCTCTTCCACGTGGGGAGGCCAGGGGCGGCCAGAGGAGCAAGGCCGGCTTGCCTCACTGTGGCCTTGGTGAAGCCTGTCTGCTTGAGCCTCAGCGTCTCCTCTCCACAGCCCCTCTCCCATAGTTGTAGGGAGGACAGATTACATCCGGTGCGTGAGAAGGCTTGCGGAAGTGTAAAGCCGATACAATATAAGAGCATTATTAGTGCTTGTAAGTAATTCATCAGGGAAGCCTGTTCTCATCTTCCCCAGGAAGGTTCCTGTCTGCAAAGAGACAGGAGACCAAGAGAGGGCCCACCTGGGGCGGCGCTGGCGGAGTGGCCTCCCTCACAGCTCCCCGGGCGGGAGTGCCTCGGTTCACTGTGACCGCGGCAGGTGGTGGAGTCACAGTTGTCAGGGTCCCCCTTGGGGTGGTGCCAGCCCCGGACAGACACTTGCTGGTTCTCAGGGAGGACTGGCTGAGAACCTGGCTCGCCTCCCCGTCCACGCCACTGCTCAGCCATGGCCCACCGGCCTGGCCTTGCCCAACCTTCTGTCCTTTGTGTTGGTTACAGCCAATCCTGGAAGAAGTCCAAGGCAACAGCTCTACCAGAAAGCGAAAAGCCAGGTAAGACTCCACGAGGCAGGCCCCTGAGCCTCACTGGGGCCCACCCTGGCAGCAGTCCTTGGGAGGTTTAAGACTCCCTGGAGATGGGTCTCTGCCCAAAGAAGCTGTTCATCTCGTCCATTCATCCATTCACTCATTCATCTGTTCAACAGAAACTTACATAGCACCTGTGTGCCAGGCTCTAGGGACCGTTGGGAAGAATCCAGACAAGTCCCTGATGTCAGGGAGCTTGCATTCTTGGGAGGAGGTGTGCAGGCAACGAATAAAAACGTACAAGGGGCACACATTCTGTAAGCAAAGTAGGGTGGGGTGGGGTGGTAGACAGTGAGAAGGCCTAGCACGGCAAGGAGAGTGCTCTTTGAGCTGAACGACGGGACAGATTCAGCCCGAAGCAGGTCAGGGGAGAGCCTACAAACAGGAGTCCTACCTCCTGGTGTGATGGTGAAAGAGTGAGCAGACCAGGGTGACCTGGGCCTTGTGGGTTGGGGACAGTGGTAAGAAATGAGATGAGACAGATGGACCTGGTATGTGGCTTCATGCAGAGGACACAGGGGTGCACTGGAGGTTTATGGGCGGGACCCCTCTGGTTTCTGTGTGGAGTATGGACTCTCGGGGGCTGGAGGGAACGAGAGAGGTGAGGGAGGAGGCTGCTGCAGTCACCTGGTGTCTTAGACCAAGGCAGGGAGGGGGTGTTCGCGGGGAGAGAAGGCAGTATCTGCCACGCACGAGATTCTCCCTCGCTAGACTCTACAGGGTCCTGAGTGGCTGGCGGAGTGTCTGCAGAGGGTGGGTGCTTCATAGATATTGTTACCTGGATGTAGAAAGAAGAGGGTGGTCGTGAGGCTCAGAGAAGAGTCCGCTGTCCCCGCCACCGGCAGAGCCCAGAGCAGAAGCAGCGTTGACTCGGGCTCTCAAGCATCTCCCCCGCTCTTACACATCTGCCTGGGGCCTTGCCGGGGCAGGGGTCCCCCCAAGTCCCCTGGGAGGCTCCCAGGTAAGGCTCTGGCCCCTCCTGATCCTCTCCCACACGCTGTGTCTCCCCTTCCCCCAGATCACATTGGAAAAGCACAAGTTCTGCAAATACATTCAAGTCAGAACACAGAAGAGAAAGCGCCAGAGCCAAAGCCAGAGTTCCAAGGAGTCTGCCCTGCTCTGCCCGCCCCGCTGTAAAGTCAGCCCGGAGTTCGAAGTTGCTTTCGCCTCTACCACCTCAGCAGCAATACGTGCTTTCCTATCACACAGAGTCTATTAAAATAGGGTCTTCCCTTTAAGAGGACGGTTCCACTCTCCTATCAGCAGCAGGTCTGTGCTTGGGTCGTTTTTTCTCGGTGACGGGGGTGAGCTGCGTGGACCCACCCCCACTCCCTTGGAGAACTCCTGAATGCCAGGGCCCACGCGGGGCTCCCCTGTTCCTTTGCCTTCCAGGGAACGAAAGAGCAAATAGCGTCTGGGGCGGCCTGAGGAAGCTCTGCCGCTCCTTGAACCAAGGCACACGAGGCTCTAGGCAGGTTAGAGTAGAGGTCAGGAACCCGCAGGCCTCCTTAAAACAATCATCAATACCAATTATCGAAGTCCCGCCAGGCACTGAGGCAGGGACTTCGGTAATAGCTAATGATGAACAATGTTACCTGACCCCCAAACGTCAGAGGGCTTTGGCTAAATATAAATGACAGATTTGCTCAAGGGTCTTAGGGTTTGCAAACTGGAAACACAACTAGGCGATACCCAGAGTGTTCCAGAAGAGAAAGAAAAGCGGAGGGTTTGTACAGTAAAAAGCTCACTCGGCCCTGCACTCGCAGCCCCCAGACTGGGCGGAGGTATTTGTCGGGTGTCTGGTGGTCTGGACTGCAGGGCAGTTTCTTCCTGAAGTCACTCCGCTGGTTTGCTGAAGTCTGGATGTACGACCAGGCATTTCCGCACAACACACGGACGTGCGTCCAGGCTTTGACACAGGGTCGGAAAGTTCAAAAGTTTAAGTTCTCAGGGTAAGTTAAAACAAGAATTGTTTCCCTGTTGCCTCAGACTACTTAATTTCTATAATTTAGCAGCTTGACAGTAACGACTTTATTTTATTTCTTCACTCTAGCCCCCAAACACTACGCGAACTGTTCTACGTACTTTGTATGTATATATTTGAGTCTCCCGAAAGCTCTATGAGGTAGAGCATTAATATTAGAACTACAGTTTTATAGATGAGTGAACTGTGGCTCAGAAAGGTGAAACAAGTTGTCCGAGGCACATAATCAGTGGCAGACCCCAGATCCAAACCCAACACGTCTGGCCCCAGAATCCCCGCTACCAACAGCAACCCTCACCAGAAGTGGTGGCTACATTCCTGAAAAGTGCAACGCTTAGCAAGATGGTGGTTGGCAAGGTCAAGGAGGAAAGGGGTGTCATCCTGTAAACGTGACTCAGATACCCCCAGGGTGTGTCTGTCTTTTAAGATCTGGAGAAGCTGGCCTTGACCCCCTGGGAAGTCCAATGTCATCCTTGAGATATCTGCAAATTCCCCGAGAGGTGCAGGGGAGGAAGGCCCCGAGATCTACAATGCCAAAGTCACCTGCGGCCCCGTGCTCTTCTCTGAGTTCCGTCCCTGGATTGTGGCTCCATTCCACAATCCGTTCCGTTGCATCGCTGCTCCACCTCCTGTCAATTCAGGCAGATGAAGTCCCTCAGGGTTTTCCCAAAAACCCCATTCCCAGGAAACTTTTGTGTGCTTTTGTGTGTGGTGCTAGGCTTCAGTGGAGATTAGACACTGGACGGGAATTTGCTGTGAATCCAGCAAACAGCTTCACGCTCAGTATTAAATAGCCTCGGTTTTGAAAAGTCCTTGGCCACTCACTCCCCCAGCGGGGCGGGGGGGGGGGGGGTTCCGGGGGGGGGGGGGGGGGGGTTCCTCCGTGGCAGCCTCTCACCCTATCACTGGCTTTCTCCTCCTCTGTCCTCTCCCCTGGCACCAGTTTCCCCCTAGAAAGCCAACGTCTTAATGCTTTTCCAATTTTTTATTGTGGTAAAATAGGCATCACCTAAAACGTACCACTTTCACCATTTTTAAGTGTACAGTTCAGTGGTGTTAAGCCTAGTCACGATGTTGTGCAGGCATCGCCACTGTCCGCCTGCAGAACTCTTGTCTCTCGCAAAACTGAAACTGTGTGCAGGAATCAATAACTCCCCATCCCCCGCCCCTAGTGCCTGGCAACGGCCATTCTGCTTTCTGCCTCTGAATCTGGCTGCTCCAGTACCTCATGGAACCACACAGTCACACTTACTTGTCCTTCCGGGTCTGGTTTGTTTCAGGCAGCATAACGTCCTCAGGGCTCATCCACAGTGTAACACATTGCTGTTTCCCCTCACATTTATTTTTTTTATCGATGCAGCAGTTCAGCTTCTCCCCCCAACCTCTCCAGCCCCGCCTTGACCCGTCTGACCTCATCACAGGTCTGTTCATGGAACAGGGTCCTTGCCTCTTGGCAGCTGTGGTTATGAGAATGTGCCCTCCTCTGCTACAAATATTTAAGAATTCACACAGCAAAAAATTCTAGAAGATGTCTACCTTCAAAATAAACCACACTTGTCTGCACAAAAACCCTGGCTCTTGGGGTGATCCTTCTACCTCACCTTTGATTTTTCAGGAAATATTGCCATGAGGTGTTTGCCACTGCAGCTTCCCACGGCTTTCTCAGTCCACACACTGCACCTCTCGTCAAATGTGCCTAGTCCATCCTTCAGTGTATTGATTCTGCTTTCTCCATCTGTGGTTTGCTTTTGCAAATCCGTGCAAAGTGCTGGAGTCGCTGCTGGGCCTTTGCACCCATGGCCATTGCACTTAAAGAGCAGATGTTCCCAGGCCAGCTCCTCACCCACCTGTTTTGAGGGTGGATTGTGAACAGGTATTTCTCAGTAGCCCCGAGGTCTATCGGGAGGGAGGAAGATAAGGACACTGAGCGGAACTGTGGACACATAGGAACACAGTGGAAATAAACACTGTGATATGCAAATGGAAGCTACCATATTGCAAAAAAAAAGGATGGCCCAACCATGGTTGGGTGGGATAACTTCACCTCATTCAGTGCTCACGACAGTACATCAGGTAAGTGTGATTAGCCACGGTTTACAGCAACATGTCAAAGTTTACCCAGCCAGTAGGTAGCAGATTCAAGCCCAGGGCCAAGGGGCTCCTCAGTCGCTACCCTTTCTGATACACCACCAACATGCTTGCCACACCCCTAACTCTACAGTCTCCAGACAAAGAAGTCAACTCTTCTCTCACTTCCAGCCACATCACTCCCCTCACCCCCTCGGTTCTTGCTCTCCAGCTCTTGGCTATGGAGCAAGGCAGGGCTGGCTCTGACTCCCAGGCCCTCTTTGAAGTCTCCCAACAGAGAAGCATCCTCTTTCCCCATCTGAAGGGAGCCATTAGGAAACCTCAGAGGGACAGCCCACTGGGGGAGTGGAAGGTTCCAGACATCTGAAAAAGCACTGGTCAGAGTAGTCAGTGGCCTTCCTCGTCCATCCGTCCGCTGCACTGGGCCTGGGTCCCTATGGCCTTGTGCAGGCTGGTTGCTGGGCTGTGGCCCTTGGGTCTGTCTGGCTTTGCACAGTCTCTGTGCTCTGCTTGGCCGCACTTCCTGTCTCAGTGGCTCGGCCCCATTTGACTTCTGGGTGTCAGGACACTTTGGGGTCACTCCTAAGTTTTTCCCTAAACCCAGGCCCTGGAATTTCTCTCCTTACCTTCTGCTTCTCTGACTGAAGCATGAAGACAGATTTTCCCTTCGAATTATATTCGTAGCATCATGGTCTTGAGTTGTTATAGAAGTTCCTCATGTCATGAAGATAAATATAAATGCGTTAAATCAGCCCTGGCTGGTATAGCTCAGTGGATTGAGTGTGGGCTAGGAAACAAAGGGTTGCCCGTTCGATTCCCAGCCAGGGCACATGCCTGGGTTGTGGGCCAAGTCTCCCAGTGGGGGCCACGTGAGAGGCAACAGACACTGACGTTTCTCTCCCTTTCTTTCTCCCTTCCACTCTCTCTCTAAAAATAAATAAATATAATTTTAAAAAAGAATTGTTTGGTCATCATATGTCAGGAAAAAATAAATAAATGTGTTAAATCAAATCACTGGCCACCAAAGTTCATCTGTTGTACCACCAGAGTGTACTCACCACACCCTGAGAACAGCGACTAGAACCGATAGCAACCAAAGACGAGAGAGCCACCTCAGGACTCTTGGCTCCAGGGCACACGTCGGGGTCAGCTTCTTGCTGCTCAGTTTGCTGGCTCATCAATCTCCCCACCCCACCCATCCCACTTAAACAGATGTGAACGGCTGGAGACCAACTCCAGCAAAGGCAGGGAGGAGGGTTGTAACCTCACTGCTAGAGCCTCAGGGTCCCATTGTTGGGCCGGGGCCATTCATCAGCTCTGTAGCCCCTTCCGAGCCCATGCGAAACCCTGCTGTGGCCGCCACAACATGGTGTCCAACTGAAGCTTAGACATCTGCAGTAACAGAGATCTCACCACTGTTACAGAACAGACCGGCGGGGGCTGGGCGGGGGGCGGTGAACGATATACTATTACCTAAAGGACCCCCCCGACTAGATTTGCTTTGCCTGCTACAAGAGGAAAGACGTCTCTCAGTGCCAGAGATTGGTGAAAAGGAAAGGAATTATTTATTTAAAAGCTATACAGATTTAGAGTAATGACTTAGTGTCTTCATTAAAATACTAAAGTCCTTCAGAATACCCACAGATGCACACAGTTCTTCCTTCTCCCTTTGCCGTAGGCCAGGGTATGTACTTCAGGAAAAGAAGTACAAGTCTGTGATTCGGGCTCCCAGCACCATCAGCTGTGTCGCTGCCATGATCTCCAGTTAATCCAAAGCCATGTGGCACCTTCTCACGGCCCACCAGCAAGAGTCCTTTCACCCCTTTTCTTCCAGGCAAAGTCTCTCTTGTTTCCTAAGCCACGTGGCAAAAGGGAGCACCCCAAAGTCGCGTGGTCCCCACCTCTGCCAAAGTCTCGTGGTCCCAACCTGGTATGCCTGCCATGCCTGAGTTTAAATCCCCACGCCAATCTTCCTCTGCAGCCCCATTTCTGGCTTTTCCCACAGTCAGTTACACCTGCCCACATCCCTGTATTCTTCCATCTTTACTGGGCTGCCATTGTTAAGTCTGGTCAGGCATGGCCCCAACGGTGTGGAGCCAGTCATCTCCAAGCTCTCATGCAGGCGCTGTAACCAGGGGGAGTTTCTTTCCAGTTACATCCTGGGTGGAAGTCACTTCCATCCCCCTGTCTCAAAGCACAGCCACAGCTATCTAACATATCTAAGAAACCAGTTAAAGGTTATAGATATGTTAAATGACCATGCCAGAGGCTAACTGCAAAGCTGTTGCTGTACAAAACAACTCTCAATGGCCCTGGTCCATCTGTCCCTTCCCCCAGCTCAGACTGGTGGGGGTGAGGATATCCTGTATATATATTTTCCTCTAATATTTCCTGGGCACCCTGAGTTCTGGACCCCATTACAAATCCTCATTTGGGCCCCCGACCTTGGCTGTATCCTGTTACACTACCTGTCCTAGCTGCTCCAGATTTAGTTCTGTCCCCAGAGCCACAGTGATCAGGTCTCAGTGATCAAGTCTCCTTCCCCTGGCTCTTTTTGCCCGTGTCAGAACTCTGCAGGAAGGCTCGATTAGACCACACCTCCTTTCAAAGTTTTTATACTGTTGGGAACCGCCCTGCCTGGTTTCAGAAACTGTAACCCCTCATGGCCAAGACTCAGTAAAAAGACCTTGGGACCATAAGCCATTAAGGAGACAAAGCTTATCTTCCTTGTACGGGTGCAGCCTCTGCCCCCTTTCACTTCCCCCTGCTTGGCACCAGGCAGATGACTGGTTAGCCAATGACAGGTAAGATTCCTCAAAGGAGGGATGATCTAAGACAGGCACAGTCTCGAAGGGGCCCCCAGGGAAGGACTCGGGGGGCTACAGAAAAAAGAGGTGATGGGCTCTTGCCCCTCAGCTTTGACATAGCCTGAGTCCTCATTCCGTCTGCAAGAAGTCTCCTAATCTCTTCGCTGCCTTACTTCCCCCACCCGACTTAAGCCTGAAACAATGCTGGAGGTGGGTGCAGCCCTGTGCTGGAATGGGCAGGTTCCCAGGGCAATCAGGCCTAAGAAAGAATGCAGAAATTCCTGCAAAACCTGCTTCGCTAAGAATACCCTCAAATTAAATGATAAAGGTCCAAGCATGAAATAAGTATTTCCCCAAAGTTTTATGGCCCTTTAGCTATCTGACCCTGATTCAGAATAAACCTTCATAGTTCTTTGAATGTTATCTATTGTTTGATCCTTACTGCCTGACAATGATTGGTGAGCTTTACCTGTATTTCTGTGCAAATTAAACCCAATAAAAGCCCACTGAGGAACAGGCTCATGGCCCTTCTCCTTTGAGAGATCAGCCACCTTGCCTCCCCGTGAAGATCATGTCTTCGCAGACTTATTCTCATCCGCGGTGGCTGGGAGGTGGGCAGGGGGGGCGGTGGGCAGAGCTCCCCCCCACATTACACCTTTTATTTTTGAATTTTTCTTATTGTGTTAGCTAATACTTTCAGAGAATGTAGTTAATAATAATGATAGTAGGCATTTTAATATTTTTAAGAGAAATGCCTGTCATTTTTCACCATTAAGCATTCCAGGGCCTGGGTTTAGGGAAAAACTTAGGAGTGACCCCAAAGTGTCCTGACACCCAGAAGTCAAATGGGGCCGAGCCACTGAGACAGGAAGTGCGGCCAAGCAGAGCACAGAGACTGTGCAAAGCCAGACAGACCCAAGGGCCACAGCCCAGCAACCAGCCTGCACAAGGCCATAGGGACCCATTAAGCATTAGTTGACTGTTTATATATCAAAGGTATGTCAACTGAAATACCTATTTATAAGTGTTTCATTCTTAAGTGTTTAATGTGCATTGTAAACGTATAAGGAAGTTACTGTCACTATGACAATAAAGAGCTGAAAAAGAAGTAACTTGCACAAGGTTATACAAATAGGAAGCAGATTCCAGATTCAAATGTGGCAGCTCGGTGGGCAGAGCCTAGGCCCTTGACCCTGTCTGGTCCATAGTAACTTCATGTGGTAGAGACTGGTATTGGCACAAGTTCATAGAGGAGAAGTTAGAAGAGAGGTTAAGTGATTGGTCCAAATGCCAACAGCTTGCACGCATATCCTTCTCTGGATTTGCAGGGCAGTCTTAGGATTCACCTCTGCTGCACACGGGGTAAATTTCTTCAGCACGTTGCGTGATTTTTCTCAAATCTGTATTCTATCTCACTGCCTTGGTCTCCAACTATACCCTTGATATTACTTTACTCTATTTACTAACACTGTGATGCTGTTATTTTTGTCTTGCATTTCTCTTCTTAGCCCACACAACCTCCTTTTCAACTCTCTATTCTCCACTTCAAACTCTCATTCCAAATGGTTTGTTATCTTTAATTTTTTGAGAACACACAACATTTCTTATATTATATTATCTTCTATTCCTGGGGGTGTCTTCTTCCAGAATTATGCTTCATCGTTCTCTGACGTGCTGTTTTCCTCTCTCCCTTTCCTTCCTTCTTTGACTCTTCCCCCCTCCCTTTTTTCCTGTAGCAATTTTTGCATGGGTACGATATGCACAAACTGTGGCTTTTTGATTCTCCCCTTTGTTCACCTGTGCCCTCCCCTCTGAACTTGACAGCAGAGTGTCCCTGGTTTATAGTCTCCCCGTTTTCCTCTTCAGCTACCTGGGGGCAGACTGGGTCCTGGGAAGCCAGCAAATCAATTGTGTCTCTGCTTTCTTCACCTATACTTTTTCCAAAAATGAGCTTTTAGTTTTAGAACCATTTTAGATTTGCAGAAAAATAAACAGAAAATAGCACAGAGCTCCTATATATCCCACACCCAGTTTCCCCTATTATTTTTTAATACATCAGCTTTATTGAGGCCTAATACACAAACCATAAAATCCACCTGTTTAAAGTGTACGACTTGATGGCTTTCAGTGTTCACAGAATTGTGCGACACAGTCAGTTCCAGAACATTTTCCTCACTCCAGAAAGAGACTCCTGCACCCAGGAGGAACGCCCCTTTCATAATAGGTCCACAGTGAGTGTCCTATGCCCACTAGTCACTTTCCACGTGCCTGGAGCTTCCTTTGCCCGTGCAACCTCCAACCATTTTCTGCCCCTATGGATTGGCCTATTCTGGCCACTTCATATAAACGAAATCAAAATACGTGCTTTTCTGAACGGCACCTTTCATTCAGCAAAATGTTTTCAAGGTTTTTCCATGTGGCGGTAGCATGTATTACTATTTCATGCTTTTCATAGCCAAACAATCTTTCGTGATATGGACATACCAATTTTGTCTATCCATTCTTCAGCCGATGGGCTTCTGGGTTGTTTCTGCAGTACCTTTCGGCTGCTGTGAATAGTGCTGCCATAGACATTGTGTATGAATTTTTGTGTGTCCAATTCTTGGGGGCATCTACCTAGAGGGGATTTGTTGGGCCACGTGACAACACTATGTTTTATTTTTTTGAGAGATGGCTGGACTGTTTTCCAGAGCCACTGTACAATTTTATATTCCCGCGAGCGGTGCGTGAGGGTTGGAATTTCTCCACATCCTGCCAACGCTTGTTCCCATCTGTCTTCTTAAAATTCCAGCTACCCTAGTGAGCGGGAAGTGGCATCTCACTGTGGTCTGATGCACCTTCCTCGGATGGCACATGGTGTTGAACCCCTCTCCTGTGCTTATTGGCCATTTATGTATCCATTTTGAAGGATACTGTCTATTCGGGTATAATTTTGCTTGAAAAGCAAAACTCCTGTTTGGTATATGAGGACTCTCCATCCTGCCTGGGACTTTCCTAGGTCTACAGGGGGCGCCCTGCAAGGAAAGCCCGCCACCCATGTTGGTCTGAGGATCTCAGAGTTCTGCTTGCTCTTCGCAGCCGAGCAGTCTGTGCGTTCCACCCACCTAAGCCAGCTGGGCGTTGGTGGGGGGAAATGCATATTAGCAATTCCTCCACCTCCATCTAAGGTGCCCTTTACCCCTGATGGGAGGGAGATAAGTACCAGGGGCTACAGTATCCATCTGGGCACTCCCACACCCACAGTCCCTTTTCCACCAGGCTCGGGGGCGGGCCCACCTGTGAGGTTCCTCGACCTCTTTGCCCCGCTGCTATCATCATACTACTTTCAGGGAAGGAAGTAGGTGTCGATTCCTGCAGCCTTCGCTCGGTTTGGCCTCAGTTGTGGCATCTCTGGGTGAACCTTCCTGAAGCACATGGGTGTGGTTGAGACCCTCCCCAGGTTTCTACAGTAGTGACCCATTCCTTGCTATCTCCATTTCCTCTGGGCCCCTGAAATATGCACAAAGAAATGAAAATAACAACCAAGATGCTATAATAGTAATTGCGTTTGAATTTTGGCCGGCTGGGTTGTGAACGAGTAAGAACCTGAGTGGGATACAAACACGAAAATCAGCTCAGGCTGGCAAACACACACCGCCTGCCACCCTTCAGGCCCACTGGGGACGCGCACAGCAAGGCCATTTTCCTCAAGGTCTGGGGCAGCTGTGGAAGGGCACAACCACCCTCTGAGTAACTTGCCTTCTTACAGACTCCCAGAGGACTGCTGCTTTTATTCCCGAGGATGCCCAATTGCTAAACCACCCTTGTCTCCTGACAGCCCCTGACCCCCAAGAAACCCTCACTTCCCCTAATCCTGCCTCAGAAAGTCACCAATCCAGGACCGATCCTGAGGTGGAAACCCAAACCTTGGAACGGACACCCCGTCCCTCCGGTCCCGCGGCACTCCGTGCCTCCTTGCCGCACCCAGGCAATCCACTTGGTTTTGTTGAACCACAGGCTTGTCCTCTGCAGTCACTGGCTGCTCCGCTTTTAAGAGCTGGTATTAAATCGATGTAGCGCAGCTCTGTTTCTTCCCCTCTGCCCAGTTTGGGTTTGCCATCCAAGGTAACTAACCCCGGGTACTGATTGCTTGGGTGTTTCTTTCCTGCCAGCAGGAAAAGGGGAACATAGTGCAGATGAGCAGCAATCCCAGATCTGGCCACTCCTTCCAGGACCCGGGGGGGGGTCCCCCCGAACACAGCTGCCCAGGCAGCAAGGTGGGTAGTGGACCAGAGCCAACCACGGACAGCACTCGGGGGAAGGGCCAATGACTGTGTGCACATCCCGGGGTCTCTCCCCAGACGCTGCCAGGGAACAGCCCTGGGGCACTTGGCCCTGCCCCAGCAAGCGTCTGTCTTGGGTGGGGAGCCCCTCCTCTCTTTAGGCCTCGGGTCACACATCAGCTCCCTTAGGCCCCTTCTTGCTTGGCCAGTGTGATTCTAAGTTTGAACTACAGAATTAATTGGGAATCCCTGTAATAAAAATCACTAACATTTGTTAAAAGTTTTAATAAATGAAAAAAAGTGTTTTTTCTTAATCCTCACCCAAGGGTATGTTTATTGATTTTAGAGAGAGAGAGAAAAGTTGATGTGAGAGAGAAACATTGGTCAGCTGCCTCCTGCATGCACCCCAACTGGGGATCCAACCCGCAACCTTCTGGTGTATGAGACATCATTCCAACCAAGCCACCCAGCCAGGGCTGTTAAAGGCTTTTGGTGGCCCTGACACTATGTTTAGCCTTTAATATGTATTATCCCATTCGGTTCTCATAACAAGATTAAATATTACTAGTATCACCATATTTTTTTTTTTTAGGTGAAGAAACAGAGGCAAAGAGGGGCTAAGGAACTTACAGCTGGTATGGGGCGACTGTGTGTGTAATCTGCACAGCTCACTGTCATCCCGAGAATCACAGAGAGGTCACAAAGCAACCGAGGCACAGAGGCAGCCGTGACCGCACAGCCACACAGCCAGCCCCCAGGTGCCCCGGCCTCCAGGCCAGGAGCCTCTTCAAGACTCTCCTTCCAGAGCTGCTGCAGGGCCCCCTCCAAACCGGGCTGGCCAGAGGGAGGGCTCTCTGTGCAGGGCTCTGGCCCTTTCAAACAGCCTGACCTGGAGCTTCGTCCCAGACCAGAGGGAAGGAGGAGGAGAGGGAGGGGTTCCAAGCAAAGCTGTTTGTGCAGCGGCTCTGGGCAGGTCCAGGCCAGCCCACCTCGGTCCTGCCCAGCAGACCAGAGGCAGCATGAAGTCAGAAGACCTAACTCAGGCCGTTGGTAAGTCCCACTTGAGCTTTGGAGTATTTCTCTTTCCCCGCCTTGCAGACGATAGGTGAAGTGAAGCGCTCACGGTCAGACACAAAGGCGTGCAGAGCGGGGCTGGAACCTGCACCTTCTGCCTCCCAGACCAGTGCTCTGCCCCCGCACCCTGCTGACCACTTAACGGGATGGCCAGTGGTCACCGATTCCGAAGGTCCCTCACATAACCCGGGCTCTTGGGGACCTCACGGCCAATGCCAATTCTTGCCATGCAGACAGCCAAATCGGGAAGTTCTGGTATGTCTGCCGTCTGTGTTAACACCCAAGACTTCTTGTGAGTGTTTTGAGAGAGGATGACGAAAACCACAATTTTTAAGATTTGGCCGATGGTCCTATTATCCCATTGGAGAGACTCAAGTCTGAACAACTTTGAGGAGTGTATGCGAAGCGTCTGTGAAATGTGGTTCCAGTGCATTCCCCCCTCCAACTCACTTCTGGAAAGCTCTCGAGACAAATCAGGTAGAAATGAACAGTTCCACCTCACATCATCGTTTATGATGCCAGAATTTAGAAACAGCCTAACAGTTCAGTACCAGGGGATTTTTGGTTAAGTGAATGGTCATTCAGCCATACACTGGGTATTATGTGTCACTTAAAATGAAGATGTGACCTGGGTGGCTCAGCTGGTTGGAGCATCACCCCATACACCAAAGTCTGCGGGTTTGATTCCTGGTCAGGGAACGTGCCTAGGTTCCCAGTTCCATCCCTGGTCGGGGATCAATGTTTCTCTCTCTCTCCCTCCCTTTCTCTCTTTCTAATATCAATAAACATATCCTTGGGTGATGATTAAGATTTAAAAAATGAAGATGTAGCTTGACAGATCTCAGGATGGAAATACTGTTTCCATTGTACAGTTGCGGGGGCCGTGGGGGAGGGGCCAGAGTGCGGGTTTCTGTGTGGTAGTCCTGCCCCACGCAATGTGCCAAAGCCACTGTTACAGCCGGGCGCTGGGGCCCTCAGAGGGCCTGCCCTGCCTACCGCCACAAGGACTTCGCTGCCCCACCTGGGGCCCACAGTGCCCTCTTTGTGAGCTCCGTCTGGGTCCCTGGGCCCACACTGGGCCTGAACAATCCCAAATGCAGTTCTAGGGCCTGTCTACCATCTGCCAGGTCAATCCCTGAAGGTGCGACTGGGTTACCGAGTATGTACTTCTAGGCCCAAGTGGTAGCTACTTAAAGGGGATAGTTCCCAAGGGGAGGTGGTTTGCAGGGAGATGTAAATGGAGCTTGAACTTGAGGGCTACAATGCCCCCAGAGGCATGTGAGGCCCCTGGAGGCATTCTCTGTGCCCATGTCCTGGCCCCACAATATTAGGAAGGGGCTTGTGACACACTAATCCACACACTCAGTGATGGATTAGTGATGTCTGACACAGCAGGGGGTTGGGTGTGGGTTGCACTTTTAAGTTGCACAGTACGTGTTTCAAGTCAGCCCTCCCTGCCTGGTAAGATACATCCCATTCCTTCTGCCCCTTGGCCAGCACCCACGTTCCGTTCCGGCTGTTTCTGGGAGAGAGTGCTCACCACCTTCTAAGGAAGTTGCCCTTGCATGTTTGAAGAACTTTGCTAATTGGAATGTTCTTCCCTACGCAGACCCCAAAACTACCTCCCAGGCACTTCTACCCTTTGGACCAAATTCTGGATGGTGACTCACCCAAGGCCACACAGCTACTCAGCAGTGAAGCCTGAGTGGGCTCCCAGCCATGTTCTCACCTCTCCACCCTGCGCTCACTCTCAGAAGAGCCCCAAGCCAGTGAGGCCAAGGCAGGGAAGCCGAGGGTCAAGCCTCCCGTGTCTCCAGTATTTCTCCATCCAGCCCCCACCCCCAATCGTCTTGCTGCTGCCCAGCCCAGCACGCTGGAGCTCTGCCTTCATTGTCCCCGTCCTCTAAAACAGAGGAAAAAAAAACACAACACAACATTTTGGGGTCCAAAACAAAACACCGAGGACAATGTTAATAAATACATAAAAATTTAAAGACCTGGATTTCAACCGCAGAGTTTACAGCCCTCAACACAGGCAGGCTGGGTCTCGGGAATGATTCAGTGTGTGCCCAGCACCCCAGGGGGGCAGGCGGCAGGGGGAGAGGGCACCCGGGAGCCCCCTCTAGGGCTCTCTTCTCTAGGCACTTACAGGCCAACCCCCTGCTCCTATTCCTCTGGCGTGGCTCAGAACAGCCCCTCACCCGGGGGAAGGAAGAAACAGCAAGCACCTGTATCACCTGCTGAAGAGTCGGAAAGACCCTCTGCACGACTCAGAGCAAGGACCCCTTGGGTACTCAGGTGGCTTCCAAGAGCCAGAGCGTCTAGGGAAGTTCCTACCCTTGGAGGTAAGGGGGGTAGGGGCGGTGGAAGCACCATAGCATTGTGGGTCCATGTCCACCCCCCACCCTGGCAAGGGGCAGAGGCTCGTGTCTGGCCCTGGGTGGCCCCTGTNCCTCTGGCGTGGCTCAGAACAGCCCCTCACCCAGGGGGAAGGAAGAAACAGCAAGCACCTGTATCACCTGCTGAAGAGTCGGAAAGACCCTCTGCACGACTCAGAGCAAGGACCCCTTGGGTACTCAGGTGGCTTCCAAGAGCCAGAGTGTCTAGGGAAGTTCCTGCCCTTGGAGGTAAGGGGGGTAGGGGCAGTGGAAGCACCATAGCATTGTGGGTCCATGTCTACCCCCCACCCTGGCAAGGGGCAGAGGCTCGTGTCTGGCCCTGGGTGGCCCCTGTTGTCTCCAGGGCCCAGCTGTGAGTGGACTCTGGCCCTCAGTCTTGGGGCCTGAACCCCACCCCTCAAGAGCACCACAACCCTCTGGCCCAGCTGGAGCCAGTGCGGGGAGCAGACCCCTAACTCCAGCAGGAGTGGTCTTTGGCAAAAGGGCAATGATTGACAGGGCACAGCCTGAGAACTAGCGTCTCCCTCTGTGTCCCACAAAGTCCCCTTCCAGGCTGTCTCCCTCACGTCACGGAGTGAAGACAAAGTTGCCATTTCTGGTTTAGCCAGAGCTCTAGCACCAGTTGGGAAACCTCTAGATGAGGAAGACACATTCTAGAGTGTTCAGAGCCCTCTTCTTGGGTGAGCTGGAGTGAGGCTGAGGGGCCCTAGCAGTAACAGAAAGTGCTGTCTGCTGGGCAGAGGTGGCCACCGGCAGTGCCCTCCAGCCAGCGCCAGTGAGCTGGGCTTCACACCGCGTGGCCTTGGCTGGAAGAACTGCATGGAGCTCCGGCTGCAATGCACGGGGCCTGAGATGAACTTGCCTCCCATCTGCCCCAGCCCTGCAGCTGGAGCCTCAGAACCACACTCACCGCAGCTCCCTTCCTCTCTGACTGCCTGCCCTGTGGACACCTCCGTCACTGGGCAGATGGGCCAGTCAACAGGGCCTCCACAGGGCCCCACAGTTCTGGAAAGGCTCAAACCAGTGGCTGTAAGGACAGGGCATTAGCAGGCCCTCGGTCCTGGCAGGGGAGACAGATGGGAGCACCTGAGAGGTCCAACTCGGTCACCTGGGCTGCTCGCTGAGGTATCTCAGGTTAGGGCTTTCCCTGATATTGTTTCTTCCTCACACACCCACCTTGCGGGTGAAAAGTATCACAGCCCAAAACTAGAAGAAAAAGATAAATAATTTAAAAGGAAGTCTGTGCTTGCCACTGGCCCACTGCATGTCCTCTGAGCTGGGGGTCTCAAGCCCACAGAGTGTAAACTTGACTGGCGTGACTGACAGGGTTCATGTCACGGGGGAGGTGGCAGGAAGGCTGGTGCTGGGATGCATCTGGTCTTCCCTGAATTGCCCTTTACCCTCAGAAGCTGGCAGAGGTGGGCCCGTGGTCCAGCCCCAAGGCAGCCACTGGGTGGCGCTAGAGGGAGTACCCCGGAATGTTCCAGGGCTCAGTTTCTGGGGAGTAAAGCCGTGCTGGGTCACTGGGGAGTTTGTGCCCAGGGGTCCTGGGAGCTGAGTAGGTCGGCCCAGCAGATGGTTGTCTGAGTTCGTTGGCCCCACAGTGGGCTCCACAGCATCTGGAGTGGCCTTGGCTTCTGGGGAGGGGCTCCCCCGAATGGAGAAGGGCAGCGGTGGGGTCTGGCTGGGACTGGCATCGGGCCCCAAGGCTTTCCTGGAACAGGACTTACAGCACAGCCGGTGGTAGCCGGGGATGGAGCAGTAGCGGTCCTGCATTTCCATCCGACAGAGAATGGACCTGTCCTCTGTGCAGGGCTCTGCTGCACACCCAGCACAGAGACCGAAGCCAGAAGGACATTGATCAGCAGGTGGCACCAGGACACAGCTCCCCACCTCCCACTCAGCCCACCAGCTGCAGGCCCTTCTTCTCCTGCTCTGGCTGGACTCACTCTAAAGCCCTTTTCCCAATGGAGACATGGGGCTGCCTGACAGGAGAGACGGGACTGAGGACCAGCCCTTATTGTGTGACAGAGAGACTGGAACCCCCAAGAGCAGTGGTTCAAGGCGGGGTACCCATACCGCTGCATCAGCAGCCCGGAGAGGCTTGTTGGAAATGCTAATTCCCAGACCTCCTGAATCGGAAGCTCGGGCTGGGGCCCAGCTCTATGTTCTGACAAGACTTTCAAGGTGATGCCCACGCATGGGAACTCTGGGCTGCGGCTCTACACCATCAGTTGTCAGATGGGGCTGCCAGCTGGAATCACCTGGGGAGCTTTACAAACAGCCTCTGCCCAGCCCTCGCCGGGAGCCTGGGCGGTCTGGGTGGAGCCTGGGCACTGGGCGGTGCTCACCTGTAGCAGAGCTTGGGAACCCTACCCTCCTCCTGATCGACCCAAAGGAGTCTGTCTGATCCTTTCCAGCTGGGACCAGGCGAATGCCCAGGTAAGTTGCACTTGTAACAAGCTGATCAAACATCCTGCCACAGGCAGCACATTTGAAATGCTAAGCTCTCTGGCAGTAAGTTTGGAATCAAGCAGACCTAGGTTCTAACCAAGGCTCTGCAGCTCAAAAGCTCTGAGGCCTTGGGCAAGTCAATCTCTCCAACCCTCAGGTTCCTCATCTGTAAAATGGGGATAATGCTGACATTTACCAATGAATAATAACATTATAAATAACATTTGTAGAGTTCCTGGCATAGAATGGTGCTTGCTATACTAGTTTTCTCTGCTTTCGTTAAAATATCTAAAAATATTTTTATTTTTTTGTGCTAACAGAAGGTGAAGGAAGGAGTTTTGTGGCCACTAGGTGGCGCCAGAAATTTAAGAACAGAATTAGAGCCTCACCCTTTGCTCTTGGGAGGAAAAGGGAAAGAAACCCAGGAACCTGCACAACCTGAGCCTCAGCACAGACGCAGAGAAGCAGCAAAGCTAGAGCCTGAAAATCCTCTGACGACATCTAGTCAGACCACTTTACTTTACAGATGAGGTCGCTGAGCTCAGAGACATTCAGGGATTTGCACAAGGTCACACAGAGCCAATTTGGTCCTCTACCTAGGAGTTAGGGTCTGTGATCTTTCTGCTACTCATCTTCTCAGACCCTGACCCTTGGAAAGGCAAGGAAGGCAAAGAGAAAAAGAACCTAGGAAGGGCACGTAGATCCTGGTACACAGCAGATGTGTAGTCGTTATTGATGGATGGATGGGTGGATGGATGGGTGGGTGGGTGGGTAGGTAAGTGAATGGACATGTGGGAAGAGGAATTAATCATAAGGCAGAGAGAAACTAATCTTTTGGTTGTTAGCTGACAGCTGGACAGAAGTGCATGCATGCATTATCTCATTTCATTTTCTCAACAGCCCTGTGGAGGCAGCTCAGATCTACAATTGCTTAGCCAAAAATCTTGGAATCAGATATGATTCATAATTCAAAACTTTAGAGGTTAGAAAATGCTCACCATATTTTTACTATATTATATAATATCCCCAGTGGAGATTGGGTTATCACCTTATAACCAAATATGGCAATGTTTTTACAACAGAATAACTGAGCTGTTAGTTCAGGTCAGACTTCGCTGTCAAATGATTCTGCACCAAATTTAGGTAAACGTTTGCAGCTTTCAGCATTTTAGAATTGCAGATAAGGGACCGTGGGCCAGTTCAAGCATTATCCCCACCTCATAGCTGAGGCCTCTGAGGCTTCTGGAGGCTAAGGCCACAGGGACAAATGGGAGGCTGGGTCTGCTCCACCACATGGCCCATACTTGTGACACTGACCACTGGAAGGTTGTTGGGGGGTGGGGTGAGGCAGCCAGAAATACACTTACTTGGTGATATTTTGTTAACGGGATGTAGGGGCCCAGACTGTGGCACCCACTGCCCATCTGGGGTCACGACTTCCTGGACATCAGCCCTCACTGTGGAGTTCTGGAGACTTCCTGTGAACAGAAGCAGCAGCTCTCGTATTTGGTGTTTCTTGAGGACCAGGATACAGGCTGGGCTGGGTCTCGGGTGAAGGCCACAGGAGCTGGGCCTGCCTGTCCTATGCCCCCTCCGCCCATCCTATCTGGCTCACCTCTGCAGGCAGGCAGGCTGCAGACCTGGATGGTGTCGGGCTTGTCCCCCTCGCACTGCCCGACACTGTTGGCATTGGTCCGGCACACCACCTGCCGCTGCTGGATGCCCTCTCCGCAGGTGGCAGAGCACTGCCATGGCACGGCCAGGCCAGGCCACAGTGGCCAGGGAGAGCAGGTGGGGAGAGAAAAAGGGGGCAGTGAGCTCCAATCCAGCCAGTGCCCAGAACAGAAGGGGTGCAGGAAAGGTGCTAAGTCCCCACTTGACCAGAGGGACAAGCAAGGACTGCTTCTAAGTAGCCTCATTGGGACAGCATGCCAGTTGTCAAATGCTTCTGCCCTGGGTGGTGGGCGGCCAGGGCCTGGAGCTCAGACCCAGGCACCCTGCTTCCACCCCGTCGGCCAACCCTGGCTCAGGGCACCGTCTGGCGCCTGTGCCTACATCCATGCTGGCGGCTCTGTGCTTGGTCCTTGAATATTTTGTGTGTCACCCTGGCAAACTCCCCTGTGCGACCCGCCACCCTTGGGACCTGGGGCAGGTCCGTTTACTTGATGGCATCCTGGTGTAGGATGTTGGGACCTGGACTATGGCATCTGCTAAACAGAGAGCTGGGTGACAAGGTTGCCGTAGACCTTCTGGCTCTGACTTTCAGTGACTCCGTGGCTCAGTGTACCAAAACTCAGCCCGCAGAGGCACATTCCATGTGCCTTCTTCCCCAAGAGGAAAAGGTGTGCCGACACAGAGCACCTGCCAGGGCTGCCTACCAACTGCACCCCTGAACCTGGAACCCTTCTTCCCCTGATAAACAGGTGGCAACGGGTGGCAGTGGGTGGGCCCTCCCAGAAAAGCAAGACTACCCCCTGCAGCCAGCCAGGTCACTGGGTGTTAGGCACTAACCACAGCCTCCCCTAGCGAGATAGGAAGGACCTTGCCGAGGTCTCCTTCTCACAGTGGGCAGGGGGCAATGCCACGTCCAGTGCTAACCAGGTCGGCTGACACAGTCACGGCTTGGGGACAAAGGCTTCACAGAAGCGTTTTCTAACCATGTCGGTTGACACAGTCACGACTTGGAGATGACGGCTTCACAGAAGTGTTTTCCAGCAGGACGGACGTGGCATTAGTGGATATATGGTGTTGCTTTTATTCTTACTGTTTCTTAGTATTCTAACCTTTGCACTTCTGATAATTTGGAATCTCCTAGAATTAATGACCACTCTCAGAGAAAAAAACAACAGTTGGCTCAAGTCCTAAGCAATATCACCCTGGCTGAATTAAGGCATCGTACTTTACTTATTTGTTCCTGTGAAAGCCACCCAAGAAAGAACAGTTCAGGGAAAAATATGTATTCCCACAGAACTGCCTCATAGAATAGCAAAAACCCCTTTAGAAAATAGCCCCTGATTGTCAAAGAGTTGTTAGAGTAACAGCCCCTCCTTTACCTTGAATAGGAATATATATCAATTAGAATTAGACAGGCATAAAAACAGAAGAAGCTGGTTAGCTATTACAAACTAAGCACTTAGAAACAACTACCAAGGAGTCAGAGTCCTCAGTATACAAAAAACATTTTAGACAGCAAGATAGATAGCTAAGTTAGATATTACAAAGGCTTATAATGAATTTCCTAACCTCTGCTCGGTCTAAGCGTACCTGTTGCCCATGACAATTTCTGAGAACTTTAATAAACAATAAGACATTCAAACTGTATACATAGAACTATTTCAAATTGTCTGATTAATGGTTTTCCTGGTCAAAATAACTTTTGTTTAACATAATTGAAACTATGGGAACTTTCGTACTTTTCCTGGTTACCTTTGTATTGATTTTTTCTGCTTAACTGATCATGCTATGCACCTGTAATGTTAATCACTACCAGAAATGAAAATATAAAAATCTGCTTGTACTTGCAATAAACGGAACAGTGCTTCACCTGCCTTTGAGCTGTGTAGTTGCCTGTTACCCAGCGCCGACGCCTACTCTCACCTGAGGGACCCTTAGATAAGCTGCGGTCGGACCTCGGCAGGGCAACCCTAGGGAGACATGAAGGTCGGAGGCCACACAGAACCATGGGACAGAAATGGCTCATCCTTCCTGGGGTGAATAATTATAAACAACTACTCTGAAGTGCTTGTCAGTCTCATAAGGGGCAACTGTCTCTACCATCTGTCATGTTGCATTTACCTATGGGGTCTTTTCTGGGACTGGCCATCTTTCTGTTTTATATTAGAGCAAATAAATCTATGTATCATGGAGAAGAATGTAAAGTCTTCATGAGTTGTGTGGGGATTCTTGGTTATTTCAAGGTGCTCTTAATTATGCGATATTTTAAGCATGCAGAAAAGTATGAGGAAGTTCGTCGCGGAAACCTGTTTAAATACCACCCCCAGCTTCAGTAAGTCAGCATTGGGCGTATTTTCAGATACGGTTTGTGCCTTTTACACTTTAAGTAAATTGGAAGTGCTTTTTTTCTTCAAACCTCAGTGCACTTTCTCACCTAAATATATTTTTCTGGGGTTTACATTATGTACAGTTCATGCTTGCTTGTTTTTCTTGCTGTAGAATATTTTATTGTATGAACAGACCATGATTTCCGCCCCCAGATCTCTGATGAATAAACAATTTAAATGTTTCCTCATTTTTTTGCTATTATGATAAGCATCTCTGTGCTTACCTCCTTGACCAAATCAGCTTTTTATATTGTGGTACAATATCACATAAAGCTTACCATTTTACCCCCTTTGGGGTGTACTATTCTGCGGCATTAAGCACATTCACATCGCTGTGCCGCCCTCACGGCCAACCATCTCCGGGACCCACAACCCCCGCACACCGACACTGTCCCCATTAACCAACACCCTAGTCCTCCCTCCCCCAAGCCTGTCCCCCAAACCACCATTCTCCCTTCTGTCCTTGCAAATGCGACCACTCCAGGCACCTCAGGTAAGTGGAACCACACAGTATTTGTCCTTTTGTGGCTAGCGTATTGCACGTAGCATAATGTCTTCAAGGTTCACGTGCAATGAATTTTTAAGAGAGAACCCCAGACGTCCAAAATGACCCAGTGGACCCATGAGGGCCTGGGCTATCCCTCAACCTTCTTCCTGTTTTCCTCTTTCTACCCTGCTCCTCACAACAACCTCCTACCGAGCTGCCAGAGTGAACCTTGAAACCTGAAATCAGAGCTTGCACGCTCACACAAAAATTCGGCAAGAGTTTCCCACTGCCCTGAGAATACAGTATAACTCTTCACCAAGCCCTGGCCACCTCCCCAGTGTCCTCCTGCAGCCCCTGCCCCTTTCCTTAAGCTCCGGCCCCCCTGTCCTTTCAGTTTCTGGAATATGGCAAGGTTGTTCCTGCCTCAGGGGTTGCCTGCAGCTCATACCTCAAGCCTCAACTCCAAGGTCACCTCCTCAGGCCCTCCCAGATACATAATCTCACTTCCCACACGGCTCCAACCACAACTGTTAGGAACCCCTCTGCTTGGTTTCAGGAATTGTAACTGCCTCCCATGGCTAAGACTGAGTGAGTGACCTCTGGAATGCGAGCCACTTAGGAGAGTGGTAGCATGTCTCTCCAAAGCTTGTCTCTGGTAGCAAACGCTGCCTCAGCTTATTCCCCTGCCCTCAAAGCATGGTCGGCTAGTCAGAGACAGGTAAGACTCCTCACAGAGAGGGGCAACACAATCACTTGGGAGGCCATCATGGAAGGACTTGGCGGGGGCGGAGGGGGGGTGCGCACTGCAACAAAGAGGGAGGGATGGACACTCACCCCCGGCTATTCTGACATAGCCTGAGTCCCCATTTCCATCTGGGAGAAGCCCTTCCTGGCTCTAATCCACTTAAGCCTAAAAACCTACAATGGGGAAGGTGGTCCAACCCTGTGCTGGAAAGGGCGGGTTCCCTGGGTGATCAGGCCTAAGAAAGAATATGCAAAAATCCTGTGAAACCTGCGGTGTTTAGAATGCTCTCATTTAATGATAAGGGTCCAAGCAAGAAGTTTGTTCCTCAAAGTTTTATGGCTCATCAGCTATCTGACCCTGACTGAGAATAAGCCCTCATAGTTCTTTGAATGCTATCTATTGTTTGATCCTTACCTGTATTCTTGTGCAAATGAACCCAATAAAAGCCCCTTGAGGAAGGGGCTCTTGACCTTTCTCCTCTGAGAGACTGGCCACTTTTCCTCCCCAAGCAGATCATGTCTTGGTAGTTTCACTTTCATCCGTGGTGGATGGGGGGACTTTGTGGGCAAAGGTGCCCCCACACACAACCTGTAAATGCTTTTGTCATGGGCATACCCATCCCTTATGTCTCCCTCACTGGACTCTAAGCTTCACAGGCACAAGAACAGACTATCTGGCTAGTGCTGGATTCCTACATTCCCAGTTCAGTGTGCCTGACACATAGTTGGCACACAGTACGTATTTCCTGAATGCAAGAATATGCTTTAATCGGCTCATCTGTAACTGGGGACATCAGCCCATGTAACCTAGTGCTGCGTGAAGGTCAAGGCACACAGTGAACGAATGTAGAGGCCAAGCTCAGAGCCATGGCCCAGGGTATGTGGGGGCCATTCCACTTAGTTTTGAGAAAAACCAAATCAGATCATGACGCAGAGAGATCTGATCAGACCACTGGGGAGAAGTAGGGAGGGGCCTCAGGAGCAGGCAAAGGTAAGCAGTCTAGGACAGGACTGGCTGAGAAGCTGATGCCTCCAGAGCCCATGGAACTATGGGCTAGAAGGTTGGAAATAAAAGAGGGCTGACTCTCGGGCTCTGGGGCTCTCCCTCCTCAAAGATGCCTGGATGATCGGACTGCACCTTCCTGCATTTCCCAAAAGACAGTGTTTTTAATGGGGAGGAACTCTGGGCATGGTCTAAGCTCAGGCTGGCCTGGCAGAGGGTGGCAGGGTTCTTCTTCTTCGGGCGTTTTGGAGGGGACGAGCTCTGGGGCAGAGGCCTGCCATTCTTCCAACATTGTGTAGATTTGTGTATTACGTTGTTCTAGTTTGTAAACTAACACTATAGAAACAAGATACCGTAACTAAAAACTAACAGGGAAATGCTAGGAGAACCCAGTTGTCTAGAGTTAAGCCTTAATTAATAGGGTTAAGTGATTAAAGCTGTAACTAAAAAGAGTTAAAGAGTTTGGCCTTGAGAGCCCTAAGTGACTAATTCTTGTGGAAAGCTGTTATTCCAAAATTGTGAAGCTTTTGTATGAAGACCCCTTTCCTTTATCAGCAAATCTTTGCCCCTGGGATTTTGCCCAGAGGGTGGTGGCAGGCAGCAGGACCCCAACTGGCTGCTGGGTCACAATAAGAGGAGAAAAAGTCAGCCAGAAACGCTACCTGAGGGCAGCACCAGATCTCTCAGCAGTTCCCCCTCCAGACTGACCTCTTCCCTGATTCCCCAGAGAAGGTGCCCCATCGGCCCAGCCCCTGCCACCTTCGGAGGACAACTCACCTGGGACCAGGCTCCCATCCGCCACTGAGCTGGGCAAGGCACTCGGAGGCAGGGCCGCCGAGCCTCAGGCCGATCCCCAGGGCAGGCTTTGGCTGGCATGGCCTTGTGGGTGCCATTGGAGAGGGGCAGCAGGCACTGCACTCCCCGAGTCTGCACCCCCAGCTTCCCACAGCTCCGGCTGCAGGGGCCCCACTCCTCCATCACCCACCTGCAGACAGACAGGGCAGAAGGTGGAGGGGGGTGGGACCACGGGGACATTCCTCCCAGGGTCGTTTCCACCCACTGAACCGCAGACAGGAGCCAGAGAGTGGGTGTGGGCTGCAGAAGGCTTGGGGGAAGGACAGCTGCCCGTCCAGCTCGGCGTCGGCCAGCCTGTGTGGCCTCGAAAGCGTCACTTAATCTCTCCTCTGTCTCTTCGCCTGAAAAACTGGTACAATGCATATTTAAATCCCAGAACCCTGCATATGCTTGGGCAAGCTATTAACCCCTCTAAGCCTCAGCTACCCCATCTTTACACCAGGAGCCTCTCAACCCCTCGTGAATGTTCTGAGTGCCTGTCCTGCACAGGCACTGTCCTCGGTGCTGAGGTGCCGCGGTGCACAAAGCAGATGACAGCCACCGCCTGTGCAGCAGACCCCGCCCATGGGGCCCGTGGGCGATGAGAGGACTTGGTATATGTAAAGCACCTGGCAGGGTACGCCTTACATCTCGTACAGTGGGCGCGTGATAAATGTAGGCACTATTAGTACCACCATCAGCGCCTGCAGCACTTCGGTGTCGACCAGCTGACCCGGTGGTAAACCAGGGCTCTTTCAGCCACTCTTCCTTTAAAAACAAAAAGCCCCCCAAATTTACTGGGCAATTTCACAGACAAGCCAGGGTGGGCAACCCAAGGCCTTGCACACTCTGTGATCATAGGCATCTGTGGGGAAAACGGCCAGAATAACACTGCACAGTAAGACATGAAAGGAAAGCGTGAAGGGCTGAGGGGCCGGGAACCATGGCCCAGGCTGGCACAGGGAGGGTGCGGCGGGCTCTAGCCCTGGCCCTGGCTCTAGCCCTGGCCCTGGCTCCAGCCTGGCCCTGGAGCGCCCTTAGCCTGAGGGAGCAGGAGCTGCCAGTTGGCACCTGACCCCACCCTGGGAGGACTGCTGGGAGGGCAAAAGGCTGGATTTGGCTCTGCGGTTTCCTGCTGGCCGGTTACCAGTGCTGAGCTGGCTCTGCAACAGGCTCAGAGGCCTGACCTTGAGTCCTCCACAAGTCACAGCTCTTTCCTCTCCCCTAGGCTCCCTCCAAATAACCCCAAGAACATGATCCTGTGCCCAAAAGAGGCTGAATACTCAAGCCAGGGAACCCCAACCAGGGGCTTGACCCCAGCTGGGGCTAGCAGGCCAGGCCGAGTGCAGGGCCCGGAGGACGGGGCTGAGAAGAGCAGGGGACAGCGTCCTGGCTCAGGAAGCACTGCAATCTGCTTTGCCTCCGTGGACCTCCCACACCACTGAGGAACAGCTGTGTCCCCAAACTGGGCCTCAGTTTCCCAATCTGTGAAAGAATGCTGGGAGTGACAGAACAAAGGAAGCACCTTCCTTCCGGGAGTAGAAGTTAATCCAGAAACCCGGAGGAACAGAGGCACTGGCTGTGGGCACCTCTGCTCAGGGAGCCTGCTGCAGGTGCTGAGTCTCTGGGCTACAGGGCTGGAGGAAGCAGGCTCTGGAGCCCCTCGTCCAAGGCCAGGGCTGACAGCAGGTCTGCAACAGCCGGGCATGGGATCAGCCTCCTCCCCGGCACTCACTCAGGCTGGGGACACTGGTGCTGGTTGCAGCGCCGACGGATGGGCTTGGGCTTCTTCTTGTGGTCACACAGGTGCCGCTGTACCATGTGGTGGTCTCGGCGGCGCCGGCAGCCGTATTTGGTGAACTGGATACCTGTGGGGAGCGCAGGCTGCCAAGGGGCGGGTCCCACCAGGCCCTCACTGTCCCGCCTGGGGCCCTGGGGACGGTAAGCTCTGGAGAGCCTGGAGGCCCAGTCCCAACTCTCTGCGCCTTCTCACAACCCCCTACCCAACGCTTTCCCTTTCAGAGACAGCCTTCCTTGATCAGCCTATCTTTCATGTCCCCGGTGTGGTGTGGTGGGAGGGGCGGGTGAGGATACGGCTCAGGATGGCAGTCTCTCTGCACAGAGGCCCCGCCCCTGATACTTCCTGAGCACCCCAGCCCTGTCCCAGAGACCCTACCCAGACAGGCTGCCTCACCCTGAAGGTCTTCAAGGACAAACTAAGGCACGAGCTGGGGACATGTCAGGTAGACACAATGTCAGCCCCCTGGCCACTCCTTCCCTGCTCCTTCTGAGAGGCCCTGGGCTGCCCCCACAAGGCAGCAGGATGGCTTGGGCAGCTGGGCCCAAGCAGGCCAGTACCTCCTCCGCAGGCCTTGGTGCAGGGGGCCCAGCTCTTGAGTGCCCACTCGTAGGTGTCCGTCTCCTCCAGGAGAACGTTGTTGCTCCCGATTAGGGGCAGCAGGTCCTCATGGATGACGTACTTGTAGGCCAGGCTGCTGCGGGGGCCACCCTCAGCTGGGGGGAGCACCTAAGTAGAGATGGAGGAGATGGCACAGGACTGGAGAGCAGGGCAGCAAGGCCGGCACCAGGGGAGGGTGGAAGGGAGGAGTGCGAGGTCAGAAACAGAAGTGGTAAAAGGCAGCAGGAGGCCCTGGCTGGTGTGGCTCAGTGGGCTGGGCATTGTCCCACAAACTGAAAGGTCATCTGTTCAATTCCAGGTCAGGGCACAGGCCTGGGTTTCAGGCCAGACCCCCAGCTGGAGGTATACAAGGGGCAACTGATCGATGTTTCTCTTCCTCTCTTTCTCCCTCCCACAGACCTCAGCTCCAACAGGGGCAGAAGCCATGTCTGCGGGTCTGTCCTGCCCACGGGAGCACCCGTACCACCTCACTCCGGTAGACAGTCGGCGCGTACAGACTGGGCACAGGCTCTCCCCAGAGGTGTGATTACAAACTCTGTAGGTTGTCTTTTTACTCTCCTGACATTGTCCTTCAATGTATAAAAGTTTTCAGTTTCCATGAAAACCAATTCATCTATGTTTTCTCTTCTTGCGCATGCTCTTGGTGTCATGCCTAAGACTCCAATCTCATCAGACTTGTCCTGTTCCCTCTAAGACTTCTATGGTTTGAGCTCTCGTACATAGGTCTTTAATCTATTTCAAGCTAACATTGGTGTATGATGTCAGGTAGCGGTCCAACTTCCTTCGTTTACTTATGGATTTCCAGTTGAGATTATTCTGTCTCCATCGAATGGCCTTGGTACCTTTGTTGAAAATCAATTGGCCATAGATGTATGGGTGATCAAGAAATAGAGGATGAACAGAAAATGCGTGTTGGGTTGAATCACTACACCGGCCTCAGAAGGCCTTAGACCCCGGCCTCTGTGACCTCCTTGACCAGTGAGGGGAGCACCAGGAGCAAAGTCTGTCCAAGCGCTGCAACTGGCCAGAGCCAAGAGCAATGGGGACAGAGCCCGCCTTGGTCTCCTGGGCTCAAAGTTCCTATTCCATAAGCACTGGCCTGTGGCCTAGGAAGAAGGGCGGGACAGAGAGGCCCCAGCCAGCACAGGGGCCCTGTTCCCTTCTCAGGAGGCCAGCAGTGGCAGACGGCACCCCGGGTCAGTTGCCAACTCACTTGTTGGCGATGCCATAATGCACGCTGTTGCTGGACGATGCCCGGACAACACCAGGAACCAACCCACGTCCCTCCCACTCCTTTTAGGCCCCATTTCTGACCCTCTGTCAAGGAGAACAAACTCCCTGTGTGTGGCGTCTCTGGTCTGACAGTGAGACACTGCTTCTTTTTCCCTCCTCGCTTGCCCTCCTGCCAGCCCTTAAGCACAAATGAGGAGCTGGCCTGGGACGGAGGGCACCTTGCCCTTGCTCAGGCTCCTGAAGACAGTGGAACAGGGGGATTTCCACCAGGCTTGTACTGGCCCAGCAGCAGAGACAGTGAGCTGGGAGGATCAGGCTGGGGCAGCAAGGGGGCAAGCAGGGGACCCTGTGCAGGGTGGGGGCTCACCAGGACAGCAATGGCTTCAGGCAGGGGCCCACTGGTCTTGAGGCTTGCCTTGGCATCCTCCACCACGTATTCCCACTCCAGGCCCATTGCAGTGAAGGTCCTGCTAGTGGTCTCCTTGCCCTTGGGGTTGAACACGAAGCTGCCTGTGACGTGGTTCTTCACCGCTGGCCAGGGCGAGAGGGACACACAGGCTTCTGTTCCCCTCCACAGAAGCACAAACCAGACCCCTTCAGGGGCTTCAGGACTTGCCAGTGGGCCCCTCGGGGCTCCCTGTCTACCTGTGACTCCTTCCCACCTAAGCCTTTACCCAATCAAACAGGCACCCACAGTGCTCCCCAGTGTTGCTGCCTCTGGACCCTGGTGGGACACCATTCCTTCCACCCTCACTGTCTTCCCTTCTTCCTGCCTGACTAATGTCCACCCATATTTAAAGCCAGCACAATTTCCCCCTCTTCCAGGAAGCCTTCTTTGATTGCCCAGTCCTTGGGGATTTACTCTACCTAGAACATCTACAGTAGGGCCCACGGGTTGAGTACAGGTTCCAAAGTCAGGTTGACCATGGGAAGTTCCTGAGCCTCCCTGTGCCACCTCAGTTCCACCACTTGTACCCTGGGCTGCTGCCCCAGGATGAAAAATGCAGTCCCCTACCCCTACCCACCTTCCCTGGGGCTCCTGGGACAATGGAAAGAGTTCATATACGCAAAGACAGAGGCAGAGAGCACGGCATGCAGCAGGCAGTTAATAAATGGTGGGCACTGTTGCTACCATCAGAAAAGTGCCTGACTTTCAGCACTGTTGTGATTCCAGATGTCTCATGTCTCCTGCAGCCTGTCAGCTCATCTCCTCTTTCTCTGTGTCCTTGGCCGGCACACAGCCTGGCACAGAATGGGAGTTTTTAAAATATCTGTGAATTTCTACCCCTTAAAGTCCTAGTCAGTGTGTAACTCACAACCTATTACTAAAAGGCCAGGCGGGAGGTGTGCAGGTGCAGACACCCAGGTGAAGCCCTGAGTTGCAGCCTCACTGGAATCAGCAGGGGCAGGAAGGGCTGCCGCCTGGGACCTGAGCCCCTCAGCCAGGAGGGTCAGGCAAAGGCTCCAGAGCCCTGGTGTGGCCCCTCCGTGCGCAGATTAAAGCCACCCAGCAAAACTGTAATAGAAAAGCTGACAAGCTGGAGCATGAGCCACATGCGGATCACTGCTAGCTGCCTCGGTGATGTCCTCACACACATCCTGAGGTTGGTGCTATTGTTAATCCAGATGGGGAGTCAGAGGCTCTGACAGGGGCAGTAGGCTGGTGGCCCATATCTCTGGAGCAGCGGTCCCCAACCTTTTTGGCACTGGGGACTGGTTTCGTGGAAGGCACTTTTTCCATGGCCAGGGGACGGGGGTGGCGGTAGGGGGAGACAGGAGGCGGTGCTCGAGAGCTAATGCAAGCAAGCCTCACTGGCCAGCCCACCACTCACCCTCCTGCTGTGCGGCCCAGTTCCTAACAGGGCACAGACCAGTACCTTCCGAGGGCTTGGGGACCCCTGCTCTGGAGAACCAGCCTCCCTGCTGAGCAGGAGGAGGAGAAATGCCCCCTCATCTCTGGTATCTCACAGCCTTCAGAGTCACCAGAATGTCCAGGCTACGGCCGGGCAGCTTCTCAGGCCGGGCCCAGACTCAGGTCTGCACACACCCTTGTCTGCTCCCACACCTCACAGCAGCCACCGTCCCTGCCCTGCTGCACAGCACTCATTGCGAGGGGCGGTGGGCTGGACTCCGCACGGACTCTACCATCCAGGCCGAGCTCCGAGTCCTGGCCCTACCCTTGACCTGCTTGGTGCCTCAGGCAACCATCTTCACCTCTTCCCCAACCACAAAATGGGGACAGCAGGAGCCTCCATGGGTCGACCCGATGCTTAAACTGGACAATGTGTGGAAAGGGCCAGCTCAACACCAGCACATACAGGGCAGACATACAACAGCATGGTTTCTCTTCCTTTTAAAGAGTCCATGCCCCTGCATTCCAGGAGAGTCTAATCAGCTTGGACAGGGCCTTGGCCTTCATTGCCAAGGCTGCCATCTGTCTTGGGCTTCCCCAGACAGCACATACCATCAGGCATACAAAGGCACACAAAGGCACATGTGCACACACCCAGATGGCTGACACATCCTTCCTGAATAATCACACGGCCTGTGCAAGTTCCATTCCCCTCCCCGTCCTGGCTCTGGCAGAGCTCCGACCTTTTGGGAATACATCCAATAAACACACAGGCCAATGTGCACGTACAGAGCCTTGCCCTGGTGCTAGAAGCCTCTGTCCCATGTCTACGAAGCTGCCTGGATCCCTCCCTTCCTACAGAGGATCAACACACTGGACCTGTGGGGACGTGGGCAGAGGGAGCTGGCGGAGGAGGCCCAAGGAGCTGCTGATACTATGGAATCATTTGTCGGGCGCAATGATAGCCTGGGGGCTCCATCCTCCTCTGGAGTAAACGAGCCTTCTCTCCTTGCCCCTCCCTCCCCTGGCTCTATTTCAGCAGGACTACCGGGACAAGTGGGCAGGGAGCAGTCGGAGCCAAAGCCACCTAAATGTGCACTCCCTGTGCAGAGTGACGTGGCTGCCAAGGCGTGGGGCAGGAGGCAGGGGGCAGGAGACCCAGGCCCAGACTGGCTCAGGCCCAGATCAGGGCACACAGAGGGCCCGCAATCCACCTGGGTCCTGTGCCTACTGCCTGTGTGGACCACACCCTCCAGGTGCCTTCCAGATCAGTTACAGCTATGTTAATGTGGCTGCACTTTCCAAAGGAGATGTTACCCAGGAGACTTTTAAAAATGTTTTTATTACTTTGAAGATAATCTAAAAATATAAATGTCAGCATTTTTGTGATATAAAAACCTGCCTCAAGAGATGTTATGTTTCGAGTTTGTGTTCATGACCCATGGGGGCCAAGCCATGTAACCTGGTGGGCGTCGTATGTAAGAGGGTCCTCAGTGACGTTGTCGCCCACAAGCCCTCTGTGAGGGGGCTGAGCGCAAACTCATCTGAGAGAACTGTCCACTGCGCAGAGTGCAGGCCGAAGCCTGCTGCCCACCTCCCTGTCAGGACCTGCTCTAAACCATGCTTATGATTTTCAAATTCAGATACAACTCACATACCGTCCAATCGAGCCTTTGAAAGTGTGAGATTCAGTGATTTTTAGTACAATTACAGGGTTGTGCAACCACCACCACTAGCTAATTCCAGAACATTTTCATCATCCCCAAAGAAATCNCCTGCCTCAAGAGATGTTATGTTTCGAGTTTGTGTTCATGACCCATGGGGGCCAAGCCATGTAACCTGGTGGGCGTCGTATGTAAGAGGGTCCTCAGTGACGTTGTCGCCCACAAGCCCTCTGTGAGGGGGCTGAGCGCAAACTCATCTGAGAGAACTGTCCACTGCCCAGAGTGCAGGCCGAAGCCTGCTGCCCACCTCCCTGTCAGGACCTGCTCTAAACCATGCTTATGATTTTCAAATTCAGTTATAACTCACATACCGTCCAATCGAGCCTTTGAAAGTGTGAGATTCAGTGATTTTTAGTACAATTACAGGGTTGTGCAACCATCACCACTAGCTAATTCCAGAACATTTTCATCATCCCCAAAGAAATCTGAGACCCATTAGCAGTCACTCCCCATCCTCCTGCCCCGGCGCCTGACAATCGCCAATCTGTTTCCTATCTCCGTGGGTTTGCCTCTTTTGGACGTGTTCATTTTCTGACTGCCAACTCAGTTTCAGCAAAAAACAGAACAAACAAACCAACAACAGCAAAAATACCTCCCACTACATTAATGTTTTTAATTTGAATTTTATTGATTCACTTCGAGGCCCTAATCTTTCATCTGTTTTGGCTACATAGTTGCATAACTGTTATAAAGAGTAGGCATCTAGTTTAGCGACTCTGTGTTTGTCATTATGAGAATAATTTAAGGGTCTGTGTGGCAGACTGGAAAACTGGCCACAAATCCCTCCTGCTCCTGTATACCTGCCCCCTCGCACCGTGGCTCCACCATGGCTCCCGTCGGGAGATGGTCTGTTTCTACACCTGGGGTCGGCGCTTGGCCACAGGACTTGCCGGGCCAGTGGGACATTAGAAAGCACGACCCGAGCGGAGGCTTAAGAAGTGCTTGCCCGCTCTGGACGCTCCTGAGAACCACGTGACAGACACCACGTACATAACCCTGGGCTAGCCTGCTGTGAACGTGGCCTGTCACCCCCACGACCCCAGCTGACAGCCAGTACCAACCAGGTCCCCTCAGACCCACCCGCTGACTGCATTTGCAGAGTGAGCCCAGGCAATGAGGCACCAGCAGCCCCCAGCGGAGCCCAGCCCCCACTGCTGAACCACAGGAAGACATAGTACAAAGGGGGTCTCTGCCATTATTCAGACCTGTGAAAGGATGGCATTGGGATCCTCTCCTCTACTCTCCCAGCTCCCCCCAACCGTAGGCAGGTCCCGGGCCTAGCAGCCGTCTCCCCAGCACTCACCTATGTGGTGGGGGGCCTTCTCCAGCTCCTCAACCTGGAGGTGCCGGGCACCCGCTGGGATCTGTACCAGTTTGAGTGCTCCTGCTAGAGGGGGATCCAGAAAAGCCGTGAGTGTCCTGAGCGAGTAGCCCTACTGCCCACATCCCCTGTCTCACCCCCACCCCTGTCCCCTGCATGTACCCAGGAACCTTGGTTTCCTGATCTGTAAACCAGGCCTGGGCCCTTCCCCACAACTGATTACAGGATCAAATGAGCTGCTGTAGCTAAGAACGCTCTGCGGACCCTAGGGCTATGTGTGTGTTAGGTGCTAGTATATCCCACTTTTTTGACCTTCCTCTTCGATCCTGACAGTCCTTCCTCCCTTCATTTTCACACCTTAAGCCACTGCAGGGATTTAGATGAAGCAGGCCACAAAGACCTGCGTGGCTACCCTGGGCCCTGGTGGCCCTCCCAGTCCAAGGCCTGGGAACAAACCTTCCTCAGGGCTGCCAACCTTCTCCCATCAAGGAGAATCGAGGTAAAGCCATAACATCCCCCAAGGGGAAAATGGATCTAGTTCATACTAAAATGTAAAGAACTAGTGTCTGGCCATTTCCACAGCAAGTTTGGCAAGATTGCAGGTGGAGAGGGAATCAAGGAACTCAAAAAATATCAGGAGTTCAAGATGGGAGGCATCACAGGTGTATGTTTGTTTTTCTATCCTCACCTGAGGATGTTTATTGTTTTAGAGAGAGAGGAAGAGAGAGACAGAGAGAAACATCGATGTGAGAGACAAACATTGATCAGTTAGTTGCCTTCCAGACACACCCCAACCAGGGATCAAACCCATGACCTAGGTACGTGCCCTGACTGGGAGTCAAACCTGCAACCTTTTGGTGCACAGGACAACGCTCCAACCAACTGACCCACCCAGCCAGGGCGCCGCAGGCGTTTTCAAAGTGAGAGAGGAAAGGAACACCACCAGTTGAGTCTGGGCCGCACCATCAGGCCTGCCTGACCCCCCACCCCGACCAGCGGCCCCAGAGCCAGAGGCAGCTGACCTCCCAGCACAGCTGCCCAGCGGGAAACTGTTTTTGAGCCCAAAACAGGCAGAAGATCATCTAAAAATGAGGTGACCAGCTGTAGCGTCTGGCTCACCAGCCCGGGGCACCCTGGGAAGGTCGACAATAGGTTTTAAGGCCCTCTCTCCCCACGGCATACTGTGGCCCAAATTGAGGAGGAGGGGCCCACGGGAGGGGGAGCCCAGGCCCTAGAACCCTGGCTGGGACTAACCCCAGTCACTCCCAGCCATCCCTCCGGCCCCAGCCTACTTACCTGGCTGCTTAGAAGCCTTGCCCAGAGTCCCCTTCACAGTCCGGCAGTGGGAGTTGTCGCCACCACACACCCCACACTTGTCATCTGCCTTCATGGATCCCACCTCTTTGTCACAGCCGATGGGCTGAGACCAGAGAAGGAGTCAGTGGAGGAGGCTCCCATGTCCTTATCACCGTGCTGGGGTCAGCAGCCTGTGGTCCCCTCCCTGGTCCCCGGCCCCACACACAAGAGGACCCTGAACCAAGAGGCATTTCTAGACAGGTGCTTTGTCACAAACTTGAAAAGTGACATGGGCAAGGTCTTAAAACTGGCCCACTCCTCTTGAAAGCAGCTAGGAGATAACCCCTTTCAAGCAACTCAGGGCTGTTGAGGACTAAAGGATGTCATGGGTGGGGACAGTGAGGCAATGCATGCCTTTGTAGGGAGCAGAAGGGGCAGGCAGTGGAGCCCTCCAGTCCCCTGGGGCTGGCAGTGGGTGGCCTGCAGGGGGTCACCTACCACACACTCGCCACGGGCACAGACGCTGTAGAGGTCCCGGTAGCTGCAGCGTGTCCCATCATGGACCACCTGGTTCATAAAGACCACGTCCCCTGTGTCCTCTGACCTGCAGATCAGCTCACACTTCTGGGCGTCTGTGGGGAAGGGGGCTGTGCTGAGCCCCCGCTGGGCTCGGAGAGAGTGGGCTGGGCTTGCACGACATCCGCATGGGGCCCAAGCCGGAAGCTCCAGGTCCAGCTCTGGGCAGCAGGGGGAGCACTGGGGCCGGGGCTTAACAGTCCCGTTGTGTCACTTATTTATTAGCTATGTGACCTTAGGCAAATGATCTGACCCCTTCGAGCCTCAGCTTCTTATTAATTATCTTTGATCAGTAAAATGGCACACCAGGTTGTTGAGAAAAATCAAGTGATAAAATCATAACAATAACAAGCCAACACTTAGTGAGTGCTTTCTGTGTGAGGTATATAGGGTTTGGAGACACCTCCCAATCTTTTAGACATGCCTGATGTACAACTTTAAATGCTTTTTGTGAATGAACTCATCTAAAATTCTCAATACCCCAAGGAGGTTAAGTTCTAGCATTACAAAGGAGGAAACCATGGACCAGAGAGGTTAAGGAATTTGCTCAGGGCCACACAGTAAGTGGAAGAGCCAGGACTCTGACCCAGGCAGTCTGGGTTGAGTCCTGCTCTGATCTTACACCAATCTCCCTAGTCATACCTGTGATGGTGTGCCTTCACACGCTTTTAAATGTTAACACACGAGACTGGGTGAAAGGCAGGCAGAACAATGGTCTGTGTTTCGGTTTGTAAATGGAGCAGCAGTGAGGGAGGGAAGGGGGTCCCTTCTCGTTCCAACACTTAAATGTTCTATTCTCTATCTGGGCTATTGTTGTCCTAAGAAGAACATCCCAGAGAACATATAAACACTCACTGTGTTTCTTAGAAAATGGGAGGTTGGATTTAGCTAACTTCCTGGAATTTGTCTAAAAGTCTTGGGAAAACCCAAAGTCCAGCTGCCCTGTCCCCTCCACAGCCCGTGCTATGCTGACTTGTTTGGATTCCGACTGCATCTATAAGGTTTTCAAAGCAAGCCCCTCATGCGGTCAAATTCCGAAGGAGCCACTGGGCTCCTGTCCTGGTTCCTGGGTTCCCAGGATACCTAGCGATGTGCCCTAGCACGCAGGACTCACATCTGGAGCCATAACATTCAATACTACTTTGGAGTTCACACACAGAAGCCAGATTCCTGGTGGGACCTGGTGGGGCCAAAGGGTGGGGGCTCCAACCATCCCAAAGACAAGTATGACCCTGACCACTGTGCCCGGGCAGGTGGGTCCGGGGCAGCCATGGGAGACAGCCTATGGTGGCAAGGTAGTGGTGAGCTCCCCAGAGCAGGAGGAATCCGAGCAGAGGAAAGATACTGCCTAGAAACATGTTCCAGAGGGGTACGTGTACTGGCGGGCAATGGACAGGCTTCTGAGGCCCTTCCAACTTGAAGACAGTCATTCTGAACGTAAGCTGAAGACTGGGGCCTGCGAGTGACACTGTGGGACCAGGGCTACAGAGAGGCAGCTGGGGCTGGGAGAGGAAAAGCTGTTCTAATCCACACTGTCTGAGGCCTGAGGCCTGAGGGCTGTGTGGTCAGGGTGAGCCTCAGTCCTCGGAAGGACCGTGGAGGGAAAGGCAGGGAAGGTGGGCTCCGAGGACTGTTAAGGGCCCTTTCAGCCTGAAGGCTTGAGGGCACCATGAATCCCAGCCCTTCACTGGCTTCCCTCTGCCTCTACAGGAGCCATCACTGGAGATACTCCACGTCAGACAGGCCCTAGCACTGTCTCGGGTCCCTCAGCGTGAGTCCCAAGGCCTTGGTCTGTCCCACAGCAGCCCGGAGGGGCTCTGTATGAGGACCCCAGAGGGTCCCATCCGCCTGCCTTTTAAACCATTTTCATTAACTGCTGAAATGGTAGCACAAGCAGTACAACCTAAAACCACGGCATCATGATAGGACTGAGCTTCTCAGGACGTTGGTTTAGCAAAGCCTGCACCTGCACCGTGCCCTCCCGTACAGGTGAGGCAGGCGTGAAAGGCGCCAACCCCAACAGCCAGCACAGCTGCCACCCCATAGCACCTCTGGGGCAGCTGCCCTTGCTCGAGACACCTTTCCCGCACCTCCAGAAAATAGTTACTGTACGTACATATGTAAGTCAGGGGTGACTGTAAGAGGACGGTGGCCTTCCTGAGGTACATGCAACGTGAAGGCCTGCACAGACGTAGGCAGCAAGCCTGCTGGCTGCAACGTCCCTTTTGGCTCCCCCACTGTCCCTCTACCTTCACTGGTGGGCCCTGGCCTGGGAGGCCCTGCCTGGCCAGACATAGACCCAGCAGATGCTCAAGGACATGGGGGTGGGAGGGGAGTAGGGCCCACTCACCGTCTTCGGGCTCGTGGGGGACCCAGCTGTGCTTGGCGTTCTGATGGATGTAGTAGGAGTTGCGCTTGGCACACTGCTGGGCACGGAAGTCCTCGTAGGGACCCGGACACTCCTCGCTGTTGCAGACCTGGTACTGGAACATGGGCCCAGAGCACGGGCGGCCTCCGTAGGCTGGGCTGGGGCAGTCACAGGGAGACCTGGTGACCTGGCTGCTGCGGGGGCTGGGGAGGCCCAGGCTTCCCATAGGGCAGTTCAACCTTTTAGACCAGCTTAAAGAGGGGCTCCGCTAACTGTAAACCATAGAGGGTCCCCCACTGGGGGGCTGCTGAGCTCACAGCCTGCTGGAGCAGCGGCTCCATCCTTCATTTGTACACTACCTACTGCACTGGGGGTGGAAGAGCAGAGAAGGGGGAAAGAGAGGCGAGAGATGGGGAAGATGGGAATGACTAGCCCTCCCAACTGGGCCGGAAGAGAGATCAGTCTCATTCATCTCTGTACTATATTCTTCCAACTGTTACACAGGGCCTGGTGTACAGTGCGGACCCAGTAAATGACTCAACATTCCTGTAACTCCAAGCCCTGATTGCACAATTGGGTCAGTCACTTAGTTTTGCTATGCCTTCATTTCTCCTTTAAAGGAGGGACCATAATACTTCTTATTATTCCTACCTCCTGGTGTGTCTGTGAAGAATAAATAAGAAAAGGCATTCTATAGTGATCCGGCCCTCGTTGGGCTGCTCCGTTGGTTGGAGCATTGTCCCATACACCAAAGGATTATGGGTTCAATCCCTGGTCAGGACACATACCTAGGTTGCGGGTTCAATCCCTGGTTGGGACATGTATAGAAGGCAACCAATTGATGTTTCTCACATCACTGTTTCTCTCTCTCTGTCTCTCTTTCCTCCCCACCCCCTCTTTCCTTTCTCTCTCTCTAAAATCAATAAACATATTCTTAGGTGAGGATTTTAAAAATAAATAAAGATAAATAAAGCAATCTGTACTCCCTTCTCCATTAAATTCAGAGGATTAGATAAGGTTATTAGTGCCAAGTATTTGCATGCACCAGGTTGCTGGCATTCTGCTCAGAGGTGCTGGGAAAATTACATGGGTTTACGCAGGAACACACTCGGCACAGAGAAGGTGCTCCAGAGATGTAATAACCAAAACAGCAGATGTCATTTATTAGTGCTTCGTCTGTGCTGGGTATGGTGTGGAGAGTATGCATATTTATTTCATTTAAGCCTCGTAACATAAAAACAGTTATCATTACAGAGAAGTCAGCAACTGGAGGCTTTGATCAAGGGGGTAACCACCCGTTATGACCGGAAGGTGGTTTGCTCAGAGTGGGCGCCCTGGGCCCTGCCCTAGCCCCCGGCTCCCACACCCCACCAGGTGGGAGTCACGAGGCAGTACATTTGGTTCCTGTGCACGAGAGGTCGGTACAGCCGCCTGACACAGGGACAGGCTGCTCCAGGAGGGAGTGAGCTTCCCATGCCTGGGGATACACGGCAGAGTATGTGGGGCTGCTCTGAGGATGCTAGCGCGGGGTGACTGCTACCAAGCCACTGCAGTCAGTGCTGGGACCCTGCCATTACTGCATTCCTGGAGCCAGCGGGCCCCCATGCCAGCCCAGCCAGGCCCACCTCTCACAAGGCTGCTGAAAGTGGGCTGCTTCAGCCTGGGAAAAGGAGTCCATGCCGAGCTGGTGCCCAGAAGTTCCAACACTATGGGGGGCGGACCCCACAGAGGGGATGATAAGGGAGGAATAGAATGCTCCCCCAGAATGCTGAAAGTTAGGTGGGAGGGGGTGAGAGGGGAGATTTGATATTGGAAAGAGGTAAGTTAAGAAAAAAATTAAAGTTTTGTTTCATGTGGTGGAAGACAAACTTGGGGAAGTTATTCTCCCAAGATTATGACCACTAAGCAAGTTAGGTCCCTGTTTTCTCAAAGTTTAGCAGGAGAATCAGGTTTCATAGGAGGNGTGTAGAGAGTATGCATATTTATTTCATTTAAGCCTCGTAACATAAAAACAGTTATCATTACAGAGAAGTCAGCAACTGGAGGCTTTGATCAAGGGGGTAACCACCCGTTATGACCGGAAGGTGGTTTGCTCAGAGTGGGCGCCCTGGGCCCTGCCCTAGCCCCCGGCTCCCACACCCCACCAGGTGGGAGTCACGAGGCAGTACATTTGGCTCCTGTGCACGAGAGGTCGGTACAGCCGCCTGACACAGGGACAGGCTGCTCCAGGAGGGAGTGAGCTTCCCATGCCTGGGGATACACGGCAGAGTATGTGGGCCTGCTCTGAGGATGCTAGCTCGGGGTGACTGCTACCAAGCCACTGCAGTCAGTGCTGGGACCCTGCTGTTCTGCAGTCCGCGTCCCCTGCTTACTGCATTCCTGGAGCCAGCAGGCCCCCATGCCAGCCCAGCCAGGCCCACCTCTCACAAGGCTGCTGAAAGCGGGCTGCTTCAGCCTGGGAGAAGGAGTCCATGCCGAGCTGGTGCCCAGAAGTTCCAACACTATGGGGGGTGGGCCCCACAGAGGGGATGATAAGGGAGGAACAGAATGCTCCCCCAGAATGCTGAAAGTTAGGTGGGAGGGGGTGAGAGGGGAGATTTGATATTGGAAAGAGGTAAGTTAAGAAAAAAATTAAAGAAAGTTTTGTTTCATGTGGTAGAAGACAAACTTGGGGAAGTTATTCTCCGAAGTTTATGACCACTAAGCAAGTTAGGTCCCTGTTTTCTCAAAGTTTAGCAGGAGAATCAGGGTCATAGGAGGGCTGGTTACACTGGCTGGGACTTGGGCCCCCAAGTCCTCAGGAACACTTCTGCACAGAGGTGTGAAAAATCACTGGTTTGAACCCATTCTAAGATGTCAGACCCAGTGGGAGATGGCAGCCCCAGGCGGGAGTGATCTTCCCCCGGCCCTGACAATTTGGGGTCCTCACCCATTGAAGGCACAGCCACCTGCAGGGGCCCTTCTCCCTTGTGTGCTGCCCCCCAGTGCCTTCCTCTCCAAGCCCCTCAGGCCTAAGGAGAGGGGGTGTCCCTGCTGTACCCACCCCAGCCAAGCATACTCACAGGGGATTGTCACAGTTTCGGCTACGGGATCGCACTCCGCCCCCGCATGACCGTGAACATGACCCAAAGCTGGTCCAGGAGCTCCAGCCACCATCCTGGCCGTACGTCTGCTCTGGTGACTTCCAGATACAGTGACCTTTGAAGCACCACTGGGAAGGAGCAGAGGGCATGAGGTCATTCTGGGGCCATTGCCATCTAGCCTGCCATGGAGGTGCCCAAGGAGGTACATGGCGCAGCTGGTGGGCACCACAGGTGACCCCAGAGAAAGGGTCATGAAGAGCACAACCTCAGGTTACACAGAATCCCACCCCTGCCACGAGCAGAGTGGCTTTCAGCAAAAGCACCCCCCTTCACCATCCTCTCCTTAGCTACACCACGGGGACAGCAGTGCCTGCCCACGGGCTGCTGTGAGCCTTGGAGGTATCCCCGGGTGCACGTGGCCCTTGAGAAGTGGCAGGCAGCATTATCAGTGATGATGATGTTAATCACGCATTTGCCACCTGGGAGGAACGAAGGGCTGACGCCGGAGAGAAGGCACCGTCTTTCTGCACTAGATAGTCTAGAGTTGGTATGGCTCTGTACCTTGAACTCACCAAGCAGGGGCTATAAGCAGGTGTGTCTGTGGGGTCACGGAGGTGAGCCTGCCCTGCAGAGTGACCCATCTGTGCAGGGGCCGCAGAGTGTACGTGAGGAGTCCAAGAGGCCAGGGTTGGAGCCCTGGCTCAGCCACGACTAGCTGTGTGTGGCTTTGGTGGACTTCACCTTGCTGAGCCCATTTGCTCACCAGCTGGCTAAGCTGTTCTAAGAACTAAAGACCATAACCTACAGAAGCCTCAGCATAGGGCCAGGCATGAAGGGGCTCCACCAAAATTAGCCCCCTTCTCCACTAAGGCAATGGGAGAGAAACACAGCAGAGCTCTCCAGGTCTTTTTCAGGAGACAGCTCAGTGGTTCTCAGCCTTGGAGTTACCTGGGAACCTCCAAAACCCCAGATGCTCAGCTTCACCCAGACCAACTGAATCAGAATCTCTAGGGGAAGGAACTTTTTAAACAAAGCCATAATAAAATACATACTTTACATACCATAAAATACACTCATTGCAAATCTGTAATTCAATGATTTTCATAAATTCATAGTGCTGTGTAATGTCACCACACTTTATAACATCATCGGCCCAGAGAGAGTGTGTCCCCTCATGCAGTCACTCCCTGCTCTGGGGTGGGGGGACCTTTAAAGCTCCCCAGGCGGTTCCAGTACTCGTCAAAACAGACCCACTGATGCACTGCTGTGTGAAGTTGTAACAGCAGAGGCCCTGCCCCTTTGATAGCATGCGGAGCAGGCCAATTCAGTCTCCAGGATAACAGCCGGCTGGGTTTGGAGTCTGCTGGGCCTCTACAGGGCTAGGAGGCTAGGAGGCTACAGGAGGCCCCGGAGGGGAGTGGGAGGAGCCTGGTGAGGGCACAGGGCAGAGGGCAGCTGACGGAGGACAGGCTTGTGGGGGTGGGTCCCAGTGCCTGGGCTCACAGCTGGGGCTGAGTAATTACCACGTCTGCTTCTTCTGAGCCCTCTCATTAGTTTTGACCTGACTCAGTGTCTTCAGAAACCCATGAGGGGAGGGAAGTACGTGTGGCCAGCAGTCAGCAGGGTCTGGAGAAGTTCAAGAAATGGCCTGAGGTCACAGCACAGGGATTGCAGCAGGGCCAGCAACAGAGCGGATGTGGGTTTCAGAAGCCAGCTAAGGGCACTCACACCTAACCACGAGGCCCCTGACAAGGAAGCCCGAGCCCACACATACACATGTTGGAGCAAGCATATACCAGGAAAACACATGAAAGGTCAAGTGTGCGGGAAGAGAACATGTGTGAGGGAGAGACAGTGTGGGGTGGGGGGAAAGCAGGCAGGACACTGGAGTCCTCCCTTCATCCCTTGCCTGCTTCCCTTTGTGACCTACACAAGTTCCTTAACCTGCCTGGGCCTCACTCTCCTCATCTGTGAAATGGGAGTAAACATTTCTGCTGGACGGGCTAGGAGGTAATGCCGAACCCCGCCAACTATAGAAGCATAGACTGTGGTGTGGGAGAGGAGAAAGGGTGTGAGTGTGTGGGAGTTCACGGAAGGCTTCCATGTACAGGGGGCTCACATCACATCTGCTCTCTAGCACTGCCCCCCCCCATTACATACTTGGTGGGGAGGCAGAGGAGGCAGGGGCCCCCCTGGGGCCTGAGCCCAGGAAGGCCACTCCTGCTGCAGTACCTTGCCTGGTGCGCACTCGGTGCCGTCCAGCGGGGGCCCCTTCTTGGTCTTGCAGAAGTACGGGTTGTCAGGGTGGCTGCACCACAGCTGCTTGCAGGGCTCAAAGGTCGTGAACTGGGTGGCAAGGGGAACAGGGTCACCTGGCTGGCCTGGCTTTCCAGCTCTGACAAGGGGGCAAAGGGCAGTGACAGAGAGGTGGGAGTGGCGGAAGTTGGGAGCAGAAGAAGCCTGTCCAGCCAGAGCCCCGCACACCCTCAAGCCCAACCCTTCCCCAGGTGCCCGAGGCCGCCAGCCACCCCTCCTTGCTCCCTCAGGCACCAAGGGGAAGCAGCCAGCCACAGCCCACACTCCCCTTGTCTCCCTTCACAGGCCTCCCTCCCTGCCTTTGCAGAGAGGGAAATACTTTTCAATGAGTGGGGACTAGGGTTTGAGGCTCTAGGGAGGCTGGGTCCACTAATACCCCTGAGCCCTATGCACATGGGGGGCACAAGGGGGCTACTGGTCCAGCCCACCCCCTGTAGGGCACAGACAGGGTTGGGACCGCCATCTCCCCCAGTCTGACCCAGCCACGCCACAGGTCGGTAACTGTATATTTCAGATTGTCCAGAAAGGCCCCAGCTTCCTTTTCTCTCCTGTCATCCCACCCTAGCCAGACAGCCATTTTCACAAAACTGCATTGGGCATTGAAATCCCACATCCCAGGCTGCTTCTCCACCCCCAAAGCAGAGACCACATGTCCCGGTGTGGCCTGGGCAGTGGGGAAGGTGGCCATGCACAGGGCCTCCTGGTCCTGGGGGGCTGAGGAGAGGGCTACTTTCCTGGGTGGGGGGTTTGAGGCACTCAGTGCAGTGAGTCTTCGAGGCCTGATCCCTCAGAAGGCCCCCTACCCTGGAACATCCCCTTCTCTGAGCCTCTGCCTGGGCTCTGGTTGGCGATTGTTGCCATCCTTCCCAGGGCTGAAGCTCTCCAGCCACGGCACACACCCACCCCTACAGCAAGGACTGGTGGGGCAGGTGCGGGGCAGGGCCTGGGCCCTGGTCTCCCTGAATCAACCTGAAGGAACCAGGCCTGTGGACCCATCTCCCGGCCACCGGCCTGACTGGGCAGAAGATGCTCTGTGAATGACCAGCCTGGGTCACAGGAGGACAAGGTCTTGGTGGCCCAGCTGGCAGAGGCCGGTGGGAACTCACCTCGGCGCAGGTGTGGTACCCAGTGCCGAAGTCAAAGCGGCACTGCTCGTCCATTGAGTAGTCAATTCCGGGCAGCTCCGAGGGCTGGGGCCAGGCGGGTGCAAAAGGGTCATCGAGGAGGCAGTCATAGGAGCTGCCGGTGAAGACGGGGAGGTGAAGCAGGCCGAGATGGGGATTCTCTAGATTTCAGCAGCAGGAAGGCGAGCAGAAACCCACCCTGCTGCATCTGGCACAGGGCTTCGTGCCCACCTCCGACTGTGCCCTGGGTGCTCTGGGGGGCTAGGGCACCCCAGGCTGGGGCTAGGAGCTCAGGGAGCAGCTGTCTCGTGGGCCAGTTTGCCCACGATAGAGGAACACGCTATGGCCAAGGTTAAGGGCTGCTTCATGGACAAATCGAGGGCTCGCTGCACTGAGGGTAGAGAACATGTCAGCCTTCAGTGCAGGGCACAGGATGCTGGGCCCTGGCCCACTGCCGTGTGAGGTTAGTGACAGAATCTCTGCCTGCACCTGGCCCCCCAAATCCACTCTGTGCCCATTTTCCACATTGCACCCTCAAGTCTAACACTGTCCTGGGCCTCTAGGGGCATGGGGGCCCATGAGTAACCAGCAAAGCTTTGAATTGAGTTTCAGAGGTGGCATGGTATTGGGAAGGGAGACGACTTGAGGAAGATGAAGTGGCGGGCTGCATGCTCCCCCATCCCGGGCACAAAGAGGTGTGTGGCCTACGGGAGGTAGCGGCTGAGCTCCAGCTTGCTGCAGCGGGACCAGTGGAAGCGGTGGAAGGCGGCCTGCACCAGGGGCGCCATGACGCTGCCCAGGCTGGTCTCATCCGCGCAGCTGTTCCCCTGGCCGTCATGCTCCATGCCGAGCCTAGAGGGTGGGGGAAGACAGGGGGCACCTCCAGTCACAACCAGGGAGCCCACCTCTGAGAAGGCAGGCAGGGGGGCCAGCAACAGGAAACCCTGCCCTGACCAGGCTTCAGATTGTGCCTTGTGGCCTCAGTTTCCCAACCCTGCAGTGGGGAGGACCGCCTCTCTGACGGAAGCTGAGGCCCCACTCTGTCCCTCCATAGACCCAGACTCATCTTCCCTGAAAACCTCGCCCCTGCTGTTCTCTACTCCTGGACCCTCTGCCCCCTCCGCAAACCCCACCCACACCTTCACAGCTTTCAAGGTCAGCTCAAGCCCCATTCCTGCTCTAGGGCACCCTCCCTCACTGCCCAGCCTGTGGGCTGACCTCCCACAGCAGAGGCCACCTATCCCACCATTAACAGCTCTCACGCCATGACCTATCTTCCCACCAGGCCCAACGCCTTCAAGTGCAAGGCCAGGTTCCATTCTGTTCAGTTCAGCCTCACATACAGAGCCCCTCTGTGCCGACATCTATAGCTTCTCCAAGACCCTACGGTACTCAGCACACAGCTTTGCATATGGTATGCACCTACTGTGTGATAGTGTAAACTTTAAACTTTGCTCTTTATACTTCATATTTAATGCTGAAGCCCAAAGGTTCCAAATTCTTAAATACTGCCACGTGTCTGCCTGTGGCCTTGACCACTAGACAGACACATGGTCTTCTAAGCTTGACCTTATCTTTCCATACGGAGGGGCCTCTGCTCAGTGAAGAGTAGACATCCCCTGCCTGCCCCACTCAGGAAGACAGACTCTAGGATGCGTGAAACCACGGGCTTCCGGGGCAGGAAGGGACCTCAGAGGTGGCCTTGGTGTCAGCTTCCATGTTGCGGGTGAGCAAACCAAGGCCCAGCAGTAGGTGCCACCTTCCCCGTGAGGGGCAGAGCTGGGAGGAAATCCACATGGGCCTCCTGTGCTGACAGAAATGATGCAGAGGGGCCGAGACCACGGGCGGCAGACCCCTCCTCCAGGGCTGGCCTACCCCCTCCCTCCCGTGCCCCTCAGACTGCAGAGAACAGCTCTCACTCAGCGGGCGGGCTGGAAGGTGTGTCCCTGAGCTCTGCTCCCATGGACAGACAAGGCTGGGAGGCATGACGGTGGCACGTGTGTGTCACCATCTGACACATTAGGTAGAGGCTTATTGGCTTTCTCCCAGAGTGTAGCTTCCTGTGTTCTCTGTCCTTCTCTCCACCGAGGCCCCAGTGGGCTCCTAGAACTGGGCCTGGTGCATGGTAGGCACTAAATAAGTGCTGGGTGAGGGAGTGAATGAATACGCTCTATACAAAATCCAAGCTCAAAGGAGCCGGCCACCAGCCCGAGGGTGGCCTCAGTCTAAGTGAGGCTGTTTATAGGCTCAGGCTGGCACTCCAGTGTGGAGCAGGTCTCAGAAGGGCTTTGAGGATGGATGAGACAAAGGGATAGAGACCACCCAGAACGCTGACTACTGCCTACTGATGGGGCACTGCCATGGCCCTGCCCAAACACAGAGCCACATCTGGCCCCCATCGCCCTGGGCCGTGGGAGCAGGCCCAAGGCAGGCCCACAGCTGCTGTCTGAGCCCCAGGCTCTCTCCCCACCAGGGAAGCTCCTCTGGCATCTCCCAAAACACAGGGACCAGAGCCCAAGCTGGGGCAAAGCTCCCACCCCCAGGGACCCCCTCACAGCTCACGGCACAGCCCGCCCTCCCAGTGCCACTTACACATGACCAGTTTCGTGGGCCACTACAAAGGCCGAAGAGAAGCCGTCCTCATGGTTAAGGGCACAGCTTCTCAGGGGGTGGCACATGCCAGTGACAGGTGCATACCCTGTTGTGGGGGGAGGGCAGAGAGAACCAATGGACAATGAGATGGGAGACACCGAGGTCTGTGCCCAGCAGTCCCCAGGCACACCCTGACCGGCCACTGCCAGAGGGTCCCCGGAGTAAGAAGGACCCTTGTCCAGTCCCACCCACAGCAGAGCGACTGGGCCAAGCTGCCCCGTACCCAGAGGCTGTACGGTGTCTCCCTCCCTGTCCCTGTCGGCCCCTCCTCTATACCAGGCAGTGGCATGTCCAGACAGGCCCCACCTGCTCATGCCCGACTTCCACGTCCCTCCAGCCAGCTTGTCAGTTGGTCAGTCAACAATAAGGTTTTTTTTCAAAATGTGAGCATAGGGGTGGCACTATGTTAGATTCTATGGGGAAAACAGAGGAATGGGGTCCAACCCCCCAACCCCTCCCTGCCACACACCCACACATTAGGAGCAGGTAGCTGGGTGGGGAGAACTGGAATCCAGGGTCAGCTTAGGTGTGGCCTGCAAGGCTGGAGTGCCGGGGGCACAGGGGGCAGTGGGGGCTGATCCGGAGGAAGGGATGGGTTCAACTGAAGGGGTCGAGGGGGATCGGGAATGACTCAAGTGGCACAGAGCTGGGCCTGGAGGACAAGCAAGACAACCCCTCCAAGGGAGAGGGCACGTGGTGGGGAGAACACAGGCGGGGTGTGGGCCTCCGGGAGCCATGGGCAGTGTGGCAGGGCTGGCACGCACCAGCCAGAGCCGGGCCAACACGTGCCAAGCCGCCGTTGCGGGCAAGGCCTGTGCTGTAAGGGGCCTGCTGCCCGGCCTCCCCTGGTGCCCAGTCACAGGTGGCAGGACAGATTTGACTAGGGAAGGCCTCTGAGGAGGAGATGACAGGAGAGCACTCCCCGCCTGGTTCGGCAGCTGATCAGACTGCTAGCCCTGTCTTCAGGACTGCTCAAGGGCGCTTTCTGTGAGGTGCTGTGCAGCTAGTGAAGAATAATGAGAGGTGCGGTGGCAGAGAGGTTCTGAGGCCCCTACTGTCCTGGAGGTCTGAGACATGCTCTACACGGGTGCAAGTGCACACATGAATGGGTGTATGTGTGTATGTGTGCATGTGTCTGTATGCGTAATGTGTTTGTGTGTGCACAGGCAGGCATATGTCTCCCCATCTGTGTATATGTGTGTCTGTGCCCATGTATCTGTGTTTGCTTGTAGGCCTGTGTGTGTGTATGTGTGTTTATATGTGTGTGTGGATATGTGTCTGTATGTGTGCATGCCAGCCCACTTTGGGGCTTCAGGGATGCAGACAAGGAGCCCTTTGGGCAGAGGCAGGGCTGGCTCTCTCACATCTAGCATCAAACCAGAGAAAACTAAAAAGCCCTCAACTAGACTTGCTGGCTGGGTTGCCTCCTCTGCTCCACTCTGTGCCTCGGCTGCCCCATACGAAAAACCATGGGTAGTCAGAGCTTCATGCGTTTACAGGGCGCTTCCAGTCACACTCCGTCACAGACATGTCACACATCCCCTCGGCCCCTTTAGCAACCCTGGAATGAAGGGAGCAAATACTTCCATTTTCCCCGTTTGGCAGTTGGGGGAGCCCAAGGAGATAAAGTGAGCTCAGGTCATCGGGCTAGACACGCGTGCAGCTGTGGGTGGAGCGCGGACTTCCTCTCCCAGTTCCCCACGAGCCCCACTAGGTGCCCACGACTGTGGTGAGGACAGATGAGCACAGTGTGGGCAGAGCACCTGGAAGGTGACGGGGGTCTTCAGACTGCTGGGCCCTGGGAAGGCAAGCCCAGAGCCAGCTGCAGGCTTGGCCAAGACAGCAGAGCATAGAGAAGGGACCCCTTCACTTCTGCTCCCCAAGAAATGTTGTGGAGCTTGCCTGCCTGTCCATCCATGTCCTGTCTCTTCAGTCCTGTGGACCTCTTTGCTGATAGGAAATCCGGCCCCAGGACCCGCATGGCCCTGAGCCTCGGCCTCTGCCCTGCAGCTGCGCGCACCCGGCCAAGGCAGTACAGTACCTGGCATACCTGAGGGCCCAAAGTCCTGCCGTGTGAGGAAGATGACGTGGTCGTGGTGCTCTGCGTGGCCGGGGTCCTGGCGCTGCTGCGAGTGCGCCCAGCGGCATACCTGCTCCAGGCTGCGGGAGGGGTTCCCACGCTCAATCAGGCTCAGGGACTGCGGGGAGCCGGAGAGTATCAACAGCAGAGTGGGCGGTCGGAGCCCGCAGACCTCGGTGGGTGTCGAGAGCTCCCCTCCCACTGGCAGTGGGGAACACAGGAGCCCACAGGACTGCACTGTCTGTCCCAAGGTCACCAGCTGTCCCAAGGTCACCGACGCTGGCTGCTGCTGGCACACAGCCCTCTTACTTTAGGGAATGTTCACGAGCCAAGCCCTGTGTGGGCACACCTGTCTACCAAGAACTGGACACGCATTGTCTCTAATCCCTCAACTAACCCACAAGGGGTGCAGCTCTCAGCTTTTCCTCTAACATGTTCGCTGTCTTACTTCATCTTTACGATAGTCCCTGGGGGGAAATTTGATTGTTACCCCAACTGGGGGGAGAATAAGTAACTGGTCTAAGATGGCAGAGCCCAGTGGCCTGGGCCCAACCACAGCAGGGCTTTCTTGGTCACTGCCCCTCTCTAAGCCCCACCCTCCCCATCAGTTCTCAAAGAGAGGGACCTCCAGCGGTAAGGATCTAGGATCGTCCCGTGTCAGGTCGGAGGAGCCCAGGAATCCCTGCTCACCATCCCCAAATGTCTCTGCCACTGAAGCCTTAATCTGAATGGTCCCAGGGTTCTGGTTCTGGAGTCCAGGTGTTCCCTGGGTGCTGTCCCTGGCCCCCGCCCCACGCCATGGCCGGGACGATGCACTGGCCCCACACCCCTTCTCCCTGCAAAGCCTGCCTGCTGACAAGGGGCTTACCTGTCGGTAGCCCACCATGATCAAGCGGACAAGGGCAATGTTAATGTGGGCCCCCAGGGACTCGTCATGGTAAATTTCATTCACCTGCAAGGAGGGAAGAGGATGCAGTTTTAGGGGATGCAATGTTCATTAAAGGGCCTATTGTGTGACAGGTATTGGGCCCGGTACCCGGTGTACATTGTCCCACTTCACCCTCACCAGCCTTTTGAGCAGGCATTCTTATCTCTACTATACAGATGAAGAGACTGAGGCAGGGAGAGATGAAATGACCTGTCCAAGGCCATGCAGCAAGCAGGCTACAGGGCTGGGATTCAAATTCTAATGCAAACTGTGAGCTCTCTCCTCAAAGCCACAGTGTGAGGGGCCTTCATCAANTGCCTGCTGACAAGGGGCTTACCTGTCGGTAGCCCACCATGATCAAGCGGACAAGGGCAATGTTAATGTGGGCCCCCAGGGACTCGTCATGGTAAATTTCATTCACCTGCAAGGAGGGAAGAGGATGCAGTTTTAGGGGATGCAATGTTCATTAAAGGGCCTACTGTGTGACAGGTATTGGGCCCGGTACCCGGTGTACATTGCCCCACTTCACCCTCACCAGCCTTTTGAGCAGGCATTCTTATCTCTACTATACAGATGAAGAAACTGAGGCAGGGAGAGATGAAATGACCTGTCCGAGGCCATGCAGCAAGCAGGCTACAGGGCTGGGATTCAAATTCTAATTCAAACTGTGAGCTCTCTCCTCAAAGCCACAGTGTGAGGGGCCTTCATCAAAGTCAGCCACTCTGATGAAGGCTCTCATCTTTCCTCATCTCTAGGGAGCCCTTCCAGAAATGCCATCTGGGTCAGGCGGCTCCTTCTCACATCCTTGTGTGCCTTTCCGTGTGCCCCTGGAATCGCCTGTCCTAGGGCGCCTGGGCGCTCCTCCAGGGCAAAGTCGGGGGGAGCTGCTCTAGGACTTTGGACCAGCAGCATCAGCATCCCCTGCAAGCTTGTTAGAAATGCACTCTCAGGCCCACCTCCCAGGTCAAAGTCTGCATTTGACCTTGCCCCACAGCCCAGGGACCTGTGGGGCGGTACTTGCACAGCTGATTAAAACCGCAGTCCTCTCCAAGCCCCTGCTCTACCACTTCTGTCTGTCCATGCACTTCAGCTCAGGAGCAAAGTAACCAGCCTACCACCCACAAAGGGACTGCTGTCCACCAAGGGAAAGGTCCAGTGAGGCCAACCCTACATTTGAGCGTCCCTCAGGGAGTGGAGAGCTGGCAGGGGACTGGAGGCCTGCTCCTGTGTGGACACATCCCTCCTGGGCCAGCCAAGGACAGAGCCAGACTGTGGGTGCAGGGCTGCAGCAGCAAAAACTTCAGCATCGCAGAGCCCCGCCCGTGTTCCCAGTGCCCAGAGCGGGCAGCGCCCCACCCCCGCACTCATGCGCATGTAGACTTGAGAGCTATGAGCATGAGACTTCCGCTACGGTCTGCCTGGCATCTGTGTGTGGACCCAAATGAGATCAAAGACCACTGCCATCATGGGACAGCAGGTCCCCTCAAAACCTCACCACAGGGAGTGACAGGAAGTCCAGTGGGTGGTGGTGCTTCCTCCCACCCTCCTTTCCTCCCCAGCAGGAGGAAAGGCATCATAGAAGCAAAGCGCTCAGATGCACAAAGAGATAATATTCTTCTCAACCCACACGCTCCTGACCAAACCTAGAATTGCCGGGTAGAGAAACAGCATTGCCGGGGTCCAATCAGCCACACACACACACTTTCTCCCTAACAGAATTCCAACCTGAGGGTTCTTTACTGATCTGCAGAAACCATCACTGATCTGCAATAGAATGACTCTTAAGTAACCCTGATATCTCAGCTCCCCCCATACTGGAACAGGGCCTTCCTTCTCTGTGGGGGGAGGGTCAGTATCTTGGACCTCCCCGACCTGCCTTGTAGGCATGCAGACTAAGGATGGGGTCGTGGGCAACTCAACCTACATCTGCATGTAGCTGCATCTGTGCCCCACATGTACACATGTAAACCCACCAGTCGCCCAGGGGCAGGGAAGAGAGTGGTCACTGGGCTACCCTGGGGGGACACCTGTGCAGGGCCTCTGGCGTTTGGAAGTACCCAGGGCCCTTGCCTTCCTGCCTTCGCCTCTCTCCAGAATGGACCAGGCACACTGCTGCCAGAAGGCTGCCATGTCCCCACTTCTGTCCCCATGCTCAGCAGGCCAAACCCACCCTCCAGTGAGCCTGCTCCGGTGGTTTCGATCTCCACCCAGGACTCTGGGAGGTCCTTACCGTGGGACCGAGGACAGGCAGCTGCACCCTGAACAGGAGGCAGAATCAAAACCTGAGTGTCCGACACTGGTGGCGGGTTGGGTGGGGCCTCCTGACCCCACCCCCCACCCCTAGGCCCCTGTACCAAACGTAAATCCTGAGTGAGCAGAAAAGGACATGCTCTTTGCAGTGACCACTCAGCACTCTGAAATAACCTGGAGACCAAAGACTTCTGGAGACTACAGTACTGGGCTCCGCGGCATTTGCGCCACACTCCAGGAGCTGGGGGAACAGAAGGTGGCAGTGTGTGACCAGCAGGGATCAAGAAGAAATCACTGGAGAAGCCGGACTGGGAAGGTCATGGACCCTTCAAAGGAGATCGGCAGAGGCCAGGTGCAGGGGGAAGCAAGGCAGAAGCCACTAAAAGAGTTCCAGGGTCATCAGCCATCAAGGTAACTGAGGCCGTTGAGGCGTAACTAAGGTGTAACTGAGGCATCTGAGAGGGACGTTCTTCCCAGCCCACGCTCACACACTCCCAGTAATGGGCTGCTCTCTGTGCCATGAGCCCCACTCAGCCTTCCTGTCCACCCCCGCCACTGGCCTGGTCTCCCTCTTGAAGTTTCACTGAGTACATCTGCTCCATTCCTAGGGACAGATGGTGACCGGTCTCTCCGGGGCTTCCTTTTCTCCAAGGTTACATCAGTCCAAGAGAAAATCTTACAAGCAGCAAGAGAAAAGACAGATCACTCACCAAGGAACAATGATTGGTTGAGAATAGGTTTTCAACAGAAAGAGAGGGAGACAGTGAAGCGACACCATCAAAGCACCAAAATAAAAGAAAGCTGTCAGCCTAGAATCCTGGACCCAGCAAACCATCTTCTAAGAACCATGACAAGCCCTGCCTGGTGTGGCTCAGTCAGTTGGGCACTGTCCCACAGAGAGAAAGGTTGTCACTTCAATTCCCAGTCAGGGCCCAGGCCGGGGATGCGGGTTTGGTCCCTGGTTGGGGTACATGCAAGAGGCATGTTTCTCTCTCACATGGATGTTTCTCCCCCTCTCTTTCTCCTTCCCTTCCCCTCTCTCTAAAAATAAATAAGTACCCTGGCTGGTGTAGCTCCGTGGATTGAGCACAGGCTGTGAACCAAGGGTCGCCGTTCAATTCCCAGTCAGGGCACAGGCCTGGGTTGCAGGCCAGGTCCCCAGTGGGGGCCACATGAGAGGCAACCACACATTGATGTTTCTCTCTCTTTCTCCCTCCCTTCCCCTCTGTCTAAAAATAAATAAATAAAAATCTTTAAAAATAAATAAGTAAAACCTAAAAAAGAGAACTAGGATAAAATGAAGGCATTATCATATTTTTAAAAAACTGAAATAGTTACCCAGACCCCACTAAAGGATCTGCAGAAAGGAAGCTGGAAAAGTTGGCCTAAGGTGCGAGAATGGGTGAACAGTTCTGGGGTGGTGATAGAAACAGGATTCAGCAATGAGGTAGTTTGGTCTTTTCTTATACTAAATAAGGATAATAAAAATTAAGTAGCTCCATTTTACCCCTCATTCCCCCATTAAAAATAAAGGTGGGGCTGGCCCTGCCGTTCCAGGCCCCCTGGTCTGGCCCATCTCTGGGGCCCTGGCACGCTCACCTGCACACACCGCTATCAGCGCCAGGCTGGGGCTGGAGTCACAGCTAAGAAACTCAGCTGCCTGAGAGGCCCAGGTCCCCGGCCCCTGGAACACACACTCAGGCAGCTCCCTGACAGGCTCCAGCCTGGCTGTGCACCCGAGGCCTGGCTTTGTCCACTCTGCCTCCCGAATGCCAGAGGTGAGGCCAGTGAGGCAGCTCAGGGGGAACAGGAAATGCTTCGCAAGGCAGTGGGCACAAGCACGACAGCCTTGAGACACACCCACAGGGCAGAAAAGAACAGTGTGTCTGGTCTCCTTGCTGCCGCCAAGTTCAAGGTAGTCTGCCAAGGCCCCCAGGTTAGGGTTCAGCGTCACATATTGGCCTGGGATGGCCACTGGATGTAGAAGAAAAATAAGCAAAGGTCAGGACTCCCTCTGTCCAAGGGCAGACAAAACAGGAGAAGAAAGTGAATGGCTAAAGAGTGCTGGGGCTGGAGGGACGAGCCACTCTTCTCTGAACACCTACTATGTGCCAAGCTTTGCGGTGCTGAGGGCTTTTCATATAATCCCCCAACAGCTATAAGGAGACGGGAATGATTCCCTTTTCACAGGTGAGATATCTGAGGCTCAGAGAGATAAAGCAACTTGCCAAGGTCACCCAGCAGGAAAGTGGGAGGAGCAGGATTCGAACTCATGTCTGTGTTATTGTTATAGACTACATGCAGCTGCTGTCCAGAACTAGCTTCTGTAGCAGGCTGGCTGGGGTGGCTCCACCTGGTCTGGGGGAGATGAGGGAATTTGCAACCCAGAGGAGGAAGGCAGGCTGCAGGCGCCTTGGTTACCTGAGCCCATAAGCCTGGCTCAGCTGACCATGGCATTAGTGGGCAGCAGGCAGAAACCGAGCTCCTGGGGGCCTGGGGTTTGCCAGGCAGCCCTGATTGCAGACACTCTGTCTCCATCAGTACTCTTGCCCTTCAATCCACATTTCCTCATCCTTACTTCAGAAACTGCCGTGCCCCTTGGTAGGGTGGGAATATGAAAGAGGCCTTGTTCTCAAACAGTTTACAGTCTTACTAAGAAGATACGAGCTGCACTGGGAGACCCGAACACAAGGTCAGCGGAGGTGAGATCAGAGCAGACCAAAGGAGTCGGGACCTTAAGCAGGGCAGGCTGTGGAGCGGCAGGGTGCAGGGAGCGGGGTATTTCACCTAAGCCAGGGATGGAGAAGGACAGAACTGCACAGTGGCCAGGAAGCAACGGGCTAGGAGGCAGTTCAGCAGGAGAAGGGGCGGAAAGAGAGGCTGGCCCTTCTGATTCTCAACCACATTCTCTGCACTTTCTAGAACCTACTTACAAATATTCCCTCCTATAGGCACCCTAACTTCTGAGTCATTAAAAGGCTTTGCTAGGACCAAATGCAGGATGGGGATGGGTTTCCACGGCTAGTAACCAGCAATGCTGGCAGCCAGGGAGTCTGTCAAAGAACCCCTTCCCTGTTCCATGACCCTGCAAGGCCAAGCCTTCTGATGACCCTGTGGTCAAGCCCACAGAGCAGGAGGAAGGGAAAGAGGGGCTAGTGGGACAGGAGCTTTAAGTCTGTTTTCCTGTCCACAGAGAGGGTCGGACTCCCCGGGCCTTCAGCAGGGATGTCCTGCTTCAGCCTGTGGCTGGAGGGGGAGCCAGGCCCCCAAGGAGCTCACGGGAGGGCAGTTGGCAGGCTTCCCTTCCAGACCCAGACAAAATGGGCTTCTCCCTGGTGGGGAGGAGCTGGGGAGCCCAGCGGAGAATGGCCCCCAGCCAACCGCAAGTTCCTCACTCCCCAGGAGCAGGTCCCTTGGAGGCAGGGAGCAGAATGCCCATCTGTTTCTTGGCAGGCAGGTTCAGGCAGGTCTTACACGGGGAGGGGCAGTCCCAAGAAAGCAAGACCCTGGGGACTTAAGACCACCCTGAGCTCAAACAGGACACAGCACTAGCTGTTGCGTCAGGGCTAGCGCAGCCCCCTAAGGGGGTGACTCCCTGCGTCACCCCACCCCACCTTCCTAGCAACGTGCCTGGGCGGAGGTGCTATCCCTTCTTTTGTCTTTACCTAATACACTTTAAAGTTCAGAATAGCTGTAGTTGTGCAGAAAAGCTGCAAGCATAGTACGGAGGTTCCCATGTGCACTGCGCCCAGTTCCCCTTTGGTTACCAATGGCCGTTTCTGTGGTGCATTTGTCATGACCTGTGGGCCAACATGGACACATTACCCACATTAACTATAGCTCATATTTTACTCAGGTTCCCATCCCTGTCCCCTAATGTCTTTTTTTTTTTTTGCTCTGGAATCTCATCCAGGACACATTTAGTCATTATATCTCCTCTGACTGCTGCAGGCTGTTTCTCCTCTTTGATGTTCCTCAAACTTTCCTGAGTTTTGAGGACCCAACCACACTGGTGAGGTATCTTATAGACTGTCCTTCAACTTGGGTACGTCTGAGGTTTTTCTCGAGGGTGGACAGGGCTTGTAGATTTAGGGCACAGTGGCAAACACAGGCCCGTGGGCCGAATCCGGCCCCCCACCTTGTTTTATCCGGCCCGGCACCTTGTTTCTACCCAGCGGCAGTGCCGAGCTCTCACTTAACTGTTAAGGAGTAGTTTACATTTATACAGTCCTGAAATTACATTAAGCCCTTTGAAGGCAACCGTGAGGGTGATGTGGCCCCTGGTGAAAATGAGTTTGACAGCCCTGGTTTAGGGGAAGAAGACAGGTGAAGCACCATTTCCATCACAGCACATCAAAGATGTGAGCTCACCAACACGACTCATCACTGATGGTGTTGACCTTGATCACCTGCTGGAAGAGTGTCTGCCAGGTTTCTCCTGCGAAGTTACTCTCCCCGCTGCCCCCTTCCTGTACTGGTGTGGCTCAGTGGCTTAGGCATCGTCCCGCAAACCAAAAGGTTGCCGGTTTGATTCCCGGTCAGGGCATATGCCTGGGTTGCAGGCCAGGTCTCCAGTAGGGACATGTTAGAGGCAAACAATTGATATTTTTCTCACACACTGACATTTCTCTCCCTCTTCCTCCCTCCCTTCCCCTCTCTCTAAAAATAAATAGACATAAATATTTTTAAAAATAAAAAAGAAAGTCACTATGCACAGCCCACACTCCAGGAGTGAGGAGTTGAAAGCTACCTCCTGGAGAGCGCAGTAGCTCCACCAATTATTTGGAATTTTTCTGCACAGATGTGCTTCTTCTCCCCCTTCTACTTATTTTATTCAGTTATTTAAGTATGAGTATGGACTCATGGATATTTATTTTACACTCTGAGTATAATTCAATGCTCCATTATTTGTTTCGTTGCTCAAATTGTCCCAGCTTCGGCCACTGGGAGCTCCTGCAGTTGGCCCCTGTGCCCCATAACATACCCAGCATTCTGGTTTGTTGGTGGCCGTGGTTTTTTGTTTTCTGAGCCCTTCCTTACTTTGTGGCCCTACAAGCTGCCCAGCTTGGACATCCCCCGGCCCAGTTCCAGAGTCAGCCATTCCTCCAAGGAGCTCCAAGGAGCCTGGTCCATGATCTCTATTCTCATGGCAAGAAAAGCAGCCCAGAGTTATGGAGGAGCTGCCCAAGCACAGTGGCCAGTCAGAGGTCAAGCCTGGCTTCTGCTAATTCGCCTTCCCTAGACACTCACTGCCCTTGGACCTGGACAGGACAGGTGCAGCACTGCCTGAAAGCAGGGGAATGACCACAATGACCTGCCCTGCCCTTTCTCAGTACCGGACCCTGGGACCAGCCCTTCTATCTCCCCAGCCCCGAACCCCTTCTAGAAACAGGTGGTGGCTGCAGTCCAGGTCTCCAACACCCAGGTGCCCGAGGCACACGCTGCATTTCATGAGTCTAAAACACTGCCCTTTTCCCTGCTTATGACTGCGCAGACCAGGTGGAAGTCATGGTGGGCTGCCACTTTCTGTGCGAGCAAGAACCCCTGTTCCTGGTGGCTTCCTGAGACAACTAACCCCTCCACATTGCAGATAGTGAGTCATTGAGAGACTTTCTGAGGAAGGAATGTGCGTCCTGGTTGTCTGAAAACCTCCATCTCGAGTAAGATAAAAAAGGCACCACATCGAAGCCTGCAGAATGGGTGCCGTGGCTGCGCCAAAGTCCCAGATTGAGAGTGGAGCACTCAGCAGCATCCCCATACTCTTGATGGCATGGGGGACAATACTGTGCGGAAAAGCACAGACTGACGGCTCTATGCTGAACCATCTGCTGAAAGCACCTTGGATGAGTAACACTCTGAATGCAAAGCATGCAGTTATGGGAATTCCTTACTTCCTCATCTTGCCATATGTATGTATGTACAAGAATGGTTGCTGATAAAAATCAAAGTCTAAATAAGGCAAAAAGAGCTCTTGTGAATAGTACAAATCAAAATGCAAGTGCTAAGAAAACCACATCAAAGTTTAGCCGATAGCACTTTTCCTCAAGTATACAATAAACAACACATCTGACCATCTACAGGGGTCTTAGATTTGATGAAGTGTGCCAGTGTGTGTTCACACTCACGTGTGGAGTCCTCTGTGTGCACACCTCACTTGTTCCAGTACATGCAGGTGTGTGCACCTATGCACACACATCTATGTTACACACAGGGGTGACTGGATGTGTGCCCATGTATATGCATGTGTGTGGGAACACGGACTATATATGTGCACGCAGGCACTGTGTGTGAGTGTACAACACACAACTACTGCTGCCTGCAGCCTGGGATCCCTGCCTCCCTAGGCCCTCAGGGCTGGCCAACGCAGTAGCCAGGACTGAGCTGTGGTTTCCCTCGGGTCGGGACCCTGGCACCTCACTGGGTATGACACGCACTCATGCACCATGTGGGCAGGCCCTCCCCCTGAGGTCCCCAGTGAGATCTCGGAGGCTGAGGCTGCTCTCTGGTGCTGGGTGGAGGGCGCTGAATCTCCTGACTCCTATCTCAGTCACCACAGGCTCAATTACTCCATCCTCTCACAAGTTCATGATCATGGCCCCGTAATTCAAAGGGCTGGTGTAGGCTACAGATAAGCACTTTGAGCTGCCTTCTAACCAGCACACCTGTTCAAGGTGTGGCTCTCTCCGGGACTCCCAGGAGCCTGCACACTGCCTGGGGTGGTTCTCCTGGGACACAGCGACTCGGCTCACCTCCTGCCCAGGCTGTTTGTGCAGGGTGGCTCCAGAGGGCACAAGGAGAGACCACCCAGCCCCACAGAGCGCCTTTCACCCGTCCACAGTGCTCAGCATTTGCCCCTCATGACCCATTTCCAACAGGCAGCAGCCTTGATGCCCCAGGCCGGCCTGCCTCTGTGTGAAGAGAGGCAGCGCCGAGGCCTGGGAAGACGCACGCTCTGCCGTGTGACCTCACCCCTCGAGCCCCACTCTCCTCGTCAGGGTGTGGGCACATGGTCTTGCAGGGGCCTGAGAATGGAAGGGGAGCAGATGTCAGTCAGGGGCATCTGTCGGGTTAGAACTGCTGCTTTCCACTTCGGAAGCTGAGGAGTGGCCTCTCAGATGACCCCGGGAATAAGATTCGGGGAGACTGGCCAACACATCTAGTACCCATGCTGGGTACGAAAGTGCTTTGTGAACTGGAAGGCTCTCTTCACACACAGAGGGACTCACTGTTCCATCTCTCTGCCAGGAACCCCAGCAGGAATCCTCTGTCAGACCTCGTTCTCTGCCCAGTAGAGATGTAAGTACTTGCTCTGAAATGTAAGTACCTGCATGTGGCAAGGAGCTGACCCCGCAGGGCAGGTTTTCAGACTGGCCATGAGGGCCACTCTGACACTGATGATTCTCTTTGGGGCCATCCTGTACATAGGGATGTTCAGCGGTGTTCCTGGCCTTCCCCTATTAGATGCTGGTAGCAGCCACCAGTGCCCTGAGTGGAAAAGGGCTGGCAAAGCAATGACCTTGGACAGCAGGCAGACAGTTTCCATGGTATTCCAAGTAGCCTTCATGAGGAATGCTTAACACATGTTATGTGTCCACAGAATGCCACCCTCCCAGGCTGAAGCCACCAAGGTCCTGGTCTGACAGCCATCTGCACCCAAACCCCCCAGGTCTAGATGGGCACCTGGATTTTCCAGGCAGGGTATCTGGGAGGTCTTGGTGCTCCAAAAGGGGTCCTGAGGTGGGTCAGAGCTGGGAGGACCCTCCCAGAGGCATCGGCCAGTGTGTCCCACACAGCCACACCCAACACCTTTATAGTATCAGCCCAGCCGGGTGGCGTGAGGAGCAGCGTAGGCAGGGAGCCCACCACCCGGATAGTGGGCTGCCAAGGGGGGTCAGGCTGCGGGGATGATCAAAGGGCCTCTTTGTCTCTTCTCACCACCCCCTTCCCCTGCTCCAGGCCCTCAGAGGATCCCCACATTCTCATGTCCAAAGGAGCCCTCGCCCCAGCGACTTGGTGCCTCGCCCCTTCACAGGGAGATTCTTGCCCAGTGCTGGCTGGCATCCCAGCCAAAGGGTGACATGTGTGGAGCATCAGGACCCTGGTCCTGCTGGGGAGACCCAACTCAGGAAGAGGGTCCTCCATCCAGGGGCAGCACCCTTCCCACCATCCAGGCTGGGAGCCCAGGGACCACCTTCTCCTGATTCCCAGAGCTGCTTACCCCAGTTCTGCTGCTGCAGCCGTGGGCAGAGACAGCCAAGACTTTGGAATCAGACAGACCTGGGTTCAAATCTTGGCTCTGCCACCTATTAGCTGTGCAGAATCTGAGCAAGTTGCTTGGCTTCTCAGGGCCACAGACATCAGGGAGTGCCAACCACATAAGGCTGCAGTGAGGATTCAAGGAGCCCGTGTGCACAGTTGTCAGTCTTGTGCCTGGCAGACAGTAGGTACTGCAATGGAACTGTGATATCTTAGATACCCAAGATAGATCGGAGAGTCCCTGCTTCTCAGGCCTTTACACTGGCCCATCACAGCTCCAGCTGGGTTCTCTGTCCACCCTCTCTGCCCCCAAATCTGCCTCAGATGCTACCCTCGGGCGCTGTTCTTCATGCAGGTTCTCTACACAGGAGCCCATGCTAATGCCTGATGGCATTCCTGCCATAGCTAAGCCCCTGAGATTTCTAAGCACACCCATCACCTTCCTGTACACCCAGGACAACCTTCCCATTCCTGCACCCACAACCCCACCCTGCCACCCCTCCACCACCACACTCCCTCTGCCTGCTCTTTGCCTCCCCAAAACCCCCTCCTCCGAAGGTGGGCTCAGCTCCAGTGCCCACCAGAAAGCTCGCCTCTCCCCCGGTGCACAGAGACGGCCACCTCCACCACTTCAGCACTGCTTTCATTGGTTCCCGAGTTACTCCACAGGACTGAGGCTTGTTTTTGCAGCCAGACCAAAGCCTCGAGAAAGAGTTTGTCTGAAATGTGAGGCACACACCACACACTCACTGAATGCTGAACATAGAGCCCTTACCTGTCACAGCTCTCAAATTGTTCCCTAGTCCTGAGATTTGAAGAAGCCTTAAGGAAAGTGGCCCAGGAGACATGGGTAAACCGAGGCACAGAGAAAAATAAATCTATCCCCAGCCCACCAACACGTAAAGGAGGGGTGAACAAGGAGTGCTTGCCTACCATCTGGAGTTGCATGAATATTTATAACACATCCCAGGTCAATGTGGAAAAAAAAGAGGCAGGACACCTCTGAGAGCTGTAGTAAGAGGGCCTGCAGTCTTTCTGACTCTTTCACTAATGGCTGCTGCCCCCTCCTCCCTGGGTTAGCACAATGGGACCCTCCATTCCGGGAACCCGATCTCCTCTCTCTCATCCCAAGGAGCCAGCCTTGGCCTTGGAAATCAGGATTGGAAATGGAAACAGGCAGGCACCGAGGAAAGAGCAAAGGGAAAACCCTTTTACTGGTTCCATGAAATCCCTAAGGGAGTAAGTGCTTTAAACATCCCAGACAAATAAAAGTTCTCAAACAATGCTCAGGATGAGCTGCTGGCCCCCTGGGAGGGAGAGGCTGTCAGCTGCCCATCCGCTCATCTCTATGGGCCGGAACTGGGGCTGGCTGTCCTCTGAACCTTGGGAAGCCAGAACGCTGCCTGCCAGCTTTCTCTCTGTGGCGACAGCTCCCTAAGTGTGGCCAGCTCAGTGCTGTGAGCCTGTCGCCCCCAGAGGAACGGGGCCTCTTCATGGGAAGCTCTACCTCAAATGCACCCCTCACGCATCCAAGCCCTTTTCAGTTCTCACATTCACAAGGACAAGCCAATAATGAGCACAACTAGCCTCAAACACCCTTCGGAAACCCCCGAGAAGGACTTACTCTCCTCCTCACCTACTTCCTGGTGGGCTGTGGAGGATGGAAGGTGGAACTAACGCTATGGGCACAGCAGTCCCCAAGGCAGGTGCTCCTGGCACAGTCTTTGGTGAGGACGAAGTGAAGGAGCTCCCTGGCCAAGACTGTCAGTCATGGGTCAGAGGTCAAGGAACACATGAATGTGGTCAAGAGGGCTGAAATGGGTCGTGGGCTTACACTCCTCCTACATTAAGTTTCTGGAGACCCGAGGAGGAACACCAGGGACTGGAGGGCAGCTGGCCTCCACGTTCTGAACCTCAAAAACTTAGTAGAACTTCCCACCTCCTTCCCACCACCATCCACATGGGCTCTTACAGATCCGGGGCTGAGGGACTTAACTGAACCCTTCTGAATTAACCCCATTTCAATCTGGCCAAGGCAGTGGAACACCCAGGACCAAAAGCGCACTTTTCTCTCCAGAAAGAAGTAGCTCCTCGTACAACCCACCGAAATGCCTCTTCTAAGTGTGCAAAGGGAGACCCTGTATTCTGCTTGGGGAACAGGATCTTGCTGACTCTCCCCATCACCTTCCCAGCTTCACTGCTTGCTGCTCTACACCTCAGGGTTCACCTTTGTCCAAGGTCCCGGAGGACAGCCCCTCCAACCCCCAGGTATCCTGAGCTGACCCTCCCAGAACCCTCTCTAGAGGGCCTCAGACCCCACCCATCAGGGGTCTGGGGGGGGCTTGCCGAGGGTCCACAGTGACCCAAAATGTACAACATGCGGTTTCCACCGCAAGCAGGGACTACAGGGAGTGGCACAGGGCCGTGGCCCCTCTAGGACGTGCACACTTACAATCCTCATTTCCTGGGTTGCTCCTGAGGTCCTGTCCCTGGCCTGTCTGGGGAATGACTCAGAACCCAGAGCTGGTATAACACTATCATAAGCTAAGGTCATTTGAGATTTAATCGATGCAGAGAGAAGCAGAGAGACGCTTTCTTAGAAATCCCCTCATGGGACAAAGCAGCAACTAGTGGGACGCGGGCCACCATTGGCCCTTTGCTCAAGGGAATTTCATGGCAGTAAAAAGACAGACCACTTGCACCTGCTTAGACAAATATTATCACAAGTTTTCTTATTTCCCATTTGTTCTCCTAGAACCCCATTTGTCCTTCCTAAAGAAACCTATTTTTCTCTCCATAGAAGCCTTTTCTCCCCCTTAGGCTTCCTATTAAGTTAGACACATAAGCCCCATTCTAACTGCCCCTTTGAGTTATTCATCACCAATCATTCCCATGAGTACGCACCTTGCACACATACATGAACTCTTCTCTTGCCAATCTAGCTTGTCAGTTTAAATCGCAGGTCCCCAGACACTGAACCTAAGAGGGTAGAAGAAAAGCTGCTTCTCTCCTCTGTCACCTGAGTCACCAGCCATGGACAGTACCACCTGGCATGAGGCTGCAGAACTCTGTGCTGAGGCTGTGGGGAGAGGGTGGGCTCTGAAGATGACAGAGTAGCACATGGACCCCAGCCGCTCGGCTGACCAAAGGGTGAGCCAACAAGTTACCGTGTAAGGACACTGGGATACACGGGCCTCTCACGGGGTTGTGGGGAGACGTGAGTAAATGAGATCATGCTGCTGAGGAGTCCGGTTCCCAGTGGTTCTCAAAAAATGATTCTGATGATTTTTATAGTGATGTCACTTACAATTGCTTGTGGAAACACGCAGTGTAAGTGCTCTGAGGGCAGGCCCTACGTTTTCTAGTCCTTCTGGGCCTTTCACTGTGGAAGCTATTCCTTTGTCTACACGCTTCTGTGAACAAAATGGGGGCCACATACTAACCCTGACAAGCTCAGGGGAGGCCTGCACAGTGGCCTTAAAGACTCAGAAATCAAAAGCAACCGCACAGGATGGTCTGGACATAAAACTTCCTAACTAAAAGTGAGTCATCGTGAGTGGTCACATCCTGGCCTGTAGCTTCCTTGAGAAGGTCAGTCTTTACTAAGTGAGCCTGTCCACCGTCTTCTCAAATTTAAGATAACTTGCTTTTAAAATGTCAGGGTAATCTCCTTTTCAAGACCCGCCAGGGCACACGCACCACAGCGGAGCTTCCCCTCATCATCCTCTTGTTCCCGTCTATGTGTGCGGTTACTGTTAATTGTTACCTCTCCTGTGCCCACCACTGTAAAAGAAGCATGTATCTCTCTGTTCTTTATCCAATTCCAGAGATTTCGCCACTTTGCTTTCTCCCACCCCCTTTATTTACCACCAGCAGATTTCATGTAACCCTCTTTATGTCTCGTCCTTTGATTGTAATGTTTAAATAAGCTGAAAAATGGCCATTCTCCAGAGCATTTTCTCAATTCGGTGAAATTTTGCTTCCCAACAATTGTTGTCAGCTGGACTCAGATAAGCTCATAAAAATTCTCTATAGGTTTTGATGCTTTTTTAAAATTATATTTTATTGTGTATGTTATTACAGTTGTCCTATTTTTTCTACCTTTGTTCCCCTGTCCCCAGACCCTGCACTCCCTCATATAATCCCCACACCATCGTCCATGTCCATGGTTCATGCATGTAAGTTCTTTGGCTACTCTATTCCCCACACTACACTTTACATCCCTATGGCTATTCTGTAACTAACAATTTGTACTTCTTAATCCATTCATCTTTATCACCCATCTCCCTGACCTCCCTCCCATCAGGCAATGATCAAAACATTCTCCATATCTATTATTCTGTTTCTGTTCTACTTGCTTGTTTATTTTGTTTTTTGGATTCAATTGTTGATAGATATGTATTTATCACCATTTTATTGTTCATATTTTTTATCTTCTTCTTAAAGAAGACCCTTTAACATTTCATATAATACTGATTTGGTGATGATGAACTCCTTTAGCTTTTTCTTGTCTGGGAAGCTCTTTATCTGTCCTTTGATGCTAAATGACTGTTTTGCTGGATAAAGTAATCTTTGTTGTAGGTCTTTGCTTTTCATCATTTTGAATAATTCTCGCCAATTCTTTCTAACCTGCAAAGTTTCTTTTGAGAATGCAACTGACAGTCTTATGGGAGCTCCCTTGTAGGTAACTAACTGCTTTTCACTTGCTGCTTTTAAGATTCTCTTTTTTATCTTTAACCTTTGGCATTTTAATTATGATGTATCTTGGTGTGGGTCTCTTTGGGTTCATCTTATTTGGGACTCCTTGTGCTTCCTGAACTTGTATCAACTTAGGGAATTTTTCTGTCATTATTTTTTCAAATAAGTTTCCAATTTCTTGCTCTGTCTTTTCCTTCGGGCACCCCCATGATGAGAATATTGGTATGCTTGAAGTTCTCCAGAGATTCCTTACACTGTCCTCGTTTTTTTTAATTCTTTTTTCTTCTTGCTATTCTGATTGGTTGTTTTTTGCTTCCTTATATTTCAAATTGCTAATATGATTCTTGGCTTTATTCACTCTATTATTGATTCCCTGTAAATTGTTCTTTATCTCAATTAGTATATCCTTCATTTCTGACTGGATCTTTTTTATGCTATTGAGGTCCTTACTAAGTTCCTTGAGCATCCTTAAAATTAGTGTTTTGAACTCTGCATCTGACTGACTGCTTATCTCCATTTTGTTTAGTTGGGTTTTTTTTTCTGGAGTTTTGATCTATTCTTTCATTTCAGCCGTGTTTTTTTGTCTCCTCATTTTGGCAACCTCCCTGTGTTTGTTTCTATGTATTAGGTAGAGCTACTACATCTCCCAAGCTTGATAGAGTGGCCTAATATAGTAGGTGTTCTCTAGGGTCCAGTGGCACAGCCTCCCCTGTTATCCACGGTTAGTACTCAAGGTGCGCTCACCACGTGGTCTGTGTACCGTTTGGATGTTTCCTACATGGACTCTTCACTGCCTGCTCTCCGGGAACAGATCCTGCTCCACCTTGCCCCTGCACACCACTAGGCTCCACTGGGGCCCCAAGCCAGGCCTCCCATCTCAGCAATTAGTCCAGAATGGCCATATGACCCAACCTAGGGCAATCCTCCCTAGAAGAGCAGGAAGGATCCCTTTCCCTTTGGGTTCTAACAGCAGAAGTGTCAGAATCTGGGGTTGTCAGGAGTCCCATTTCCAACCCCGGGGAGAAAGCCTGGGTTCTGTCAGTTGATATCCGGAGCAGAGACAAGGAAGGGGGAAAGAGGAGAGAGTGTCTTAACGGGCCTGAAACCCTAGTCCCTGTAGTCCCTAAAGCTGCCTGTCCCACAGCTCTTATAGGACTCTGTGGGCACTGTTGGGACTTATGATCACCTTTTTGGTTTAAGCTAATGTGAGTTGGGTCTCTGTCACTTGCAAACACAGATCCCTAACAAACAATCACCCCTGCCTAATGCCTAACACTGGGGAGCCCACGGAGGCAAGTCAGTACTTGACTTTGAACAAATGAGTAAATGACAGCCCAGACTGGGGGCTGAGGCTACCTGAAGGGGCTCCAGGAAGCCTATCCCACCCTACCAGAATGTACAGACCTGCTCACACCAACAAAGAGGTATGTAAGGAGAAGCTAAGCAATAGAATGTTCAATGAAAGTGCTCAGACAGGAGGGTTTCTCTAAAAGATGTGAGAACAAGTGAAGCATATGGCCCATGGGAGTTCTGTCTTTCTCAGACTGCCCACCATCAACCACCCCAACCCTAGGTCTTCTCTCCATACCCGACTCCCCAGCCAGAATCTGGAAAGAGAGAGGTGGCAGTGAGGCTAACTCTTAGGGAGGGGAGGAAAAAGGAGGAGGGCCCATCATTTAGTTGCTTAGGACTGTCACACAGCGGGAATCCCGGGTTTGTCCTGGCTGAGGCTGCCACCCGTCTAACTCCAGGAGCAGGATGGAGTCTGCAAATTAGATGGGCAATCAGGTACCCTGCCATCTAAGACAAGGGCTCTCAACCTGGGAGCAAGTCCAGGCCTAGCACCCAGAGAATAAAAATTCGTACTTCCATAGAAACTATGTATTGCCCACGGCACACCTCTCAGCCCTCACTTGAATCTGATTCTAAGAAACTGGTTTACAATGGAGAGCACTGTAGATAACTAATAGCAATGCAAAATTCTTGTCTATAGACATACAAATTTTGTCTTCCCTTCCACTCAGTGAAAAATGCCAATTGTCTCTATTTGCACATTCATTTCAACATTCTTTTTTTTTCCAATTTTTTTATTTAATTATTTTTCAAGTACAGTTTTCTGTCTATTACTCCCATCCCATCCCACCCTCATTTCAACATTCTTGATCTATAAATGTTTCTGTTCTTTGGTTCTCTTTGAACAGGTTACAACTCTGCCTGCTTCCCTCATTAATAAGTGAGTAGAGCAAAATCTTCAACACACATCATTTTTATTATTATTTTTTATTTTAGGCTCTTCAGCCCGAGCTTTGGATCCAGACTTCCAGCACCAGAGGGCCTCCTTAACCTCTTCCCCTCTCCTGCTCCTCTTCCTCTTCCACCTGCTGGCTGCTGGGGCCAACCTGGCTCTCCCACTAATGGGATTAGTACTCAGCTGTGTGGTCAGCTGTGTGGTCTTAGGCTGAGCCAGTTATTTATAGAATGTGGGTGGGTGGTCCAGTGCTCCGGGGAGGTGGATGAGTTTCTAACAGTCATCCTCCCTCTCTCCTTCTCAAAGAGCCCCACCTGGTAGGCTTTGCTCTTTGAGTCCCAAACCACGTGCTCTGTAAGGGACAGAAGAATTAATAACCAAACAAAGAGGTGGCGGAAGCAGACCTCTTTCTGGCAGCTCCTCTCCTCCCTGGGGCTCCTGTAATTGGAGCTGATTTCTACCCCTGCCTTTTTCCTAATGCTGGCATTTCAGATGGAAATCTGCTCTCTTCCCCTTCTCCCATCTCGGTAGATACTGGCCCCCTGCTCCTCCCAGAGACACCATTAGCTTCCATGTGTACCGATCACCTGTCAGGTGTTGGGCACTCTGCTGTGTGCTGTTGGGTTCAAAAAAGTAGAAGAAATGTTCCCCGCCCTCAAGGACCTCACTTTCAGAGACTTAGACAAAGAACTGCTTATACACACACACACACTAAGACAAATACAGTGTGCGTGTGTGCTAGAACAATGGGACACATAACTTGAGTACTCACTGTGTGCCAAGAGTATGCTAAATACTTTATACATATTTAACTTTCACAAAAAAAACAAAAGCAGATAGAGTCTCTCAGATGTTAAATATTGTAGCTGACACAAACTGGGGTATATGGCCATCCCAGAACAATTTCTCCAGTGGCCATGCTATGTCTAGTCCCTCTTTTCCTTTGAAAAATTCTGTTTCCTTCTCCAACACACAGTAATTGGTCCAAAGGGCAGTCATGTGACCCAATGCTAGACCAATCAGAGTCCTGACCTAGGAATTTTTACCTGGGAACTGTAGAGGAAACTTCTTTTGTCTCTGGTCACAGATCTAGGGAGATAGGAGTCAGCCTGATGTCGCTGAAGGCCAGAATCTATCACATACTAAAGTTTGGGAGAAGTAGGATATCATAGAGAAAAGGGAACATAAACCTCTAGTAACAATTACATTTACAACCAGCTCCATCATGTCCCCCCCACAGTTTGGCCCATGAGTGAGCCAATAAATTACCCTGTTTTTCTTAATTTAGTTTGAGTTAGTTTTCCATTATTTACCAACTACAGAGTCCTAGGCAAGGCAGGTCTCTTGTACAAGGTGACACAGCTAACAAGAGGCTGGCTTCACGTCCTTCTAGCAGTTACCTCACCTACTATGTGGTCAGTTTATGGACCCCAGCCAGCACAGGCAGTGTCGTGCGTGCTGTTTTATTATGCTATAGATGTTTCCAAGGGGCTGGCATGACCATGAGGTTGACACTTCTGCTCATCCACTGTTGAGTTCCCAGAAATGTGTTACCACTTCCCTCATGAGAGCCATACATTATTATCCCCAACTATTTCTGAGAGCTTATGCTATGGAAGGTACCATGCTGTGTGCTGTTTAATCTCCCCAAAACCTTGCGTGGTTAGTATTGTTAATGCTGCTTTAAGAGCGGGGAAAGCGACTCTCGAGAACTTGACCCCAAGGTCAAAAGAGTCAGACGGTGTGACCGCAAAGCTCCTGTTCTTGGCCAACTCACTAATATGCTCTCCGTGCAGTACTGTGATTGGCTGCATGTCTGTCACAGCCTCCAAGAACCGCCCACATCAGACTGAATGTAAGGTGATTCTATCCCAGCCCTGGCTCACCTGCAGTCATCTTTTGGTCTGCATGAGAACGCAGCTAGCCAACTTCCTCACGAGCCTCAGGTCAGAGGACCCTAATCTTAAGGCCAGTAGAGGCCCATACAGGCACTGGAGACGTGGCTTTCGAAAAAGGCCCCGCTTGAATTCTTTGGGACCCACCATGTGTATGGACCTTCCTTCTCGGCTCCTGTGTTATGTCTATAATGAGCCATTAAGCTGTCACCTGCAGACTTGGAGGTGAAGCCTCTGCCCCGTTGTCTCCTGTTGACGTGGCATTTGCCCACCCACTGCCCTGCTTGCCTCCTCCTGAGCAGACCCCACAGTGCCTCAGCATGCTGAGCTGGGCCTGAGGCAGTGTGCCACCTCCTCTACCTAGCTACATAGGAGAGAACCTGGGGTCCTGCCCACCTTCCCCAGCATCTGGCTGTGGCCAGCACAGTTTCCACCGTAAGTCCCACTTTCCCCTATACCAGTTCTCATCCTTCCCAGGATCAGAGCCACATGCACATCTGACAGAGGCCTCGTGCCTGCAGAGAGACAGGGCCCACCTCTGACGCATTCACCCTCCTTCCCTTTCGGGTCTTTGTCGTCTCTGCTGCTTTGGCGCAGAGGCATCCAGCTCTGAGGTGCTCACAGGCCACATGCGGTGTGTAGACAGATTCCGTTCAGCATTCACAATGGTTTTTCATTTTAACACTTAGCAATTGGCAGTTTCACTAGATAAATGGACTTCAATTTTTCCATAAAAGGTTTTTTTTAAAGCACCGAAAACAAATGCATTTCTGACTTTTCTTGAAATGCTTTTCTGTGACCTGCATGTCTCCATGAGGGCCACCAGCAGCAGCCAAGCAGCCAACACCCATCTGGGTGGGCACAGCTCTCTGCTGTGCTCCCAGGGCACAGCTATCTGCTTCACCAGCCTTAAATTTGCCTGTGACCCTCATTTTCCTTGCTTTTCAAGTCTCTGTGAACACCCAAGGCCCACACTGGGGGCCTGAGCCCACGCTCCACCCACCCCCAGCAGGCTGAGAGCACCTAGCCAGGACCCCCGCCTGGCACTGCACATTTTCTCCAGATAAGAAGTCTCAGGCAAGTACCAGTCACTCCTAACCTAGACTCTGAATGTGTCCAAGCCCAGAGCTCACTGTCCAAATGCTCCAGCTTGCCAGGGACTAGCATGTGTACAGCTGAGGTCAGGCTGGGTGGATGCCAGGCCAACTCAGGCCCAGTTCACTACAGAACCTGCCATCCAGCTGGACTAAGGAGCAAAGAGAGATAAGTCCACCCAGAAAACACAAGTCTGAGAGAAACTGCATACAGGCCAATTCCGGTGGTCCCACCCTGCCCTTTGCCCAAAGCCCCAGTCCCAAGACTCGGGGACACTCACAATGTTCATGAGAGTAAGGACGTAGTTCTGCACGTGCTCCTTGCCGTGGAAGCGTACCACTGAGTCATCCACTGCCAGCAGTACCTCGATGCTGTAGCTGCCCGGCTTGGCATGCCGCCGCTTCCGCTCCACTTCTCCCAGCTGGCCCTCCACCAGGCCCAGCACGTTGGGAAGGTCGCCCGGGCCAAAGGCTGGAAGCAGGATGAGAAGAGACCAAGGTCAAATCCACATAAGGGGCTGTCACTGTGACACTGCCCATCACCCCACTCCTCCCCTGTCACATGTGCCCTTCTCCCTGCTTCTGTAAACCCAGAGAACATGAGGGTTTGTTTGTTCCATACCAGGTCATTCATGAGCGGGAGCCCTTTTCCAGGCACAGGGCATGGCTGCCTTTGAGGCAACAAGTAGCAGAGAAGGGAGAACTGACCTGAGTTCCAATTCCTTCTCAGTCCTGTCTCACTGCGTGTCCTGGCCAAGCCCTGCCCCCTCACTTCTCTGGACCTCCATCTCCCTCCCTGTGACACGTGCATGGATGATCCCTGATCTCCTGCCCTAAAGCTTGCTACAAAAACTGAAGGTGGCAGTGGGCGGAAACATCTTGATTAAAAAAAACTATTATTACCATGGCCAATGCATGACATTTCAGGCACCTCTGTGGCATGTCCCAGGCCTCTCCAAACCCAATCACTGCCAGTGACCCCAAATCTCACCACCACAGCTTTGGCCTTTTGGCTAAAAACAAAATATTTATATAACCAGGATTTATTAACTTATATTATGTAATGTAGGAGTTGTCAAACTTTGTCTGCAGATAATAAATATTTTAGGCTTTGTGAATCATTTAGCCTTTGTCTCAGCTATTCGTTTCAGCTATTAAAGCATAAAAGTGGCCAGAGATAATACATAAACAAATACATGTTTCTGTGTTCTAATAAAACTTTATTGACAAAAACAAGTGGTGGGCCATTTTTGGTCCATAGGCCTTACTTCTACCCAATCTAATCTATCCCATCTAACCTAATCTAATCCAGTCCTTACAACTCTATCAGTTTATTGTCCCCATTATACAGGTGAACAAACTGAGGTTCAAAATAGCTTGTCTAGGGTTGTGTGAATCAAAAGACCATGCTCTCTAACATCACTATGTATACTGCTACTTATAAAGGCAACACCTTCAACAGTGATCAGTCATTGACACCATAGTCTGAATGACGACTGAAGAAACATTTGTTGGGGCAGTGGAACAAAGGTGCATGAGGACACTACAGGGAAAGCTAAGAGAGCCAGAGAGAAGCCTGGGGTCTCTCAAGAAAGCTTCAAAGTCATAATTTTTAATGCCTTTTCTGCCATCTACCCTGAAGTTCTGATACTTGTACTATTGATTTCTAAGAACATTTATTCTATCTACAGTTATTTGAGAACCTCATAGAGATGGAACAGGGCTAAGGCTGTAAAGATGCCACCACTAAAATCCTAGAATGTATACAAGGGTGCAGCTACAGGAGGGGCCCCAATACTTACAAGTGGATGGTGGGTAGGTGATGTGCAGGTGACAGGTAAGATACCAGACTGTGACAACACAGCAATGTCAAGGGCTGAGTAGGACTGACGAGTAAAGGCTTTCATGCCAAGTCCCAGAGCAGGACCGGGGTGTTGAGGGAGGCTTCTGGAGGAGGGGACATCTAAGCTGGGTGGGACGGGAAGCAGGACAACCTGCTGAGAGCATAGGGAGCAGAGGAAACTGACCCTGCAAAATCCCTTTGAGCAACTTTGTGAAGACACCATCCACAGTGTGGGTGACCCTCAGGAACAAGTCAAAAGATACCTTTGCAGGGACCCAAGTTCTGCCTCTAAGCCTCTACTGATGGGTTCTTAAGGAACCGAAATCCAAGGATAGGGCCATAGGAACCACGGGACTCAGTGCTACTATCTGTCTATTTTCCCTGTGGTCAGAGAGCTACCGTGCAAAGGGGAAAAAGCACCAGACTTAAGGACTGAAAAAAATGTGTGGCCACTGGCCTACTGTGGAAACCGGAAAAGGGCGGCCAGCCCCTGAGCAATCACAGCCTGGCAAGCAGGGCTCAAGCCCAGGTCACTCACCTGCCCCTGAGGCCAAAGTGTCCCTCTTAGCAGGCTCCTCTGCATAGGAGCACCTGGCAGCCCTGGGGCCCAAGCCTGACTATGTGCACAACAACCCACAGACAAGTTCCTGGGAGAGAGGAAGGTGGACCCCCAGGAAGAGAGGACAAGGGACAAGGGCTCTCTCTGCGGAGTGGGAAGAACCTTCAGCAGTACCCAGAGGTTTACAAACTACAAGAGAAATGTGGATCTTGACCTTCACAGCTCTCCCTGCCTAGTCTGTCAAAGGGAGGCTCGGAGAGGTTGCCGACTCATCCCAGGTCACACAGCCAGGTGACGGCAGAAGTCCAGAATGTAAACTTGGATCTGCCCCTCTCCCATTATCACTCCCTATCAGGGCCCACCCGATATCTCCCTCAGCAAAAACAGTGCGGGAAGTTGGGGAGGGCCTACTGACATCAGCCATAGACCCCAGAGATGTTCCACCCACACCCTCTTTTGTGTGTCTCTCACCCTTCGGGCCAAAATAGGTGACCCTCAAAATGTGGAAGATGGGGGCAGCAGGCCACCGGGAGGCTTTCAGTGAGCCCACCCAAGAAGGCTCAGAATATAAAACGATGCAGCTGCTTTGGAAAACAGTTTGGCAGCTCCCCAGAAAGTTAGACACAGAACCGCCATAGGACCGAGACATTCCACTCCTAGGTACACACCGAAAAGAATCGAAAACATGTGTTCCACCAAAACTCGCCACAAACGTTCACAGCGCACGATCATAAAGAAAAGCACGGAGACAACCCAAACGTCTATTAGCAGGTGGATGAACAAGCCACGCTGCGTCCACACAACGGAGCACCACCCTGCCACAAAGAGGACCGAAGTGCCGAGACAGGCTCCAACACGGAGGACGCGCGTGTGCTAAATGAAAGAGGCCGGTCACGGCAGGCCACATATCCCGTGCTTCCGTTCCCACGAGATGTCCAGAATAGGCAAATGTATGGAGACAGAAGGTAGACTAGTGACTGATTGCCAGGGTGTTGGGCCGGAGGGAGACAGGAGTGACTGCTAATGAATGGGTACAGAGGTTTTTATGGGAATAATGGAAATGTTCTGGAATCCAATAGTGGCGATGGTTATGCAACATTGTGAATATGGTAAGAAACCACTGAATTGTATACTTTAATTAAAATGGTTAAAATGGTGGATTTCATCTCAATTTAAAACACACACACACACACACACACACACACACACACACACACACAGCAGCCCTAGGCCCCAGCCTGGCGGGCTACCCTGGCATCTGGCAGCGCTAGCCTCCAGCCTGGGAGCCGGAACTCTGGCCGCAGGCACACATGGCCCATTGGCATTCAGGAAGGAAGTGGAGGGTGGGGAGGGGTGATGGAGAGCAGGGCCATGGGTTACGGAAGGAAAGGGTAGCGCTAGGAGTATGGGAACGCCCGTCCAGGGCACACCCTGCAAGGCCAAGGCAGGGTCCACAGGGTCGCAGGGGGCCTGCGGTGAGGCTCAGCTCACACCTGGAGGTCCAGCTAAGGGGAGTCTCTACCCAGGACTTGGGATGGTTTGCATTTCCCACCAGAGTCCTTGAGAGAAAATCACTTAACTCTCCTTTGGAGCCCATCCAGGGTGTGGGGGGTGCTGAGTATGTGACTGTGGGGGTGTGTGAGTGGGTGAGTGTCAGTGGGGAGATGTGTGACTGTGTGGAGAGGCATAAGTGGGTAATTAGCGTGTGTGAATGAGTATGAGTGAATGCATAAACTGTGTGACTGAGTGTGAGTGGGTGAGGTATGACTTGTGTAGGTTCCCTGTGAGTGAGCAAGTGTGTACAGGTGAGTGTGTCAGTGTGGGGAGTGTGTGCGTGCCCTCCTCAGGAAGCAGTGACCAAGGCCATACCCTGAGTGCGAACAGGAAGAGTCCCCCACTGGCCCAGTTCACCAGTGCACCTCACATGCCTCCGCTGAGGGGCAGCTAGAAAGCAGTCTGGTGGGCCCTTGGTGCCCCCTTTCCTTCCTCGAGGAGAGCTGGACATGGCCCACAGGGCAGCACCGCTCATGCAAGTGACACAAACAACACTAAGACTTGGCGTCTGTCCTCTAGAACACCCCACCCTAGCCTGTCTGGAAGAAGGGGACTGTCCCAGGAGAAATCCAGGGGGCTGAGGGATCCAGGAGAGGGGACATCTGAACTGGGCTGACGCCTGGGCAGGATGGGGACAGACAGAGACAGATGTGGGAAGGTGCTCAGCTGGGGAAGATTCCTCAAAAGCCTGTTTCCGGTGGCTAAGCAGGCGCTGACCAGCTGGCCTGGGCCTACGATGTGTTCCCTGTATGCCAAGAACTAAGCCCAAAGACTTGAGGTAGAACCTTTCACCTTCACGAAGAACGGTAAATGGAAGACAGGCGCACCCACAAACACGTCTCCACACACTGGGCTCAGACCCACCACTGGTCTGAAACGCAGAGTGAGTGGGAGTCCCAGGTCTCCAAGAAAGTCTTCTGTCTCCCCTTGTCTTTCCAAGGAAGAACTCCAAAGAGTCCAGGGCAGGGCGCCACAGGCAGCCTGACAGGAGGGAGTCACACCTGAGTCCCGGCTGGAACTGCAACTCTGCCAGCTCAGGAGTCCGGGCTTCCCAGGAGACGGTGGCAGGCCACAGGGTTGGTTCCAGGCTCAGACCCGTGAGCAGGACTTCCCCAGGGTCTCTCCCCAAAAGGGGATTTATGTACTTTTGATTCAGAACTGGCCTCAAATAAAATGGAACCCAATGAGCTTTGCCGTCCTTCCAGGCAGGAAGTGACCCAGGGAATGGTGCCAGTCCCCACCCTGCCCCTGCAATCCACCCCTCCAATCCACCCCAGCCCCCATGGCTCCGCCCAGCCCCCTGCCCCCCACCCCACACCACAGACCCACAGAGCCCTCCTCCTCTGGGCTAGTGCCAGTGCTGCAGCTCCCTTTATGAACCACGTGGAGAGCGGCTGGAGCTTCAGAGAAGGCACTGTATGTAGGGACAACCGGTTTTCAAGCATTCCTTCATGCTGTGCTCAACCCCACCAGGGCCCTGGCTGGAGGGTGTGGCTGCTCATGGCAAGGTTCCACCCAGGGTCTTCTCATGTCCTCTTGGCTGAAGCCTTCCTGATGAGGCTAACTGGGACAATGAAGTTGGCCACGGGCCCGGACCAACACACACGGCATCTATTGCTTCATTCGCTCAGCCTTGGGTTCCGAGTGCTGTGCTGGTCACCAGGGTGCAGGGATGCCTCTGCTGGCAGAGGGTCTTACTCTAACATGTCAGTAGTCAGCCTAATAACCGACTAGTAGTCATCAAGTACCTACTACATGCCAAGCTCCACTATCACTAATCCATACAATCTCAGAGGAAAACAACAATCTGTCCTACTTTACAGATTAGAACATGAGGCTCAGAGGTGGTAAATAACTTGCTAGGGTCACACACTAGACAGCACTGCAGACAGGGTTTTAAAATGGTCCAGTGGACACCAAGCTGACCCTGATGCCCTGACACAGGGCAGGTTTCCTGTGAGTGTTCTAAGAACTTCCTTCCTGTGGCTCCCGGAGGTTGAGTTGGGCATTAGGGGAAAGAGGTAACTGCAGCCATTCTGCCTGCTACTTGAGCAGAGAAACAGCCTTGCAAAGCAACGCTACAGTCCCAGGGTCCATTGTTCAGGGGGCTCAGGGAGCTCCTCTGGCCCCCAGCTGCAGCCAGTTGCAGTAGCCTCTAAAAGCCCTGGACACAGTAGGTACAGTAGGTCTGCATGGCCCAGTCCCACGTTACAGATGAGAAGACTATGGCCAGGCATGGAGGGGTTTAAGGCCTGCAGTTACCTGAAGACTCTGCGAAGGTATGGGCAGAAGCAGAGCTTGGGGCCCTGCCCACAGCCTACCTTCGTTGTGGAGGTCCCCTCCGGGCTCCGCCCACTCCTGCTGGCCAACTTCCCGGCGGTACACCACGTGTGTCCTCCCACTGGCCTCCTTGTCCTGCTGCCCCCGCTCCAGGGGCTCAATGAAGTAGTCGGTGACATCTGTACGGATGAGGCCGGCCTGAACCGTGGACGCAGCAAGCAGAAGGGGGAGAGAGAAGAGGCATGAATACATGGCACAGTACAAGTGAGTGTTAGTGAATGAGCACATCTGTGACCACGTGCATGTGACCACAGGAGGCAGGCTCTTCTCCCAGGGCCTTGGGGAGCTCTGGCATCCCGCAGGCCGCTGGGAGGGGTTGGAGGAGCTGTGCGAGGGAGCCTGTACCGGTTTCAGAAAAAGCAGATCCACTCTCACTGTGTTGTGCACTCATGAGTGCTACACACGCTTCACATCCACGAAGGGTTCTGGTGCTTAAAGGGGGGCCACTACCGTGAGGGACTTGCACACGCAGCAGGGCACCACACCGCCACAGTCGCAGGGGGCTGCCTTTACACAGGTGGAGGGGAAAACCCTATCAGTAAGGCCTCATCATCTCGACGGTGGGAGCTGGCCCCCCACTCCAGCACAAAGTGCTATTATTTCAGATTTCAGGCGTGTGTGCGTGCGGGCCTGGGAAAGCAGCTGTTCGCTGACCATAAACGAGCTGGGATCATGCCCCGGGAGCGAGTGCTCTGCTTTTAATCTAATTTTTGCCTGCATCAAAATAGTCTCTTTTAAAAAAAATCAGGTATTGGCCTTGGAAATAAAAACATATAACCTTAGCCAAGCCTTGCCCATATGTTATTAGTCCCCAGTAGAGGCAATAATCCCCGGGGCAATGAACCTAGGTGTGTGTGAATGTGTGAATGTGTGTGAATGTGTGTGTAGCCAAGCAGCCCTCCCCCTACCCCAACACACGGGTTCGCCTGGTAAGAGGAGTAAGACCCGCCCTCCTGCCACAGTGCCTAGAAAATGGAAGGCGATCCTTAACAAATATATGTATTTGTTGAATTTCCTCACTCCTTCGACAAATATCTGTTGAGTACCTACTGCATACCCGCACTGCTTCGGACGCTGGGAATACAGCTGTGAACACAAAGCAATGAATGAAGAAACCATTTTTATAAATGTACTGGACCCGCCCCGTCCAAGGAGGAGTGCCTCTTTTCCAAGCAGCCACTTTATGGACCTGAAACCTACCCATTTCCCCAGTTTTCCCACCTCAGCTTGCTTTGAGGTTGCTTCTTAGGGACCCCACTCCAAGGCCTATGGATCACGCCCCACGGGGCCTCCCCGCAGCGGCCAGTCTTTCCCTGCCCCTTCTGGCTGAAGCTCTGGGTCAGACTGAAAACCCCGCTTTGGATCAAAACCAAGATGGCAGCCTCCTGTGTCTCACAAACGACCCAATCAGGAGGCCAAACACGTTCTAGGGAAAAGTAGCGGCATTATAACAGAATAAGTGTGGGGCTTTCCAAGGTAACCATCTTGTAAGGCGATACTCAGTTGTCTGCAAAAGTTCCGGTCTGCTTATTAAAATGTCAACATCAAACCTTATATTGTGCATATTTCCTTTCTTTCAAAGTGATTTTACTTTTTTGCCTTGGCACCTGCTATGTGCCAAGGGCAGGGAGAAACAGATCATAAGTAAAGCCCAGCTTTCGGCTGTGAGCTGCTCATCACCTGGAGGGAAGGGCCCACAGAGGAGCAGAGCGCGGCCATATGTTCTGCTCCTTGCTGTGGTGGGCAGGTCTGACTGAAGGGCGGGTATCCATCAGGCTCTCAGGGTCAAGGGGCAGACATTCAACTTGAACTCTCTTGGTTCCAAGTAGAGTGTATTGGCCCCGTGGTGGACTATGGCAGGGGCAGGCACTCGGCTCCCTCTCCACCCTCCTCTCAGCACCCTCTGCAGCAGCTCTGTTCTCCCAGACAAGGCTTCGTAGCCCACCTGTAGACACATCTCTAGCCCACCACCAGAGACGAGGCTCTCCTTCCATAGCCCCACCTGCAACAGCACACCTACCTACATGCTACCCTTTATAAAGAGTGTATCATAAAAACAGGATCTGCCACTTATACTTACAGATCTTACTGAGTCTTTACAACAATCCTATGCAGTAGCCACAGACGTTAGATCCATTTCACGGATAAGGAAACAGAGGCTCAGGATGGTTAGGTAACTTGTTCCAAGTCACCTAGCAAGTAAGTGACAGGCCTAGAACAGGAGCCCAGCTCCTCATGCCTCTCAACCACTAGGCTGTATTACCTCAGGCTGTCCCTGGGCCCTGCTTCTGCCCTTCAAAGCCCCTTGGAATGAAGAAACTTTTCTCTCATAGTCCCGTTTGCAAATCCCTGGGCCTCTGGTCCAGTCTGACCTTACAAAGCAAGCAAGATGTTCACTTCCCCCCTCTGGGGGAACAAACACACAGACACAAACAAAAAGTACCCCTCCCCTGGAAGCCAGTTGTCCTCTCACCCTGGCGGGAGGATGGGGAGAGAGTCCAACACACAGCCCTCAGAGGAACAGAGCCCTTCCACTCCCCAGGCGAAGCAGCCCCAGCAGGAAAGGGTCCTCACCCCACAGGCCATCGTCATCACACTGCCAGCACTCCTCTGCCCGAGGGGAGTCCAGCCCCCACACTGCCCACCGGCCTCTCCCCAGGCAAGAGTGAAATAATCTCTATTTCCCCACCCGCTTTAACTGTTTAGGGCAAAGACAACCCTGTAATATGCAACCTGGACAAGTTTCAAGCCCCTTTGTGACTGGGGTCCCACCAGCCCCGACCCCAGGATCAAGGGCAGAACTCCCCCACCAATTTTCCTTGTCCATTCTGTGCATCATGTCCAGTCTTGACAGGTAGTTCTTGTCCAGGTCCGGGTGCCCCCTCAGCCCCTGAGGGGGTGGAAAGGCAGGCCCAGACACCAGATCAGGCTGCAGGCTGGGCCAGTCCCTCCCACGAGGCCCTCGGTTTCCCATCTACGACACGAGGGCTTGGCCCACGATCCTCTCCAGCTCTGCCCTGGCCAGGAAACCGGGCCCCGAGCAGGGTAGACAGACTGGCAAAGGGAACTTTCTGGCTCTCTGCCTCCCTGCCGAATTACTCCTGCCTCTCAATTTACGAGATGTTTATGTTTCTGAAAAGTGGTGGCTAATTTTAAAGCTCTAAAATCAACTCAGATTTCTGTATAAGAAGTAAAGGGGGGTGAGATTAATTCTACTTAGTTGGAAAAGAAATGTCAACCATATCTGTTTTCACCCATACCTTATTCTTTTGGAAATAATAAATAAGTAGAAAATACATATTACAAGGTTTCTTTATGCAATAAAAACAACCAAAAAAAAAAAATAGCAGCTCACACCCAATTGAGCCCATGCACTAGTCAGACCCTCAGGCTATTTTTCTGAATGGAAACTCTCCAATGAGTAGGCTGGCCCCCCAGCCAAGCTCAAGATCCTTTAATATAACTGTCTTTGAGGGGCCTTTCCTAGAAGGTGACTAGCTGATGGGGTAGGTCTATTTGGTATCTCTGTGACATTATTCTAGTCACAAAGGTGACACCTTCTGCTGCCTCTTCACGCAGAGGCCCCAGGCCAGGCTAATTGAAGTTTCCCTGGTCTGCTTCCCCTCAGGGGAAGCCCCCAACTCCAGAGTGTAATTCCAGGGAGTGAAGGACACTTGTCGGGGGTCACAGGAGAGCTGCATGCTGGCTTAGAAACTACCTTGTGCCCTGCCCCAGGGGGCAAGTTCAGTTGTCAGCAGTAGCTATCATCCGGGTGAGGTCCCAAATATTTTAGCAGATGACTAGAGACATGTTATTTTGGGATTGGCCTGTATGTATATAATAAAACACACTTATTCTAAAATTGCATGTCCTTGCATGTAAATTGGGAGGCAAGGGTACAGAGCCAGCAGACAGAGGTCCCAGGAAGGCATCCCCAAGGACTGGAATGCACGCCCTTAGACGGTGCAAAAGCGCAGGCTTGGACAAGGGCAGGGATCCATCTGTGCTGAGTCCAATGCAGAGACAAGAGGCAAGGACGCAGCCTGGGGCCCAGACAGGGCACACAGCTTGGCTCTGGGACGGGGGATCCTGAACCCACATCTGCACCCTCGGATTCACCAGCCTCTGCTGAATGCCGGGAGGAAGCACTTCAAGATGGCAGCTCAAGCAGAGTCAGGTCTCCTCTTCCTTGTCCTTCCAAGATGGCCTAAGAGGGACCTCCCGGAAGACAAAGGAGCAGGGCAGGCCTCCTCCGACCCAACTATCCCACCACCTCCCAAGGAGAGCGTATTCTTGGGCCTGAACTTGTTCTGGAAATTCCATTACGAGAGTTTTACTGCCTGCTGTGCTGTCTCAGGTCCTAGGCTTCCAGCAAATTCAGCTTGAAACTGTTCCGCTGTAGGAAATGAAAGAAAGCCCAGCAAGTGGAGTCTGCGGTGAGACACACAACTGGGAGTGCAGTGAGAATCAGAAATGGCTTCCACCAGGCTCTCCCCCAACCCAGCAACCTGCTTCTAGCCAGGCGCTGCCAGCCACGCCCCCTCCCTGACCCCTCCCAGGACTGCATCAACCACTGCCCCCTCAGAACCCTTGACTTCAGCAGTCTCCGCCCCTACTGCCTCTGCCCTGCTCACTTACCCCTCAGCATGCTGGCTCCGCTACTGTTAAACTTCATCGGGACCTCCAACGTGTGGCCCCACCACTTTATCACTGTCACCCCCTGGCCCCCTACCAAGTCCTCACACCCCTTCTCACCACTGGGACCTTTGGGTCTAGAATCATAATTCCCCTGTAAACATACATAACTCTCTCCTCTCGCTTCCCCTCCATCCTGCTTTCCCAGAGGAGCCGCTGCCCTAGTTCAACCCAACCAGCCACGCACTCTGTGTCCACACACTGACAGAGGAAACGCACGTGGGGCCCACTGTATCACTCGAAACCAGCGGTCACAACTCACATGAGCATGCTGCTGGCCAGGGATTCTGCCTCACCTCCCGGTTCTGCCCACATTCCAGTTCTCCCAATGGCTTAGACGTCCCACCCCACCCCACCCTCACCCGCTGCTCTTTTCAAGGAGAAAGCAGACACCATCAGGAGGGCCCACCCCTGTCCTCACACCACCCTGTGCTCGGAATCACCTCCCTTTCACCTCCTTGAGGACTTAGCTCTGGCAGTTAGTACCCTCTTTCTGGCATCACCATGCTTGCTCCCTCTCCTGACAGTTCTCACGGACACACAGGTGCCCCCAGGGACCTCCCGCCTGGGAAACTCCCCCGCTCGCTCCCCCCCAGCCCAGTCTCTGCCTTCCTCCCAAGCAGAAAGAGGCATCTGCACTCACTGTCTCCACCTCCAGGTCTCATGCCTCCCCTCTACCCACCCCACAGGGCCTTCTGGAGCCACCCCTTCCTGAAAACTGCTCTTATCCAGGCCACCTGTGACCTCATGTGCCCAGAGCCAGCACTCAATTATTTGTCCTGGTCTCACTCAGCTCCTCCAGCCACACATGCCCCCTGGAAACTTCCCGATCCCATGGCTTTAAATACCCTACGTGTGCTTTCAGAGAGCTCCTCCGTTTCATCTCCAGCCCCGACCCCTCCCAGAATCCTTGCAGGACTGTCTCACAGTCTTCTCGATAGAGACCCCAGGCCTCTGCTGGGCACACCAAACTTTAAAGCACACCTAAAAGCAGTATGGAGAGACCTCAAAAAGTTAAAATGGATCTGCCTTTTGACAAGTAATCCTACTTCTGGGAACATATCTGAAGGAACCCAAAACACGAATTTGAAAGAACATAAGCACCCCTATGTTCAGTGCAGCACTATTTACAATCACCAGGATATGGAAGCAGCCCAAGTGTCCATCAGTAGATGAGCGGATAAAACAACTCTGGGACATTTACACAATGGAGTACTACTTAGCCATAAAAAAGAAGAAAATCTTACCCTTTACAACAGCATGGATGGACCTGGAGAACCTTATGCTAAGTGAACTAAGCCAGTCAAAGAAAGACAAATACCACATGATTTCTTCATATGTGGAATCTAATGAACAAAGTGAACTAACAAGGAAAATGGGGACAGACGCATAGAGAGCAGGATGACAGCTAGCAGGGCATGGGGAAGGGTAGGGGGTGGAGGGACTGAGCAAAAAGGAAAAAGGACTCATGGACATGGACAACAGCGTGGTGACTGCTGAGGGGAGAGGAGTATTAGGAGACTAAAGGGTAAAGGAAAAAACACAATAAAGATTAAATAAAATACAAAACACAAATAAAAGCAGACCTTTTCCTCCCTAGCCATCCTCATCCCAGAAAATGGCATAATATCCCCAGCCGCTCAAGCTAAAAATCAGGAGTGGTGGGCCCAGAGGTTGGGTTTTTCAAATCCTTTCCCATCTCTCCCACCATCCATCATTCTGTCGATGTCAGGCCGGCTAAAAGCCTCACCCAACATAATCTGCAGGTTCTAGAACCACTGATGGGTCATCCTAGGCCACTGTCTCTGGGTCTCAACAGGTGGGAGGGAGCTGGCTCCACCCACACACCCCCCACACCCTGGGACCACCACTCCTGCCAGAACTCCCCGAGGTGGCCCAGATCCTTTCCTCCCTCAGTGTGTCCTTTTGTCTTCATGAAGCACCTACTGTGAGCTGGACGTGAGGGGGATGGGCGTGTGCATAAAGTCGTGAGAGACCAGCCTCCACCCTCCCGATAAGGGCCTTGTAACTAGCATATATAAAGAACTCATACAACTCAATAATAAAAAGACAAACAACCCCACCTGAAAATAAAAAAAGAATCTAAACAAATATTTCTCCAAGGAATATATACACATGACCAATAAGCATGTGAAAATGTGCGTGACACCGTCTGTCGCTAGGGCAATGCAAATCAAACCCACAGTGAGATAGCCCTCCACACCCACTGGGAGGGCTAGAATCAGGCAGGCGGAGAACTGTTGCCAAGGGTGTGGAGAAACCGGAGCCCTAGACACTGCTGTTGGGAGTGCAAAGGGATGCAGCCACTTCCAAAACAGTCTGGCTGTTCCTCAAATATTAAACAGAGTTACCATATGGCCTGGGAACTCCACTCCTTGGTATATACACAAAAGCAATGAAAACATACGCCCACACAAAAACTTTATACAAATGTTCGCTGCAGCACTACTCACAAGAGCCAAAAAGGAGAAACAACACAAATGCCCATCAACTGATGAGTGGATAAACAAAACGTGGTGAATCACACAGTGAAATATTATTCACCCACTGAAGGAACGAAGGGACTCTTCTGGTCAAGATGGCGGCATAGGCAGACACGGCTTGCCTCTTCACACAACCACATCAAAATTACAACTAAAATACAGAACAACCACCACTCAGGAATGTAGGAAATCGAGCTGAATGAAGTCTGACAACTACAAAATTGAGCTGAATGGAAGTCTGACAACTACAGAATTAAAGAAACCACATCCATCCAGGCTGGTAGGAGGGGGCGCCGGTGCAAAACAGGCTGGTCCAACACCCACATAGATAAAAATTCAGGAGGGGTATTTTGGGAGCGAGGAGTCCCAGACCCACACCAGGCCCCCCAACCCAGGATTCTAGTGGCAGGATCAGTCCCCACATCTTTGGGCTGCAAAAATCAGCAGGGATTCAGTTGGTGGAAAAAACTACTAGAGTCCCAAGCAGTTCCTCTTAAAGAACCCACACACAGACTCACCTACTCAGACTCAGTCCCTCTGAGCTCCAGCACTGGGGTAGCAGCTTGAAAGGCACCAGAGGTATACAGGGAGAAACTGAAGTGCCCGGCATCAAGGCCAGCAGAGGCCATTGTCCCTTTTCTAAACCCTCCCTCCACAGAGCCAGCAAGCTGGTACCATATCTGAGACTCCATCAACAGGGCTAACACTGTTTGACCCCCCTTGGAGATCCTCAGAGGCTCTGCCCCACCCTATGGGCCCACCCAAGCTGCTTTTCCATAAGAGTGACTGGTCTTGGCTCCTAAATCCTATCAAATAAGCAACAGCTGGCTTCAGTGAGCTCTAGCGGATGCCAGATTAGATTCACAGTTTGGCTTCCCTCAGAATCTCTAAGCCCAGCACTAGTAGGAGCCACCTCACATTGCTTTACAGCTCAAGTACAGTGTCCTAGGCAAACCACAGGTAGGGGCTGACCTTGGCCTGCACCACCCAGGAAACTCCAAGGCCAGCGTACCCAGTGGACAGCTACAGACCATGTCAGAGCACCACCACGCTGCCCCTATACAGCTGATTATCTACAGACTGTGGAGTTTGGTGGTCAGTGATCATAGCCAGTCCTTGCAGCTGACTGGCCTGGATAAATCCCTCCCATTGACCTGCCAACAGAAATCAAGGCTCAACTACAAGAAGAGAGTGTACCCAGCCCACACGAAGGGTGCACTTTGGGTACCCAGATTGGGTGACAGGGGAGGCTGTGTCACTGGACCCCGCAGGACACCTACTACATTAGGCCACACTAACAAGACACAGAGTCATGCAGCTCTACCTAACACATAGAAACAAACACAGGGAGGCTGCCAAAACAAGGAGACAAAGAAACATGGCCCAAATGAAAGAACAGATCAAAACTCAAAAAAAAAAAAAAGCTAAATGAAATGGAGATAAGCAATCTATCAGAAAGAGAGTTCAAAACACTGGTTATAAGGATGCTCAAGGAACTTAGTGAGGACCTCAGCAGCATAAAAAAGACCCAGTAAGAAAGAAAGAATACACTAACTGAAATAAAAACAATTTACAGGGAAACAACAGTGGAGTGGATGAAGCTGAGAATCAAATCAATGATTTGGGACATAAGGAAGCAAAAAACAACCATGCAGAACAACAAGAAAAAAAGAATAAAAAAAATGAGGATACTATGAACAGCCTCTGGGGCAACTTCAAAAGGTCCAACATTTGCATTATAGAAGTGCCAGAAAGAGAAAGAGCAAGAAATTTCATATCTATCTGAAAAAATAAGGAAAGAAAACTTCCCTAACTTGGTGGACATAGACACGCAAGTCCAGTAAGCACAGAGAGCCCCAATTATGATGGATGCAAAGAGGCCCACTCCACAGTACATCCTAATTAAAATGTCAATGGTTAAAGGCAAAGAGACTCTTAAAATCAGCAAAAGAAAAGTTTGCCCTGGCTGGTGTAGCTCAGTGGATTGAGAACGGGCCTGTGAAGCAAAGGGTTGCCAGTTCGATTCCCAGCCAGAGCAGATGCCTGGGTTGCAGGCCAGGTCCCCAGTGGGGGACACATGAGAGGCAACCACACATTGATGTTTCTCTCCCACTCTTTCTCCTTCCTTTCCCCTCTCTCTAAAAATAAATAAATAAAATATTTTTTAAAAAGAAAAGAAGTTAGTTACCAAATGGTTGCCAGATGGGAGGGGAGTGGGGGAGAATGGGTATAGAGGTGTGGGGATTAAGAAGTACAAATAGGTGGTTACAGAATAGCCATGGGGGTGTACAGAACAGGAAATGGAGCAGCCAAAGAACTTAAACGCATAGCCCATGGACATAAACAATGTCAGGGGGATTTCTTAAGGGAGTAGGGAACACCGGGTGGAGGGGAGCAAAGGGGAAAAAATCAGGACAATTGTAATAACATAATCAATAAAATATAATTTAAATAATCAAAAGACAATGACGCCTTAAAAATAAAAAGAAAAAAGAAATGAAGTCCTGGTATATGTTATAACATGGTGAATCTTGAAAACATTATGCAAATGAAAGACGCCAATCATCAAAAGCCACATATTATATGAGTCCATGTATATGAAATGTCCAGGAGAGGGGAAATCTACAGAGACAGAAAGTAGATTAGCTGGCAGCTGGGGCCATAGACGAAGGAGGGACTGTTCCTGTTCTGTTCAAGGCCAAGCAAAGCAGGAGACCCTCACAGCACGAGTCAGAAGGCCTGTGTGCTTCATCCAGGCTGAAGTCGCGCAAACCAGGCTCACCCAGGGCTGCAGCCTTTGCTGGGGGTGATAGCAAAAGGGTACAGGGCTTCTTTCTGAGAACGTGGAGATGTTCTAAAATTGCGTGTGGTCCTAATGACCCCACTCTGTACATATGATAATGACCCACTGACTTGTAAATAGGTAAACTGCATGGCATATGAATTATATCTCAATAAAGCAAAAGATGACACGCATGCAGGGAGGTGACACGTGCATGAGGATGACACACACACAGAAACAGCACACACACAGTGACAACACATGTGTAGGCAGACAACACACACACAGCACACAGGCTGCCCACTACCACGAAAGCATGAGTCAGCATAGCTGGGATGAAAGCCTGCGGATGCTGAGATTCCATGTAATTCAAACCTGATGTGGAAGCCCCAAGCCACAGGAGCTCTGCTGGAGAGGCTGGGCTGCCAAGGCCTGGGCCCAAGCCAAGGAAAGTCTGAAAGCTGATTCATCTCAAGCTGCAGCCTTGGAGACAGGCAGGAGGAAGAGCCCTTGCAGCAGCGAGCTGAGAATCACCAGGCTCGTCCTCAGTGGCACACCCTGCCATGCCCCACACAGGCAGCATTAGAACTCCCAGAGTAGGCCCAAGGGTCGGAAGAAACACCAGAAAGCGGGCAGCCTCCACCATCTGGAGGAAGTTATCTGGGATGACCATTTGGCCTTACTTCCTAGGGTTATAACCTCTGCAGGCCCCACACCCAGAGAGGTGCTGGGTGAACAGATACTGAGGTCTTGCTGGTCCCAGTTCATCTGCAGCAAGAATCCTTCTCCAAGGAGAGGCGATGTGGTGGATAAATGCAGAGACTCTAGAGCCAGAACCCAGGCTCTGCTCCTCAGACCGCGTCACCTTGGCGAGTTGCTTAACTTCCCTGTGCTTCAGGATGACAACACCCCTATACAGTGGGTTGCTCTGAGAACATACACAGAGCACCTGGAAGGGTCCTACCTGGCAGCAAGGACCAGGCACGTGTTCCAGTTTGCTGCATGGATATCGTGACAATCGTTCAAAGTGTGCTGGGAGCTCCAGTGGCTCATAAAGGGAGTGCCAGGAGCAACATTCTGGAACCACAGGACAGCTTGTCTCTAACTCCTGGCTCCACTGTGGCCCGGCTTTGACCTGCTCAAATTCCCTGCCTGTAAACAGGAAAAAATAGCAGTGGTTGAGCATCCTTAAGGGGACAAGTCCTTACCAAGAGAACAGGCTGGTTCAGAGTAATTTTATTTTATTTTTTTATGGTTAGCAGGGTTACCTTTATTTTTTAAGTATATTTTATTGATTATGTTATTACAGTTGTCCCAACTTTTCCTCCTTTGCCCGTCTCTGACTGGTACCCTCTCTCCTCCAGCAATCCCCCCCTTAGTCCATGTCAATGGGTCGTGAGTATAAGTTCTTTGACTTCTCCATTTCCTATACTTTTCTTAACCCCCAACCCCGCCCCGTCTATTTTGTACCCATCAGTGCTGCTTACTCCCTGCACCTTTCCCCCCGTTCTCCCCCTGCCCCCTCGCTGCTGCTAACCTTCCATGTTATCTCCATTTCTGTGACTCTGTTCCTGTTCTCATTGTTTGCTTAGTTTGTTTTTGTCTTTTAGGTTTAGTTGTTGATAGCTGTGAGTTTGTTGTCATTTTAATATTTGTAGTTTTGATCTTTTTCTTAAACAAGTCCCTTTAACATTCCATATAATAAGCGCTCGGTGATAATGAACTCCTTTAACTTGGCCTTATCTGGGAAGCACTTTAACTGCCCTTCAATTCTAAATGAAAGCTTTAATGGATACAGTAATCTTGGTTGTAGGTTCTTGCTTTTCATCACTTTGAATACATCTTGCCAGTCCTTTCTTGCCTGCAAAGTTTCTTTTGAGAAATCAGCTGGAAGTCTTATGGGAACTCCTTTGTAGGTAACTGTCTGCTTTTCTCTTGCTGCTTTTAAGATTCTCTTCATCTTTAACCTCTGGCATTTTAATTTTGATGTGTCTGGGCACAGTCCTCTTTGGGTCCAAATTGTTTGGGACTCTCTCTGCTTTGGACTTGTAGGTCTATTTCCTTTGCCAAATTAGGGAAGTTTTCTTTCATTATTTCCTCAAATAAGTTTTCAATTTCCTGCTTTTCTTCTTCTCCTTCTGACATCCCTATGATTAGAATGTTGTCATGTTTGGAGATATCCCAGTCTTCTTATTCTCTCCTCATTTTTTTTGAATTCTTGTTTCTTCATTCTATTCTGGTTGAATATTTATTTTTTCCTTATGTCCCAAATACCTGATTTGAACCTTGGCTTCTTTCCCTTCACTGTTAGTTCCCTGTGGACTTTTTCATTTCACTTAGTGTAGCCTTCATTTCTTCCCTTATGTTTTTGCCAAACTCAGTGAGTTCTCTGAGCATGCTGATCACCAGTGTTTTGAACTCTGCATCTCATAGGTTGGCTGTTTCTGTTTCATTTATTCTTTTTCTGGGGGTTTGTTCTGTTCTTTCATTTGGGCCATATTTTTTTGTCTCCTCAATTTGGCAGCCTCCCTGTGTTAGTTTCTTCGTATCAGGTAGACTTGCTTTGACTCCCTGTCTTAGCGAACCTGTTAGGTGTGTGGAGCAGAGCCTTAGGTATTTGCCAGGGCTGGGCAACCCACTTCACTGCTTTGTGGCTCTGTGTGTGTGTGGGGGGGGGGGGGCGGTGGAAAGGGGACAATGCTGCTGCCTGGCTGCTGGAGGTTTGCTCAGCTCTCTCTCCATTTCCAGTCACTTTATCCACTTTCTATACACAACTGGCACTCCTCTGACTGTTGTCCTGGTGTTGGTTCTCAAAGTGCGTGTGTTTGCATACATTCTAGAACCATGTGGGCCCTTTACTGGACTCTCCTGAGAGACCAACAGTTTCTTCCACCACCCCAACCCCCACTGGTTTTTTATAGCTGGAAGTCATGAGGCTTTATTTTCCCATCACAGGAGCCCTTGGCTGCACGGTCTAGCCTGGAGCTGGGATCACCCACTCCCCAGGGATCCCTCCCGATTTTTATCCACTACACGTCAATGTGGGACCGCCTGTTCTGCTGGCTGCCGCCACACCATGTCCTCTCTGCCCAGCTCTGCCACTCTTACCCTCTGGATGAATGTGTCTTCTTCCAACCCTTGGTTGTCGGACTTCCACACAGTTCGATTTTCTGGAATTTCCCGGTATTTTTTGTTTCAAGGTTGTGATCCTTCTTATGGTTGTGCCAGGAGGTGAAGAGTGTCTACCTAGGCCTCCATCTTGCCCAGAAGTCTGGTTCAGGGTAATTTTAAAAGTGACCAAGAGCATGCCCAGATAAAAGGTTGGTGGAAATGCACCCGTGTTGCAGAGTTGTCTCTGGGTGGCAAACTAGTGGGCAATTCCTCTCTTTAAGCCTTTAGGTCTTTCTTGTTTTCTGTAATTCCCTCATCTGAAAAGAAAAGCCAAGTCTGCAGAGAATGTCTGTCTGCCTGCTACAATGAGCATGTCATAACCTTGTAACAATGATTTTAAGTGAAGTTTTTTTAAAAAGAGGCAAACGACATTAACTCCCCTTCTGTCATCCAACCTCCCTGCAAAGTGGTGTAGAGGCTGCTTGGGGGGAGGGAGTCTGGACTGGCCGGCTCCTGCACACCCCTTCTGTTGTGAGCATCTCCCCAGGCTGAGCATGACCAAGGGTCATCTGGACCACAGGTGGTCCGGGCCTTAGGTGCTGCCTTAGAGCCTCCCCCTCTCCTCTCCTCAAGGTGTGATTCCACTGTGAGTAAGGAATAATTCAGACTTCCGCCAAGATGGAAGCTTAGGTGGAAACACTGTGCCTTCTCCCACAACCAAGTTTGACTACAACAAAAGTTTTGGAGAACTAGGACACACCCAAAGACCAGAAAACGGAATTATACGGAAGTCCGACAGCTATGAACCGTTCAACGGGGACAGTAAGAGAAGCGGAACCAGCAGCGGAGCTGGGTCGGGCAGAACAGATCCCCCGACCTAGGCGCTAGGTGCGTGGGCAGCCCAAAGCCAGTTGGGGTGCGGGGCAGACTGACCAAGGTCGCACATTTGCGCACAGTGAGACGGACCACTCAGGCCCCAGGGGACGAACCCAGTGGTGGAGGGCTGACAGCGGTGGCACACTCGAGTGCAGTGGAACGAAACGCGTGGGCCTGGTGGCAGTGGTGGCTGCGGTGCCGGTGGGGGTCGCGGCAGCAGGCGGCAGAGGGAAGCCATTGTACCTCTTTGACCCCACCCCCACATACAACGTCACAACCCAGCTACTGAGTTGCCCTGCTCTGGTGAAAACCTAGGGCTCCGATCCTGCTACTTAACAGGCATGAACAGCCCAAAAGATGGCGCAAGAGGAACTCAAAGTCCCAGAGCCAATAACTCTAAGCGAGCAACAGATTGCCAGCCTCTCAGAAGCCCAATTTAAGACACTATTTATCAGGATGCTCACAGAATTGGTAGATTGCAGTCACAAAATAGAGGAACATATGAAGGCTAAACTAATTGAAATGAAGGGAGATGTCCAGGAAACCAATAGCGATGGAAAGGAAACTGGGACTCAAATCAATGGAATGGACCAGAAGGAAGAACGAAACATCCCACCAGAAAGGAATGAAGAAATGAGAATTCAAAACAATGAGGAGAGGCTTAGGAACCTCCAGGACATCTTTAAACGTTCCAACATCCGGATTATAGGGGTACCAGAAGGGGGAAAGAAACAGCCACGAGTGGAACACTTATTTGAACAAATAATAAAGGAGAACTTCCCCAGTCTGGCAAAGGAAATAGACTTCCAGGAAATCCAGGAAGCTCAGAGAGTCCCAAAGAAGTTGGACCCAAGAAGGAACACACCAAGGCACATCATAATTACATTAGCCAAGACCAAAATGAAGGAGAGAATCCTAGAAGCAGCAAGGGATAAGGGGACAGTCACCTACAAAGGAGTACCCATCAGACTGTCAGCGGATTTCTCAAAAGAGACCTTACAGGCAAGAAGGGGCTGGAAAGAAGTATTCCAAGTCATGAAATCCAAAGACCTACAGCCAAGATTGCTTTATCCAGCAAAACTTTCATTTAGAATGGAAGGACAGATAAAGTGCTTCTCAGATAAGGTCAAGTTCAAGGAGTTCATCATCACCAAGCCCTTATTATATGAAATGCTAAAGGGACTTATATAAGGAAAAGAAGATGAATAATATTAACAGTGAAAGGACAGCAAACACACAGGTATTAACAACCACACCTAAAACAAAAGCAAACCAAGAGGACAGCTAGATCAGGAGTGGAACCATAGAAATGAAGATCACATGGAGGGTTAGCAACAGGGGGGTAGGAGGAGGAGAAGGGGGGAGAAGGCACAGAAAATAGCATAGACGGTAGGTAGAAAATAGATAGGGGGAGGGCGAGAATAGTAAGGGAAATATAGAATCTAAAGAACTTGAGACACGTGGTTATAAACTAAGGGGGGAGAAGGGTGGGGGAGGGAGTGTGCGGGTGGAGGGGAATGAAGGGGGGGAATAGAACAACTGTAATGGTATAATCAATAAAATATATTTTAAAAAAGGAATAATTCACTACAATTTCCCTGAGCAAGGTGGGGGTCTGGCAGGTGGAGGAGGGGGACTGTGATCTGCGGGGCCTCCAGTGGCAAATCAATGATGTCACAGCCACCCCAGCTGGGGAGCCCCCAAGCCAGTACCTCTAGGATGATGTTGATGATGATGAAGATGAAGGCGGCAGTTGATTCCGTCCTCTGGCCATAGAAAACCCAGTTGCTTAGGTCTTCAAAAGCTCAGTAAACATCCTTAAAGGAAAGGTGCTCACTTTTCAGGACCGGACCTCCAGTGTCAGGGCTGCTGGTCCCATGGGCAGAGCAGGGCCTCACACTGCAGGTGTCGGGGACTCCCCTCCTGCTGCAAACCCCCACCCTCAAGCCCAACCAGAGTCAAGTGCAGACCTTGCCAGGCTGGCAGGCACCCCCAGTTTCCATTCCCTGAGCCCAGGAGCCACGTGTCTCTGAGGCTCCCCCTCTGCCACCGCCACAGCCCACCAAGCACGGGCTGGGAGCACTGCCTGGTCCCCTGCTTGGCCCAGAGTCCTGGCAGCGGTGGCGGCAGCTTTGGGACGAGGAGACAGGAAGCGTTCCTCACATGCCAGAAGGTGGGTGGCTGCCAGGCCCTGCTGAGAAGTGGCCCCCTGTGTTGAGGCCCTGCAGCCTGAATCCTCCCCCTCGGAAGCAGACAAGCTGATGGGGCAGCTCTAGAGAAAAGATGTAGCTGCTCCCTCCCAAGGCTAAGGTCACCTGTCCCAGGTCAATGGTCCAGCCAGCTCCCCTCTGATCCATCAGCCTGGCCCAGCAGGGTGCTGACGTGGCTTTACAGCCACGAGATCAAGCATGAAAAATGTTTCCCACGTAGTCTGACACATAGTAGGTCTGCAGGGAGTAATGAATGGGGGTGTGGGGTACGGAGAGTTCCCTACAGAAGATGGGTGAGCACGGGAGGACGGAAAGGGCTAGACCCAGCCGCCTGAGTCCCTGTGCCAGGCCCAGCTCTACAGAATAAGCCGGACCACATGTCCCCTCAGGCCCCACCACACCCTCACACAGCACAGTGGGGAGGAACTGCGGATGGTTGGGGATTGTCCTCAAAGGAGGCATCTCACTGTCCGTAATCCTGCTCTGGGCCCGGCGCCAGCAGCATATTTTCTAGATTCCTTAGAACTGGGACGCTTCATCGGAGCTTGTCGTGGGCACTGAGCCCTCAGCCATTAACAACGCGCCCCGGACACTCGGCCATGCACCAGGTCCCCGACTCTCTTCATGTGTTCATTCTTACCTCTCCTAACCTCCCTCTGCAAGACTCCTTATCTACTCAGCCACTCATTCATTCTTCAGATGTTCACTGAGCAGGCCCTGTTCTCGTGGCTGGGGCCACAGCCAAAAAGTCCTCCTCACCAGCGCTAATGTTCTACTGAGGGGTGAGATAGGTAAAAACAGGGAAACAGGTGGAAATAGCCACGGAGAAAAATTAATCTTAGAGAACTGAAGGCTGAAATTTTAAATAAGGGAGTCGGGGGAGATGTCACTAAGAAGGTGACACCTCAGCAAAGGCCTGAGGAAGACGAGAGGCAGATGCTGGCAGTATCTGGGGAGGGGTGTCCCAGCAAGAAGGGCACAGGAGCCAGGAGGACCAGGAGGAGGGGCAACTCCGAGAGCCTGCTTGGCTGCTCCCCAAGGGGTATGATGGGAGGTCCTGGGGAACAGACAAAAGGACAGCAGCAGGGAAATCAGCCAGAGAGGCCACGGCCGTCCCCGGGAGAGGCAGCAGGCCAGTCCGGACCACCCCAGCACTTGCTATTCTCGTCAAGCCCCGTTGTTTCCCTTTTGGAATTGGGAGCACAAAATCCTCCCACCCCTCCACGGGACGTGCTGTGTACCCAGAACCACTTGGCCCCAGGCCTTTGCCCCTGGCTGTGAGCTCTACCAGGAATGCCCTTCCCTCCCATCCTCTCTCCCTCCCCGTGTCCCCAGGGGTTCTTGGTGGGTGCTCTACCCCAGTTCAGGCACGTCTGTCCTTCCTTCTTCCAGATACACGCTTTAGGAGGACAAGGGCTGATCCACACAGAGCACCAACTTCGGAACCAAACCACATCAAATAAGCATCCTCGGCACCAAACCTCCAAAACAAACTCTCCTGGGCATGTGGCCCTTAATGAAAGCTCTGCTTCCCCACAAAATGTGGCCGTGGCTTAGGGAACTCTTGTTTTACCTACAGCCTCCCCATCCAGGGACTGTGAATTACGAGGTGACAAAGTACTAAGCACTCAGCGCACTGAGGTGGGCAGCCTGCTGGGCCGCAGCACACAAGGCGTCTTTGGGCTGGAGGAGCTACTTGGGAGCATGAGCTCCTGCCAGCCTCGCGGGCGGAAATGGACCTCCGCTGCGAGCCGGGGTGGCTTGGGGGCACGGGTGTTTTCTGGATACATCAAAGGTATGAATGTTTGGTTGGCTTAGAAGCAAAAGCTGACAAAGGGCTTCAAGCGGCCCACTGGGAATAGGGTTTGCGTTAGACAACCGCGTCCTGACCAGTGTCCCACCTTCAGAGGCTTCTGTGACAGGGGCCTGTTCAACTGTGCTGCAGAAAGTAGAAGAGAGTGAGATGCAGGTTTTGCGAGGCCCGTGACCTTGTGTACTGTGTACACAAGAGCAGCCCACTGCCCCATGGTACTTAGAAAATGATCAGACTTGGGCAGTGCTGACTGGGGGCTAAGAAACACCAGGTTCCTTTCGAGCTTCAGATCCCGCTAACGGGGCTGTTGACGTTTGTATTTTCATAGTTGGCTTCCCAGTGGAGGGAAACTATGACCCGCACAAGGGGAGCCTTGTAAACACCTCCACCTGGGCCCCAGCCCCAAGGACTCCCAGGACACGCCCACAAGGCAACCACTGGACCAATCTCTTTAGCATCCTGCTCTCAAGCTGCTGCCACTGCCCCCACATCACTGGCCATCACATGGTTTATGACCTTGACTCGCTATTCCCATTTACTTGGGCCTTTCTGCTGGTGGAAGAGAAGCCACGTGGAATTGTTGGGAGAGCACTGGACCGGGAGTCAGGCACCCAGACTCCATTGTCAGGCCCTGACAATCACCTACGGCACAACCCTGGGTGAGTCTCTTCCCTTCCCCGAGCCTCGGCTTTCTGGTCTGGAAAGTGAAGAGGGGACCGAGAGGCCTCTTTGGGCCACAGCTGCGCACACTCAGGCCAAAGTCTGGGTGAACTGCGAGGACACTGACCTGAGATTCACCGCTGGCAATTCTCACAACAGGAAGATCATCTGTGCTGACAAGGGCCTCCTTGGAGCTGCCTGGAATGAAGTGGCCTGCAAGCACGGCTCTTGTAGTCCCTGCCGCTGTTGTTTTTTAAGGCTTTGGAGGCAGGGCAAGGCCCTCATGCCCGAAACAGAATGTGGACCTGGCACGTGGTTTGGGAACTTCCCGCTGCAGGGTCAGGGGAATGCAGATTCCCCGGGTGCTCGCCGAGGCCCCACCCTGGGCCCTGCCTGACACTGGGAGGCAGGTAGAAGGCAGGTGCAGCCCCGAGCACACTGGCCAGCGCCCCAGCCAGCCTGGAAGATGCCAGGGAAGAAAATAAAACCTGCCCCCAGACCAGACCATCCCTCGCTGGACCGGGAGGCTGGCTCTGCTCAGGAGGAATGGCAGTGCGGTGATGTCTGGCTTTTATTCCGTATCATAAATGTTATTAATCTGGCAAGACGGCGCTGTGGGGAGTCTGCAGGATCAGACCACCTTGGAGGTGGAGAAACCCTCCAGGACCCAGAAAACCACCCATCCACTCAAACACAGGCCTGGACGGGATGGGGCCTTCTGGGAAGCAAAAAACTGGGCGACCAGAGGTCCGGAAATGAACCTGCTGTGGGCTCTGTCTCAGTGTCCACATGCATCCCGAGAGCCCAGCCACAGTAGTAAAATTGGCCACTTTCCTAGGCGCTGCAGCAGCGCTTCACGTGCTCCGGACTCTTCCTCCCCCACCCATCCCGTCCGACGCAGCCGAGAAGCCACAGCATTGAACGAGGACAACGGCCACCGCTGACGGCTCGAGCACTGAGCTCCGCCCTTTACACACGACAACTCCACGAAGCGGCTGCTGTTACGATCCCCATTGTACAAATGAGGAAATCCAGCCCTGGAGCGATTCGGAAGTTGCCCGAGGCCACGCAGCAGTGGAAGGAGAGCTGCATCTCAACCCAGGTGGTCTGGCCCCAGCGGTCACGCACTCACGCCCTGCTCACACGGCCTGCATGCGCTCCGTGGCTGCTAGCTAGCAAACCTGCTCTTAAAGAATAGAGCATTTTGCTTAAAGAACGGACCATTTTGCTTAAAAATCCATATTTCTGATTTCTCCTGAAAACACTCACACATGTTGCGATGCCAAATTGGCACTCTTTTTAGAGAGGGCATTGTCCCCCGTCTGCCCAATCCCACCGCCCCCCACCCCACCCCGCTCGTGCTGGCCCTCTTCTCTTTCTTGTGTTATTCCCCGCTCGTGCAGGCGCTGAAGTCAGGACCCCTGTGTACCCTGAGCCCTTCCCTGTGCTCAGCACTTGGAGAAAAGCAAAGATGTGAGGCTTGTGTCTGATGTCAGAGAACCAGATGGCCAAGTAGGGCATGCCTCAGGCAGAGAGAAGGGGAAGGCACAATGGCAGGTGAAAACAGAATGAACAAAGGCAGAGGGGCCACAAAGGGAAGCATGAACTGGCTGGCGGCTTGGCAGGGGTCTGCAGAGCAGGGACCACCATCAAGGCTGGAGACGCAGGTGGGGCAAGGAGGCGAGGCCTACACTAATGTGGGGCCAGACAGCCCACCCCTGCCCGGGGTTCTCAGCATGGACATGTGAGTGCAGGTGGCCTGTGGCCTGAGATGTGCAGGGACAGGCCTGTGAGGTGGTTCAGTGGGGGCACCACTTATACTCCAGACCTCCCACTCCATGTCCCAGGCGCAGGGTCGGACAGAAGGGCAGAGTGGAGCCCGGACTCCCAAAGGAGGTGCAGGATACCCATTCACTCCACAGCGACCAGGAGCAGCCCCCAGAGCAAGGACACCAAGGAGCCACAGGCCTGTCTGCTGTGCCAGCTCTGCACCAGCTGCACCAGAAAAGACACTTCCCTGAATACTAACGTGGTCCCTGTGCCCACAGGGGCGAGTCTGAGCTCCATGGCGAGGCAGACATTTTCCAGACTGTGTGTTCACCACACCTCCTCTCCCAACGGGGAGCTGGGGTGACTTGCCACTCCTTGCACCCCGTGAAGACACAGGATTTCCTTCCCTGCAGACTGCTTATAATTCCTACCTCTTAGCTTTAAAAACTCCTACTGATGCCTAAAAACCCGGCCCAGGTGGTCCCTCCCTGGAAGCCTTCCTTCCCAGGAAGCACCTCTCCTCCTCAGCACTCACCTCTGGGACACCCACTGAGCGCATGGTGCTTCCCAGCATTTCCACAGAACAGGGATGTTCGGTGTGGCCTGTCTTGATTCGTGTTGTCTACTGTGGGCTGGCCTTCTCTTTAAACCGAAGAGCATAGGAAGGTGGGCTGAGTTTCACACCTGTACTCCCAGGGCCGAAGTGTCCCACTTAGCCCCTCTCAGTGTCCCCCCAGTTCCCCTGTCCCAGAAGGCACCTGCATGTTACAGATCAGCTGTAGAAGCCCCGCCCCATGCCCTGAGCAAGCACTGTGTGACCCATTGTGCAGAGCAAGCTGCAGCAGCAGAGAAGGCAGGCTTTGGATGTGGGAACCACAGGCGCCTCAGACGCACCTCCAGAACACAGACAATCTGCGCAGTGTTGCAATACAAGGAACTCTTGACGGTATTTTTGGTATTTTTCACTATTCACAATAACTGTAACTACTGTAGCCATTACTGTAAGAAAGTAATAAACATTACCATCAATAATATGCCCATTTTAAAGGCCCCACCAAGTACCAGACCTTTCACTTTTTTATACTATCTTACTTAATCCTCTGAATAGCCCTACCAGGGGTGTCCAACCTGCAGCCCACAGGCCGCATGCAACCGAATACAAAGTCATAAATTTACTTAAAACATTATGAGATTTTTTTTTTGTGATTACATGTCACAATGTATTTAATGCGTGGCCCAAGACAACTCTTCTTCCAGTGTGGTGCAGACGCCAGAAAGTTGGACACCCTCAACTGTTCTCTCCTCCTTATAGATGAGGAATTAAGCACAGAGAGGTTTAGAAATTTATTCAAGGCCACACAGCAGGTCTTGTAGCAGGCAAGGAGACCCCACACTTTCTGCCGCCCCAAACTGTTGCCTCATAATTACTACTAACAGTGACTGCCAACTTTTTTGTCAACTTTTATATCTGAGTCCCCATTAGCCTACAAGCTCATCCAGGGCAGTGGTCCCGGCTTCCTCAGTCCTCGATCCCTCCCACCCCCTCCCCCAGCTGTAACACCAGACCCCTCAGAAGAGCAGGTGGGCAGTAAGGTCAAGTGCCTATTGCTCAATTTGAGGCATGAACTAACCGCAGTGCATAGAACCCTCCTGCTGTCTGTGCCAGGTGCTCACTGGTGAGTGATGCTGCAGATAGCAGAAGAACAGGAGGGGGTGATGGCCACTGCCCCCAGTGCAGATCCCAGTTGAAATGAGGATCGAGCCACCCAGTTTGGACACAGTGTTTCTCACCAGAGCAGCTAAAATGCCACATGGCTGCAAGGCTGGCAAGAGGGCTTTGTTCAGACGGTCTTACAACTGGCAAGTTTGCTCGGCTGTGAGGGCCAAGTTCAGGACTGGTGTCTTCCTCTCTGCATCTACAGCCCAGCCCAGTCCCGGCACAGAGTAGGCCCCAGGACGGATGGGGAGGGAGGAGGTAACTATGGGTTTATAAGGGCCTTCAAGCTCCTACCAAACCCCTGCTGCCTGTCACAAAGTGCCAACGCCAGAGGTGGACAGGACTCTGAGAGCGTCCACTTCCACCTACAGAGGTGGAAGTACATCACAGGATGTACGTAGGAGGCCAGTGAAGCCCAGAGAAGGGAGGCAGTTGCCCAGGGTCACACAGCCATACCTCCCAACCCCCAGCCAGATTCTTTCACAGGGCAGGCTGCTGCACCCCTTCCCTGGCCCCCCTCCCCTGTCCTACCCTTCCTTCACAGCCAGACCAAGGCCCACCTGCCCAGCGTGTCTTCTCGGGTCCCCTCCCCGGCCCCGTCCAGCACAGGGCTCCTCCCTCACTTGCTCACGCTCTTTCCTCTGCCCTACCCTCCAGACCCAGCAAACTCCCGCCCATCCCTCAAGGCCCACTTCAAACACCATCTTCTTGGACACTACAGATAATAATCACTCCCACTTACCGAGTACCCACCGCACTGTGTTCTGAAAAACCAAAAAGGTAATGGGGAATCTACTTTTGGGGTCCCCGCGGCTTGGCACCCAAGTTCCTCGAGGGCAGAAACCTGACTCTGTGCAAAGCAGGGTAAGAACAGTACCTGCCCACACCGCACACACGACTACAGGGCTTTGCAAACTCTAAGGTCTATGCTACCGCGAGCTATCTGCATTCCCTCAGACCTCCTCCCCAGGGTCAGTCTCCCCGTCTGCACAGGAGTGAAGTTAATGGGTGAACTGAGAGCCCGAGTGCCGGGACCGTGTGCATGCTACACCTGGGCTGTGGGAGGGACGCATTTCTGTTGTCATTGTCATTTGTGTCACTTTTGTTTTCTCACGCCTCCCCATGGGCCTTGCTCACAGCCCGTGCTAAGTACGTATTTTCTTTGGAACCAATGACTTCAGCATTTGAGTTGTTCAAGAAAATGAGGTTAAAATCCAGAGGCCACATGAAGATGCAGAGTTCAATCTTGTCATCAAAATGCTGCCCTGTGGCCTTTGAGTCCAAAGGCGGCTCGGCCGGGTCACTCTAAACAGCCCCTCACCCTCACAGGGCGGGCTTCCGCAGGGCCAGGAGGGAGCAACCCTGCCCTGAGGGGCCGCTGTGCTGGGCTGGGCCCCCCACCCCCATCAGGAACCTGGAGGGGAGGGCGCCTTGGGATCCAGACTGAAGGACAGGCCTCTAGAGATAGTGCAGGGCACAGGCAGTGACCTGGTGTAAACGGGGGCCCAGCCTGAGGCTCAGCCCTGTGAGGTCCACATTTACCCCTCACCACGGGCAGGGGACCCAGGTGAGCCTCAGTCCTAGTGCAAAGCCCATTAATGGACCAGCCCCCAAGACCTGATTTAGCTTCTGCAAATACCACATTGAATCAATTTCCAAATGCCAGAGAGCATCAAACAAGGCCCCTCTTTGGACAAATGAAGAGTGTAAAGCCCAGAGACGGGCTATGACTCACCCAGGTCACACCGATGATCAGAACACTTACTCAGAGGCCACTACAAGCCAACAACAGGCTGGGCAAAGCCTGGCCCCAGGCCCATTCAGCAGCCTCCCACCCCAAACAACCAGAGTGCAGCCAGTCACTGTACACCACAGACTGTGGGCAGGTGGTTACGGTTCATGGCCGCTAAGATGGGGGACAGGCTCCTCCGTGACCCTGATCCCTGCTTCACCTAGCAGTCACTAACCACATACCAAGGGGCTGCTGAATGAGTTCAATGACAGGGAAGTTTTCAGGAGCAAAGGGTGCAGACAGTTACTCATTAATGGTGATGACCATCCACTACCGCCCTCGGTCAGGTCCCCACTGCACGTTTACAGAGGTGGTCCGAGCAGCGGCAGACCCAGGCCTGTCACTGCACAGCTGACAGCCTGCATGCCTGATGATTTTGGAAAGAGTTCATGCCGCTCAGCCAAGCCGCCGTTTGCACCAGCGCTTTCCCTCTCCACCCGCACGGACACTGCACCCCTGGTGATTCCAAACGTTACCTTGGACTTTTAACCAAAAGCTGTGGCCACAGCACAGCACCAGCCAGCAGGCCGACTGAGGACTCCCCCGCAGCCAAGGCTCACTCACCCTGGCACCAGGGCGAGGTCTCAGCCTCCTCAGCTGTCTCACACCCTGGGTTTCTCAAAGTCTACTGCATGGGGCTCTTGCATCCCTGGTGATTCCCGCACACACCCAACTTGGAGAACCAGCTGCTGCCTAGATCACACTCCTCAGCGGGGGCCCCATCCTCCAATGGGCAATATCTGATTCTTTGGAAGGCATAAAAAAAATCACTCTTTCTATATAAAGTACAGATACACATACAGTTCATAAACATCTATTCAGTATATCTGTGGTGTTCAAATGTTATGGGGGCGGCGATTCGGGAAAATGTCTAAAAAGGCTCTTTGGCCACAGGGTGGGGGCATGATGAAACCAAGACTGAGAAGCACTGGTCTAGACAAAGGTGGCGGTGACATTCAGCAGGAAGACACCCTGAAGGGTGGGAGGATGGTGGGAAGTGTTCCCAGCCTGCCAGAAAGGAAAGAGCCCCCTTCCCATCCCCTTACAGAATGCATCCCTCTCCTAAAGGTGCAGGGCGGGAGCGAGCAGCACCTTTCCTGGGATGTGTCAGCTCATACCTGACCAAGCATGCACCACAAGAGAGTGCCCACTGCCCTGAAGCTGCAACACAGGCTCATGTGGCCTGACACCCTGAGGAAGAAGCAGGGAAGGGACCAAGATTCAGCAGGAATTGAGTGTGAGAAAGAGAGAAGCCACTCGTGGCTTCCTGGTTTGCACTGTGATGCCTGGGAGGAGGGGCAGATGCTGAGAAAGGGAACTCACAGAGCAGAGCACGGGAAAGAGCAGGCTGGCTTCAGGGGCCACAGACAGTGGGGTGCGTGACAGTTAGAGTAATAGCAGCTAATTCTGACAGAGTCTTGACCACGTGCCAGGCAGATGCCACCAACCGTGCTGCCCGGTAAGGTGGGTCCCATGACCAGCACCAGCACATCAGCTCCAGGAGATCAGGGACCATGTGTGCCTCCGGCCCTGCTGTAGCCCCCAGAGCCTGAACAGAGCTGGGCATATGGGAGGCACGAAGGAACTATGTGCAGAATGAAGAAACCCTCACTTTGGGCATAGGAAAGAACCACAGGGAGGGTAAGTAACTTACCAAAGCCTTGCAGCTAGTAAGCGGCACAGAAAAGAATCCACCCCAGCAGAGCCCTCCTTCCTCCCCCCTGCACGTGTCTGGGCTCAGACACCCCTGCCAGGTAAGCTGCGGTCCTGATGCGTCGGCGGACAGTGAGGGGATGAACCAGATAAGGCGTCATCCTAGCTGGGCCACCACCTACCTGGCGGAGCATGAAGGTGGTGCCAGCAGGGCATGCAGGGTTCTCTGCGGAAAGCAGCATGCCCAGACCACACCATCTGCCCACAGGAGCCCCCCACACAGGGGAGCAAGGGAGAAAACCAGGTCTGCTGGGCTCAGGGACTGGAGTCAGCCAGGGCCCGGGGTTAGCTGGGGCCTGGGGAGAGGGGCAAAAGGAGGCTTGGGGGAATGCTTGTCCCTTACCAATCCATCACAGTTGCTGATGGCAACAGCTGCCCCCGGCATGCCTGTGACACTCCCGGTGTAGACACATTCTTGCCGCAAGGGCTGTCTGAAGAGCTCCCGAAAGTCTTCCTGCCACTCCGCAGAGGCCCCAGGCACCACCAGCCGCCGGCTGGGCCGCAGGCGCAAGTGCAGCTCCTCCCCAAAAACAGTAACGTTGAAGTACAGGGAGTAGCGCCCCTCCCGGCCTGGCCCGGCAGGGGCAGCTCCTTGGTGGGGCAGGGGGCTGCGGGCCACCCGGAGGTGACCTGGGTGTGAGGGTGGTGCAGGTGGCCTCTCCACTGCCGCACTCCCTACAGAGGCTGCTGCTGGGCCAGACACCACATGGGAGAGGAAGCGTCCCCGAAAATCCGTGCTGCAGGGCACTGTCACACCATAGCCACGGAGCCTTCCGGAGGGATGCAGCAGCTCTGCCGGAGGTAAACAAACAATCGCTTCAGTACAGGCTGTGCAAAGAGAAGAGAAAGCCAGACATCCCGACTGGGGCGGGGAGTGATCTGCGATGCTGAATGTCACCTTGAAGGGACCTGTTAGCCCAAGTCCACCCATTTCCTATCCCCTGCTTCCTGAGCCCCTGGGTCTCAGCACCCAGATGAATGGTATTCAAGCACTTTGTGGACCTAAATTGTGTCCGGGAGTCCCCAGGTGCTTTTTCAACTTAGCAGAAGAAAACAAACGATGCCAAACAGAGTCCTGTCACTCTAGCAACAAGCCTTCCAACCTTGGGCACTGCCGAGCAAGGCAAGGCACGGAAATTCCCCGAAAGCCCCCAGGGCACAGAGAGGGTCTGCCCAAACATTCCCAACATGCTGAAGTCACCAGACCAGCCTGGGGTAGGACCCTCCTCGCCAAGCTCCCTGCGCACAGCTGGCAAAACAAACACACCTAGAAACCCAGGGGATCCTGGGCACGTGTCAAGGAGAAAGGTGGAGCTGGAGAGGGAGGGGAGGGAGTACAAGTTCTATATTTTTCCAAGTTTAGAAAGAAAACTTTTTTAAGCAGCACAGTGGCTGCTGAGAGTTCTCCATGGCCCAGTCCCAAGCTGGGTAAGTATAGATCTTCAAAAATAAAAAAAGATGCACAGTGACCTGACCACTCAGGCCGAACTGAGTGTGAGGTCATGGCCCCATGCTCTGGGCTGCGTGCCAGCAGCCCCGTCCTCACACAGCTCTCCCTGAGCCCAAGCCAAGCCAGGCAGAAATGACAGTTCCCTGGCTTCCAGGCCTGGTGATTCATGGATACGAGTCTGGAGGAATTTTCACGTCCACACAGCTGTATCTCCTGCCTCCCTAGCCCCCTTCACAGTGCTGATAAAACCTAGAAAGTGGTGTGTCCTGAAAATGCCCCACATCTAAGGCAGGTGTGGGTGGAGGAGCACCAACTCTTCTCTCACTCACCCCTGAGAGCAAGTAACCCCAAGACTTCAGCCAGAGGGATCCGTTTGGTACATGAACAGAGCTCACAAACAAGCAACCATCCTGCCTGGAAATCACGGAAACCACCTCCCCATGCTCTGAGCCCCCAGGAGGGCATCCTACACCGGGAGGTGAAGGTGGGGCGTGTCTGGCCTGTGCGAGGCAGGGTGTCTGCGGAGAGCATGAGAATGCTGGGGAGAGGGGTGCGTTTTTCTGTACAGGCATGTTCACTGGGGTGTGGGGTAACCACCTGCCAGCCTGATTCTGTGTGTGTGACAGACACTTGCACACAAGAACACACATGCGCACACATGCATACCAGTTGGAAACAGAAGACACTGAAAGAGAGTACAGCAGAGGGGGTAAAACCACAGAGACAGATGCGCATCCCCCAAAAGAGGCTTTTTAGTCCCAAATCTTCTCCTGGGGTCTCTCTCCGCATTTCGTGCCAGAAAGTTAGAGAAATCGCGGGACAGCGTCGGTGACACAGAGGAGGAAAGGAGAGCTTAGCCCCGTGTGCGCACCGCTTCCCACCCTCGTGTTACACACTTTCTCTGCACAGCCGCCCACCCGCACCCGAGCGCTCCCCATAAACCACGCGCTGCCGCGCGCCCAGCCCGCACGCACCTGGGGTCCGGCTGCCCGCGGCGGCGCAGAGCGCGCAGTTCAGGGGCAGCAGGCAGGACAGCAGCGCGCGGAGCCGAGCCATGTGGCCGCGCGGGAACGCCGGCCGGGCAGGCGCTGTAGCCCCGAGCTCCGCGTTGCGAGAGAAGCTAGGGCTCACCCGCGGCTGCCTGAGCGCCGGCCGGCCGGCCTCCCCCGCCGCTGCCTCCTCCCTCCTCGTTGCCTCCCGCCCTCCCGCTCCCGGTCCCCGGAGCGGCGCCGCCGAGTGGACAGCTGGCTCCAGGCACCAGAAGCTGCCGGCAGGAGAGCGAAGCAGCCGAGGTGCCATCGCCTCCGGTGCCAGTTGGTGGATCGCTTTGCCCGCACCCACCCTGACGCCCCTGGACTCGCGGGACCGGACGATGGGGCGGCGGGGCGGGCCAGGGGTGGGCACACTGGCGGGGCGGGGCCGGGCGCGGGTCGGAACTGGGGGCGCAGCGCGCTCGGGGGCGGGGCGCGGTGCTGGAGAGTGCAGCTGCATGCGGCCCCGCCGGATCGGAAGTGCCACGCAGAGAGCCACAGCTGGGGCTCCGAGCGTTTTGGCGAGGGTCCCATCAGCCGCCCGGGCTCTCCCGGAGTGACAGCCTCTAGCTGCTTTCCCTGGCTCCTCCGCTCCTCTTGCTTTGACCGCCGGTTGGCTCTCCAGAGCCACAGGACAGAAGGGATGACCGACTGACTGCATTTGAGTGGGGAGACTGAGAGCACCCCCTAGAGAATGTCTCCCACTAACCTTCGGACCCCGGGGATCTATTAGCCCAAGTTCACCTATTTCCTATATCCTGCTGATAGGACCCCTGGGCTACCTACTTTGCAGACTACAGCTTCCTAGGCCCCAAGCACCGAGTAACTGGCCTGTGTCCCAGTCAAGAATAGGGCAGAGCGACGTGAGGGGAGAGCCCTGGCTTTATAGTCAGACAGCCCTGATTGAAACCCTGCCTCTGAGCCTTCACTTCTTCATCCGTGAAGTGGGTCTTAATCATAGCACACAGCCCATGTTCAATACATAACTGCCCTCAATTTCCACCCCTGGCACCAGCAGCACCTGCCACACAGCCATAGGTGGGAAAAACCGAGAGTCAGAGAGATGAGAGTGGGTTGCCAGGACCAGCTCAGTAGCCAGGCAAACAGCCCAACTCCCGTTCTGCTCTCTGGCTTTACTCTGTAAATGTGTTCTAATGATTTGCAAATGAACTGTATTTCAAGCAATCCAGAGGAGGGAATTGGAGATTTTTTTTAAAGAACAGTAGAATAAAGAATCTTTGTGTAAAGTGTATAAAGACCCCTAATCTTTCTTCTTTTGAGCTCAGACACTGTGTTGTAGGGCTTTCTTAAAGGGAGGCCGACTTCTGGTGGAAAGTCTCTACTCAGATTCCTCTTGAGAATCCCTGAGTCCCCTGAGAAAAGGCCTGGGTTCCTGCCCTCTTCTCCCCACCAGAGGAATCTCCTGCCTTGCTGTGAGACAGAATAGTAAGAAGCTAGGAAAATTCCTTGGCAAGTGGAATAGAGACAGAGAGCTGAATGAACAAACTGGCAGAGCACTTGACCAGCCAGGTGAGATGGTCAAAATTGGTCGGGGCAAAACTGGGAAAACAAGGACCGCTACCCTGGGGTACCCTCTCTTCCCCTGGCCTTTCATCCCTAGGAGATAACACCTAGGCCTCAGTTGTATTTCCGCTCCAGGCCCAGAAAAGCAGCAAAACTAGATGGGCAGTGCCAGAACGAACCAACCAAAGACCCTCTGCCCTGTCACTGACCCATCAGAGGAGCGCACCTGGAGAACTGGTGAATATTCTGCAGAAACCCTCCCCTGAGACCTGCTCTAAGATTCCTGCGTGCAAGACAGAGAGAAAAAAGCCTCAAGACAAAGGACCCAGGGCGTGGTCTCTCTCTGGGGAGCAGCCCACACCATTTCTTTTTCCTCCTTCTTCCCCCACTTCTTCCTTCACAGGCACTCGACTCCTGAACTCTAAGGCAACGGGCAGCCGGCTGCTTGTCCCAGGCTGATCCCCTGAACCTGTGCCCAAGGCCTGCTTTTCTCTGACTTCCCAGTGATCTAAGGCAGCCCAGCCTAGCCTCTCCTGTTGCTTCTTCTGAGCTGAGCCCTTCCTGGTTTCACTGTCCCCAGCTTTAATAAACACGTCCTCATAGTCGCCCGGACTCGTGTTATGAAACCTTCCCTGCACGAAGTCAAGACCCCTACACTACAGCTGGCCCCCAGCAGACCTGCTCAGGGCCAGGCCCCTTGTCCCGTAGCAGCTGGGCTCAGACTATGCTCCTGCCTCATGGGCAGAGAGCTGGAGTCTTCATTCTCATAGCCCCAGCACCAGGTCCAGGGGCTCCCAAGAGGCAGTGCTTGTGGAATGAGCGAAACGGCATTGAGGTTTTGGGGGCCAGTGCATTTATGAGGCAGGTTCAGAGAGCTGAGGTGGTCCCAGGTCCCACAGCTCATTCGTAGCAGAACTGGGATCAGAAGCCAGAGTCCAGCGCTGAGGGGGAGAGAGAGACAGGAGTAGCAGTCGGGAGACTGTTCTAGGCTGGGTTTTGCCAAGTGCAGGCCCCGTGACCGAGGGCAAGCTGTTTCCCTGCGGGCCACAGTATGTCTCTGTCAAAGGGAAAATCGTGGACACAAACTCTAGAGTCCCGTGGAAATGCAGAGTGTGTTCTGTCCCAAGCAACACGAGAGCAGCCAGTCAGTCTTTCCTCTGTGTCCTCAGGGGTGGTTCCCAGCCTCTCTCAGGCACCAAAATTTTGAATGTTCAAGTTCCTTATATAGAACAGCACAGTATGCGCATATAACCTATATTCGCCTACGGGCTACAGCTGGGTGTGCCTACACATCACTCACACAGATTCAGCATGGTGTTCAGCACTTGGCAAAGTCAGGTTCTGCTTTTGGGACTTTCTGGATTTTTTTCCCCAACATTCTCAACTCAGGGGACTGAGCCCTGCCTCCCCAGGCTCACCCCATTGCTGCCTTAGATTTAGTAAGTCAAGAGGGGCAGATCACAGCTGGGATCCCAGTAGCCTGACTCCTGAGCGATGGGGCAGGGCCTTCGCTGGAGTCAGTCTCGCCAAACAGAGGGCAAAACCTCACCCACCCCCTTCCCTGGGGCTACAATGGCTGCTTTTGTTGGCCAGTATTGTATGTCCAAGTTCTTTTCGACTGAGGAAGCCTTTGTTAGGAAGAGGGGACACAGGAACACAGCTTAGAGTCTGGGCCAGACGGCAGGGAAAACGGCTAGGTGGTCGTCCCTTCTCTGGAGACAAACAGGGCCAACGCAGAGACATCTACGGGCATCAGCTGGTGACCCTCTTACACAGGCAAGTTCTGGGTCCCAGTTTCTTGCCTTGGGATTTTGCACGGGGGAGAATGGCTTGGGGGTTTCTCTTCCTCGCAGTCCTTATCCAGGACTTACCCAACTGTCCTTCGGTCCGCGGCTCAGGCAGCAGAGGGAGAGATGCTGTTTGCCCTGCAGAGTCAGCAAGCAATGGGAAGACGTGGCAGGTACGTGAGAGAGCCTGAAGACCAGGTGAGACAGGGAGAGAGGCACGTTCTGGATGAAGAAGCAGGGTCACCTGGGGTCACCCAGGAAGGAGTGTGGCCCAGGGGAAAGGCCCACGGAAAACATGGGTCCGTGCTGAACCCACAGGAAACGGGGAGAGGAGAAAGTGCTGCCCCCAGAGCACAGGCCTGGAAGTGGGAACTGTCCACCTTGATGGAGCGCCCCCTTGAGGAGGAAGGCAGTCCTAGAGGACAGCCCATTCTCCCTTGGCACCAAACCTAGAGAGCTGGAAGTACAGGTGCTCAGAGAGTCTCCAATCCAATGTTCACCCCATTATACACGTTAGGTAAACGCAGGCCTACAGAGGGAAAGGGACTTGCCCCTGTCACACGGCTAGTTTAGAGTCGGGCCAGACCCCCTGGCTTCCAAACCAAGGCCCCTGCCCTCTGGCCTGCAGAAGGCCCTGCTCTCCGGATGCACCATTCTCTCCCTCTCTTGCTCTGCCTTCCGGGGTGAAGAGGAGATGGCTGGAGGTTGAGACAACAAAGCCTCCCCACCTCAGGGGGAGGCACAGACACCACCCCCAACCCTACCCCAAGGAAGTAAGAGTGTCAGCCTAAGACGGGTCTCCATTGCAAGAGGCCGGGAAACCTGAGGCACACAGTGGCAGACACAGTGTTGTCACAGCTCAGGGAGCCCAGCAGGTGGCTGTCATTTGTTGAGTACCAGCTGCTCTTCTACATCGTACTTCATGTGTTTCCCTGAAATACACACACATGGTCCCTTTCTTACAACCTCTGGTGTGAACAGTGACTAGCTAGACCCTGACAACCTCAGGAGAGGACAAAGGGAACTCCACCCCCACTCAGAGCTACCACCGTCCATCCCCCCGGTTAGGAAGCCAGGCGGCCAGAGCCACCCGAGTCCCCTCTCTCACAAGCCACGTTAATCAGCTCTGAGCCCTGTGGTGTCTGCTCCAAAGGACTCGCACCCCCACCCAAATACGGTGACTTCCCTCTGTCTCACATGCACTCCCTGCCACACCCAGGTCACCAGTGCCCCTTCCCTGGACATGGCTATCAGCTTGTCCTAACAGATCTCCACCCTCTTCTCGGCCCCTGAAGCCTCCTCTCCAAACACACCCAGAGAAGGCTATCTGAAACACACCTCAGAACGTGGAGCTATCGCCACTATAAAACTTGCAAAGCTCCTGTTGCTGTTGGGATAAAGACCAGACTCCCTAATTCGGCCTTCGAGGCTCCGCACGGAGTCGTTCTGCCAACCTTCCTGCCTCCACATTCCTCTAGCCAGCTCCCAGAATGCCTGTTCACTTTGCCTCAGGGCCTTTGCACAGGCTGTTCCCTCTGCTCTGAAAGCTTTATTCTCCCTCTTCCCCCAGTCAACCCTGCTCATTTGGGGGACATCATTCTAATTATCACTTCCTGAAGCCTGTCCTGTCCCACCAAGTAGGTCAAATCCCCCCATTGTTGCACATCTCGGTCTCCTTCACAGCGCTGCTCACCGTTCAGTTTCACCCCACTCTCTGTGACTCGCAGCTTGCTATCTGCCTCCCTGAGGTCCACAGGGCGCAGGGATCTTAGGACTTTTCTCCCCGCTGTATCCCCACTGCCTGTCCTGTGTTTGGCACCTAGTGGGCCCTCAATCAATGTTAGCTTAATTAATAATCAAAGGAAAGGGAGTTGGAGAAGGAACAGCTCATGGGAAATCTGGTGAATTGTTTCCCAGAATCATCATTCCAGGGGAAAACTTGAGACGCACACACATTCTGATGCCGCCATCAACACGCAGGTCAGCAGGCCATGGGGGCTGGGCAGGGAAGGGGAGAAGAGGTGCCTCTGTGTCCCCCAAGCCTCGACATGATACTAAAAAAAGCAAAAGCAGTCACCTTAGCTGCCACTCATCGGCCAGACATGTTGTATATTTACCTCAGTTCTCACAGAAACCTCTCAAGCCGGTCTCCATACCCCTAATCTCAGGCTCTGCCAGGGCAGGCGACTTGCCCGGTCCTCACAGCCGGGTACCATCAGAGCCAGGCTGACCCCACGTCAGATGCTAAGCCACAAGCTTCTGGGGGTGCCGTGGTGCCTGCGTGAGCCCCTCCCACCTCCCCACCTGGGAAGTCACCTACTTCACTGTCTTCCCTTTTTCTTTCCAAAAGCTTTTTTGTTCCAAAAACTGTAACATGTACAAAAAAGTACTTGTTTTACAAAGGGGTAAACTGAGGCCCAGAGAGCAGAGGTGACCCCCAAGGCCACACAGTGAGATTGCTCAGGGGCAGGATCACACCCCAAGACTCCTGGCTCCTGGTCCGAGGATCTTGCAGCGCCATCATCTCGGTTGGTCCCTGCCTCAGCCCAGTGAAGAAGAAGGGTTCACATCTCTTCCCCCCCCGCTGCCTGAGAGCCACAGACCTGAGAAGTTGCAGGCCAGTAGTTCTCGGATCGGCGTCCCCCAGACCCGCGGGACAAGCATCACTTGTGTGTTGGTTAAGTTTGCAAACTCTCAGGACCCAGGCCTACACAGTCAGAAACTCAGGGGCTGGGACCCGGCAATCTGTGTTTTAAATGTTCCAAGGGATCCTGGTGCATCTTCACATTGAAGAATCGTTGTTCCGAGCAAAGCCTCGAAAATAGGGGCCGAATTAGGACTGAGAACAGACTCACCGAGGACCGGTGACCTGCTCCGAAACAAAGGCTGCCACGTACACCTCCCGCCCGGTCTCCTAAGCCTGGGCTGAAGCTGCATCTGAACTGCTGAGTCTGGGCAGAGCTCCAGGAGCATCGGAAGGAACCGAGACGATGCCTTGTGGTCCTTCTCCCCATCGCCCTCCCCGCCCCCCCAGCACTCCCACTGCACATTTTTTGGCGAGCATCTAACGGCCGTATCCAGGAGACTCACATGGGGTGAGTTAACCACAGTGACTCGTCATGCATTACAGAACAGCTGATACCCCTGAGATCGGCCGGACCGTGACATCAGTCAGAAACAATGCTGTTTGTGCCCTGCACGTGGGCGTGGCGGGGTTGCAGTGACTGCGTTGAAGGGCTCGGAGAGCGGAGGCCTCCTGGCCCTCAGGAGCAGGGCTGCCAGAAAGGCCAGCTGTCCTTCGGGAACTCTGTTTCTGCCATTTCCTCTTCTGAAACTGTGCGATTGCAACATCAGCATCCTTCCAACCGAAGGCCAGCGCAGCCCCCGACGTCGGCCCTTTGGGGTTCAGTAGAGGTGGGCAGAAAGCAGAGATGACTCCCATCTCCCCGAGCCCCTTGGGCGTGGTGAAGGACTTAGAGAGGTTTGTCAGGGACCCACTTCTCACAAGCCTTCCTTCTCATCCCGGAGACCTCTTGGGTGCCTTGGGTTCTTCCTGCTGCCACGAGGGGCCTGGCCTCCATTCTTTCCCCTCCTCTAGGTCAGTTGAGTGACATGTGACCAAAAATAAATAAATAAACACGGCTTAATTCATTAACCCACATCATATGGAATACTGAAGGAGGCCTGTTCCGGCCTGGTTACTTTCAGAGCCCAACAGAATCGCCCAGCACCCCAGTTCCTTTCTGTGTCCACGCTGCCGTGTTTGGTGGTCAGTCTGGTCCTCAGGCATGTCCCCTCTCAGTCACAGAAGGGCTGCATTAACTCCAGGCAACATATGTTCACCAGATGCGACTGTGGCCAGAGGCAATGGGAGAGGGAGTTCTTTCTCATCCTCTCGTTTTGAAAATCTTATGCCAATTTTCAAACACACACAAGGAAGACAGAATAGTATGAAGACCTCCTACTTACCCAACCAGCTCCAATCATTGTCAGCACATGGCCGGTCTTGTTCCCTCTACTGCCCTCCCCCCACTCCCCTACAGCCTGTTATTTTAAAGCAAGTCCCAGGCATCATTTCTCATTTAGTAGATAATCGATAAAGACCGTCTTCTGTAAAACAGAACAAGGTCAACAACAAAAGCTCGAATTTTTTGCCATAGCCAACAAAATTAATCATGATCTCTAAAATTATATTTAACCATTGCTCAAATTTCCCTGTCACAAAAATGTTTGTTTTGTGTAGTTTGTTTGTTTGTTTTTTTAATCCTCACTGGAAGATGTGTTTTTAGGTTGATTTTAGAGAGAAAGAGAAACATCAACCGTTTGCTTCCCACACATGCCCTAACTGGGGCTTGAACCCACAGCCCAGACTGGGAATCAAATCCACAGCCTTTTGGCATATGGGATGATGCTCCACCCAACTGAGCCACCCAGCCAGGGCTGTTCAGTTTGGTTTTCAAGGCTTAGTTTGTTCAAATCAGAGTCCAAACAAAACCTACACACTGCATTTGACTGGCGCTTCTCAGAAGAATCTCCATCCAAAGCACGGGCAGACAAACTACACCCAAGGCCAAGTCCAGCCCACAGCCCACTCTGCCAATGCACCCGGCCACCTCCTGTTCACATGATCTTTGGTTCACATTGGGCTGCACGGGCAGAGCAGTTTCTACACACGGAGCCAGTAGGGCCACAAAGACTAAAATCTTTATTATTTGGTTTGTACAGAAAAGGTTTGCTGACCCCAAATATAAACAGTTTCCCCCTTTTTTTCTCCTCTCCATTTTCCTGGTTGAGAAACCAGGACATTTGTCCTATAGAATTCTGCATTTTCTTGTGCCTCTTTTGAAGAACAAGGTGGAGGTTTTCCGAGGCCCCGCCCATGCAACAATTTGCCTTCAAGGGTCAGTGTCCTGAATCACCCTTGGCCTCCAAGCCTGTCCTAGACAAGGGCAGAGGCCCTCCCTGTTACAGAAAAATGAAGCGACCAGACACGGAGGGTTCAGGAGCACGATCTTTATTTACGTCCATGGGCCCAGAGGAGGGTGATCTCCAAATTCTGAGCCCTGAACAAAGGGCTCCTGGGGTTTTTATAACCTGTAGGACCTTCCTGTCTACATAGCGGAAGCAGGTTACAGAAGCAGAATGCGGAAGTTAGTCTATTTCCTTATTTGGGGATATCTGAGGTGCTGTGCCTCTCATTGGCTGCGCGGCAGAAGCAGGTTACAGAAGCGGATTGTGGAAGTTAGACTCTCCTACGGGGCATTCTTAGGCTAGCAGAAAAGGGGCTTTTCTCTATCATCCCCAGAAGCACATGGCCGCTCATAAGAGGTTGAACCAAATCTCGTTTCTACCACAAGGAGGTAGGGGAGTGAGTGTTACTAGGGGAAACCAAGGATGATTCCAGCCTTCCAAATGGGTCAACTCAGCAAAATGCTGGAAGCAGTCACGTGTCTCTCTGCTGGTCTAACCAGTCAGGTACCCCTCACACCCAGATTGTCCCTGCTCCGTCTTCCAACTATAGGTCAACACCTAGCAAAGCCTTGGCACGCCCCCTCTCCCAGCTCTGCACTGGACACCAGGGGCCCAGAGGTGATAGTTCTGAGCTCACCTTCTAGGGAGGGTCCCAGATAAGGGGTTGGGCATTCCAGGGTGGCGGTGACCTGCTGGGATGGGCGTGGGTGCTTTCACAAGCCCCAGGTTCAAAGACTCTTAGGAAGTTGCCATCTGTGTGTCCTCCAAAAGAGAGAGGTCTCCCCACCACCAGCCATGGAGAAGGCCGAAAACGTCTGCTGAGCACCAGCGATGGACCCGGCCCTGTGGGGAGCCACACACAGACCCCAGTGAGCGTCAGCCCTCCAGCTCTGCTCTCTGGTTACACACTTGGAACTAGATTCAGACGACCTGAAGCAATACCTGCTTGTGATCCCAGGGGTGAAGATGATGGTCAGTATGACGTCTGGCATTTGCCCAGCAAGAAAAAAAAAACCCTCAGCTGGGAAGTTAGGAGGCCAGGGTTCCTGTCAAAACTCTGCTGCCACCTGGCTCCGCAGCTCTGGGCAATCTCTTCCACCCTCTGTGCCGTGAGTGGGTGGATGGCGTCACCTCTGAGGTGCCTCGGGGCTGACTCTCCATGACTCAGCCTGTTTTCTCAGCCTGGGTGTCTTTCCCCACGCCTCCACCTGGCAAGCTAGCACACTTCCTTCGCATCCTTTTTCAGCGGTTACCTCCTCCACGAAGCACTCCCAGACACAGAACTACCCCCACTCTCCCACCAGCCAGTCATTCAAGCACTCCCTCTTCTGCCCCACACCCACACCTTGGGAGAAAGCCCGCCGGACTGCCTGTGGAGCACGCAGCCCGGAACACCGCCGATGCATTGAAAATGTTTGCTGGACCAATGAAAAAGGGCGTGAATTAGTCATTTGTGTTTCTTCAGTCTGATGCAGTCAGGAGATTTCTATTACGAGAAAGATGGAGAAAGATGTGTCCTTCTTGTTGAAACACTTCTTATCAATCTCCTACGGGCAGGGGCCGTTCTTTGCTTAGGCTTTGTCTCACCAGGGTCTGGCACCCAGTAGGTGCTCAATGAAAACAAGTTGCATTGAAGTTCATTGAGGTCCCCTCCCTGCAGCCCTCCACACTGGGTGAACAGCTTTCCCCAGGGGACTAAATGATGCCTCTGACACTGAACTCATCACTGTGAAGGCCATGGATTTGGGATTTGAACGGGATAGAACACATCTATGTGGGTACCAGTGCAGGGGCTGCAGGCCAGGCTCCGGGCCACAGGGTGGTGCCTACAGAGAAAGCCCCATGGGCTCTAAGAGCTTGCCCAAGAGGACCACCACCTCCATGGNTCCACACTGGGTGAACAGCTTTCCCCAGGGGACTAAATGATGCCTCTGACACTGAACTCATCACTGTGAAGGCCATGGATTTGGGATTTGAACGGGATAGAACACATCTATGTGGGTACCAGTGCAGGGGCTGCAGGCCAGGCTCCGGGCCACAGGGTGGTGCCTACAGAGAAAGCCCCACGGGCTCCAAGAGCTTGCCCAAGAGGACCACCACCTCCATGGTTCAGGGACCTAGGCTTGGAGAGCACCGCCTCTAGCAACATAGTAACAGTAACCATGACACGTTTGTGGAGCAAAGTGTGGGAGCTGCAGGCTGCGGTCGAGGGCTGGTGTTGGTCAGCAGAGCTTTCAGCCAGGGGGTCTTCTGGACATTCTGAGTGTGACCCACCAGGGACAACTTCTTCCCTGAGGACCTAGTGTCAGCCTAAAATTGATTTTATCGCCTTTATTCATGTAACCCTTACATGTTAGGTATTGTCCCCATTTACAGAAGAGCCTTCCACTGAGGTCCGAAGAAGTTAAGTCACCAGCCCAAGGTCACAGGGGCAGAGTCTCTTCGGGCCCCAACATCCGTGCTCTCCATGCTTCTGTCAGATCTGCAGGCGCATCAGCTCTCACCAAGCTGTTAGCTTATAGTGGTTCCTCATCAGGCATGGCTCCCCAGAGCGCCCAGAACTGGGCTGGTCTGCAGCCAGCTCTCCTGAAGACGTCACTGAGGAAGTCCCATGCCCGGTGCTCTGGGTAGATCTGGCCCTGCAGCCCCAACTACAAGGGGAGAAAAGATATCGGCCTGCAGGGATATGCAGGCCTTGGGAGCTGAATGAGGCGGATACACATCATCTCACCCAACAGCTGGCGGCTACGCCCTCAGGGTCACCACCAGTCACCGTCTGCCACAGGCCTCAGGGCCCTAGAGCCACCCCACATTTAAGCTCCACAGGCCTCCAAGATGTACTTTTTGGCAAGGCTTCCGGGTCAGTTAGCCAAGTCAGTGCTGGGAAGTCGGGAGGTTTGTGGCGTGGGAACAGCATCAGAAATCTCTCCCAGGGCCCCTGACTCAGTCACCGGATGGCTACTCAAGGCCTGTGGAGCTGAGCCCTGGGCAGAGGTGTGCAGGGAGCCGCAGGAATGCAAGGTCACTGAGAGAGCAAAGCACACAGAGAATTAAAGTACAGTGTACAGTCCTAGATCCGGACCGAACTAAAAAAGGACTCTAGATTGCACGTTTCAAGCTGCAAGACCAGGGTTCCTGCACTATGTGCTTCCCCAAACCCACTCCAGCTGGCCAAGGAAGCGTCCTCCGCCTCGGAAGTGACTGACCTCCACCAAGTGTTCAAAATAGGCCCATTCCCCTCCCTCTGCAGCTCTAAGGCACCGAAAGATGAACCCTGTGAGGTAGCCACACCCCGTGGCCAGCCGGCCTGCCTGCCTGCGGTGTGGGCACCAGGGGAGGCAGGAAGGCAGAGTCCTCCGTCAGTCCCAGGTCCCGGCTTACGGAAGACGCACCACTGTTGAAGTGCAAATGCTAGAAAGCCAAACACAGGACAAATTAGTGTGCAGGGCCACACGGGTTGAAGAGCCAGCTGAAGAAATGTCAGTGGCTGGGGTCCACCCTGAGCTGTGGGGTTCAAGCAGCCCTCTGGCAGCCCGGGCTTAGATTGGCTCCACCCAGAGCTGTCTCTCAGCTCTGGGGACTCCTCAGCCCTTCCTCCTCTTGGCAACAGGAACGACAACCAGAGTGACAAAAAGCAGTGTGGTTCCCTCCTTTCTCCAGCCCCACAGCATCACTAACAGGAAGGAGAACGAGGGACCCTTGCTCCCCAGCCCTCCCCCACTGCTGTGTGGGAGCATTTGTTACCCGCCCCTGGGGTTTCTCATAGCCCCACCAGGGCCCCCATCGGGTTCTTTTTCCTTCCCCTTCCAGAAGCCGTATGGCCATCAGCACTTGTCCTTGTCATGAAACTATAAATTGCTTTGAAGGGTCTGCAACGTTGCCTTACTTGGAGGCTAATCCAGTCTCGGAGGCTTCTGGGTTAGAGACCGAGAACAGCATTGCTCCTGGCGTAGCAAAAAGCACGCCCTTCCATGGGGCCGGCTTAGAGGCAGGCCCAGGCGGCTGCTGCGCCCACGGTGGGTTTGTGTCTCAGCCGAGGGGCCCTGAGTTTAGGAAATTCCAGTCTTGTAGGGGGGTTGCTAGCAAACCACCTGATTATTGCCCTGGGGGGAACAGCAAACAAATCTACCCCCTGCCCTGGAGACAGACAAAGGTCTTTATCTTCCAGGGCCAGTTTGCTATGCAAAATCCTCAAAACCATAGTTCAGAAGAAAAGCTGTAAAGAGACATAGAAAGTGTCTTTCAGCAGATACTACGGGAGCAATGCGAGCCTGTGAGCTGAGCGGGAGAGGCCACCTGTCTTCACAAGTACAAGGGCGAGCAGGGAGCTACATCCTTTTCTTCCTTTGGCTGAGCCCTGATTGCTCAGGCTTGCATGAAGCATCTGGAAGCAGGAGGCTGTAGGCTGCAGATGAGCACTGGCTGGGAAGCCAGGCCCCTGGGTTCCAGGAGGGGGAGGGAGGCCAGAACGGATTGGGCACTTCTAGAACAACAAATGTCAGTTGTTACTCTGACTGCTCCCAGTATTACTGCTCTACATGAGGATTACAGAATACTCAGACACCCAGGTCTGGAGACCTTGGTGGATTCTGAGCTCTGTAGAAGAGAAATTGAGAAGTAATCCAATGATACTGTGGGTGGCTGTGAAAGCCCTTTGTAAACGTACAAAGCTATGTGGGTGAGAAGGGTGATGCTGACCGTGATTAAATGGCCACAAATATGCTCCAATAAAAAAGGCTTGGAAGCAGAGCTTGTAAATAGAGCTGCTGCAAAGTAAGGACATGGTGACCGTCTGTCTGCTGGGCTCAGCTTTCTAAGCTCCTCCCACCAGAGTGAGAACAGGGTGAAGGTGACCCTAATGCCAGCAGCCACCTGTCAAAGGTCCCCACTAGGTCCTCTCATATTCACAGTGAGCCTCTGTGATTTGCTGAGCAGGTGGATATTAATTCTCCTGCTTATAGATGTGGAAACAGAAGCAGAGGCCCTGGCTTGTGGTCTCAGAACCAAAACTGGAACCCATTCAGCAGAGCTCCAAAGGTCCCAGAGATGTAGGAGCCACAGTGGGGCCAGAGCCAGGTAGATCGACAGGATCCATAGGGCCTCTGTCCTCCCTCTCACAGATCAGAGTGAGCATTAGTTAGGTGCATGACTAGCGTGACCAACTCACCCTGGTTTGCCTAGGACTTTCCCAGTTTCAGCATTAAAAGTCCTGGGCAAACTGGGAGGGTTGGTCNGTGAGAACAGGGTGAAGGTGACCCTAATGCCAGCAGCCACCTGTCAAAGGTCCCCACTAGGTCCTCTCATATTCACAGTGAGCCTCTGTGATTTGCTGAGCAGGTGGATATTAATTCTCCTGCTTATAGATGCGGAAACAGAAGCAGAGGCCCTGGCTTGTGGTCTCAGAACCAAAACTGGAACCCATTCAGCAGAGCTCCCAAGGTCCCAGAGATGTAGGAGCCACAGTGGGGCCAGAGCCAGGTAGATCGACAGCATCTATAGGGCCTCTGTCCTCCCTCTCACAGATCAGAGTGAGCATTAGTTAGGTGCGTGACTAGCGTGACCAACTCACCCTGGTTTGCCCAGGACTTTCCCAGTTTCAGCATTAAAAGTCCTGGGCAAACTGGGAGGGTTGGTCATGCACCATGACCAAGACCCACTGGCGGGAGAATAGGACCTATTTCCTTCCAGAGGGCCCCAGATTGCCCTCGGCTGAGCCAGCCTCAACTCCTGCTCTTCGCCCCACACTAGCTCCACTGTTGCCAGAGGACTTGCATGGTGGCTGAGTCCACCGTGGCATGTGGAGAGGTGGAGCGGAGGGAAGGAGGGGAGATGCCCCAGAGACCTGTCTCGTGCACTCCCTGTTCAGGCTTGGCACCACGCCAGCGCTGCGTCTGTGCAGCTCTGTGGCCGCACGCGAGCTCCTCCCCAGCACCCGCCTCCACCCCCTGCCCACCCACCACAGTCCCCAGATACAGCCCTGATTATTGCCCTGGGGGGAACAGCAAACAAATCTACCCCCTGCCCTGGACCTAGCTCCGAGTGAGAGCACAGGGGCTGGTTCGCGCAGGGGCTGGTTCGTACACGGCTAGCAGTTGGCCGCGGAGGGCGCGGATGTGCCCAGCCTCCTGCACCGGGGCTCCTCCCCAGGGGACACCCAGCTTCCTTCAGCCCCACAGCACCTGCACCCTCTGCCACAACACCCTGCAGCAGCGTGCCCTCCAGCGCCTGCCCCTGTGCTCACTGACCGGCTCTCTCAGGGCTCGGGCTGCCAGCGTTATCCCATCCTTCATCCTTCTTCATAAAATAGCCACCATTCTGATCTCAGCCCCCTTGGATTAGTTTTCCCTGTTTTGAACCCCGTATGCAGACTCGTACAGTTTGTATTTTCTTGTGTCTGGTTTTCTTCACACAAGATTTTACATGTGAGACCCACCCATAATGGTTCATCTATTGGCTGGGTAGAATTCCGTTGCACAAATGTATCGCCATTTATTCACCCCATCTATTATTAGTGGAAGATTGGGTTGTACTCAGCGGGGAGAACAGGCAGGGTTTTCTTGGCCTGGATTCATGACTCTAGGGCTCCCTCTTCTGTTGTACTAAAAAATATCTTTCAAGCCTGGCACAGGGAAGTTGAGAACTGCTTCTCTGGTTACCCTTCCCCAACTTGTAGCTCAATCTTCTCTTGGCTCCTCACTATCTCATTCAGTTCAGATTCTACTCTCAGCCATTTCTCCCTTGGGGCTTGGTTCCAGAAGGGATATTTGGCTGGTAAGTTGTAACATTTCATGGGGGAGATTTTATGTGCTATTTCACGTGCTACTAATTTATACCACCATTGTAAAGCACTTCCCAAGGTACCTGGTGACTTAAATATGAAATGCTTATAATAATTATAATTATTCATACCTGTCTATTTGTGCTCTGTATCCTAGTCCTACCCACAAACACAAGCCATTTTCTTGATGTGGGTCCCTCTTTCTTGCCTCCACATCTTTGCCCCTGCTGTTCTTCTCCCCGAAGACCTCTGTACAGTCTCTGCCACCAGCCAATCCCTCAAGAGCATCCTATTCCGGCGACGCCAGTGGGCTGGCCAAACCGGAGCCCACCACTCTGGACTGCTGTAGCCCCTCACTCCTAAGCCACACATCCCAAACCTCCTTTAAGATTGTATGCCAGAAGACTAACTTTTATGTAGATCTTTTACTCTGTGTCACACCCCTCATATACATTACCTTATTTAATCTCCACGTCAATTCTGTGAGTTACAGAAGCATTTGGGTAGATACATTTATTAGCCTTAGTCTATGGATGAGAACCTTGAGGCTTAAAGAGATTGTGAGCTGTGACCTGGCTGGTGTAGCTCAGTGGATTGAGCGCAGGCCTGCTAAACCAAACAACCACAGTTCAATTCCCAGTCAGGGCACACGCCTGGGTTGCAGGCCAGTTCCCAGCAGGGGACGCAAGAGAGGCAACCGTACATTGACATTTCTCTCCTTCTCTCCTTCCCTTCCCCTCTAAAGATAAATAAATAAATCTTTAAAAAAGAGAGAGATTGTGAGCTGTGAAAGAGCCAGGGTTTAGACCAGGCGGCCTGGCTTCGAAGACCATAAGCTTAGTCATGCTGCTAGAACTTCTCTGGATTGCAGTCTCATTAAGGGTAGAATCCTGTCTCATGTGCTTTTGTAACTCTCTCTGGAGTCATCAGTACCTGGTAGCACCTGGCACCCAGCAGGTGTTCAGTAAAGGCCTCCTCGGTGAGTTACACTGTGGATGGGCGTGCACAGTGCATTGTGCCGGGCACACGCCTGGGGCGGCGTGGTGCCGGGACAAACTTCTCTACCTGGAAGGTATCGGTCAAGGTCTCAGACACTGCTCAGTTTCCTCCAGAGAGAGTCATCGGCCAGACTCTTACTCAGAACTTCTTTTTCTTTCCAATCAGGTTTGGGCTCAGTGAGATTTCGATGTTTTCTCAAGCCCGTGGCCACGAGTAACTCATCACAAAACCCCCAGACGTGACCAAGCATGGCCTCGGGGCGTTGGCAAAACCTACACCAACTTTTAAACTATAACTGAGGCCATGACCCTCAAAGAGCAATCTCAGACCTCCAGTTCTTTAGAAATATCAGAGAATTGGGCGCTCACTGATGAGTCAGAGATACAATTTTTCCAGATGTCGCAGTTTCACTTGGATGCGTGTTCACGAGGCAGCTGTGGGTGAGCTGGGCTCCTGAGGAAACTCGGGCCTGGAGCCAGGGACCCCGGGACTGCCCCCTGCTCTGCCACTCGTTAGCCGTGTAATATTGGGGAAGTACTTCTTGCCAGGTCTCCTTTTTTTTCATTAAAAAATAAATTTTTTAAACAAATTCTGTTTTGTCGCAACATTGTTAGGCATAGATGAAATAATGTATGTGAGGGTCTTTGTAAACAGTAATGTCTATACTATAAAATACCAAGAGGGTGAGCCATGGGCGTCCATTGGAAAGGCTGGGCTCACACTTTTCAGCTGCCATGAGGGGACCATTGAAGCAGATGAGTGAGCCAAGAAGGCAGCCTGGTGAGAGTGAAGGACAGAGCAGAGGAAGAAGAGGAGAGGAAAGGCCGTGAAGCTGGAAAGAGAAATACAGAAGGACAGGAGAGCGTGAGGAACCCGATGTCCTTCCAATTCCTGTAAGTACCAGCATTCTGGAAGATTCCCACAATAAGCTATTCTGATAGCAACCCTCATTATTTTAAAAAAAAAACTATTGATTGATTTCTTTTTAAAAAATATTTTATTTATTTACCTTTAGAGGGGAAGGGAAGGAGAGAGGGAGAGAAATATCAATGTATGGTTGCCTCTCATGAGTCCCTTGCTGGGAACTGGCCTGCAACCCAGGCATGTGCCCTGACTGGGAACCGAACCGCGATCCTGTGGTTCGCAGGCCCGTGCTCAATCCACTGAGCTACACCAGCCAGGGCTGATTGATTTCTTATTTTAGACAGAGAGAGTAAGAAACATCAACTTTGTCAGTCCACTTACTTATGCATCCATTGCTTGATTCCTTTTTTTTACAATGTGATTGGTTTTTATTTATTTATTTTTAATTGATTTTAGAGAGAGAGGAAAGGAGAGAGAGAAATGATTTGCTGTCCCATTTATTTATTCACTCATTGGTCGTTTCCTGTATGTGCCCTGAACAGGGATCAAACCCGTAACCTTGGCATATAAAGATGATGCTCTAACCAACAGTTACCTGGCCAGGGCAACCCCTCAATATTTTACATGATAAAAACAGTGAGAGATTCTGCTGCTACTACTCATTTCCATGAAATACACATTAGAAACCTAGATCCCTGGCTTATTAATCAGTAGAGATTCCTGGCAAGGGTGTCAAACGCATTTTCACCAGGGGCCCCATCAGCCTCACGGTTGCCTTCAAAGGGCCGAATGTAACTTCAGGACTGTATACATGTAACTGCTCCTTAACGAGGGGCAAGGAGCTGGGCGCTGCTGCCGGGCAGAAACAAGGCGGAAGCTGGATTCCTTGTGTTTGCCGCCTGTGCCGTAGAGGGTAAAGCTCTCATCAAGCGTGTTTCAATGTCCTCTTAATGCTGCTTCAGTTGGGTGACTCTCATATGCAAATACTTTCAGGATGGGTTTGTAACCAGCCCAAATCTGCTCATCACTGTCATCACCACAGACTTAGATCTCTGTTAAAGTGGACAATTTTCCTTCCTCTGACTGTGTGTGAATTAGCTGGTGGTTGCTGTTCTTATCGAGCCTTTTGGAGTTTTTGAAACAAAATAGAAAGAATAGGACAGACTAGTCTGGTATGCGGTAGGCAGTCAATAAATATTTATTTTAATATTTATAATAAATATAAATAAATAGTTATAAATATCGAATGAAACATTTGACTAAATATTTATTGAATAATATTTGTGAGATCAAATATTATAGAATAATTACCCTTAAAATCTCCCCCACTGCAAAATACCTAGAAGGCCTGCATTAAATATAATAGCATGTATCAGGAAGCATAGATATAATTGAAAATGAGTAAGAAAAATCTCAAGGAGCCAAAAACCAAAGAAGTAGAAGGAAAAGCAGGCAGGCCAGGCTTGGATGCCCTGGGGGCCTGGGCCCCTAGAGTCCGAGTTAATAACCACAGGAGTAAAAGGCAGTGATGTCTGGGAGTTGAGGGTGAGGTAGGGGAACTGAGGCTGAGTCATTCCTAAAATACATTCACAGAGGGCTAATAATATCAATGAAAGGGCAGACTAGAAAAAGGACCTGTTTATTGGGAAAGGGAGACAAGAAAGACACTCATTTGTCTCAGTCCCAGATCTGAGTGGAAGGACAGAGTGTCTCCTAAAACATCACGACCACAGAGCTGCCTTCCCTGCATCTGAGGTTCAAAGGCACACCACTTGTATGGGTAGGAATGTGCCAGGCCGGAATATAAACATAAATAGATGGGTGGGTGAAACTGGGCCGGGCCTCACAAAAGCAAATGCACACCCGCTTTGGAGGAATATTCTTACCCAGGCCTCGCGGTGTTCCCACATATAGAGTGCCGCGAGCATGAGCTCACAACCTAAACTTAAAAGGGGAGCGCGCACAGACACAACACACCAAGGGGGAGACTCGGCTGACACAACCAGGTGAAGAATTAGACGCACCAAAGCCTTCAGACACTGGCCAGATGGAAAACTTTAAATGAGTATGTTTGAATTTTTTAAAATTTTTAAATGAATAGAAAACATAATTACGAAATTTGAAACACAATGAAGCAGAGAGTATATAAATAAAAAACAAATCATTAAAAGTAAAAATTAACAAAAACTTGGAAGACCACACACTCCGAAGGTAAGACTAGGGGAAAATAGGCCCATTCATGGACTCACGGTAACAGTGAAAACTCGTGCCAGCCCTGTGGATGGTACCCGTTTCTAGTGTGTATATGTGCCTACACACCACATGTGTGTAATGTGTGTATATATATGTATGTATATATGCAATTTGTAGCAAAAGTGAACATGCATAAAGTTCTGACTCAACAAAAGAGTTAATTGCAACATTGTTTGTGAGAGCAAAAGACTATAAATAACTCACATGTCCATCAGCAAGGGACCGGTCAAATAAATTATATTCTCCCAGATATTGAAATACTAGGCAACCAGTTGAAAAAAAAGAACGAGGAAACTCCTTATTTGCTGATATGGAAAGATCTTCAAACTGTATTATTTAATAACAAAGTCAAAATATAAAGCAAGGTGTATAATATGCTTCCTTTTGTGTGAGTGAAGGAGGAAATAAGCCAACATGTATGCTAGTACGTGCTTATATTTGTGCAAAATAACTTCTGAGAGGACCCCAACGAACCCAAAAGAGAAAGAGAAAAAACAGGGGCAACTGTGGAGGTGAGTTGGACTGGGGCGGGTGGGGAAAGGGGCAGGAGCAAGGTTATTCCCTACATTCCTTTTTATATTGTTTTGATTTTTGTATCTTGGTAAATGTATTACCTAAATTAAAAACGCAGTGGGTGGATCAAACAGCAGACTACAAACAGCTAAATCGAGAATCAGTGCATTACAGCAAAGAGCTGGAGGAAATAACGGGAACACAGTACAGAGAGACACAAAGTAGAAAACACTCCTAACTGGCCTTCCAAAGGCAAAAATAGAGAGAATGAGGGAGCTGGAGTACAGGAAAGGGTAGGAAGGGCCGAGATGTTTTCCAGAACGATGAAAGATGGGAACACTCAGATTCAGGAGGAACAAATCCCGAGCAGGATGAATTAAAAGCACTTTACACCTCTGGAGACACCTGGAGACCCCCAAGGGTGTCACAAGTCTCACATCAAAAGTCACGCAAAGAAGACTGTCACAGTGGCCCAGACACCTTAGGGGAACCCAGACATGCTTCCACTCCAACTCCAGCCCAACCCTACCTCTCAAGTACACTTTTCTTCCTCTGGTTTTCATAAGTGTGCAAATCATTTTTCCTAGCTGTGTATTAAAATAAGTATTTACTATCAGTGATGATATAAAGTTATATAATTATAAAGTTTTAAGACAAACCATGGCCAAAAATTCATCACTGCAGCAGAGCCAGGTCACAAAATCCGGAATAGTCTTTGGGAAAACAGCACTGGGAGTTCAAGAAGGCAGCTCCTTGAGAATGGAGAAAACCCCCCCCCCCCCCCGACTGTGCGGATGATTGACAGCTTCGGGGAGCCTCGCCTTCAAACTGCACTGTCGAAATTAACAAGGGCTACATGCTTGGGAGGCGAGTATGATCTAAACCAGGCCGTGGTGCCGGGTGCGCAGTTCTGTGAATACAGGAAAAATACACTGGTCCAGGGGACAACTGACACTGAAGTTCTCACCTTAGGTCATTTCATTTCAGTTGTGGGCAAATCGATCATAGTTTTTAGCAAATACGTAAAGAAAAAAGTGAAAAAGGCAGATCATATTTAGATACATAGTTTGCAGTAAATTTTCAGGAAATCAGAAATGAAAAGATTGTAATAACAGTCCCTCTTCTCAAAAGAAGACACATTCTCTATAAAGGAACGGAAATTGCGCAACAGCAATAATGGAAGCTAGAACCAGTGAGCGAACTTCAAAGTCATTTTCAGAGGTGCTGACCAGCAACAGCTTCAGAGTGTCAATCAGCTAAAATCATGATTCAAAAACAAAGGTGAAATAAAGACGTTTGAGGCAAACAGAAACTGAGAGTCTATGCTGCTACCGGAGACACCCATTGAAAGTATCTCTAATGCATGTGCTTTAAGAAAGAAAGACAATTATTTCTGAAAGAAGCTCAGAGGTGAAAGTACAATGAGCAAAAAAAATTAGAAAACATGTGGCTAAATATAAACGAATATTGACTGATTTAAGTAATAGCACCAATGACTAATTTCATAGAGGAAAAGTAAGCCAGAGCGAACACACTGGACGAGAGTAACCCTAAAATGAGAAAGGTGACATTGGTTCATCGCATTCAAAGCGTCCCTGGAAAGGAGGACAGTAGTGAACAACTTCCGACCTTGCTGAGAAGGAATGTTAGCATTTTTATGGGTACTCACTGAAGAACCAGGAAGATGTTAAAATCTCAACCATTAGAGAGAAAAAAATGTAATTTTTTAAAGATTTTATTTATTTATCTTTAGAGGGGAAGGGAAGGAGAGAAGGAGAGAAATATCAGTGTATGGTTACCTCTCGTGAGTCCCCTGCTGGGAACTGGCCTGCAACCCAGGCATGTGCCCCGACTGAGAATTGAACCACAATCGTGTGGTTCGAAGCCCCGTGCTCAATCCACTGAGCTACACCAGCCAGGGCTAAAAAAATGTATTTTTAAAAATTTCAGTAAATCTAAAAGAAGAACAGAGTAGGGAAAATACAGAAAAAAGCAAGAAAACGGAAAAAAAATTACACATGCTAGTAGAAATAAGCTCTACTAGTTCAGTAATCACAAAAATGTGAATGGACTTAATACCCAAGTTATTCTGATAGTTATTCTGATAGGCTGGATGACACAGCAAAATCCTATTAATCGTGTTTAGCAGAGGCCCGCCGACAAAGCACCACAGGGAGCGTGAAAGGGAAACAGAAGATCTCGGGGCAGTGCTCATCAAAAGGACATCGGCACACCTAAAAATTCTTAAGACAGCAAATTTTATGCTGTGTGTATTTAACCACAGTTAAAAATAATAACAAAAAAGAAAGTTAGGATAGCTCGATTAATATGAGACAAAATTGCATTATTTGGGGTTAAAAGGGTTACTACATGAAGAGTTTAATTCACCAGGGAGACAAAACCATGTTGAACTTGTTTAATAAAACAGCCTTGAAACATAAAGCAAAAGTTGACAGAACTCTGGCTGTAGGGAAAAAAGTATAGCTCTTGAACAATCTACTTTCACAATGAGAGAGAGAGACTTTAACGTGATTCTCTCGGTAATTAATCTACCAGAAGACCATGGATTTTGCTTTTAATCCTCCCCCGAGGGTATGCATGTTGATTGTAGAGAGAGAGGAAGGGAGAGGGACAGACAGGCAGACACGGATGAGAGAGAGACACCAATCCGTGGCCTCCCGAACCTGCCCGAGGCCAGACCTTTCCTCATACCTGACCATGCTCCTGTCCACTGAGCCACCCAGGCCCGCCTGGGGCAAAAGACCATAGATTTGTGCATAGAACCCTGCACCCAAAATTTACCAAATTATAAAACAAAAAACATGTCAAATTATAGAATACAATTATTCTGCTCTGATATACAGGAGCATTTACAAAACCGAACATTTAGTAGACCGTAGAGAAAATGTCAATATACATCAAAGAATGGTTATCACACAGACGAGTTCTGACTGCAGTGTGCCCATGTTCGAAATTAATAGCTGACAGTATTTAAAATTCCATTTTCTTAAAATGTAAAAAACATACTTAAAAATTAACTCAGAAGCCAAAGAAGAGTCATAATGAAATTTAGAAGATATTAAGAAACAGCAATAATGAAAGTACTTCATACCAAAAGTTTACAGATGCAGTTAAAGAGATTCTTAGAGAAATGCAGAGTCTTAAATGCTTACATTAAAAAAAGGAGAAAGACCGATCCAGCAACTTCACTTCTGGGTATTTATCCAAAGAAAACGAAACCACAAACTTGAAAAGACATGTGCACCCCCATGTTAATTGCAACATTATTTATAATAACCACGATATGAACCCTCAGTGGATGAACGGACAGAAAGAATGTGACATACATACATGTTACATGTACACACAGACACCTATACACACACAATGGAGGGTTATTCAGCCATTAAGAAAAAGAAAATCTTGCCATTTCTGAAAACACAAGTGGACCCTGAAGACACTGCGCTATGTGAAATAAGTCAAAGATAAGCGCTTACACGTGGACTCTCACAAAGAAAGCAGACAAGGCCGAGATGTAAAAAGCACACTGGTGGCTGACAGAGGCAGGGATGGAGGGCAGCAACATGGGTGAAGGGGGTCAAATGGTACAAACTTCCGGCTATAAAATAACAAAGTGTAAGGATACAGTGTGCAGCATGGTCTCCACAGTTAATTATATTGTATTGTATATTTGAAAGTTCTAAGTAGATCTTAAAAGCTCCTAACAAAAAGATTTTGTGACTGTGTTTGGTAACGAATGTTAACTAGACTTACAAGGTCACTTCATAATATAAACAAATACCGAATTATTATGTTGTACACATGCTCATGTTCTATGTCAGTCACACCTCAATTTCAAAAAAAAAGACAAAATTAATGAGTTAAAGGTCCAACTCAGGAAGTTAGGACAAGAACAACCGAGGAAGCTGAAAGGATATAGGAAAAAGTAGAAGATAAAAAGCTAAGAATGAAATTAAGAAAATACAAAATACGATAACTACGCATGGTTCCAGGTGGGCATGAGACTTAGCAGGGCCTCACTTTGTAAGTCCTATAAATGTCTAACCACTAAATGTACACTTGAAACTAATGAATATTGAATGTCAACCGTAACAGAAATGTTTAAAATAAAAACATAAATAAAATGGAAAATAACGATGTCATAGAGAAGATCAATAAAGCCAAGAGCATGTTCTTTAGGAAAATTAATAAAATACACAAAAATCTTTAGTAAGATTAATTGAGACCAAAGAGAAAAAATAACAATTTTAAATATCTGGTATTAAAAATGAGACAATACTACTGACTCACAAAGATTTTTTTCTTTTAAAGAGAGAAACTGTGGTAAATAACATCATACCCACATGTGTGAAATTTTGCACAAACTAAGAGTTCCTAGAAAAATGTAATTTGTCAAAAATTGATACCAGAAAAAAAAACCCAGAAAGCTGAATAGAGTTATAACTATTGGAAACATGAACTCAGCAGTTAAAAATCTACTCAGGTACAAAAGCTGAGTCTCAAACTTCTAAAAACTCTGCCACAAAAAATGGAAAAAGAGAAAAAACTCTTCTGTGAGACTAAAGGTAAAAGCTTGAGCCAAACCCTGGGTAAGTCACCTGGAGGGTGAGGAGGAAGCCGCCCAGAGCCTCGCAGCCTGGCAGAGAAGAGGGCCTGAGGGGTGACCTCGGGGCTCGGACCCTCAGACACGCACAGCAAGCACACACCGAACACTTGTTTTGTGGCAGGGCCTTCATGCCATTATTTATGAAATAGATACGGAGCGTGTGAGTAGCCGCGGTCCCGATCTGTGTCTCCCTGTGCATTCCACGCAGGTGTCCACGGAGCTTTTCTGTGAAGAGTAAGCATTTTGTAACCTTAAGAGTGTGTGTGTGTGTGTGTGTGTGTGTGTGTGTAAAATATTCAAACGAAAAATAATTAGGTTAGACTCCTTTCAAGACACCAAAATAAACTTCAAGTGGACCATGGACCTAAATGTAGGAACTAAAACTACAAGACTCTTTGAGGAAATCACAGAAGTAAATCTTCATGACCTTGGGTTAGATAAGAACTTCTGGGATATGACATTAAACGTAAAAGCAGCAAAAGAAAAAATAGATTAACTGGACTTTATTGAAATTAAAAACTTTTGTGCTTCAAAGGATCCCATCAAGAGAGTGAAAAGGACTCACAGAATAGGAGAAAATATTTGCAATTATCTATTTGATAAGGGTCTCGAACCTCAAACATATAAAGAACTATTACAAATCAACAAATAAAAGACAACCCAATTCCCAATGGGCAAAGGACTTGAACGGGCCTTTCTCCAAAGAATGCATACCAATGACCAACCAACAATGGGACAGATGCTCCACATCCTTAGCCACGGGGGAAGTTCAAATCAAAGCCACAGCGAAACGCCATTTCGCACGCACACAAGAATGTCGATAATCAGAACGTCAGGCGGTATCAAGGATGTGGGGGAAGCGTAACCTCACACCCCGCTGGTAGGGGTGTAAAGTGGCCGGCCACACGGTACAGCAGTCCCTTAAAAAGTGACCCTCTGACCCAGCAGTTCCACCCCCTGGGTCTGCCCATGAGAATGAAAACCTGGGTCCACACAAAACTGTACACAATGTGCATGGCAGCATCGCTCTTGATAACCAGCACGTGAAAACAGCTAAAACGGATAAACAGAAAGGTACATTCATACAATTGCACGTCATCTAGTTGTGAAAAGGAATAAAGTGCTGATAGATGCTGTAACCGGATAAACCTTGAAAATATGTTATGTCAAATAAGCAAGCCACAAAAGTCCACATCTTACGTACTCCAGTGCACACGTGGTGTCCAGAATAGGAACCCGCAGAGACAGAAAGAGGATCAACGTGCCGAGATGAGGAGGGACACCCGTGAGCACAGGGTTTCCTCGGTGAGAGGCGAGTATGATCTAAACCAGGCTGTGCTGTTGGGTGCGCAGTTCTGTGAATACACGAAAAACCACGGAGCAAACAGTACACTTGTGAGTTACAGCTCAGTAAAGTCGTTAATAAACCATATAAATGGGATCTGCCCATGGAAACTTCCGGCTCCAAGGAAAAGCTGTGCTTGGAGCATGGTTCAGTGCCCGGCCTCACTGTGGTGCAGCTGAGACCAGCGGCTGTCGCCCGGTGCCATCCCTGCCCTCCACAGGCTGTCCTCCACCAGGCTGCCCACCAGCATGCGGGCGTGAGCTACTCCACACACAGGCAAAACCTGCTAGATGCACTCTCCAGCATTTAGAATCTGAGGATTCTTAGAAATCCTAGGGTCCTCCCTTTGATTTCATAGATGAGGGAATGGCCTTAGAAAGAGGTTGGAACCCTAACACCAAGTTCCCTGGAACCTGTTCCCTCCACCTCACCTCTCTCTTCCTACAGATGTTTTGTGGAGTCTCCACGCCCCTCAAACTGGTCTTCCGAGCAATCAGAACGGCACTCCTCACAGCGGGGGCATCTGAGTCAGGCCCTGGGTGGGAACTAGAAGGGGGTCAGGAGGCCGCAGTTTCTGGGAGAGGGCGGGGGACCCTGGGGTGGGGAAGACGGGTCAGGGCCGAGGAGGCAATGTAAGTCCCTCTTCCCGTAAGAGCGGGGAACACAAAGGGGACGTGCACTCAAGGTGTGAACCACCTCAGGGTGTCACATATTGTCTGGGATCTGTGGCAGACAATCAATGACATCACTGTTCCCATCACTGACACAGTTGGAGGGTAAAGCTGTGACAACAGTTCCCCACTTTACCAGCTGTCCCCACCTCAGATCGGTGTGATTTTGCCCCCCAGAAGTTGTCCTGTGAGTCAATCAGCCAGCGGAAACGTTACCCACCATGACCTCAATGAAGACAACCCAGCAGGGTCCTACAAATGTCCACCCACTCACCCTGCGGCTGAAACCACAGGCCAAGGCTGGGGAGGGGGCTGGGACCAGTGTGGCCACGGGCTCCGCTCATAGGATAGGGCCAGGAGACCCTGTGCTGGGGTTGGTGTTTGGGACTCAGAACCTGGGAGGGGCTGGGGGGTAGGCATGGGCAGGAAGTGGGCAAGGAGGCCTGAGCAATGTTTGTTCCCCAGACACGTACACACTGCTCAGGAAGGAGGGAATGGTTGCCTGTGGCAACACCAGCTGCGGGCTGGGCTCTGTTCTGAGCACTTCACACGTAGTAACCCCCAAATCTTCACAGCCTGTGGGGTTTACACTATTGTTATTCTCACTCTGAGCTGAGAGAACTGAGAGGCTAAAGGGTCTTGCCGGCCACACAGCCAGTACACAACCGAGCTGGCCCAAGCCTGGCCCAGGGCTGAGCCCGAGCTCCGAGCTCCTTCCCTGTGCTGCCTCTTAGGTCTCACCCCCACCGGGCTGCAGGTCAGAGGCAGAGAACTCACCCCTGCTGGCCTGTTCGTTAATACCAGAGTTGCACACAGGAGTCCGTAAGCCCCTGTGTTCACTCCAGGTTCAGCCTCACTGTTTGCCCCAGACCCCCGCATCCCAGGCTGCTCTGGATAGAGAACAAGCCTCTGGCTTTCACAGTTCCCTTCCTGGGGGCTGTCAGCAGGGCCGGATGAGAAGGTGAGGACAGGGTGGGTGCTGGTGGGAGGGCGGAGAGTGAGAGGGACCTGTGACCACAGCTGGGGGCAGGGCAGGAAGTAGAGGTGATAGGAACAGTGGCCTGGTGATGAGCAGTGCGGTGAGCCTGCCTGGGGGGCTGACTCCGCCACTTGAGGAGCCTCCCATACAGAGAGGCAGTGTCTGTGTGGAGCGGCTCGACACGGGACCCCAGGTACGGAGGCAGCAGGGGGCCAGAGAGGTTGGGGGTCCCTGGGCAGGGACAGAGGGGCCTGGGAGCAGGGCTGCTTCTCAGGAGGAAGAGCCTTGTGGAGTAGGAAGTGCTCTCAGACAGGAGACTTGGGTCCAGACGGCGCTCGTCACTGTACTCACTGGGCAGCCTTGCGCTGACTCTGGGCCTCAGCTTGCTCATATATAAAATTAGGAGTTTAGGAGACAAAGCTCTAAGACCCCTTAAAATCTTGACAGTTCTAAGAAAGCTGGGAACAGGCTTCCTGGGAAATAAAAGGATGAGGGCCAAGATGGGGACTGAGTTCCTCAGATGGAGGATGAACAGCTCTGGCCTCCTGAATGGGATGATCTGAGGGCCTTTGAAAGACTCCCTTTATAGCCCACTTTCTGCTCTGGGACTGCCACGCTAGTCACCAGTCCAGTCACTCCTCTGGGTGCAGCACAGAAGGCCAGCTAGAACACGGGGGGGGGGGGGGGGGGCCNGGCCAGCTAGAACCCGGGGGGGGGGGGTGTCCCTGCCCTCCATAGTGCCTGCGTCTCCGAGAAGCTGCTGGACCGGGCGGGCAGGTGTTGGAGAGGGGCGGCCTCCCAGGAGCTCAGTGTGCACCGAGGTAGAGAGAGGAGATTCCAGATCATAAACAGGCCCAGGTGAGAGTCCAGGGCCACTTCAAAATGAAGGAGAACCTTCTAACTAATCGTCCGAGAGTGAGCAAAAGGTAGCTGGTAGCCATGCCACAGTTCCACAGAGCGAGGCAGGGGAGGCCAGCGAGGAGGTGTGCGCGTCAGGAGGTCTGGAGAGCAAATTTAAAGGCCCCTCCCCACACAGCACCTAAGGGCGTAGCCTACGAACAGCTTTTATTCTAGACTTTAGGCTGATGATCTTCCATGAGGCTCAGAGAAGGGCCCCCAAGGGGGAAATGGGAGAACAATGGTGATGCACAACCTCATTTCTTTTCCATTTACGTGAAAGACTTAGTGGGAAACAGAGGGAATGAGGGAGGTAGAATGTGGGAAGCATGGGTTATTCTAGGGCCCAGAATGGCACTTTCCCAGAATCCGGTCTTCTCCAGAGTTCCCAGGCCCGTTCCAAAATCTGCTACAGCAGATTTTGCTACTCTCTGTTCCCCTCCTGTGCACACAGAGCCCCTCCCCACCAGCAGCCACCGTGGACACAGAGTCCTCAATCCGGATTCCCAATAAGCCTTAAATAGTGAAATCCCAGCAAGGAGCTCCTTCTAGCTATGTGACCTCCTCTCTAGGCCCGTTTGTACAATGTGGGAGGTGACCAGGTTTGTAAAGGCCACTCCAGCTCTGGCATTTAGTGACTGAAGAGCTACCTCATTCCTTCCCCATTGTATGTGCCCTGATCTCCCGCAGTGTCAGGAAGGGTCAGCCATTCTGCTCGCCTCTGCGCCCCCAGCTTCCTGGAGCCTGAACACCCCCTGTCTCCATAGCTCCATGGCCACCAGTGCGTTCCCCTTGGGCATCCTGCTCCTGCTGCTGCCCACGCCTGCCCCTGCCCCCTGCTACACCGCCGCACGATCCGAGTGCCAGCGTAACAGCAAGTTCGTGCCTGGCTCCTGGCTGGCAGGGGAGGGCGTGGATGTGACCAGCCTCCGCCGCTCAGGCTCCTTCCTGGTGGACACACAGCACTTCCTACGGCCCGATGGCACCTGCACCCTCTGCCGCAACAGCCTACAAGAGAACGCCCTCCAGCGCCTGCCCCTGGCGCTCACTGACTGGCGCGCCTACAGCTCAGCCTGCCGGCGCCATGTGGCCAAGGCCCAGACCAGCTCCATAGAGGATGTGGCCAGGGATGCGGCTGCCAGCATCCACAATGACTGGCGGGCAGGGCTGGAAGTAAATCCCAACCCCAGCTCCAGTGCTCGTGTAGCAGTGGCCGGCTCACATTCCAAGGAGGCCAATTTCGCAGCCCAGAAAAACCAACAGGACAAGTACAGCTTCAGCACGGACTTGGTGGAGTGTCGCCTCTACAGGTCAGTGCTTGGGGTGGTGGCAGAGGGGGCTTGAAAAAGTTGTGGGGAATTCTGGGTGGCCTGGGAGCCCTGGAATGGCAGAGTGGGGATTCGAGGCTGCTTCCACCAGGAGGAAACCACAGCCCAGGTTCTCACACACCAGGGGGCCCAGCGCCCGGTGGCCCTGGTCTGGAAGAGCCCAGGTGAGAAACAAGTGGAGAGGAGGCAAGGCAGTGCTGAGAGCCCCAGCATGGCGTCTTCAGGCCCACTGAGCACCCGACCCCTCTTTCCTGGGCACTGCCAGCCTTCTGTGGGCAGGAGACCTGGCTGGGCCCCTCCCATCACTGGGTCTCCTTCCATCCAGTCATGCCCACCTTGCCAAGCTCTGTGCTGACAGCTGGGAAGACAGTGCTGAGCAAGAGCGGTCACAGCCGCAGCCCTCGGGGACCTAGGCCCCGCGCCTGAGAAATGCATGGTCTCTAAAGCAACCCCAAGTCACCTGCCCTGAATTCTCACACTGGGAGGTCACAGGTCCCCCACAGGAGACACGGGACCTCCTGTTTGCATGGCCAGGGACATCAGGAGCCCAGGCCTACGGGGCCCATCGAGGGGACGAACAAAGGCCACCGGACTGGGTCCAAAGCTAAAGGGTTACCATCAGTGCAATGCCATTGCTTTTATCATTAGAAAACAAAAAGGAAAGACAAATCTTTATTTTGGAAAGGAAAAGCAAGCATGTCTCAACAAAGTAGCTAGGTCACTGAAGGGCTAAAGACAGAGGGAGTTTCCTGGGTCCAGGTCCCAGTTCTGCCACTCACAGGTGACCTTGGGCAACCTGGAGGGACTCGAGCACAGTGGCAGAGAACCCCCACTGCTGGGCCTACCTGACGTTTTTCTCTCCCCCACCCTGCAGTTCTCGCCTGGTGCACTCTCCACCACTCCACCCAGATTTCAGGAGGGCCCTCAGGGACCTGCCCCCACGCTTCAATGCCTCCACCCAGCCTGACTATCTCAGACTCATCTCCAACTACGGCACCCACTTTATCCGCTCCATGGATCTGGGTGGCAGGATCTCTGCCATCACCGCCCTGCACACCTGCGAGCTGGCCCTGGACGGGCTCACCGCTGACGGGGTGGGGGACTGCCTGTCCGTTGAGGCCGAGGTCAGCATAGGCGGCCGTACCAGCTCCTCAGCAGAGTTCAAGGCCTGTGAGGAGAAGAAGAAGCAGAGGAAGATGACAACCTCCTTCCACCAGGCCTACCGGGAACGCAAGTTGGAGGTTGAAGGCGGCCACCACACTTCCATGCCTGACCTACTGTTTGGGAACCACGCTGGGCCTGAGCAATTCACAGCCTGGGTGGCCTCACTGCAGGACAACCCCGGTCTGGTGGACTACACCCTAGAGCCCCTGCACGTGCTCCTGAGGAAACAGGACCCTCGGCGGGAGGCACTACGGCAGGCCATCAGCCAGTATGTGACGCACAGGGCCCGCTGGCGGGACTGCAGCCGGCCCTGCCCCCCAGGGCAGCAGAAGAGCCCCAGCGACCCCTGCCGGTGTGTGTGCCATGGCTCCGCGGTCACCAGCCAGAGCTGCTGTCCCCGGCACAGGGGCCTGGCCCAGCTAGAGGTTAGGAACTTCCAGGCAACAGGTCTGTGGGGAGACACATTTACTGCCACGGACGCCTATGTGAAGGTTTTCTTTGGAGGCCAGGAGCTGAGGACGGGCACTGTGTGGAACAGTAACGACCCCCAGTGGAGGACACGGCTGGACTTTGGGGACGTGCTCCTGGCCACAGGGGGGCCCCTGAGGGTGCAGGTCTGGGACGCAGACAATGGCTGGGACGATGATCTCCTGGGCACCTGTGACCAGACCCCACGGGCTGGCTCTCAGAAGGTGGAGTGCAGCCTGAATCATGGCAGGCTGAAGTTCTTCTACGATGCCAGATGCCTGCCTCACCTGACAGGGGGAACCTGCCTGGATTACGCTCCCCACCCACTTCTGGGGGAGCCTCCTGGAAACCGGAGTGGAGCGGTATGGTGACAAGAGGGGGCCTTGAGGGGGCCTGTGTGCCTGGACTGCAGAGGCCCTCACCCAGGGAGCCAGGGCCCATCTTCCTACCCCCACTAGACAGATGGAACACGGAGGCCATTTCTCTTCAGCGAGGTGGCTGAAGTTACAGGCCAGCCCCGGGTCTCCCTGTCCAAATGTCCTTTGCTCTCCAATGTCCTCAAGTCCGGGCAAGGAGCTAGGGCCAGGCCACATGGGCTTAGGTCGGGTGACGCGCAGAAGGCCAGGAGGCCGTCCCCTCCAGGCTGCGTGGTGTCACTGAAGGGCTTCCTCGCAGTTCTTTGTAACACGGTGAGGCGCTCGTCCTGGTAGATCTACCCCTCCGACCCCAGCGGCCCTGTTCTCCATCTTCTTGCCCACCTCCTTTGCCTCCCAGGCGAAGGGCTATCACGACCTGTCTCGTTGTGCACACAACCTGCCAGAGGACCAATAAACCTGAGATGATGACAACTATGATGGTGGTGGTTGTGGCAGAGGACGGCGTGGGGACAAAACACAGCCCTGGAGATAAACTTCTGCTCTCGAAACCCCATACAGCGGACAGGGTCTCCACTCCAGCGGCACTTTTGTTGAAAATGTAGGGACCCAAAATATTTCACTTTCCCTGTAGCTCTCCGATTTGAGAAACAGCAGCGTAGACTTGGTGATGAATGGCAATGGACCTTTGGCATTCATCTCCCGCTGGGAGACAACTGGGGTGGTGAGGACTGTGGTGAACCGCAGGGCACATGGCACATCCAGGGTGCTGTCTTTTGCAGGCCGTGATGTATCTGGGGCAGCCAGTTTGGAAACTCTGACTTACACAGAGCCTGTTTGATGGGCTGAACGAAGAAGGTGGTGTCGGAGGTTTTCCTGGCCTTGGTGTGCGGTAAACGCCAGAGCCTCGGGGTCTGGTATCAAGCGAGACGGTCTTCGTTTCCTGTGCCTGAGACACAGGCCTCAGAACAGGGTGGTGGGGTTCTGTACAACCTCCTAGACATGCTGGGTTTGGGCCGTGTGGGGCTGAGGTCAGAGGGGCTCAGGGCGGCAGCGCAGCCCTGCCGACTCCCTTCGAAACCCCCTGTAAATTGAGCCCCTTGAGGTTTATGTGGACCCCTCAAGTCCAAAGTCTCAAAGTGACACCGGCCCTGAGCCCTGCCATGGGGTAGGAGGGACTGGCGAGCTCTGAAACCTTAAAACCACCACTCTTAAGGTGTTTCTGTCCACAGCCACAAATACACACACACACACACAAGGGCAGAAGAGAAATCGTGAAGATTCACACCGGCTGCAGCTGTAACTGGAAATAAACGTGGGTGGGAACAGTCCCCGCCCTCTCTCCGGCCACCCTGGGGAGAGCAGGGGCGGGGCAGACCTGGCTCAGGGAAGTGCCCACGGGGTCAGTGACCCCCACCAAGTCCTTCTGCTCCCTGAGCCTTGGTTTCCCCAAAAGGACAGTCTTTGTTTTACTCCCTTCTCAGGGCACCAGGAGCTTTTCCAGAAGGTCAGTGCTATCAAAGGGTCCTGAGAGGTCGTCTGGCTAACCGCTGTGGTTATGGTTAGTGGCAGAGCCAGGTCCCCTCAAATCCTGGGCTCCACCCCAAGCGGGCCTTTGGAAAAGACCAGAGGACTCGGAAAGGCCGGCTCTTGGGGGAACCGGCGGGAAGTGACTAAGGAGAAGGAAGGGCCAGCTCCTGTTGAGGGGCCGCTTAGAGCCCTCAGCCCTAACAAAACTCAATATTACGTCTTTGTTTCCACCCCACACTGAGACGCTTTGTCTCACCTGAAGCCCCTCATTTGCTGGGAAATTCCCACTTTCCCAGATCCCTTCCATTTGCCCTCCGGGTCTTGTCTGCGCCCTGCTCCCCCCTGCTCTGGCCCTGAGGCTGCCCTGTCTGACTCTGTCACTGGGCAAGAGATGGGGGAGCAGAGGGGGAAGATGTCAGGCACATACTCCCCTCGGTGTCTCTCAGTGAGGTGGCCTTGGGGTGGCTGTGTCCCTCTTCCTCTCCGGGGGTCTCTGTTTGGCTCTCTCTTTCTCACTGGATTCCAGCCACCACCACCACCACCCCAGCCCCCCTGCTTCAGACCTCAGGTGGGAACGGCTCTACAGCTGTGAGTCCCGAGTCCCCACACCATCCCACATGCCTCCCCAGCACCCCTACACCTTTGTAAATAGGCCCTTTATGAACAAGGCCCCCAAATTATTATCATTTGAATATCCCATGGGCCTCTGCTACAGTCTGGATGTGCCCCTGAGTGGTGTCGCAGGTGGCGCCTTCGGGAGGAGAGTACATGGGATTACTGCCCTTACAAAAGAGGCCCCAGCGAGACCCCGGCTAGACCCCTTGCCCTTTGCGCCATGTGAGGGCGCAGCAAGAAGGCACCGTCTATGAACAGGGCGTGGGCCCGCTGAGTCTGCTCGCACCCCTGTCTTGGTCTTCCAGCCTCCAAACTAAGAGAAATAAATGTCTGTTGTTAAAAAGCCACCCAGTGTGTGGGACTTTGTTACAGCAGCTTGAACGGATGGAGACAGCTTCCCATTGGGACCCTGCTGACACTCCACCTGGGAGTCCTGGTGGGAACCAGAGCACGCACCCCTCCCACCCAGGAGCTGAGAATGCCCCGTTCTTGCTCCCCCAACCTCTCCTGTAACAGTGGGGTCTGCTGGTTAGAGGCACCTGCCCAGGTGTGGGTCTCTTCAAAGGAGCCAGGATCCAGTGAGCCATTTGCATGGGAGGCAGTCCCAGGAAGCCCCAGTAGGGGGAGGGGAAGGAGCCAGAGAAGGGCAGGGCCCTAAAATGTGCCTCAGCAGGCAAGTCTCTGCTGCGGGCAACCAGAGCCAGGGAGGGACTCGGACTTCAGAGTCACCACAACTGGGGATGGAGGGAGCCGGGCATCCACACCCCACCTCCCACCCGTCACTGGTTTCTTTTCTACTCATTTCATCCAGCCTCGGTTCTCGTGCTGGCAACTCCAAACCCTGGTTGGTGACACCATCCCATCCTCTCCCCCACCCCCGCTGTAACACCCCATCCTCCTTTCCAACCACATCCCACCCACCCTTGGGGGCCCTTGTTTTCCGAATCACCAATCCACCGTCCCCGGCACCTCCCTCCGCCTCCCTCCCTAGGACATGAAGCGGCCTCCTAGGGAGGGACCATTCACGGTTCCACCATTCAGCAGACTGGGGACCTGCTGTGAGCTGGTCCGGGGGCCAGTGAACAAGCCGTGCAGAGCATCTGTTCTCGTGAGGCCAGATGGGACACAGATGTGGGCCTAATGGGAGATACAGGGAGCGGGGGGACATTCAGGGTAGGGGCTTGGCTGGATCGCTCTTCTCTCATTTCCTCATTCCTACACACACACACACACACACACACACACACACGGCCCTAGCCATCTCTTCTAAGACTGGGGGCTGGCACTGGCGGCAGCCCGGTTTGTGTTTTTAGCGGTTGCCACAGCACCTTCCTCTCCCTTCACACATGCTCCACGGTCCCGGGGCTATGGCCCCTGGCTGTGCTGGGGCCTGTGCCGGTGTCTCAGACGCGTGTAAGCAGAGGAGGGGGTGCGGGAGGAGCAGCCTTGCACAGATGAGGGAGTGCCCCGGGGAGGTGCAGGAGCCCCCTGTGGCTCTGAGGGGCTTTGAGTCCTTGAGTGCTCTTTACTCCCCACATCTGTCACCAAGACCAGTCTGCTCTGCACCTGACATTGTCCCCTTGTGCCCATAACCACAGCTTCTCCAGCCCAGGCTACTAGCATCCATTGCTTGGCTAAGTCTTCCTGTTGCCTCCTCACTGAGCTCCAGGCTCCTGTCTGCCCCTCCCTGTCCCTCCACCTCATAACCACAGCAGTGCCAACACCCTGCCCCTGTCCCTGTCCCCGGGGGCCCCACGCTGAGCCAGCCCCTGCATCTCTGCCCGAAGGCCCACACTGCAGCCCACTGTGCCTGCCCCATTGGAAGGCCACAGTCCCGGGGAAATGTCCATGCCCCACCCAGCCCAGAACAGTCTTCAGTGGCCAATAGAGGTACTCTATAAATACCCTAGGGCCCTCCCCTTGAGGGCAAAAACTCTGAAGGAAATTCTCTGCTGGCTCCCAGAGCTCTCCCGCTGAGCTAAGCTCAAAGGTGGTGGTTGACCACACACACTCTCTTGGCCAAGAGACATGCTCCCTCTCTGTCTCAACTCCCCACTCCCCTGCTAGTATTTCCTGGAATCACCTTCCACATAAACTAGCTGCCCACAAATCCTTGTCTCAAGGTCTGCCTCTGGGAAAATCAGCAGAAACGCCCCTCAGGACGTCAGTGCCTCGCTGAAAGCCCTTCACTGGTTTCTTGTGGCTCCTGGGATGAAAGCTCAGACCCCCTAATGCAATGCACATGCGGACCCCGCTCTCAACTCTGCCCCTCCCCAAGCCCCGCCTCACTGAGCTTATCACTGGTTCCCCTGCTGGCTGCACTCTCTCCAGGCCCTCACACAGGCTGCCTCCTCTGTCTGAAGTCCTCCTCAACCTTCAGGCTTCAGCTTCAACCGTGGCTTCCTCTGAGAAGCCTTTCTGACTGCCGGGTCTTGGTCATGACCCCCACTACTCTATCCCTGTAGTTCCCACTATTTCCCAAGGTCCAAAGGCCATTTCCATCTTGTTCGTAGTTAATTAATCCAGCACCTGGCATGAGTTTGATGCTTGCAAGATATTGAGTGGATGATTAGATGGGTGAATGAACGAATGAAAGAAATCCACCGAGGAGCCTTCCAGCCTCTGAGGGCACCCTCGTTGCCTCCAGAGGCAGCCGTTCTATTCATAGAAGAGTGTGAGCCATTCCGGTTCACCGCCTCCTCCTGCCACTCAGCCCTGGTCATGGCTCAGGGATTCCGCTCGGTCTCGGGCCCCACCTCGGACTGGGCTGGGCAGAAGAACCAGGGGGCTGATTCCAGTCCAGACGGCCACTGCCCCTCACTGCGCCTGCGCAGAAGCCACTGGGAGGACACACTGCCGGGGTAGAGGTGGATGTTGGCTGGGCCCGCCCCCTCTCTCCATCGCTGACCACAGAAATGAGAGCCTCTCACCGAGGTGACAGATGCCTCTGGACCATCACCCACGAAGGCTTCTTGCTTCTCAACGGACCCCGTCACCCACTGAGACGGCCCCAGCTCCAGCAGCGCTTTCTCTGGGCAGAGCTGGTGCCCTGCTCACTTGGCCTAGGAAGGCTGTGACCTCAGAAGGCCCAGGCCGTCCACCTTCACCTGCCCATGGGATTCTTCTCCCCCCCTCTGCTGCTACTGAGGCCCTTTGCAGCCAAGACCTGCACAGCCCAGGGGGCCACACACACCAGCGGGGGCAGGCTGAGTTCCTGCCTGGCTTTCTGCCGTCCGGGATGTGGGGGTGGGGTGGCTCTGGCACAGCTGAGCCCAGGGGTGCCGGTGGGATTCTCACAGGGTGTTTAGGGTCACTGTACGAAAGAGATCAACCCCTCATACACAGGACTCACAAGAGCAACCAAAGACTGAAACCCCACCCACAAATGGTATGACTCTAGCCATACATTCACGGCAAACTAGCCATAGAGACCTACCACGTGAACCTTGACTTTGACCTGAGACTAAGGCCCAACCTCGATCAAGTCTCTTAGAACATTGCAATCACATAAAACTCCCCCTATAGACCCCAGAGTGCCCCACCATAAAACAAGGGGCTAGAGCCCTGGCTGGTGTGGCTCAGTGGATTGAATGCCAGCCTATGAACAAAAGCGTTGCCAGTTCAACTCCTAGTCAGGGCACATGCCTGAGTTGTGGGCCAGGTCCTCAGTAGGGAGCACATGAGAGGCAACTACACATTGATGTTTCTCTTCCTCTTTTTCCCTCCCTTCTCCTCTCTCTAAAAATAAATAAATAATATATTTTAAAAAATAGAACAAGAGGCTAAAACAATGATTTCTGCACCGCTGTCCAGCTCAGCGAGCTCGCCCCTGATTCTATACACATCTAGTCCCTGACCCTCAGCAGAGGCAGCCGAGTGAACCCAACAGCCCAGTCATCCCACATCTGCTTGGCAGGCACACCCAGGAGCAAACACCGCGTTCGTGATGCTTGAACGAGACCTGCTCCGTTTGCCTTTCTCCTCTCGGAGGCCTGGATACACAGCCCCGACCGGCCAGACGAGAACAGCTGTTGTATAGTCAGAATTTGTTTACTGCGAGGCTCCCAGCTCTCCTCTGGGCTCCCAGTTAAATCTCCACGACAGCTGGTTCCTGGCTGCGTCTTAAAAAGGCAGTGGCATCAGTGTGCGGGCAGGACACCAGCCCTTCCCCTGGGAAACCCGAATTCCCTGTGACACTCAGCGGCCACGCAGTGAAGCTGCCTCCAGGGAGATACCTACGTCTCCTGTCCCTCTTTGTTCCCAGGAAGCGTCACCTTCAGGACTGGGAGCTCAGCCCACCGACCTCCACCCTCGGGAAGCGGTCACTAGGGGAGGATATCGTCACCACCGGGCCTCTCCCTCCCCGCGGTTACGCGGGACTTCATGTGGCTGCGTTCTGTACAGCACTTTCCACGTGGGGGTAATTGAGAGAGACCTCACTCCCTTGCCTCTCCACGTCCATCCTTTTCCTCCCACGAACAGCACAAGCGAAATTCTAAGGACTAACCCCCTTGCGTGCTTCATGCAGCGTTCTGAGGACTGCACACGCCTAGGTGCATTTAACCTCCCCCACGGCCCCGTGAGTGGAGGCCCTCATGCCCTTTGTAGAAATGGGTTGTCGCCTTTGTTCTGAACCTTCTCCACCAGCCGTGGGGTCTGACTTCTGAATGTCGAGTGTGCTGGGTGCTGCCAGAGTCCTCCCAACACAGTGCCTTCAGGGGACCAACAGGGACCGCCTTAGGGGATGCTCTCAGGAGCAGCGATCTGCCCATGCCGCCACGCCACTTGCTTTTTCAAATGTGGTAAAATACACATAGCATAATATTTTCTGTTGTCACCACCTGTTAAGTGTGCAGTTCACTATGTTCACGGTGTTATGGAAGTGCCACCCCTATCTCCACCTGACACTTGGTCATCATTTCCAGCAAAACCTCTGCACCCATTAAACAGTACCCCTACCCCCAGCCTCTNGAATTTGTTTACTGCGAGGCTCCCAGCTCTCCTCTGGGCTCCCAGTTAAATCTCCACGACAGCTGGTTCCTGGCTGCATCTTAAAAAGGTAGTGGCATCAGTGTGCGGGCAGGACACCAGCCCTTCCCCTGGGAAACCCGAATTCCCTGTGACACTCAGCGGCCACGCAGTGAAGCTGCCTCCAGGGAGATACCTACGTCTCCTGTCCCTCTTTGTTCCCAGGAAGCGTCACCTTCAGGACTGGGAGCTCAGCCCACCGACCTCCACCCTCCGGAAGCGGTCACTAGGGGAGGATATCGTCACCACCGGGCCTCTCCCTCCCCGCGGTCACGCGGGACTTCACGTGGCTGCATTCTGTACAGCACTTTCCACGTGGGGGTAATTGAGAGAGACCTCACTCCCTTGCCTCTCCACGTCCATCCTTTTCCTCCCACGAACAGCACAAGCGAAATACTAAGGACTAACCCCCTTGCGTGCTTCATGCAGCGTTCTGAGGACTGCACACACCTAGGTGCATTTAACCTCCCCCACGGCCCCGTGAGTGGAGGCGCTCATGCCCTTTGTAGAAATGGGTTGTCGCCTTTGTTCTGAACCTTCTCCACCAGCCGTGGGGTCTGACTTCTGAATGTCGAGTGTGCTGGGTGCTGCCTCTCCTCCAGAGTCCTCCCAACACAGTGCCTTCAGGGGACCGACAGGGACCACGTTAGGGGATGCTCTCAGGAGCAGTGATCTGCCCATGCTGCCACGCCACTTGCTTTTTCAAATGTGGTAAAATACACATAGCATAATATTTTCTGTTGTCACCACCTGTTAAGTGTGCAGTTCACTATGTTCACAGTGTTGTGGAAGTGCCACCCCTATCTCCACCTGACACTTTGTCATCATCTCCAGCAAAACCTCTGCACCCATTAAACAGTACCCCTACCCCCATCCTCTGGCCAGCTCTATTCTGATTCCCATACTTATGAATTTGAATTTATAGGCACCTCCTCTGTGTGGGGTTAGACAGGACAGGGTGCGGCAAAAGTAGGTTTCGAGGTAGTTGCTCGTGTGGAAAATAATACAATAATTAATAAACAATAATACAAGAATAAGCTGGGCACTCACAACTTTAAACTGTATTTGTCTTCTGGAGCTGGCTTCTCTCGCTGAGCGTCGTGTTCTCCCCCCTACCCCCCCACCCCGTGCTGTAGCAGGGGGCGGGGCTTCGTCCCTCCCAGGGGTGCGTGAGGTTCCATTGTGTGCAGATCATTCTGCTCATCCACTCATCCACTGATGGACACTTGGCTGTTCTCCCCTTCGGGCTGTTGTAAATAACCTTGCTATGAATATTGGGGTACAGGGGACTGAGTCCCTGCTTTCACCCCTTTTAGACGGACGCCTAGGAGTGGGACTGCTGGGTCATATGGCAGGTCCTTTTGAATAACCACCGAACTGCCTTGACCTTTCTCCCCTGCCCACCCATCACCTTTCCTCCTGTCAAGTCAGGACTTGAACATGAATCCAGCTCAGCTCTCCAGCATCAGGGAGACCACCCTCGTAGTCATGGCTGCCCACGGTGACTCCAAGCCCTCCAGGCACCAGGAATCAGCCCTGCCCACCATTCTGCCCCCGCCCCCATCTAGGGACTCCCCCCTAGAGCAGTGGTCACTGGCCAGTGGGGGTTGGGAACAGAAAGGAAGCCCAAGGGGCAGGCACCAGTCACTGGGCCTTGGCGTCCTCTGGCCTGGTAGACTCTCTCATTCTGTCTTATCCATCAGCGTCTCCACAGCCCCTAGCACAGGCCAGGCCTGGCGCCTGGTAAGTGCTCAGTAAACATTGTTGAATGAATGAATGAATGAATGGATGAATGTTAACATGTATTCACCTCCCCACCCCCTCCCCACACACAGAGGACCATGAGCTCACTGCCGGGAGGAGCCATAGCCTGTTTACCTCAGTGTTCTCACCAAGCGGTCTGGAAGGGGAAAGCACAAACAAGAAACTTGTCATTGGACCAAAGCGAATTGACATGACTAAGAATGAGAACAGATTGTTCGACCTGGGGTGGGGGGAGTTGGGCACATAATGAGACTGGGGAGGGAGGAGGAGCGGACAGAGAGACAGAGAGACTGAGAGACAGAGAGAGGGACAGAGAGCAAGAACACGTGAGAGCACTGGATCACTGCTCCTGAGAGCCCTGATGGGCTGGAGGGAAAGCTCCGCTCCCCCTTCCTCATCTCCCCCTGGTCCAGGAGCAGCCCCCCACTGCCCTGCCCCATGCAGAAAGGCCAGCTGCGCCCCAACTCTTCCCCCTTCTACCCTGAAACAATCTGAGCACCACAGCATGGGGCACCCGTGTGTCCAGAGGAAGGACTTCCGATCCGAGGCAGCCAGTGCCCCTGCCCTCAGGCACGCGGGCAAAAGGGGCACAAACTCATCAAATGTCAAAGTGGGAGTGAGGCTGCAGGGTTTCTGGTTTGTTTTTACCTTCACTCCTTTTCAAGTGCCTGCTAAGGGATAGGTCCTCCATAAATGCATTATTCCACTTAATTGTCCTAAGAGCCCAGTTTACAGATGGGGAACCTGAAGCAAAGGAAGGCTTGGTAACTTACCCAAAGTCTCCCAGGTGCTTAGTGCTGGGAAAGGCGAGATTCAAACCAGGCGTTCTGCTGCCAATGGCCCCACGTATGTGTCCCGCTCCTGGTCCGCACCTTGCCCCGTTCTGTCTTCCCTTGGCCACCACCCCTCAGCCACTGCCCACCTGAGGGGGTGCCCAGGTGCCCTAGGTCACTCCTCTCCTCCCATCCAAGGCAGAGGGCTCTCACTGGGGCCCTTCCTTTTCCCTGGCTCCCCACTGCATCCACTCTCGTCCATCTTGCACTGTAGGTTCTTAGCCGATAGGGCATCCCTATCTGTTCTCCTCAGCATTTGGAAGTGCCTCCCACAAGTTGCAGGTAGCCCTCCAGGGGCTAGAATGAGGGGCACACTGGGTTCTCTCCCTGGGGCACTGGCTGGGCCACTCTCCAGCCCCCATGCCCACCTTCTGGACCAGCAGAGGACAGGAAGGCTGGATTGGGAAGTCTAGGGAGCTTCAGGGAAAAGTAGGGGCATGAATTCACAGAGCAGCAGCACCCTGTATCAGGCACTGAGCTGGGCACGCTGACCCTCCTCTTTGTCACTCTAACACTCTCAGCTGGCAGGTAATGACCCCACGGGCAGGACAGGACTGGCGCTTTCTCAAGGCCATGCAGACTGGCCCCACTCCCTTTCGTTCTCCAGGGCCCACCCTCTCCCAGGAGGCCCACTGCAGAGGGAGCAGCCAGTTGCTGGAGGCAGCTCAGGGGAGGGCCCCTACGCACCCCCTCAACAGCAAGCCGGGCAGGGGAGGAACAGAAGGGCTGTGTTTAAGCTACGGCCACAGTCTAAACACGAGCATCTGCTTATGGTTTCAGAAGCAAAACAAAAACATGGTTTGCTGAGCCAGTTCACGGGGCGATGAGATGGCAGGGGATTCTCTGGCTGCATTAAGAGACCAAGCTGCTTTCACGTCCTTTGGAAACCATTTAAACCATGCAAGTGTGCTTGTTCAGCAAACCGTGCAAATTAGCTTATAAACCGTAAGTAGTCCCTCGGGATGCTTATCGGCTGCTTTCAGCAGGTGCCGCAGGGACCCCGGCTGGGTTGCACAGTAGCCTATTCTTGACTATCATCCGTAGTGTATATGAAAATAATTCTAGGGCTTTCCTTGAAAAGGTTCAGTGATTTAGATGTTCTAGTCATTTCTTCCCTAATCATGTCCCCAATTATTTCCAAAAAGCATTTGTTTGTTTATTGTCTCCGTTGCATCAACAAAACTGGGCAAAAGAGCCCTTACTGGTATGTTCTGGAGTGCACAGTATTTCCAAGGCTACTCAGACCAGATGTGTGTGGTGGGCTACGCCCTTACTTGCTAAGTGACCTTGACTTTGAGCCAGTGGTTTCCCCTCCAAGCCCCCAGTTTCTCCTGTGTTGCCTAGACACACCCACAGCTGATCAGGGGTTCAGGTCGCACGGCACCCGTGTGTGGGAGAGGACCCAATATGGAAACGCCTACAAATAGGTCGGCACAGCGGCACCGAAGGGGGCCCTGCTCAGGGGTGGACACCCGTCCTGCCTCAGACCCACAGTCAGCTGGGGAATCCTGCTCGCCCTCAACGAGGGTGTCTGGGTCCAGGGAGCATCACAAACTCCATTTTAAGAGGAAGCTGAGCCCCGACTGGTACACCTCAGTAAGTGGGGTGCCATCCTGCCAAGCGAAAGGTCACGAGTTCACTTCCTGGTCAGGGAGCGCCCCTGGAACTAAAGTTTCTCTTTCACATCGATGCTTCTCTTCCCCTCTCTCCCGGTCCTTTTCTCTCTCTAAAAATGAATAAATAAAATATTTTTTTAAAAAAAAGAGGAAACTGAGGCTGAGAGGGTAGAAGCAATCTGTCAGGCACATACTAGATGCTCGATACTCCCTGTTCGTCCGAGAAACACTGGCGGAGACTGTGCTGGGTGCGGAGTGTCAGGGACAGAAGGACACTCCTGCCCACAGCCTGCTGCTCCCGGCTTCTGCTCTCACCTCCCCACCAAGGTCCCGCTGGGGCCAGCCTTCCTCCTCAGCACACCTTTCCTGGAAAACGTCTGTATGAAGCCACGATCCTGCCTGTCCTCAGCCAAGGAGAGAGGGGGCCCAGCCAGCGCGCCGATGGGGGATCCGAGACAGGAGAGACAAGGGCCTGTCGGAATGCACTGGCCTAGTGCAGAAGGGGGGTGGGAGGGACCCAGGCAACCGGGGAGCAGGGTCACCTCACATGGCCACAGCCCCTGCCACCCAATGTTTTCATGACTTCATGGCCACGCTCTAGGGGGGTTTCCATAGCACTCCCCACCCACCACACACCCAGGGCTTTTCTTCCAGTGGGGGAGGAGGCAGCAGGTTGCTTTGACCACTCAGAACCTGCATTCTTCAGATTCTGTCCCAAAGCCCTTGGGAGAGCATCGTCCCAAGGGACAAAGACACCACCTCCCCTGACGAAACACCTGAGTTCATCCCCACCTCCAAACCCAGGAGACCACTTCAGCACCTGCCCCAGTGAAAACACCACCCGGAGGGCCAACAGAACGACACCCGCCAGGCAGCAGGCGCCTGTGGGGCGGGCGCTGAGGCTTCCAAGACACAAGCTCCAAGCCGCTGCTTCTCCGGGCACCGCAAAGACCGTCAGCGTCAGGGCTCCCCTGACGCTGTCGTGGGCGGCAAAGTGAGCAAAACAAGGGCGAGTGTGGCCGTTTCACCGGATGCCAAGGCCTGTCATTCCCCACCCCGGCCCTTCTCCATTCGGTTAAACCACCCTCTCGTGACGTGATGCTGCTGAGTGATGGTGGGTTTGTTTTTAAGGGCTCACTTTGCAAAAATTTGCATCCTGAGATGCTTTTTGAAAATTCTGTTTGTCTCTACAACCAAAAAGTTGGGGAACCGCTGGAGGCAGCACCAAAGGGAGATGCCCCCACCCACTCTTGGGGGTCAGTCAGGGTTGTGTACATGCTTTCAGGGCCTCATGTGAACTCTGGATCTTCTCCTGAGAGAGTATATAAACGCAGTTCCACAAACAACTCCAAGCCCCTGGCGCCATGGACCCTCGGGAAGGAAGGAGAAGGAAAGGCTCTGTCAGCACATGCCTGAGAGGCACCCACAAACCCGGAAGGAGGTTTGTCTAGGTGTCCAGGCTCTGGGTGACGAGCGGTACCAATCCAGAGGCCTAGGTGGATGTGGACAGGAAGGGAAAGAGCACTGGGCAGGGAGTCAACATGCCGGCTCTGCCCTTGGCTTCCTGGATGACCTTGGCCCTTGAGATCCCACACTTGTTCAGGGAGAAGATCAGTTGAGGTAAAGTGTAAGCCCCTGTCAGGGGTCATATTCTAGTAGTGACTGAATTTCCAGTAGTGAATGCCACCTTCAGTGGTGAAATCCATTAGTAAGAAAATACCAAAGGTTCATTCATTTGTTCTTTCAAAAAATATTTCTTATACCTGCTAGTTGCCAGGTCCTGATGCATTCAAAATGCATAAAACGCAGCCCCTGCCCCAAGCAGTCCCCAGTCTGTGAAGAAGACACAGGCTCAATGTCAGCAGCATGGCTTTGGAGGGTAGCTTGAGGATCTCACTCCCAGCTCCCTCAGGGACACAATGTGACCTTGAACACATCCGAAAGCCCTCTCGTCTATAAAAGAGACAATAATCCCTGCCTTGCTTGATTTGTGAGGCTTTGGTGAAATAATAAATGCAATGCCCTAACTCTATGGATGGAAACCACCAAAGACCCTGAACAAATAAAAGTCCCCTTCTTCCTTTCCAGGAAACACCAAACACTTTGTGAATTATCGATCCCTCCGAGGACGTTAACAGACCACCTCTGTGTGCCAGGCCCTTACCGGCCCTGCAGGCAAAAAGGACCAATCACCACAGCCCTTCCTGCCCCGAATTCACAAGTTAGTGAGGATCCAGGCAAGGAAACTGACAGGAGTGTGGAAGGTGTTTTTGAGGAATACACATGGTGCGGGGGTCACAGAGAAATGTTCTCTGCACAATCTTTCAACTTCCCTGTAAGGTTAAATGTTTCATACTGGAACTGTGGGCATGGCACGTGCGAGAAGTCAGAACTCTGTCTGCGGTCCCTCGAGAGCCCTTAGACCAGAGTGGCGAGGGCTGGGGCCTGAATCCAGCTGTGCTGGGCAGCGAGCAGCAGAAAAGAGGGAAGGAGCCAGTGGAGGGAAGAGCAGAGGTCAGTCCTGGAGGGGTGAAGGAAGGAAGGAGAAGAGGTGTTGCATCTGGGGGTGCCTGCGCCTGGGCCTCTATGAAATGAGGGTAATAATATGCCACCACCTCGGGCTGTCAGGAACTGTTGGAGGTGATGACAGCCGTGAAGTGCGAGGAAGAGAGAGGGCTGTGCTGGTGTTCTCTGTCTCTCACCCACCCCCATCTCTGGGGCTGACCCCATGGCCCAGGTCACATGACCACCCTCCGTCAAAGGAAGGCACGGGAGGAGAGGAGAGAGAAGTCGGGGCATTTGCCCCAGCTCCGCCAGCCCTGTGCTCTAGGCTGCTCTGGCCAGGGCTCCATCCTCCACAATTCAAGCCCCGTTGGATAGTCCCCTGCATCTCCTGAATATACCTGTGACAGGCTTGGGTGACACCGTGCTGTCCCCTTGCCCCCTCTTGCCCCCTCGCATCCAGGGGCAGTTACCAATTCCTCCTTTAACGAGTTCCTTGGCACCTCGCCATTCCAAGTTGATTCCCTTAACCCTGCCCACACTTCCGTATACGGTTCTTTCACTAAATTCTGTTCACAATCTGAGCCAAAGTTCCCATCCATTCTTTGCCTGGACCCTAATTGCTACAGTGTCTGGCACAGAATGTGAGCTATTTTTATTTTTCAATTAGGATTAAACATAGTCTTTAGTTTCCCCTTCCCAACTTCATGTCCTCAAAATGTCATAAAAAGTATGTATTTTAAAAATGCTATGCCAATGCTGGAATAATAAGAATTTGTAAACTGTGAGGAATCACTGGAAGAGCCGATGGCATCAGATGGCAGGGGAGAGACCAGAACACAAGCCATGCAGGGAAACGCCCCTGTGACTGGAGGCACCAGCCTCAAAAAGCTTCCAGCTCAGGGACGCAGACCCAGGGGGCCACCACCAGGGCGCGGTCGGAGCGCGCCACCAGGGGCAGCGGGAGAGTTTGGCTTCCCCACTGGACCACTCAGGAGCCCAGGCCAAGTCCGGGAAGCAGTGGAATCCACCCCAGGTAGTAGCAGTGAGTGGGACACTCCAGGCAGCACCCCAGGGCTGATACACACCTAAGAGCAAGGGGGCGCCCTTGTCCGAAGGGCGGCCACGGGCACACACCATTGTCAGCGTCTCCTCTCTCTGCCACAGTGGCCAGTCCAGGCTGTGCTACATGGGCACAGAGCTTTCCAAAGGGATCACCTGAAATCTCAAGATAGAAATGGGCACACAGCCAAAGACCACCAACCACGGGGGAAAACCAACAACATGAAAAATAGCATCAAACTCAATAATGACCAAACAGCTAATTGCACCAGCCTTCAAATGAGAATAATTAATATCACCAAAGAGATGAGGCTTACTCCACCCTAAAAATATAAAAAAAACTAGAAATCTTACAAATTAAAAGCGTGATTTGTGTTGCAGGGCTGTGTCGGGGATCCACTACCCTCTTTAGCGTGGCCAAAGTTCCAGTGACTGACAGTGCCACACGCACTGGTCAGGACCCAGCAGAGGCAGCAGAACGTTCGGCTGCTGCCGGGCAGTGGGATGAGCTGCTGGGAAAAAGTTGAACAAGCACGTACTTTGTGATCCAGCCACTTTCCTCCTGGATACTTACCCAGGAGAAATCAAAGTGTATGTCCCTACGAAGACGTGTACATAAATGTCCATACTAGTCTTTATTTAACAGCCAAAAACTGGAAACAACCCAAATATTCAACAAGAATGTGGGTTAGCCAACTGAGCTGCACCCATACAACGAAACACCACCCAGCAATAACAAGGAAAGAATGACTGATGTACATTAAATACAGGTGATTGCAAAATAAGTATTCTGAGTGAAAGAAGCCAGATCAGAAAAGAGTACACAGTGATGATGCCATTCAGACGAAACCCTAGAAAACACACACGAATCTAGGTGACAGAAAGAAGATCAGTGGTCGCCTGGGGAAAGGGAGGGCACAGCGAAGGCTGAGAGGAGTGACGAAAGGACAACTTGGAGTCGATGGGTACGTTCGTTTTCTCATTCATTGTAACTTCACAGGTGTCCGCACATGCCAAGCTTATAACATTATCTACCTTAAATATGTGCAGTTTATTCTCTATCAGTTATACCTTAACAGAGTTGTTTGTAGAAGCCTCAGGGAACTGTAAAAAGGGTTGGATTGGAAAAGGGATGTTAAAATGAATCATGTTTTTTCTCACCTATTTTCAGTATGTTGAGTTATATAGAGTAGCTCCAAGTAAGAGTTAGAGATATGATTAGTAGTCATTTGACATGACTAGCAAATACTTGTCAAATGGCTAATTTGGGGGAGCTTATTTTCCAGAAAATGAGAGCATTAATGACTCCAATACCCAGGTAAAAAATCACTTTGCAATTCAGGTGTTTTACAACTTGCTGCTTGTAACAAAACTGCAGAAGTACCTAATCAAATTTCAGACGATGGAAAAAATTCCATTTTAACATTTTAATAAGAGATCACGATGTGATTTTTGGCCGATCCCTCAGAAGTTCATAGAATCAAGTGGCATCACTGTGACAAAATTCACCTTCAACTACTAGTTTATTTGATTACAAGTTTTCAGTGCCCACATTTAGAAGAATGAAAATGGATTCTTTGAAATACAAATAAAATAGAAAGACATGCAAATGTGACCAAGAAAATATGTAAGATATTCATAAATATTAAAAAAAACTTAAAGGAGACAATTACTGATGCAGAGGACCTTTTAAATATTCAGAAGAGCCCTGGCTGGTGTAGCTAAGCGGATTGAGCCTGGGCCTGCGAACCACACGATCACGGTTCAATTCCCAGTCAGGGCACATGCCTGGGTTGCAGGCCAGTTCCCAGTGAGGGACTCATGAGAGGCAATCATACATTGATGTTTCTCTCCCTCTCTCCTTCCCTTCCCCTCTGAAAAAATAAATGAAATATTTAAAAATAAATAAAATATTTAAAAATAAATAAATATTCAGAAGAATAGTACATATGACTTTACATTAATAAGTTTAAAAATCTTGACAGAAGGTTTTCTACCCACGTGTTGCACAGGAAAAGTGTTGACATTATCCAAAATTGGCCTCAAGAGAAGTAAAAATCCTGAAATGACTAATATAATATAGAAGAAACTAGAAAGTTTATGCAAAATTCATCCCTAAAACATACCAACCCAATTTTAAGAGGTCAGTGAAACCTTCAAGGAACAGATAGTCCATAAGATACATGAACTGTTCCAAAATGTTGAAAAAGATAGAAAGTTACCTAACACAATTATAAGGCTATCACAACTCACACAACAACATAAAAAGGATAATACAAGGAAAAGAAAAGTACATAAACACAGATGCAAACATCCTTAAAAGAACATTAGGACTTCCAATTGAGAACAAAACATCATGGCCAAGTAACATTTACTTAGGTGCACAAGGGCCAGTCAACACTGAAGATCTATTCAGATGCTTGTCAATATCAACAGGTTTTTTAAAAATCTGACTATCATGCCCTGGCTGGTGTAGCTCAGTGGATTGAGTGAGGGCTTGTGACATAGACAATCACGGTTCGATTCCCAGTCAGGGCACATGCCTGGGTTGCAGGCCGGTTCCCTCCCTGCAGGCCAACTTCCAGCAGGGGACACACCAAAGGCAACCATACATTGATGTTTCTCTCCCTCTCTCCTTTCCCCTCTAAAGATAAATAAATAAAATCTTTAAAAAAAAAGAATTACATTTTGTGGTGAAATATTAGAAATATTCCCAATAAGTTCAGAAAGGAGTAAAGATACCACTCTTCCAAACATTGCACAGGAGGATCTCATTGTATAAGATGAGAAAAAGAAAACATGAAAGAAATTAAGCAGTTATTATTTTTCAGATAATATAATCATCTCTTTCCAAAGTCCAAAAAAAATTTTTAAACTCTTATAGATATTGCATGAGTTCAGAAATGTGGCCAAATTCAAGCCAAAAACCCCTACTTTTTCTATAGCAGCAATAATCAATTAAAAACTAATAGGAAAATTCATCATTATAAAAAAACAGTAAAAACCACTAATAAACTTAATGAGAAATAGGTAGCAGTTGTAAGAAAGCTTTAATATCTTATTGAAAGACACAGAAGCAACCTATTCCTTAACAAGAAGACCCAGTTCTGCATAAGTCCATTCTCTCCGCGTTAGCCAACAAATCAAACGTAATCCCAATCAAAGTATCAATGCAATTTTAAAATAACTCTTGACATGTTGACTATAAAATGAACCTGGAGAGTTCTGGCCAAGATGGAGGCAAAAGTGGAAACCCTTCACTTCCTTGCACAACCAAAAGGGGGAAAACAACCAATCTGAAATCAATAAACAACCAGAAGTGTCAGAATATCAAACTGCACGGAACTCCAACAACCAAAAAATTAAAGAAAAAGTCAAGCAAAACAACGAGACCAATAAAAACCCGCAGGGCTGGCTGAATGGGAAACTCAGACTCAGGGCTGACTGTGAACCACGGCAGCTGCCTCAGTGGGAGAAACTCCCAGTCTCACAGAGAGTCCGCTGGGATATGCACTGGAGATGAGCAGGCCAGCGGCACTGTTCCCTCTCTGGCCCCTCCCCCACAGCACAGCAAGGAGGGTTGCCCTGCCCTGCTGAATACCTAAGTTTCGGCCCTCTTACAACTTATCAGGTGTGCCAAGACAAAGAAATATGGCCCAAATGAAAGAACGCAGCAAAACCTCAGAAAGACAACTAAGCAATGAGGAGATCGCCGACCTATCTGAAGAATTTAAAGCCCTGGTAATCAGAATGCTCACAGAACTGATTGAGCTTAGTCAAAAAATGAAAAAACAAATAAAAGATACCTAAAATGAAATAAAGCAGAACATTCAGGGAACCAACAGTGACAGGAAGGACACCAGGACTCAAAGCAACGGTTTGGAACAAAAGGAAGAAATAAACATCCAGCCAGAACAGAATAAAGAAATAAGAATTCAAAATAGTGAAGAGAGACTTAGGAATCTCTGGGACAACCTGAAACATTCCAATATCCAAATTATAGGGGTTTTAGAAGGAGAAGAACAAGAGCAAGAAATTGAAAACTTATTTGAACAAATAATGAAGGAAAACTTCCCCAATCTGGCAAAGGAAATAGACTTCCAGGAAATTCAGGAAGCTCAGAGAGTCCCAAAGAAGTTGGACCCAAGAAGGAACACACCAAGGCACATCATCATTACATTAGCCAAGATTAAAATGAAGGAGAGAATCCTAGAAGCAGCAAGAGATAAGGGGACAGTCACCTACAAAGGAGTTCCCATCAGACCGTCAGCTGATTCTCAAAAGAGACCTTACAGGCAAGAAGGGACTGGAAAGGAGTATTCCAACTTGTGAAAGCCAAGGACCTACATCCAAGATGACTCTATCTAGCAAAGCTTTCATTTAGAATGGAAGGGCAAATAAAGTGCTTCCCAGATAAGGTCAAGTTCAAGGAGTTCATCATCACCAAGCCCTTATTATATGAAATGTTAAAGGGACTTATCTTTAAAAAAGATAAAAAATATAAACAGTAAAATGACAACAAACTCACAACCATCAACAAATGAACCTAAAAGAAAAGAAAAACAACAAAAACAAAAACTAAGCAAACCACTAGAACAGGAACAGAATCAGAGAAATGGGCATCACACAGAGGGAGTTCAGGGGGGAGGGGGAAGGGAGGAATAGGAGGGAAAGCTACAGGGAAGAAGAAGCATAATTAGTAGGCACAAAATAGACAGGGAGAGACAAAAATGGTATAGGAAACAGAGGACTCAAAGAACTTATATGTACAACCCATGGACATGAACTAAGGCCGGGGGGGATGCTGGAGGACTTGGGGTGCAGGGCAGAGAGGGGATAAAGGGGGGAAAATTGGGAAAACTGTAATAGCATAATCAATAAAATATAATTAAAACAATAATAAAATTCACTTGGAAATAAAAATAGGAAATGAAAGAAGGAAGAAAACAAGAGAGAACTTGGAAAGACAAAGAAATCAATGCAAGAGAATAAAGAAGACAGACACCGACTAAGATGCCTGTGCACTGAGGGGAAACACCACCCAACTCACGCACAAAGAGAAACAGCTTTCTAATTAGAAGTTCTTGGGCGGTAGGGGTGCCTGGCTGTATGCATGAAGTGATGCAGACACTCAAAGTCCACATCTATCAGCTCAGTTCCATTGGCCTCCACGCATTGGTTTCATTCTGATTTGTCTTCTCCTCACGGCTGTGCAACATCTACGGCCATCACAGCCTCTCCCTTTAAGTGCAACAAGAGTAGTTAAGACTTCCGGTCACTCCGGCAAGTGCTCAGGGCAAGCCCCGTTGGCTTAATTGGCCAGCTGAGTCAAGCGTTTTCCCCGTTCTTCCTGATGATGGGAAGTCAGATATGGTTACTGGAAGATGAATGGATGCCAGGGGCAACAACAACCATGCGTCTGCTCTGTGGATCCACGTATACATGGGGATCTAACGTATGACAAAGGCTGTAGTTCAAGGCGTTCAATCAGTAATGTGGGGCTGCCCTGGCTGGTGTGGCTCAGTGAACTGAGCGCCGGCCCGTGAACCAAAGTGTCGCTGGTTTGATTCCCAGGCAGGGCACATGTCTGGGTTGCAGGCCAGGCCCCCAGTAGGGAGCACGTGAGAAGCAACCACACATCGATGTTTCTCTCCTCCCTCCCTCCTTTCCCCTCTCTAAAAGTAAATAAATAAAATCTTTAAAAAATAATGGGGGGCCAACTAAATACCCATTTGGAAAAAGTTATATTCTTTACCACACGTCATTCACAAAAATATTTTCCCAGGTGAATTAAAGCACTAAACATGAAAGACGGCACTCTACAAGTAGTCAGAGGCAACACGGAGAGGGTGACGGAAGCCTTGGATAGGGAAGGTCTGCTTACACGAGACACAAGTGACAAGATGCACAAATTTGACCACAAAGTAATTTATAACTTCTCTATGACAAAGTGCAAGAAAAAAAAGTTACAAGGCAAACTGGGAGAAAGGATTGGACATATATTTACCAACATCTATAAATGAAACAAATCGTGTTAAAACTGTATGCCTATTAATTTAAAAAGTCAACCCGATAGAAAAATAAGCAAATGCATAAGAGAAAACCCAAGTGGCCAATAAAAATATGAAAAGATGTTCTATCTCATTAGTAATTTGGAAAGTCATACTAAGATAAAAATACAAGATGATGTTTTTCCTGTATCTGGTTGGCAAAAATTAGAAAGACTGGTGACCCCAAATGTCAGGGTGAGAATGGGGAAATGGGGATTTTCACAAACGGTTGGTGTTTAATCCCGCCCAGAATGTGGCCTCATCTAGTTCAAAGAAAGAAGGAAGATTACTCTCGGACAGTGCAGACACTGTCACAGAGGGTTTGTCAACAGCGAGGTGGGCAGATGGTAGGAAAAGGAAAGAATAAGCTAAGAGGAAGAGCAGAACGAAACTTAAAAGGCCCGTGTCACAGATTACCTCCCAGGGCGACTCAGGAAACAAGTGTTTCTTGTGGGTGTTGAGGGGAACCTCTTGAAAGAACACAGGGTCTGAGCAACGTCGAGTCCGAGAACCACAAGACCTTGAGGGAGGGTTTTCAGAGTCATGCTTTCCCCACCCCGCCGCCCCAGTCCGCCCCAGCTAGGGCACTCCTCCGGAAGGGCCGCCATGTCTCTCCCCCACACGGGAAACATCACGGAGCTTCCCAGCAGCCAGAGCTGCCTCCAACGTCCCCCTCTGCACTGAGCAACAAAGTGGAATCGGACATCGCTGGGCCTCCGTAGCCCCACCCTGTGGTATGACTGGAATTTTGAATGGGATGATGACTCTAAATATAGTGTCTGACGAAGTAAGCACTCTAATAAGGAACATAATGAAATAAGCAAAAGTTATTGACCTGCAGCAGAGGGCGCAGGGGGCTGGAGAAGACAGGTTCTGAGGGACCACGTGTGTCCGATGCTATCTCAAAGCTAACAATTCTGCAACCTATGCGAGGAACCAAGTGTTACCAGCTTGACAAGTCAATAAAAAAGACAAACACCCCAAAGAAAAAGGGCAAAAGACATTCTATAAAAGAGAAAAGTAAAAATGGCCAATAAACATGGGGGGAAAGTTCAGCCTCACTATTAATTTAAAAGAAATATAAAAATTAAAAAGTATGCGATCCTATCGGGAACCACAAAACTGGCAAGACCTTTTTCAGAAACGTAAGAAGCAGGACTGGCAGGAGCTGAAACAGCGTGTCAGCAACTGCTGTTTGAGATGGCGCAACAGGACGTTTCAGGGGGACAAAGGGGCATCTCCAAAACCTTTCCCTTATTTAGGAAATAATCAGGTCTGCATCAACATACGCAGATTTGGGGGTACCGACCCAGCTCACTACAACCCCCTCGGTCCTCTCTTCCCCACCCCTCCACCCACAGGGAAGGTTGAGCAACAATTTCCTGCCCTTCTGGTCACAGTCCACAGGATCAGCGGCCTTGAACTTGAGGCGCGGAGGACAGGGCAAGAGAGAGAAACACAACTGTGTGGGTAGAACTGTAACATATGAAGTTGCAAACCAGAGTGGTCATTTTCCCCAAGCGGTGACAGAGAAGATTGACCTTGAACAGAAAGGACACAGCCCCTGCACAGAGAGGCCAAGGCAAAAGTGAAGGCGTGTGATTATTCAGGTGCTCAGTTCAGCAGACACCAAGAGGAAATTAGATGTGGTGGAGATTTGCTTGGGGAACGTTCTGTGAAGGGTAAAGGAGGAAGCAAAGGCAGACAGGGCCTTCGACCCATGATGCGGGTCTGATACCATGAGAGGAAGGAAGAGCCGGCGGCTCTCGGGAATTCTGGGCAGACCCACAAGAGCTGCCGCAGGGAGGAGTGCAGGGATGGGCAGAAATTGCTGAGCTTAGTCCTGGCCCGGAAGCAAGGACTGAGGGCAGACAGGGCTGGAGGGGAGCGCGGCCTTGGCTTGTGTTAGATTCGAAGATCAACCACCCTTTGTGGAAGGCTCCCCTGGGATGGGGGTGGGCAGAGGGGTGGGAAGCAAGAGCAGTGCCCACTCACTGATGCTGCAAAGGGCTTCCAGGCCCGTTCCCAGTTCTGGTCGTCCCCAGGCCCTGCTGCAACCCCACCAGGTCTCTCCCAAGAGCTCCTCCCACTGAACAAGCCCTTTCCTTCCTTAAGGTGGCTGGGCTGTGTTCAGTGATATGCAGCCCGAGCTCCAGCCATTACCTACACCAAGATTTGAGTTTGACGATGTAGTTTGAGGTCTCTCTTATAAACGTTCGCATTACAAATAATCCTCATGTAAGGCTGCATATCTTGACAGCGGTTCAGGTCACACAGGTATACGTGTTTGTTAAGATCTGTGCATTTGGGGGGCATGTAGGTAGTAAGTGGGGGGCCGCTCCTGAGAAGGGCTTGGAGAGAGACCTTGCAAAGTTGGTTGAAACTGGTTATGTGCTTACTGGGTGCCAGGTGCTGTTCTCAATTTGGCACATATTCACTCGTGTGTTCGAGGCTTCAGACGCCATTGACTAGAGGGGGCACTGGAACGTGGGCCAGTCCGTCCATGGCAGGCCGGTGCCTTCCGCAGGCTGGAGCAGGTCCGGGGAGCCTGAGGGACACGTCTGTGAACACGGCACCTACCGTGGTGTACCTCCACCCCTCATCCCAGGGAAAGAAGTGAGAACCAGCACACACACAGTCACCCTGTACACACGCCTGTATCTCACGCTCGGGAACCACACGGAGCCTCCCAGGAAATAATGCTTCCTGCTGTGCTAGGAAATGACCCCAGGAGGCCTTCCCTCCCGGCCCGGGGAGATGCCCAACTGTAGTTCAATGGGGGCCCTGCGTTCCATCCTGTCTACCTGCAGCTGAACTCAGAAATACCTCCCGCAGGGCCTTGCTTCCCTAATCCTGGAAGAGTTTGAGAAGCCAGGGTCAGTGTCGTCTCTGTCTCACTCTCCCCACTGCTTCTTCCCACACTGATCTCTCAAAGTAAGTGTGTTCAAGCATGGAGGGCCCAAAGGGGCTGAGCCGAGCCTGGGGAGGGGGGCGGAAATGAAGACTGAGGTCCACCCTCCTTCACAGCCCCTGAAATTCCACTTTGTTTCATTTCCCTAGATACAGCAGTCTTTCACACTGCTAGTGAGAATTAGCCTGGTATAATGCTTTCTTCAAAGAGGGGCTTAGCAGGACAGCCCTTGGCATCCTGAGTGAGATGATAAGGCACAACTGGCAATGTGAAAGAGGAGGGATGTCTGGTAAGCCCCGCCTTTCCTGAGCGTAGGGAGCACTGACGATAGACACTCTTGGCTCACTCTGCCCACTGACCCTTATCCTGAAGCAGCAGGGACCCCAGCCTGCATCGGTTCTATAAAGCCTGCTCCACGCTAAAGACAAACCAGCAGCTGAGCGCACTTCACATTTAGCTGTTTTTAATGCTCAAAAGCTCTGTACAAAAAAATCACAAATGAATCCTCACAACACCCCTGTGAGGTAGGTAGGAAGTATTATTCTCCCATTTTGCAGATGGGGATACTGAGGCAGAGCGGTGGCATGACCGGCCAGTCATCTCAGCACGTGAAAGTCAGGGCCAACCATGAGGATGCAAAGACCCCCTCCCAGTTCAGCCCTGATCGCTGACCCCTTACCTAGACCTTGTCTGCAAAAGAAGTAAAACTTTTTTAACACATGCAAAATAATAAAGACAATACATCTGGAAAGGTAGTGAACGGACATACAGTAGTTCTGCAAAAAGAAATCAGCCAAGATGGTCAAATATTTTCCAATACTAGGTAGATATGAACAACTTCAGCCTCCTGTCCCCTTTTCAAATGTCATGACTAGGGACACAACCACCGTTCTTCCCCAGAAGTGCAGGACTGAACCAAAGAGAGGCCCCCCGGCCCCAACAAGGCAGGCCAGGTGGACGGCCTCCCCACGGTTCAGCCCCTGGTATTCAGCAGACCCAGAGCAGGGGCCGCAAGGCTCAACCTCTCCTGCGTCTTCTGAGCAGCTTTCCCACCGTCCGGACACAGCAGATCCTGGAGGCCTCTAGGTCAGCCGTGCTGGCCCCTTCCACTCCTCCTCGGGGCAGCTCAGTGGGCCTCAGCAAGAATGGACTGGCATCCGGGTGAGCCCTCAGGCCGCCCTCGGCCCACTCTCACACACTCCACTGCCCACTCAGGTGCAGCAGCCCTGAGAGCTGCTGCTGCAGCAGGTGCGGGCGCAGGGCCATCTTGGGCTGCAGGGACGGGCGGAGGTACGGAGGGACCCGAGGCGGCGTGCCTTTGCTTCCTCCGCACCTCCCACTCGGGCTCCCAGGCAAACGGAGCTGGCTCCTCTCACAGGGCACATCCACCTTCCGGACACTCTTTCTTCCTCTGAGAAGGGCTCCCTGGTGTTTCCAGCTCCGTGGGAAACTCCACAGTCCTGCCAGCCCCATCGGAGGAAAGAGGGGAAAGGAGGGAGAGGCAGAGGCCTCTGCTGGACCCACCAAGCCCTGTGGCTGTACTTCTGAAAGTCTCCAAATTGGAGACGGGGCACGAGAGGCAAGAACACTGGGTAAAGCTGCCTTTAGAGGAACAGAGCCACACCCAGGGTGCAGAGGCCCCCAGCGCGGTGCTCAGGCAGCTAAAGGGGAGAAGCCGAGAGGGAGAGCAGCGAAAGAATGAGAGAGGAGGAACCCAGCACTGGCCCATGGCTCTGCGCCAGGGGCTGTCAGGCCTCCCGCTCCGAGAAGGGAGGAGGAGGGCGGCAGGAGAAGTGACAAGCAGCTTTGTTTAGCAACTTGAGGAGCCAACTCCTCAGAGGGCTGATGCCAGCCCGTCTGCAGGACACACCCACCAGGCTCTCCTGGAGGCTGCTCTCACGCCTGTCATTGTGTGCTGACTGTGTGCTGACTGTCCTATAAAAAGCTTTTTCAAACCAGGGCTCCCAACCCAACCCGTCTCTCTGGGAAGCTGGGGAACTGCTCAGGGCCACTTCAGTGAAGAGCACCTCAGACACCCCAAGCCTTCGTGCGGCTCTGCGGGAGGGGACGGGGCCAGGGGACACGCAGCCTACAGGAAGTCCCCGGCAGCGACAGGTGCAAGGCTGGGGCTCTGCTCCTGCCACCGGCAGCGCAGCCTTGAGAAGGGCTGGTTCTCCACACTCTCGAGCTCAGGGAAGCCCAGCTGATTGAGGATCTCGTAGACTCCAGCCTTCGACGCCACCTGGAGAGGATAGAGATGGAGCTGCATCCCGGGGATGGTGCCATCTGGGGTCACCGCGCTCCACGTCACGCCTTTCTTCCCTCGCTGGGCTCGGAAGTGCACAGCTGAGCCTGGGGCCCAGGGCTGCCTCCTACCAGCTCAACAAACTGAACCAGAGTTTGCGTTTTGGCCACTAGGAACTGCTCTGAGCCTAATTTCCTCATAACAGGGATAACGACCTCTGCCTGGCGGATGGTCGTGGAGGGCTGCGTCAGCTCCAGAAGTGCTCAGCAGGTGAGAGCCCTGCCGAAGACCTGCTGCCTCTGAGCCCGTGTGGCCCAGTCCCCTCATGGGACAGCTGCAAGCACAGACTCTGGGCCTGACAGCCAGGCCGCAGGGAGTCTCGGGGGGCGGAGGGGGGGGCAGCAGCGGCATGAACTCAGGAGCCAGCAGAGCCCCTGGCTGTGCCTTCTGGCTGCAGGCCTCTGTGCAGGTGGGCTACCTGGGCTGCCCTGGACACCCTCCACGCAGCTCCGTTGCCCAGTGGCCCGGGCCCTGACACCAGGTCCAAGCCATCCTGGGGGTGGGGAAGGGCAGGGCCCTCAGAACAAAGGCCCCCAAGATGCCCTCACTCCTCCTTGCCACTCACACCCAGGAGCCGGGCCTGGAGGCTGCAACCCCACACTCCTAACTGGGCCCCACTCCCCTCCTTCCTTGACACCCCCACACTCACCATCCAGGTTCAGGCAGTGAGGGGTTCAGCTCCTTCCCAGCCCTCAGCTGCCCTGATTTCCACTCTCCAAGTAAAACCCAAGTGGAAGTGTCCGAGGTCCCCCACCCCACCTCCACCCAGGGGCCCCGACGAAGCTAAGCCACAGCCTCCTCAAGAGCCGGGCCCCAACGTGGCCTTGGTGTGACCCACCCCTGTCAGGTGTCCTGACTAAACACTCACCCACCCCAAGGCCTTGCACAAGGCTTTTCGCTCAGCACAACAGCCTGGCAGCCACTGTCCCTGCCATGGGGCACTGCGGTGGCTGCCCTGCCTCCGTCCTCACAGCCCCCGCCCCACCCACACCCCTGCCTAGGCCCCTGTCCTTGCTCACCCACTCTCTTGGGTCCCAGCTTCCTGCCCCCCCACCTGCCTGGCCCATGGGAGCTAATTCAGCTTGACCCACATTAGAATCACCAGCACAGGTGGGCCGGTCAGGAGGGGCCAGCATCCTGCATCCTGGTGGAGGGTAATCACAGGGAGCTTTGCCAGGGACAGAAGGATGCCACCTGCTGACCTAGAGGGAATGAGGTGCCAGTTCTGCTGCTCAAACCGGCTGAGACAGAGAAAGAACCAGGAGGAGGGCGGTATCCTTGCCCGGACGTGGTGGGCTCTGCCAACCAGCTGGCTCTAATGCTGGTTGTGAGCAAGGTACCTGACCTCTCTGTGCTGGTCCCCTCCTCCTCTGGAGAACAGGAGCGTCCAGTCTCCGTGTACAGATCTGCCTAGCGCAGTGTCCAGCAGGGGGAGCCCTGTGTCTCCCAGAACGCCACCACAACCCTTCAAGGTGGTGCGGACAGTATCGACCTTACGTCCATTTTAACATTGAGGGCAGTGGGACAGTTAAATAACCCGTTTTAGGTCATACAGAAGGTGGCAGGGGACTGGGCCACCACGCTATCTTGCCCCTCGCAGAGTAGGTGAGGGCTGATCACACAGGGGACATGAAGAGGCCGAGCAATGTTGGCCCTGGGGGACACACAGAGCGGGGGCCCAGTCTGACACACCGCCCTGTTCTGTTCCCCACACGCCTCGTCTCCCTCCTTCTCATTCATTCATTCACTCATTCTCTCATCACGCTTTTGCTGCCTGCCAAGCGCAGACACTGTGCTGGGGACCCAAAGTCGACAGGACAAAATCCCAAACAGAAGAATGAGAGGTGGGAACGCTTCCCGCCCAACAGGGGCCTGTCCAGGCAGCCTCGGCCTCCCGCCTCTCACCTCCCGCATCCAGGTGCTGAACGGCCTCTGCCAGGAGTCCGCCTTCTCCAGGTGCAGGTAAGCATTGAAGAACACCAGGTACACGTAGCGCTCCAGGTACTGCAGGCTCCGCAGCCGCAGCCTCTGGGCCTCCTGCTCCGACTTGGCGGCCTTCACCTGCAGGATGGAGCGGGCCGGGCATCAGCACAGGGGTTCATCCCCACCCAACACACATGGACACATCACACACATACATCTCACATGAACCATGCATACTCACACACCCCACACACTTACCACATACCCCCACACACACAGCTATCATACCCACTCACACACCACATACATTCACATCATACACACTCAGACACACACTCACCCCCTCACACTCATCTCTACTGCCCTCAGCACCAGGGTGGGGACGGGAGGAAGGGACTTGGACAGCAAGGCCAAGGGCGTCAAAAGTCCACTTCCTACCCGGACGCATGGACACATCGCCTGGCCTCCCTCAATCTGTACTTCCTCTTTGTGAAAGGTGAACCCCCGTCCTGTTCTGAGGGCCGAGCAGATGAGGACAGGCTGCCCCGGGAGAGCCCCATTCAGGCCTCTGTCCTGCCACTGCGTGGACAGGCCCTCCCGACGGCAGACCCCAGGGGCCTGAGACCAACGCCCAGCTCTGACTGCTAGGAAGGACCATTTCTGCCAGCTCCTGTCAGCCCCAAGTGGGGACATCTCCTCTCCGGTCCCCAACCCTCCCTGGACTGGAGGGAAGACTCTTGGCTCCTCTCTCCCCTGAGCCCTTGGGCCTCCCTCAGGGAGGGGCAGGTGGGTGTGAGTTCTCTGATCAGTGGCCTGGGAAGGGGCCAGGCCAGCAGTCAGCAAAGCTCTGTGCTCGGGGCTCCGACTAGGTGATGCAGCGTGGACCCTGCCCTCCCCTAGCCTGGGCTCCGCGGCCTCCAGCTGTTCACAAGAGTGAGTTCATCCCGGCCTGGGAAGAGGGAGAGACTGACTCAGCCTCAGTCCCACAAACCAGGAGCCACAGTGGGCCTGCTCTGGGGGCCTGTGTTCCCCCACCTCCCACTTCTGCCTCCAGTAATTCAGCCCCCGGGCCTCTGCCGTCTTTGCTCCCAGGCCACGTGAGCAGACAGTAATTACATGCCCAGCTCACCCCCACCATCCGTAAGGAGCTTTGAGGCAGTGGGGATGGGGCAAGGGTGGAAGGTGAACAAGGAGACACGAGCTAGGTTCTGGGCCTGCTTCTGCCATTTAAACTCAGCCCCTCACCGCCATTTCTGGAAGTAGGGCTGCTCAGTACTGTGACGTGTGAGGAAGCACCTGGGAACCAGGCAGAGCCACGCACATCCATTCATTTGGGGAACAGGACGGAGGGCTAGGACACACGCACGGGCCCTGCCCACAGAGACGCTGGTGGGGGCGGGGAGGTGGGGAGTGGACAGAAGACAGACATGAAGCACCCAGAGAGGTCAGACCATGAGATCGATTCGAAGCAGGCAAGTAGCTGGACTGGGGGAGGCACCAAAGAGGAGGCGATATTTACGGTGCGTTAGGAGAAGGGGGCCAAAAAGTGCCCTGAGAAGGGCAGAAAAGGGGCTAAAGAGTGAGGTGCCTCTGGGTAGACAGCGGGGGAGGGAGCTTAGGGCAGCAGTGGCGGGGTGACAGCACCCAGAGGTGGCAGCACCCAGAGGCCAGGCCAAGGCCTGGCCCTTCAGACCAAGGGGCCAGGGACGGCTTCTGGTGGACCAGCGCTGGGGAATGGCCGCCTGGTTGCTGCTGGGGGTGTGGGGTGAGGTCAGGAAGAAGGCCTATGGGTTTTAACGATCAACCAATTTTTGTTTAGAATTAGGCAGTGGGCCAAGAAAAAAGGCTTTCCCTAAATACAAACTGTGGCCAGTGCAATGCAGAAGTTTCACGAGTGGGTTGGCCACGCCACACCGCAATCCGCCACCCCGTCCCTTCTGCTGCTTCCCACACTCCAGCCAGAGGCCCGGAGCCCGTCCAAGACTCTTTTCTTAGAAAGAAGGAAGGAAATCAGCAGTGGTCCCTCCAGACAAAAGCCATCAACTGCTTCAGATGGGCCGGCTCAGAAGAAACGTCCGGAGGGTGTGCAAAGCCCACAGCTCTGGCGCCCGGGCACAGCCACACCAGCCAGGCCCTCTCTCAGGGCCCCGCCCCCATGGGGGACTCAGGCCGCCTGTCCCCAGACACCAGCAGGGATGGGCCTGAGCAACATCGAGGGTGGAGGGGCCGAGAGATGCCTCTGGAGCCCCACTGGCAAGGTAGGGTGGAATTATCTCTAAATCCAGACCACTGGGTGAGGGTGACGCCTGCCACTCCCCGGAAGGTTCCCAGGGCACATCCTGCCCGACCCAAGTCTGCGACTGAGGAATGACCCCTCTTCCTATCAATGCCCCTGATTCCCTAACATCACCCGTCATGGCGAAGTCTGGGGAGGAGGACAGGCAGCCACCTCCTGCTGACAAAAATAGCACAGCTGTTTTTAAATGGCTGCCGGGGACTTCCAGGCAGTCATTAGCTGTGGTGCCATGGCAAGGCCTCTGTCCTCTGGGACTGAGCCCTAGAATAGAAAGGGCATGAAAAAGGCGACCAGGGCACTGCGCACTTCAGGCCTCTCAAGCCTGCAGTCTGCCCCGCACCGACGCAGCCCGGCGGGCTGGCAGGGGCTCTGCTGAAGCTCTGCTTCCTGTTGGTACAGAGGCAGGGCCGGCAAGCCCCCCCCAGGCATGTCCAGGGCCCACCGCACGCCGGGTGCTGGGGGGGGCATGCTCCACCCAGATCTGACTCCTAGACTCTGCTCCCTCTGCAATAACTCCACGCAGGAAGAGCAACATCCCATCGCACAGGTGAGGCTCTGCAAGGGTAGGTAACTACCTGGAGGCGCAGAGCTCCAAGCTGGGACACACACGCCAACATCCCAGCTCTCCTATCACCCAGCCCTTCTTCATAGTCAAGTTCAGCCACTCCCCGCCTCCCTCTTGCCGGGGCACTCTTACCCCCCTCTCCTGCAGCCTGGAATGCCCTCCCGCCTCCCACGATGAACCAGGCCCAGGACAAGCCCCTCTCCTGATGCCAGTGGTGTGAGCTCCAGCCCCACAGAGCCCGCGTCTCGGCTTCCTCTGCTCCCCGAGGCACGGCCAGCCTCCACCACGTAAACCAGGGGACAAGCACCAGATTATAAACCGGCCCATCTCTCTGTCCTTCCCAACACCCCGAGAGCCGGCCAGGGCCCACACACAGCCAAGTGCCGGTTGGTCACGGAGCACTGACTGCGGGGCGCCTCCTCCCGTCTCACGCTTCCACTGTCACCTAGAATCTAGGTCCCAGACAGGACTCCTGCCTGTGTACCTGGGACTCCAGACCTGGACGTGCAACGGCCCACGCAGCGCTTCTCAGAGGCACCAGATGTGTCCCAGACGGACCTGCCGAGCTCTCCCCAGAGCGGCCCACCCACAGGTTGGCCCATCCCAGTAGCAGTTCCGTCCTTCTCGAGGCTCGGGCCCAAACCCAGCACCCCTCCTTGACTTCTCCCACCCTCAGCCCTGCACCCAACCAGTCAGGGAATGTGCGCCACTCTACTCCAAATGCTCCTGGAAGCCGCCCACCTCGCACAGTCCTGATTCGAGCCACCTCATCGCAGGGACGGTGCCCAACTAGCCTCCCAGCCACCACCCTCACCCCCACACTCCCACTGCCTGCTATCAACACTGCACCACAGCAGCTCTGCTAGAACATCCAGGCAGCCCCTGCTCTCGACGCCATGCATCGGCCCCCAGCGGCCCTCAGAGTGGAAGCCGAAATCCCTGTGACCCCACACAAGGCCCCATTCGGTCTGTCCTTCCTGCCCTGTCACCTCTGACCTCCTGTCCTGCTCCTCAAACAAACCAGGCAGCTCCCACCCCAGGGCCTTTGCACTGACCACATTCTCTGCCTGGATTTCAGCACAGCTGCCTCCCTCCCCTCCTTCAGGTTTGTCTGCAAATACTGCCTCCTCATCCAGCCCCACCCTGCCCCAGACCCTGTGTAAAACACCCCATCAGTCTGGCTTGTATTTGTTTCCTGTGCGTCTGCCTGCCTCACTGGACTGCGGGTTCCAGGCGCTGTCATGTTCTATCACGAGGCCTCTCCGGCCCCCACACAGCGCCTGGCATTCAGGAGGTGCTCAATAAATGTTTGTTGGGTCCATAAATGACCACTGCTGGCATCCTGTATTTTCACTCAGCCCCGCATCAGGCTGCCTGGGACGACCCAGAACCGCCCATTTGCATCCCAGAAAGGGAGACTGCAGTGAGGAGGGGAGCGGGCCCGCCAGGCACGTGCAGAGGCGGGAGCAGCAAAGGCTCCAGGGAAACAGCACCAGAGGAGACACAAGGGGAGGCTCAGGGCCTGCGTTAACCGAGCCAGACAGCACCCCACTCCTGGAGTGTCTGGCCGCCCTCGCCCCAGCCCCCTGAACAGAACAGCATGGCCCGGTGGCCACTGCAGCCCAGGCTGCAGGCCGCAGAGGGCAGCCCTCAAAGATGTCATTAAGGGAGGGCTCCCAGCTCAGACCCCATCCTTCTCAAAGCTCAAGGCCACCCCTCTCCTTGGCAGACGCCGGCCCCCAAGCAGTCAGCAACAACTGCTTCCTGGGCTGTCCCCTCTGGCTTGTGCGGCCATGGGGCCTGGAGCACAGTAAAGCCCTCAGCCCATTGTCAGGCAACTAGTTTTTCAAAGATGTCATATATTGTTCAGCGCTTTCAAAGTGCAAAGGGGCTAAATCTGAAACAGTACACTTCTCTGCATGCCATTCATTCAACAAATGTTCTGCACGCACCCCAGGCCAGGCTCTGGGATTCAGCACCTATAAGACACGGTCACGGCCCTCAGGAGCCCGTTGTCCCTGCACGTAGCCTAGTGGTCAGCCTGGTGTCCCAGCCCCGCCCACCACTCCCACCCCTGCACCCTACATACCCCACTCCCGCCTCCCACCATACCCAGGATGGTGCCCGCCACCATCCTTCAAGGCAAATGAGCAGTGGCAGTGACCCCGGGCAGCAGACGGAAAAGCAGAGGCCCAGACAGACCAGTGCGACTGGCCTGAGGCTGCACGGGGAGCTGCTGGCAAAGCCGGGTCAGCACCTGGGCTTCCTGTCTGACCCGGGCTCTCTCAGTTGCTGGAAAAAAGCACCCTCTCTTGGAAGACCGATGATGTGGACAAAGAACCAAAAGATATAAAGGAGGTCAGGGTCAGGTTTCCTATCCATCCAATCACATTATGACTTACTCAACCTTCCATCCACGCACCCAGACAGACCTGTGTGGTGCCCACCCTGCCTGCATGGGATGAGGCTGGGAACCGGGGCTCTGAGAAGAAGGACCCTTGCACGGCAGGACTGAGACGAGCAGCAGAAAGCAGCACCTCTGGTGACCCCACAACCCTGACAGTGACGGCAGTGAGCACAGAGGCTGGGCCAGTCAATGGGGGGTGTGCTGGGGGGAGGTTCAGGCTGAGATGGAAGCCCTTCCCAAGCCTCTGAGAATCCTCAGCCTAAAGCCACTTAGCAACCAATGTAAAGCCTATAGTGTGCACTCAGGGGCACCTGCTGTTGAAAACACCGAGAAAGTCCCCCCCCCGCCCCCCGCCGAGGGAGGAGATGGTCCCAGCTCAGCCACACAGCACGAAGGGAGGGAAAGCTAAAGAGGCCTCAGCTACTGAGAACAAGCACCCACACACACACACACATACATGTTCCAGCTCCATTTTGGGAGCCACTGACCGACCCACTGGCTCTACTTCAGGCCGGGTGTGAAAGAGCCTCGGGAAGCAGCCTCTTCCTTTTGTCACGCTGCACGTGACAGTGCACAGCATTCCAGAGCTGCCCTAACTGCACGGCTGGCGCCCCGGAGACACGTCGCCGGCTGGGATGAGGTCTCCAGGGAGCACTGTGGCTAAGCTGGCGCCTTGGACAGACAGACAGAGGGAGACCGAACCTGGGGCACAAGCCAGCGCTGTCTCACAGCCTGTTTTTCTTAAGATAATAGCCTTAGTCCTTGGGAACTGAGCTGGGTCTAACTTCTCGGCAACTCTGCACGGACCCAGGGCAACGCACGCAGCAGGGGCTGGTGGCTTCTTTGCCGACCCTTCCTTTTTCCACCACAGCGAAACTGCCCCCTGCGAGGTGGCCATCGGTGTGGAGGGAGGAGCTGGGAGGCAGGTTTGGTTCTACCTCTAACCACAAAGCCCCCTCAGGCCGGTGTCTTCCTCGGCCAAGCGGGCCTGCAGCTGACCGGCTCCTCACCACGCACTCTGAGGATTAGGAGACAAGCGCAACTCTTTGAAAAAACTCAAAAAGTACTGCTCCGAGGGAACGCATTGCTGCCTCTGCAAAATAAATCTCCATTTGAGGACAGAGGACATTTTACTTCTGCGTGGCTACCTTCACCTCGGCTTTCCTGCAAACTCCTGAGGGGACAGACGGGAGGCACTTTGGACTGTCTTAGATACAGAACACTGAGATTAATGTCACTGGTCAAGGCCAAAGGAAAAAAGACCCTGACATTAATGACTCCAACGGGGCTTCTCCCAGGAGCCCTGACCTTGGCTCTGTCACAAGTATTTTCCCTTCCCAGGCCCTGCAGGAAACAACTAACCCACCAGATGGCGCCACCACTGGGGCTGCTGTCCCTCTCAGATTCTCCACCACCAGGGGACCAGCCTTCTCACCTCTGTCCCAAACTCGTGGAGGTGCTTAGTTCAAAGGGGCTGCTCTTTCTTGTTTCCTTTTTTAAATGTCCTGAGCACTGTGGCCCCGCACACAGAGCGTGGCCAGGCCCTGGCCCCATCTCACCAATGCCCCACAACGAAGGTGAGACCCACCAGGCTGCAGCCCGCACAGGCTGGGCTGCCCGCAGGAGGCCTGGGCTGTTCCTCCAGGCAAGGTCTGTCTCTACAGAAAATGTGTGTGTGGGTTTGGTGCCGTACCCCTTCCTCAAAACCCCCCTCCAAGCTGTACCCAGGACCCACATCTGAAATACATTCTTCCCCTCTGGCCCTCTCTCCACTCCACAGGCTGGTATCATGGGCAAGTATCATGGCTTCTAGTTCCTATCTTTACACGCTGTGGGGCCAAGGTAGGCAGGGAGGTGCAGCTGTGCCCCCTCCTCCCCGGGAGGCAGTGTGGCTGTCAAAGAGGGCCCGATCTGGGAGTTGGGGTCTGGCGTCTCCCTCTCCTCCTGCCAGCCATCTGTGTATTCTTAGGCAAGCCCAAGCATCTCCCTTCCTCAAACGCAAACATGGAGGGAAATGATGGCCCACCCTCCATCTGGCACAGGCACACAGTGGGGGCTGAGCTGGACTGTGAAGGTGACAATGCAGTCAGCCTGGTGTCTGCACCTCTCCCGCTGGTTCTGAGGTGGTTGAGGGGATAGCCAGACACCGGGGGCTGGGGCCTCTAACAACTTCCAGCCTCCGTCAGTAGCCCCTCCATCCTCCCGTCCCACCCCACCCCTGTCGCAGTCACCCCCAAGGCCCCGCCCAGCTGCCCTGGTTCCTCATCTGCAGCAGCACCAGGGCTCACCGAATCCAAAGGGCATCAGGGAGGCACCTCCCAAACCGCTCAGAAGGCGGCCAAATCAGAAAAGGAGCCAGCTCTGGGCCTTCCTCCTGCCCCCTGTGCCTTGGGGAGGTCTCTCTTGAAGGGAGTATTGCCCTTAGTGCAGAGGGAATGAAAGTCAGTGCATCGGCACTGTGCAAACCCCCAGGAAATAAGGAATCCAGGGCGGCGGGGAAGTATCCACACCTGCCAGGTGGCAACAGGGACCACAGGCCCTTCGGTGCCGCCCAGGAGGGCACCGCGCCACCCGAGACTGTTCGGCCCCAAACGGAGCTTTACCTGATGAGGCCTCGGGCACCGGGGCCTCGACACAGGCCGGGCCACACCTGGGCATCGTCAGGAGCCCCAGAGGCTGTGTGGCCAGCGAGACAGAGCAATGGTCTCCACCGACACACTCCCAGGGAGGAAGGCAGAGCGGCTCTGGACTCAACAGCACCCGAGGGCTGCACCGACCTGATGCGGCCTGTGGGTGTTTCCCGGTCCCGATCCAAACGCAGAAAGACCAAGACCAAGACCGTGCGACCAGTGAGAACTTGCAAATGCTGACCGAGGCCGGCGCTGACGGTGTGGAAGTGCCGCTGTTTTAGGTGTGGCCATGGCATCACCAGGTTCTTTTCCAAAGATATCCTCCCTCTAAGTTATGTGCTGAGATGTTTTCAGAAGAAACACGAAGACTGGGACTTGCTTCGACATAATCCAGTTGGGGAGGGGGTGGGGGAGGGGGGACAGGTGGAATGGCTTCGGACAAAATCAGACCGGCCCTGACCGGTAACTCCTGAAAGGGAGGTGGGCAAGGGTTCATAAGATTATTCTCCCTACTTTAAATTTACTGTTGGACATTTCCCAAAATAATTTAAAAGTAAGTAAATTCCGCCCTGGTCAGTTTGGCTCACTTGGTTGGAGCATTATCCCATAAACTGAAAGGTCAAAGTTTCGATGCCCAGTCAGGGCACATGCTGGGCTGTGGGCTCATTCCCGAGGAGCTGCGAGCTGTGGAAGCTCTCGGAGCCCCAAGGCTGTGAACGAACTCCTGGAGGAAAACTTCAGATGGGCGGGGTGTGGGCTAGATCTGGAATGTTCCCAGGCAATGGAAGTGATGGAGGTGATGATCCCCACCCCCTGCCTGGGCTCAGGTCCAATTCCATTCAGTGGTTCCAGGAGTCCAACCAGGCCAACCAGCACACGCAGGACATGGCCGGCCCCAGGCAGACAACTGCAGGCTCCAGGGGATGCCCTGGGAACTCCCAGTCTGAAGGCAGAGGGCAGGGGCTTAACCAACAAACAGGCCGACGCCAGGGGCGGGACAAAGCTGCCAAGTTCCAGAGGGGCCCGTCCATCGGAGGGAAAGCGTGGAGGAAGCAGCTGCCTTCTGGGGCCTCAGCAAGCCCTTGCAGCCCACCAGAGCAGCAGGGACCTGGGGTCGAGGGCAGCCTGGTCAGGGGAGCGGATCGGGGCTGGAAGTGAGGATCTTTGTTTCTGACACCTGCTCGGCCATCAACTCACAGGGGACCTGGGAACCCGGTCTCCCACTCCTCTGTCAGCGGAGGGGTCATGTGCTCTCTAAGCCCTTTAGCACTAAAATCTCTGGGTCCAAGGGGGTTTTTGAAGCTCAGAGAAAGGCCTTGGGACACCAGGGCCCTCCAATGACCCTAGGGGCACCCCCATGTGTTGGGCACTCACGAGTGCCCGCCCATCCCTGTGCTTCCCGTTGTCCCTCGTGTCCTTCCCACACAAACCCTGCCAGGAATACAGCATTAATTCAGCCCAGCCCGTGGGGACCCAGCGGTCAGGGGGGCGGGGGTGGAGACAGCCCTGTAGGAACCCAGCTCCCTCCAACGTCCACGCCCATGTTCCTTCTGCCAGGCAGCCTGGAACAATCTAAATGGTTTCCCTCCCATCTACACAGGGACTGACGCGGGGCCCTGTCAACCGTAATAAAGTCGCTTACACGGCACACACTCACTCACACGCACACACACCAAGCTGCCAGATGCCCCTTCTAATCTGGACGCAGCTGGGACAGCGGAGACTCCCTGACCTCAGGCAGGACATGGGCTCTGGGTCCAGCCAGGCAGCGTGGGCATTTCACCTCTCTGATTAAAGGAGACAGCAGCCGAGCACCAGAGGTCATGATTCCCAACACAGGTCCACGGCTGGTTTCCGGGTCCATGGGAATTTAGCAATTCAATCTTTCCAGGGACTGCCCTCTAGTCGGAGCTCACACATACCCTACTTTTCTGGGACTGAAATATCTTTTCTTTTATGAAACGCCAACCACATGAGATGGTAGGTGGATTTTTAAAGTTTTTGCTTCTTTTTTGCTTCCTTTCTTTAAAATGGACACATTTAACAACATCACACACTGGCGACCCGAGAACAGTCCTTCCCTTTTGGAAACCAGTCTGTGAAATCCCCCTGGATTCAGGTCTCTTTCAGTTCTTCACTCCGTAACAGCACTTCCAGGAGTCCATGCTTGGATGACCTCTAAGATTAGCGCCCTCATAAGAAGAGATACCAGAGACCCCCCCTGCCCCCCCACCCACACTCGAGGACAGGCCACGGGAGGGCACGGTGAGAAGGCAGCCGTCTGCAAGCCACAGTGAGCCCTCACTAGAAACTGAATCAGTCAGAACCTTGATCTTGGACTCTTCAGCCTCCAGAACTGTTTGAAAGCAAATTTCTGTTGTTGAAGCCACGCAGTCTAAGCCCAAAATGACTGATACACTGTGATAACCTCTCATCCTCCCCATGCTTCTGTCTCCCCATCTGTAAAGTAAGAGGGTACCATTCGGAGGCCAAAATCACCTTAATACCAACTAAAGACATTATTTAAGAAAAACACTACAGATCAATGTCTCTTATGAGTCTGATGCAAAAAATCTTCAATAGCCAAATGTAGAAATACATAAAGTTCACCTGCCACCACCAAGGAGGCTGTAGTCCAGGAGTGCTGGGTCAGTTTAAAGACTATACCAACAAAACAAAGGGCAAACACCAAACAGTCATCTCAAGAGACACAGGAAAAGCATTTAAAAATATTTAACATCTAACTATGGACAACAACTACTCGAACCAGAAATGGACGGGAACTTCCCTGGCCATGGCAGACACCCAAAGGCTCCCCCAGAGGTCAGGCACGGGAGGAGGACGTCTGCTCTTCCCGCTGCTACTCAGCATTGCAGTGAGAGATCCTGCCAAAGCACTTAGACAAGAAAATTAAATAAAAGGCACCTGGACTGGACAGGAAGCAATAAAACTGTCCCTTGTTTGTAGGTGACATGATCGTGTATGTAGAAAATTCTAAGGAATTCACTAAAACAAACGAGTATTAGAACTAACGAACAAGTTTAGCAAGGTTGCAAGATGGAAGGTCAATACACAAATAGCAGCTGTATTTCTCTACCGTAACAACAAACCGGCTACAAAGTGAAGAAAGTCAGTTCGATTTCTAATAGCATACATGTCGTAAAATGGGAATAAAGTTAACAAAAGAAGCACAAAACTTACACTCTGGGAACAATAATATAATCCCGTAAGAAATTAAAGACCTAAATAAATGGAAAACATCTCACGTTCAAGGATCAGAAAAGTGACAATTGCAAAGACGGCAGTTCTCCCCAAACTGACTGACACATTCAGGGCAACCCTGATCAAAATCTGAGCTGGCCGCCCTGCCAAGACTGACCAGGGCGGTGCCTGACCAGGAGCCTGCTAGAGGTCCATCCCTCCAGAATCAAAAGCTCAGGGGAGGGGCCCAGCGACAGGCATTTTAATGAGCTCCCAGACAACCCTGCTGCGTACTCAGGTAGGGGCCCTGCTTAGAGGATATGGTGTTCTCAACTCTGTACATTGGCATCACCAAGGGAATTTCTTTATAAAGATCCATGCTCTGGCCCCCCAGCAGACCAACTAAATCAGACTCTGGGGATACAGCTCAGGCGTGAGTATTTTTAAAGCTCCCAGGTGAACTGATTATGCAGCCAGGAGGAGAAGGACTGCATTAGAAGGGTTCTCAGGCCCCTCTGTTTTTCAGCCTCCTGTGAGTTTGGCCCAAATTCAGCTCACTGGGGCCACCTGGTGGTCACACTGAGAAATAACTCTACATTTTGCTTTAGCACCACCACCCTGAGGAAGCCACTGCCACCACCATCCTCACTGGCTCCGCTTCCTCCTTCCTCATTAAAACACCCCACCACTCCAAAGGCAGCATCCACTGCCCTGAACACAGCCCCGACCACACCACCCTTCCCTCCACAACGCCAACAGAGTTAGAGCCAATGTACACATCCAACCTCATCTCTGACAGGGTCCGACACAACTGTGTTGGTAGGCACCTTCAACGCCTCTAAACTTACTCTGCACCCTTGAAGTGCTTTTCCCAGCTCTCATTATATTAGGATTGTTCAAGGTCAACTCCGTGGAACGGCTCCTCTCTCTCCTTAGTGCTCCAGCTCCACCCTCTGGGGGCTACAGAGCTCAGAGAGGGGAGGGCCTAGCAGCTGTGGGGGTTGGGGTGGGGTGGGGTGGGGTGGGATGCTTAGAACGCCTAAAGGCACTTAAGAACTAGCAGGGTTGGAAAGGAGAGGATGGGGGGCGGGGCTCTGACAGAGTGTGGCCAGTGCAGCTAGGGGGACCTCTGACGCTCTGAAGAAGGCTGAAGACCCCTTTCAACCACTGGAGCGTCCAGCTGCAGAGGGAACTGGAAGCTTCAATTCTCCGCCCTCTCAGTCTCCTCTGAAAGCCAGAGGAGCTGGGGCTCTTGGCTCATGGCTGCCACCTGGTGGCAGCCTGTCGTACCACTGCGAAGACCCAAAAGAAATAGTACGACCTAGCTGGGGCCTTGGGGAAAAGTTAGTCTATCTTCCAAAGTTCAGCAAAGTCCGTTTTCTGAAACTCCTTAACCACCTTCCCCACCCCACATGTGGCAGCTCTTCCAACTGACCTCTCACCTTGAGCACAGCCTGACCCCAGGCACCAGCCAAGCAACCCCCAGTGCCCAGTCGCAGTTTGGGCCATGACCCCTGAGCAAAGGTTGGCCTATATCAGCCATTTCACCAAGGTGCCCGGGGTGCAAGCTGAGCAGGGCCACTGGCAGATGCCGTCCTTGGAACTGCTGGCCAGCAGCAGACAACACAGCGCAGTGGCACCATGGGGACACCCACTCACTTCAGGTACAATCTTTGTGAAACTCACACCCCCCACAGCTGCCCCTTCCCACTCCAGTGTCCGCCTCTGCCCTGGCCACCCTCCAAGTTTCCTCGGCCAGCGAAGAACAGAATTGGGCAGGTCAGCACATCCTCTCCACACAGCCCAGAGGCCACAGGCCCAATGCCCAGGGCTGCCAGGCAAGTTATGTGGCTGGGCCAGAGGCCATGTGTGACAGAGTGCTGGTGGCCAGGGCCGACAGGGGGACATAGTTTTTCTACATAGGCCTAAAATCTGAATTTTCACATGAAATCTGGACTTTTATGGAAACCTCCAGTCCTGAGCAGTATCGCATTAACCGCTATCCTGCTGGCTACCCAACAGCCCTCTCCAGGACTGCAGAGGGCCCATCCACCCCCTGACTCCTGCCAGGCCCCCAAGACCCAAGCCAGGAACCGGAGGGCTGGCACCTGCCACCCCAGGGAACCAGGACACCCTGGACAGGCCCCGGGGCCGCAGCAGCTGCGGAGACCTCTGAGCCGCGCCCCAGTACACACCTTGCCAGGTGCTCCGGAGTCAGGCTGCGGGCGTTGGGTCTGGACAGGATTCCCTCTAGGGATCGCCTCCACTTACAGAAGGTGAGGGAGTGACCTAGAGCCCACGCGGTCCCCGGGGAGTCCTAGCCACTCCACACCCACAGCGGCCACGCCCTGGCTGTGCACGCGGGCAAAGGGGGGCTCACCTGGCGGTAGGTGCAGATGATAATTTCCCGCAGGTGGTAGTGCATGGGCGTCATGGTCTCACTGACCGTGTCCAGCGCCGCGTCCACCTCCTTCTTCACGCGGTGCCCGTCGGGCAACAGCTGCACCACCTTCATCACCACCTGGGGCCAGAGGAGGGGGCTGAGTAGAGAGAAGACCAAAGTGGGCAGGTGGGGCCTCCCACCCCGACCACAGGCTCTCCTCACGCCAGGGGCCACCCTGGCCTCAAGGCCCAGGCCCTGACCACAGAGCCCCGCCTGTCCTCGGTTCTCAGGCGGGACTGGGGACAAGGGGGTTCCTGGTGGCTCTGAGGCCAGGGCTCCCAAGGCGCTTGTTGCTCTAGGCAGTAGAGCCCTTGCTTCAAACAAAACCATACCCAGACCCTAATTCGCAAAAGGGGCTTGTGTGACGTGCTGGTGCGGTGGAGTGGCGTGCAGGATGAGCCCACGCTGGGGCCCAGCTGGCTCTGCTTTCGCCCCGCCGCAGCCACTACGCCCTGCGGGGACACCTGGCTATAGGGAACCCAGCATGGACACTCCTCATCTGATGTAACCCCCACCCCATTACTCCTAGGAAGGCCGCTCTGTAGGGCACGCTCCTCCCCCTAGTTGTCCCTCCCAGCCACTCCCCTGTGCATCCCGCCCCCCCTCCCTGCCCGGTAAATGTCAGCCTGGCACTGCCCATCCCCTACCCTGCTAGCACCAATCCAGCCCCACCACCTCTCATCCCACTGTGGCAGCCCCGCCTCCTCCCTGGAGCCAAAAAGGGCTTATGAGACCAGAAATGGGAGCCTGTCCCACCTGTGGACTCCTCGGCTTCAATCTACCCATGGTTCCCTCACTCTCAGTATAAAATGAGATTCCCCAGGTCGGCAAGGCCCCTGGCCGGCCTGCCTCCTGCCTCACCCGTGACCTTCCTCACATCACACTGCCTTCGTGGAGCCCCTCAGTGCACCCCCATCACAGCCTGCACTCCAGGGCACCTGCTCCTGGGCCCACTGTTTCCCATCCTCGCCCCACCAGACCAGGGGCTTCCTGACCCCGGATAGCGAGGCCTCTCCATCTCGGAGGGCCCAGACACAGCTGCTGAGAGAAAGGACAGAAACCTGACCGACTCTCTCTCCACCTGCCCACTGCTGGCACACACGGCCCATCGGCCCCACCTCCATGACTGGGTCCTGGCTCCAGCCTTCTCAGAAAGAACAGGCCCAGGGCTGGCAGGTCCAGGGGTGGAGTTACAGCCAGGACTGGGAGGGGAGGCCCCACTGCCTGGGAGGACTCTGCTCGCCTGGCCTGGGCTGCAGGGAGAGGCTGCCATCCAGCCCAGACCTGGTCCCGGGCTCCGGGTCAACACACTGCTTGAGGACCAGCAGGAGCAGGCCCTCAAGGGCACAGGTTGGGGGTGGGTCCCACATGGAGCTTCCCCAACAGAAACTCAGTGCATGGAACTCCCAGCCTCTCTCCTAAACTGTTGCTCCCCATGAATTCTCCACCTCCTTGGCCGTCACCACTACCAGACAGAAAGCCAAGGTCACCCTGAGTGCTTCTTTGCCCCAAGACTTCCTGAAGAGAACTAGTTTCTCCTGCTTGTCCCAAAGCCCCCTCCTCACTCAGGCCCTGCCCCTCCTCTCCACTGCCTCCTCCACGCAACCAGCCCCCCAGAATGAGAGTCTGATAACGACTCTGCCTCCCTGCTAGCCTCAAGGGCAAGGTCAAACACATGATGTGGCCCTGCAGGGTCCTCACAATCGAGGTTCCCCCCACTTCAGACCCAGTTCCTTTTGTTCTTGCTAATCACAGCCTCAAACAGCTCCTGGCCTCTCTAGACTTCTTCTTTTGCACACTTGATCTCCTACACACGCTAATCCTCTCACCCAGCGAACTCAGCCAACTGTCTAAAACACACTCTAATGTAACCTCCTCCGTGAAGTCCTCCTGGGCTCCCCCTGCTGCACCCTCAGCCCTCAGAACCAATGTCTATCCCAGCCCTCTTCACATTCTATTAGAAAATCACCCCCCTAAACTGTGGACAAACTAACTGCAAAGGAAACTGGTCTAGACAGGAGAGTGTCTTGGGACGGGTGAGGACAGGGGGCATCTCAAGGTCAAATGATGTAATTTTGGAACACAGGCTGTGAGGTCCACTATGTGACTTGTACCCCAGCCCCATCCTCTCTCATATGGCTCTACGGTGACAAGCTTAGCTCCCTGTGCCTCAGTTTTCTCATCCATCAACTAGGAGTAGCAAGGGCACCTACGGTAATTCTTGGGGGCTGTGGAGGGTGAAGAAGCGAGTGCCCACAGAGCCCCTAGCAAACTGCCCGGGGTGAGCAGAGAGACTTCTAAGTGTCACGTCTGAGGGATGCATGAAGATTAAGGGTTCGACTTGGAAATAAGCCCTGCCCGTATGGTCAAATGCTTTTTCTAATCCTCACCCAAGGATATATTTATAAATTTTAGGGAGACAGAAAGATGGGGGCTGGGGGAGAGAGAGAGAAACATCAATGTGAGAGAGAAGGATCCACTGACCGGCTGCTTCTCATACGCACCCGGACCGGGGATCCAACCCACAACTTTCCGGTGTGCGGGATGGCACTCCAGCCAGCTGAGCCACCTGGCCAGGGCTGGGCAAACGATTTTTGACAAGGATACAGGACCACTCAATGGGGAAAGGAGATTCCTTTCAATAAATGGTGCTGAGAAAACTGGATGTCACATGCAAAAGAATGAACTTGAACCCTTACCTTCACCATATACAAAAATTAACTCAGAATGGCTCAAATACCTATATGTAAGAGCTAAAACTATGGAATTCTTAGAAAACACAAAGGAAAACCTTCATGACACTGCATTTGACAATGACTTCTCAGATATGACACATAAGGATAGGCAACACAAAAAGGTGGACAAATTGAACATTAGAATTTAAAACTCTTGCAAAAAAAAAAAAAGGAACACCATCAACAGTGTAGAAAGGCAACCAGCGCTCATCTGCCAGGGCCCCAGAGCCAAGCTGCCCGGGGCCTTGCGCTGCCCATCTGTGAAATGGGAGCAGAGAGGCACCAGTGTGATGAGGTGGGAGAGGCGACAGCATTAAGGGCTCTGAACACCCGCCTCCCCAAGCCCTGTCAGCGACACTGACCCTCTCCCCTCCCCAGGGCATCCATCCCCCAGGGCCCCGACAGGGCATGCTCACCTCAAACTCCCCCTTGGTGAACTTAGCATCAGGCACGCTCACAAGTTCCTCCTCGACCACATCGGGGAAGCCCTGAGGGAGGACAGGAGCTGGGATGGGGGGCGCTCCTACCCCAGCTTTGCCTCTCCCTCACACCAGGAGCCCCTTGCCTGGGGTCGGCCAGCCCCACTGGCCCTCTGCCCAGGACTGCCAGGCACACCAGGCACCATCCCTGCCCCCACACCCTCCTGGCAGAGCCAGCATCCCTCGGGGCCTCCCTCACGTACTTGGATGTGCCNGGCATCTCAAGGTCAAATGATGTAATTTTGGAACACAGGCTGTGAGGTCCACTATGTGACTTGTACCCCAGCCCCATCCTCTCTCATATGGCTCTACGGTGACAAGCTTAGCTCCCTGTGCCTCAGTTTTCTCATCCATCAACTAGGAGTAGCAAGGGCACCTACGGTAATTCTTGGGGGCTGTGGAGGGTGAAGAAGCGAGTGCCCACAGAGCCCCTAGCAAACTGCCCGGGGTGAGCAGAGAGACTTCTAAGTGTCACGTCTGAGGGATGCATGAAGATTAAGGGTTCGACTTGGAAATAAGCCCTGCCCGTATGGTCAAATGCTTTTTCTAATCCTCACCCAAGGATATATTTATAAATTTTAGGGAGACAGAAAGATGGGGGCTGGGGGAGAGAGAGAGAAACATCAATGTGAGAGAGAAGGATCCACTGACCGGCTGCTTCTCATACGCACCCGGACCGGGGATCCAACCCGCAACTTTCCGGTGTGCGGGATGGCACTCCAGCCAGCTGAGCCACCTGGCCAGGGCTGGGCAAACGATTTTTGACAAGGATGCAAGACCACTCAATGGGGAAAGGACATTCTTTTCAATAAATGGTGCTGAGAAAACTGGATGTCACATGCAAAAGAATGAACTTGAACCCTTACCTTCACCATATACAAAAATTAGCATGGCTCAAAAACCTATATGTAAGAGCTAAAACTATGGAATTCTTAGAAAACACAAAGGAAAACCTTCATGACACTGCATTTGACAATGACTTCTCAGATATGACACGTAAGGATAGGAAACACAAAAAGGTGGACAAATTGAACATTAGAATTTAAAACTTTTGAAAAAAAAAAAAAAAAGGAACACCATCAACAGTGTAGAAAGGCAACCAGCGCTCATCTGCCAGGGCCCCAGAGCCAAGCTGCCCGGGGCCTTGCTCTGCCCATCTGTGAAATGGGAGCAGAGAGGCACCAGTGTGATGAGGTGGGAGAGGCGACAGCATTAAGGGCTCTGAACACCCGCCTCCCCAAGCCCTGCCAGCGACACTGACCCTCTCCCCTCCCCAGGGCATCCATCCCCCAGGGCCCCGACAGGGCGTGCTCACCTCAAACTCCCCCTTGGTGAACTTAGCATCAGGCACACTCACAAGTTCCTCCTCGACCACATCGGGGAAGCCCTGAGGGAGAACAGGAGCTGGGATGGGGGGCGCTCCTACCCCAGCTTTGCCTTTCCCTCACACCAGGAGCCCCTTGCCTGGGGTCGGCCAGCCCCACTGGCCCTCTGCCCAGGACTGCCAGGCACACCAGGCACCATCCCTGCCCCCACACCCTCCTGGCAGAGCCAGCATCCCTTGGGACCAAGTGCCCCCCGACCTGGGCGGGCCGCCCCCCACCCGAGGGGCCTCCCTCACGTACTTGGATGTGCCAGAAGGCGAGCACAGCCACCACCATGGCGGTGGTGGTCCGGCCCTGGCCGCTGAGGCAGCTGAACACGAAGCCGGTGCCTGGGTCCTTGGCCAGGGCCGTCCGCAGGACCTCCAGCAGCCGGTCAAAATCCTGTGTGGGGAGAGGAGTCCGTCCCGAGGTGGCCCATCCCCAAAAGGGAGTGCTCACCCCAGGCCAGGCTCTGTCAGGCTCACAGCCTGCACACACACACACACACGCTCAACTCACTGCAATGTATAAGAGACCAGGCGTGCACAACCAGCCCCTCGTACTGTACAATCCCCACCCCAGGACGGGGTCAGACACTTGAACTGATACGTGCACAGCCCTGGGGTTCCTGGTGCCCACCGTCTGCCAGGCAGGACATGCACATGTGCACACACCCCGATGTGCTGTGCCCCCAGGCCTTGCACGGACCTTCTGCTCTACTGCCCACCTAAAGTGGACCCAACTCAAGCCTTGGCCTAAGGGCAGTCTAGACTCGACGGCTCAATGCAGTGCATGGCCACCAGGGGGCAACAAACCACAGACAATCAGAGCACAGGGTGAGGGGAATTCCAAGCCCATCAACACCTGTCATGGGGAGTCTGTCATAGGCCCTGGGTGCACTGCACTGACCCTCACAGACACCACATCAAACGATTGCTGTGTCACACAGGCACATGGACCCTCAGACGATACACTCCAGGCACACACCACAGACACATGCACACCCACACACCTTCCCCCAAGCCCCACACACACTCCATGCCACACAGCTCTCTGAAAGACATCGTGCACACCTGTGCCCGGCAAAAACAAGATACCCAACACAGATGCCACTAAAATGCACACCTCACACAAACACTCCCAACAGCACCCACACCACTGCAGAGAGTCCCCAACAGACACACACACCAGACAGCAGGAACACACTCACCCCGACACACCTACAGCATGTAATAGACACACGTGCACACACACAGGCAAATACCGAGCGTGAAAGGGATGTGAATAAACCCACCTGGGCCAAACGCAAACCCTCAAGGACCGAGGGCCTCCCAGCCCGCAGCAGAGCCGTGCCCACAGCCAAGGCCCAGGCCAGATGGGAGGCTGCTCTCCCTCCCCAGAGGCTCTGCCCCCCTGGACCCTCACCTCCTCGCAGGGTGCACAGAAGTCTGGCACGGGGATGCGGTGGTAGGTGAGGCCGTGGCAGGCCCCGCCATGCTGGCTGAAGACCTCCCGAGTGGTGAGGCACGTCTGGAACCTGTGGGGCCGTGAGCCCTCTGCGTCTGGGGGAGGCACACTCAGGTGGGCCTTCAGCTGGGTCTCCAGGTCCTAGGGGAAGGTGGGTGGAGGGCACACTGGCCACTGAAGCAGCCCTGAAAGACCAGAGCCTGCCATGGCCAGGACCAGACCTGGCTCCCAGACCCATGCCTACCCCTTCCTGACCCTCACAGGTCATAAACCTGACCCGGCACTGGGCAAGGGGCTGTAGCAGGTGTCCTGAGTCATCCTCCCCTGACACTGCGCCTCCTGGGGGCCTCAGTTTCCCCATCTATACAGCAGGAGCACAGGACCTCCTAAAGACCCCCCAGGCCAAGTCCCCAGGCCTTCGAGGGTGTGCAGGGGTGTGCAGAAGGCAGAGAGCCTCACCTCCAGTCCGTCAGCAGTCACAGGAGCCGCAGGCCCCCGGAGGCTGTGGGTGCGCCCGTCACACTCCAGCACGGCCTCCTCCCTCAGGTTGACCCAAACGACCTGCTGCAGCTTCCTCTTGGCGTCAGTCAGGTAGGCCAGGATACTCCCCAGGGCCTGGTGGGACAGCAGGAGGTCAGCAAAACACTCACCCCTCCCCTCCTGCTGCCCCTCGAGGGGGCCCCTGCCTGCTGGGGTGGTCACCTTGGCACTAGGCTGGGCCGTGCCATAGATGGGCATCCGGGACACCCGCCGGAAGTTGGCCACGTCCATCTCTCTGATGGTGCTGAGAGCGTCGAGGGAAATGAGGTCGTCCGCGCCCTGTGGGGAGAGCAGCAGCCCCTGAGAGGTCAGGACCAGCCCCAGGGGGCAGCAAAAGGGCGGCCAGCAGGTCACACTCAGATCTCCATCACAGCCCCGGTGAGGGGACGGCCAACAGTGCCCCAGGAGAGCCGAGGCTCCAAGATGAGAAGCCAGCAGCAAAGATTCCAGAACCAAGCTCCTGACTTCCTACCCAGGGCACGTCACTATGAGACTTGGGAGAGGGGACTGGACCAGTGGCCAAAGCTGCACCTGCTTCTTCGGCCTGACAATGACCTCATTATGCTCACAGGAAGACTCCGCCACCCCACAGGCTATCTCCCCTCTGCTCCCTGTGAGGCACTGCCTAAGTGACCCCACAGGAGTTAAGGGCCAGCTCCCACATGTCGGTCGGGCTCCCCAGACAGCCAGCCACACTCACCAGGCAGCCCTTGGTGATAAGGTCCACAGGGGCCGTGGGCCCGGCTGAGCTCAGGGTCACAGGCAGGCGGTACAGCTCAGGGTGGGCACAGAGCCAGCGGCTGAAACTGAGGGCAAAAGCCAGCGGGTACTGCAGCCCGAGGCAGAGAGATGGGAGCTCAGGGGTGCAGGACCACCCTGCTCTCTCCCTGCCTGCCCCGGGGTGGGGGAGCCCCAGGAGGCATCCGCGATGGCCCAGGGCGGGAGTGAGAGGGTGGGGAGCAAGGACAAGGATGTCCAAAGCAAGACCTTTCTGGGTCCCGACATCCTAGCTAAGGGTACAGAGATGGGGCGGGGGCCAGGGGCCAGGGGAGAGAGGTGGGTCCTCCCTTTGCCTGACCTACTCAGGGACCCCCACCCGCCCGCCCCGCATCTGGGTCTCTCCTTCCTCTGAAACCAACACAGGTGTCCCACTCTGCCCCCAGTTCCACAGGGGTCCTTGTTGACCCCATGCCTGTCACTGTGGTGGGGAGGCTGGAGGAGCCCCGGGGGAAGGGGCATGAGTCCACTCACCCCCAGGCCCCACCTGCTCATGCAGATAGTAGTTAAAGAGGATCAGGTAGAAGTATCGCTCCAGGCTCCGCAGCGCCCTCTGCCGGACGCTGTGCTGGCTGCTGCTTCCCTGAGGGGAGCGGGTGGGGAGGTAAAGACAGGGCAGCTCTGGCCACACAGTCCCCACCCCCGGAAGGGCAGAAGTTAAGCCTCAGAAATTCCCAGAAGACCATCTACCTCTCCCTTCTTAACAAAGTTCTACCCATTTGCAACAGGTAACCCGTGGCATCGTGACCAGTACGGGGATTTCAGCAGGCACTACAGTTCTCGGTGCAGGGCCAGCCTCGCCCACGGGCTCTGAGCCCGACACAGGCTGCGGCGCCACCCACCATGCAGGACGGCACACACGCCATCTGGGTTGAAGCAGCAACTGTATCAGCGCTCTCCCCTGAGCCAGAGGCCCTCACCCTGAGCCTGTGGCCCTCCCTGAGAGAAAACAAATAGACCCTCCCGACAGCACCCCTGCTTTACAGAGGGGAACCGAGCTTCAGAGAAATGACGTGGCCTGCTCAAAGTCACACTGCGGGGTCCCCAAACATGTGTCCGAACCCCAGCCCAGCTCCTCTGGCTGAGGGTTTGTCAGGGAGGGTACGCTCCCCAGAGTCCCTCTCTCAGCCTTCAGATTTCGGGATTCTCCTGCTGGGTTAGTAAACCCTGTGCAGGGCAAGGTGGACACAGGACTGAAAGAAAGGTCATGTCCTTTGATGAAGTTTAATTCCATCTTTGGGAACCTAGGTCAGAGGTCAGTAAACTTTCATTTCTATAAAAGGCCAAACAGTGAGTCCTCTAGGTTTGCGGACCACACAGCATCTGTTTCAACTCTGCCACTGCAGCGTGAGACAGCCCAGGTCAGCGCGTGATGGACAGGCGACACCACGTCCCGATAAAGCTGGCTGACCCACAGAAGCAGGGCGTGGCTGGGCCAGGCCCGAGGGCCACAGTATGCTGGACCATGGGAAAAAATCTAGACCATGGGAAAAATTCCTAAATTCATGAAAGCCTCATTTTCACAAAGCTGCTTGACGCAGAAGTGTTCACACTGATACGGAACTGCAAGTGACAACTGTCCGACAAGAGGAGCCTGTGAATGAGCCATGGCAGGTGCCACGCCAGGACACCTGCTCTGCGTCAGACCCCCTTCCAGGGGCTTTGTGGATTTCATCTGGTCTTCTCTCCACAACAACCTGTCGGGGTCGTTGTCATCGGTGACCCCCAGTTGCAGGTGGGGACACCAAAGGCACAGAGTAGCTCCACAGGCTGCCCTCACCCGCCTCCTGCCTGTGGCAGGGCCAGGGCTGGAACCTGGGTTGTCACGCTCTGAACTCATCAGGCCAATGGTGGCTGAACCAGGCTGTGACCTTACATCATGGGGAAAATTCTTCATGATGACAGCCAGGTATGAACAGGGGGGAAAAAAACAAACAAAGCAAGCAGGACGCACACCCTGGGCTGGGGCAGCCGACACAAGAACATCCCTGACGAGAAGTGAAGGAGGCTGGTCCAAAATGCCCACGGCAGCTCTGCTAGGATTAGGAGGAACTGTTCCCTCTCTGACTTCTCATTTTCCATCATCTAATACTGGTTTTTAAAGTGTTAAAAAATAAAAAGGCTCCACAGGCTTTCCATTCTTTCCGAAAACTGTTTGCAAACACTGCGGAGCCCGCCTCCTCCCAGGGTGTGGGGACAGGCCGCTGAGACAGCCCAGAGCCCGTCAGGTTTCCGAAGGCAGCGGGCTGGCCCGAACCCAGCCTTCCCCAAGGAATGCCATGGGCAGGCATGGGGGCACCATGAGCGGTCTGGGAAGTATCCGGATCCAGAGGCCCCCAGCACCCCCGCCGGCAGCTCCTTCCTCCATCCTGTTTATCCTGCAGCCAGGGGGCCTGGTCAGGGAAAGTAAACTTCCCCTCTTCCTCCTCCGTCTTGCCTGCACACGCAGCTCCCTGCCTCCCCTTCCTCTGAAAGTTGCTCTTCTAACGGGAGGAGAAGCCACCAGGAAAGTCGTGAAAGAGGCCAAGCAACAGGCCTAAGGAAACAAGGCTGCAGGCTCCTGCAAAAGCAGGTGCTCTCGGGGCCTCACCTGGGCTGGGCTCCCCGGCCGGACGCGCGCCAGCTTCCTCTGGTTTTCCAGGACCACTTCCTTGAGGTCGTGCAACTCGGCACAGGCAGTGATGGCTCTGTCCACCTGGGGCCAGGGACCAGGGACGCGGGGGCAGGAAGGAGCAGAGCCAAGGAAAGGTGGTGAGAGAGAGAAAAGAAGGGGGTAAAGAAAATGACTGGCTGAGAATGAGAAAAGGGCTTGTCAGGGGAGGAAGAGACACCACCCTGAGGGGAGGGAACGCCCCAGCGCCTTGCCCAGCCCCTGCTCACCTCCTCCACCATCCTCCTCCCCTGAGGCACCACGCGGAGAAAGCTCTGGACCACCTGGAGTTGCTCCATGGGCAGCGGCTTGGTCTTCGCAGGGATGGCCCTGGCAAGGAAGGGGGCCGGAGCACAACCAGCGCTCTAGGTGGCCCTGCTGTTGACTATCTCCCATTTATCTGAACACTGACAGGCTCCAGGTCTGCCTTCCAAATCAGGCGGGCGGAGCAAGGGGCACTTTTCCCCAGAAAGGTCAAGTGCCTTTCTCCAGGTCACCCTGCAAGTCTATGGTAAACTGGGAAACAAGCCCCCAGATGCCCATTTCCAGCTCTGGCTCTGAGCTCCCGCTGTGTCCCTGGCACGCTGGGCAGTCCCCTGGGGTGCTGGGCCCCACACCACTCACTCTGGCCCAGAGGCGGTCTCGCTGTGGTGAAAGAGGACCAGGGTGCCCAGGACCATGCCCAGGTTGGTCCTGCCCACACCTGTCTGGCAGCTGAAGAGGAGAGCGGGGGGCGGCCCCTGGGTGTTTCGAAGCGGCAGCAGGCTGGGGGTCTCCTGGGGAAGGACCGCGAGTATCAGGTGGCAGTGTGACCCAGAGACCCCTCAGCTGAGGAGCCAATGGGGTAGGGAGGTCAGGACACAGGCCCGCCTCCACCCCACGTTCTGCAGCAAGATGGGGCCAGACTGACAGCTCAGCCTCCTTGCCAAACTCCACAGCCGGATCTGCTCCACCTGCCCCAGGGAGCCCAGGCCCAGCCCCTCCCCAGGCCCTGGGGAGACCAAGGCACTGGCTTTGGAAGCAAGAACTACTCAGAGGGGACAAAGCCACATCTAATGTCCCTGTGAGATTTGGCTTAAATGAGGTGACCTCCTGAAGGGGATGAGCGAGCACCACCACCAGGACTCAGGAAGTAACAGCAGAAGAGTCCAGAAGCTAAAATTTTAGCCCCAGGAAAAAAACGAGGCACTCGAGGTCTGGAGAGGTCAGATGTGCCCGAGATCACACAGCAGGTCAGCAGCCCGGGCCCCTGAAGTCCGGCCCTCCAGATGGCTGGCACGGGCTCTGTCACTCAGGAGTGTAGACATACCCCACACGGACATACATGTAGACATGCACATGCACAATCCCTCACACACAGGCACACATCCCCAACATAGCCGACACCCCGCACAACACAGAGTGAGGACTCTTTCTGAGGAAACCCAGAGGCCAAGCCCACCCTGAGCATCTCCATGGAGTCAGGGCCTACACACAGACCCACCCTCCGGGCCCTTGCTCCCCTCCTACCCCCCCCCAACTTACCCGGATGACACTGACAAAGGCATCGAACTGGGTTTCCAGGGGCGCCCCCTGCTCAGGCAGGGGCAGGCGGTGGTACCTGCCCGGTGAGGGGAACAGCCCATCAGCCAGGCCACATACCCGGCCTGGGCACCCCTCCATCCCTGCGCCCCACCTGCAGCTGGCGAGACTGAAGCCACAGCTGGAGAGCAGGCCCCGAGATCACCACACCCCACCCCCTGGGGTCCTACATGGGACGGCCCTGGATACCTGTAGGTGGGCTGCAGGAACAGGGGCCGCTTGTACACCCCCTCCGTCACGTGCACATCATCCTCACCCCGGATGGCCACAGCGTGGGGCTCCCCCTGCAGGTCCTCGGTGTTGTGGTACACGTGGTACGTGTTCCCGCTCAGCTGGGCAAAGTCATGGATCTGCAAGGAGGCGTGGGGGCCAGAGGGCCATGGCAAGTGTTCAGGTCCCTCCTGACCTTCCCGGCTGAGCTCCGGAGCGACCAGCCACACGGAAGTGACAGGCAAGTTGCTTCCCCCCAGGGGGAACTACATGGCCAGGGTGCTGTCTATGACCTGGGTGTCCTAAAGGCAGCCACCTATGCCCCGGGGTCAGGCTGGAAGGCTCCACCCGGTGGGCAGCAGGAGGCAGCTAAGCCACCAGACTGAAGAATGGGGCGAGACTCCGTCAGCTGGGAGCTGGAGAGGCCAGAAAGGGAGGTGGGGAGACGACCAGGGGCCAGCACAGCCTCGGTTCCTGTCCGTGGAAGTCCCGGGGGACACGGTGACCCCATTATCTACACACCTTTGTGGTGTGTCAACAGCCTCAGAGACCCTGACAAATTGTGTACAGGGGAAGCACAGAGGCCATGAGGGCCGTGACTCCCCCAGGCCTCACAGCTCTCAGGGACTGGACTTCACTCTTAGACTCTTAGCCTAGTGTTCTTTTCACCCACCAGACCTCGTTCTACACAGGGCGCTGCATGTGGAGGAGAGAGGCAGCGTGGGAAAGGGACAGAGGCAAGCAGAGCTGGGAACAGGCAGTCCCTCCTCTGGCTGCCCGTGAGCTGGCCTCGTCACCAGCCACTGGCCCACGCAGGGCAGGAAGGTGGGTGCGTAGGGGCCAGTGAGAGCAAAGGTGGGCTGTGGGCTGGGGTCTCAACTCAGCTGCCCAACGGCTACCAGGGAGGAGGCCCCCCACCCACCCCAGGGGCCCTCACCTCTTTTCGGATGGCCAGCTCTAAGCTCTCCGCCTGGACCNAGAGGCAAGCAGAGCTGGGAACAGGCAGTCCCTCCTCTGGCTGCCCATGAGCTGGCCTCGTCACCAGCCACTGGCCCACGCAGGGCAGGAAGGTGGGTGCGTAGGGGCCAGTGAGAGCAAAGGTGGGCTGTGGGCTGGGGTCTCAACTCAGCTGCCCGAGGCCTACCAGGGAGGAGGCCCCCTGCCCAGCCCAGGGGCCCTCACCTCTTTTCGGATGGCCAGCTCTAAGCTCTCCGCCTGGACCCCAGGCCCAAGGCCCTGCAGGTTCTCGTGAAGGCTCTGCTTGTCTCGAGGTGTGTATGACACGAAGTCCTCCTCAGCTCGCAGAAACAGCACGGGCTCCTCCCGCACACAGAAGACGGCACACTCCTGCCGGAGCCCGAGGAGGGACGGCGGCGTCACCACCCGGGGTGTCGACTCCCAACCACCCCCGCCGCCGGGCCCCTGAGCTCGCTGTTCCCCCTCCTCAAGGGCTCATCACCCGCCCCGTCCCTGGGACCCGGATCCGGTCCCAGAATCAAAGCGCAGACCAAACGCCCCCTGCTCAGGACACCCTCCCGCAGGGCCGACAGTCCTTCATCTGAACTTCATGATCCCGCTTCGTGGAGACACTATCCACGAGCACGTCTTTCCTCCGCTAGCGGATTACGGGTTCCTCACGGGGGAACCATCTCCTGCATATTTTCATGTCTCCGCCACTCCTAGCACACAGTCCTGGATAAATCAAGCACTTGGCAACTCTCATTAGAAATGAAGGCCCATGACCACAATGTGACCCATCTCCCACTGTGCATTGTACAGACAGAGGGAAAAGCACAGGCAGTCACGCTGGGAGAGGGGATCCGCCCACACCCCACTCTGGTCACTCGGAGACTCTCCATCTCAACCCCAGGTCAAATGGTTGATTTGCCTGCCTTCAGGGAGCCCACGGTGAGCCTACAATCACAGTGGGCCCCCGGCCTCGGTCCTGCAGACAAAACCCCACCTCGACAGCAGACAGGGGAGAAGGGGCAGTAAGAGCTGGCCCTTAGAATGCCGATGTCTGCGTCTGGGTCCTGGGACACCACTCACGAGCTATGTCACATACCCTCTCGGGATCTCGGTTTCCTCCTCTGTAAAAGGGAGGAAACTGGCCCCCCTTACAGGGGTGAGGTGAGCCTGAAAGGGTCAGCTATGATCATCACCCAGTGGCGATGGCACCTCTTGTCATCCTCACTTCCTCGGAGGTTCCTGGAATGGGGTCTATGAGGGACTTCTAACCTCGACGCTCCGATGTCCACACAGGACAATGCAATAACATTGGCCTGGAATTTCTAACCATGCTGACCACAAAGACCACCTTGGCATTCACGGCCTGGCAGGGCTTGGCCAAGGTCACCAGCCACGCTCCCTATCATGTGGCCAAGGACTGTGAAGTTGCCTCTTCCAAGGGCCCCCTTTCCCAGAGTTGAGGGGGTAGGCCCAGCCTGAGAAGTGGCTGTGCTTACCTTGTGTCCGTCCTTCTGGAGCTTCTGAAGGGCCTGCCTGAACCCCGAGAGGCTGGGCTGTCCCATGCCAAACACGGCCAGCCCACCCCGCACTTGCCGGAAGTTGGGGGCCCCACAGCTCCGCAGAGTACCCAGCAGGTCCATCTTCTCAGCAACATCCCGCACCAAGAAGTAGCGTCCCTGGCGGTGGGAGAACCACAGGGGACACTGAGATAACTCAGGGACATCTTCTACAGGCAGTACTCTGTCCCGGGCCCCAGGAGACGGGGGTCAGGGAACTAGAGTAGGGCGGACATGGTCCTCGACTTGTCTGCAGGCTCACAGAACAAACAGACAAAACGGGTGACCATCTATGATCCCAGGACGGGGAGCACAGAGTGGAGAAAAGAAAGACAGCCCCTTCTTCGCGGGAATCTGAGAATGCTTCACGTAGGTGTCGGCATCCGAGCCAGGCCTTGAAGAAGGAGTGGGGAGAGGGCAGGAAACCAAAGCTGGCTCTGGGGTGGGCCCGCAGCTCGCTGCTGCAGGGAAGGGTACGGAGAAGGGCCAGAGCAGGGAGGGGGTCACAGCTGGGGCAGCGGGAGTCAACTAGGGAAGCTCATATCAACCCCTCCTAGGGTCCTGCAGTTTGGAAGACGGGTGGGTCTCTCCCCTCCCCAACTGGGGTGAAGATGCCATGACTATAGAGAAAAAAGGAAAATGGTACTAGGGGACAGGGGCAAGCAGGGAGCACCAGAAGAATTCATTCCTGGGCACCAAGGAGCCCTGTGGTCGTCCCATCTACCTCCCTGAGCACCCACACTGCTGACAGGTAAGTGGGACCAGCTCTTCCAGGCGCCAGAAACTCTCAACTACTTTCATAGGTACAGTTTGTCATCATCATTCACTGTCATTCGTTCACTGACTGTTTCCTGAGGACCTACAACACACCTGGCACAGTCCTGAGGGACAGGGCTACAGCAGCAAACAAGAGATGAAAAATTATCTGTCCTTACGGACTTTCCTTTCTAGGGGGTATTCAAGGCCACACACACACACACACACACACACACACACACAGCTAAGCCAGAGAAGTTCTGAAACTTCGAAAAAGAAGGGGAGGGAGGCCCCCAGCCTGGGGAAGCAGTCTGGGACCTGGGGGCCTTCTGTCCTCATCTACATTCTCCCAGGGGCTCTGAGAAATGGGGTACCCGCATGCTGGAGCCAGGCAGGGGAAGGAGGGAGAGAAGAACAGCCCCCCCCCCCCCCCCCGCAGGAGGAATGGGCCCCAGAAAACCAGGCGGTGAGAGGAAGTGGGGTTGGGAGCAGAGCGGGGATGAGGCAGCGAACACAGAGAAGCAGGAAGGGGGCAAAAAAGAGACTAGGAAGGAGACCTGTGAGAAGGGAGGACAGGGGGAGCGGAGAGAGGCTGGAAGGGGAGGGCAGGGCAGGGTCCAACCTCACCTGCACCAGGTAGTGCTCAGGGGTGGCATCCGAGAGCCGGCCCAGCGTGTAATGGGCCTTGAGCAACTCATCGTGGATCTGAAACTCCTCCTTGCAGTTGTACCTGCCAGGGCAGACGAGACCAAGTCAGGCAACCTCCACGGCCAGGGTCCACTCCATCCTCACCAGACCTCACAGCAGGCCCACTCCACCCCCACCCAAGCGGTTAAACCCCTTTGTAGCAGAGACAGCCCATTATACCACAATATCCACTCTCCCCTCCGTCAAAAACAGAACCCTGGAACGGGAACTGGGCGATCCATATGAAAACTACATTCCCCAGCCTTCCCTGTAACTAGTGTGGTCACGTGATTAAATGTTGGCCAACGGGATGTGAGGAACAGTGACTTGTACAACTTCTGGGCCATTCTCTCTACGGGAAGGTGTGGGTCTTCCACTTGGCTCTCCTCCTAGGCCAGCATCTGGAAGTGATGGTAGGGTGCCCCTGCTGGTGACGGCAGGGCAGCCGGAGAGGAGGAGCCTGGCTGACTACGGAGGCCCATGCATCTCCAGGACTTCCACGTGAGAGACGCTCCCGTCTCGAAGAAGGCCTTCTGTTCCGGAGCTACTTAGGTCCTGGATGGTCCCCTCCGTCAAACTGAGACTGGGAACAACCCCCACACTGACCACCCCACAGCACAGTGAGGTGGTTCAGGACACAGGCTTTGGGGCTGTGTGCCCTGAGCATTAATCCGCCTCCACTGCTTCATGACTCTGTGACTTTGGAGTTACTCCCTCTCCGTGGCTCCGCTTCTGCGACCCCACCTCCTCGGGCTGCTCTGAGAAATCAACACATCCCTGAATGACACTGCAGAGCCCAGTGCCTCGGGTACAGCGAGCACTTACTAACAAAATTATTATTACTAGTGGTAGTTCTACCTCCACAGAGGGCCACTTCAAAACACCCCAAGGTACAAAGCCAGCTTTCTGCAGACACCACATGAGGTCTGTGCCCTCGAGACACAAAAAGCATCTGTGCTGATCGTAATGATGAGGAAGACACAGCCTCCCAGGGTGGGGGGTAGGGAGCACGGGGAGGGGAGTCCAGCCACGTGGGTTCCCGCTGCCAGCTCTGCCCCTCTCTCAGCACAGCGCCTGTGGGGGGCAAATCTCTGCCTCCTCAAACTGCGCACCTAAGTCAGTTTTCACATCTGGTCTGAAAGGTATTATTGGATCAGGAGTTGGCAAACCTTTTATGTCAAGGGCCGGAAAGCGAGTATTTTACGCTCTGTGGGCCCTGCAAAGCCTCTGTGGCCCTACTCACCGCTGTGGCTGAAGAGATAAGCACCCGAAGGTCACACACAAATGTGTGACTAGGCAGTGTTCCCATGAAACTTTTATCATAAAAAGATGCTGGGCTAGACTTGGCCTGCAAGCTACATTAGTAGTTTGCCGACCCCTGCGTTAGATGGTCTCCAAGGCCCCTCCCACCTCAAACACCTACAGCCCATGGGGCGCCGTGCACGTGGCCGGCTCTAGGAAGCACGCACAGTCCCATACAGTGGGTATTTATAGCAGGCTGGCGCCGGCTCTGAGCCATACCCCTGGATTAAATATTGTGACCATCACCCCCACACATCCTGGTAAGAAAACCGAGGTCCAGGAAGGAACAGGATTGCCCCAGGTCATGGAGCAAGACCTGGACATGCGCCTCCAACACACCCTCAAGGCCCAGACAGACCAGTGTTGGCGTCCCTAGGAGAGAGACTGTCTGTCAAGGCTTTTTCATGGAACATCTCCATTCTCTCCTCACCTCGAACCCCATAATGTAGCACGGTTATAACTTTCCCGTCAGGCCCCAAAGCCAGCAGGCCGAATGTGTCATTTCCGCCCTCAGGTTTCCTTACACGGAAGGCCCATCTGCTAGGTCCCTGCCAAACTTCCACGTGTGGAGTACCTTTGATGCTTAGCTCGCCTACTTCCTGTGTCCTGGAGGGGCCCGGAGGTGGGGGAGCACAGTGGGCAGCTTCAGGGTCAGACAAGGCTCTCTGCCTCCCCCGGAGACGGACCCCGTGCCCCTTCCATCTTCCCGGCCTCGGGGCTTCCCGGCACCCACTCCTTCGTTGTGCCCCTCGGGGCAGACAGGGTTTCAGGGCCCCTTCCTGACCCACTTCCTCTGGACATCCAAGTCTCTCTCAAAATGTGGTATCAGAGCAAACCCGCGGTCTCCTGCAGGAATGTCCCTGAAGAACCTAATTAGGACCGTCAGCCAACAGCTTCCAGCTTCTCCAGCCCACGGCCCTTCAATGGCCTGGTGTTCACCTCAGTTTCCAACCATAATTGTGGGCTGTGGGGGGAAAGTCTAAATTTTATCCATCTAAGTATACACATATCCTTTGAAAACGTTCAGCCAAAAACCATTTTCTCAAGAGTATCCCCCCAGCCAGTCCGTCCTCTATGTTCCCTGGCCCGGCGGGCACAGCAGCCCACAGAAGCCAGAGACCTACGACAGGGTCTCTGCCACCTGCTTACCGCGTGGCTCTGGGTGGACTGCCTAGCCCCTCGGGCCTCCGTGTCTTCATCTAGGTATTAAGTCCTACGTGCCACCACCCCGCCTGGCCGCCTCCACAGCCGTGCCTCCCAGAGATGCCGTCAGCTCCCCTGCCACTCACGTGATCACGACGGGGGCCACCTTATTGGGGATAACAGACTTGGCCTTACTGCTGTGCAGGCCCGCGGTCTGGACGGAGCGGGCACCGAGTGTGTGCCGCCCATCCACAGTGCTGCCACTCTGCGGGCCCTCAGGGGGCGCACTGGCGGAGACTGCCTGCTGGGCCGTGCTGGCCGTGGTGCCCATCGTCAGCCGGCAATCTCAGAGCTGAGGCCTGTGGGGGGGAGAGGGTGCACAGTCAAGGGGCGGACAGAAAAAGCCGGGCAGGAAGAGACCTCACCCACCCCTCACCTCCACCGTCATGCAGATGAACGTCTGAGGCCCAGAGAGCGGGAGACTGCCCCCCACACGGACACGGAGGGCCTCCCAGGTGCTCAGCCCACTGCTGGCGCTGCGGGGACTATGGACATAGAGAAACATAAAGACGGAGCCTGACCCATTAGAGTTCACACTCCTCTGGTGAAAATAAGAGGGAAGGGTTAACCTGCCACACCAGGTGTAGACTGAGAGCTCTCAGTGCCTGGACTGGGCCACATGGATGCCAGGCTGTAGGGAGGGCCGACCAGGGTGTAGACATGGGAGACAGAACTTGCTTAGAGCCCAGCGGCGGCCAGCCCCCCAACACTAACAGTCCAGGGTCAGCAAGAGGAGGGCCCCCCCTACCCTGTCCCCCCAGCCCCACTAGCACCCTGACCTGGACCAACCCTGCAGCAGCACAGGGACAACAGAGTCCTCAGGACATGACGGCCCCCATCGCCACCTCTGGCTGGGCACCAGCTGCTCTGACCACCCCCACGCCCTGCCATGCCCCAGCCCTCCCAAAACCCGCAGCAGAACCTCAAGAAGCGGACGCTGGACCAGGTACGCAGCAGCTCCGTCTGAAGGCCGGGCTCCGGTGCCCGCTCTTCCCCAGACCGAGTCGGGGGCTGCCCAGGCCTCCCCACAGCCCTGTGCTGAGGCCCCCGCCCCAAAGCCACCCAGACAGAATGACTAGCCTCGAGCTGTCCCTCCCAGAACCCTCCCAAACTGCCACCCGACTTCCCCCCCCCCCCAGCATGGGAAGGGCTCCCTGCCCAGCCCCGTCGTCCCTGAAAAGTCCCAGAAGCTGCCTGACAGCTGTGTTAACACTCACACCTGTGTTTACAAGAGCCCCATCGTGACTCCACACCCGGTCCAATTTCTGTCTGTCTTTTGGGGGCGGGGGAGGCCAATGTGGAGGGAATGAGTCTCTGTTCCCAAACCGAAAGGCAGGCAGCTCAGAGTGCAGAGCTCCCCAGTGGACCGCCCGCTGGCCTACAGCCGGAAACCTCGCTCCAGTTCTCTCCACTCTGCCTGCATGGCAGGCTCCCGACGCAGTTCACCCGACTTTCCCAGACCCCTCTCGGCAGTCGGGGCCCCGCAGGCATGGGTGGGAACAGCCTCTTCCAAGAACACAGGTGGCTGTTCTGAAGGAGGCATGACAGAGGCAACAGCTGGCAACAGTGGCCAGGCCAAGGCCGGGCCCTGCTCCCATAGGTCTGAGCTGGGGGTGACACCCCCATCCCTCCTCCCCTGGCCGCCCCCAGAGCTCCAGCTGCAGCCACCTGCTCTCCCACCGGCTCCACAGGCGGGGACAGGCCCTGGCAGTGCCCACAAGAGCAGCCAGGAGACAGTACAGATGTGCACAGCTGCCGTCCATAAGGGTGGGAGAAGAACCGTATCCTCTGAAAGTTGACCTGCCTCCAAAATGCCTACAAGAGGGTTGAAACCCTGGGATCCCCAGGCTTTGCACTCGGCAGCTCTCTCCCTAAAACCTCACCCAGCCTCCCGGAGTGTGTCCCTGGCACTGGGCCTTCATCCCGCTGGCCTTGGGCGACCTCCTTCCGTTCCCTGGGCCTCAGTGAGGGACGGCATGGTCCGAAAGGCGCTTTCAGTGCCAGATGGATCCAGCTCCTCAGACAGGCAGTCCCAGGGGTCACACGACTGCCATCCACCACCGGGGCAGTGGTTAGCAAGGGTGGGGGTGGTGGGGTCCCTGGCACTCCAGCCTCTGCTGGGAGGAGTGGGGAGGGTGGATTTGGATGTGACCAGGCTAAGGGGTCTCAGGAGACTGGATGGTTGAACAATTCTGCCTTTACTTCCCTACCTTCTAACTAAAAGCAAGCATTTCCTTCAATCACAGCGAAGACCGCCTGCCCACACGACAGACTTCGGGCCGTGGTCATGACAGAGCTCACAGACATTTCATGTCTGGAACGTGGCTTGCCCTCATCACTCCTTTCAAACCACAGCAACGATCAGACCTAGGCCCCGCCCACAGATGGGGGGCGGGGACAAAGCTGGCAATGTGGTCTGGCCACTCTACCCCGACAGACCTCGAACTTCTCCAGCCTATCAGCGCCTTTCCTTTCCTAATCCAGTCACTGACGGGATTCTACTGAGAACAGCATCAGTCTGCCTGACTCCCAAAAAGCAAGACAGTGTCTGACTTGTCCATGCGTGACCCCAGATTTGGAATGGCACGTGGGGCCCAGCAAATGCTCAGGGAATGTGAGAGGGACAGATGGCCAACTGTAGGGCATCTGCGGCTTTCAGGACTCACAGGAGCAAGCGAGTGCCCTGACCAAGAAGCAGGTCTCAGCCCTCCATGAGGCAGGGTCAGGGGAGCTGCTCCGGCCCACACTTCCCTCACCTGGCCTGCCCTCCTTCCTAGCCCTCCCACATTCTGCCCACTCTTGGAGGTTAGAGCCCAGCTCCTCCAGGAAGCCCTCCCAGATTACGCACCCACCCCCACTTCCCAGCTCCCAGAGCCCACTGTCAGCCTCACAAAAGGGGACATTCCTTCCATTGCTCGCTGTTCCTGGCAGGGGCCATCCTATGTCCTTCCTGGCTGTCAGCAGCCTGGCTCAGAGGAGAGCTGGACGCAGAATTGCTGATGGCACAAATTGCCTCCTTCAGTGTGACTCTGCACCATGCCTGGCTCCTTGCTGATGGGACCAAGGACGGCACTCAACAAGTAGCAGGCACAAAGGACAGGAAGGAGGTTTAGACATTGTGGCACTTATTCCTGATGGGGGCTGAGCGTGCTATTTTCCCTTTTTGCTTATCCACTACTTCTAAATTTCCTATCATGCACATAATTACTTTGGGAATGTTAAAAAAGAACTGTTGTTATTTTTAATAGTTCCTCACCCCGGGCAGCCCCCACCCCACAGCCCGAAGCCCGTGGGTTCCCCCTTCTCTGTGCTTTTGTCCCCAGTGCCCTCTGCCCCGTGTTGCTCATATTCCCATAAGCACGCCATTCGTACCGCCCAGTGGAGTCTTTGTCTTCATGGCTTGTCTGTCATTGCTACTGACAATGACCCTCCAGGGACGGGAACCTGGTTAAGGGCACCCACTGCACAGAAGAGGAAATGGGAGCTGCCCTTGCCTACATAGCTCGGTGGCGGCAGAGCCCTGGGTTCCTCTGTGTAGTCCATTTTGTCACTGGTTTGGGGGGCCACCCAGACCTGTCCCTTCACGACCTCTGCCCCTCAGCCTCATTCTCTTTAACACAAGGACAAGAGCAATTTGAAAAATAAAGCCATCGGGCCTCCTGGTGCTTACCACAGGCTGTGTTCTTACACCTCCTGTAGAGAAAGAGAGGCAGAGGAAACCCACCCCATATACACCTCAGCCCAGGCCCTTTGCCTGGTCAGTATTGTGAATAGGGGGGCACATGGGGGAAAAAAAAAATAAAGCCATCCGGGGTCTGGGATCACAGGACACCTTCACCCACTAAATTATGTGTTTCTGGAACGTTTTACTTTTTTCTACTAAACTAAGTCCAAGAGTTAAAAACGGAAGGTGGAGGAATGCTTGGAAATGCTGCCCCGTGTTCGGCAGGGGGGCTGCCAGGATGGGGTGGCCTCGAGTACAGGGCCTCAGCCTGCAAACGACGGGGAGCCTCTGGAGGTCTCAGTTCTGACAGGGATGTGTCACAATTGTCACACATTGAAATGACACCTCGAGGTGGGCCTGGAGCCAGGAATGGACAAGGGTGGGCAGAGTGACTGGCCGGCCAACTGAGGAACCATGGCAATTGGGGGCCGGCACAGGCCAGCAACAGAGATGGAGGTGGGTGGGGGGTCAAAGGGCAGATGGGCCCCTGAGCTGGAAGGAGCTGCGGGAGAGGCCAGCCCTGCCCTTGGTCAGAGAGAACGAGACTCCCTCTCAGCCCCCTCCCAGGCAGAGGAGGGCAGGGGGGCTCCCGCCCGCCCTAAGGCCAGCAAAGGCCTCGGCACTTGGCACATGTGGGCCTGGAGGCTCTTGGAGTTTGGGACCCTCAGGAAGGAAAAGAGCCCTGTCAAGCACCTAGGAGGCCACCTCCAGGCCTGGGAAGCCCCCCATCTCTGGAGCCCCCGACGTGGGTCAGCTCTGCCTGACAGAAAGCCCTGTCTATGTGGCACCTTCAACTGGGAAGGGGTAGGGGCGGTGATGAACACTTTGAGGACGAGTGGGAAAATCTGAACGTGAACTGCATGCTGGATAAGGAACAAGTTAACCTCCTCGGGTGTGACGATGCTGCGGGCACGCGGAGGATGTTCTTGCTCTCCGGAGACAGAGGCCGTCTCCGGAGAAGCATCCAGAGAAGCATCCTGACATCTGCAGTCGTCCCGTGGTTGGGAGTGGGGCAGAAACGCAGAGGGAATTCAGCGAGTGGTGAGGATGAGCCTGCGTTCACGGTAGTCTTCTCCCAACCTTTTTGTGGGCTTGGAATTTTTCAAAATGAAAAACTGGGGCCAAAACTATTGCTCAAATAATTCTTTTGAAAAAGCTTAAGCTGTCAAATGAAAGGCCAGTTTCCTGAACACACCCCCGGCTCCCCACCCGGCCCCCCTTGCAGGCTGAGAACGTGTTCCATCTGGAGGCGGAGAGTCTGTAAGCCACAGGCTGAAACGGGCCACGTGTGCCAGTGGCCTGGGCCTTGCAGGTTGGTCACTTTCCACCCTAACTAGCCACCAGCACTTAAAAATCAAGGGGTGTCCCTCCCGCAGGGGCCCGTGCAATCCTCCTGGGCCCTCCGCTGGTCTCTGGAGGTCTGATGACAGGGGTGGCTCTCACCCTCATCCTGGGGCATCCTGTCCCTTTGTGTCACAGCACCTGCAGATCCTCTGGCCACTCTCCTGTGAGTGAGCTTGTCCCCTCCCTCAACCTCAGCAGCCCAGACACAGGCCACATGCTCTGAGCCCCTGAGAAGAGGCTGTCCCACCCCCCTTTTTCCGACCTCTGCCCCCAAGCTGATTCCTAGCCCTCAAAAGCCTTTCTGTCCCCCTTGCTGGCTGGGTCATGTGGCTTTCTGGTTCCAAGGCAGGACGGCTGACCTCCCAGCTGGGCAACCGCCCTGGGTGAGGCTCTGCAGTCCCTGAAGGGCTGGCCCATCTGCTCGGCCTGGGAACATCCCTAGGTTCTATCAAAATGCCCACAATGCCTTCACCCCGCTCCTCCCCACTGTGTGCATTAAACAAACCAGATGGGGGCAGCTAGCTGAGCCCATGGCTGCCCAGAGTCGAGAATACACTCCCCATGTCCCTTGCAGCCACCTGGGGCCTTGTGGCAAATTCTAGCCAATGGCACATATGTGGCATGTCCCACGGCAAGTTCCAGAACCCTCCCTACCGCTTCCCTCCCTTCCTCCACCCTGCTTCCTGGAGCACAGATGTGATGGCTGGAGTTCCAGAGGCATCTGGAACCATGCGCTTGTGAAGCCACGCCCCGGGAATGGTGAAGACTGAGTTCCCTGAGGAATCCATGGGCCACAAAGCTCTGGCTCAGAGAGGACCTGAAATAAACTTCCATCTGGTGAAACCACTGTCGTTTGGGTTTTATTGCTCGCAGCCAAATCTGATCCTGACTAATGCACTCCGTTATTTTTAGGTTTCTCCGCCACGAGGCAGCAGGACAGGACTGACCCCTCTTCCCCTCCTGCGGGACAATGTCACGCTCCCCCACCCAGTGAAAGTCGAGCGGAGCGGTGGGCTGGCGGCTCCATGCCCAGGCAGCGCCACACCAGGGTCCCGGGGGCCCAACCCACGTGGGGGCCCAGGGGCTCACGGAGTACAGCAGGCATCATCCCCAGCCACCAGGGCCCACGGGAGACACACAGGTTAGCACGGGAGCGCCACCGATTGCTAGACGGCGTGGCATCGGCTGCAGAGGTTTAGGAAGTTCTGAGCAGCTGCGCTAATTTGCTTCACACTATAGACGGACACTGGCCTCCACTGCTCCAAAGAAGCAGACAGAGAACAGTCTTTCCTCCTGGAGTCTCTCCGTTCGTGTCCCTCTCGGGGCCTTTCAGAGTCGGGGAGTTCCCTGGGAAACAAGAAGGTGTCACCTGGATGGGAGGGGCCCTGCCTGCTGGGTTCTTCCAGGGAGGAATAGGAGGAGGGGAGTGTAAACAGCCCCAGCGAAGGTGCCAGCCAACCCTGGACGGGTAGCCACTCTGTTCCTGAAAAAGCCTGAAGCTCCTGCCCATCGCCTGGTTCCAGGCAGCCTGGACGGGGGAGGACCCTGGGGAGAACAGGGTTAACAGGCAGACCCTGGGGAGAACCTAGACATGCTCACCTGCTCAGCTCCAAGAAGCTGGGCATTTGGTTATTTCCGGGCCAGAAGAAACCTAGAGTGTCCCTGAGACCCCGCCCAGAGCTCCCCTGGCCCTGCCGACACTCTCCTGGCTGCTTCCAGGGACTCTGCCCAGAAGGACCAGTGGGAACTTCTGCTTGAACCCCACTTCCCACCTCCGGCAACGTCACAGGGGACTGAAGCGGCAGGGCAAGGAGATGGGAAGAACTATGACCAAATTCTGGGGCCTGTTCCCATCCCTTTCCACCCCTATTGCCTCCAATCTAAACCCCCTTCCCTAACATTCAAGGCCCCCTTCCCCACCCTCATCACCCCTCAATCTTTCACGAAAGTTCAATGTGTAAAGCAGCCAGAAGCAGAGCTGCTGTGCTGACTGCGGGCTCAGGAAGGGGCTGCAGGGTGTCCCATCCCGAAACCCACCAGGAAGCCTCCCTTAGGGAGGCACTGCCCCATCCACTGGAGAGACGCTGGCCAGAGACGTCCAAGGCCCTCCCTGCTGGGACATCCCAGGACACACCCAGCCCTTCCCGCCTCTGCCTGCCCTGGTCCTACAACCAGGAGGAACGCCACTGCCGTCCTCGCCCTTTCACCCCACCCACCCTTGTCCTGTAGAAATGCCCCACCACCTCCAAGCCTTCCAGCACAGCCTATACCCCACACAACCCTGGTCTTGAGTCTGTGGCCTGGTGTTTCGTAAGCACATGCCTAGTTGATGACATTCTCTGAATGTCTGCCTTTCTACATAAGGCAGAAATTGTGTCATACACTTTGTGGTACCGGGCTACCACGACAGTTGTAGGTTCCAAATGTCATTCAGCAAATGAATTTCACATTCACTGTCTCATTCCAGCTCTAGAAGAGCCCTCCGAGAAAGGCAGCACAGACTGCTGTGCCATTTGGCAGATGGAAACAACTGAGGCTTAGAGAGTTCCCTATGTGATGCAACAACAGAGCCGGGCCTCTGGTGTCGCCACCTGGACTCTTTCTGCTGCGTCACCTAGCCACCACTGTCCCATTGCCCCTGGAACCACCCTCATTCTCCCAAAAGACACTGGGGAGCTTCCGCCAGGGACCTAGTTGGGGGAAGAGAACAAGCTGGCCCGCCCCCCCCCAGGACCACAACCTCTCACACACCCTGGCAGCCAGATGCCAGGGCGGGTAACAATGGAGCTAAAAATAGGGCACAAGGCTGGGTGACCAGCTGCAGGAAACATCTGCCTCAGCTGCAGAACAAACGTGGAGGAAGTCGCCGAGCTGCAGGGCTCCCTCCTCTGAGGCCAGGGGAGAGCTGGGGGATGAGGCGTCGCTAAAACTCTCAGGGCTCAGGACACGGGGCTCAGGCCAGCCCACTACCTGCCCTAGGCCTTGTCACCTCCACTCCCGTGTCTCTCTCTCTCTCATGCATGCACTGGAGTCGAAATCCCTGCCCCCCGCCACGCACCAACATGTATCTTAGAATCACAGGCACCTTTGAGATCCCAGTCTGTTTCTCCTGCTTTACAGAAGAGAAAACTGAGGTCCAGACCAGGTCAGAGATCTGCCCACAGTCATAGAGACGGTGGGCAGCAGGCCCAGACCAGGGGTCTCCTACCCCTCTCCCTGCACCATGCCAAGTAGCTACTTCACCGAGCAGGTCCCCCCAGGGCCACAGAAGACCCCGACCAGGAAGAGCTCTCCTGCTCCACGGCATGAAGTACACCAAGCAGAGGAGACAGATTTCTTAAAAGACTCCAGTTAGACTCAAAGAGGAACCACATGGTGACCCATGACTCTCAGGCCCAGCTCCCCTCTCCGACACATCGCCCCCCAGCTCCCACCTTTGGGCCCTGAACTCCAGCCAAAGTGAGCTTCTTACCATCCCTGGAACAGACAGCATCTCAACAGTCCTTTGCAAATAATAACAGTAAGAAAAAAAATAATAAAGCAGAGGTGTATCTTACCAGGCCGGCGAGCTGGGTAGGGCGTCCTACAGTCTACGTAAGGCAGAAACTGTGTCCTTGGAAACCCTTTAGCCCATGAAGGACAAGGCTGGGCCAGCCCTCTGTGGGTCCCACCTCGTCAGTGTCCTCCAGGGACAGAACAGATGCCACTGCTTCTGCTTCTTCGGCCGAGCAGCACATCAAGTTTGGGGGCCACGGCAGCCTCGGGCGCATCCGTTCCACACCTTCCTGCCCTGCTCCCTCCACGTCGCTCAACTCCGATCTCCCGCACCAGGACGCTCTCCTTAACCTGCCCCAAGCTACCTCCCCACAGGATGTCGCCCCCACGAGGCCCAGCAGGCAGGGGCTGGGGCTGGCCTTCCCCGGCATCCTGGTGCTTGGCACAAAATAGCCACTTGCATGAACAAAACTGGAAGATTTTTAAAGAACAACAAAAAGATCAACTCCACGGGTATCTGTGTTTGGAGCATAAATGAGACGGTACAGGCGGGGCCGTAGTCCGGGGCCAAGCACACAGCAGGCACTCCACAAATGCAGCCCAGTCTCGACTGCTTTATAGAAAATAGAGGGGATGCCAACCCCGAGACCCCACACAGTAGAGAAGGTTAATGAGGAAGGGATGTGGAGACCAGGGGCTATGGAGGTCCCTTCTGGGCCAGGAAGTGGGGAGGGTGATTCTGAGGGGTCCCCTGCCAAGTCACACTCTCCCTACGCCCCGGGGAGGAGGGGAAGAAAAGTGGGGCACCGAAAAAGTCCCCGAGCTCTTCACTCACTCCAGACAGCCAAACACATTCACCTTGAGTAGGACTTGAAATCACAAATGACGAATGTTTAACCCGAATGGCTCACTTCTCCACTCCCCAGGTTGTCCCTGGCAGGTGTGTTAGGGGCACAGGACAATGGCAGCAGACAAACCATCGCAGGCCCAGAGAGGGGGCCCAGGCCCCGCCCTACGTCCACTCATCATTGCCTGCCCACAGTTCTGACAGCATGACCCCAGAGCCCCAGGGCCCGGCACCTACAGGGTCTGTGGGGCCAACGCTGTTCTCAGGACCGCGATCAGTCACTGCCCCACCCTCTCACTGTGGGAGCATGGAACCCCCTGGAGGCTCAGCGGGAGGTGTGGCACGGACCCTGAGCTGCGTTGTTCATCTCTCACGGTGACGAAATATGCCAGTGTCACTTAAGAGTGTCCTTTGAAGAAGCAGTGCAGCTGATTAATTCCCCCAAATCCCAGCCCTTGTGCCTTGTGTATGTCTGTTTAACATTCTGTGCGGTGACAGGGGAAGCGCCCTCGGGCTGGCTACCGGGGCACCACAGGTGTGGAGCACCACGGTGTCTGAGGAAAGGCCTCATCCTGCCTCAGAGAACAGCTGGCAGACAAACGGTGGCCGGTTACTCAGAATAGGGGACCTGGCAGACATTTTCTCAAAAATGAACAAAGCAAGCCTGCCTCTTCATGGAAAACCACGGACAGCATTTGTTGCCAATGACAAAGTCTGAGCTTTCAAGGGAAAAATCAGAATTTTAGAAAACTGGCATTAGCCACTGTGAGTTGGATGGCTCCCCAACTCACAAAGAAGTTGAGATATGGGTGATGCTAATAGGCAAAGGGGGCAAAATTAGGTTTAAGGCTGTGAGTATGTGAAACACAGAGTTTATTCTTGTAGTATTGCTTATTAATTTTTGTGTTATTTCCATAAGAACTGGAAACCTATTTTTGCCCCACCCTGCATGTAATTTTTGGACATGACGAAATGAAATGTGTCCACATTTGGAAGATCTGTATAACCCAGCGAACCGATATTTCCCCAATGACCAACATTCGATGTTACAAAATCACGCCTGAGTCAAAGATCCATTCACAGTGCAAGACAATACAATGAATTTAACTGTAACAAAACATGCAAAGTTCATCAATATGTTTTCATAATCTATATTTCAACTAAACTTAAAAAAATATCACCTGTCATGCCTAGCCAGGTAGCTCAGTTGGTTAGAGTATCATCCTGTCCTGACATGCCAAGGTTGCAGGTTCGATCCCCAGTCAGGGCACATCCAAGTGTCAGCCAATGAAAACATGAAGAAGTGGAACAAACTGATGTTACTCTCTCTCCCTTCCTCCGTCTCTTTAAAATCAGTTTTAAAAAAAGAAGCTACAGCCCTGGCTGGTGTAGCTCAGTGGATTGAGCGCGGACCTGCGAACCAGAGGATCTCGGTTCGATTCCCAGTCAGGGCACATGCCTAGGTTGCAGACCGGTTCCCTGCAGGGGCCAGTTCCCAGCAAGGGATGCACGAGAAGCAACCATACATTGATGTTTCTCTTCCTCTCTCCTTCCCTTCCCCTCTAAAGATAAATAAATATTTTTAAAAAATAAATAAAAAATAAAAAAAGAAGCTAAAAAATACAGTTAAAATAATTATCACCTGTCAAATTTTATATAGTATCAAAGAAAAGCATCTATAAGCTAATAAAATACTTCTTCCTTTTCAACCACTTATCTGTGTGAAGCTGAATTTTCTTCACATACTTTTAATCAAAACAACATACCACAACAGAGTGAAAGCAGGACCACATATGAGAATCTGAGTTCTACTGAACAAGATATTGAAGAGATTTGCAAAACTGCAAAGCAATGCCACTCTTCCCACTATATTTTGTGTTTTGGAAAACACAGTTATTCTTCAGGAAAAAAATGTATTTATATTAACATAATGAGTTCCCTATTGTCATCTTTAAAGAAATGTATGAATATTAAATATAGTGTTTTAATTAAAATATTAAATTATAGTGTTTTAATTAATTAAAACACTAAATTAAATATAGTGTTTTAATTTCTAAAATAGTGAATATCAATTTACATATATATAACCCACATAAATAAAAGCTCTTGGGGGCCTCCGAAATTTAGGAGTGTATGGGAAGGAGTCCCGAGACTAAGGGTTTGCACTACCTGTGACTGAACCCCCATAGTAGCCTTCGGGTTTGTACACCAGCATTATGCCCACTGTGCAGGCGCAGACACTGAGGCAGAGAGTGTCCAAGTAATGCCCAAGGGTGCACGGGTGGCCGGGAGCTTCCCAGGGCATGCTCATAACCTGCACCCTATCTGTCGCATTGTGCTCCCAAAGGAACACCAGGAAGATGAGCGATAACACGCTATGAAGAAGACTACAGAAGTGAACGAGGAGAAGGTAAGTAAATACCGGCATAACTGTGGGGTGGTAAAGAAATTTCTATGCAGAATGCCAAAGACAAACAGTTAAATATCGAGAGGTCAGACTACATGAAAAATCACAAAATGCAGAGAAACCACAGTTAAAAGTCAAATGGAAAACTGGGTAAAATACATTCAACATATTTTTATTTACATATTCAATATAGTCTTTTGTTTAAAAAATGACAAGTACATCTTGAGAACAAAAAAAAAACAGTTAAGGCCCTGGCTGGTGTAGCTCAGTGGATTGAGCACAGACCTGCAAACCAGAGGATCTCAGTTCGATTCCCAGTCAGGGCACATACCTGGGTTGCAGGCCGGTTCCCTGCGGGCCAACTCCCAGCAGGGGACGCACAAAAGGCAACCATACATTGATGTTTCTCTCCCTCTCCCTTTCACCTCTAAAGGTAAATAAATAAATAAAATCTTAAAAAAAACAGTTAAGAAGAAATTCAAATGGCCAATACACATGAGAAAAAGGTCCCACCTCATTTGTAATTTAAACCCTGGAAATGAGGAGATGCCTGGGCACAGGCAGCACAGGACAAAGGCCCATACGACCTGTGTGCGGGGCAGGCCCCCTCCCAGGCCCTGCCGCAGAGCCAGCCAGCTCAGCCACTGCGAGGCCAATCTAGCAGTAATCACCTTTCTTTTTTTTTTTTTACTTTAAAAAATTTTTTCATTGTTGTTCAAGTACAGTTTTCTGCCTTTTTCTCCCATAGGAGTTTCCAACACCTTAAAACCATACAGCCCTCTGACACAGCAATTCTTCTACCCACTGATTTCAAAAGAAACAGTCAGAGATATAGCCAGAAAGGTGTTGGGTGCAGCTCTACTTATATTAAGCAAAGACTGGAAACACCCTTCATGCCAACAGTGGTGGAAGTGAGTGGATCGTGGATGTCACTGTGTGGTCATTAAAACACATGGAACGCCAGATGACCATCACTAACAGAACTCGGAGGGGAGGACGTCAACATAAAAGGGTACTGCGAGTCCACCAATTAAAACTCAAAAAGAGGCAAACTAGTCCGTGGTGTTAAAAGTCAGACAAGAAGTCCCCTCTGGACCAGGGAGGAGGGCTGCTGACAGGGCACAGGAGCCTGGGCTTCTGGGCCAGGTCGCCCCTGGCCAGTGAGCCGCTGCTCCCTGTGTCCAGTCATCAGGCCGCTCGCTTGGGACGTGTGTGCTCTTCTGCGCGTGCGGAACTTCGATGTGAAAGTTCCAAAAGAAAAAAGTAGCAGTGTATCTGCTGACACAAAAATATATGTACTGTATGTATTTTTTAAAAGACACCAAACAGTCCTGACTGCTGTGGCTCAGTGGGCTGGGTGTCATCCTGCAACCAAAAGGTCACCAGTTCAATTCCCCATCAGGGCACGTGCCTGGGTTGTCAGCCAGGTCCCCAGTTGGGGGCGTGCAAGAGGCAATGTTTCTCTCCAACATCAATGTTTCTGTCCCTCACTTTCTTCCTCCCTTCCCCCTCTCTAAAAATAAGTAAATAAAATATTTTTAAAATAAAAGATACCAAACAGTTTTTCAGAGTTTTGCCCCATTAAGGAGTGAGGACTCTTGTACACAAGCATGCACACACAGGGAAAATGTCTGGAAGGCTGTATCTCAAAACAATCATGGAACAGTAGTTATCACTGGGAAGTGGGATCGCAGATTTTTTAAAAATATATTTTATTGATTATGCCATTACAGTTGTCCCATTCCCTCCCTTCATTCCCCTCCACTCCGCACATCCCCTCCCCCATTCCTCCCCTTTCGTTCATGTCCATGTGTCACAAGTTCTTTAGATTCTATATTTCCCATACTATTCTTGCCCTCCCCCCTATCTATTTTCTACCTACCATATATGCTATTTTCTGTGCCTTCTCCCCCCTTCTCCTCCTCCCACTCCCCTGTTGCTAACCCTCCATGTGATCTCCATTTCTATGGTTCCGTTCCCCATCTAGCTGTCCTCTTAGTTTGCTTTTGTTTTAGGTGTGGTTGTTGATAACTGTGAGTCTGCTGTCCTTTCACTGTCCATATTTTTTATCTTCTTTTTCTTAGATAAGTCACAGATAAGATTTTTAATCTTCCTGCATTTCTTCATTTTCTCTGATTTTCCTAAAATGAACCTACACTATTTATAGAAAAAAAGAATGAAAAACCTCCACAGTATGGCCTCTGATACCAGTCAGGCTCCGTATCCCAGCCCCAGACCGCCCCTGACCCCACAGGAAAAGGTCCGAAGCCTGAGGATGTTCCTGGGCTGCGGCTGATGGGAAGCTAACACCCTCCCGTGGAAGAAACTAGCACACCTGAGTCAGAAAGACCTGGGTAGACCCCAGCATGGTCCCCCATCGGAGGCCCAGGCTGGCTCCTGAGCCACTCTAGGCCTCAGTTTCCCCACAGTGGAGTGAGGATTCACCAAGGTCACGCCGTCCGGGGCTGACAGCGCTGAGGGAAGTGCCAACACACAGGTCCCCAGGTCCCACAGAGGAAACGACAGACCAGAGAGGCTGAGCAGCTTCCGACCAGCCTGCGACTCCAGGGGACGCCCATCGAGTTCCCACAACTGCAGTGTGACCCAGACCTGCCTCCTGGTCCTGACCTCAGGAAGTGCCCGGCCCTCCCTGGGCTTCAGTGCCCGCAGAGCAAACAGCTGGCTAGACATTGAACTTGACCTCTGGTGGCCTCCCTCAAACCCCACACCCATCATTCCCATGAAACCCCCATGTGGAAGGCTGTGGCAGGAAAGGTATAGATGGTTCATCCAGAAAGGAAGTGACCTCAGAGGATGAATGACAGGCCAACATTCTATCAGGAGCCCCACCTGCTGGTGACCTTCGGGGTCATGGGAGCCAGGAGTGGGTAGGCATGCAGAGGCCAAGGCGGAAACAGGATTTACTGAGGAAGGCCAGGCACATGGAGACCCCCAGGCAGGGAAGTGACTTCACTGCACACTCTGTCCTCCTCGCTTCCGCCCCTGGCATGGGAGGGAGTTAACCCTGAGAGGGCCATGCTTCTCTGTGGCTAACCAACCACACGGGCCAGGGCAAGAGAATCCAGGCTCTCTCCTCTCCCCACTCCTATTACTCCCAATCCATGAAGAGGAGACGGAGGCTCAGAGAGCTGACAATGGGGCAGGGACTCCACGACCTTTCCCAATACACAAAGTTGCACAGCGGAGGGAAATGTGAACTTAGGAACAGCTTCCTGGAAGAGGAGCCCAATTGGCTGGGCCTTGAAGGATGAGCAACATTTGACAGACAAGAAAGGCATTTTGGAAAAAAGTAGCAGAGCCAAGCTCTGGCTGGTGTGGCTCAGGGGACTGAGCGCCGGCCTGCAAACCTACAGGGCACATGCCAGGGTTGCGGGCCAGGTTCCCGGATGGGGGAGCATATGAGAGGCAAAAATTTCTCTCCCTCTCTCTCTCCCTTCCCCTCTCTCTAAAAGTAAATAAATAATTTTTTTTTAAATCACAACCTATCTGGCCCCAGTGCCCAGGCTTATCCCAGCCCATCAGGCAAACAAAACCTAGTGGTTTCTGGCCGGGGACCAGCTCCCCCCTCAAGCCTCCAGGGGCACAGGGAAGAGCAGGAAGAAAACACCAGGGCACAGGAGGGGAAGAAAAACATTTTCATGTTTTTCCCTCTTCCTGTTTATCTATCCTCTTGATCCCAAAGCTCCTACTAGCTAGCTGTTTGTTCAAGGAGAGTTCTGCCAATAGTGACATCCTGCCATGGGCCGGCCGGGACCAGGCAGCCCCTACCAGCCTTGTATCGGGAGCCCCTGAGGCCCACATGCACCCATACCCCTGCCTGAACTGGGGAGCCAGCTCCATCAAAGGAGCTTTCAATGGAAGCCGGGGCCCAACAAGGAGGACCTGAGCCCAAGAGGTGGGGCCGCTGCCACAGCTGCCTCCTCAGTGCCAGGTGGTGCCAATCAGCCGCACACTCAGCTCCGATCAGCCGAAGAGGCGACAAGAAGGATTCTGAGAAGGATTCAAGGAAATGACTCTGGGCCTGGGCACAGTGTGGGGCTGGGGACCCAGAGCATGCGCAGCACATCAGGCAGACCCGGCGCCCAGTCCTGGCTGAAGGATGGCTCGCTGGGAGACCTTGGCCAGTTACTGAAATTCTCTGGGACTAGCTCCCTTCTCTGGATAATGGGGACAACACTGGAACTTATAAGGATGTGATGAGGGTTACAGGAGACAGCATAGGGGAAAGGCTGGCACCGGGTAAATGCAAATCAGCATCGTTTGTCCCCACTCCCACCATCTAGCAGACCCCCTCACTCAATCCTGAGGATCAGAGGGGCTTTAAAATGCGCTCAGAAGAACCACGACAGCCTTAAAAAGGAACCAAACCGACATGCGCCACAGCATGGATAGACCTTGAAGACGTTATGCCAAGTGTTTAAACAAGCCAGACACAAAAGGACAAATGCCGTGTGCTTCCTCTTACACGCGGTGCCTGCAGGGGTCGACTTCAGAGGGACACAGTGAAGGGTGGTTGCCAGGCGGGGGTGGGGAGCCAGGGCTGGATGGGCATCAAGTTCCAGGTGCGAAGGATGAAAAAGTTCGGGCGGCTGCAGTGACAGCCACACAGCCATGTGAATGTGGTTGACACCACTAAACTATGCACTTAAAAGTGGTTAAAGGGGTCAAGTTTATGGCCTGTATAAAAAAAGAAGGGGCTGGAAAGAAGTATTCCAGGTCATGAAATCCAAAGACCTACATCCAGGATTGCTCTATCCAGCAAAGCTTTCATTTAGAATGGAAGGACAGATAAAGTGCTTCTCAGATAAGGTCAAATTCAAGGAGTTCATCATCACCAAGCCCTTATTATATGAAATGTTAAAGGGACTTATCTAAGAAAAAGAAGATAAAAAATATGAACAGTGAAAGGACAGCAGACTCACAGTTATCAACAACCACACCTAAAACAAAAGCAAACTAAGAGGACAGCTAGATTGGGAACAGAACCATAGAAATAGACATCACATGGAGGGTTAGCAACAGGGGAGTGGGAGGAGAAGGGGGGAGAAGGTACAGAGAATATGTAGCATAGACGGTAGGTAGAAAATAGACAGGGGGAGGGCAGGAATACTATGGGGAATACAGAATCTAAAGAACTTGTGACACATGGACATGAACGAAAGGGGGGAATGGTGGGGGAGGGGTGTGCAGGATAGAGGGGAGTGAAGGGGGGGAATGGGACAACTGTAATGGCATAATTAATAAAATATATTTTAAAAAATCAAGGGCCAGTTCAAAAAAAGGATTTTTATTTGCCCATGTTTGTTTCTGCTCCTGCCCTTGGGCAGTGCAGGGTCCAGTGGTGAGGCAGGCCGGCTGCAGGCCCCACCACCCAGAGGGTTGGTATCATCGCAGAACCAGGTGGTGGGAGCCGAGGAGGGAGGTGCTGCCTCACGGGCCAGCGAGCGCTTCGAGAGGAGGCAGAGGGAGCCTAGAGGCAGGCGCGCCCCAGCCCTGGACACAGCCCCTACCCAGGCTCCTTCCAGTACAAGGCAATCTGAGCGAGCAGCTCCGGGCTCCTGCGCAGACCAGGAGCACCATGAGTGTGAGACGGGCAGGCCCCACTCACCCCGTACAGGGCCTCAGGCCAAAGATGCGGTACAGCTGCCACAAGCCAATCCTGGCCCCTGCCTGGCCAGCCCAGGAGTCAACACCCAACAAACAACAAGGCCTTCTCCTCTCTCCCAGCACCTGCCACCAAGGAAGTCGAAGCCACACTTTAACTAGACCACTCTGCCCACCCTCTCCAGGCCCAGGGATGGGGAAGGAGAGGGCACTCCCAGTGCAAGGAGACATAGAAAAACTGCCATCCAGAGAGACCCCCGCCTGACCACCCTCCCCACAGGCTGAGGTGAGAAGCAGCAGGCCAAAGCTTGGGATGGAAGGTGGCTAAAACTGGAGGTGAGAGGGCCTGAGGAATGGCCTGTCAGCAGTCCCCAAACTTTTCAGCACCAGGACCAGGTTCCTGGAAGACGGTGTGGGCACTGGAGGCTGAGCCCAGGTGAGCTTCAATGCCCCACGGTGGCGGGGAGACAGCAGGTGGCGCTCCAGTGAGCTGTGCTTGCGCCCAGGCTGGAGACCGGGGTCCAGCGACCCCTGGCCTAGATGACACCATGAGTCATGATGTGCACTCGCAAGTCACTTCCCTTTCTGGATCGCCTGAAGCCTCCTTGGTTTCCTTCCTGGTAAATCCAGGATTCCGACCCAGGGCCCAGCAAACGCCACTAGGTGTGCATCCTAGGGAAGCCAGAGTGGGATTGCACCCAAGGGCAGGTGAGCGCATTCAGCGGCCTTTTCATAATCACTACAACTGGAAACAAGGCCAAAGCCCACCCACAGGGGCAGAAACACACTGTGGCACCCCTTCACAATGAACACCAGGCAGCAACGAAGAGGCACAAACCGCCGAGGCCAACAGTACCACACGGGGATCGTACAGAGTTTGTGTTGAGAGAAAGGAGCCAGAAACACCAGCTCAAAAATGCTCACACTGGGTGGCTCCACTTATACAAACCCCAAGGAAAAGCAAGACTCACCCTTGGGAAGTCGCTCAACAGCACGGCTGCCTGAGAGTGTGGGCAGGCGGGAGCTGACTGGGCCCCAGGGGACAGTCCAGGCTGCGGGCCACATCCAGTATTTTTATCTGGGTAGGGGTCACACAGGTGGTTCATCTGCAACAATTCCTCAAACTCCATCCTGATTTTCTGTCTGTGAATTTTATTTCAATTTAGAAACAGCTGGTAACTCATACTCTGCCTTTCTCTGAGGAATGCAATGAGGTGATACGGACAGGCTGCGTGCAGAAAAGCCACAGAAGGGGTGGGGTGCCTGGGCTGCGAGTCAGAAGGACCAGGGTTCAAATCCTGATGCTCTGCTGACTGGATGCATTTTTTTCCGTTTTGATTTTTGGCAGTTGTTGACCAGATTTTTTTTTAATTTTTAAAGATTTTATTCATTTATCTTTAGAGGGGAAGGGAAGGAGAGAGGGAGAGAAATAATCAATGTATGGTTGCCTCTTGTGAGTCCCCTGCTGGGAACTGGCCTGCAACCCAGGCATGCGCCCTGACCGGGAATCGAACTGCGATCCCCTAGTTCTCAGGCCCGCGCTCAATCCACTGAGCTACACCAGCCAGGGCTGTTGACCAGATTTTTTTATAACAAAAGTAATTTGTTCTTACTGTCACAAGTCAAAGATGAATAAAGAAAAACTTCATGGGCTTCCCATCCCCCTCCAAGTCCACCTCTTAAGCTCCCTCTACAAGCTTTTTTCCCTTAACAGAACAACACAAACGCCCCTCCGGGCGGATGCACACAGCTCCAACCCTGTCTGTTTAATGGTGGCATGCCAGTTCACTGTATCACCACTTATTCAACCCATACCTACTGAGTATCCATCATGCCAACCAGACAGGCACAGTCCTAGCCCTTCATGAAACACATTCCAACAAGAAAAGCGGGGAGAAGAATCAAGAAATACAGTGGAAACAGGCCCTGGCTGGATAGCTCAGTTGGTTAGAGCATGGTCCCAGTACATCAAGGTTGCAGGTTCAATCCCTGGTCAGGGCACGTATGAGAATCAACCAATGAATGACAATGAAGTGATGTTTCTCTCTCCCTCTGTCCAATTAATCAATAAAAATTATGTTTAATTTAAAAATATATAGAAAAAAAGACAAAATACAATGAGACATATTCTCTACATTGTGAAATGGGCTACAAGGGGCTGAGATGCTGAGGTTAAAAAACACAGGTGGTTGAAAAGAACACGTTAGATACGATGATCCCAGAAGGCCTATGTGATGTCGACGAGCAGGAAGGTTGTGGCCAGGAGAAAATGCGTGCCAGGCACAGGGAACACCATGGGCAAAAGCCCTGAGGTGGGAAAGATCTCGGAACCGAAGCGAGACAGTGTGGTCTCCACTGCACCCACCCCCCAGAATCCTGTGCACAGGGCTTTATATCCTGACAGTTTTACTCCTTTAGGACAAGCTACCAACATGTGGGCTGCTTAGATAAAAAGGTATGTACTTTTTAAAAACTACAGAAGATGCTGCTATATTACTTTTCCAAAAGGTTGTAGCATTTCACACAGAAACCAGAATTGCTTAAGAGGGCCAGGTTCCCCGTATCCTCGTGGGTTCCAGTAGTTATCTAACGTTTTCATCTTGTGCATATGAAATCTCTCCACGTCCCTGTCTGCAGAGCGGGGCAAACGACAGTCCCTCCTCCTCCTCCTCAGGAGGCTGTGAGGTTTAAATAAGGAATAAACCCTCAACCCCGCTGTGCCCGCGCCTAGCGGAGTGAATGCTCAACCAGCAGGAGCGGGCTGCTGCCACCAGTTCTGTGCGTGAGCCGGGAGGTAACTGCCAAGTCCCTCACCGCCAGGCTAACAAGGGAACTCCCCAGGGGGGCCTCTGAAGGCTCCGACTCATGGGTTTAGCCTGGCGGTCCCTGGACACGGGGACAACAGGGAGAAGGAGGTGGAAACCAGCTCAGCATAAGAGAAGTGCTCTTGGCAGAAGAGAAGGCTGGGAGTCAAGAGATTACATTCAAGTCAACTTTCAGGGACTCGGTTTCCTCATCTATGAAATGGGCTAACTCATTCCCTATTCAAGCAGCCATTCTGGGGCAAATGTGTCTGAGGCACCTACTGTGTGCGAGACCTTATTCTAGGAGCTGACAATACAGAATAAAAATTCCTGCTTCATACATGCCCGCTAGAGCAGAAATAAACTATATAAACTAGTCAAACACAGAGCCTATCAGGAGGTTATTCAGGATAAGAAGAGGGTTGTGGAGATGAGATACGAAATGTTAGCTTCCTTCCCACAAGAAGCTTCACATTTGAGCAGAGACCTGAAGGAAGTGACATGGTGAGCATGTGGCTCCCCGGAGGAAAAGCATCCACATTGAGGGAAGACCCTGAGGTAGGGTCTTCCCCATGAGTGCAAGGAGTCATGAGGTGGCCATTTTAGGTGGAACAAGGAGAGTGAGGTGGCTGGCATTAGATGGAGGTGTCCTTGACGCCACAGGGGTGTCACTGTGAGGTAATGGGGGGCCACCAGGGGCCTTGATCTGACTTTCACACTCTAACAAGGTCACCCTAGGCAGCTGTGTTAGAAGAGTGTGTACATGAACAGGGAAGAAGCCCACAATGCTGCCAGGAGTCTACAGCACTCGCACAAGTGATGCGGAGGCCTGGGCCAGCGGTGCGGGGAGGAGAAGGAAGGGCTCACCCAGGATCCATCTGCTCTGAAGGCGAAGCCAACAGGATTTGCTGGCGTGTCATCTCTGAGGACTGAGAGACACAGAGGAACCATGGATGACTTAGGTGTTGAGCCTGAGCAACTAGAGGGATAGGGCTGCCACCACCTGAGACAGGGCAGACTGAGGGGGAGTGTGCACCGAGGCCTGGACAGACAGACAGAGGGCCGCCGCCTCACCCTGGCTGCGACCTCAGAAGGTGGCGGCAGGCCCTAGAGACCTGCAACAACGAGGCCAGTGCGGGTCATTGCGGAAGACAGCGCACAACACAGGAGGGAGAAGGGGGTCCAGAGGGCAAGTTGGCGTGGTGCATCTGACCCACCAGAAGCCCTGACAGCCACAGGACTCAGTCAAGGCTGCTGCTCACAGGCCTGCGTCACAGGCAGAGAATTGAGGGGACTGAGTTCCCCAGGGAGCACCTCTCGCTTGGCCAGGATGGGCCAGAATGTGCTAAGGGGGTGGGGCAGGGAAGGCAGCCAACCAGCCCATTTGGTTCCTACAGCTCCCACCCCGAACAAGGGCGGCACAAGGGCGGCGGGGCTGGGGCCCAGAGCGCCCCCAGCACCGAGGAAGCTTGCAGGGTCCTAAGAGGTGATACAGGGCTTCGGGTTTTCCAGAGCCAAGAACATGACTCACCCAGACTCCATGGATGTGTGCTTTGGTATCTGTAAGTTCTTTTTTAAGAATTTCACACACCATAAAATTCACCCTTTTACGGTATACAATTCAGGGGGTAGGGGGTTGGAGGTAGAGGGGTCAAGCAAAAAAGAAGAACTCACGGACACAGGTGACAGCGTGGTGATTGTGGGGGGCACGGATGGAGGTGCAAGAGGGTATCAGATGGACAAAAAGTCATGGGAAACGCACAATTAAGAAAATAACAAAGTGCACAATTCAGTGACATCTAGTCCATTCGCAGTGCCGTGCGACCGTCACTTCCACTCCCAGAAGAGCAGCTTCCAAAAAGTTAAACATAAAACTGCTGTACGACCAGCAATTCCACTTCCAGGTATGTATCCAAGAGAATTAAAGACAGGTTTCCAAACAAATACTTGTATTCGGGGGGACCCAAAAAACAGAATTTATTCATAAAAATTATGTATTCATTCTCACACGTTTAAACTTCAGTCACCCCCAAAGCACGCTCCATTTGACGCACTACACCTATTGAGACTTTTTCCCACTGCTCAAAGCAGTTTTTGAACTTGGCAATTTGGACGCCTTCTAGTGCTTCTGCCGTGTTTTGTTTCATCTCTTCCACATCAGCAAAACGTTTCCCTTTGAGGACTTTTTTCGTCTGGGGAAACAAACAAACAAAAAAAACTCGCTCAGGGCGAGATCAGGTGCATAGGGAAGGTGGGCATGGGGGCTGTGCTGTTTTTGGTCAAAAACCGCTGAATACTCAGCACGGTATGGGCAGGTGCGCTCACAAACCACACACCGTGAAATAGGCACACATGTTGAAAGTCTTCAAAAAAAATTCACTGAAGCCAAACACAGCCTCTCACAACAATGCCAGCTGGTACCCTGATACAGATGGTTCCTAGAACACTGACCTAGTGGGGGAGGCCTGCACTACAAGGAGCTTGCCCTCCAGAAGGTAATTCTGGTATTTTGGGGGGTCCCCCCTCATACACCCATGTTCACAGCAGCACCATTCACAACAGCCAAGAGTAGAAACAATCCAAATGTCCACCACTGATAAATGAATAAAACTTGGCGTGTGCATACAATGGATCATTATTCAGGACTCGGCTATAAAAAGTAACGAAGCATAGCTCGCTACATGCTACAATGTAGATGAACCATGGAAACACTATTCCAGCTGAAAGAAGCCAGACACAAAAAGTCACACACTGTGTAATTTTATTTATATGAAATACCCAGGCCAGATAAATCCATAGAGACCACAGTACAGATTAGTGGTTACCAGGAGCTAGGAAGGGGGGTGTGGCTGGGGGGATCTGGACTGGCCGCTTAGCAGATGATACAAGGTTTCCTTCTGAGGGAATAAAAATGTTTGGATGTTCAACATCCCTCATCGAGGAAATACAAACCAAAACTACAAAGTGATATCGCCTCCTGCCTGTCGCGGCTATCATTAAAACAAAAAAGGGCAAGTGTTGGCCGAGACGTAAAGAAAGTGGAACCCTCACACACTGCTGGCAAGATGGGAAATGGTGCAGCCACCATGAAAAATGGCATGAAGGCTCCTCGGGAAACTTAAAACAGAGCTGCCCTGTGACCCAGCAGTCCCACGCCTGGGTAGTCATCCACTTTGAAATCAGAAACTCAGAGAGATACTAGTACACCCCGTTCCCTGCAGCACCGTTCACAACGGGCAAGCAGTGGACACTATATACATAGTCTCTCTCACACACACACACACACACATACACAGCTATATATATAAATATATTCTGGCAAAAATAACACCCCTTTTTATTACAAAATCATAAGCATGTAATTCTATAACATAACCGTATCACACTCAAGCACACCATATATTTTAGACGAAATGTTCAAATTAAATCTATAAATTATTACACCCATAGTGTTACCCTACCAACTACACTCAAACAGGCGTTACTTCCACTGGACCTGGTGTGTGTGTGTGTGTGTGTGTGTGTGTGTATTTGCATATATATATATATATGCAAAAGTAGGTGTACAGTTGTGTTTATACGTATCATACATATGCCACATTTTCTTTATCCACAGATGTACACCCAATGGAGTATTATTCAGTCTTATGCAAGGAGATTCTGCAATATGCTACAACACGATCGAACCTTGAGAGCATTATGCTAAGACAGCGATTTTCAACCTTTTTCATCTCATGGCACACATAAACTTGTTACTAAAATTCTGTGGTGCACCCAAAATATTATTTTCTGATCTGACCAAAAATGGATGTAATTTTGATTCATTCACAGAGGATGGCTACTGTGTTGGCTGTTGTCATTTTTTTATTTGATAAAAGCTAAGGAAAAAGAGGTCAGTGCCCCTGACTAAACAATCGGGTACTGCACGTTTTAAAATTTTTTGCAGCACACCAGTGTGCCGCAGAACACCACTTGGAAATCGCTGCAGTAAGTGAAATAAGCCAGTCACGGAAAGACAAATACTGCAAGATGCCATTTATATGAGAAATCTATAGTCAAATTCATATAGACACAGAGGGTGGAGAAATGACTGCTGGGGACGGGTGGGGATGGGCGGGGACGCGGGTTGTTGCTAATCAGAGGGAATAATGAAGTGTCAGTCAAAGATGCATGGGTTCTGGAGACGTGCTGGGCAGCGCTGTCCCTGTAGGCAACAGCCACGTGCTGTGCACTTTAAAAGTGTGTTAGGAAGGTAGGTCTCAGGGTAAGTGTTCTTACCACGACAATTTTTTTTAATGTCTTGGAATTAGCTAGAGGTGATGGTTGGCTGCCCAATATTTTGAGTGTACCGATTACCACTGAATCACACACTTTAAAAGAGTTCATTTTTACGTTGTGTGAATTTCACTTCAACTTTAAGGAAAAAGGAAGAAGAGCAAAGCCTGGGCTGTCTGCGTGCTGCACCGCCGCGCAGGATGGGGCTGGGGACCTGTGTCTGCCACCCAGTTCCCTCTCCATGCAGGCCAGGCAACATCACTGTGCATGGCACAAAGGTCGTGGTTCAAGTGGAAGAGGGGGCGGAGCAGAGAACTGGACCACCCAGAGCCCCTCTGGCCTGGATGCACCCAGTTCAAAGGCCCAGCCTCTCAGCAGTCGGGACCATGTTCACGTCAGGATCATCGGTGTGAACTGGGCAAAGTCCATGTCTGTGTGTGCCACAGTCCTGACTCCCACAAGAAGCAGGTTTACGATCTACTGCATAGAGTATCAATAACGCCACTGTTCGGCCCCGTCTCCCATCACCAAGCCAGCTCTCCAGGTGCCAAGTGATGCCTTATTGAAACAGACATTTGGGGATTACTCGCTGCAGTTTGTGCTCAAATGAAAAATATCAGGATTTCCCCGAACTAGCCAACCAGCCCAGTATTGTCAATGTCACTCTGCACAGCAGGCTCACGTGACAGGGACAGGAAAAGAGGGGCCCGGGAGCACCACTCCTTACTGTCATCACAACACTGGCAATGTCATTGCCATTCACATCCTTCCAATAAATTAACATTACTCCCTGGCTGCTGTAGTTCAGTGGATTGAGTGTGGGCCTGTGAACTGAAGGATCATGGTTCAATTCCCAGTCAGGGCACATGCCTGGGTTGCAGGCCAATTCCCAGCAGGGGACCCACGAGAGGCAACCATACATTGATGTTTCTCTCCCTCTCTCCTTCCCTTCCCCTCTAAAGATAAATAAATAATAATAATAAAAGAAGTTCTTAAAAATTTTAACATTACTCATTTGAAATGGGTCGTCTCTCTGGTTTTATCAACAGTTCATGTTTATTTTATGGTTACATAAAAACAATGTAAATCTAAGGCACTGTACCTAGTTTATATGTTTACACATTTAAGTTATATCCCAATAGGAACACTTAAATGAGGCTTGGGAGACAGAAAGTGGAGAGTGGGCTGGGGGTGGGGAGTGACTACTAAGGGGACAGGTTGTCTTTATGGGTGGATGACAGTGCCATAAAATTAGACTGCAGTGACACATGCACACTCTAAACCTCCTAATAGCTACCGAACTTCTGCTTTCCACGAGTGAAGGGTACCACATGTGAATTCTATCTCCATAAATCCAGTTTTAGAAGGGGGGTCGACATGTTACTCAGGTTTGAGCAGCACTAAGCTGGAGAAATCACAGAAAACATACCCACTTACTGACAGCTTCTCTCCCAGGCCCACCCGTCTCTCCCTCCCCTCACACCATCCCCGGGGGCTCGGAGAAGGGGGCCAAGGTGAAACCCCAGGTCATCAGACAAGGCCATCCTGGGCGAGCAGGGGACCACCCTGGAAGTCCTAGAACTCATTCCGTACAACTGTAGTAAGACATGACTTTGAATTACTAAACTAAGAAAATCTTAACAGGATGAAAATCACCAATGTTATGTAAGTGCACAGGGATTGTGAACCATTCACACACGATGACGATGTCAAAGTCGGGCCAGGGGCGTCCGGATCTGAGCAAAGGAAGCCCTTTCCTCAGGGAGCTGGTGACAACCCCCATCCCACCCCGCACACACAGCCGGCACAGCCTGCCACTCAGGACGGGCCCATCCATATAGCTCTGCCTCCACCAGACACAGCGCCACCGAGGTGAGAAGCGGGGCTCTAAGGGTCTGTCCAGCGCGACCCAACCGGTCGCCCTCTCCCTGGGCCTGTTGCTCCCAGAGACACCTCTCGGACAGGAAGAGGAAGCCCCTGCTGCTGGCTGCAGGAGGCAGTGGCGGAGCGTTTGTGCGCCTGGACACCACCGTGTCTGCCCTCACAACAGAACGATCCCCTCTACTCCCCTGCCTCCCTCCCCCAGAAACCTGCTCTGAACTGGCCACCTCCAAGAAAGCTTCATCCCGTCTCCCCAAAGACTCACCAGGCCCCAGCTCAGAGCCAGGGGGAGATGGACACCCCACCCCCCCAGCCCTCAGCTCAGGGGGATGGTTCCCAGGAAATGAGCTCAGAACTCCAGTGGCAGTGGTGGGGACCGATGGCTAAGCGAAAAGTGGGTCCCAGAGCCACGGACTGAGTGTGGTCCCACTGATATGCCCACACTAAAAACTGCGCGAGTCACACACAGGCACAGAAAAGACTGCGGGCGTCTCGGTAAGTGCCGACAGGGGAAGCTCCCGGTGAAGAGAGAAAGCAAGGGGGAGGAAACGGGGCTTCTTCCATCTCACTCTCAGTGAAGCCGTGACCGAATCTTCCTAAAAGTAACTGCTTTACATGATTTTCAACTGAAAACGTTTTCAAAAGCAGGGTGGGCCCAGACCAGCGGGCCTCACTTGGCTGGGTGTTACCCCACAGCCTGAACGGTCCCCGGCTGGATTCCCGGCCGGGCACGAGCCTGGGTTACGGGTTTGGTCTCTGAGCAGGATGCAAACAAGACACAACCCGTCGAGGTTTCCCTCTCACTTGGGTATTTCCCTCCCTCTCCTTCTACTTCTCTCAGAAAACAAATAAATTCTTTTTCTCTAAAGCACGGTGGGTGTCCAGGGGCTGGGAACTGGGCCAGGAGCTCCTCGCACACACGGGAACACCACGCAGCAGTGAGGACCACACTGTGCACGTGTCACAAGGTATCACGTTGAGCGAAGCCGCACATAAAACACTGCCTGTGAGCCCGTCTATGCGAAGCCTAGAAAAGACAGAACCACAGTGATGGGGAGAAGGGAAGTGGGCCCGGCACCGGGGTGGGAGTGGTGACTGACCCCACAAACCCCGAGGACCTTCTGGCGACGGAGGCGTTCTCAGGCTCAGCTGGTGGTGGCTGCACGTCCACGACATGCACCAACACTCACCTGGCTCTCTTCTCAGAACAGGTGGACTTTACGGTACACAAACCTCAACAAACAAATGTGCAGTCAGGCTGCGGAGGGAGTGGGGCGTGACTGCTCAGTGGGTGCAGGCTTTCCTTTGGGGTAAGGAAATGTGTTAGAAATTGGGAGAGGCCGTTTTCACATGGCCTTGTAAATGTACTCACTTGAAAATGGTTAATTTGCCCTGGCTGGTGTAGCTCAGTGGATTGAGCACAGGCCTGCGAACCAGAGGATCGCAGTTCGATTTCCTAGGGCACATTCCTGGGTTGCAGGCCGGTTCCCTGCAGGCCAACTCCCAGCAGGGGACACACAAAAGGAAACCATACATTGATGTTTCTCTCCCTCTCTCCTTCCCCTCTAAAGATACATAAATAAATAAATCTTTAAAAAAAAAGAAAATGGTTAATTTTATGTCAAGCGAAAGTCATCTCAATTTGTAAAAATGTTAAAGGCAGACAAGGAAAAATGATGACACCCGTTTCGCAGATGAGAAAGTACACTCAAAGGAAGCAGTCACTGCCCGGCCAGGCCCACCTGCCTGCACCTCCCCCAAGGGCTCTGCGGCGGGGCCCAAGCCTCAGACAGGGCCCTTGTCTCTGGGGCATTTGGAAACCAGAGCTTCCCAGCAGCTCTTGGAGTGAGCCAGCAGAGGGGCGCCTGAGGGAGAATCCCAAAGTTCATGCACTCCATGGACAGACAGGGCCGCATGGGGACAGGGGGTGAACCCCCGCCAAGAAGGTGGTCACACTAAGGCTAAAGCACCACCAGTCAGGGGTGCACGTGGGGCCCCCATCAGATCCAGGCTGGTGAGCTCTTCTAGGCCCTGCCAACAGGGCCCTGGGGCTCTCCCAGAGGGCTGCTCCCAGAGAGTTAAGAGGTCAGCACCAACCTCAGGGGCCCAGGAGGAAGGAATCAGTAACCATAGGGCAGCAGTCCAAGGGGAGGTACCCACCAGCCACTATGTGACCAGCAGGAGAGGGGTTAACTTTTCCATGGGGTCTACAATTCCAGGAAAAGGAAAAGGGCAGGAGAAATTCCCTCTGTGCTTTCTAAACAGAATCTTCAAAACACACGAGTACTCCCACCCTCCACCCTGGGGTGGCGGCAGAGGCCACACACCTGCAGACTGGCAGGCCTCGGGGCTCAGCGGGCTGCAGAGGCTGGCATTGTCCAAGGTCATCTGAGGGCGCTCACCTCTCCTCCCTTCCCCAAACTGACCCAGCCTCCTGGGCTTCTCACAGGCGAGGGCGGGACACCCAGGGGTGGATCCGAAGCCCTCCCAGAACCACACCCTCCCCCTCCCAGAATTTCCGAAAGCCCTATCTACCCGGGAGCCTGCGGGGTCATCAGGGACACACCCAGTTCTCAGATTCTCCCCACTGCCTGCCTTGGTCACGTAGGTAACCCCAGATGACCCATGTCTTTCTCGTAGAGTTCCCCAACTTGAACAGGGGTACACCCTCAGAGCTAAAGCCAGTCCACATATCAGTTACAGGAAATATATAAAATAATTTCTGAAGTCCAGAAATTCCACTATTAGACATTCACTCCTTAGGAAAGCCCAAGGAGTTTTCAAAGGGTTTAATTCACTAAAAAAAGGGGGAGGAGAATTTATTAACCCATGGGTATTTTGAATAAGAGCAAAAATAGGCATGTTGATCTTGGGGTACGAGCAGTCTGGGGCCCCAGCTCAAAAATGTGGGGCCCTCGGGAGGGCTAACAGCATTTATAGGCAGGCAGGGGATATCTGAAGAATCAGGGAAAAGAAAATGTGAGTCCTAAAAGGAAAGTGGGGGGAATTCTGGTGGGCCTCCAGCCTGTGTCGTGACAGGGAAACTCAGAGCCCAGAGTGGGAGGGACAGAAGGTCCCAACATGCAGGGTCTTTCCTAATAGGCCGGGAGTGCTGAGGGCAGACCCCCTCCCCAGACCCATGGACCTGTTCCTGTCCCCCATGCCAGCCAAGCTGTGTCATACCTCTGCACAGACTACTCTTTTTGCTTGGGGAGCCTCCCCTCACTCACGCTTGCAACTCTTAGCCATCCTCAAAGGCCACCTGAAGCATCACCCTGCCCCCAAGCAAGCCACTCCCGCCCTCCACCTCCACCCACAGCCAGCACAGACACTGGGAAGGTACCAGTGGGGGATGGTATAAAGTACAAACCTGCCTCTCCCACCTGGCAGGGCTCCAGTGTCACTCACCTCTGGTCCCCTGCACCCCTTACTGAACCCCAGGCCAGGAACCCAAATCAAAAGGCATCCTGGTACCTCCCCACCACTAGGCACTGTGCAAGCACCCTGGTTTCTGGCCTCACAGGGCTCGCTCTCCCTCAGCTGAAAGAATGGTGATAACAGAGGCCCCTAAAGTTTACTGAGCATTTACTATGAGCTACATTCTAACAAGTGCTCTCCACGCACTACCTCCTTTCATCCTTCAGACATTCTTATAAGAGAATTACTGTCATTAACTGCATTACATAAGGGAATCAGGCCCAGAGAGGGTAAGTGAGTTGCCGAGAGACACACAGCTAGTGAAAGAGCCAAAATTTGGCCCCTAGTGGTGTGGTTCCAGATCCATCGTGGAGGCAGAAAGATGATCAGGGGGGCAGTCATCAGGACAAGCTCTGAGTGGAAGAAGAAACTTCTCTTTCCTCAGGTGTCAGCCAAAGGCCTCGGAAGCGCGGCAGGGCCTCCTTCCTCCCAGACTGAGCCTCCTCCTCCCAGGCTCATTCTCATTCCGAGTGCCAGTTACAGGAAACATAAAAGGTCCATCTGCAAGCTCCTTGGCCCCGGACCAGGGAGGTGCACGGCTGCCCACTGGGAGACAGAGCCATGACTTGGGGCTATTCTTAGCAAACCACTTGCTCCCCTCCCAGAGGCCCACAAGGCAGCAGGCCCAGGCTTCCAGATGCCCTGCCTGCCATTTCCTGACCCCGTGTGGCGGTCCCACAGAACTGAGGAGTGGCTGGTGGGCCAGGGTGAGGGCAAAGCCCTTCAGCTTCCAAACAAGAGGTGCGTGCGTGCTCGGCCCCCCCAGGGCCAGGCACCTGGCTGCTGGAGCAGCTCCAGAGAGTCCTGGCCACAGGCTCACGATCAAAGCCCCACTGACGGAGCGCTCGCCCTGTGGCAGGGACAGACCACACGCTTTCCATGGGTTTTCCAGAACTTAAGCCTCACAACACCCCCAAGGGACAGGGGTTAATGGCCCCATTTTTAAAATGAGGAGTTTCATTTTAAGTGGGTGAGGTAAGGCATTAAGTAACTTCTCCAGGGTCACACAAGTGAGTTAATGTCAAGCTGCATCTAGACTCCGGCTCCCAGTCTCCAGGACCAGCAGAAAAGAAGCAACTGTAGCCAAAGGCAGAGGGCCTCTTCGGGGCCCAAGTTCAGGATTATGAAGAAGGCAGTCCACACCAGGGAACATGGCTTCATCAAAGACCCCACAGTGGGGCCACTCTCTCTGCCCCAGGGATGGGTCCTTCCCTGCCAGACAGCCTCAGGCTTGGGCTCAGGAGAGTCCCCTGCCAGATTGCTCCCCTACCCAGGACTCACAGCCCCACTTCAAAAAACGTCTGGAGGCTCAAGGAAGATGAGACTCAAAGGTCCAGGGAGCCCCTGCTCGCGCTTACGGCGTGCAGCCCGCCCTGCTCTCAGGGAGCAAGGGGGTCAAATGACTCTCGGGGCAACACAGAGACTACTGTGTGGAAGACCTTGGGGGTCTTCAAATCCCAGAGCAGGGTCTACAAAGGAAGCCGCACCTCGGACCAGCTGCACTATCCCCCAAACCGGGCCACTCCCAGGCACTGCCACCACTTGGTGTCACTGGGTGACTAAGCAACACACAGTTCAGACCAAGCCTCAGCACCTGCCTCGAGCATGTCCTGGCCCCGTGGCCAGGTGGCTCAGTAGGTGCGTGTGTCTGTGTCCCCAGGCAGCCCGCAGCCCAGTCCATGTCTGCCATTTCCACATTCCACATGGCTCCATGTTTTATGCCCTCGAATGTCGGCTCACGTCCACATCAGAAGGTCATGTGTCTGCCCACTCACACATCTGCCTCTCATGTGGGGAGGTACACATCCCTGTGAAAGTGTAGACCTGTCTACACAGTGTCTGTGACCGAGTGCGGCCCCTGTCCCTGTGTTCACAGTGTCCACTCCGACGCATGCCTCCCCCACCTCCGTTGTCTTTCCGTCTGTCTCCATACAGCGTCTCTACCTCTGCCCAGCACTACAAACCTAAGTGTGTGCACCTCTCTGCACACACGGCATTCCCCACCTGTACCGGGGCAGCCCTGCGTGTGCCACCTGTTTGCAAGAGGATGGGTGTGTTGACCCCAACTGCTCACCATGCTGCCCACAGGCTGCGGGGTGAGCTCAGCAAGTCCTATTCTCAGAGCAGGGCCCAAGGCTACGGGTGCGAGCACACTGCCACCTCTGCAAAGTGTTCCAGAAAAGCAGAAATCTGCCAGGGATGTTGGGGGAGGGACAGAGCCCCAGACACAACAAAAACCTCAGACATGAGGTCAGTGCTGCCCCAGGTACCGCCCACCTCAAGCCCGCCCTGCCCAGCCCACCGGCCTCCAATGCCCCCACTCCACCACCAATGGCCAGAGGATGGGAGAGTGCCTGTCTGCAATCACAGGAAACTGTCTGGTTCAGGGCCTCCTCCAGCCTCCCAACCTCATCCTCAGCCACCAGCAATAGAGGTTCTTCAGAAAGGAAGTGAGGACCTCCTCCCTGCTGGCCTCTGAACCCCCAATAAGGCTGGATCTAGACCCCAAACCTCAGAGGCCCCAGGGAAGATGGGAGAGTCCAGTGCTCAGCCTGATCCTAGAAATCAAATGGGTTTCTTCAGAAATCTACCAGCAGGAAAAAACACGTGGAGCGGGGCTGGGGGCACATACATGAGGAATTTCCTGAGCCCTCCTGCTGCTCCCTGTCCCTGGGGGTGGGGCAAGGTCCTCGTTACTAGCAGCATAATTAGAAAGCATGGGTATGGAGCTGGAACATCTTAGGCATGGTTGCATGACTGCATGCGAACTGGACCCCAGCCCCACCTCCGCACGCCCTCCCGCTCCCCGCCCCCCCGCCGTCGAAACACAGCTTGTGTCATTCATTTAGCAACTAATCATGTGCAGCCTCTTGGCATTTCCACTATTATTACTAGACCAGAACTGGTATGGAAACCCCAAATCAGCAAACTTTGTGTGTTTATGTCCTGTCACACCCATGGGGCTGGGCCACCAGAGGACAGAGCCCTCCAGCTCCTGCCACTATTGCCACCCTCCCAGGCAGAGCCCAGGGCCCGGCATTTGCATGGCACGTGGTCACTGGTTCTGGTTGCTCTGCACAAAAGCCAAGGAGTTAGTAGTTGGTAGTTGGGCCTCTGGTTGGGAGAGTAAAGAATCCCAGAAGCCTGATGAAACCAGGAAGCCTCCTTCCATCTCTGACTCCACAAGAGAGGAGCACGTTCCAGCCATCCCCGCCACTGTACACGGTGCGCAGCAGGTCTCCCACAGCAAGATTCTGCTTTCTGACAGGCCACTGCCTCTTCAGGAAAAACCTCTTTAGAGGAAAAGGCTTTCCTGGGAGACCCAGGCCTACGTGCCCCAGAATCAAAGCTTGTGCCCGCGGGTAGCTCTGGGCTCTTCCGTTCCCACAGGCCTCAAGCCCCCTAAATATGAGCCCAGGGGACCCCAAGTGTGGATCGTGAAACAGCTTCGCTTCCCCTAGGAAGCCCAGCTAAAGGGCCACCCGCAGCCCTAGCCATGAAGAGTGGAGGTGTTGCCAGCCACGTCTGCCGAGATCAAGGAAAACCTCGGGAGAGGGGGTAGCCCAGAGCGCGACAAACAAGATGTCCCAATATCTGCTCAATGTTTAGCACGTGATGTCCCGCTTCTCTCCCAGGCACCAACCCCGTGCGATTTCGGGTGGGGGGCCGGAACCTCTCCTCTCCCGGGAACCCAGGGAGGAGTTAGCTCCGGGGCTGGGGATCGGGTAGCCAGAACAGCCAGGAGGCGTGAGGAAGCAAAAGACTCCCGGACCTGCCCTACCCACCGGTACCTGCCAGCCTGCGGTAGGCGCGCTGCGCCGGGACTGCGGGCGCCGAATCAGGCAGCGGCGGGGCGAGCCCGGCGCGGGCTCCGGCTCGCTCCTCCCAACTTCCCCAGCCCATCCGTGGGCAGAAGTGACTCAGGAGGCGGGCAGGCCGGGCGCTATGAGGCGAGGTCACCAGATCAAGAAGCCCGCGTTCAGCGACAGTGGGAGCTGCGCGACCCAACCCCGGCGCGCCTCTGTGGTCCTCCGCGCCCAGAGCCCCCAACGCCGAGAGGCGGGCCTGGTTGGGCCGCCAATCACCGCTCCCGCCAACGCCCGACTAGCCTGAGCCCCGGCCCCAGCCGACGAGGGGGCGGGGGGCTCGGATTTAAAGAGACACTCACCCAAGCCGCGTCTGGTTAGGCGTCCAGAGCCGCGGCTCCGGGGCCAGCAGGGAAGATCTAGCCCCACCTTCCCCGGCGCCGCTTCCTCCTTTCGTCCGCCCACCCAGCTTCAAGAGGAAAAGTTTGGGGCGGAGGAGACTGTCTGGGAAGCCAGTTCCTCTTCCCTTGTCATCAATTTGGTTCGTTCTGGAAGATACCCAAACCCTGCATCCAGCCTTCCTGGCTGGAGAAAGAAGCAACCGCTGCCCGCGCCACACCCCCTCCCAGACACCAGCTCCCCGGGAGATCCGCGAACCGGGGCCTCGGTTGCCTCTTTCTGCCTTTTAAAGCCAAGCAGGCCGTACTGTGCTGTGCAACCTGATCTAGGCGATTGCCTTATCTGGGCCTCAACCTCCCCAAGTGTCAATACGCGAGCCCTTAAACAGCAGACTGTCCGCTCAATAGTGGGTTTCTCCCAAGCTCTGAACACCCAGGGAAACGCGCCCCTTCGCCTCCGGAGGCGAAAAGGGACAAGACACTTTGGAAGGGAAGGGGGTCCCTGTGTCTGTACCCCTCGGCTACCATCGGTGACACGCACAATACCAGCTGCTCAAGGGAGCCTGCTGCTGCCTCCCGCGCTGCGCGAGGTTGCCCCTGCGCAGCAGCCCAGCCGGGCCTACCCGACGCCCAGAAGCCCCAGCTCGCCCTTGGCTCGCAGGCCCCCATGGGCATCCACGTGCGTGCGCTCACTCTCCACTGCGGCTTCCTCTCCGGGAGATGGGCTTTGTTGCGGCTGGTGAGTCACTTCCTCTTTCTGCTCCACATTCGCGGGGGAAATCCTCATTCCCCACCTGTCACTACCTGCCTCCCCCGCAGTCAGGGCTGGAGCGGGGGTGAACGGATCCCAGATCTCCCACAGTGAAGGCAGTGCAGGCCTGACCCCTGTCCGAAGTCAAATCAGAACGCGCTGTGCTGGGAGAGGGGCACTGAGGTCCCGCAAGCCCCTGGGAGTCCTCAGAATAAACAGGCAAGAGAAATGGCTGTCATTTGTGGTGCTTACCAACTCTCTGGCACTTGGGTCTCAAGTGCTTCACTTGGACGATGTTGTAAGTACTTTTAGTATCCCAGTTTTGGTGGATGAGGAAACTCAGTGGGTGAGAAACCTGCCCTCACCTCCAGGTTTATCCTGCTCGACCCAAAGCGCCAGGAGGAGAAGAACAGAGAAAGCCCGGAGAAGCAGATCTAACCTTCAGAACCAGCCTGTCGGCTCCACTCTGACAGGCTCATGGTTTACTGGCTGCGTGGCCTGGGAAAAGTGACATACGCTCTTTGATCCCCAAGTTCTTCATCTAAAAATATGGCCTGTTCCCCTTCAAAAAGGTGCTGAGGAGCCCGGAAGTAAAGGAACGTGACACCCTGGCATAGCGTGTGTCACATCGCAGGCCCCATCCTTGGACACCGTTCCCTTCCTCCTCCTGCCACCGCCCCCTAACCCACTCCTCCAACTCAGACTCCCTGGCGATGACCAGCCACCCTGAGGATGCCACATTCCAGACCAACCCCGCACTGCAGCCAAGACTACGGGAGGGTGTGCGCAGTACTAGCATGCACGTGCACACACACACACACACACACTACTCCCCTTCCCTCACTCTTCAGCAGATGCTGGAGTACATGGCTGGCTATCTCTCGAGACGGAGCTCCTGGAAGACAAAGTTCCACCTCTGGTCCCCTGTACAGTGCCTACCACGTCGTCGTTCATTCCGTTGTGTCCACCTCACGACAGCTGGTGTTTTGGTTGAATTAAGCAGAAAAGCCCAGGGCAGAGATGTCGTCCCCAGGACAGCCAACAATCACAGCCCTACTAGCTCCAAAAGACAACTTGGAGTTCGGCTTGTAGACCCCAGAATCGGAGGGCTGGGCCATGGTGGGAACCTGGAAAACCAAGCAAGCTACTCTGTGCCTGTGTGCAGAACCAGACCCCAGCAGCGGTTCAGCGGCTCTTGATTAGCATGTCCTCCCTTCCTCCCATCCCTCCACCTTGTTTTCAGCAAAACTCTTCTTTGGAACCTGAAAGAAAGAAGTAGAGGGCTGGTGTCTTGAAAGCGTCTCCGGGACAAGCCCACAGACTGCGTCCAGGCAACAGTGTGCAGCTTATCAGCCCATCCCCCGCCCCTGAAGCTCCGCCAAGTCCTGCTCAGAGCAGCAAGCCCTGTGTCCCTGGCGGCCTGCTGGCCAAGGGGCCAGGGCTGCCCCTGACAACAAGAAAGGCTTCAGGGCCAGATGTGCCCCTCTGTGAGCCTGGGGAGGGGAGGAAGCTGAATCCTGAGGGAGAGAAGAAAGAAGGGACACAGAGCAGCCCTAGGTATACCCAAGAGAAGGCACTCTCCCCAGCCCCAGGCAGAGAGGGGGATAAGCTGGGCCAACTGTATCTGCCCAAACCGTCACAGAAGCTCCCCAAAAGGCCCAGAAGCTCAGGGCAGAAATCCAAAAGTCCCTGAGAAACAATTGATGGCCCCAGAACAGGACCGCCACCCACTCAGCCAGCACCCTACCAGTTCAACCACCACCCCACATTCTACATGCACAAGCACCCTAGATACCATCCTACTGTCTAAAGAATGCCAGAGCCCTGTGGACAAATATAGGCTTGTGTATGCACACATACGTGTTTGTGTTGCTCATGTGGGAACTCACATGTGCAAAGATGTGCATAAGGGAGTACATGTTTGTGCAAGCGTCCAATAGGCATCAGTGTGGACATACGAAGGAGCATGCATGGGTACGTATGTGCAGCACACACAAACCAACCTGCTGCAGCCCAAACCCAGGCTGCCAGGGCGCAGAACAGTGCATAACCCTGTTTCTCACACTTCCGGAAGAACTGCTTGTAGCCGCCCACAGGCCCCTCCGCCCAAGCAAGCGAGGTGCTGGTGCTCTTGCGGGAGAACTCCCAAATTTAGTTCCTGCACAGAAAAATAAGCTGTGGGAACCCCCTAGGTCCTTCGTGGTGATGCTCAAGCCCAGAATTATTTCTGGACAGGCACAAACACCTCGCTGGAAGGCAGAGGAGTTGGGTTTGAACCAGCAAGGATGAGACTCGACAAAGATGAGGAGCAAGCCTGCCGTTCTTCCCCCCTCCTTGTTCCCCACCAAGCCTGCCCCCGGCTGGGGCACTGAGCTGGAGGGATGCACAGGTCAGGACAGGGAGCCGACCTGGCCCAGATGCCGCGTGGCCATATCACTACCAAGAACATCACTGCTCACGTAGGCCCCCCGGGTGGGTGCCGTGGAGCCTGCAGTCTTCTTCTGAGGCAGATGGTCTCCAAGCCCCAGGCTTGTGTGCCTACTGCCCAAGTCCCAACCCAGACCCTTCTCCATCTGCCCTGGCTGCCTCGGGGTCCTGCTGCGACTGTCTACCCTGCCAGTCCCACTGCTTAGTCTCCAGGATCCAGGCCCCTTCCATGCCCAGTCCAGGGCTTACAGACACTGGCCTCAGGCAGCCTGAACCTGCCCTGGACCTCACCTCAGCAACTTTGCCACTGTGTAACCCCCTCCCCTAAAAGTCATGGAGTTTCTCCAAGTCTCATTTTTCTCATTTGTAAAATCATATGAAGAGTAGTTCTGCCTCCTGGGAATGTCTGGAGGATTAAAGGGTGCCTGGCACTCTGCCAGAGCTCACTGACACAGCAGCCCTTGTTATTGATACTGTCGTTGCCACCTGAGTTCACACACGGACCTGCCAGGGCAGAGGGGTTCTTCGAAGCTGAGTTCAGGGTTCCACCTCCTCGGGGCAGTCTTCCTGGCTAACAAGATCTCTGTCTGCTCTTGGACTCCTTCTGCATCACCTCTGTGCAGCGGTCTTGGACCTGAGCACCCCTGCATGGCATAGAATATATGTTCCATAGTTGGCATCATAATTAAAAGCAGGATTATTCATTCAATTGGTTGTGCCTTCCAGGACCATGGATGCAATCTCCCACACCTCAAATTCACACACTAGGTTCAAACTTTTTTGACAACAGCTCAAAGTAAACAATACATTTTACATGGGCTCACCAGCTGCACAGAGAAATGAATACATGTGTGATTCACACACACACACACACACACACAAATGCTTAGCTTTACTGTGTGTGATGTATTCTCATACTTTCTAACCTGTCCTGGCCTATTTATTTTTATTTTTGATGATTGCATTGCACAAAACTGATTTTGCCTGTGACCTGCAGTTTGAAAATGCTGTGCAGAAAGATGAGGTCTCTGAGGGCAGGGGGACCTCCCCTCCAATCCCTTAGTGCCACTCGACACCTGACTCGAGTGCCTAGGATATGTGGGAGAGGGATGATTCCGTCTCCGGAACATCCCTCAAGCACTGCAGAGAGAGCTTGCCTGCAAAGAAGAGAAAACAGGGAGAAGGAACCCTGGCTCGCTCATTCAACAAATAGTCCATCCATTCAGTCAGTCAACAAACATTAAGAGAGTCCCTTCTATATTTCAAGCCCTGTTCTCGGCCCCAAGCAGTAAACGAGGCAGACGAGGTCCTGCTTTCATGGGGCTGACATTTTAGTGGGGTGGGGTGAGGGATATAATAAACAAACAATAAACAGAAGCAAGATCATTTCTGAGTGACTCCTGCTATGAAGAAGATAACACAACAGAATGGCGTAGAGCAGTGTACCGGTGGGGCTGCTTCAGACGTGACAGAGGTCTCTGAGCCTCGGCTAACTCGGGGCAACGATGGCATTGATTCCAGCAGGTGCTGGTGGGGTTACCTGCGACAGTGAGTTTAAAGCACCACCCTTTACTGTCATCGTTAACAGATAAACAACTATGATTGAAGATAGGCCGTGATAAGTCCCGCAAAGCAGGAGATGGCACTGGGGTCCAGCAGAGGGTGAGGGGACAGTGCCAACTCCAGCACAAGCCCAGGATCTGGACAGGCAGTGACTTATCCCTGTGCCCGGGCTCCTGGCTCGTCCTCCCACTTCTGCCCCAGCTCCCTACTCCCACTCCACCCACAGGTCACCCCAGCCTGGTTTGAGGTGCCCTCTCTTTAAAAGCTAGGACACTGCCCTGGCTGGTGTAGCTCAGTGGATTGAGCATGGGCCTGTGAAGCAAGGGGTCGCTGGTTCGATTCCCAGTCAGGGCACATGCCTGGGTTGCAGGCCAAGTCCCCAGGAGGGGATGCCTGGGAGGCAACCGCACGTTGATGTTTCTCTCCCACTTTCTCCTTCCCTTCCCCTCTCTCTAAAAATAAATAAATTAAATATTTAAAAGCTAGGACACTGAAGAGTTAGCGTCCTGTTAGTGGGTGTCCCAGACCACCCAGGGCAAGTGCCCCCACGCCCAGCAGCCTTCACCACCACCCCAGCCCACGCGTTGGCGGACTCCCAGGGGACTCCTGCCTGTCCAGGTACAGGGTGCTGAATCCCAGCCAGACAGTGGAGGGCAGCGCCCTGAAGCCCAGCCCTGTGGAAATGCTGAGGGCTCTGGGTCTGTCCAGCTGGAGCAGAAAACGCTCAAGGGCAGGACACTGTCCTCTGGTCCAGGCAGGGCTGTCAGGGAGAGAGCCAGCACCCCTGTTTCAGGGAGAGCCGCTTAAGCAGCCAAGCTCCATGGGGCATTTTAAAGCACCTACTATGTACCCTGCCCTAGGTGCTCACAGACCTGTGGGAAAGACGGACTAAGCTGAGAGCTTCGGGCTGATGTGTTTGCTGGTGGGGAGGTGAGACTTAGCCTTGTGAGACCAGGGCACTAGAAGGGGGGCGGGAGAGGGGGACTCAGCTCGACCTCCCAGGTCAGCTCAGGGTGAACGTGGGCGTCCTGCAGGGGCACTGCCAGCTCTAGCCCCATTCAGTGACTTGTTCCAGCCTTGGCATTGGGCGGACATGAGTTTTCACTCATTTCTGCTGCTTAGAAGCTGTGTGACCTCAGGCAAGCCTCTGAGCCTCTGTTTCCACGCCTATAAAACGGGAATAGCCCGACCTACCTTGATAGAATTTTGAGAGTAAGGAAACGAATACATCTAAAACTCCTTTTTAAAGATTTTATTTATTTATCTTTAGAGGGGAAGGGAAGGAGAGAAGGAGAGGAATATCAATGTATGGTTGCCTCTTGTGAGTCCCCTGTTGGGAACTGGCCTGCAACCCAGGCATGTGCCCTGACTGGGAATCGAACTGCAATCATGTGGTTCGCAGGCCCGTGCTCAATCCACTGAGCTACACTAGTCAGGGCCATTTAAAACTCTTAACAAACAGCTGTTGGACAGGATGCTCAGCACACAGTAGCAGCTGTGGCTCCATCATCACTAGAAGACCCCTCCAAGGCTTTGTCCCACTGCTCTCCCCTCCCCTGCCCCAAGCCAGTGCTTCCTGTGCTCCGGGAACAGGCAGGGAATGCCCTGCCCCCACCGCTGTCAGAAAGGGGCTCCCAGTGGCCTTCTGCTGGGTCTCCCTGCACAATCCCAGGCCCTGGACGCTGGAAAGAACGAGGCATGGGGAGGGAGGGGTTGAGAGGGGTTCTGCCAAACCCTGCAGCAGGGAGACCATCCATCCCTGAACAAACAGGCTGTCACCCCTCTCCCTCCCACCTTCCCTCCTTTAAATAATCTAGATGGGTTGCCCAGTGGTCTCCAAGCAACACCACTCAGGCTCCCAAGGATGTCTCACTCTCACAGAGCCTTTTACGAAGATGCTGCAGGGGAGGTGGGGGCGGGGCAAGGGGGTCAGAGGCCTTACTTGGCTGCCCCCCAGGGCCTTCCTGTGGCAACCTCCTCGTCCCCAGGAACAGAGCTTCGGGGCGGACCCTCCACCAGACCCAGGCAGGGGGCAGTGCGTGATTACCAGAGACATTCCAGGAGAGGCTGAGGCCCCTCAGATTTACAGAGAAGGTCCCAGACTCCAGGAAGCTTGGAACACCCAGCAGCCAAGTGCCTTGGAAAGATCGCTGGCCCAGGCTCAGCCCCCCCGAGTTCTAGTCTGGGTGTCAACATTCACTGCCCAGCCAAGCCACCCACCCACCCTCTCCGGACCTCAGAGAACCTTGGTGCCAAAAGACAGCTGCGGAGAGGGATGGGAAAGGGACACTCTGGTGCTCTTTGGCAGTATCGAATGTCACCGTCTGTGCAAATGACAAATGCACGGACTATTGGCCTCGGCGATTCCATTTCTAGGAATTTAGCCTAGTCATGTGCTTGCACAGGCACAAACTGGCAACAGCCCGAGATTAGTCACGGTTTTCAATGGAGAAAGATTGGTCCCACAGTGTGATGTACCAGATAGATTTGGTGTCCGTCACAGTTCCTGGCTCAGGGCTCCCAAACCCCCAGGAATTTCCTAAGGGGTGAGAGTGACAGTGGTGTCTCTTGTGATGTTAATGCAGTGACTGTGGCGTGGGGGCGGGTAGCTGATAGGAACCAACCCAGAGGTTAAAGGATGGAAACTTCCAGCCCCGCCCCCCGATTTCCAGGGATGGGGGAGGGGCTGGAGGTTGAATCCTTAGCCAGTGACTGACTTGGTCAATCATGGGTAGGTAACTAAGTTCCATGAAACAACCCCCCAAAAGGACAGCATTTGTTTTCAGAGCTTTTATGGTGGGGAACCAGAAAGCTTCCACAAGCCGGGCTCCAAGCTCCAGGACGACAGAAGCTCCTTCCTTCTGGGTCTCGCCCTCTGTCTCTCTTCACGTGGCTGGTGATTCCTACATAAATCAGTGATGGAGAGGAAACGGGTTTTCCTGACTTCTGTGAGCAGTGCTAGCAAATTAATCGAACCTGAGCGGGCGGGGTGATCATGGGAGCCTCTGATTCGTAGCAGTCAGAAGCACAGGTAACAATCAGGGCTGGCGACTGGCATCTAACGTGGAGGGACGGAGCCCGTTACCTGTGGACTGCGACTCTCTCTGGGCAGAGAGCAGCATCTCAGACGGAGCTGATTCTCAGACACCATCCTGGCACCTCGAGTCCCAGCAAGTCCACACACACACACCCGGGAAATGGGGCCAGGAGCCTGCGCTCTCTTTTCTTTTCAGTTACACTTTGTTTTCAGTATTATTTTGTATTGGTTTCAGATACACAGCATGGTGGCTAGACAATCATATATACTTTACAGAGTGGTCCTCAATACTTCCAGCACCCACCCGGCACCATCCACAGTCATTACAATGCCCTGGGCCGCACTTCCTACGCTGTGCTTTCTCACTGCCGCCCTTGCGTCTCCATCCCACCGTCGCTTCCATCCAGGCCCCAGACGCTCTCCTTCTGGCCGCCACCAGTCCACTCTCTGTGTCGTGTCTGTTTCAATTTTGCTTGTTGGTTTGCTTTGTTCTTTAGATTCCACATAAAAGTGAAATCATATGGTATTTTTTTTCCCTCTGGCTGACTTAGTTCTCTGAGTTTAATATGCTCTTGGTAAGATTTCATTCTTTTTTATGGCAAAGTGACACTCGCTGTGGACATGCCCGGCAGCTTTTCCATCCACCGGCCTCTCCTGATGGGCCCTCGGGTTGCTCCCATTTCCAGGCTGCCGTGAATAATGCTGCAGCGAACACAGGGTGCATGAGTTCTTTTGAATGAGCATTTCGGGTTTCTTCCGATAAATACCCAGCAGTGGAATCGCTGGGCCGTAAGTCAGATCCACTTCAGTTTTCTGAGGAGCCCCTGCTGCTTCCCAGAGGGGCGGCCCGGCCGGCACCCCCAACAGCGGCGCACACGGAAGGGAGCCGCTGAAAGGTCTGTCGGCAGAGACGAGTGATAGCATCCAGACAGGCGACGGCACGCCCAGAAACCAGAAACGCCACGTGGCTATTTACAACCCGAGGCAGACCTATGGGGGCAGATGGCAAAGGATCTGCGGAGCTGGGCAGGGACAAGGACAGTCAGGGCCGTGTCACCCAAGGGTCCCCAGGGGAATGGGTAACTCACGTGGACTCCAGGCAGGGAGGCCGGCCCAGTGACTCCCACCCACGGAGGGGCACACCGTGAGAGACATGGAGGGAGCATGGAAATACAGCGTCCTGGGGTATAAAGTCACAAACGGAGCTGGATGAGCCATGTACGAGCGACAATGCCACGCAGAGAAAAATGCCATGGGTTTTAAAAATTAGGAGATGTACCTTATGTAAAAGTATTTATCAAACACTCCACCATGGCGTCTATGAGAAAAAGAAATGAGATGAAGGGAAAATAAAAACAAAGAGAAAACATGAGAGAAAGGCCTCACGTGTATTGATGATGACGGCGTGCTATGGATTAAGGAAAATTACTCACTCAGCTCTGCAGCCGAGGAAAGAAGGAGGGAGGGAAAGAACCAGGAGAGGAGATGGTGGGACAGAGTGTCTAACACACCAGCACTAGAGGCCGTATAAGGGGTGTGTATATTTTACACACACACACACACACACACACACACACACTGAATGTCTCTGAACANGGCCTCACGTGTATTGATGATGACGGCGTGCTATGGATTAAGGAAAATTACTCACTCAGCTCTGCAGCCGAGGAAAGAAGGAGGGAGGGAAAGAACCAGGAGAGAAGATGGTGGGACAGAGTGTCTAACACACCAGCACTAGAGGCCGTATAAGGGGTGTGTATATTTTACACACACACACACACACACACACACACACACACACTGAATGTCTCTGAACAGCGGGGAAGAAACCAAGAACTTCAGTTACCTCTGGGGAACTGGGTGGGTGGGGCTCGGGCAGAAGGGAAATATTTCACTGTACACCTTCCTGTGCATTTGAATTTTGCTCCACGTGGATATGCTATTTTTTTATAATTAAAATATCGATCTCACAGGCTGTATACACATGGCCAGTCTCTAGAGATTGGGGAACAGGGCACAAGGCACCGGGAACAGGGCCAGAGGGAGGGAAGCTGGCTTGCCTTCCACTCACGAATCTGCTGTACAGCTGGGTTTTTTCCCTGTGCATCTATGACCTATCCTAATAACTGACTTTTCATTTTTGTTTTGAATATTTTATATATGCACAAAGCTAGAGAAGGGTACCGTTGGTTTTATACAGCCACCGTCAGATAAGGCCATTATCGAGGTTCTGCCACACATGCTTTATGTCCATTATCTTTTTTTTTTTCTGGTTTTCTTGCTGGAGCGTTTCAGAGCAACCCCCAGACCTCATGCCAGTTCACTCCTACCCATATCAGACTGTGATAGACATAATAAAGGTGGTTTACAGAAGCAAGGGGAGGCCAGTCAGTGAACCCCACCAGGCCTGGTGGGACACCCTGCACCACACCCTTAAGGCGCTCTACCTGGGGGTGGGCTGCTGCCGCGGGGGTAATGCCTCAGCATTGCCTGTCTGGACTTCCTCAGTTCTCTCCCCAGAGCTGCTGCGCCCAGTCTGTCCTCAGGCGCCTCTCGCTCACTCCGCCCCCGCCTTTGCCAGAGCCCAGGGGTTCCTGATGATCTACGGGATAAAGTTCTCTTTGCAAGTTGAAACTCTCAGCTGTAACTCTCCTATCTAGACAGGAAAAGGTTCTGGAAGTGTTATTTACAACCACCAAGATATAGAAGCAACCCTGGTGCCCGTCAGTAAATGAATGGGTAAAACAACTATGAAACGTTTATGCAATGGAATACTACTCAGCCATTAAAAAAAGAAGAAAAATGTACCCTTTGCAAACAGTATGGATGGACCTGGAGAACCTGGTGCTAAGTGAAATACGCCAATCAGAGAAAGACAAATACCATATGATTTTACTCCTATGTGGAATCTAATGAACAAACTGAACTAACCAGCAAAATAGAGACAGACTCACAGATGGAGAGCAGGATGACAGCTTGGTGGGGGAGGTTGGGGGTGGGGGGATAGAGCAAAAAGTCAGAAGGGCTCATGGACATGGGCAGCAGTGTGGGGATTTCAGGGCGAGGGGTGTGTAAGGGGACTAGAGGATAATAGAAAAATGTAATAAATATACTTAAACGCTATGCAAAAAACATCCTCAAGGGGTGGTAGTCCCTTCCTCTGTTTGACTGCTCCCAGAGATGAGGAGCTCACTACCTGATCCATCTCTGTCGTTGTCCTAAGGGCCTGGAGCTGGGCTTCCCGCCCCTAGGCACCACCTCACCATCTTTGCTGTCTTGGAGGCACCCGGCAGTGGGCAGAGCCAGGGAAAGAGCCCAGCCCATTACAGTCCATTCCTCTCCAAAGTACACTCAGAAGCATAATGGCGCACTGTGCACATTCACATAAACTGGAGGCCACTGAGGCTCTGCTGGTTTGGAAATCCCCTTGAGACACCCCCACCCCCAACCGGGCCACCTAAGACCGGCATTCTCTGTCGTGGCGGTCTGACGTACACCCTGGGTCGGGGCTGGGCATTTGCTCCCTGTCCTGCCTACGTGTGCATTTGAATCTCCAGCAGGAAGGACCCAGCTGCAGATCCCCAGGCTCCTCTCCAGCTCTGTTAGGCCAGAAGCTCCAGGATCTGGAGCCTGGGGAAGACCTCTGGGTGGCTCTAAAGTGGCTGTCAAGTGTCTGGTGTTCAGGAACCACTGGGTCAATGACTCTGAAGGCCCTTCCAACTGCAGTGAGCCAACTTAGCTCAGCCACCTGCCCCTGTACCAAGACTCTGGCCCCTTCCCACCCACAGCCCAGAGGGCAATGCTCCCACCTGAGGACATCAGGGAACCGGGTGGTGCCACCTCCTGTCAAGAGCATGCCGGCCGAGTGCTGGAGGAGCACATTCGGCCCCCCAATTCAGTGTGCTTTCTGAAGCCAGAAGCAGTGGACTCAGAGGTGGCAGCTTTCTAAGGCCAGAAGCAGTGGACTCAGTGGACCCCTCCCCTCCACAGTATTCCTCTTCCAAGGAAGAAGAGACACTGAGTGTTTACTCTGCTGAGGTCCACGTGCATTAACTTGCTGAAGCCTCAACCCCACCCAGGAGAGAGGAAGCAGCTTGTCCTCCTTCGGCAGATGAGGAAACTGAGGCTCAGGGAGACGGACCAGCCAGCCCCAGGGCACACAGCTGGCAGGAGGCAGAACTGAGAGTCACAGCAGGCACCGTGACATCGAAGCCCACCTTTCTCGCCCTGGCTGGATAGCTCAGTTGCTTAGAGCGTTGTCCCGTTATGCCAAGGTTGCAGGTTTGAACCCTGGTCAGGGCACATACAGGAAGCAACCAATGACCGCATAAATAAGGGGAACAGCAAATCAATGGTTCTCTCTCTCTCAAATCAATAATAAATAAATAAAAATCTTAAAAGCCCACTTTTCTCACCCTGACCAGTGTGGCTCAGTTAGTTGGGCATTGTCCTGAAAAGTGAAAGGTCATCGGTTCAAGTCCTAGTCTTGGCACACACCTGGGTTGCAGGGCTGGTCCCCCCTGGTCAGGGTGTGTGAGAGGGGCAGCCGAACAATGTCTCCCTCCCTCCCTCCCTCCCTGCTCTCTCTAAAAACAAACAAATAATTGTTTTTAAAGCTCATCTTTCTCCACCCTCAACACTTGGCTGCACCCCACCTGTGCCAGCAACCAAACAAAAGATCTGATGCCCCCACTGCCCCCCAAAATGAGGGCGGTAAGGCTGTGCTCAGAATACCCAAGTGCCCCATTGGTGCATGTGGCACGTCCACGTCACACCACATGGCGGTTCCGATGCTCTGAGACGCAGACTCCAAGGCAAAGCTGGCAGTGCCAGAGGTTCACTGGCGAAGTGCCTGTGAGAGGCAGGGGCAAGGCCGAGTGGGGGGAGCCCTCACACCCTGTTGCAGGTCTGACGCCCGCGAAAGGGTGGGGGGGAGCGAGCGGCTTGGAAGGAAGAGCCCCAGACCCGGTGTGGCCTTGAGAATGTCTTAGCCTGGATGACGGGACACCAGAGCAAAGACTGCTGTTAAAGGAGTCCCGCATTTGGCAGGTGGGGCCTGGCTCTAGGACCCCCACTGGGCTCAGCCACTGGCCAGGATCCGCCCAGGGAGATGATGAATGCAGCAGTGGATCCTGACGGTGAGGCAGCTGGGGACCTGCATCCTGTAGCAAGTTGTCTGGAAGGGAGCTGGGAGCTGCAACCCTCAAGGCTGCCCCCAGCCCCCTGCAAGCCACAACTCATCGGCAGGATTCCATGGTTTGTGGATCCCTCTCTCCCTAAGCAATGAGCTCCCGACGCCAGAGCAATGCACATTGTTCATCTCTGTGCTCCAGGCCAGGGCATAAACTAGGAGCTTAATAAATGCTGTGTGATTGGCCAGGCCAACCCTCCAACCACAGCAGGGTAGCAGCTTCCACTCTAAGAGGCAGTTTGGGGCAGAGGAACAAGGAAGAAATGCAAGTCCTGAGTACCTACTATATGTCAAGCTTGAAGCCAGGGTCTGTAAAGTGCTTTTTGGAGTACAAAGGGCTTTCTTGAAATTATCATGTGAGACGCAGATGTCCCTCCCACCTCCCCGAAGCACTGAGACTCAGAGAGGGTGTCACTCACCCAGGAGGGCTGTCCTGATGCCACCCCTGCTGTGCTCTGTCCACTACGGAAGGCAGGGGCTTCTTTTGGAGTAAAGGCGGGGAAGGGAGCTCCACACCTGACCCTCGAGAAAGGAAGCTCCCTCAAAAACCTTGCCTGGTGCCCCTGACCCCACCTTCTTCCTGGGAAGACAGTCAGGCAGCCTCTTTAACCATCTGGGAGCCAAGGGCTCAGACTTGACAAGGGCTGTGAGCAGACGGGTTGGGTGGACAGAACTTTCGGCCAGGCTTCCAGGGCCCAGCCCCTAATCTAGGCCCTGCCTTAGTAAGTCTGCACTGGACAGGTTGGTGAGCCTCTCTGGGCCCTGGGCTTCCGTCTCGTCATCTGTAAAATGGATAAGTAATTTCTGCCTTGCACGTAAACACAAGGTCCTTCTCCTAGACGCCATCTGGTGGGTAGGTAGACAAAGGGCCCATTTGGTGGCAGGCGACAAACTTCAGACAACTCAGGGACACTATCAGAAAGAGTCCCGCCCTGGCTGGTGTAGCTCAGTGGATTGAGTGTGGGCCTGTGAACCAGAGGATCGCGGTTCAATTCCCAGTCAGGGCACATGCCTGGGTTGCAGGCCAGTTCCCAGCAGGGGACCCACAAGAGGCAACCATACATTGATATTTCTCTCCCTCTCTCTTTCCCTTCCCCTCTAAAGATAGATAAATAAAATCTTTAAAAAATGTTTTAAAAAAGAAAAAAAGAAAGAGTCCCATGGTTCTCCTTCCACAGGACATCGGGGCTGAAGGGCTCTTGGTAAGGATTTAATCAACACCCCCCTGACCCACGAACACTCCCCACGGTAGCCCAAAGTATGCTTGTCCTATATATGGGGTATTTTATTTTATTTTTATTTATTGACTTGAGAGACAGAGAGAGGAAGGGGGGAGAGAGGTAGATAGAGGGAGAGAGAGAGACATGGATTTGTTGTCACACTTATTTGTGCCTTCATCGGTTGATTCTCGTAACTGTCCAGGCCAGGGAGCAAGCCCACAATCTTGGTGTAACTGGATGACGCGCTAACCAGCCGAGGTATCTGATCAGGGCTACGGGGTGTTTTCTTAGTGCTGGGTACTGTGTTAGGCTTCATGTCCACAGTCTCATTCCTCACTTTTGAAAGCGTATTTCATTACTGTCATTGCACGAGTGAAGAAACCGAGGCACAGACAGGCTGGAGAACTTGCCCGCCCCCGCCCCCGCCCCCACCTCCCTCTCTGACTCCAGAGCTCTCGCGTTCAGCTGCAAAGCTGCTGCCTGACTTGAATCCTCCGGGGACAGGGAACTAACTCCCCAGGGAGACTTCCCCGCAGAATGGCCCTGGGTGTTGGGATGCCCTTACTCCCCCTAATGTGAGCCCGACGACCACACAGGACTGCCAGGGCGCAGGTGTGTGCCTCCTCCTTCCAAACACTGGAGGGCTGCCACCTCATACCCCACCCCAGACCACTCCTCCAACTCCATATCCCTAGCGCTTTCAAGGGCCTGTGGGAACCTCCAGGACCAAAAGAGGTCGAAACTGTTATTCTGCCCCCAGACACCCTGGGGGGTCCTTTCCCAAGGGGGTCAAGAAGAGAATGAAGCCCTTCTTTCTCTCATCACTCAGCACCCCACCTACCCCCCAGGAAGCTGGTCTCTGGGCTCTGACTTCACACCTAGCTGCCATGTGACATTTAGAAAGCTGTGGACAAGTCTCCAGGGCCCCCCACTCACCTCCCAGCCTGCCACCCCCCACTCCAACTCTCTGAAGGGGGTGCATGGAGCTGCTGCCGGAGGAGACAGGGAGGCGGTGAAAATGCCCACTGTTTTGTAGGGAGAGGGGGAGAGGCCAGGCTGGGGGGTGGGGGTGGCAGGAAGGAAATAAACTGCCCCGGCGGGGGATCAGGAAAGCCCGGAAGGGTCCTGGAGGTGAGCGTGCTGAGTCTGCAGCTCCAGGCCCTGGTTTCTCCTGTAAATCCCTGCCTATTCTCACCAGCGTGTTCCGCATTCGCTCACTTCCTCTCACAGCTTCCCCCAGGGCACTCAGGGAGGGCTGCCCACACTGTCCCTCCCCAAGCCAGCACTCCAAACGCCTCTGCTAGTTGGCGTTGCATGAGTGCGGAGTCCCAGCTGGGAGAGATGAAGAAGCTCTGGAAGTGGAAGGTGTGATGGCTGCCCGACAGCGTGAATGTGTTCAAAGGCTGTATACTTAAAAGGGGTTAAAGTGGTCAGGTTTATGTTACATGTATTTTATCACAAATTTGAAAAAAGAAGACAACCCGTAGAAAGGAGAAAATAAGTACCTCCCACCACCACCACATGCACACAGAAAGCCGCCCCAAGAAGCCCAAGTGGCCAAGGTCCAGGTCTGTGTAGCAAGGCCATGATGTGGGAGGCAGAGACCCCATACAGTGCTGTGGGCTGTTCCCGGAGTCCCCAAACTACCTCTTCCTTCCAGCCTTCTCTGGCAGCAGCCCTGGAGCAAGAGGTACTTACTCTCAGGCCAACAGAGGCCAGAAGACCCCCCAGTTCAAACCCCAACTGAGAAGGTCAGAGCTAGACGGTACCCGTACCCGAGGCACAGAGAGGCAGTGTCTGCCCCAAGGTCACACAGCCAGTTAACTATGAAGCTGGGGCTGAGGCCCATGACTGACCCGACCTGGCAGAGGAGAAACTGCCCTCAGAAGAGAAACACAGGCCAGTTTAGGGCTGGCAGGGGTTCAAAACAACGGCTTCTCCCAGCTTCAAGCCATCCCGCCCAGGGACCCCCTCAAGCGTCTCCTGTCCCCACAGGTTCTGCACTTGGCAGCCCTGGCACATGGAGCCTCCACCTGTCCCCTGGGGGGACAGCAGGTCACGAAAAGGTCAAGCTTTAGAATCAGACAGGCCTGCCTGAGTCCTGACCCCACCTCTGTAAACACGTTTCTTAGGCTGGGCCCCTCGTGTGTACAATGGTCATATCAATACCTAATTTGTGGGGTTCTTTTGAGGATTACAGCAAATGACATAACACCCATAAATGGCCCGAAATGCTGCAGGTCCCCCAGATATTCTTTCTCTGCTCTTCCCTCCCTCTGCCTAGCGCAGTGTGCCGCCTGAGTCACAGATGGCCTGGGTGACCGGAATGAAAGTTCATTCCCTCCTCTGGGCCTGTTTCCCCACCTGCAAAATGAAAGGGTCAGACTGGCTGGCCCTCCACCAGCACGTGAGTGTACACACGTTTCATGAGGAAGTGCCCAGGCTGTGGACAAGGCTGTTCTTAGCTGCATGGTTCAGAGCAGCCAACGACTTGGAAACAGCTCGAATAAATGTCCAGGAGAATGGGCAAAGACGCTGTGCTGTGGTCTCATAATGGAGCACATCCCAGAGACGAAAATGAGGGAGGTGCCACTAGACGCAGCATCGTGGATAAACTTCACAGACTTGATACGTGAAAAAAGCCAGGTACAGATCAGAACACAGGATAGGCTTCCACCACTTAGATGAAGGGTCTAGGACAGGCCACGCCAGCCAGTGGCGGTCGAGGTCAGAAGAGTGGTCACCTCTGGGTGAGGGGCCACATTGCTTGGGAGGGACCTGAGGGCACCTCCTGGGGTGCTGGGGATGTGCTCTGCCTTGATCTGGGTAGGGGTTGCCTCTGCGAAAATCCATCAGGTTGTGACTTTAAGGTGAGTGGCCTTCACTGCCCTACCTTCATCCCCTTCACCCACTAAGCTGCAGCCCAACCTCTTTCCGTCCCTCCAGCTGGCCAGCTGGGGGCCCTCCTCGGGATCCTTGCACTTGCTGGTCCCTTTTCCCAGAGTGCTCTTCCTCCACAGCTTCTTCCTTTGAGGCCTGCGCTCAAATGTCACCTCCTTGGAGAGGCCTTCCTGGCTGCCCCCACCTGTGGCAGCTACTCATTCTCGCCATGACATCACCTGGTTATAATACTCAGCACAGCACCGTCACGATCTGATATTGAACTTGTTCTGTTTGCTTGTCTGTTACTGTCTTTCTCCCCCGACTGGGATGTGGGCTCGTGAGAGCAGGAGCAGGTCTGTCAGGGCTGGAATCTGGGTCCCGCCTACAGAGATGGCTGGCAGACAGTGTCACCAAGCAAACAGCTGTGGGCGAACAGGCCACCTCAGGTCAGATCGGGTATGTCTCACAACTCGACTCTCTTGAAGGTGATGAGAGGGAACTGATCTTTTAAAATCCTCAACCGAGGATATGTTTATTGATTTGAGAGAGAGAGGAGGAGAAAGAGCCAGAGAGAAACATCGATCAGTTGCCTCTCATATGCACCCTAACTGGGGATCAAACCCATGACCCAGGTACGAGCCCTGACAAGAGATCAAACCTGTAAACTTTTAGTGCATGGGACAATGCTCCAATCAATGGAGCCACCTGGCCAGGATGGGAACCCACTTTTTATGTATTCATTCACCCCATAAACATGCAAGAGAGCCCTACTATGTGCTGAGTACAACCTTAAGAGGTTCACTGTGGGACAAGGAGAAAGGCTATGCCAGATTTTTCTAGTAGAGTGTGGGGAATGGGCAGAAGGTACATGTGCCCAGGGATAGGGAAACGCCCAGAAGTGAGTGGCGGGGCCAGCCTCCCAGTTCCCAGGGCAGGGAGACGACATTGGGCCCTGGGTGTGTCCATGACTTCCCATGCCAGCTGAATGTCTGGGCAGCAGAAGGCCCTGGGCCTTGGCAGGAAGCCACGCCCTTCTAAAAAGCCAGGGAACTCAGCCAAGACCAGCCACTCTCCCTGCCTGCAGGCTTGGTCACCTGCTGCCATGGAAACCTGTCCTGCCAAGCCAATGGCACTGAGCACAGAAAACACAGTGCCAGGAAGGTGACAGGGCACCTGCCAGACTCCTGTTCTGGGAAGAGAGGCACCTGGGCCTGCCTAAGTGGCAGCTGAAAGTTACATGTTGTTCCTGCACTTGTTGCTCTGTGTGTGTGTGTGCGTGTGCGTGTGTGTGTGTGCATGTGCATGTGCGTTCCACGCTCAAGCCAGTCTGGCAGAGGGCATCTCCCCCACGTCTGGGACTGAGGTTCCAGCAGAGCGTAAAGAAATGCTCAACAATAAAAGCCGCCATTTGCCGACCACTTACTACACACCAGGCACCTTTCTAGATACTGTCTATGACTTTCCTCATTTCAGTCTCAAGGCCACCCCGTGAGGCAGGCGCTGCTCCCGCGTTTACAGAGGAGGAAAATGAGGGGCTGTTGGTTCGGTAACTTGTCCAAAGTCTCACAACTAGTAAGCGGCAGAGCCAGGATTAGAACCCAGGCAATGGGGCTCCAAAGCCTTCACATTAGCCGCCAGAAGGATAACCTCTCCACAGAACGAAGTCATTTTGTTTTCCCATTACTGAATCAGTGTGCCAAGCTCTGAATGGGCACCAGGGAAAAATAAATAGGTGAGATTCTGTCTCTGGTTTCAAGTTGCCACTAGCCCTGCAGTAGACACTGGTAAAGATAACCACGATGTAGAGCCACGAGTTCCAACAAACCAAGAGAAGTGTGGGGGTTTCTGTGGGACAGGGAGGCATAGAGGGCAGCCTGACTCCGCACCAGCCCTTTGGATCTCCCGCTGGGGCCCTGGGATGGGGGTGGGAGTTGTCCTGGTAGCAGAGGTCTAGTGAAGTTCTGCCCTGGGGCGCCACCTGCTGGAAAGATGTGGGAGGGCAGCTTCAGCAGCTGGCCTCTCCTCTTCCCCACAGCTGTTATTTCCTGGGTTGCCCCCTACTCTCTGCTAAATAAGGGCAGGGATGCAGAACAGCAGACATTAATACCGACAGCCTTTATGGAATTATGAAGGAGGAAGACATGAATCAACAGCCTCACAAGGAAAGACGAACTACAGCTGACAATAAGTGCCCTGAAGGGGAAATACAGGTGCTCTGAAGGTGTGTAAAAGCTCTAGACACGGTAGTGGGGGGACACCTCTCCAAGGAGATCATGTTTTAATGAAGAATTAAAGCTCAACAGGGGTTTGCCAGGCAGAGCGGGAGGAAGGGCATTCCAGGCAGAGGGGGCAGCAAGGACAAAGGCCCTGAGGTGAGAAGAAGCTCACGAAATTTCAGGAACAGAAAGAAGGCTGCTGTACCCAGGCAGCAGTGAGACAGACGCCCAGAGCAGGGGTGCGGGGCCTTGTACTCATCCCAAAGGCAATGGGAGGCTCTGAAAGGTTCTGCTGGGGGAAGTGCTGCAGGCCCACCCAGGGCAGCAGCTCCTGTGGGCGTGGATGGAAGGGGAGGAAGCAGGGCAGAGGCTGGGAGACCAGCAGGGAGACCATTGTGGTTGTCCAGGTGAGAGACAGGATGGCTGGGAAGAGAGGAACTGGAGAGCAGCAGCTGTGTTTTGGAGAAAATTTTGGAAGCAGAATCCACAGGCAAGGACTGGATTAGACATTGGGGTGTTGAGGGGAAGATGAGATCAGGATGTCAGGTTAAGTAACTGGGTAGAGGGAGGGGCGTGAGTGAGGTGGGAGCACTGAGCAAGGAACACACAAACAGCCGGGTCTCGGTGGGGTAGCTCAAGGTTCCCAGGAGGGAGGGCAGGGAGATGCCCAGGGGGCGGTTGACTAGGGGCCCCAGGCTCAGAAGAAGGGTCTGGGGCCATTTTAAAGCCTCCGATGGCCAGACCCTCCAGGAGAAGCGCACAGTGGGAGGAGGTCAGCCCTCAGAGGAGCGGGGTGGGGTGGGGGGGGTGGACAGCGGGCAGGAGGCTAGGAGAACAGAGGACTGAGCAGCAGGGGCAGGAGGTGGAAGGAAAGCTCCGTGGCTCAAAAGCCAAGGGGTAGGGAAGCGTTTCAACTGTGTCAGAAACTGCTGCGAGGTCAGTTAGGGCCAGAACCCATTTGGCAACACGGAGTGTCCCACAGCCCAAGCTGTGGGAGGGCCCTTGGCAGTGAAGAGTGACTGGGGGTCGGGGAGAGTGAAGAGGCAGCTCTGTGGGCCCCGTGACAGTGAGAAGAGGCTCCAATTGGAAAAGGACTAGCCTTGTGCACACCGGGTGCAGTGGTTTGCCTTGACGGGGCGAGGGGAAGTGGGGGATGGACGGAAAACAGGGCAGGACAGCAGGACCCAGCAGCTTTGCAAAGCCTCTTCCGTCTGCCCCTTCCAACGTTTACCCTGGTTCCTATGGTCACCCCTGTAATAACCAGCCCTTCCTCCAACGAGGGAAACTGAACCCCACAGAGGAGCTGAGGTCACATCAGAACTCTGCCCAAGCTGTTTCCTGCCACAGCAGGCAAAGAGGGCTGGGCCTCGGGGGTGCCAGGCTGTTTGGCGTTTCGGGAAGCCAAGGATCTTGCTGAGGTCATGTGGGCCCCTTGACCTAGTCTGGATGCCCTTCCTTCCCTGGCAGGACCACACAGTCAGGCCCCCCAAACTCTCTACCTCCACCCACCCTAGGCAGAGTGTAGAGGACAGCGGACAGACGAGGTCCTCAGGAGACCACTTGTTATGGGGCCTGAGCCTCATACCATTGTGGGATGGGGCTTTTAAAGGAAAGACTACAAAAATGCAAATACAAATTAGGGCAGGGCCCCTCAGAAGGGTCTGAAACTTATGTTTCATTTGCCTCAAGGTAACTCCAGCTGTGGTTGCCATGACCTCTAACGAACGACGTCACCTCTCAGTACCCGCTCTGCAGTCACAAGCACTGTGTGAGATACCTGTGCACAGTGTGCGGGACCAGTCTGTCCCCGGGTCAGGGCTGACAAACTGTGGCCATGGTTATGCAGACTGGGCTCCCCTGCGGCAGGTGGGGTGGGGGGAAAAGAACCTTTGCTCTCCCTGAGCCCAGGGGCCCTGGGTACACCAAGCCCCGCTGAGGACAAAAGGGCTGCGGTGGTGATGTGACCCACCCCTGGGCCGGCCTGGCACCAAGTGGGGGCTTTGCGGATGGCCTTGAACTGTAACCCCATCCTCCAGCCCGCGCAGTTTACAATTTACGCAGTTTGTAGACACCACCCCTCCCCGCAACAGCAGGAGAATGGGGCTGTTGGACAGACGCCGAGAGTGGAGACGGGTGGGTAAGACGGGGACCATTCCAGCCGAACCTAGGACCCCGAGACAACCGGCTCAGGCGGGGGCTCACCCTTTGTTCTGCGGAGGATCGAGTCCGGGACCCAGTGGCTGGACAGCAGGGCCCGAGAGCTGCCCGCGGGGCAACGCCAAGTGGTGGGCTCGGCAGACACGTCGGGCACGACCCAAAGGGCGCTCCGGGTGGGGCCTGGGAGGAGCAACCCCGCGGCCCTGAGGACTCGCGACACTTCCCCCGCCTGCCCGTCCCGGAGACACTCACCGCCGCCCCCACCCCCTCGCGGCCCCAGCTCCTCTCGCCGGCAGAGTCGCTGGGTCGCCATCCGCGCGCTTTCCCACGGGGGCGGGCGCCTGGGCCTCTGCCAGGGCCCTGCGGAGCAGCCAGGCCAGCTCACGTCCCAGCAGCCCACGCCCTGCCCTTCTGCAGGTCTCCCGCCACCGGTGCCGTCCCCGTGGTGCTATCTCAGTGCGGGCGAGGCAGGTGGGACTGGGTATCGTCCGACACACATCCAGTTAAGACCCTTCTCCACAAACGCCAAAGCAGAGCGGGAGGCAGGCTCCCTTCCCCGAAGGGCACGACCTGGACCTCAGGTCCGGTGCTCCTTTCCTCTACCTCAGCCCCCTGCAGCTGACAACAGGCAACCTCCCGCAGGAAAGCAAGCTCAGCTTCACTGGTTAGCGCCTGGGCACTGAGTGCAGGGGTCCAGAGGAGATGTCTGTTCAGAGTTTAGGTCGAGCTCAGAGTTTTAGATGAGGAGGGTGATGGGGGCATGATGTATGGACCTAAGGAAGGGGCAGATTGGGGCTGTCTGGGCTGGCTTCCTGCCCCTCCCCCCTGCCACGCACACACAAACCACAGGCCTAACTGGTACCCTCAACCCTCCCCCTCTGTCCCTGAGTGGGGATGCGGGCAGTTTCCTTGGCCGGGGTCCCTAACAGGACTCCCTCTCAATCTGTTGCCAGTCCCTCCAACCCTGCTCAGGGCAGCTGGGACCTGCGGCAGGTACAAGCAGAAAAAGGGTAATGTGATTTTAGAACCTACCAGTGGCAAAAAAACAGGGTTCTGAGGGGCGCAGTTCACAGGGAGGATGGAAAAGGGGAGCTGTGGGAGGGGTGGGAGTGGGGAGGCCAAGGGTGCCAGGAGCCAGAAGAAGGCTGGGAACCGGGTTGGGCTGGGACCTCCCCTGGGAGGGAAGTTAGTGTGGCCCAGACTGGGGCTGCAGGCACAGAGCCTCCTTCAGACCTCCTAACCCTGGTCCTCTGGCTCCGAAACAGCAAAGGGGGCGTCACAGGGGTGTCGGCTGTCAGGGGTGTGACTAGGTGGGAGAATGATTGGTGTACGGGGGGTGGATGTGAGAGACACAGGATGAGGTGGCAGCGGAGGGGGAGGCTTGTGACTTTATGACATTTCCAATCATGAGAGCTTCATCTCTGCATTGGACTACCCAGTCCCTGTTCCCCGAAGATGTGAGCAAACAGGCACCGTGCTACCTCCTGAGCCTGCTGCCCTCGCAACAGGGTGAAGCGAACACTGACACACCCTGGGGTCTTCTTAGCTGTTTGTCCCCTCCTGATCATGGGGTGGAGAACAAGGATTGGAGTCAAAACAGACCTGGTCTCCAAATCCAGCTCAGTTGCTTAGCACCAGCTTGACCCTGGCAAGCACTTATGCAATTCAAACTTCAGTTTTCTCATCGGTGAAATGGGAACAATTACGCCTACAGAATACAATGTAAAAGAAGCTCCTCAGAGTAGTGCATGAGGCACGGGTCCGAAGCACTCAGCATTATGCCTGGTGTAAAATTTGTAAAACCTGGTTTCCAACGTTTTGTCTATCTGTGACGTGGGCACACATTTGGCTTGGCGTGTCCCTCACCCCTAGTTCCCCTGTGTCTGAGGATCTGTTAGCAGTCATAACGAACGGCTCTGAGTGGGGGAGTTGGCGGAAATGTGTTCCGTTGGGTTATCTGCTCCCTGCAGACTCCTCCTGCCCCAGTGGGTCTCTGGGTGATCATATTCGCTCTCCAGGGCTTCCTGCCTACCCGGCCAGGTTTGTGCATCTCCCTCCCAGCTGCCTTTGAAGTTTGGGGCCCTTTGGTGTGAGTGGGGCGTGCACCTGACTAGAATCCCGCCAACCCTGTGGTCAGTGGCTAACAGGGAACAGAGCTGAAAGAGTTTGGAGATATAAGCCCCACCCAGGCACCCTGCTCGAGTTACCCCAAGTGCGGGATCAGACAGCCTGAGCCCGAATCGAAGCGTTGCGGTAACTGACTGCCTGGCCCCGGGCAAGTCACCCGGCCTCTCCGAGCCTCAGGCATCTTGCAGGTAGAAGCCCAGAGAAGCACCTACCTCATGGGATTGTGGAAAGCCAGAGAGAGAGAGAAAGAAGAGAGAAAGAGAAAGAGAAAGAGATGACATTGTGTTACTTAATAAGACTCCCTGGAAAAGCAGGGACTTTGGGCTCTCGCTCCAGGCCCAGTGAATCTATAGACCAATAAGAGGTCGGCGTCCGGAAGGTCCTAATGTGCTTCTAAGCTTTGGTCAAAGTATAGTCCATTAAGTTTGCTTCTGTTTCACAAGGAGACATGCTACAGACTTACAAAGAACATCTGAGTTTAATTATCCCAATTTCTTTATTGCTTCTTTATCTTTATGAACTTTGAATAATTTTTATATTTTGATGTTTATTAAATTTACATTCATTTTTACGACTTGAGTAAGGTACAGTTGACACACGGCAACTGCCCCAAGCTCAGCTGGGTCACCAATCTGCAGCTTAATGTCAGCCAGCTCTGGTGGTGGTCAGTGGAGAGAAACTGGGAGGTGGGAGGGACGGGGGTGGCCAGCCCAGCTGTGGGAATCTCTGAGGAGCTTCTGGGGTGGGAGGAGAGGGCACCCCCCACCATGGTCTCTTTGTTTGTTTCCCAGGCCAGGCTGAGCCTTCACCTCCTGACCCTGTGGGAAGCACAAGTCGGGCCGGGCTCCACTGGGAGGGGCCGAGGGCAGCACCCTGACGATGGGAGCTGGGGAGAGGAGGGGGTTCAGAGTCAGACAGGGCCTGCGGGCTGTGCCACCTCAGGCCAGTCACTCTCCCCAAGGGCGACACCAGCCCTGCTCTGGTCACACAGCTCCTGCAAGGATCAGGAGAGAGAACGGAGGTGAGAGTGCGGCAGAAGTGAAGTATGGAGAAGGCTCAGTCACGTGACCCGTGTTCCTCAGAGCCCGGAGCACTGAGAAGGCATTCTCTTGCTGATGTCACATCAGCATGTCAAAACAGGTGTACTGAGCATTTATTAAGTGCCTACTGTGTACCCACATGCTCAGGAGAGTGATGGGGAAGAACTTGAAACCACAGGAAGCTGGTCACCTACCATGTTTACAGCCTTTTGGTGTCCACTAGGCCAAGAGGCACGTCCCCCATCCTCGTGTTCTTTCCTCTGTATCCCCCTAAACCCCTGGTCCAGGGGCTGGGTTAAATGCACTCATTCAACAAATATGCACTGAGTGTATGTATCAGAAACTGTGCTGCCCCGGCTCAGTGGATTGACTGCTGGCCTGTGAACCAAAAGGTCGCTAGTTCGATTCCTAGTCAGACACATGCCTGGGTTGCAGGCCAGGTCCCTGGTTAGGGGCGTACAGGAAGCAACCCCATCACACACTGATGATGTTTCTCTCCCTCCTTCTCCCTCCCTTCCTTTCTCACTAAGTACTGAGGGGTTCAGTGGTGAGCTGAACAGACAGGGAGTCTGGCTTATAGCCAAATGCTGGGGGAGGGGAACAGACAAAAAATAAACAAACAGCACCAGACTAAACAAGTTAATGTCCAACTGTGGAAGGACCTCGGAAGAAGTGAGCAGGGCGGTGTGACAGAGGGCGGGGGGTCAGTGTGACGGGGTGAGTGGCCCCTCTGTGCAGGGTGGTGATAAATGACCATGTTGGGACAGGCAGCATCCAGTCTGGGTTGCAAAGCCACAATGACTCAGGGTCCATCACAGCTTTCCTACTTGCTAGGTGTTCCACCTTGGGCAAGCTGATCAACCCTTTTGAGCCTCAGTTTCCTCACCTGTAAAATGGAAGAAAATACCCAATCTGCTTTATAAGATTGATGGGAGGGCTACACTAGATAGTATAAGCACATTGCAATAAGCACATGTTAAATAACAGATTGTGTCCATCTCCTCCAGCCTGGGCCGAGCACCCACAACTCATGGGTTAGTCCCTGTGGAGGACAATGGGTGGCCCAACCCAGATGCTCCCCAGTCTGCATTTCCAGGCTGTCTGCAGTACATTTCTCTCACATACAGCAGGGTGTCACACTCACATGCCTTCAGGGTCTGGCAAGTGGGTGCAATCAGTCGGCAGTGGTGGGGCCGATGGCATACCTCACAGAACAGACCCTGCCTGAAGGAAGCGGCCACTGCGCAGCTTTAGGGAAAGCTTGCCATGTTGCATTAAGGGCCTAGACCTTCCCACTTCTCAGATAATGAGAGGAAGCTATTTTATACACAGTCATAAGAATTTTCTGTGTTGGCACCTTAAATAAAAACTTTTCAAAGTACTGTTGGGGGCAGAGAAAACACCGGATCAGCCCTGGCGGCTGCAGGCACGGTGTGCCACGTCTGTGTGCCGAGGACCAGCACTCTGAGGGATGCAGAGAGAGCCGAGCGGCAGGCTTGCTGGTGCAAAACTCCTGGGAGCTCAAGGACCGCAGCTGCTCAAGAAGAATGGCTGGGATCAGAGCCTGCAGGGGGAGGGGAGGCAGGGATGGGGAGACCCCGCCAGGAAGGCCTCGTGGAAGAGGAGACACTCGGGCTGGATCGTGTGAACGAAGAGAGGGCAGAGTCATTCTGGGCGAGGGAAGAACTATGGGAAGGGAAGGTGTTTCCATGGAGTTGGAGTGCATTTGAGGTACATGGGAATTTTGAGGGAGGGCTGTGATCTCTATCTCCAGGTCATAGATAGCCACCTGTGTCCAGCAGATGCTCCTGGCCAGTCCCTTGAAGCTCTGGGTTTGGCTTCTGAGACCAGCGGAGTCGGGTAACAGAAAGAGTGGGCAGGTACTGAAGGTGGACGCCAGAGTCTGTGCTTAGGCCCCCCACTACCATTTCCAGGATTGCATTCATTCCTTCAGGCTGAAAATCACAGCAAGCGAAGGTCACTTATGAACTGGGAGCTTGGGCTTCGAAGAGGAACGAGTCAGGATTAGTCCCTGCCTCCAGGGAGCTCACAGTCTGGTGGTGGCCATGGAAGAGAGTGTGGACCACTGCTCTGTGATGCTGTACCTGAAAGAGGGCTTGGCGAGATTTCTGGGGAGCTACTGACAGGTTTGTAGAGGATAGGACTTTGAAGCTGCATCTTCATAGATGAGTAGGAGTTTCCCAGGGGAATAGAGTGGAAATGGCAGGAGGCTGCATGAAGAAGTATGTGAAATTCACAGGTGTGTTGGGAGCCCGCTGCAGGAACATGAGGTTCAGTCCATCACTTGACCAGCACTTGAGGTCCTGTGAGCCAGAGGCTGTGCCAGGCACTGGAGGGCATGATAAAGCAGACACTCTCCACCCTAACGAAGTTTGTACCGTTTAATTTCTCTGTACCTCCCTTTCCCCATCTCTGGAGCACTTTACACACCTCACAGAGCTTCACTGAGGAGCGAATAGGATTACAGGGTTAACATATTTGGGAGGACAGCCGGGCTCACACTGGCGTATGGGAAATGTTCGTTAACTATGTGCAGAGCTGAAATGGCATCTTGCCTTGACTCCCTGAGAATAGCTCTTGGAGTTGAAGTGTCCTTGGCTCACTAGAGAAGCAGCTTTGGTCAGTGAATGAACACACAGATGCGGCGTGCCCTGCAGCTTTACGCACACAGTACTTACCGAGTGCCGGTCAAGGAGATACTATCCGTTATCTCCATTTTACAGAGGGGAAGCAAGGGCTTGAAGATGGGAAGAGACTGCCTCGTATGCGCAGGTATTGAGAAGGAAGGCTCCAGATCCCACCTCCTGGAAGCCTGACCTCAGAGCCCCAGCACTTGAACTTGCCACATAGGATTGCTCATGTGAAGAGGAGGTCCTGACGGTGGGCCTGATGGAAAGCATTTGAAAACGCTGAGGGACTTAGCCTCCCACCCCCTGGCCAGCTGGGATGGCCCTCAGCGGTTATCTCCCAGGTCAGGGAATCTGCCGGTCGGTCTCTTTTGGGGCAGGAGAAGTGAGAGGTGTCATTTCCTTCCTGGGAAGAGGGCACATCTCGTCCTTCTAGTAGGAAACAGACCCTAAATTAAGAAATACCTTTAAAAAATTAGAAAGATGACTGTTAGCTTCTGTCCTGCGGAGGCGATGGGGACTCAGCTTCTTCCAGGGTGCCAGAGCTGGAGAACACCCAGAGATGGATGGGCTCTGACAGAGTCGCGCTCCCTGGTCAGAGTGATTCCAGGCCTCCGCTCAGCTCTGGGCCAATACACATCAGAAAGGAGTTCTGTCTGCAGCTCCCGGAGAAGACAAGACTGGTATTTGAGAGTTTTTTGTCTCAGTACAAGGCACACGTTCACCCTCTCGTCTGCGGGGGAGCTAAAGGGCTAGAAGCCCAAGTCTCGTTCACAAGCAGCCCTGCCTGTCTCGTCGTCCTGACTGTTCCCTGTTGTCGGTCTGTGGCCTTGGCCAAGGGGCCTGGTTTCCTCAGAACCTGTTTCCTCATCTCCGAAGAGGGGACAATGAGAAAATCTGTGTAATGATTAGCAGACTGCCCATTGCATTAGGTGCTCAACACATATTAACTATTGTTCTCTGACGGGTGGAAGAAAAATTGCCGATTGTCAGATGGTCCAGCTTTTTCTCGTGCGGAGGGGGTGGGGGGTAATCAATGAGCCCTTCACACGTCAGAGTTGGAAATGGAAGTCCAATGTGTGTTTAGGGATTCTACGTTTGCTTTACTTATTCTGTATCTTAAAACTATTTTCTCTAGACAGTATTAACTGTTGTTATTAGCATTTATTTGAACTGACACAGTTATTGAGCATCTACTATGTGGCACATAGTGCAAGGGACACGGGATGACTAAAGCTTTGTCCTTAACTCCGGGAAACTCTGGTCCAGTGTGGGAAGCAGATGTGTCATCTTTGTTGCTCCTTCCTCAGTCCTGGTGGGTAAACTGCTCTGTGCTGAATGTCCCTGTTTAAACAGGGACCGCGTGGATTCTAGGACACAAGGGACCTGTGAGATCAGGGTTTTGGGGACGCTGACCCCTATACCTCCGTCTAGCTGTGTGCATCTCCCCCGTGTTGTTATTCTTGGTTCCCACATCCTTGTCTGGGCACCCACAGCACTATCCATGATCTGCCATTGTTTTTTACTTATAGATTCACCTGGGTTAGGGGACCCTCTGCCTCTGAGGAGGGGTTGAGGAGTCTGTTGCAGATGGCTGGGGCTGACAACACCCAGCCAGCAAGCCCCTGGGCTGGGGCAGGTGGGTGACAATCCCACTAATAGCCAAATGCATAAGGCTTCACAAATATACCAGGTTTGGGAGTGTGCAAAGCGTTTTAGGATTTACTTCATTTAATCTGCACGGAAGGAGGCATCCCCAGTCATGCTTTCCGCATGAGGAAGCAGAACAGGAGAGGTGGGCTCCAACCCACAACCAGAGCCCCAGCCCACCCAGGTTCTCAGAGCTGTCTGACAAAAAGAATCATGAATCCCTGGGGTGCTTGTTACACATGTGGAAAAAGCCCTCTCCTCCAGTTCTAACCCTGAAGGTCCGGCTTGGGGCTCTAGAATTAGTAGTTTAACAAACACTCTTGGCGTCACTTATCTTCGGGCAAGTGCAGACACGGTCACTGATCTATTTACTTAGCTGAGACTTGTGGGATCCCAGCTATGGTCCCTACTGTGGGGAGAGCATGCTGAACACCACAGCCCCCAGCCTGAAGGCGCAACAGTCAGCTGAGCAGATGGATCGTCCGGGTCCCTGGGTGTGCCACCCAGGTCTCTCCCAGGCAATGTCCCTCCCTGCTGGTGGGACTCGCTTCTGGCCGGACTCGGGTCGGAGCCTGCGGGGCCTCCTTCCACAGTCTAACACTTGCTCAGGGCTGGGCCTGTGGTTCTTTGGGGCTGGAGGCATCCTGTGAAGGGACCAAGGTGTGTGGGGTGGGGGGTGGCGCCCAGTGAGTGTTTCAGTAAATGTTGACCAACTGCTGATGCACTTGTTGGCTAGAACAGGACTTGGGGGGTGGGGGTGGGGTTCCCTCCCATGTGGAGCAAAGCAGTTCAGCCTGACAGGGGCAGGAATTTTTGTTTCTTTAGTGGTAATCCCAGCACAAACCTGCCTTTGCACCTGGAAGGGAGGATGCACCAGGCAAGGATCCCGCTGGAGCAGATGAGGAAAGCGGGGCCCAGAGAGCCAGAAGTGAGAGGTCCTGAGCTAAAGCCGGGTCTCCTGCCAGGCCAGGGTGGACAGGGGCTGTGGGCAGGGACATCATGGGCAACACCTTCCCCCCAAATCATGGAGGTGATGTGTGCCTGTGAAGGGAAGAGCCTGGTGTCACCACTGGGACTCCCCCCCCCCCCCACCGTGGGGGCTTGGCATCATCTGTCAGCTATGCTCTGGGTTCTGGCTTCTGCTGACCACTTCCCTTTTCTAAGGAAAAAGTCTGGCCTTCATGAGGCAATCCTGGTCACTTCTGACCTCTGCCTTCCCCAGAAGACCAACCTGATATTTGAAGTAGGACCCCGTGGGCCCTGGTCTGGAGCTCACCTTTGTTCCCACAACTCTGAGTACCCAGTATTCTCCCCGAGGCTGGACCTTTACCTCCCGAGCCCACCAGGTAAAGCCAGGGGTGCTCCAGGAGGCCCTTCTGGACACTTTCCAGGAAGGCCACGCTGACCAGGCTAGGCTGAAACATCACAGGCCAGTGTGGGCCCATGCCTTCTCTGGTAGCCACCCGCTGCGTGCTCCTTGTTGCGCCAGACATACATTTGGAGGCTGCAGGGACAGACAGGAAAGGGCAGGGATCCCAGGTGAAGGTAGAGTAAGGAAGCCACAGCTCCGACCTGGGTGCAAGCTACAAGCCTGCGCCATGTCGGAACTAAGACCTAGGAGGGCCAGGTGCCCAAACCTGACAAACTAGAGGGTGCCTGAACCTTTAGGCTCCTCCGGGGGCAGTGTGGGTCTCCTCCCTACCAGGCTTAGGCCCCGCCCGCCCCGGGTAGGGGGTCTCTCTCGGGGACATCTCCCAGAATGGGGGGGGGGGGGCGGCATGTATATGATCTTACCCCAAGGAGGAAGGCGGGGCTGGGCGGCTAGGAAGGCCCAGGATATAAGGACAGAGGCGCCGCTTTCAGGCTCGGCCAGCCCACCATGCACGCCCACCGGTTCCACTTCCTCCTTCTGCACATCTGGTGGGCCCTCCTCCAGGCGGGCGCCGCTACAGAAGCCCCCGAACCCCTACGTTCGAGGGGGCAACCCTCATCGCCGTCCCCTCTGGCGTACATGCTGAGCCTCTACCGCGACCCGCCCCGGGCGGACATCATCCGCAGCTTGCAGGCGCAAGGTAGGCTGCCCACTCCGCTAAGCGCCCTGGAGCGCCTCGGGTCCCATCCTACCTCCGGCCCCGGAAGGGCGCGGGAGCCCGCTGGGGGCTGCGGATCCGTGGGGGGACGCCGCGGTTGAGATCGCGCCCACGAGCTCGGAGGGCGCGTCGGGGGTCGGGGTCTGGGTCTGGGGTTGTCGCGACGCCGGCATTGGTTCGGGCGAAGGGTTGACTGGTGACGGGATCGCGGTGCCCCGGGTGTATCACGGACTGAGACCTCGGGGTCCCGGGTCGTGGGGGTAAGCGCGGCGCGGCAAGGGGGAGCCTGATTGTGCCTCTTTCTGTCTGCGGGGTTTCGTTAGATCACGTGGTTTTGGGGGCGTGTCAGCTTGCGCACCTGTGGGCTAGGAGTAACAGTACCTCCCTCATAAATCTGTAGTGACAAAGCACAGAAAAACCTCGTAAGTCTGGGTCGTTAGAATTGCTACAGTGGTTTTGTCTTGTCACCTTTTTTTTTTTTTGCTTTTCGCGAGTGAGGGGGACCAGGGATCCGGGTCTGGCGCTGAGCGTCTCAGGAGGAGAGCAGTCTTCAAACCGGGTCTCGAGCGCGGAACCCCAGGCATCAGAGATCTGGGGTTAGAGATGGGACACCCCAAAGTCGAGAATTGAGGCAAGTCTGAGTACTCGAGGCCAGGCTAGGGAGGTGTCAGTGTCCCGGGTTACGCCGGGCTCAGGGCCCAGATTTGGAGGGGGCCCGGGGGAGTCAGTGACCATGGTGACCTGGGATTTTCGCCCTCCGGGACGGGAGAGCATGTCTGGGCACCGGGCGCGGCGGGCATGTGGGCGTCGTGCAGAGGTAGCCCTTCCCGCGAGGTCCCCTTACCCCGCGCAATCCACATCCTGGACTGGTGAGGGGGAGCCCTGCCGCCCCGCGCCTCCGGCCGCTGCCGGGGCTAGACGGCCCCTCCCCTGGGCGCAGGCGAAATCCACATCCGACAATCTGATCTGACTGCCACCCGCCGGCCCTTGTGGTCTGTGGGTGGGGGGTCCTAGGTCCCTGGCCTGCCTAGACTCAGGTCAGACGGCTCGTGACCCTCTCCGGAAGGGTCATCGGGGACCAGCCAGACTAGGGACGCCCCGGGGAGAGGAGCAATTCGAAAGCGCTTGGCTCCTCTACCAGAAAGCTGCGGGGGGTGGGGGAAGGGTGTTGGGGATGGGGCGGCTGTGCAAAGCGCGATGCACTTCCCCAGTTCTTTTTCCCCGGAGAGTTCCCAAGGTAGACTGGTCGGTCTGGGACTGGAGAACTAGGTTTCTGACCTCCAAGCCCTGCTTTCCAATTCCCTTTGTGTCCCTGAAACTTCAGTTGATTTCTCTAGTTGCCTCTTTTGTAAAACAGGGAGTTGGCTTTCTTTCTGCCTTATTTGTGTGTGTATGGCAAATCATATACATAACAAAAATCCACCATTTTACCCGTTTTCAACTGTCCAGTGGTCTCAAGGGCATTCACACTCTTGTGAATTAGCTTCACTTTGTGAAAGCAGCAAGAACAGCTGGCCTGGAGGGAGGCTGACGAGGCACGAGGCACGTGCTAAGCCGCTCCTTTCTTTTCTGGGTTGACTTGAGGCTGCCCTAGCATGGGGTGCACCGTGGCCTCCCATCTACATTGTCGCTGTTTGACCACTTCCACCTGGGACAGTCAGCTCATCTGCAGAATGGGGGTGCAGGAGGGGAAGGTTAAAGGACGCAGTGTTTATAAAACACTTGGCACGGGAGCAGCCACAATCACATTTATTGTTTAAGTGGGAGGTACGGTTTCCCCCCAGGGAGAGCTTTCTTGGCTCTCCTCAAGCATCAGTGACCTCTGAAAAGATTAGCACCCCTATTCTAAGATGAACCCCAGAGCCAGATCCAGGAAAACCTGTCAGGGCTGTGTCACAGGGGGCCCTTGGCAGGGGTAGGGTTGTGGGGCCCTAGACTCTTCCAGCAGGAAAGAGTCATTCCCCTGCCTTCCCTCCACACACACTGCCCATCACCGTATCATGGCTTTGACCGTAACAGGGCTTTGTGCCCCCATCCAGGTCCCTTTTATTTATCTTTAGAGGGGAAGGAGAGAGGGAAAGAAACATCAATGTATTGATGGTTGCCTCTCTTGCGTCCCCTCCTGGGAACTGGCCTGCAACCCAGGCATGTGCCCTGACTGGGAATCGAACCGAGATCCTCTGGTTCACAGGCCCAATCCATTGAGCTACACCAGCCAGGTGCTCTACCTTCATTTCTAACTCTGGTTGATGGTGGCCCATGTACGTCCCACTCTGGTGGCTGTGTTCTGTAAGCTCTTCACACACATCTCGACACAGTGGCGGTGGATGCTGTCCCCACTTCCCATTTACAAAGAGGGAAACTGAGGCCCAAGAAACTCTCAGCTAGTAACCAGCCCACTGCGAAACAGCAAATGGCAGAATTCAAACCATCACTGGAGACAACAGGGCCCTGCTCTGAACCACTGGCTGGAAACCCTTCCTGTAAAAGGCCATTTGTGGATACTTGAGACTTGAGATAATATGTTAACTCCTGGTGCGTGTGAACGGGAGTTGCTGCATGTCCCACCTAATCCCCAGGTGGCCAAGTGGTGCTCCAATGGGCAGCAGGTAATGTCACCCTCCTCCCCGCACCTCTGGGGAGAGCTGCCAGTCTGGGGCCGGTTATTGCCCCCTGCAGGTGCTAATGAGGAGGGAAGTGGAAATAAAGTGAGAAGGAACAGCTAGGGAGTGGCCAGGAGAAACTGCCAGAGGCTGAGCCTAGGAATTGCCCCTTCTAATGCAGGCTGGATTTCCCAGAGGAATTCACTTACTGTGACCCAACATGCCCTGCGAGACAATAAAACAAACTGTTACGTGGTCTGTCCAGAAGGACTTAAATCATAGATTTAGGATCTATGTAGAAAGGGCTACTGTTTTTGTTTCTAATGAATAACACTTGACTTTCATTCAGCAATAAACCCTCAAACCTCTTAATTTCCCTGGGTCTGATAATGCAGATCTGAGTAAGGCATTCCCATTAAAAAGAAGAAGAAATTGGGCTGGAAAAAGTTAAAGATCACTGTTAGGTGACCTGAAAATTTATAACTCCATGCCATTCCCAGACATCAGAATGAATTCATCCAGGACTAAAATAAGTGGAATGTGCTTCAGGCTCCTTTGCATCCGTCTCAGGCTTAGTTGCCTTGGGTGAGGGGAACAGGGCTGTGTGTGTGTGCCTTTGCTGAGTCTGCCCTGGGTGTGTGGGTGACCTGGGGCAGGAGAGGGTGAGCGCCCTGCAGGTCCAGAGGAGAAACCACTGGGTGGAAAGTGCTAGGTCAGTGCAAAGTCAAGCTTAGAATGCCTTGAGAAGCCCAGGTTGCCAAAACCCTCTGCAGTTGCTGCCTCCATCCTGAGGAACGGGCCAGGAAGAGGGTAGCCAGGGTTTGGTTTCTGCTGCCTGGGCCTCCCTAGGAGCTCCCAGCCTTTCCGTGACTTGCACACCAACTTCATCGTGCCTGTGAAACTGGCCACTCTTCAAATGAGAAAACGGGGCCTGGGAAGGTGACTTGCACCAGGGCAAGGGTTTAGGTTGAAAGCTCAGGGCATGGCCTTAGGCCATGTGTGTGTGTGTGTATGTGTGTGTGTGTGTGTGAGTGTAGAGGAGAGGGGAGACAAATTCGTCCAATTTTTACCAACTGTTCTCTGGCTTCAGAGATATTGAAGGAGAGCAGCAGAACAGTGATTTGGAGTTTGGGCTTTTCAGCTAGGCAAATTGAGGTTCATAATTGGCTCTGCCACCTGCCAAGAACAAAACCTTAAGCAGGTAATTTAAATTCTGAGCCTCAATTGTCCTCATCTAAATGGGTTCAGTAACATTCCCAAATCACAGGGTGAAGGAGAGGATTAAGGGAGGTGATTCGTAGGAGGTAAGAGCTCAGACGGGAGCTGTGGTTGTTGTTCTGCCCACCAAGACTGCAGGACCCCACTTACCCTGCTCCCTTCCTGTGTTTTCTCCCCCCAGATGTGGAGGTGGATGGGCAGAACTGGACCTTTGCTTTTGACTTCTCCTTCCTGAGCCAAAAAGAGGATTTGGAGTGGGCTGAGCTCCGGCTGCAGCTGTCCAGCCCTGTGGACCTTTCCCCTGATGTCCCGCTCTCCATTGAGATTTTCCATCAGCCAAAGCTGGAGGCAGATCAGGACCCAGCCAGCTGTCTGGAACGTCTTCGGATGGAACTGTTCTCTGTCACTCTGTCCCAGGTTACCTTTTCCTCGGGCAGCATGGTCCTGGAGGTGACCAGGCCACTCTCCAAGTGGCTGAAGCACCCCGGGGAGCTGAAGGAGCAGATGTCCAGTTTGGCTCGAGAGTGCTGGCAGCGGCCTCCCACGCCACCTGTCACCAGTGTGCTCCTCCTGCTCTACTCCAACCTCTCTCCTGAGCAGAGGAGGCTGGGCGGCCCCACCTTGCTGCGGGAAGCTGAGAGCTCCTGGAGGGCCCAGGAGGGACAGCTCTTCCGGGAGAGGGGCAGGAGGCACCCGCGGCATCCTCTGCCTGACAGAAGCCAACTGTGTCGGAAGGTCAAGTTCCAGGTGGACTTCAACCTGATTGGATGGGGTGCCTGGATCATCTACCCCAAGCAGTACAATGCCTATCGCTGCGAGGGCGAGTGTCCTAACCCTGTGGGGGAGGAGTTCCATCCGACGAACCATGCGTACATCCAGGTGTGGTGCAAATGTCTGGGGGAGGGCTGGCAGTCCAGGGGAGAAGGGGCTGTACTGACAGATCGGGGCACAGGACTCCAGCCTTGCTACTAAATGGCTGTGTTCACTCCTGCACAGTTATTCAGACACCTTCCAGGTGCCAGGCCAGGTGCCCGGGCCTAGGGATATGGAGATGACCAATGATGACATCCTCAGAAAGCCTCCATGCAGTTGTGCCCCCCTGGGTAGCCTTGAACACATTGCTTTCCTGGGACTTTGTCCTTGTCTTTCATAAAATTAGGGGTGGAGGGTATAGACTAGAGGGTTTTACCTCCTCCCCAGCCCTGACATTCAAGGAAAGGAAGTTCAGCATCTGGAGTCTAGAAATAGAGAGGCCTGGGTCTGATTCCTACTTGTTAGCTGTGCAGTATTGATCAACATGTTTACTCTCTCTGATCCCCAGTTTCTCCACCTGTGAAATGGGGATAGCAGTGCTGTATTTCATAGGGAAGTCACAGGGTTAAATGAGATGCTATGTATACTGCATGTACAGTAGTTGGCAGATAACAGGCATGTTTGATGTTATTGTTACTAGAAGCCTGAGATTCACTGATGCAATGGGGGCCACATTTATGAGGCTGTAGTTGAGATAATACTATTCTAGCTGCTGTACTTTTGCTGGCTAAAATAGTTAGAAAGGCCACAGGCTACCACCAGGTGCCACCAATCAGTCTAAGTTCTAGAAGGTGGTGGAGGGAGAGGAATGGAAGGAGGAGATGGAGAAACTAGAGAACAGAGGCTCGTGTATCGGCCCTGATGTTGCAGGCGGCCCTGCCCTGCTCTCCAAGGCTGTAAGGGACACCATGTGTTTATTTGCTCCAAGAAGCCTAGACTGAGAACCTCTTGGACCTACAGTGCCTCCTCCATGCCCTGCCTCGGGCAGGGTTCAGAGGCTCTGGGGATCATGTGAGCTGACTATGCGCTGGGCGGGGGGAGGGCAGCCCCTCAGGGAACCTGGCCTGGGCAAAGGCCCTCGTGAACCTCTTCCAACCAACAGACCAGAGGGAACCACGGAGACCCAGACAGTCCCGGTGGCCAACTCCAGCCTGAAAAGATGTCACTGGGTCACAGGGACAGAGCCCCGTTCTGGAACGCTGAGGGGTCGTTGCCTTCTCTCCTGTTGACTCTGTTTGCACTTCTCTGGGCAACGAAGAAGATCCTGCAAGAATGTCCACATCGCTATCTTCTGCCCATGTTCTTGGAACTAAACCAGCCGTTTCTTGGAATATTTTTAAAACTGCTATTCACTCTAGACTGTAACAACAGGAGAACGTATAATTTAGCTGCTGTTCTCCCCAGAAACAGCTTTTAGGATCTTCTGTTTAAAAGATGCTTAAAAAAAAGAAAGTTATTTAGAAGTTAGACTTAATGATGAATTGGCAGGCTGATTATTTTTAAAAACAACTTTCTTCTATGTTTACACCCAATAAGTGATTAAGACTCTATCTTTTACCCTTTACCCAGAAATGACACTATTCTGACCTGGCCCTTGGGGTACGGACTGACCCTCCCTCTCGTCCCTTTCACAGAGTCTGCTGAAGCGGTACCAGCCCCACCGAGTCCCCTCCACCTGCTGTGCCCCCGTAAAGACCAGGCCTCTGAGCATGCTGTATGTGGACAACGGCAGGGTCCTCCTGGACCATCACAGAGACATGATTGTGGAAGAATGCGGGTGCCTTTGAGGAGGTCCTGGAGCGGTGCTGGCTTTGCCTGTACCCTGGAAGGTTGGGAAGCTCCTGAAGACACGATAACCATCTGATCCAAAGAGGAGAAATAAAGGGGGAAAGCTGCTCTGTCCACCAGACCAGAGGAGGAAGGGCTGCCCAGCCTGTACATGAGGGCCCCGTGGAGTCTGGCTGCACACGGAGGCCGTCGGGAGAGGGAGCAGGATGCCTGTGAAGCAGCCTTGCTGGGTTTTCTCTTTACTGAACAGTATCGAGTAAAAGCACTAATGTGAGAGTTCCTTACCTTTTTTAAACCTGTGAACCTCCGTAAATTGTATGCAAAAGTTGGGGCATATATGTATTTTTGAGGTGGGATAAGGTTGTCTATAACTTTTATGTATTCTAGAAAGTGGTCTTTGTCCCCACCCCAAAAGATTAAGCATGGCTGTGTTAAATGGACAAGTCCGGGCCTCTCGCTGCCTCGGGCTGGGTGAGGGGCCCCACACCCTTCTGGATGGCCAGGCATGCTCTGTCGGCCTTGTCCAGGCTCCCTGGTCTCTGCTAATGAGTCATACAAACAATAAAGCCATTGTCTGGTCCTTCTAGGCCAGCTGGTGCCTTTGGAGAGGCAGGAACGCCTCCAGGAAAATGGGCCACACTGGACTACAGAAGACACCCTCGAGACACCTTTGAGACACCCTCAGGTCGGTCTGCTTTGGCAGACACCGTCTGAGCCTTGTAAGCGTGGCGACGGTTTACCTCCCTCTCTTAGAGCTTACTGTGCATGAGACCCCTCAGCTTCTGGTCCGCAGGGGTGAAGGCCCTGCCCTGCGTGGCAGATTTGAGTTAAGGTCACAGCTCCACCACTGAAAAGCTGTGTGACCCTTATCCCTCAGGTGAGTCGCTGCGCAGCCTCATCCCGAGACACGAAAGTGGGTGGACCTGAATTCATTCCGTGGAATGTCCGCTGGCAGGCTCAGAAGAGCTGTGAGCTTTTGGTCAGATTGCCCTCTGGGCTTTACCCCCATCTCCCTACCAAGCCTGCCAGCCTAGTCCCACCCCACCCTTTATCTGACTCTTTACCAGCTTTTGCTGCTCAGGGTCCTAAGACTGGTTTAACTTCAAGTTCCTCATAGCAGCACAGCAAAAGGGACATGAGTTCTCTTGTAGGAGGCTCTCCCATCAAACACACAAGGCTTTGTCTTCTGGCTGAAAAGACCCTAAAGGCAAGTCTGTGTTTGTATCAGCGTTGCCAAAACTGGAGAGAGGTTTTATTTACACACACACTGTGTGTGTGTATATATGGTGTATATGCCAGGACTAAGGGACCATTTTGTAGGGAATGTGAATCTACAGTAAATCTGCCCCCACTTTCCCAAGAAGCCCATTGACTTGTGCTCCATCCAGCCCTTGGAACATGATATCAATCGAGTGAGGACACCTGCTGAGTTTAGACATGATTCGACTGCAGCCTTGGTTGCCCAGGTGGGTTGGCGAGGCTGGAGCGAGTCCTGGGCCTGAGAAACCGCAATGCTCTGATTCTGCAAAACAAAACCGATCCAGCTGCTCACTTTGGGGAGTGGAAATAGACCTGCCCCAACTACAATTCAGGATCACGACAGGATTCTGCATCTGACTCAGAAAACAGTGCAGCTGGGGAGGCCTGGGGAGGTCAGCTCTTGTCCTACCCTCTTTCCTAAATGAGGCCCCAGAGAACCCTAATGGCCTGACCACACAGCCAGGAGTGGCTCTGGTCTCTGGAGGCCCAGGGACTTCATTCTGAATCATTTCTAGAGGTCTTTGCCCCCTAGCTTTGCCTCAAAGCTGTAGCCTTTGGAATCGGATGTGAATCCCAATTTCACTACCAAACTGAATTTCTTGGGAGAGAAAATCCCATCCCAGGGTTTCAGGGCATCTTTATTAAGTAGGTGCTGAATAGTTCTATGGTTGGGGCCAGGACAGTGAAAGGCCAAGCTATCTGTGGCTACAGCTCGTGGGAGTCAGTCAGCAGCTCTGACAGAGGACAAACCTCAGACAAGGCATTGCCTCCTACCCAGCAGTGAAATTCTACTTGACTGACCCCTGCTGAAAGTTCAGGTCGGAGTCAGCAGCAGGGGCATTCTGCTGCCTGGTGGAGGGATTTGGGGACAAACCAAGCAGGGCAGCTCCATGGTCTGGACTCACTGCTGGTAAATGCTTTGTAAGTCAGAGGAAGTATCACCTCTGAGAATAGTCCTGCCCTGGGGGGGTGGGGGGAGTGCCAAGGGAACTCTTTGAATTTGTCAGAGGTACCCATAATTTGACCTTGCTCTGAAGGCAAAGGTCTTCCATTGTTTCTACAGCAGTGCCAAGTCAGTAGGTAAATGGGAGAAGTGTGCATTACTCTCCCTGGCTGGGGAAGCGTGTGGTAGCCCGGCAGTAGGAAGGAATGGAGAAATGGGAAAACGAAGGAACAGAAATAGGACATAGAGCAGTTGGGAGGCAGTTGTTACTCACAGCACCCTCAGGGTTTCAATCAATCTTGTAAAGCCCCCCTTTTATTAGCAGCAAAATCATTACCCCTCTGTCCGAAGTTGTCTTTGAGCTTAATATCCTGTTTGCCTTTGGGGCAGAGTAAAGGACGTATCAAAGTGCTTTCAAAATTATTCAACCCCATCTTTCCGAGATTCTTCAGTCCTCTGGAGGTCCCACCACCAGATGAGGGCTACCGTCCGCAAGCCTGCTTCACTCCCAAACTCACACTCAGGGAAAGGGCGATCCAGCTGACCAAGCTCTGGGGTCACACCAGCTGAGCTGTGCTTGAGCCCTTGAATGAACTCAATGGACAAGGCACTGGGCTAAATGCTTTCCACGATCTTACCGGAGCTTTGCAACCACCTAGGAAAGAAGGCTGAGAGGCTCCCATCGGCAAGGACGGCAAGGATGCGGCTACTTCGTGGCAGAGCTGGGACCAGCCTGTTACCCGTCTGTACACTTCCTGTCTCGACGGGACAGGCTGTCCCGATAGAATGCTTCTCAAGTCCTGTTTTATTCTGTGAACTTCTGTTTACTGCATTTAAACCACGAAAGGATAGAATTCTTGTTCTCAATACTAATATGTGAGCCTCACTGGATTAATAATAGCAAGGAATCTGAGGTGCACGCAGCACAGCCTGGTTTAAGTCATCAGATATGATGGATTTCTAACAAGTGCTCCCGAGAGGCAGCTGCAGCCCTCCTCAGGAAAAGCTAGTAGGGCTTCAAGCCTGGCACCCGGTTTTCTCGTCCACCCAGCCCCAGCATATACACCTTCACCTCCAAGTTTCTGAGGGGACACATCACCTTCTTGCATACATAGGGCTCAGGGGACAGTCATTGCTCCCCAAGTGTCGAGTGGACACCTGGAGTGGCCAACTGCTCTCGCCCACCTCCTCACCGGCCAAGACTCAATGTGAAACCAACAGGACTTTACCTGTTATTTAAGAGAATTACATAGAACACCAAGTTAATATTCAAGATCTTTATTGATTTGACTGTAACAGCAACCATGGGTGAGAATTAATTTTTTCCCCTAATTTCCAAACACCCGCTGGTCTGGAAGGACAGACAAAAACAAAATAAACAAAAAACCCCAAACAACTAGTCACAGAATCACACAGGACTGCCTCGGGGCTCCATGGTGCCCTCTGCCATCCACCCAGGGCAGAGCAGTGGATGGGAGGGGCTGGGGTGAAGGGAAGATGGAAGAAAGAACTGGCAGTCTCCGCTTTTCCATTCAGAATGGCTGGAACTGGGCCACTGCTGTTGCTAAGACCAAGGGCATTTTTTAACACAAAATATTTTAAAGATGATTAAAATGGACAACTGAATATACGAGTGTCCACAGGACCCTCCAAGCCACGTTCTCTAAGGTTTACCCCTGGGTAGCAGGGTCTTGTCACCCTCAGGTGCAGGACCCGCACTGGCTCACCTGAACAGTCGCCCCTTGTCTCCATAGGGTCCCTCCCTACTCTCCGTGTTTCAAGGGAAAATTACCCTTGGCTGGGACTGGGTTTTTGCCTCCTGCCCCTTTTCCAATTAAGACGGAAAGGATTATAGTGGGGCAAAAATGAATATTCTGTGCTAGATTCACAGAATTCTCTAATTTTTAAGTGTCTAGGAATTCTGGTTTGAAGAACTGACAAGAGCTCCCTTTGCAAATTTTGAAGTGGTCAAATGATTATTGGGCATTGTGGCACCTCTCACTGATTTTAAGGAAGCAGGGTTAGGGTTCAAGTACCCCCCAGAATGTTTTCGTCTGGAGAGTATTTTCCGCCAGGCACCCACCCACACAGTGTGGTCTGCAAGGGACGCACGCAGAGGTTCAGCAGAGAAACCGCCGACCATCCACACTGGGCCTTGAAAGGCTTCTCCTGAATCTAAGCTTTGCCAAAAGGCATCAACAGCCAGGACTAACCCACAGAAATGGAAATAGAAGTCTGGAGTGTGAGAAAGGTGACATGAATGATTGGAAAAATGTGCATCCATCATCTTTAGGCTTCAGTAAAACGTTTTTTGTGACCTAGCCTCAAGGAAACTCCAATACTAAACTGGAAAGTCATTACTGGGTCTGGAAATGCCCTCGGGGTAGAGGCATTCTAAAGACCTGAGACCCAATGCCTCAGAACAGGATTTCTTTCATTAAAAGCCGAGGTAAAGAACTTGGAGGGGCAGTGTAGTAGTATGTGTGGTCCCCACGTCCCCTGCCCAGGCGACAGAAACTGCCCTCCCAAAGAAACGATGCTCCTTTAAAACAACGAGTGCCCCATGCCACAGGTCACGGCGGCTGATTGGGTTTCGCAGATTAAGAAATAGCTGCCTGTATGCGTGTGGGCCAGAAACACGCCCCAGGGGGAAGCTCTGACTCACATAAAGGCACTGGACCTCCTCTTCAAAGGAAACTGCAAAGGGCTGAGGGCTTGGCTTGAGCAGCCACGACACTCAATACCCCGACTGAGGATCCAAGATGGGAGAAGGGAAAAAGGCGGTTTCTGCGATATTGCTGTCGATACAACGAGCCCCTTACACTAACGGTGTTGAGTCAGGCAGGCGCCCAATACATTCTGGCTGAGTGCTGGGCTCTGGGGGTGAAACCTACACAATTTAGCAGGCTGCATCCTAATGAAAATGTCTGAACTGGGAAGGTAAGTACTAACAATCCCAAAGAGCTGGTAACTGAATGGCAAAAATAAAACACCATCTATGTCGACTCTGCCTTACACTCGGGAGGAAAAGCAAGACTCATTTGAAGGTGCTTTAAGGATGAGTTCCTTACTTCTGGAAGAAACAGCTTTTTCTCATAGCTGCCTCAGTAGAGATGTTTTATTCAAGTCTACTCTAAAGCAAGCAGGGCTACAGATAAGAATGTGCTGGTGGGAGGCAGAGCAAATCCACACAAGGACCTACACGTTGAGATGTCTGACATCCCTACAAACCTGGTTGGGTGTGGGAGCCACAGACACGCAGCGGACACTCGCTGAGAACGTGCTGACCTGACAAGTCTCTCTCAAGGGTGAAGACAGGACTGGGTTTCCTAAAAACCCACGTCCATCAGGAAGCCCAGGTGGACAAAGAGGGTGCTCAGAGTTACCCTGTACACTGGACTTAACAATGAAGCACAGACATTTCTAATTCCCAGGTGTTCCCCACTCTGACAAGTAGTTTCTCGGGTGAAATCTGACCCAAGCCGGTTTTGGCTGGGGCAGCCAAAATATGGGTGTCAAGCATCGACTCTGGCAGATGTGGTCCAGATGCTGCCACCTCTTTCACCCTGAATCTGAACTCTAAAGCAAACAGGGCTACAGATAAGAAAGTGCGGCGAAGAGGCAGAATGTAAATCTACTCAAGACGAGTTTCTGTATGGCTTCTCTTCAGCTCAGTAACTCAACATCTAATTCAGGTTTGAGCCCTTTGCTGGGCTACCCTGACTTCGATTACGTCAGCTTTAGTGGATCAGATGCAAGGATCCAGATCCCTTTGTCAATTCCTGGCCGGGAGGGATAGCAAGTAAGTGGTACTGAGTCTTAGAGACGCCAAGGCTAGAGCTTACAAAGCAGCATCTATGGGCTACTGGCAGTCAGGCCAGTGTACAGGTATTATGTCCTGGGAACTGCCATATCCAGCCACTCCTCTCAAAATTAGCAAGGAGCTTTCAGGAAAGTCTATCTTCCATCCCAGTTTGGTGACACACAGCTTCGAGAACTGTTTCCAGTAGCAACATATCTCTCAATACGTCATCAAGTTTAAACCTAACCCCCACCACCATTGGCTTGGTTTCATCCTCTTAGGGATGAAGTGGTATCCACAAAGTCTTTGATACTGCTCCATTCAGTAGGTGGGGTCTAATTCTGCCCTTGAGTGCAGGCTGGGCTTAGTGGCTTGCTTCTAAGGAACAGAATAAGGAAGTAAAGGTGTGTGCTTTCAGCCTGTCAATAAAAGGCATTGCAAATTCCCCCTCACCCCCGCCCCCCCATCACTCACTCAGGGGAAGCCAGCTGCCATGGTGTGTGGACACTCACAATGCCCTACACAGAGACCCACATGGGGAGAAACTGAGGCTTCCTGCCAACAACCACACCGAGAGAACTTAGAAGGGGACTGACTGCAGTCCCCGCCAATATCTTGACTGCAACTTTGAGACTGCTATGCCAGAACCAGGATGCCAAGCTGCTGCTGAATTCCTAACCCACAGAAACTGATAGATGATATTTGCTCTTTTGAGACTGTAAGTTTGGGGGTAGTTACATAGCAATAGATATCAGAGTTGGAAAGACAAAACTCTAGGCTTGGAAGCCCAATACCTACAAGCCAGTTTCCCTACAACTGTGCCCTTGAGAATGTGGTAGTTATTTAAACAGAATGAAGAAGTGGTGACCTCAGGAAGCCACACTATAAAAAAGGCAGAACCATGACAATGCATGTGTCCTGCTGGAATTTGGAGGAAGATGTCATTTGTCTTAAGATGTACTGTCCCCTGAAATACAGAAACATGGTTTCTTCATAAAAAGAAAAATACAAACGCTCGCTAAGATTTTAAGAACCATCTCACTCAAATGGTACCCTAAGGGGTTTCCTCCCCAAGAAAAAGCCAGGATAGACAATTCATTGGGGGCTTTACCTCAGTTTCCTTCCAAACATCCGGAAGTAAACCACCTACTGGATTCTGGCTTGCCCTGAAAATAATTCTGAGGCATGGCCAAAGGGGTCATCTGCTGAAACTTTATCTGTTGCCTTGTGAAATCATCCTTAAAACACCAACGTACAAAGTCCAAGTATTTCTGGGAGAAATGGCCTCCAGAAAGAAGTGCACCGAGAAATAAGTAAGTCCTTGCACAGAAGGTGAAGGGATTGGGCTGCTGCTGTACCATACAGCTGGTACTCCCAAGAGTACTAGAAACTTAGCTTCTGATCAGGCGGCCACATGCAGATTGCTCAAGATGGCCAAAAAAGAAAAAATGGTGTCTAAATCCTATTCATGCCGTCATGTTTTAATTCCATTCCCACTGTCTGGTGAGGAAGCTGAGCTTTTGTGTGCCACAGTAAAGATGAGGAAGGGCCTCATCTTTACTCCGGCCCACTGACGGGCCGACTCCGGAGAACTGACGGGCCGACTGGCTGCAGGGTCAGAGTCCACAGGAGGCCAAGGCTAAGGGGATGAAGAACGAAAAGCTTCATTCCTAAAGCATCACACTTCCAGGGGACAAAGAGGTCCCGAGCAAGCTTCTTATGCAAATTACAGTGCCATTTGAGATTTTCCAAGAGAATGTAAAGCAAACTTTGGAGTTTAAGAATAATCAGAATAGGGATACAGTAAACAAATAAACATAATGTACTTTTCTGATCATTAATTTTTGAGGCTGAAAGAATCTCCAAAACTTTGGAGATCCAGCTTATTCCTGAGAGACATCAACCACCACAAAAGGTCTTACTCTGAACTATTCACATCATAGCAGAACACAGAACACCCTCTGACACCCTCTCTCTCGTCTAAAATGTATTTGCAAACAGAATCTTTTCATAGTTCAAAAGAAAAACAGCTTTCTTTCTTAGCCAATTGGCCCATTACTCTCACCCTGAGTTGTGATCTCTTAATACAAGGGTTCAGGGCACCAAATCCAAATTCCCAGGACATCAGAAGCCACTTGTCTTTCTATGGGGGACAGAGGGTTAGTCTCTCTGAGCAGGGGGTCAGTTCCGGGGATTACCGTGCCAGTCAGCAGTCAGGCAGGGGTGGGGGAGCAGGGAATGGCAGAGCACAGGGTGGGGGAAAGGAGGTGTTTACGTACAACCCACGACAAGGCAGAACAGTCCAGCTGTACAAACCACCTGCTACAAATGCCAAACACGCACACCCCAAACCAGAAGGAGGAGAGAGCTCACAGGAGACAAAGGCTGGTGGAATGGGGCAGCAGACTCGCCTACAGACATTTCTCACCTTCCTGACACTGGAAGATGTGATAAAAAAGTTGCTGTTCAAAATTGTACTGAAAACATCTAAAAATAGGTCTGTAGTCATTTTAAAAAATAAAATGTCACTCCTCAGATAAGAGAAGCGACAGATATTATCAGATACCAACACGTGAGGTATCTTTGATGTATATTTGAAAAATGGCCTGGCAGAGAAAGAGGAAGGAAAGAGGAGGAAGGGAAGGAGGGAGGGAGGAAGGGAAAGAAAGGAAAGATTCGAATACAACGGGAAAGGCAAGAAAATGGGGAGGAACACATTTTGAAGCCCATGCTTATCTACCTCAGCAGCCAAATAAAGCAGGTCCACAAAGGAAAAAAGGTCAGTTCTTTTCTAAACTCGAAATAGAAAAAACTGCAACCTGAGATAAAATTTACAATATTCACTGGATTGAAAAACAATGACCACTGAGACTAGTTACTAAAATGGGTCAGTGCTCTTCCAAAATCATTCTTAAGTATGGTCTTCAGGATACCAGATCAGGCCTCATCCAAAACACCTGTCACCTGGTACGGACCTGCTCTGGGAGCAGCGAAATCACCTGGACGCTCAGAGCACACCAGGTCGGCAAGCAACATGATGGAAGCAGAGGAAAGAACAGCTGGTTATCGACAACACCCTTCTCGCGCAGAGGGCTTAAAATCTTTTGTACACAAGTGCTAAGGAAAGGAGTGGGAAGATGAACTATAATACCGAGGACAGCAGAGGGAGGGGAGCAGACCCCCAAACAGCCACAGGGCAGTGCTACCAAGAGTTGCTCAACCTGTGCTGGCCGAGGACAGTCACCTCGGGTGGGAGGGAAAGTACCTCCCTTCTGGTTCAGTTCCCTCTCGTTTTGAAGACCCCAAACCCAGACTCTCGTAGCACCGAACCGAACCGTGGGCTGGAGACAGGGAGGAGAAACACAGGGTAAGAACACAAACAACGCTGAACCCAGACTTCCCTGCTGGCATTTGTTGGTAGGTCAATATTTCATTTGGGATTTAAAAAAATTTTTTTTCGGGCGTCGGGGGGCAGTGTGTTTCTCAGTACGAAAACGACTTAGGGAAGCCAGAATTCAACTCTTTTCCTTTGTGAGCGGCTTAGTTCTACAGAAACATGCCATGGGCCTTCCACCTAATCTAACTGGGGAGGGGAAACAGGGAGAGGAAATGGTCAGATGAAGCTCATCTTCGCATCATTTGGCACCCAGAGGAAGGAGGTGGAGACTGCAATGGGGACCGCTGGTGCTGCCTCTTCTGTGCTTTCGCTGTTAATCCTATTGGCCACATCAGGTTTACACGGTATCAGTGTTGCTGCTGCTCTTCTGACTCTTGAGGACAGTCAGATGTCCATCTCAAACTGAGCATCATCCCCTGGTCAGAGTGAAAAGGAAGAAGTTTTACACAAAAAGGAAAAGCAAACAGCTTCAATTGTCATTCTTCTGTATGAGGGTAAAAAATTAATTCAAACTGTCCCATTTTCTGCTACCTTAAAACAATTATCCTGCTTTACTTTGGCTGTTTTTTTTTAATCTGGGGGAAGAAAGAAAGAACAACTTTTAAGTCTCCAATGGGAAGGAACATTTGAAAACAGGATGAAAACTTTCTCAGCGTCCCCTTCTCCGAGAGCTGGCGAAGCAGGAGCTCCAGGGGATGCCGTCTATCACGTCGGCACACTCCACTGGAGGCCACGCACTTTGGCCCTGCTGTGAATCGACAAATTGTCCATTCAAAATTCATTTGGAATTTGAGTAGAATGCCGACTCATGTACGTGGGTCAGGGAGTGCAATCGCGGTGGACTCCGGGGGCTGGCTGTTGTTTCCACCTCCCTCTCCTGCATGAGGACTCATTACTAAATGTGCGTGTGCAGGGGCTACTTAAATATTGTGGGCAACCCTAGAAAACGGGAAATACAGACTGCTTTCCTCCACACCATAAAAATGATGAAAACGGGACTACCGAATTGTTCTGGGGTTTTGGTATGTGTTCTCTCCAGTCCCATAAAGCCTAAGTTCAAGGAGTCATCTTTGAACTTACCATTCCCTGATTTGGGGTTTTTCCTTTGCACTCACTAGATGAAATCTGAGTATGATTTAAACTTAGGGTTTCCAGAACATTTCAATTAACACTGGGGAGGGGACTGGGGAGGAAGGGGGGGCCTTAGAGATATATGACTGAACATTGGTTATAACTGAAGCACCAGCATTTTTCAACCTACTACTGACTGACATTCAAATTTCTGGGGCTACCTTCTTGGTTCCCAATTCCGGCATTCTCTTACCAACTGCATGCTTTCTGTCATGATTGTTCAAGTTGTTCAAATTGTTTACTTCTACTTTGGAGTCTTCAATTAAGGTGCCAGGGCTGGTGACCCCTGGGATGTTGGGCAGGTGGCAGGGCGGAGTCTGAGCCATGGGAGAATTGCGACGATCCAACAGAAACTTCCGATCGTAAATGATCCGGGTTCCTGGAAAACATCGTTGGAAAGTTTCAAACAAATTAAGGGGTTATCAACATATAATACTACCAGGAATTTATTTTAAGTCCCATTTAATTCTAACCCTTAAGGATTCTACAGTTCAAGAAAAAGGGCGGGCCCTGACCGCCCTGGCCCCTCTGCCATCTGAAACACCTTTTCCTCCTCTCCTTCCCCAGGAGTTTCCTCCTGGGGCAACTCCCTGCTTATCCTTCAAGCCGCAGCCCCAACATCGTTTCCTTTACACAGCTCTAGAAAATCATTCTTCCCCTGTCTTACTCAACGCACATTACCTACTGCAGGACGGAGATTTATCTGTTTGCCCCTCTAAAGACTGTGCGTTCCTTATGCCAGGGCCAGGGCTGTTTATGTCTGATGCAGGTCGTAATCATTAAGCAGATCTCCAACAAAGTTTGAAGTTGAGAGCCACCTTTAGGTTAAAAGGCACTGAGATCGACGTTCTTCCCAGACAGTCCCAGACAGAGCTGTCCTAGAACATGAAACTGGCAGCTAGTCTCCTATTTTACAAAGGGGTCTGCTTACCAGTAAGTGCTACCAGAATATTTTGTAACAGTTCTGGAGTGCACTTGACCTGATAAACAGTGAAGAAAAATTGCTGCTGCCTGTTTCTTCTTTCCTGGTCTTCCCAAGGTACTAATGGCTACAAACGAGACAAAAAACTAAGTGACAATTTAGAGATTCTTGATGATGGCCTCATGCAGTGGATGCCTGGAGCCCTGCTGCCGACTCTAGGACTACAGTAAGTACAGGAGGAAAGAACGTGGGGACCATGAGGTGGTGCCTGTGGAACAGGGGAGGAGGGAGGGAGGGGCAGATCAGCGTGCTAGCCATCCCAGGCCAAATAACAAAGGGAGGTAGTCATGTGACGGCATCTTGCTCATACTAGGCTAAATCCAGGGAAGAAAAACCTGATTTAAAGGTTTAGGCTAAAGACAATGAAAATAAAATTGTGTACAAAGTTACATAGTTAAAAGAGGCAGAATGCAAATATTACTTGCCGATCAATGCTTTTAGATTCCCAAGTAAAAAGAAAGAATCCTGTCATACTATAACAAGGAGAGTCTGGATCAGGCAGATTTCCTCAAATAACAGGTGACAGCCACATCCCAGGAAACAGAAGAACAAGCACAACAGCCAGCTAATCTAGCTGAAATGTGAATAGCAAGTGGAAAAAAGCAAGACATTTACTACCACAGGAATGAAAACTCTGAGGTTTTCCCTAGAAAGAAAGGAAATGAATATTAATCTAAATAAATAATACCAACATTAAATAAACAGTTGGGAAATGAGCTACAAACGCAATAATTTCCTTGGGATTAACAGCTGCAGTGGTGCCTGACTTTATGCAAATGCCAGTAAATAATTTCCTTTTGACGAGATGGAAAAGTGTCAAACTAGGTGAGGAAATGGCCAACAGAGACCCTACCCTCTACCAGCCTTGCTTTAACAATCAAAGTTAAGCACTAAACACACTCTCTTCTCACTAATACTGCAAATCCATCCCAGGAAAGAATCACTAAGTTTCAGATTCAGATGGGAATCTAAAAACCTTTTAAGACTTTGAAACAAAACTCCAAAGGTTATCAACTTTCTTTTTTACTGTCTGATTCTATTGTAACTACACTACACACAATTATATTTATAGTTTATAAGATGTACAAATAAAATATTTGGCTCTCACCCTCTCTACAATAAACTAAGAAAAACATGGTACCATATTTAGAACCTACCCAGACAGCATTTTCGCAGACATCTGCATGGGCATCAACAGGGATGCTTGTTGAAAACATTCATGTTGAATTCAAATCCTTGGCATTAGAATCAGGAAATTAATATTTTTTCAAGTTCCCCAGTCTTGCAGTGTTCCTCAAAATCAAGAACCCAGCTTCAGCCTTCTTCCCAAACCCTAGTAACCGTACTTTGAGACTAGATGAAATATGAAAGAATTAGAAAGACAGCGATGGAAGGGGCAATAGAGATCACTTTGGTGGATGATGCTGAGACTCAGAAAAGTGACTGAATCAAGGTCACGAAGCTAACCAGGGTACAATCGGAACTGACCCTGAGGTCTCCTGAGTCCCAGCCCAGCCCTCTTTCCCGTGCACCTCAGTCACGATGATCTCCGAGAGTGGGAGTGAGCTGTCTGAAGTGAAAGGGATGGAAGGGTATACCACTCAACATAAATAACAGGGTAAACAAGCACAGGTGTGGCAGGCAGGTTACATAACACAGACCACCAATCTGCCCTAAAACACCACTTTTCAAGATCAGGTGAAGGGACGTGATCCAGGGTGTTTTTGGTTTTCTACACATTTTATAAGTTACTTAATTTTTGTATTTCTTCTTCCATGACAGAGAAATGTACAATTTTTAAAATTATGTGAATAGGTAGGTTATATTAGAGAAATTTATTTCCGAATACTAAAGGAGCATCACAAACTTTGGCAGTAAAGAAGATGCTGGTAGAGATGCTGATCTCTGAAGGACAGGACAGCATGGCGCAGACCAGGCTAACAGCTCTAACTGCTGTCAGTGGGGCGTCTTTCGCCTATAAGGCTAAAGGATATAGGAAAAGATGAAACTTCACAAAAGACATCTCTAGGTCTTCTGAGAGTGGCTAGAATTAGCTTCCTATTTTGACTGTTAGAAACACATAGGCCCCCACTCCACTTGTGACGGACCAGAACCCCTACTGCAAGAGAACGGTTCTGCATGCCTCCCTCCAACCTGCAAGAACACTTAGAAAAGCTGGAGGTCATTCGTTCCTTACTTAAAGAAGACATAAGTCTTGTCACCTATTTCAAATATAATTTTAACACAGGGAACTTAGAAATTTATCTCCACCCTCTTTGCTTTGAAAAATAAGATTTGTAACAGCTCAAAAAGGCATCTGGAAATCACGAGTCATTTTAGATGGCAGAGAACAGTTCAACTTTCAAAAAGTGAATAGTTCTAAGTATTTTGGATAAAAAAATTTCTAATATGGATTTAAAATGTTTTACTACCTTAAATAGAAAACTATTCAACACTTTCTTGATGAATCAGGCTATTCTTTTGAAAATCATTTTTAAAAAGATTTTATTTATTTACTTTTAGAGAGGGTAAGGGAGGGAAAAAGAGGGAGAGAAACATCAATGTGTGGTTGCCTCTCACACACCCCCTACTGGGGACCTGGCCTGCAACCCAGGCATGTGTCCTCGCTGGGACTCAGACCAGCAACCCTTTGGTTCAAAGGCTTGGACTGAGCCGTACCAGCCAGGTCAGAAAATCATTTTTTTATACTATGTTGCCACTTAGAAAGTCTCAGGGCCCATTTAATTGATGCCATTTATTTTTCTTACATTGTACAGAATTCAGTTTGCCAGGCTTGTGCCTGTACCCCTCCCTCCATAGTTTGTCTCCTCCCTCACTCTTAGGCTAAGAACTGCCTTTCCCCCATGCCTCAGTGTGGGCTGCCATAGCAAAATGCACAGACAGCACAGCTTAAAAAGAAACACACAGGTATTCTCTTACAGTTCTTGAGCAATCCAAGATCCAAGGTGCCAGCATTAACTGTTTCTGCTGAGAGTTCCCCTGTGGGCTCACAGACAGCCACTTTCTCACCGTGTTTTCACCGAGGCGGGGAGTAAACTCTCCAGTGTCTCATTTTACAGGAACAGTAATCCCATCAGGAGGGCTCCACCCTCAAGACCCATTCTAAACCTTATTACCTCTCAAAAGCCCCTACTCCAAATACCCTCACCTTGGGGCTAGGGCTTTAAGATATGAATGGGGAGGGCTTGATTCTATCCATGGTACACCATTCACCCATTGAAACTTAAAACTCCTCATCTGTTGGGTTTAGAAATGCTTTTTAGAAGAATATGTAAAATAAGAGTGAACAGGGGCCTGATGGGTTTCCAATGAACAGAGAAGGAGCGTTAGCGGATGGACTTTGCACATCTGTTATTACCCGCCCCCCCCCCCACTTTGGATATTACTCTTAGGTTTCAAAAAAGTGAGTTTTCACTGTGAAATGCTGTAACATTCAACTTGCAAGTCAGAACAAGATTATTCTCATTTCTGCAATACACCGAGCTTGGAAACTGGAGACGAGTGGTGGAAAAACGTACAGGAGAAAAGTAAGCTTTCTATTTCTAAATTACACTTAGCAATAACATATGCATTAAAAAAAGTGTAAGTGGGCCCTGACCAGGAGGCTACCTTGGTTGTGGCGTGTCCCGTACACCAAAAGGTGGCAGGTTTGATCCCCGGTTGGGTTGCATGCAGGAGGCAACCAATGTTTCACTCTCTCTCGCTCCACCTCCCTTCCTCTCTAAACGAACAAACAAACAAACAATGTCCTATGGTGAGGATTTAAAAAAAAACTAATTGAAATAAGTAGGAAGTAAGTAATAGAACTATATATGTGTGAAGTAGTAGAAGAGAAACTTTAAAGAACTTCTATGACTACAGAGGTGATAAAGTACTTTTTTACAGGTTTCTTGAGATACAATCCATTTAGAGTGTAGAATTCAAGTTTTTAGTGTATCTACAGAATTGTACAACCATTACCATAGTCAATTTTAGAACACTGTCATCAACAGAGATAACCCACACACATTTAGCAGTCCCTTCTCCTTTTCCTCCAACCTCTTCCAGCCCTAGGTACCCACTGATCTGTTTTCTGTCTCTAGATTTCCCTATGCTGGATGGACATTTCACATAAATGGAATCATATAATACGGTCTTTATGACTGCCTCTTTCACTTGCATAATATTTTCAAGGTTCATACATGTTTAGCACTTATCAGTACTTCGTTTCTTTTTTATTGCCAAATATTCCATTGTAGGTATATGTCACATTCTATCGATTAATCGTTGATAGACATCTGGGTTGTTTCCACTTTGAATAACGCTGCTAACAAACATTCATGTACGAGTTTTTGTGTAGATGTACAGGGTAGGGAAAAGTAGGTTTACATAAAAAATACAACAGAAGCCCTGGCTGGTGTGGCTCAGTGGTTGAGTGCCAGGCTGCAAATCAAGGGGTTGCCTGTTCGATACCCAGTCAGGACACATGCCTGGGTTGCCAGCCAGGTCCCCAGTATGGGGTTCACAAAAGGCAACCACACACTGATGTTTCTCTCTCCCTTCCCCTCTCTAAAAAATAAAAAATAAAATAAAATCTTTAAAACATTTTAAAAAATACAATAATAAATAACAAAAATAAACTGCTTTGTGTACTCACAACTGTAAACCTCCTTTTGTCCCACCCTGTATATTTTAATTTCTTTTGGATATTACTCATATACCTAATCGTAGAATTGTTGGATCATATGGTAACTGTTTTTAACATTTTGAGGAACTACCAGATTGTTTTCCAAGTGACCAGACATTTTACATCTTTTAAAAAAGATTTTATTTACTTAGTTGTAGAGAGGAGGAAGGGAGGGAGAAAGAGAGGGAAGGAAACATCACTGTGTGGTTGCCTCCCCCACACCACGCACTGGGGACCTGGCTGGCAACCCAGGCATGTGCCCTGACTGGGAATCCAACTGGCGAGCCTTTGGTACATAGGCCAGCACTCAATCCACTGAGCCACACCAGCCAGGGCCATTTTACATTTTTAACAGTAGTGTGTGAAGGTTCCAATTCCTACACATTATAGCCGACACCTTTTTTTATCACAGCCATTCTAGTGGGTGTGAGGTAGTTATCTCATGATGGTTTAATTTTATTTGCATTTCCCTGATGGCTAATGGTCTTGAACATCTTTTCATAAATGTATTGGCCATTCCAACACATATCTTCTTTGAAGAAATGTCTATTCAGATCCTTTACCCATTTTTTTTTAACAGGCTGTCTATTTACCACAGTTACGAGTTCTTTATATATAATGAGTACAAGTCCCTTATTCATATATAATTTGCAAATATTTTCTCCTATTTTGTGGGTTATCTTTTCACTTTTCAGTGACTGTGTTCTCTGAAGGGCAAAAGTTTTTAATTTTGATGTTCAATTTACGTCTTTTCTTTTGTTGCTTGAACTTTTGGTGTCATTTCTAAGAAACTATTGCCTAACCAAGGTCATAAAGATTTATGCCCATTTTCTTCTAAAAGTTTTATTGTTTTAGCTTTTACACTTAAGTCTTCCAGCCATGGGGGTCCAGCTTCAAAATTTTTTTTAATCCTCACCAGAGGATATGTTTATTGATTTTAGAGACAGGAAGAGGTAGGGAGAGAGAGAGACATAGATGTGAGCTGGAAACATCAATCCCTTGCCTCCTGTAAGCACCCTGGCCGGGGATTTAACCCACCACCTAAGGTACCTGTCTTGACCAGGAATTGAACTTGCAACCTTTTGGTGCACAGGACAACGTTCTAACCAACTGAGCCACCTGGCCAGGGCTCCAGCTTCAGTTTTTGCATGTGGATATCCAACCGCACCAGTATCATTTGTTGAAAAGACTCCTCCGCCCCCCCACATTTAATTGTCTTGGCATCCTTGTCACAGATCAACTGGCCATAATTGTGAGGGCTTATTTTCAGTCTGCCATTCCTCTATTATGTCTATCTTTATGACAGTACCTGATTCCACACTGTCTTGATTTGTAGTAACTTTTGAAATAAGGAAGTGTGAATACTCCAACTTTGTTTTTCTTTTCGAGATTTTTGGGGCTATTTTAGGTCTCTAAACACTCCACATGAATTTTTGAGTCAGCCTGTGAACTTCAGCAAAGAAGTCAGGTGGGATTTTCATGGGGATTGTGCTAAATGTATAGATAAATTTGGAAACTTTTACTATGCTAACAATATTAAATCATCGGATCCATTGACATGGAATGTCTTTCTGTTTATTTAGGTCTTTTTTTTAGCAATGCTTTACAGTTCCCATAGTTTAAGTTTTGAGCTTTTTTGGTTAAATTTGCTCCCACGTGTTTTATTGTTTTTATGCTAATACAAATGGAATTGTTTTTCCTGATTTCATTTTTGGATTGTTCATTGCAAGTATGTAGAAATGCAATTCAATTTCTGTACACCAATCTTTTACACTATAACCTTGCTAAATTCACTCAAGTTCTTCTAATAATCTTTTTAGTGGATTCCTAGGATACATGAATTTGAATGCAAAAAAAGTAAACAATTTAGAAAGGAAGACAACCTGAAGAACTAGTCTTAAATGATGCCACTAATGGTCTCAAATACAGCCAGGGAAAATATGATTACAAAAGCAAGGTATTTTATGTGTTTGAATTTTAGATCACTGCAAATTAAAAACAACTGTAGCAGATAGTTAGCAATAAAAGGGGAGTCAACCTGTTAGTGACTAAAGAGTTTATGGTGTAATTCGGAAGCATATGACATTCAAAAAACCTAAACTATTCAAAGAAAAACATTAAGACTCAACTATGAATAAAGTGCCAGGAAAAAAACCCTTTATTTCCTTTGTTAAACATTGTTTTTACTGTGAAATTGCACAAATTCCAAGACAACCAATTAAAAAACCTAAAATACTCAGTTTCTCTTACACACATTCGCACAGAGACATATTTTCTGAAGCAAAGACCTCCCAGGATCCACTTTTCTTCCAAACTGCCTGTCATGTGTGTGTCCTCCTGACTTCATGTCAACCATCACCTCTACAGTTAGAAACAAGTCACCTTAAGGGAAAACAGAAGACCACATAAGAAACCCACAGTTTGCATATAACACAACATAAAATAGGGCATGATTTTGATCAATTGATGGAATGTTAATTAAAAAAATCATTTGACCTTGACAATTGAAACTTTTTCTTTTCAGTGAATTTTCTATTTCCCTTTCTAAGGAAATAATCATACCCTTTGGTCTTGTGTTGAGAAGTTAAAATGGAAAGGTTGACCCTACTGGCAAACGACAGGTAGGACAGATGGACAGTATAATCGTACGCAGAGGAGAGCTCCAGTTGACAGATAATCACAAAGGTTTAACTATATTATTTAGTTTTAAAGGTAACTAACTACTCAAAAGAACCAACACTGGTAATATAATGTTCAAAAATTGGTAAATTGGAAGGGGAAATGCGGTAGAAAGTAAGGAAAGTGTCCTGGATTCCTCATCTTTCATAACAGAAAGTCAATGGTATTATCTGATGTTAAGAAATCAATAAATTGTGGTATACTTATATCAATTACAGCAACAGTGGTAGTCAGAAAAAGCACTATAAACAGACACTATTTAAAGCAGTTTTTTACTGACACATTACTTTGCATTTTATGCACCTCTGTTCAATATTTCTTTTTCTATTTTGTTTTTAAAATATGCACATACTACTTTAGTCTTCATGTTTGGATTTCAAAACAAATAAAAACTTTTAAATCTAGGGTTACCATCATATACTGATAAATTTTCTTCATCCCTTGGTGACTAGATACTAGGGGGGTCTACTACCTTGAGCCAGCATGTTCTTGGCACGGACATTACTAGCAAGCACAAGAGTAAAACTAATTGACAGGTGGTAGTTACTCTACTTTCACAGGGTCCCCACCATAAAACTGGGAGTAGAAAGGAGGGGAAAAGCTTCTACCTGTTGATCTAAAAACTAGTTGATTTTCAAATGGCAGGGAATAAGAAAGCCAATGAATGAGGCCCCAAATTATGCTTGCTGAGATGGTTAGTATAGAAGTAAGGTCATTTCAGACTCAGGGCCTTTGAGGCCAAGTAGCTCTGTTTAAATAATTATTCCATGCACTAAGCTATGTACACCTAAGAACTGTGTAAGTTGAAATAAAACCACCCAGAGAATGTCCACCAGAACATGCTTGACTGACAAGGTGGTAGTTATTCCACTTGCACAGGGACCCCATCATAAAATTCTGTTTAACTAAGACTGCTTCCAGAATCAGAATTAAGCATACACCCATGCAAATACACAGCTAGGAACAGAAATGTAACTTGCCCAATTGCACAGCTTAAATAACATGGTGACAAAACTGAGACAGATCTACACCCTCACACAATAGTGTCCCAGGCAGGCAGGGAGAGTGTGCAGTCAAGTGGGACTTCCCTAAGGGACTTTTTCCACTGAAGAGAAAACTCTTTCTCTGAAAACCCTAGCCAACTTCTCCCCACAACTAATTTGGCCAGAACTAGCTCAGATGCCCACCAGAATGGACAATGGGGAAGCCATAGAGTAGTCATGGTATATATATATATATATATATATACACACACACACACACACACATATACACATACATACACATGCATACATACATACATACCCATATATATATATATATATATATCTGGGTCCTGGCACACCATCACTTAAAAAAAATAAGGAAATCTCGGGTATCACAGAAGAAGGTGGAATAGCTATTGGGCCAGAAACCAACAGTGCCTGCCACATCTGTTTTATATTTATCTAAATTTAATAACTACTAATTTAACCAAAATGGGTTAAAAATTAAATTAGTAAGTTTGGAGGTAGAAGTATGTATGAGGCCTGTCTGGAAAAAGTCCAACCATTGTTAATATGAGGAGAATGGTTTGTATAACACTGATGCAACCGGCAGCCAAGGAGAGTGGACTGGAATGCACATGCGTGAACAATGATGACTTCTCTGTACTAGTCAGTGGGGGTGGTAGATGGTGTTGAGTGGGCATGTGTACTGTGTGGCTGTCACATTCAAATGACGAATGAGTAGAGCAACAAATCTACATTAAATTTTGCATTAAGCTTGAACATTACTCTGTGAAAGCTATTTGGATGATTCAGAAGGCCGCAGTTTTGGGCAACTGGTGATTGGCAGCTTTATCACAACAATGCACCCAACTCACCCATCACATCTCGTGTAGTTTTTTTGGGAAACATCAAATCACCCAGGCGACTCAGCCCCACGACAGCCCAGATTTGCCACCCTGCAACTTCTGGCTTTTCCCCAAACTAAAATCACCTTTGAAAGGGAAGAGATTTCAGATCATTGATGAGATTCAAGAAAATATGATGGGGCAGCTGATGGTGATTGGGAGAACTGTGTAAGGTCCCAAGGCGACTACTTTGAAGGGGACTGAGGCGTCACTGTCCTGTGTCCAACGTTTCTTGGATCTTCGTCAAAGCGTGTGGCTGGATACTTTCTGGACAGACCTCCTATATTGGGAGGATGTATATAGTAACTAAATACTCATCTTCCACAGTGGGAAGCTAATTGCTAATATCAAAAACAGACAAATAGCATTAAATCATGTTATTCAGAAATCCAGAGGTAAACACTAAAACAGCTGAACGAGTTTAAAGAATAGAAATGGAGATCAGAGGAGATGGGGCATGAGAATGTTGCTTTTTGTTATTAGCCTAATATTACTATCACTTTTAAACCTTACTTTCATAGGCATTAAAAAAAATGCAAAAGAAAAATAAAAGGGAGACTGCATGAATCTTGGAGACATTATGCTGTGTCAAACAAGTCAGTCACAAAAGGACAATTATTGAATGAATGATTCCACTTACATAAGGTAACTAGAGTGGTCAAATTCACAGACAGTAGAACGGTGGCTGCTGGGGGCTGAGAGGGGTGAGTAATGGTGAGTTATTGTTTAAAGGGCATGAAGTTTCAGTTTGGGAAGATAAAACGGTCCTGGAGATGAACGGTGGAGATGGTTGGAAAACAATGTGTGAATGTAGTAGATGCCATGAAACTGTACACTTAAAATTGGTCCAAATGGCCCTGGCTGGTGTGCCTCAGTTGGTTGGAGCATCGTCCCATGAACCAAAAGGTTAAGGGTTCCATTCCCGGTGCCCAGGGCACATGCCTGGATTGCAGGTTTGGTCTCAGGTTGGGAAGCGCCCAAGAGGCAGCCAGCCTTGCACGAATGTTTCTCTCCCCGCTTTTTTCCCTCCCTTCCCCTCAATCAATGAGCATGTCCTGGAGTGAGGACTGAAAAAAAGAGGTTGAAATGGTAAATTTTATGTTATTATACTTTATCACTATAAAAAATAAACCTGATTTCAGACTTCCAGCCTCCAAAAATGTGAGAGTAAATTCCCATTGCTTAAAGCCTCCTCTCCACAAATTTTTTTAAGATCAAGCAACAACATAAAAAAAATGATTACAAGGGTTCTGACTGGGATGGCTCATTTGTCTAGGCGTCTTCCTATAAGGTGAAAAGTCGCCAGTTCAATTCCCAATCAGGGCACATGCCTGGGTTGTGGGTTCAATCCCCAGTAGGGGCACATACAAGAGGCAATCCATTGATGTTTCTCTCTTGTATCAATGCTTTTCTTCTCCCTCTCTATCTCCCTCCCTTCTCCCATCTCTAAAAGTAAATATATAAAATATTTTTTAAAAATCACAAGGAATTAAAAAAAAGGTGACCCCAAAGTACTTGTGAATATATATACACGTAACAGACTGACTGCTAAGGCAGGAGGGGCCATGGGGAAGGAAAGTATCCTTCAGAACTAGAAAATAATTTTAAAAGAAACAAAACACTTGGCAAGTAACCTCAGTATTCCATTAGGAATTCTCAAGATTTCTCCAACTATGCCTCACATAAGGGCCCACCAAGTGATCAGAAATAGAAGGAAGATGGCCCTGACTGGCTGGCTCAGTTGACTGGAGCATCGCCTTGGACACTAAAAGGCTGTAGGTTCAATCCCCGGTTGGAGTACATATGGGAGGCAACAGATCGATGTTTCTCTCTCACACTGATGTCTGGCTGTCTATCTGTCTCTCTGTCTGAAATCAATGAACATATCCTTGGGTGAGGATTAAAAGAAAAAAGAGCCCTGACTGTTGTGGCTCAGTGGGTTGGGTGTCATCCTGCTGAGAGATCTGAGGTTCAAATTCCCCGTCAGGACACGTGTCTGGGTTGTGGGCCAGGTCCTGGTTGGGGGTGTGCAAGAGGCAACCAATTGATGTTTCTTTTGCTCTTTGATGTTTCTCTCCCTCTCTTTACCTTTCTAAAAAGAAACAATATATATATATTTAAAAAAGAAAGAAATAGAAGATGAACAAACAGCAGGGCTTCTATTGAAAAGAAGTCAGTCTCGTCCTGCCACACCCCTGCTTAAGGGAAAATGAGACCTGGCTGGTGTGGCTCAGTGGATTGAGCACCAGCCTGTGAACCTAAAGGTCTCCAGTTCCATTCCCAGTCAGGGCACAAGCCTGAGTTGCAGACTAAGTCCCCAGTTGGGCGTGGGTGAGAGGCAACCAATCAATGTTTCTCTCATACAGCTTCTTTCCCTCTCTTTCTCCCTCCCTTCCTGTCTCTCTGAAAATAAATAAACACAATCTTTAAAAAAAAAAAGAAAATAAGTGAAAATACAGACAGGACTATAAAGAAAGTAGTTTTCTCTGCTTTTTATTCTTCCAACTTGGGAAGGTGATAGAAGTCTGTGTTTGACTGAATGGACTAAAGAATGTTGCTGAACAAACTTCAGTTTTCAGCATCTGTTCCTCGTGCAGGCCCTGGATGAAAAGACAGACAGACTCTTAAAAGCTCTATGCCACAGAACCTGGAGGAAACCAAAGGCTGCCGCTTAACTCAGTACCCTCCAGGGAGGTGGATGGTGGCCGACCTACGTTCAGGGCATGCAACCATTAAATACCTAAAGTGCCAATAAAACCAAAAAAGTGACAATTTTTATATCAACAAAAGGTACAATTAAAGCCTCATGACCTAATAACTTAGTATGATTAAATTATTGTGGTGAATGGAAGATATCCAAAGACTGTGCAAAGCCAATCCTACTGTCCTTTGACTAACTCCATGTATCAATAACTCCCGGGAGCAAAGATTTCCAAGATATTAAGGTCGAATGATGGCTCCTGCCCAATCACTAGGACACTGCTATCATAGAAGATACTTCCAGGATAAAAGGGAATTGATGATGACTACGCTCCTATTCAGAAGGTCCAGTGTTAGAAGAGGCCTTAAAAAGCATCTTGCATACAGGAAGCCTGTTATTTTACAGATGAAGTTACTAATAGCCAGAGAAGTTAACAGTGTTTGTGAAAGATCACACAGTGACACAGGAATCTGGAAATCAACACAAGTAAGCAAAGTCCTCTAAACGAGTAGGTTCTCTTGAGTCTCAAATGCAAAATGAGTTGAAACAAGTGGCCTTGAGCTAGCACCAGATGCAAAATGGCATATAAATCACAAACCAATCTTAAATAAATGCCACCTGATTTTAAGTCTTTCTAGCCTTGGCCATCAGAAAATCTGGATCAAAATAAAGTACACCAAGTATGTCCTCTTCTGTTTAGGCTTGAACATTCATCTTGAAATGTTTTCTCCACAAGAAATCCTGGTTGGATCTCCCAGGATCCAACTGGATCTGACTGTATATGGACAGATTCCACAGATATGGCTCAGCCTCTGTCTGTAATGCTAATAATTAGTGAAGAATCACTCTATTGGTAAGGGGAAGAAAGCACACAGACTCAAATCTGGGTCTCACTCCAACTATGCTTTCCTTCTAAGTTCACTCCTCATGGGTACTTATTTCAAAAATAAGAAAACAGCCCTGGCTGGCACAGCTCAGTGGATTGAGTGCAGGCTGCAAACCAAAGGGTTGCTGGTTCGATTCCCAGTCAGGGCATATGCCTGGATTGCAGGCCAGGTCCCTAATGGGGGCCATGTGAGAGGCAAACACACACTGGTATGTCTCACTCTTTCTTTCTCCCTCCCTTCCCCTCTCTAAAAATAAAATAAAATAAAACCCTAAAAGAAAAAAAACTGCATATCTATCGACACCAACTTTTACTTGCAGTAAAGAACTTGAACTGTATCAACCCAATTTGTAAGAGACAAAAGCCTACCTGAAGATCACTGGTCTAGGTCACTGTTCTTATCTGATACCTACTTCTAATAGTTGAGGGACGCCTCAAATCAGAGCGCATTTTTTTTCACTTCAATGTAAAAGCAGTCCAACTCAACACGGTCTCTGGTGATGAGATGAGCTCCTTTTTAAGGCTCAAATAACTAATTATAACATCTTAAAATGAAGAATCACAAGCCTCTCATACTTCCTGATACATACCTCTTAGAACCTAGAGAGTAGCGGTCTACCTTCACCAATAAATTGTCAGCACTCCTGCTATAAAATGGCAGGCTAGTTCTTAAAGATGTAACATTAAATGAGGTGTTACCTTGACACTCTGAACAAAGATATCACAAGAAAAATATAGACTAATATCCCTCATGAATATAAATGCAAAAATCCTCAACCAAATATTAGCAAACCAAATTCAGCAACACATAAAAATAATTATATACAATGACCAAGTGGGATTCATCACAGGAATGCAAGGCTGGTTCAACATCCAAAAATCAATTAATGTAATACCATCACATCGAGAAAACAAAAATCACACAATCACCTCAAAAGATGCACACACAAAAATGCACTTGACAAAACCAACCCCTTTGAACAGACTAGGAGTGAAAAAGAACATCTTCGACCTGATAAAAGGTATCTTAAAAATCCACAGCTAATATCCACACAGTGCTTTCTTCATACACGGCACATTTCTTTTTGCATTTCAGTTGTGTTTTAACTTTTTGAAATAATAAAGCATAATATGCCAAAAATGTTACATATTTTCTTCCATCTGCAGTACTAAAATGGCTGTACAAAAATTCACCAATTTTGATAAGTTTTTTAAAATGCAGGCCAATATGACAGCTGTCACAACACAATCTAACAAAATTGTTTCAAATGAAGTTAAAGACAACTAAGCACTACTAGAGCCATCCTAGGAAATAAACCCAACAAACTTTTCCAGTGAACCCAATATTTTCCAGACAACACCCTTGCTTCTTCTTAAGGTTTTTACCTTTTTAAACTACTCAATGAAATGAACAGCTCCTGTTTGTCAGGGCAGCTGTCCTAAAGAGGTGAAAGATCATTTATTTAGCTGCCAGCACTCAAAGAATTCTGGGCTTTCGGCTTCAAGCTGCGACCTGAGAACCAGGTGAAGAGGGTCTTTAAAAACTAGCCACATTTTGGATGAAAAGCTGCTGGGTGGTAAGGAGCACATAGGTTTTAAGGGACCTTCACAAAACAAAGTCCCATGATAGAAAAAAAAATTTAAATTGGCCCTGGCTGGTGTAGCTCAGTGGATTGAGCACGGGCCTGTGAAGCAAAGGGTTGCCGGTTCAATTCCCAGTCAGGGCACATGCTTGGGTTGCAGGCCAGTTCCCAGCAGGGGATGCATGAGAGGCAACCACACATTGATATTTCTCTCCCTCTCTCCTTCCCTTCCCCCTCTAAGGATAAATAAATAAAATAAAATAAATTGAAAATGGTAACCTAGGCTTTGCCTATTCAATAAGTTGAATGACTGCAAGTCTCAAAGGACTTTTATCCTAGTATAAATGGAGCAACAAAAATCTTCTGTTAAAAAAAGGTTTTATGTATTTATTTTTAGAGAAAGGGGAAGGGAGAGAGGGAGAGAAACTTCAATGTGTGGTTGCCTCTCGTTCATCCCCGTCTAGGAACCTGGCCCACAACCCAGGCATGTGCCTTGACTGGGAATCAAACTGGCGACCCTTTGGTTCACAGGTGGGCACTCAATCCACTGAACCATACCAGCCAGGGGAACAAAAATCTTTTAAATATTGATTTGTTCATCTGAAGTCTTGGGAGTCCAGAAGAAGTTCCGCCATTCACCAACAAACTGTTCTGCTCAGGCTCTCTTCCTCTCAAACCAGATGAACTAGTTTTCCCCACATTAACTTTACCCTCTCTGATCCACAAACCTTTACACACAAAAGTGATCAAGCCTACAGTGTCTGTAAACCACGCAAGACTCCTTCCTGTAAAACTGTCTCTAAGACTCCAGTCCTCAAAGTCTGCTAAATAACCCCTGGGAGTGCTAGTCCACAGATCTGCCACTTTTCTTCCTTCCTATTTCACACACCAGCCTCAGGAGAGCAGAAGACAGCTGCGCACACATCTGCTGTGTGCATATGTCTGCTGTGTGCACTGCCCCACCTGCTCGACAGTCTGCACCTCATTTAAAGCGCTGCCCTGGGCCTGGAGATGAGGACTGCTGCCTCCCCCAGGTTCAGAATTCAGTTTCTCATCAGAAAAACTCACCCAACATAAAAAATTGAAGTACATCTTCCTTGATATATACTTTGGCAGCTGATGAATATGAGACTGAAGCTGACACTCCCATGGAATGAAAACACATGCTAATTTGTGTTACTTTGAGATAAGTAAATGCTACCTTCCTTGAACACAAAGCAAAATGACTGAACACCTTTCATTATGTCTTTCATGCACTTCTCACATGTAATAATGAAGCCCTTTGGTTAATTAACTAAAGCTAGAGAGCCAAATAGTACATGTTTGTTCAGAAGTTTTTGGCCTAGAGTAAACTCAGCCTAAGGTCACTGGATTAGAAATTTTTACAACAGTAAGAAACTGACCTCCCTTTCCCATATCTACACAAAGAGCTCTATTCATCTTTAAGAAACCAACCAGATCAAAACTCAGGACTCCCCCAAAAGTACTCATATTTTATTAATAATCCAAGCAGATTCTTTTCCCCTTCTTCTTGCCTTCTCCTTTATTTACAGACCCTCTCAATGGCCTCAGGTAATTCTGGCCCAGTGAACCAATCACACCAACTTTCCAGCTGGCAGAGAGAAAAAGAAAAAGTAAAGGCATGAACAAGATTTCAGACCATCATTGTTAGTTCCCCTCTGGTGCTCTTGTTATGGCAACAACATACTTTTCCACAGCTGGCGATGCTGTTACGCAAGGGGGAAAGGGACAGAAAGGCTAAAAGAGGTCTCTGTTTCTGCTCGTTCCCCAGAGCACAGGTCTCCCTGAAGCAGACAGTTGAGAACTTACAAAAGGAGTAAGGTAGCAGAAAGAATCACATTAGCTAGCATTCCAGAGACAGAAAAGTCTATTTAAATATTTGGAAAACATCCTTTTCTCAGTAAAATAAACGTCTTATGATAGTGAAAGAGGAAACTGGGATAGAGAGAGGACACTAAATTTGAGGCTACCTGCTACTATTAATTAGCAGTCTGACACTCACTAACAAGTTACTTAATTTCTGGGCTTCAGTTTCTCTCAGGAAACCCCAATGTCATGAAAGTGAAGCCAAGTATAATAACTTTATCTTCCACTGAGGCTAGGAATAGCTTCTCAAAGAGCCAAAATTAAAGTAAAATCCAAGGGCATTTTTTTTGCCGGGAATTTATTCAACAAAAATTTCCCTCTTCCCTAATAATTAGAAAAGCAACATGAGAAACTTAAGAGGTTACAGCAAGTGTGTTTTCATCCACTTCTCATTTCTCAAACTGCAGGAAGGCAGTTTTGAGAAACCTTTTCAAGGGTAGGTTGTATTCTGATCCCCAATGAATAAAGGACTAAAGGGGGAAAACCGAATGTCCTTGCCCAGTGTGATCATTTAGGGCAGGGGTAACAAACTCATTTTCACCGGGGGCCACATCGGCCTCGAGGTTGCCTTCAAAGGGCCGAATGTAATTATAGGACTGTATAAATGTAACTACTCCTTAACTGTTAAGCAAGAGCTTGGCGCTGCCGCTGGGTAGAAACAAGGTGCCTGGCCGGATAAAACAAGGTGGAGGGCTGGATTTGGCCTGCAGGGCCTGTGTTTGCCACCTGTCATTTAGGGCATTCAGCACGTCAACTGTCACTCTAGAATGCTCTGACATGTGTAAGATACTCCAAGTCCTTACCAGTAAATAGAGATTTCCAATACAAGTCTACTGACTCTCATTTTTCTAAACGTTTTCAAGTCTGAAATATGTAAGCTAGCATTTAATGCTATTCAATTTTTGTTCTAGAACTAAAAATCTTATCCATCCTCAGCATTCATCAAGAACATGAAGATCATTCAGAGCAAGGACTGCATTTCCTACTTTTGTCTGTGTTCCCTTCCATGCCAAGCACTGCACTGGGCCCACAAAGCTCACTTAAGTTACCTAACAACATTAATTCAGCTGTCTGGAGGAAACCAAACAACAACAAACTATCTTACCTTGGTTCTGGGAAATAAAATTACATGGGGGCAGGGGAAAGGAATGCAACAAGAGAAATGAACAAACCATGAGGGGAAAATTAAATCCTTAAGTTATTGAGGATTTAAACAGCATTGTGTTAACTGTTATAAAATAGTGGTTAAATCCAACTGCAACAGTGCTATCTTCTCTAAACACATTATGTAAGTCTTTGTGTTAAAAATCCAAAGGTCATAATGTATTTTACCAATAAATACAGGCTTAATATAATAATATATGAGCTAACATGACAAGTATTTAAATCTAAACAAACAAAAAGGTGTAGAAACTATCTGGAGACAGGTCAAGTGACATTTGAGAAAGCAGTGGTGTGTGTTGGGAGGAAGGATAAATGAATCAGTAGTTCTGATAGATATCCTTCTAAGGATTTTCAGAACTAATCCAGGCTATTAGACTGGATTCTATCTTTAAAGTAAAGCTTAAGGACTATGCCCTTATTTTAAAAGCAGGGTAGTTTGGTTCTTTGAAATATGCCCAAAGGGTGCCCCTCTGTGTCTCTTCCCTAACGGGAATACTGATTACTATGTAGCAGCAATTTTCAACCAGTGAGCTGCAATAACTTTTAAAGTATGCAATACGCAATACCTGATTATTTAGTTAGGGGCACTGACCTCTTTTTCCCTTAGATCGTCAAAAAAAATGACAACAGCCAACACAATAGCCACCGGGGTGTGAATGACCCAAAATTATACCTTTTTTGTTGTTGTTAGATTAGCAAAAATATCTTTGGTGTGCTGCAGAATTTTAGTAATTACTTTATGTGTGCCACGAGATGAAAAAGGTTGAAAAATCGCTACTGTATGGCTCAAAGTTTAATCCCTTCTCCAAATACATAGCTCATTGCAATTGTTACTATGACATATGGTCTTCAGTGTTGGAAGCACAGACATTTACTGACCACAAAGAATTCTGGAAGTTATAACTTCCTTTCCATCACCTCAGAAAACAATATCCATTTCTTAAAAGCTGTCAGTTCAAGTTCAAGGCAACACTATCTGGAGCAGATTCTGGTCTGCCAAAATCTTTCATGATTAAAAACATGCTCAGGGGCGGGCCTTGAATAGATCAGGTCAGGAGGGAGGTTTCTCCAGTGAGGTAAGCCACCTCACTAAACACTCCACTGTTCTGCAGTTCAACCTTCCTTAAACCCAGCTCTCCATACACATTACGAACTTCTGCCTGGGTCATTTTAAAGTCTCCAGAGACAGCCACTCCTTCCCTAGAACGGCCTGGCTAGATTCCTCTGTGGAGCTTTCAGATTTTTCTCCCTTGTTGGCAAGGAGGTCTTCTTACTCTAAGGTCCTTTGCTATTGTGCCAGGGACTCCAGGATCGCCACGGTCTAACTGCACGGGATTGGTTGCAGCACCACCGGCAAACCCAGCCCACAGGAACGATCTAGCGACCTCGGAGAATGCAGGGGCTGCCAGCGCAGTCCCAACCCTCTGGTGACCAGGCACCCCATCACCAAAAGAAGGCAAAGTTCCGAAGTGAAAAATGAAGCACCGTTCCCTTCAATAAGGTCCCTCAAGATCGCCTTCCAGTCTCCTCCCTCTGGAGAAGAGCCCAGTGAGAGGACACACAACCTGTGACCTATTGCCCGTGACCAATGCAAAACTTCACCTCTACTCCAGTGTTCTTCCTCGTAAACAGTTCCTGGTCGTACTCCGAAAGCAATGCCCAGGAACCTCCCTCTGCACTGCCCCTTCCTCAAAACCATGCAATCCTACTGACCCGGGTGTCCTTCCTGATAATGGCCTCTTCGATCTACCTCCAAACGCGCCGCTGCCAAAATCCTACCCTGACTCTGCCGCGCTCCACCACCCCCATTTCCTTTCCTTTGGCTATCGCTTAAGCATTGCTTTATCATTTTCTCCGCCAGCCTGGGGACTGCCCCCCGCCCCCCCGCGAGGCCTCGCCCGCCAAGTAAACAATGCTGTCAAAGCAGGATAGCGCTGGGCGAGGCCTCCACACTCCGCATTCCAGCCTCCTCCTTGTGTTCTGAAAGCAGCCAAACAAGCCATCGCAGGGTCCCACCAGCAAATGACTCTCCCCAACTTCCTTTCTAAAAAGGCCTAGGAGACAGCTCCAAAATCAAGCACTAACGTGCACAAACGCACCACATGCAAGAAGCAGAGGTAATACAGAGTGAGCGTAAGGCCAAATGTAGACGGATTTGCCCAGGAGGAGGAGGGGGGGAGAAAACTAGGTCGAGTGCATAAACCTGCCACGAAGCGGGAACAGGGGCCCTTTTCCCACCCCCCGACAGGAGAGCCACGTTTCCAGAGTGGAGGCGCGCTCAATAGAGTTTCGGGCAAGAGAGAAGTTAAGGTTCCCGAAAGCAGTCCCACGGGGCTTTGGTGGAGCTGGGCAGGGTTGGGTCGGGAGAGTTGGCCCCGGGGAGAGGCCCCGCGTGGACACGCCCTAAGTTAAAGGACCGCGGCGGGAGACTATGGGCCGTCGAGGCGGCAGCTGGCTGCAGGCTCCGCAGTGTGGACCGCACGGTGCCGGGGGGCCCCGGCGAGCGCTCACCTCCCGGCGTGGTGGAGAAGAGCGTCCCCCCAGGCGTGGTGCAATAGTCGTGAGGTAGCTGCGCGGCGTCGCTGATGGGAACCGTGCGGGTGGGGATGGCACGGCTCTGGCTGGGCAGGTGGCCGCTGCCGGCGGACGAGGACATGGCTCTGGGCGTGGGCTCTCGGGCTTTGTCCGGCGGGCGGGCGGGCAGGCGGGGGGCGGCGGTGGAGGAGGCGGCGGCGGCGGCGGCGGTGGCGGCGGCTGGGGGCCCGAGCTACTCCGGATCCTCCGGCGCACGGGAGAACAGGCGGGGCTGAGCGCGCTCCGCTCGTTCCTCTCAGGTTTCCTCTAGCTCGTTCGTCCCGCTTCGCTCCCGCCGCCGCCCTCTCAGCCGCCGCCGCCGCCGCCGCCCGATCCTCCGGCCTCCGCCTGCAGCTTCAGCAGCAGCAGCAGCAGCGGCAGCAGCGGCGACGACGAGGACCGGAAGCGGGCGAAGGCGGGAGCCAGAGAGAGTTCGGGGAAAGAGGCTCTACCGGAAGTGACGTTTGGGGCGGGACCCAGCTGTGAGGGGCGGGGCCGTGGGTGGGGAGGACGGTCCTCCCCACCTCCGCCCCACGGCGGCCACACGCTAATTGGAGGGGCCCTTTGCGCAGTGCTTGTGAGCCCCGCGAAGTTAGGCACAAAAAAGACTTTCCTGGTTTGTTCGTTTTTGTCAGTCAGCACTTTACTTGAGCCGACTTCTGCTTCCGAACCACCTAAACAAAAGTGTAGTTTTAGTTTTAATTGATGAATAATATAGGCAATGCATGCATGATGTATTAAAAAATCAGAGCAGAAGATTTACAGAGTCAGGGCCTCCCAGTTTCCCAATTCCCCTTTCTAGGGGGAACCACTGGTACCAGTTTATTGTGTGTCGTTCTAGAGCTAACCTCTATATACACACATAATGCAACATATAAACATTAAGAAAAGAAAGAGATTACCGGTAATCACGCCCCCTGTCACAGGGATGGCTATTGAATTAGAAATAAACTGAACTCAGGGAAAGTTTAGGACTACGAGGTACCTGAAAAAATCTAGATCTGAGACCCTATTCTTTCCTCCAGGAAAGAATCCTTTTTTGGTCTGAAAGTTTGGTCTCAGAGTTTACAGTCTTAAAAATTATTAAGGATCCCAAAGATCTTTCGTTTGTGTGGATTTTATCTATTGATAAATTAAAACAGAATTTTAAAATGTTCTTTAATTCATAAAATGCCATTATATGTTAACATACAATAAAATATAACATTTTATTTTTAAATTTACATGCCCCCCAAAATAAGTGAGAAAAGTGGCGCTGTTTTACATTTTTGCAAACATTTTAATGTTTGCTTGGTAGAAGACAGCTAGAGTCTCACATCTCTTTCTGCATCCAGTCTGTTGTGATGTTTTGATTCAGGTATATGAAGAAAACCCAGACCCATACAGGTGTGTAGTTGAAACAGAGGTGTGCTCGCGGGTTCCTAGACAAGGTCTCAGGGACCCGCCCACCCCAAGGGATCTCCAGACGACACTTTGGGAAGTGCTGCTTTAAGCAGCATTGCCTCTGCCCCCAATGTGCCCAAGGCAGAATTGGGAAGATAATCATGGGCACCGTCAACATAGCTATTTTCCCATTTTGTGAAGGAGGAAATAGAGGCCAAGACGTATGTTCAACCCAAGTAAAACAGCAACTCCTTCACTTCTCAGAGAGCCCAACTGACCCTATGATTGGAGGATTGGAACTTTCAGTCCCACACCCCTGATCTCTGGGGAGGACAAAGGAGATTGAGATCACCAATGGCCCATGACTCATCAGTCATGCCTTTGTCAGGAAGCCTCCATAAAAACCAGAAAGGACTGGAGGCCGGGAGAGGAGTTTGAAGAACTTCCAGGTTGCTGAACCCTTGGAGATTTGGAGAGAGTGGCGCACCCCGAGAGAGAGTAGAAGCTCTGCACCCTTCCCTGGTACCCTGCCCTGTATATGCATCTCTTCCGTCTGGCAGTTCCTAAGTTATACCCTTTTATAATAATCTAGTAAGTAGAATGTTTTCTGAGTTCTGCAAGTCGTTCTAGCAAATTAATTAAATGAAGGAAGTAGTGATTGGAATCTCCGATCTACAGCCACTCTATCAAAAGCATAGGTGACAACTTGGGCTTGTAATTGGCATCTGAAGTGGGAGCAGGGGGCGGAGTGTAGTCTGATAGGACTGAGTCAGTAACCCGTGAAGTCTGACACCGTCTCCAGGTAGTTAGTGTCAGAATTGAGTAGAATTGTAGGACACCCAGCTGGTGTTGCAGACTCGCTTAGTGGTGAGGAAAAAATCTACATATGGGAATTGGCAGAAGAATCTTATCTTTGAACATTATCTGGGTTTTGGGGGACTGGGAAGCTGCTGATACAATTGTGACCTCACTGACACAGTCCCCCTAGATTCCTAACTGATGTACTGGTAGGATTGTACGTGTACAATATATCATATTGGGGCAGCCCTTTCTTGGAACTTTGAACATTTTTTAGTATAACTCGAGTTTTAAAAAATGAAAGTGGCCTGAGTGTCTCCAGCCCAGGTGTGCTCTTTCCATAGTCTGTTTTTCCACTATTTAGCCCCCCCCTTGACTTCCCAAAACTCACTCCTTTCAACTCTACTGTAGTTACCTCCAGCTCTATTCTCTCTGGTTCTTTCTTTTCCAGGGGCAGAGGAAGGCTGTCCCCCACCCTCTGTAATGAGGCCACCCACACTAGATCTGTAGCATCCTGAAGATAATAGCCCCTTACCTTTAGATAACACTTTTCCAAAGCACTTTCAGACCATTATCTCATGTTAAGTTGAGCCACAGCCCTGTGATGGAAGCAAGTACCCTATTATTCTTATCTATCTTCCACAGATAAACCAAGGCTCAAAGAGGTTATGACTTTTCTGAGGTCATACAGCCAGGACCCATACAGCTGGGACTTGTGCTCGGGCTTCTGGCTGGCTATCCAATGCACTTTCTCCTGCACCTGCTGGCCTCCTGCATTAAAAAGAGGACAGATGCTCCCTGGGCACCCACGCTTTATTGTCACATCTACTGAACTCGTTGGGGAATGAGCAGTATCCATTTCCTGAGCTCCTAAAACATAAGAGACAGAACATGTTCAAAAGGTAGTGATAATTATAGATAACATATAGGCATTTAGGCTGAGTCAGGTGCTTTACTAGGCCTTCAAGAGATTTTATCTCTACTACTCTTATCTGCCATAAAAGGATAGGTGTTATGCCTATTTACAGACGAGGAAGTAGCCTCAGAGAAGCTAGTTTGCCCAAGGTCACCTGCTGTATCTGTGGAAATTCTCTAGCCCCTTACTGTGGGGGTTGGAAACAGTGCCCTGTGCACAGGGCTTGATGTTAGAAGCACCTTGGTTCAAGTACTGGCTCTCCACCTGCTGTATGACCATGAGCTCTGAACATGTTCTTGCATTTGAAAAATGAAAAGAGGAACCTCTCATTCACAGAATGCTCTCCAGAGGACTAAAAATCAGGCCCCCCCCACAGTCAGGCTGATGGGAATGGTGGTTGGGCACCCAGCAGATCCAAGAAGGTGCCAATGGCCATGAGGCTGGGAGAAGAGGGCCAGGTAGTAGCACGTGTGCCAGAGGGGACCAAGTTTCAGCCTCAGCATTTTCTCCTTTGTTAGTCTTGTCAGGTGATGCTGGCAAAAGTCTGTAGTTGTAGATTTCAGAAAACAAGGTGTGGTTTCTTCAAAATTTCTTAGGCATAATAAAATCCTCCACTGAAGCCAATTTACTATCTGCCTGTTTACTAGAATTCAACACCTTTTTGTCTGTCTGTCTGTCTGTCTGTGTCTCTTTCTCCACATCCCAGTATTTAGTAGAAGATTCTTCATAGGGTACAGCCCTCCCTGTATGACCCCTGGCCTGCAAGGTGAAAGTGGGCAGTATGCTTAAGGCCACACCACATGCAGCGACATGTATCTGGGTTTGATAGCTTGAGCTTCAAACCAGAGAGAGCACTTTTGAAATGAAAATGCACTGTCATCCCAACAATGAGTGGTGTGTGATGCTCTGTGCCAAGCCACAGCCCAGAGGCAAGGCCCATGGTTTACAGAGCTTGTGAGCCAAGAGTGGGTGCTCACCAAGTTGAGACAGGTGCTCTGGCCCCAGGAGCTTCTCCTGGGTGGAGCTGAGGGTTTCCAGGGGAATTCTTTATGATGACTGGGTGGGCCTTGTGGAGTTCAGAGTAGGGAACTCTGACTCGATGGCTGGAGATCTGATTCTCCATGCAGGCTCTGGACAGGCTACTTGGCTTTCATCCATCAACTAAGTCGTTTACTCAGCTCCTGGTGTGACCCTGCTCTAGATTAAGGGGTAAACAAGGGCATAACTCGTGGAGCTTCCACCCAGCCATGGGATTCACCTGCCTTCATGACAACTCCTTGCATCTAGTTCTTTGGCTGGATTTGGATGGGTTATTCATCCATCCACACTGAATTAGGCTCCGAAGCCCTGGGGTAACAGTAGCTGGCAGTGTGTATCAGAATGTGTCATGACCCTCTTTTCCATGGCTTCCCCTTACTCCTGGAATCTGTTCTGGCCTCATCTCCTACCTTTCTTCCCCTACCTTTCTTCCTCTCACTTAGTGTGCTCCTTTTCCTTAAGTATAGACCATGTTCCCTCCCACCACAGGGCCTTTGCACATGCTAGTCCCTTTGCCTGGTTATTCACTGTGGTGACCAGACATTAAGGTGACCCACATGATCTTCACTTCCTGGTGTTCAGGTTCTTGAGTGGGGGTGGAACCTGTGACTTGCTTTTAACCAATAGAATATGGCAGAGGGGACAGAATGTCACTCCTGTGATTATGTTATGTAAGACTCCATCTCGCTAACAGACTCGCTCTTGCTTCCCTCCATCCCACCACCATTGCTGGCTGTGAAAAAGCAAACTGCCACGAGTCCTGCAGTCACAAGGAAATGAATTCTGTCAACAAGCTGAGGGAGCCTGGAAGAGGACCCACCCCCAGGTGCGCAGCCAGGCCTCCCTGTGAAAGTGCAGTCCCACCTCACGCCTTGACTAGAGCGGCGCAGAGCCGCCAGGGAAGTCGTGCCGAACTCTCGAGCGACAAAGCTGTAGATAATAAAGGCATTGTTTTAAGTCGCTAAGTTTGTTGTTAAAAAAAAAACAAAAACTGCGCCTGGCTGGTGTAGCTCATTAGATTGAGCACGGGCCTACGAACCACAGGATCGAGGTTTGATTCCCAGTCAGGGCACATGCCTGGGTTGCAGGCCAGTTCCCAGCAGGGGACTCAGGAGAGGCAACCATACATTGATATTTCTCTCCCTCTCTCCTTCCCTTCCCCTCTAAAGATAAGTAAATAAAATCTTTTATTTAAAAAAACTGTGTAAATTTGTTATTGTTTTTTATAGGCAACACAGAAAACTGCTATATTTCCTAATATCTGCCTATTTGGCTCTTACCCCCTATCATTCCCACCCCACTCAGGTGAATTTTCTCAGGGCAGCCTTCCCTACCTTCTCTGCCAAGGCTCACCTCCTTGCGAGAGGCCTTCATACCACCGTGTGCCTCATCTCCACATGACCTTGTATCCTTGTCATTGTGATCATTTAATTCATATCTGCTTCTCCTCTAGACTGTGCATACCGTGAAAGCAGTCCTCTGCTTCTTTCCGAAGACTAACCCGGTGCCTGGCATATGTGGGTGCTCAGTAAGTATCTGTTGAAGAAATAAATGATCGGTAGGACATTCCGGGCCAGGAGGAGTACAGGAATAGATAGGGGGGAGGCTGTTCAATGGTTAGAGGTTAAAAGGACTTTGGGGATAGTGCGTATTGTAGTCCTAAACACTCATTTGTGACATATCTGGACAGCTGAAGCTAAGAGTGTATTCTGGGGCATCCTTGATGGGAATTACATGTGTTCATACAGTTGTCACACCGGGCCACCCTGGGACTTGGTATGAGCGTGTTTCTCTTGGAAACTCCAGACTCTTCCTCCTTCCAGAAGCACTTCTTGTAATTTGATCACCAGGCAACTATCCTAACAATATCCTTCCTGTGAATTTTCACCTTCCTAGTCAGAGGAGGGAAAATGCAGGGGCAGAAGGGAGGGGTGTGGTTCAGTGGAGTGAGCTCCAGCTTGGCAGTTTCAGTAAAGCCCACAGAAGGTCAGAGAGCCGTCCTGGTAGAAGACAGATGAGTGAGTTCGTGGGTGCTACATACTGCATTACATCCCCCCAGACTCATGTGTTGAAACCCTAACCCCAATGCAACTGTATATGGTGATGGGACCGTTAGGTACGTAATTAAGGTTAAAAGAGTGAGGTAAGAGATCGTAAGAACAGAGCCCTAATCCGGTAGGGCTGGTCCCTCTGTAAGAAGAGGAAGAGGTACCAGAGATCTCTCTCACCCCGTGAAGACGCAGAGAGAAGGTGGCCATCTGCAAACCAGGAACAGAGACCCCACCAGAAACCAAATCACCGAGCACCTTCAGTTTGAACTCCCCACCTCCAGAACCATGAGAAAATAAATTTCTGTGGTTGAAGCTCCCGGTCTGTGTGCTTTGTTATGGTCACCTGGGCAGATTAAGACATGGGGTTATCCAGAAGGCTCCATTGTGTGCTATAAAAACAAGGTTGAGGGGCTTCAGAGTTTAGGCCTGTGTTTTCCTGCGTCCAACTGTGTCCCCTGAGTTTTTGGCGTTAGAGTTTAAACATGCCCCAGTCTCTATAAGTTTAAACATCCCTCCCTAAGTCTGACCTAAGGCCCTTCCTAGTTCTGACCCTGTTTTCCTCCTTCGGCTCCTGAAGGAGTTGTCTGCACTCACTTGCTGATTGTTCTCTCATTCCCATTCATTCACTCTTCAGCCACTTTCCTTTGGTCTGCATTACACAGAAGAAGAAGCTGCTTTGATGTCGCATTCAGTGGATACTTTCTGGTCCTCATTCGACTGTTCTCTCTTTCTTGACCCTTTCTCCTCCCTTGCATTTTTAGACACTGGTCTCTCCTGTGCCTTATGGTCCCTTCCTGCCCTCTTGCTGGCTCCCGCAGGTAAAGCAAGCTGCCATGCTGAAGGGAGCTCAATGGAAAGACCTGCATGACCAAGACCTGAGGGGGGCCTCTTGCCAACAGCTTGGGAGGCCTTGTGGTATTGGTCCTTCAGCCCAGAAGAACTGAATCCTGCTGGTGACCAGTGAGTGACCTAGGCAGAGAATTCTTCCCAGGGAAGCCTCAAGAGACTATAAGAAAGTCAGAGCCAAAGGACCCAGCTAAGCCATGCCTAGATGCCTGATCAATATAAACCATGGTGCAGAAAATGTTTTTAGCCACGAAGTTTGGATAATTTCTTATTCAGCCATAGATAACTAATACAGTCACTAAGTGGACTTCTCCACCTGCTGATGGGTAACGACTTATAAACTGAAAAACACTGATCTACTTCTAGATGCACGTACTGTGCTGGGCATTAGTATCAAGTATCAAGGCCTGTATCAATCCTGTATCAATCCAAGTATCATCCTGTATCTCCCAGCACAGGGAGAGTCTAGGATGAATGAAACCTGCTCATTGTCTTCAAAGAGCTTTTCATCAGTATCAATCAGTATCAAGGCCTGTCGGGGGAGGGGAAGACCCCTCAGGGCTCTCAGTCATCAGACAGAGCTGCTCTCTCTGCTCATAGGATAGGGACCCTTCCGCAAGGGCCCCAGGAGTTTATCTTTCTCAGCTATGGGTAAACCCTCCAGGACACTGGCAGATGACAATTTCGTCTTTTAAGAAGAGGTTCCCATCTGGTGGGCAGTTTGCAGGACTTTCAGGCATCAACAGGGCCTGTGTGCAAGCCCTGACAAACATCTGAGCCTCTTTTTTTTTTAAATAGGTGAATGGTATATGGCTTCCAGCTGAGGTGACCGGGCTTGGACCAGGGCCCTAAGGAGCCCAGGCCTCCGAAGATGCTCTGCGTTTCTTTGGAGAAACCTGTCTGGGCCAGCTGAGAATCCCTAATGTGGCTTCTCCTTGCACATCTCTGTCTTTCTGAGCCCCTCTTTGTTATTCTGAAACTAAAGGTGGCAATGGATGTTTCTAAGAGATAAAATTTTGCCAACTGGTTGTGTTCAATGAAATCTGTAAACATCATCATTGAAAAACCTCAGAACTGTCAATAAATATTCACTGAGCGCCCACTAGGAATTGTGGGAATATTTACTGAGCACTGCAATAGACTGCATAAGCAGCTTCAGTTCTCTACCCATCCCTACATCCATGGTCCTTGCAATGTGACCTTGATGTTCCTGCCATCAGAACACGGAATCTATTTCCCCGCCCTTGAACCTGGGTTGGACTTGTGACTTGGTGTAGCCAATACAATTATGGAAGTGACATAGTGCCAGTTTTGAGCCTAGACCTTAAGAGACCTTTCCCGATTCCACGCTTGCTATTAGAACTCTGGAGCTTGACATGGGCCAGCCTGGGCTAGCCTGCTGGTGGATGAGAGATGTGGCCCAGTTACCTCAGTTGACAGTCAGCCACTCCCAGAAGCAGAGGCCTCTGGCGGCCTAGCCACTGACCCCAGGTGTATGTGGGAGTCCAGCTGAGGCCAGAACAACTGCCCAGCTGGACCCAACCTAAAATGCTGAGCCATAAAATCATGAACTAAGTGGTTATTGTTTTAAGCCACGTCTGAGTTTTGGGGTATCTTATTATACAGGAGAAAAATTGCTGACTGATATAAGCACTTACCATGTGCCAAGCTCTGGTCTATTTGAAATCAGACAAGCCTTGGGAGAAAAGATGTGCAGTGATGGCATAATAAGGGCATGATGCTGTAAGTGCTCTGGTGATGCACACACACCAGGAATAGAAGAAGTGGCACCTGAGCTGGAGAGGAGTCCTGTCCTCATGGAGTTGGAGGGGCCAGGGTGAAACTCCTGGGTGAGGGCCCTGAGTAAGGTAAAGCATGAGTGTGGAGCCCCCGGACTGGGGCCATCAGTCAGTGGTATTTACTGGGCCCTTACACACGCACAGGAGCACTGTACTGGCTCTCTCGGGTCTGTGTATGGCCTAGCAGGAGAGGCAAGACATGCACTTGTGGACAGTGGCCAGAAATTTAAGGCGGGTTTTAAGTGAAACAGAAGTAGCAGGTTCTGCTTGGTTAAGAGTAATAAGGATCTTGGCTTGGGCATAACAGGACTCCATCCATTTATTATTTACATATGGCACCTGGTATATATGTTGCAGAGACACAGTGATGATGAGTTTGGGGAAAGGTTTCCATAGTATTCCTGGGAAGGAGTCAGAAGACATGGCTGCTCAGGCAGCCTCACCAGTGATAACTGCTTGAGGGCAGGTCTGTGTCTGATCCATTTTGGTATACACACCCCAAGACACAGGACCTTGCCTACACTTTTAAGTGATAGTTGCGTGTGCATCACCAGAGCACTTACAGCATCATGCCCTTATTATGCCATCACTGCACATCTTTTCTCCCAAGGCTTGTCTGTTTTCAAATAGGCCAGAGCTTGGCACATGGTAAGTGCTTCTATCAGTCAGCAATTTTTCTCCTGTATAATAAGATACCCCAAAACTTAGACGTGGCTTAAAACAATAACCACTTAGTTCATGATTTTATGGCTCAGCATTTTAGGTTGGGTCCAGCTGGGCAGTTGTTCTGGCCTCAGCTCGACTCCATTTACACTTTTAAGTGTAGGCAAGGCATTCAGATTTTTTTCCTTAAATGTTGAGAGAGAGAGAAACATCAATTTGTTTTTCTACTTATTTATGCATTTATTAGTTGATTCTTGTATGTTCCCTGACTGGGGATCGAACCCGCAACCTTGGCATATTGGGATGACACTCTGAGCAACTGAACTACCTGGCCAGGTAGGCATCCAGTTTTTTTTTTCTTGGGGGGGGGGTTGGCATTCAGTTTTGAAAGACTTTCTTTTAGAAGACTTTCTTCTAATTGCCTTCCTTTTAGTCCTGCTCATCCAACTGTATTAGTTTTCTAGGGCTGTTGAGAAAAATTGCCACAAGCTGGCTGGCTTAAAACAAGAGAAATATATTCCCTCACTGTTCTGGAGGCTAGCAGCCTGAAATCAAGGCGTTGGCAGAGTTGCCTCCTTTTTGGATGCGCTGAGGCAGAATCTGTTCCTTGCTTCTTCCCAGCGTGTGGTCCTTGCCTATGATCCTCCGGGTTCTTGGCTTTGTGGCAGCATCACTGCAATCTCTGCCTTCATTGTCACATGACTCGTCTCTGTCCCTGTGTGTCACCAGTCACCCCCTACGTGCTCCAGTATGTCCTTATATCTGCACTGACCCTATTTGCAAATAAAGTCATGTTCTTAGATACTTGAGGTTAAGACCCCAACCTATCTTTTTGGGGGAGACACAGTTCGACCCATTACATCCATCGAGCCCCAGGGGGGCGTGTGTTCCTTACCTCACTGCCCCAGTCCTGAAGACAGGATTGAATCTTCTTTCTCTGGGACTCCCACACATTTAATACGTTTTTATTTACTAGAGCATTTAACTCGTTGACCATCCTCGCTGATTGAGTCAGGGGCCTGATTTCTTTCATCTTCCCCATAGAGACTGCTAGTGGGCATATGGCGAGTCCTCCATAAATAAAGACCTGTGAAGCAGCTTTCCTTCCCTGAGCTATCATGTTGGGCGACTTCGACATCCTCGCAACGACCCTGCGAAGAGGGTATTTATATATTTAACTCCGATTTCATAGATGAGAACATTGGGACTTAGAGAGGTGAAATAACTTAGTATAGCCAGACTCATTGTCTCTAAAAACCTGAGTGGAAGCCTGCAGCTATCACGTGAAAAGTTTCCTATTCCCCATCTTCACATTTCTCAAGAGTACCCGGATCTGGCTCACTCAACTCAGCCTCAGTCCTACGTTCCCGTCTACACCCTGCCCTCCCAAGCGTTTTCCCTCCAGAAGCCGCACACAAAGCGGGTCCACCCACGAGGGCGCGCGGCCGCCCTTCCGCGCGCCGCTCCGGGGCGCGGCGTGAGGACACCCGCGCGCTGCTGAGTTGCGCGCGGCTCGGGCCGGCTGCCTCCTCCCGCCCCGGAGCCTGTCCTGGCGCAGCGATTGGCCGGGCGGCGGAGCGCTCAGGGCCCAGTCCCGCAGGCCCCTCCTTGCCGGCTCCAACACGCTGCTGTTGCATGGGGCGCCGCGGGCGGCCGAGGGAGCGTGACTGCGCTGCGCAGGGCGCTAGGAGGCATTGTCGCCGTAAGTGTAGCAGAAAGCCGCCCGGATCGGGGCCCCAAGCTTCACGCCCCGCAAAGTAAACGTAGTCTGAGGCTAAGCGCTGGAGGGGCCGGGGGAGAGAGGGAGAGAAGTGTCCCCATTTCTGCAGCGTACCCTCCCCTCCCCCAGGTCACCTGGTGCAGAGCAGCGGTGCACCAGCTGCGGCTTCTGCCGAGTCCAGGGGCCCAGCGCCACGCCGGCTCAAGCTCGCGGACTGCAGCTGGACTGGGGCTGGTTCGGGGGAGGGGGCTCAGAGGTGCCAGGGAATGGGGGGAGCTCGAGGAAGCAGACCGGACCGGGCCTCCATTCCCTGAGGGAGGCACGCCTGCGGCGACAAGCTGTTGTGTACTTCATTCCTGAAGTGACACTTTAGGTGTGTGTTTGTGCTCTGGGGAACTGCAGACGCGTGCCCCAGGGTGTGCCTCTCGGCCTCCGGAAGACGCGGGAGTCCCCGGCCCTCTGTGATCATAGCATTCTTTCCTCCGTCTGCTTTATTCTCTCCGGTCCCCGCCTGCCGAGAGAGCGGGCCGCGACAAGGAGCCATTGGCTGCGGGCGTCGGGGGGTGGGGTAGACTGGTGAGGCGGGCCCCTTGCGCCACGCGAGGGGGCCCTCGCCTGGCTACCTTGCTCAGTCCTGGGAGGCACAGATCGAGGAAGCTTAAATGCCTATAGGGAAGCACACGCAGGCGCCGTGAACCCCATGGCTCAAAAACAAGGCGCCAGCCGGTTCTGCTCACTCCCCAGCGGGCTCCTTTCCCTTGGGTGGAAAACTGGGTCAACTGTGTTCTGGCTTTGAGTGGGCCTTCTGGGCTACTTGGGTCCCGTCCAGCCCACCAGCTCTCACCTCCCCATCGGCTGTCCGATTGGTGTGGCCCAGGAGACCCGCCGGAGCCAACGTTGGGGGAGCTTGCACGCATGGTTCAGGAGGCTCGGGTTGCTCTTCCAAGCTGCTGCCAGGCTCTAAAGTTCCTGAGTGACTACACCAGTAACTAAATATAGGGGCAGCTGGTGTGGACGGGGTGTCGCAGCAGCTCCTTTGCACAGATCTTGGGGCTCAAGATAAGGTAGAGTTCTTACTGGTGAGGGAGGGAGCCATGGCAGGGGGCTACTGTCAGGGTTTGAGCAAAAATGTCCCCTCTCCCAGCTTCCCGTGCAGGTGAAATGAGGTTATAGATACAGGGGGGCTGTGTTGTCAGCTCTTATAAAGCAGGGCACCTTTTTTTCCTGGCACCCAGTTTATTCTAATTTACTGTACCTGTTTAATAATCTATTGGTAATACTCTGTGTGGGAAGTGCTTAACAGTTTGCAGAAGACCTTTCTCAAAAGTGATATGTCATTTACCATTTAAAACAACCCAGTGAGGAAGATGACATATTCATTTTACAAATAGGACTGCTCACAACGCTGATAACTTTTCAAAACTTTGGTTGGTTTAATCTGCTGTCCTCAAAAATCTCTCCGGAGCTCCCTGCAGAGAAACAAGAGGACAGATTTACAGGGGGCTTTCAACCCCCTTCCCCAGTAATCTGGGGACAGACTGGCTGCCTGTCTTCCTCTTCTTTCGTCATTTTGGGTACCTCTGCTCAGCCCCTCTCCCTGTTCCCTCCTCCCAGCCATGCCGTGTGTTTTCATGGCAGAGGACATGCATACTCTTCGGCCCGGCATCATTGCCCTGCGCCCCACTCATTCTGTCTCCTGTCACTGAGTCTCTCTTACCCAATGGGATGCTTATTCTGGCCCATATCCTGTCTCTGTAGTTTTACTCCCCAGAAGAGTGTAGCTGTAGTCCTTGTAGAAGGTGCCCTGTAGATGTTTGTTTGATGTAAAGATTTGCTGCACACTCTGAGGAAAGCGGAATTGGGGCTGTGTGGAGAGGGTTGTGTTGCTGGGACAGCAGCAGTATGAGTACGAGTTTGGACCCTGTGCATAAGGATCTCCAGGATTTGGAGTGCTTTTCCTGAAATTTCTAAGGCTGCTCTCTAGTACCTGGGAGCAGCTGAGGCCAGCAGAGCCATCAGATTTGGCTACCCAAGGCCAGACCAGACCCGTGTGGGCTGGTGGTTCCTGTTTCTCCCCTTTGGAATGCTCTTTCTGCTACCACCCCCTGCTTATGGGGTTGACCAGATGCCTCAAGGTTTTTGTTGTTGTTCCTTTCTCAAACCTGCCTTCTCTCTAGGCTCCTGTTACATGCTAAATAAATTCTTGCTTTTTTTTTTTGCCAGAGAGGCCCTGCGTTGGCTGAAAGAAGCACTCAGTGAGGTTGGACAACCGTGTAGGAGCCCTTTTGGGGACACAGTCTAGACTCCTATCATCCCAAGTTTGTTCTTCCCTCAGTTTTGGAGCTCTCTTACCCCATCTTGGGTCCTATACCACATATGGCCCTGCCACCCTCCTATCTCACAGCCCTGCCGGTGACACAGTGACAGATCTTCGTCATCTGACCTGGAAGAGAGATTGTTAGCTGAACTTCGTGAAGGAACTCTTCCTTGGAGGGAGAGGTAGTTTTGGGTAGTTTTACAAGGGAGGGTGGTTTCATAGCCAGTTAGTGAGGTTGGGCAGCAGGAGCCTTCTGAGGGGCTATGGCATATCTGTGTTGTACCCTTGAACTTTCTCTGGTACATAAGGGGCCCCTCCTCCTAGTGACTTGCTCTAACTTACAGACTTTACAGTTTGCTCGTGTTCCTGCTTCAATATCTATTCTCTGACCCATACAGTAGGGTGAGCTTGCCAGCAATGGTGAAATTTTTAATGATTAGTTCATCAAGGGGTTCTACAGCCTAAGGCACACCTGCTCCCACCTGGTGGCAGCTAGAAGAATTGCAGGCATAGCGTCTGAAAATGATCAGTGTAGACAATCCCACTGGAGTTAGCATAGACCCTGGGCAGGTTGGAGATTTACCTTCTCTTTCTCCTCTGCTGAGGGGCCAGAATGGCCTCTGCGATGTTTCTTAGAAAGCTCTTCTTCATCGAATTCACAAGTCAGAGCTATTTCCTGTATTTCTTTCCTCTTCATTTTATGCTCTGTACCTAGTAGATGTTCAATACATGTTTGTGATTTTTAATGACAAATATTGGAGATAGGGAAAGGAGGGAGCATGGTATGGTAGGAAGACCTGGTTTAGGAGTTAGAAGAGGCAGGTTTTTTGTTTTCATCTATCTGATTTACCTCCCTCTTTTGTCCTCAGGTTCCTTCCTTCCTTCCTTTTTTCCTTCCTTATGTGAAGGGGCTGATAGACTAAGTCATGAAGATTCCAGCAACATTGCTGTGACTCAGGCTTGGGGGGATGTCTGACAGGTAGCATGGTGAAGGTGTTGGCTCTAGTTTGCAGTAGTTCTCACTATTCTCTACTGTCCTACCAAGGCTCACCTGCTGCAAATTGTCCACTTGGCACTGTTAGGCATTTGAATGTGTGACCTTTCTCAATGAGACAGTGCCTTAGATTTGTTGTAAGAGGAAGTTGACTTGTATTTAGATTTGAAACTCAAATGATGGTTGTTGATCATCATCACCGTTGGGGAATACTAGCTGGGCATCTGTTTTCAGTGTGTGGTGAAAAGTGCAGGTATAAAGCACAGTATAAATCTGCTTTCCTGCAGGCTGAGGTGACAAATGTGTATAATTGAAAAAAGCTTATTAACAACCCAGTTGGCTTATGCTAGGGCATCAAGTGCCTCTGATAACTCAGAAAGAGAGAACATGGAGGGCTGGGGCAATCAGAGAAGACTTCCTGGAGGTGGAGAGATGAAAATTCTACTCATTCCTTAAAGATGAGTTCCACTGAGTTGTTTGTTCAAAGTCACATGGGTATAAAACGGGGATTAGATGCCTGCATGTGTATTGTCCTATCCTCTCAATTAGCATTTATTGAGTAACTATGTGTCCTGGGCTCTGGGCTAGAAAGGTATATATATTTTGTTTAATCTTTGTATGAACCCAGTGAAATTATTATTAGATTTCTTCAGATGAAGGAATGGACTCAGAGTAGTTAAGACACATTGCCAAGGCTTCTCAACTAATAAATAGCAGAGTTAGACATTAGGCCTGTGTTCAAAAAACAGTCTTTTCCCACGGCACTGTGTGTTTCACACCTTTAATGTCAGCTTCCTTGGTGAGATGCACACACACAGTGAACTCACTGCTGACTCTCCCCTAAGCAGATGGGTGGGCTTGGCCGGGCCCCAGCTCAGCCTTGGCTGCCCTGCCTGTCAGGCTGAGTACATGCCCAGCTCTGAGCTCTATCCTTACCCCCTTTTTCTCTGCCCCTTATGTTCTTCTGCCTTTGACTCTCAGATTGAGTTAATTAGAGCTCCTTGAGCTGTGTGCAAACCTGGGATTTGATGGGGGTGCAGTGTGGCATTGACCTTGGCCTCAAGTTCATTTTCTCTGAGGAGTGCTGCCATTGGTGATGTGGGCGACTGGTAAAGAAGTGAGCACTGAATGTGGAGGGGGGCTGAGCTGATTATTGCCACTTACTCACTTTGACCTTGGGCAGTCATTTAGTCCTTCCCCATGCCTCAGTTTCCTTCCCTATAATAAATGGAGTTGGCAGTATTTCTAGCGTTTCTTGTCTTTAACACTTTATAATTTTTTGTTGTGTTCTTCACCCTTCTTTAAGCCTCTTCTCTCTAGTAATTCAATTTCCTTTCTCTCATTTCCCTACCCTATCCCCCTTTTCCCTTGGGGTCTTGCAGATAAATTCAGCATCAGGCTGATAAACAGGTCTGTAGGCTAAACAGGGGACTTTCCTCTATGCTAATACTTGGGAAGGGAATTCTTAGAGACACACCAACCTGCCAGACTGAGCTCTGACCAGGCACACAGGAGGAGCCTAGCAGTTGTGGACGGGGCAAACCGGGAGCTGGAGGAATTGTCCTGGAGGGTGGTGAAGAGGGCACCAGTGCATAGACTGTGGGGTGGAGGGACAAGTGTCCCTTCCTTGCAGTTGTCTGTGCCCCACCTCCTCCTGCTGCCCTGCCTGTTAAGTGAATCACAGGCCAGCACACACCCAAGTTCTTACACTTCCTGGCCCTGTGTCTGGTGAGGTCACATGTGTCAATCCTCCGAGGAAACTAGTATGGCCAGGTTGCCTCCATCCTCTGATGGGCAGATCACCTGGATGTGGCCTGGGCTTGGGGTCCCTCAGGAGGAGGTGAGTGGCCTGAGGCAGTCCCTGGGAAGGGCGCATTCAGAGGGGAGTCCCTGGCCAGTGGGCAGGCGATTCATGCTGCTGTGTCTTCCCCAGGTGCAGGCCCCCTTGTGAGCAGCAGCCCAGCCTGTGGCTGGCAGCAGGACACCCGCGTCTGCATGCTGAGGAAAATGGGTGAGGCGGTGGCCAGAGTTGCGAGGAAGGTCAATGAGACGGTGGAGAGCGGCTCTGACACCCTGGGTGAGTGAGGGGCATGGCTTTCCAACAGCAGGGCGCCCGGAAGTGTGTGTGAAATTGGTTTGGAAATGAAGTAGGAAGAAGATGAAAGAGACAGGATCAGTGTGCCCTCGTTGTGAGGAGCATGGTGTTACCGAACTTGTACTGCAGTTGTGTTTAGTTTGTGTGTATCCTGGGCTTGCTAAGGGTCACAGAGAAACACTGAGTGAGGGGTTCCTCCCGCTGGGAGTCGTCTGCCTGCTGCTGGACTGCCGACGACTCTGAGGGTGTCTGTGCCCCTGGGCGATGTGACGAAGCTGGCAGTGCTGAGTCGTCCCATTCTCAGGCCAGTGCTGGTGGGTGGGTGTTGCCTACTGAATTTTCACAGCCTCCCTGTGGGGATGCCCCGCCAGGCATGGCTAGCTGTGGTCTTCAGAGGAGGAGGAGATGAGGAGTCAAAGGCAAAGGCGGCTTTTTCCGGGTCTCCCTCTGGGAGGCCCCTCTTCACTCCACTGTTTTACTTGAATTGGAGCTTATGTGTTTTTTGCTTTGAACTGGTCATAGGATAAATAAATATCTGCTGGATTGACTACCTTGCCACGTGAAAGGATCAGCAGGGCATGCAGTGTGATTGTGTGTGTGCACGCGCGTGTGTGTCACTCACTGGGTGCTAACGGCCCCTTACAGCTACAGGTGTGTTGTGGGGACACAGAGGAGGGGAGCACCGGCCGGCCTTGCTGGTGACTCTGCAGATGGACAGATTAGGATTTGCTGGGCCTTTGGTACACAGGGAGGAACTTCTCAGGCAGGCAGGGATGTGTGTGCCTGTGTCTGTCTGTGTCTGTCTGTCTGTCTCATGGAGGAGCATGTCCATGGAGGCTGCTGCCTGAGCAAAGACCCAGTGACTGGGAAGGCAGAGCATTTCTTCAAGTAGCTGTTGACCAGGGTGTATCTGGAATGTAGGCCTCTGGGTCAGGGGGTGGTGGCCCAGGAAGTGGAGGGACACTCAACCTTCCAGATGACCTCGGTCACTGCTTCTTCCAGGAAGCCTTCGGTCCTACCCTGTCCACCCCTTGCTTCCTTCCTCTTTAGTAGCACCCACTCGGTGTCCCTAGGGGACGATGATCCTCAGGTCTTTTGCCCCCCGCTCCCATCCCCCAAGAGCTGGCACAGTGTCAGGTACTTTATAAGCACGTGGAGGTGTTTGCAGAATTGAGCTACAGTAAGAGAAGCATCTCCTCTATCAGCAAACAACTTGAAGACTGCATGGGTTTTGAAGGGAAGTCTCTGGGGGCGGGGTGCTTCAGCTGGAACCTGGTGCTGGTCACTAATACGGTTGTGCTCACCCTGGTGCTCGAGGTTCTTCACTGCTAATGCGGTGGTTGAGAGCCAGGCTTGGGGTCACACAGGCCTGGATTTGAATCCCCACTCTGCCACCTACCAGCCTGCTATCTCAGCAGGTTACTTGACCTCCCTGAGCCTCAGTTTCTTCATCTATAAGTAGGCGTGTAATTTGGTCTCCCTCATCAAGGCGATTAGGAATAATCTGTAAGGTGTCTGGCATGTAGGTTGCTCAATAAATGGCAGCTATTATTTTTCTTCTTTTTTCCATCCCCAAGGGCTTGAGGTGGAGGCCCAAGCCCCTGCCTGGCTCTGCCCCACCACAAAGCACCTCCTCTATGGGTCAGCCAGCTGGGGCTTGCCTGGGTGTCTGCACTGCCTTTGAATGGGGAGTGCAAATGGACAGATCTCTGCCGTGAATAACCACCCCTACTTTAAAGTGGCCTGGGGCAGAGGGACACATATGCAGCTCAGTCTCATCCAGATGTGTGAAGGGGGCAAGGCGGAGGGGCAGCAGGGGAGGGACAGCGGAATTCTGACCACCTGGGGAGGCACTGTTTGAGAGAGGGTTTCCTTAGGCAGCAGAAAGGAGGCGGGTGTCCCAGGAAGGGGTAGGGCAGCACCGTAGTTGGGGAGAGGCCACTGCAGAGCAGCCTCTGTGGCCTGGGGAGCTGGTGAGGGACAGCATCCGCAGACGGAGGGCCTGCAAGGCTGTGTTGAGTCCAGGAGTCTAGATTTCAGTGTCTGTGGGCCAGAGATTGCAAACTCAGTTGCCTCTGCAGGCCAAGTGGGGTTTCTGTGAGCTGAAGACTGGATACTCTTCCTGGAGTGAGGCGAGCAGTGCGACCAAGGTAGGGAGTGCCGTGACCAGCTCCTCGGCAGTGCCCAGGGCCGTGCCCACTGAGGGACCCAAGCCAGTCTCTGGCCACCCAGCTGGACCACCACAGTACTAAGGATTGGAATCTTGCCTGTCTGACACCAGAGCCAGGGCCCTGTCCCCACCATGCTGCCCTGGAGTTGGGGGCAGGTGGTTTGGTTAGGATCACCAGGGTCACGAGCTCTAATCACTTGGGAGAGGCCAAAGCTTAAGCCTCTCATGTGTCCTGGAGGAGGTGATGGAGTCTTTAAAGTTAGGGCTGGGTGATAACGCTAGGGGCCTTCTTACCGTTCAGATGCCCGGAAAAGAAGCAAAATGTCAGATGGCCACTAGTTTGAGTACCTGCCATCCTGACCCTTTACAAATGGGCCTCATCAGGCCCATGCAGTCTGAGAGGCCTGGGGCTTAAACAGTCAGCACGTACTGAGTAGCTGCTGTGTGCAAGGTGCAATGGAGTCCTGAACCTGAGACTAGACAGCCTCTGTGGCAGTCCGAGAGCAGCAAGGGACACTTGGCCCCATGCCCAGCCATGCGGGACAGCCCATGGGTGGCCATGGGTCAGAGGGGGTGGGTGTTGGTGGGTATAGTCGCACAGGATACAGTTCTCACGTGAGACAACAAACACTCTGAAGTGGCCTAAACAACCAGCACCGTGAAATTTCTTACATAAATTTTGTTACAGCTATAGAATGCAATTTCTGTCGCTGTTAAGAGTGGCGTGTAAAATTTCATTCTATGCTTGAATTGAGACTGGAAAATTCTCCTATGTAATGTGAATTGGAGGAAAAAAACCCCAAACTCTGTATATAGTCAGATGCCAGTTATCTTAAATGTGTATATGTACACAGAAAAGAGTGGAAGGAAATAAAACAAGCTGCAAATGTGTGTTGGAAAATACTGCTCTGCATTTTGTGACTGTTCTGTGATGAACATATTGCCCTTATGTGCAAAGAAGAATAAGTTTTAGGGAAAGGAGCGCCTGCCACTACAGAATGTTGAAGGCAGTAAAACACACTTCCTTCCTAACGCGAGAGTGACAGGGGTAGGGCCTTCTCTAAGCCCCTGGCCCCAGGAGTGGAATGGGCTCCCCTCAAGGCCTCCTTGTGCGCAGGCCCGGGGCACGGCCCAGTGGGGTGGCAGTGGAGCAGCCACAGGTGTCTCACTGCGGAGGGGGAGAGCCTGTAAAGACTGGGCTGGGAAGAGCTCAGTTACAGGCTGGCTCTCACTCAGGCAGGTCACCCTGGTGCGCGTCACTAGTACTCCCTCGGTGTTCGTGTCTCCCCGGCCAGGTTTGCGCCTCCTGTAACCTGAGCTTTGGCTCCCAGCCTTAGTCGCTGCTTCCACTTCCGTTTCTGGCCTCTTCACCGCCGGAGAAGTGGGCTCGGTTCCACCTAGCCCCTGGGATGTCCCGTAGCTTGAGTTGAAGCTGCTTTCCTCTAGCCCCGCCCCCTCCTCTAGCCCCTCCCCCTCAGCCTCATCCTATCAGCTGGCAAAGAGCTGGAGACTCTGCACCGTCCCTGAACTTGGCTCTGCTCTCTGTCCATACCTTGTCCCACCACGTTAGCTCTTTCTCTTTGTACAGGTCTCACGCCCATCTGGGCTTTCCTCGGTCCTCGTACCCCCGAGGGGTCTAATTGACCTTACCCTTACCTCCCTGGCCTCCTTTAACAGCATGTCTGTCCCGGACCATCAGGCCAGGGCCCTGTGCACCCCACTCATCTCCAGGAGAGGGGCCCCCACGTCTGCTGTGTGCTTTGTGAGGTGCAGCGGAGCGGGATTTGGAAAGGCCTGGGAGGATGCAGGCAGGGTGGGCGCAGGCAGCTGGGGTAGAGGCAGCTGAGAGGTGGGAAGGAGACCGCTGTGGGCTGGGAGGAAAGGACCCAGCATTTATCTGGGCCTGCCGTGGGTCAGGGTCGCGATGGGCTCAGAGTTTGATATCTTGTAACGTCTTTTCTGTAGTCTTTTGCACTTTCTGACTCTGAGGATTCACGTCTGTGTTCATTTCTAGAAAATTGCAGACAAAAGCCTCTTTTGTCTAGAATTGCCCCTGGGCTTTCGCATTCGTTGCCTCCATCACTCTTGTGTATTTCCTTTCTCCTGTGCTGTACCCTGAATTTTCTCTGATCATTGTAAGCACTTTGCCGGTTTGGACTCAGTCTTCACAACAACCCCGTGACTCAGGGAATATTCACATCCTCATTTTACAGATGGAGAAGCTAAAGCACGGGACGTTTTCTCCCCACTGTTTCTAGGTGTTTTGCAGCCTGGGAGTACCCAGCTGGTCTCCTAGGCCTTGTTGCAACTCCTAGGTGGAGTTGCCCCAGTTTATAGGTGCTGGAGTGAGGGCTGAGGGGGAGAGTAATTTGCTGGTGGCACGGCTGTTTAGAGGTGGGGCCGGGGCTCCTCAAGGGTGTGCGAGGTGCCTAGCCTGCCCTTCCCCAGGCACCCCGCTGCCCCCATTAAGGGGGGAGGGAAGGAGATCTGAGCAACTTGCAACTCCCTCCTCCCACCCTTACACTTGCCTCTCTTCTCACACTGCCTTGGAACCACAGTTGGCCTACCCTGTTCCTAGAGAAGGTGGGAAATAATCAGAGGCCGATACCTGCCCGGTCATTTAAGATGTCTCAGGTGGTACGGAGAGGAAGGCGGGGACAGCCCCCCATAGGGCAGATGTCCCCTGTCAGTCCCCCTCTGCAGGACTTCCTGAAGCGTGGGTCCTGCATCAGGGCCATGGGCCTATTCGTGGGCTCTACTCCAGAGCTCTGAAAACAATCTCTGAGGGTGGAGCCTGGCGGTCTGCATTTGAACGAGCACCCCCCCCAACATCCGTGCCCGATGTATTTATTTATTTAGGTTTTAAATTATGTTTCCATTTTAAGCACAGTGTTAGATTTGTAGACCAATTGGGCGGTACAGAGAGCTCCCATTCGCCCGACACGCAGTTCCTTTGTCATTAACACTTTACATCAGTTTGGCGCATCTTTTATAATTAATGAGCCGATAATGATACACTGCTGTTCACTCAAGTCCATGTTTCATTCAGGTCTCCTTAGTGTTGAACCCACAGCTTTCCTTGATTTAAGGATTGTCACAGCACATTGAGTCGTCATGTGACTCCTCTTAACTGTGACAGTGTCTCAGACACTGTCCTTGTTTCTGATGGCCTGTCTTGACAGTTTTGAGATGCGCTGGTCAGGTATTTTGTAGAATGTCCCTCAACTGGGATCTGTTATTTATTTTAGCAAGGCGTAATTTACATAAATGAAATTTACCCTTTTCAGTGTATAATTCTATGAGCTTTGATAAACACATACAACTATGTAATCACCACCACCACAGACCCAGAACCTTTTCTATTACCCCCCGGACACCCTTACACCTCCCCCGGCCCCCTGGGCCTGACAGCGGCTGACCTGCCCCTATGGCTTTGCCTTTTCTAGAACGTCATACAGACGGAATCATACAGTGTATAACCTCTTGAGTCTTGCTTCTCTCATTTTAACTCAATGTACTTGAGATTCATCCGTGTTTTCATGTGAATCAGGAGCCTGTTCCTTTCTGTTACTAGAGAATATTACATGTTATGGATGTACTGTGATTGTTTATCCATTCATTCGTTGAAGGACACTTGGATTGCTTCCAGTTTTTCTTTAAGGTTTTATTTACTTATTTTTAGAGAGAGAGGGAGGGAGAGAGGAAGAGAGGGAGAGAAACATCAATGTGTGTTGTTTTCTCTCATTTGCCCTACACCAGGGGCCTGGCCCGCAACCCAGGCATGTACCCTGACTGGGAATTGAACCGGGACCCTTTAGTTCACAGGCTGGTGCTCAATCCACTGAGCCACACCCGTCAGGGCTGTTTCCAGTTTTTTAAGATGATAAATAGAGCCTATAGATATCCACATATAGGTTTTTACACGAATGAGTTTCCGTCTCTCCTGGGTAACCCCCAGCAGTGGGAGGGATTTCTGGGCTGTATGTATTGAGTGTATGTTTAACTGCATAAGAAGCTGCTGTGCTCTTCCAGAGAGGTGGAGAGTTTTCATCCCTCCACATCCTTGTCAACACTTCATATGGTTTTTACTTTTATATGTATAGGGGGTCATCGCTTCTCATTGTAGTTTTATTTTATAGTTCTGATGGTTAGTTGTGCTAAGCATCTTTTTAAAACATTTTTTATTGTGTTCAAGTACAGTTTTCTGTACTTTCCCCCCACCCTGCCCCACCACCCCAGCCCTCCTCACAATAAGCATCTTCTTATGTACTTATTTGCCATCCTCATATTTTTCCTCAGTGAAATGGCTATGCACTTTTTTTGCACATTAAATATAATGGGTTCATTATCTTACTAAGTTTTGGTGGTTCTTTATTTATTCTGATGCACATCCTCGGTCAGATATGTGTTTTGTTAGTATTTTTTCCAGTGTGTGGCTGTTTTTTACTCTCTTCATGATGACTTTTGAGGAACAGACATTTCAAATTTTGATGGAGTCGTTTATGATTTTCCTTTTATGGATGGTGCTTTTGGAGCAGAATCTAGAGAAAGCTTGGCCTAAACTGAGGTCACAGACATTTCCTCCCATCAGAATCATCTGGGTAAAGCCCTGGCTGGTGTAGCTCAGTGGATTGAGCACGGGCCTGTGAAGCAAAGGGTATCTGGTTCGATTCCCAGTCAGAGCACATGCCTGGGTTGCAGGCCAGGTCCCTAGTAGGGGACACATGAGAGACAACCACACATTGATGTTTCTCTCTCACTCTTTCTCCTTTCCTTCCCCTCTCTCTAAAAACAAATAAATAACAAATTTTAAAAAATTCTGGGTGTTGGTTAAACACACAGATGGGTGGACCCCACCCCAGAGCTTTAAAAAAGTGGAGCCTCAGAGGGGGGTGCCTGGTGATCTACATGTTACTGTGGACCCTAAATGATCTTCCCTGCCTTGAATTTTGAGGATCACTGGCTTACTACTACTTAAAATTCGGAACTGTCTTTTCTTGGTGCTTCTGGGGGGCTGGCGTTGCCTGGAGAGGTATCTGGTGTGTGTGTGTGTGTGTGTGAGAGAGAGAGAGAGAGAGAGAGAGAAAATGAAAATGAATGTGGATGTTATCTGTCTCCAGGGAACTGAGCAGCCGGCTGGGAGCTGTGACAAAGTCAAGTGGGAGACCAATGGTAGTGAGAGAAGGGACACGTTGCCTCTTTTCCTCCTTCCCCTCCCCCCCAGGCTCACCAGCACTTAAGCCAAGTGCTTTCCTCCTTTTGTGCTTGCCAGCAGATGGCGCTCTGTCACCAGCCAACCTGGTGGCCGGTAGCTGAGGCTGGGACTTGACCTGGCTGTTGCTGGGTGAGTGCCCAGGTCCTGACAAGGGCTTCCTGTCGCCGCCCAGTGCACACCCTGTATGTACATTCCTGACTGGCCCCCACAGGGGCTGATTGCGCAGCTCCTTTCTTGAGCAAGGGCACTCAGGAAGCACCTAGCTTATACTCCCCAAAGCGGAATGATCTTTCCTTGGGTCACACAGTTTTTCAATACACACACATTGAGCACCTACTGTGAGTGCCCCACCTGGAGGACCCAAGTGCCCAGGAGTACCCAGTCTGGGGGGTGGGCACACATGCACACACACTCACACACACACACACCCCTGTCCCGAGGGAGGTGGGCAGCCAGGAGCCTGATGCTGGTGGTGGGGGAGGCTGTGTTACTGTAATGTCTCCCGGCCTGGGGAGCTCTGCGGGCCAGCCAGCCAGGCACAGACCAGCTCTGCAGGCACAGAGGAGGAAGTAGACTCTCACAGGTTCCCCTCTTAGCTGGGGAAGCAGGCTGGGAGTTTGCCCACAGGGGATGGGGACAGCTGTGACCACTGCTGCTTCCTGCACAAGGTGATGTGAGGAGGTGACTGGGAGCCTCTGCCCAAAATGCCATCTCTAGATGTGGTGTCTCTAGATTGGGGATGTGCTCCTCTCCAGCAATTCTAGACTAATCCAGTCTGACCTCAGCAGAGCCCCATAACGATACCTTTAGTGCCATGAGACCCGGTGCCAGGGTGGGCGGGAGCCTGGCCTCTCACTGTTTACTCGTTGGGCCTCATCTTTGTGCACTACTTACATGTAATACCTATTGTTATTTTTCTAAGTAAATCTACATATTTTTAAAGTATTCCTTCAAGTGCAAATGGCTAGGCCAAAGCCATAGAACACATTTTCTCTATCCCAAGAGCTGCCTTCAGTACCAAGCTGTTCTGATTCCCTCCACGGCCCCTGTGGGGCCCCATGCTGATCTGGGCACAAAGAAGCAATGCCAGACCACAGCACGGTGGGAAAGGTTTGCAGAAACCCCTGCCCAGGCCCCTCCTTACCTGCCCGAACAGTGGCTCAGCCCCACCCACGTGGATGCGGCCCTCTATGTCCACTTCTCTGGGGCAGCTCAGAAACAGCTGGAACTCCACAAATGCTCTGGGCAGGTCTGACACCCGTCACTCACCTCTGAACTGAGAAGGGCACCCCAGACCCAGGCCTTGCATTTCTGTACCACAGGCTGCCAGTGCTGTGCCAGCCGGGCTCCCGTGAAGGCCCTGATCTCTGAATGCTGTGCTGATTGCCCTTTCCACGCTGGCTATTTGCCTCTGAATATACCCTCACCCCCACCAGGGTCTCACCTCCACCCTTTCTTCGCTCTGGCACGTTCTGCGGATGCAAGACCTCCCAACCCCCCTCAGTGTTTACCAACCACCTCTGCCAGCATGGTCAGTGCCCAGAACCAGCGTCCTTTAGAACCGAGGAATGTCCACGCAGCACTGTTGTGACTGCCCTGTGTGTCCGCAAGCAGTGGCTTGGATTGACACATTGTGGATGGTTCGCTGGGGTTGTGAGGCCTTCTCAGGCCTGTTTCTAGCAGTGGTGGGAGAAGACCTCAAAGTCCTAAGGTTGTGGCCCAGGTCTCTCTGTTGAGGGTCCCTGAATCCCATTCTAGAACTTTGGAAGCTCTGGTGGCTGTGAGCCTCAGCTGCCCCCATTCCAGCCCCAAGTGGACCTCAGACTTCCAGAGGGAGGGGAGGAGGCTAAGAGTGGGGGCCAGTGGTGGGCAACCTCAGGGGCAGCTGACCTGTTCCTTGGGGTCCCGTTCACTGCAGTGCCGTCCTGCAAGCGCTGGTGCTCAGGGTGCTGGATGAGTGGGCAAACTCGCTCAGCCCGTGGGCACGATCACTCGGTCTTCTCGCTTCAGTTCTCCCTGCTTGCCATTCTTCTGTCTGTGGAAATGTTGCCAGCTGTGAGCGTAGTCTGACCCTGAGGGGTCTCCAGGGAAGCCCAGCAGCTGGTGGAGTTCCCTGTGCTGTGAGGAGACTGTGACCTAGATGACACGTGACTTGAGGTACCACAGCCCCAGAGACAGGCCCCAGGGGAGCAAGATGATGACAGGGGTTGCAGAGTACCTGAAGAACGGGAAACACACATAATGAGGATAAGTCCCACTGCCGCTGTCTCGAGTGGCGTACACACGGTGTGTCAGTTTAGCCTCCCTGCTAAGGGGTTGCATGGAAGAGGCGGCGTTTCAGCTGAACCTTAAAGAGTGGAGCAGTGTGGGCGGGGGGCGAGGGGGAGGCATTCCGGGTGAGGAGGTCCGAGCAAAGCTTGATGCGTGAAAGTGCTTGTGACAGGGCGAGCAAGGTTGTGACGCAGAGGGGCACAGGGAGCTGGGGGGAGGTGGGGAGGCGGGGGTTGGCTGCAGACCTCAGGGGGCCTTGAGCTGCACCTTGAGTAGTTTCTGCAGTGAAGTCCTGTCTTCCACAGGGGCTAGATCCTGCAGAGGGCCTGGGAAGGGGAAATCATCTACAGTTCAAGGAACTCATGGATAAACATGAATTCACACTTGTTAATACCCACCTCTGCTAAGTTGTCCAGGTGCTTTACACAGCTGCTGCCCCAGAGAAGGCTCAGAGGAGCTCTCATTCCGACCTCCTCCCCACCCTGGGATTTAGTCACAACTCAGACTCTGAGGCGGTTGTTATCCTGATTTTCCAGAGGAGGAGATGGAGGCATAGAAAGGCTGAGAGACTTCCCCAAGGGAGGGACTTGAACCTCGGCTATCTGAAGGCATGGGACAGACTGTTCTGATGGCTGGGGAGCCAAGCGAAATCGCAGGCTCGTGGAGAGCAAACTCGTGTTACAGGGAAACACGCCCCTTCAAACCTAGCATCACACTCAGCACCTGAAGCAGCATTTCAGTGCGTTCAATGGGAGCTGAGCTGCCTCTGCTGAACCTGACCTGGGCAGGAGTGGGGAGCCCCTGGCGGCTTCTGGGCAGGAAATGATGTGACCCAGGTGGGGTTTAGGAGGAGCCCTGCTGGACTCAGGGTGATGTGAGACTAGAAGGGACATGGCACCTTCCACGTGCCAGGCCCCCACTGGTGTGGCTTTGTTCTGAGTGGGGCAGGTGGGCAGAGACACACAAAGGGGAGGCGGTGTGGCGCAGCTGATTGGTTGTGGGGCATAGTGTTTGAAACCGGGTCACAATCTAACAGAAATATGGCACCTGGGCCTTTTGGGGTGGATAAAGGGATTCTGATGAGTTAGGGTCCTTGAGGGAGACCCCTGAAAAAGGGCATAGCAAGGAGGCTGGAAATATAGGCATAGCCAGCTCTCAGTGGAGATTTCTGCGGAAGTACGGCTGCCCCAGAGAAGGCCTGTCTGTCCCGGCCCCTGCCCTAAATCTGGGGTCCCTGACAGCCCTAATGCTTCCTGCACCCCTCCCCCCAGCCCAGACCCCAGGCTGCCTGGCTGCCCTACACGTCACTGGTACTTGTGGCACACTTTTTGAAGATGAAGATAAATATTCTCTGAAATCCCTTGGATAATTATGCAGCTTCAAAAAAATGTATGTTGGCAGAAGAATGAAAACATTCTGCCTCAGAGAGATAACCAGATAGATCGTTCTGTGACATCACGTGCTCCTGTTGCCCGAGTATGAAGGCGTTCGTCTTCATATTTAGTGGAAGGGACGCAGTGAGGCTGAGGCATTGATTACAGTAAAATACTCCCAGAAACCTGAACATGGCTCTGGCTGGTGAGGTGGCTGTGGACACAGCTCCGTACCGCAGGGGCCTGGTGAAGCCAGTCATTCTAGAAGGGAGCCTCGGACGAACCCCGAGCTGTGACTGTGGTGACACAGACCAGGACGAGAGAGCCCTGCTTTCCTGGGAGGGTTAGGAAATCATGGTTCGTTCTGAGAGACAGGTGCTTCAGGACCTCATTACCTTCGAGATGAGGTTGAATTTAAGAGCTTCTTACTTGGCAGCTGCTTCATCTTGGTTGACTGTGTTTTGCTAAGGTGCATATTTTTGTCACGCATGAATTTGTGCCCAGGATTCCTTATTCCGTCAGGCTTATCTCCGCAAAGTGTATTCACGGTTTGCTGCGCTTGCCTGGGTAGCACTCTGCAGAGGGTGAGAAGGCGAGAGAAGGGGGAGGGGGGAGCTCTGGCAGGTGGCCCATTAGGCCGTATACTCGCTGGTATTTCTGCCTGGACTGTCCTTGGCTCAGTCCCTGCCCCTGAGGGACTGCCCCTGAGGGACTGCTCTGCCCCTTCTCTTTATTCTTTTTTTTTAATTAAAAATACGTTTATTGATTTTAAAGAGAGAGGGAGGGAGAGAGAGAAGGAGACACTGATGTGACGGAGAGAGATCAAGTGGTTGCCTCCCATACACACCCCAACCTGGAATTAAACCCACACTCTAGGTAGGTGCCCCGACTGGGAATCAAACCACCAACCAACTGAGCCCCACCAGCCAGGGCTCCTTCTCTTTATTCTTGTCTCAGTTAAATGTTGCTTCCTCCAAGAAGCCCTCCCTGACTACCCTCCCTGAGGATTGCCCCGACCCTGCCTCAGTTACCTGCTCTCTCTTGACACCATTTTATCTTCTTGAGAAAGTGTCACTGCTTGACTTGCTCTCAGGTGTTGTCTCCGTTCACTGCTGCTCTCCGCATACTAGAGTGGAAGCTCCTTGAGGTCAGGGACTCTGTTTTGCTCACCACCATACCCTTGGTCAGTGCTGGTGTGTACTGGGTACTCAGGAAATATTTGTTGAATGATTGCGTCTAATTTTCTCAACAGCTGTGGACAGGTGGTATTTTCACATTACTCGTGGAAGGGAAACTGAGGTGCCGTGTGTGCAGTGGTTTGCCTGGATTCTCGCAGCCAGCAAATCCTGTGCTGGAATTTGAATGTGAGTTTTGCCCTCAGAAACACGCTACCCGCCCCAGTGGGACCCAATTCCTGCCCTCAAGGAGCACTGCACCCAGCCTAGAAGAGTGACATGCACACACCCACAGCTCTTGGGTAGACACATGGTACCAGCGCCTGGTAGAGGCGGCAAACACATATCGGGCTCAAGGGCCGGAGTGATTACATGAGTTGAGGACACGAGCAGAGGCTTTGCGGAGAGGCAGCGCTGACACAAGACTCCTGATGTGGTGTTAATGGGAGAGCAGGTTTCTGAGGCTAAGGGTGTAGCACCAGCAAAAATAGTGGTGGGGAAATAAAGTTCGCAAGGAACAGTGTGCAGCCTGGCACTGCTGCAGGGTGGGCACTGCAGGTGGGCGAGGAGTCACAAGAGGGATGTCTACAAAGGGAGGTTGGACCCAGGTCCCTCAGCAGGAATGCCAGACTACAGAGGGTGGGTTTGTTCCAGGTGGTACAGGGGTCCTGAAGGTACTCGAGTGGGAAGAGGTGTTCAGAGGTGATGGTGGTGAAAGGGTGGGGCAGGGTGGGGGGCCAGGGAGAGGGGTTCCTCAGTGAAGACAGGACCATGATCATTGTGAAGGTGGATTCCAGGGTTTTAAAGCTGGTTTCAGGTGACAATAAAATCATACTGGAGTTACCACATCTTTGCTGCAGACGGCATAGTTCTGGCTGTGAACTCAAAATCTAGACAGATATTAGCTCATCTTTTTCTTCACTCCCCAAAAGGGCATTTGTACTCCCACTTTACGAAGAGGGATCCCAAGACCAAGGCTTCCAGTAGGGAGGAGTACAGTTATGTTCAGAGTGTTGGCCAAGCTCTGCACCAGGCCTGAGCGTTAGTCAGCAGGAGTTCGCACGCCCCTCCTGTCAGGGTCACCACGCATGGGCCCTGGAAGCGAGTCTGCAGACAGGGACCGGTTGGGAGAAGGTGGTGCAGGACAAGTGCTCAGGCAGGTGTCCTGAGGTTGGAGGTGAGGTGGTTGGGGCACCCTTCCTGGGGAAAGTGGGCTAGGGCTGGTGGGAGGATTGGTGGGGACAGAGGAGAGAGGGAAGGGGCTTCCGGATGAGCCAAGGGGTACGAGCCAAGTCCGGTGGTGAGTGAGCTTGGAGACTGGCAGGTGCTTGGGGAGGAACGTGTGGCTGTTAGGCAGGCATTGGTGCTGGGCTGGGTCAGCTAACCGCAAGGTGCTGCTCAAAGGTGTTTGCTTCAGCTTCCTCGGTCTACTCAGTCAGCCCGCTACGACCTGAGAAAGGCCAGTTACTGCTTGAAGAAAGCATTCTTTACAGGGCTGGATTCCTTACTATATCCAGTCCCGAATGATTGTTTGAGGAAGAGAAGAGGTGTTGTGAAGTCCCAGCCAGTCGACAATGGTGCAGTTCCACTGTGTCTGGGGCACTGCCTTTGGTCGGTAAGCGCGGTCTCCCCGGCAGTCAGCCTCGGTCCCCTCTCCTTCTGCCCTACGCAAAAGTGGGCCCCAAGCTAACTGAACTTTCTGGAGTCTCATTACCCCCGGAGGTGCCCACACACACGTGTGGGCTTCTGCCCTGTGGCCAGCAGTCTCAGCTGCGCTAGGTCAGTCTTGAGGCTTCTCTCTGCCCTGCAGGTCTGACCAGGGAAATTTATTCTGGGGTGTGCATTGACTGCTGTTGGGGAGCAGGCATTTTGCTGGACATTGGGGGTGCTGGGGAGGATGAGAGGTGAAAGACGCTGCCCTTACCAGCAGGGAGCAAGTGTTTGCCTCCCTTTGACCATATGCACGTGATGGTCACAATTTTTGCCATGTCGGGGGCCAGCTGTATTCTCATTCATAGATGGAATGCTGTGGTCAGCGTGCGGAGTTGGGCTGCCCTGGTTTGAAGCCTGGCCCTGACATTCACTAGCCATGTGACCTTGGGCAATTCACTTGACCTCTCTGGTCAAGCTGGGTCTAATCTGAGTTGTCTCAATTTTCTCATCTCTAAAAGGTTCTTGCTTTCTAGAGTCTGTTAGGAGGATGAAAATTGTATAATGCCTGTAGATATTTACAGGCTAGCATATACTTGGTGCTACAAAAGTATTAGTTATGATTATTGTTACTTAACAGGTTTCTTTAAATGAATTTAGCTTAAACAAAATTTAAAAAGAACTTTGTAGAATTATTATAAGTGGAAAATTGATATCATTTTTATTAATAATTGATAGCCATAAAATAAATATGAAAACAAAGCACTGTTATGAAATCTTAGGACATATGTTGGACTTGAACCTGCTTCCCCATTAAAAAGCAGGAAAGCAAGGACTGGATGGGAGATGACCAGTTTTGGACCAGGATTTTGAAATGGGACTTCCTCATGGTGTGGCTCCCTGTCATTTGTATGGTGATCACCATTGAAGTCCTGCTTCTCAAAGTGTAGTCTGAAGACCAGGGGTGTCAACATCACTGGGGAGTTGATTACAAATATAGATCCCTGGGCCCCCTTCCAGACCTGCTGAATCAGAACCTGCATTTGAGAAGTCTGGTCTGCAATTGCCTGGCTTTTGCAGTCCATACTTGGAGAGTTTATTCTCTGTACTTTACAAATGAGGAGCTTAAGGCCTAGGAGTGACCTGTTCCAGGTCACTTGAGCTAAGTGTGCAACAGATCAGAATTCAGGTCTCCAGACTAGCTCTGCAGGGCAACATCCCCCAGAGAAAGTCAGGCTCCACCCCAACTTTATGTGCTGTGTGACCTTGAGCAAATTCTTAACCTCTCTGGGCCTTAGTTTCCTTATTTGCAAAAGAGGACCAGTGATAACACCCTTCCTCAGAGGTGGTTGTCAGGATAAATGAGATGATGCTCAGTTAGTGCTGGCTGCTGATATCCTTGGAGAACTCGGGGCCTGCTCAGTCCTCGGAGGCTGCCTCCGCAGGCATATGGCCTCTGCTTGGACCATCTGTGGTCATCTCAGAGCTGTTGGTGTCCACACTGTTGACATCATTGTGGCTGCTGTTTCTAGTTCCTTTTTTACTGTTAGAGATGAGCCACTAATTAGGTTAAAATAATTTAATTTCTGAAATTGGTGACCATGTGTCATTTGGTTGTACTGTGGGGGGTTTACTTTGGATTTTAATTAAATGTAAGATTTTTAAAAGTGGTTGTCTGCTTGCCAGGAGAAAGTTTTGGCGAGTCCTAGATTCAGCAATAACACACACAGTCATCTTCCTCTCGTGGTTAGAATAAGTGATGGCAATGGCGTCCTCTTTCTCCCTCAGTGAGCAACAGAGCAGAAGCACTTCCTCATAATGGATTTTCATGTAAAGACAATGCCTTTGCATCCTCCTAGTAGGATTTCCCTTTTTAAAAAAGATTTTATTTATTTTTAGAGGGGGGAAGAAAGGGAGGAGAGGGAGGGAAATATCAGTGTGTGGTTGCCTCTCAAGCGCCCCCTACTGGGGACCTGGCTTACAAGCCAGGCACACGCCCTGACTGAGGATCCAACAGGCAACCCTTTGGCTTGCAGGCCAGCACTCAGTCCACTGAGCCACACCAGCCAGGGCTAGCATTTCCTATCTACTGAGTGCAAACTGTCTGCTGAGCTCTGCACTAAGCCCTTTGTGGACATTTTATTTCACGCTCAGAACAATCTGTTATTTGGAGCATCTTCCTTAAATTGAGGAATAAGTCACATACCATAAAATTTACCATTTTAGAGTGTAACAAGCTGTGACTTTTAGTATGTTCACAAGGTTGTGTAACTGTTACCATAATCAATTTTGGAGCATGTCACCACCTGAAGAGGAACCCCGTACCATTAAGCAGTCACTCCCTATTTCTCCCATGTCCCCTCTGCCCCTGATAACCACCAATTTGCATCCTGTCTCTATGGATTTGCTTATTCTAGACATTTCAGGTATGTGGAATGATATAACATGTGGCCCTTTGCGACTGGCTTCTTTCCTTTAGCATGTTTTGAGGTCCATCCATGTTGTATCAACATTTCACTCCTTTTTATGGCCAAGTGGTGCCCCATTTCGTCCACTCATCAGCTGATGGACGTTTGGTCTCTTCCTCCTTTCTGGCTGTTGGGAATGATGCTCCTGTGAACGTGCCCGTGCTGGTTTCTGCATGAATTTTTGTTCTCATTTTATCCAAGAGGGCACTTTTATTCCAACGGAACACTGGATAAAAGTGTTCCATTTCGTGTTTCAGAACACTCCGCTTTCCCTACCTCAGCCTCCTGAATGAGAGTGCCACTGGCCGTGTACTGACGCCCTCACACAAGGCCACGTCTTACCCTGTTGAATGGAGCCCTCTCGCGGCGGGGCGGCCGACAGCCTGGGTTTGAACTGCAGCTCTTCTGTGTCCTCACTGTGCCTTAGTTTGCACAGTGTAAACCAGGGTGCACATAATAGTGCCCACTTTATGAGGTTGCTAAATTAGCTAAGATGTGTCAGGTGCTTAGAAAGGTCTCGGGCACTTAAGTAGTGCCATATAAGGGTAAGCTATGATCATATTGCTTTTATTTATTTATTTTTAGCACCGTCCTCAGCCCTTGGCAGTAAGAGTGAGCGTAGACTAATATAGTGCCATGGATAGACCATGGCTTTGGAATTGGACTATCTGGGTTCAAATCTCAGCTCTAAACTCATGAGCGTGGGGAGCCAACTTCACCGAGTCTCAGGTCTCCCTGTCATAGTGCATGTTCTAGCATATTCTAAGGCACCACAATTCAGAAATATTTGGTTGTAGCTTGCAGCCTCCCTTTGAAAGCAGTCTGACTAAAGAGCCTTTGCTCAATAGGTTAATGGGGTCACTGAATGTCCAGCCTGGTTGACACCCCCCCAAATCCCACAGTCCTAACCCTTGTTTATAGAAGAGGAGGCAAAGTCCTGGAGAAGTTGTTTTCCTGAGACCCCTTGGCTGATAGAGGAGGGGCTGGGACAAGGATGCAGGCCTCCTGAACCCAGTCCGAGTGCTCCACCTGGAACGTCTCCTGTGCCTCTTTCAGAGCCAGACACACAAACAACGTAAGGGAGAAAGATGAAGAGACAGTTGCTCTGTCTTGAAGTAGCCTGGTCTGAGGGGTGGTGAGAGGCATCTGGGAGTAACTTTGTACGAGTGAGTAAACCTAAGGCCCCTACACAGGCGTGGACCAGCCAGTTCTCAGTAAATGGGAGTTACTGTCATTATTGTCACCATTATCATCAACCAGGGCCAAGTCACCACAGGTGGTGGGAGGCCTAGTGCCTCTATGCTGGTGACTCTCAAACTGGAGCTGGCATCAGCACTGGAGGGCTCGTTAAAACACAGGTGGCTGGACCCGACCCCCCCAAGCTTCTGATTCTGTAAGTCTAGGGAGGGGCCTGAGAATGTGCATTTCTAACAGGTTCTGGAGTGATGCTGATGATGTGGGTCTAAGGCCCCCACTTTGAGAGCCACTGAGTTGAACTTGCCCTGGGTATTGAGAGTGGTCCTTGCTCCTGCCTGGGGGAAGTGCGTGCTCTCAGGCCCCATCCCAGACCTGCGGTGTCAGAATCCTCACCCTGGAGGGATCCCCAGGTGATTGTTACTGGGAATTTGGAAAATATGAGTAAATGGCCTCTTGTCCCCTTCTAACCCTGAGATTCTATGAAAAAAGACTCTCTGTAAAAAAACATTCTGGGTGTGACCAGGTCACTTGGCCACAGATTCCTCCCATTGCCTTGGGAGCCTTGCTCCTTGGCCAGGCCATGGAGCCCAAAGTGCCTGCCAGCCTGACCGCCTGACACTTTCCTTCTGTGACTTAGCTGACAGGGGCTCCATGATCCTCTCCACTTCCCCTTGTCACCAGGCCGACTCTCAGCAGGGACTGAGCAGGTGTCACAGTTCTGTGTTTCTAAGAAACGACTCTTGCTTGACCCAACCCTCCGACTTCTGTCAGAATGTTCTGTTTACTTTGGATTTTTCTTGTCTTGCTCTGGTTCTGCCCTCCAGCTACTTTTCATCAGGCATTCATTAAAATTAGCAAGACAACCTGCAATGAAGGGCCAATGTGTTGAATCAAAATCTTCTTTAACACACTTTTTTTTAACACAGTGTACTGTCTTAAATAGAGGTTCAAGGAGATGCAGTTTGGCCTTCTTGCAATAGTAATTATAATTACGAGGATAATTATGCCTTGTATTTATGACAGTGCCTTTCCCAATCATCTCTGTGCTCTATGACAGCTCAGGTATCAGCAGCTGGGGACACTGTGGGGAGGGATGCTTGAGTCCAGCTGCTGTCCAGATGTCGGTGTTGTTCCCGTCACTAGCACCCCTGAGCCCCTGTTTGGGTATGAGCGCAGGCACACGAGCCTCACCAAGTAGCATAAAGTGATTCCCATGCCAGGCCTTCCTGTGTGAGGACCCTCTGAGCAAGGGTGAGACTCCAAGGAACTGGAGGAGAAGTCAGGGCTCAGAGGTGGAGTCCTAGATGGATGAAAGTCCTCTGTGCCTCGGCCCATGCAGCACCCACAGCTGGGCTGCCTTTCCTTTCTCCTCTCTGACACTAGTAGGGCTGCTCATTCATCAGTGTCCAGCCTGAATCCAGGATGACCAACTGTCCTGAGCTGTCTGGCCCTGAGAATGGGCCCTTTAGCACTGATGTGGGACTTTCAGCGCTAAAATTGGGAGCATTCTGGGTAAACTGGGACAAGTTGGTTCACCCTCCTGGAACCTTTGCTTTCAGATTCTTTGTACTCCACTCTTACCACAGTGACCTTGGATAATTTACCTATCAACCCGGACCTCATTCTCCTCCTGTGAAGGTAACTCATCGTTCTTATGGGAATTGAATGAGTTAATACATAAAAAGCATCTAGTACTGTGCCTGGCATACAGTAAATACTCAGTGATGTTAGCTATGCTTGTTGTTTTCTTGAGCTGAGTGAGACCTTTGAGATAACCTGGTTGATCTCCATCTGGTGCAGGAATCCACTCTGTGGGGACCCTGCTTGTCACATACCCCATGATATAGCACTTAGGTCTTCACAGGGGGGCCTGTCCTTTAGGACTGGTGAACCATTTCCTGTCCCGTCAGCTCCGAGGACCCATAGAGAATGGGGCCCTCTTCTTGACGACAAACATCTCGTGGCCCCTTGAGGATGATTCTCCTGTCTCCAGCCTGGGCCTTCTCTTCCCTGGGCAGGGTGACCACAAGGAAAATAAAAATGGTTAATTAACTGTAAAAGATAATCAGTCTCTTTATTGAAAGAATGGCAAATTAAAAGGAGGGGTACCCCTGACCATATTAACTAATAATATTTTTTAATTGATCCTCTTACTTACTGGACAGAAGGGGTGGAAATTGGTATAAATAGTCTAGCAGGTTGGCAGTACGTATCTGATACGTACCATGTATCGGAGCCATGTATTTGTTTACTGATTAGATTTTCTTGCTCTTGAGTGTCTTATGTCACTTTCCTATTTCTCTATGGTCTTATTTTTTAGTTGAATAATATTGAGCATTTCAAATAAGATGGATAACTATGTATCCTACTTATAGATCCTCTTTCACAATCTGCTGTTTGCCTTATTTTTTCTAAGCATCCAGGTATATGTTTTATACAGTTAGGTTTGTTGATCTGTTTCTTTGTGATTCTTTTATAGCTCCTGGATGTAGGAAGTCATCCTCACATAATAGTTTTTGAAAGATTTTATTTATTTATCTTTAGAGAGAGGAGAAGGGAGGGAGAGAGGGAGAGAAACATCGATGTGAGAGAGGGACATTGGTTGGCTGCCTCTTGTACAGGCTCCAACCACAGAATGCGCCTGCAACCCAGGCTTGTGCCCGGACTGTGACCTGAACCAGCAACCTTTTGCATTGCGGGACGATGCCCAACCGACTGAGCCATACTGGTCAGGGCCTCACATAATATTTTTGATTTAAAAAATATTTAAAGTGTAACTTGATGTAAAATTTATTTTTATTTTTAGGTTATTGAGAGTCTCTCTCTTTTTGCTTTCCCATAATTGCTAATGGTAATTCTAACATCAGTCATTAATCCTTCCCTTCCCTGATTTATTTGTGAGGCCTCCTTCATTAAATAATGACGTTATTTATGCACCAAATTTTATGGCTTATATGTTTTATTTCTATTACCTATTTTTCCTATTACTCCCTTTAAAAAATTATTATAGTCTCATAGTATTGGTTATATCCCAATCTTTTTTCTTTTAGAGTTATGCTTACTTATTACCCCAGTTGAGATTAAAACCATTTTTGCCCTGGCTGGTGTAGCTCAGTGTATTGAGTGCGGGCCTGGGAACCAAAGTGTTGGAGCACATGCCTGGGTTGTGGTCCAGTCAGAGTACATGCCTGGGTTGTGGTCCGGGACCCAATTAGGGGGTGTGTGAGAGGCAACCACACATCAATGTTTCTCTCCCTCTATTTATCCTTCCCTTCCCCTCTCTCTAAAAATAAATAAATGAAATCTTTAAAAAATTAAAACCATTTCATCAAATTAAAAACAATGTTGGGATTTGAATAGGAATTATATTAAACAATCTATATATAAATCAATTTCTTAAAAAATCAACACTATTTCAGGGAGAGAAGATGACAGCCAAGTAGGTAGAAGCTGAACCCACTTGCTTGTTCCCCTAGCATGGATTTTTGGCTGATCTTCTGACAAGTGACCTGAGCAATCAGCAGCTGATATGAATTGTTAAAGCCAAAGCGTACAGAGGGTGCTTTGCTCTCTCCGCACCTGCATAATGGCATACAATGTGTGCTGGGTGGTGTGACTCTAAGTCACACTGCCGGAGGGAAGAACCCAACACTGCATGACCCAACAACAACCAGAATGGAATTACAACAAGAGAGCCCACATAAACGGCATAAAGGGCAACCCAAGAGCATCCAGCTCAGGAAATCGAGGAGACTGCACCACCTAGTCCCATAGGTCTACCACAGGAGGCCACCCCATGAAGACAGGGAATCAAAACAGATTAATCTAATACACAGAAACAAACAAAAAGAGTTACCTAAAATAAGAACACAAAGAAACAACTCCCAATTGAAAGAAAAGGAGGAATCCACAGAAAGAGCACTAAGTGAAATTGAAGCAAGCAATCTATCAGACATAGAGTTAAAAATAATGTTTATTATAAGGATGCTCAAGGAACTGAGTAAGAACTGCAAGGAAATTAATGGAAGCCACAAGGAACTTAGTAGGAACTACATCAGCATGAAAAAGGACATAGAGGAATAAGAGCCAGGAGGAAATGATGAATACAATATCTGAAATGAAGAATACACTAGAAGGAATTAAAAGCAGGCTAGAGAGACTCTGGCCAAGATGGAAGCATAGGTGGGAACACTGTGCCTCCTCGCACAACCAAGTTTAAAGACAACAAAGTTTTAGTAACAAAAATGCAACAAAAGCACAGAAAATTGAACTGTACCGAAGTCCGACAACAACAAACCATTCAGCCAGACCGGTAAGAGGGGCGGAGTAGGCGGAGCGGGTTCAGGCAGGAAAAAGCGGCCAGACCGACCCAGGAGCTCAGGCGGTGGTTGGCGGATCCCAGGTGTGGGGTGGCAATGGGCAGACCTAGTGAGGGTGCAAGGGTGCTGGCTGACCAGGGTCACACATTCACACTCAGATAAACCAGGCAAAGGAGCGAGCAGTGAGATAGACCATGCAAACCAGGGCCCCGGTGCTGGGAAATAAAGCCTGAAAGCACCAATTGGAAAAACCTTCAGGGTCGAGGTACTGAGGCTCCCAGGCTCACAGAGTTTGTTGGAGAGACCCATAGGGTCCTGGAGGGTGCACAAGCCCACACACTTGGGAACAGCACCAGAAGGGCCCAGTTTGCTTGCAGGAAGCAGCAGAGGGAACCAAAACCTGAGAGAGAGCAGAACAAATGCCATTGCCCCTCTTTGACCCCATCCCCACATACAGCATCACAACCCAACAACTGGGTTGCCCCACCCTGGTGAACATCTAAGGCTCCGCCCCTCATACCTAACAGGCGAGAACAGACCAAAACATTATGGCTCAAGAAGAAGAAGAACAGCTCAAAGCCCCAGAGCCAATACTTCTAAGCAACCAAGAGATAGCTAGTTTATCAGATGCATAGTTCAAAATACTGGTGATCAGGATGCTCACAGAACTGGTTGATTTTAGTCACAAATTAGAAGAACAAATGAAGGCTAAACTAATTGAAATGAAGGGAAATGCACAGGAAGCCAAAAGTGATGGGAAGGAAACTGGGACTCAAATCAATCAAGTGGACCAGAAGGAAGAAAAGAAAGACCCAAACAGAAAAGAATGAAGAAACAAGAATTCAAACAAATGAGGAGAGGCTTAGGAACCTCCAGGACATCTTTAAACGTTACAACATCCAAATTATAAGGGTACCAGAAGGGGAAGAGGAAGAGCGACAAGTGGAAAACTTATTTGAACAGATAATAAAGGAGAACTTCCCCAGTCTGACAAAGGCAATAGACTTCCAGGAAATCCAGGAAGCTCAGAGAGTCCCAAAGAAGTTGGACCCAAGAAGGAACACACCAAGGCACATCATAATTACATTAGCCAAGACTAAAATGAAGGAGAGAATCCTAGAAGCAGCAAGGGATAAGGGGACAGTCACCCACAAAGGAGTTGCCATCAGACTGTCAGTGGATTTCTCAAAAGAGACCTTACAGGCAAGAAGGGGCTGGAAAGAAATATTCCAAGTCATCAAAGGCAAGGACCCACATCCAAGATGGCTCTATCCAGCAAAACTTTCATTTAGAATGGAAGGGCAGATAAAGTGCTTCTCAGATAAGGTCAAGTTCAAGGAGTTCATCATCACCCTTATTATATAAAATGATAAAGGGACTTATCTAAGAAAAAGAAGATAAAAAATATGAACAGTGAATGGACAGCAAATTCACAGTTATTAACAACCACACCTAAAACAAAAGCAAACTAAGTGGACAGCTAGATCAGGAGCAGAACTATAGAAATGGAGATCACATGGAGGGTTAGCAATGGGGGAGTGGGAGAAGGAGAAGAGGGGAGAAGGTACAGAGAATAAATAGCATAGATGGTAGGTAGAAAATAGACAGGGGAAGGGCAAGAATAGTATGGGAAATGTAGAATCTAAAGAACTTGTGACATGTGGACATAAACTAAAGGGGGGAATGTGGGTGGGAGAGGGCGTGCAGGGTGAAGGGGAATGAAGGGGGGAATGGGACAACTGTAATGGCATAATCAATAAAATATACTAAAACAACCCCCCCAAAATAAAAGCAGGCTAGATGAAGCAGAGGATTGAATCAGCAAGTTAGAAGACAAGATAGAGAAAAAGCACCCAGTTAGAGCAACAAAACAAAACAAAAAGACTAAAAAAACCCCACAAGGATAGTTTAAGGGAGTTACAGAACAACATGAAACAGAACAACATTCATATCATACAGATTCTAGAAGGAGAAGAAAAGGAGCAAGGGGTAGAAAACCTATTAGAAAACATAATGACGGAAAACTTCCCTAACTTCGTGAGGAAAAAAAATGTAAATCCTGGAAGCACAGACAGTCTTAATCAAGATGAACCCAAAGAGTCCCTCTCTAAGACACATCATAATTAAAATGGGAAAATGTAAAGACAAAAAGAGAATTTTAAAGGCAGCAAGGGAGAAACAGCTAGTAGTATACAACGGAGCTCCAATAAAACTACCAGCTGATTTCTCCACAGAAACACTACAAGCCAGAGGGAATGGCATGAAATATTCCAAGTAATGAAAAGCAAAGACCTGCAACCAAGACTACTCTACCCAGCAAGCCTCTCAGTTAAAATGGAAGACGAAATAAGGAGCTTCCCAGACACACACAAAAAAAGAGGCTAAAAGTATATATCTCCACCAAACCAGCATTGCAAGAGATGTTAATGGGTCTGCTTTAGGAAGATGGGGAAAAAGAGAGAGGAACACAAGTACAAAGGGAAAACATGGTGATGAATAAATATCTATTTGTCAATATCTATTTGTCTTATAAGTGGATTTAATGCTCCACTTATAAGACATTGAGTAGCTGAATGGATAAGAAAACAACCTGCAGATATGCTGTCTATAAGAGACCCACCTCAGAATAAATGATCTACACAGGCTGAAAATGAGAGGATAGAAAAAAATATTCCAAGCCAATGAACATGAAAGAAAAAAAGGTTGGGTAACAATACTGATATCAAACAAAATAGACTTCAAAACAAAGGCCACGACAAGAGACAAATAAGGTGACTACATGATACTTAAGGGAATTGTCCAACAAGAGGATATAACCCTTGTAAACATATATGTGCCCAACATAGGAGTACTTAAATATATAAGGAAACTCTTGGAGGACTTTAAGAAAGAGATCAATAGCAAAACAGTCATAATAGGGGATTTGAACACCATGCTGTCAACAATGGATAGGTTGTCCAAACAAAAAATCAACAAGGATTTTGTGGCCTTGAATGACACTCTAGATCAAATGGACTTAATTCATATTTACAGAGCATTTCACCCCAAAGAAGAAAAGGTACATTCCTTTCAAACACACATGGATCATTCGCAAAGACAGACCACATGGTAGGACACAGAACAAACCTCAACCAGTTCAAGAAAATTGAAATTATATTAAGCATCTTCTCAGATCACAATGGCTTGAAACTAGAAAACAACCTCAAGGAAAAAATTAAAAATGTTCAAATACATGGAGACTGAATAATGTTATTAAATAATGAATGGGTTAACAATGAGATCAAGGAAGAAATCAACAAGTATCTGGAAACAATTGAAAAGGAAACAACAACATAAAACCTTTAGATACAGTGAAAACAGTCCTGAGGGGGAAGTTCAAGGCAATACAGGCCAACCTAAAGATAGAAAAATTTCAAATAAGAGTTCCCACCAAGATGAAGGCATAGGTAGAAACCCTTCGCTTCCTCACACAACCAAAAGAAAGATAACGACCAATCTAAAATCAGTAAACAACCAAAATCACCAGAAAAACTGCACACAACTTCGACAACCAAGGACTTATAGGAAAAAACCAAGTAGAACAACCAGACTGGTAAGGCAGACCCCGCAGGCCGACTCAAAAAAACCCTGGTGAGGCAGCCGAGGGATGGGGCTGACTGCCGAGCTCCGTGGAGCTGCCCAGGAGGGATTGACTTAAGGGGAAAACTGAGACTCAGAGCTGATTGTGGGCTATGGCTGGAGTAGCCACAGTGAGAGATACTTCCAGTCTGACACGAAGGTCTATTGGAAAGTGCACTAGAGACAAGCAGGCAAGCTGCATTGCTCCCTCTCTTGCCCCTCCCCCACAGGCAGCACAGCAGAGGGTTGCCGTCTTTGGGTGAATACCTAAGACTTATCAAGTGTGCCAAAACAAAGAAATATGGCCCAAATGAAAAAACACAGTAAAACCTCAGAAAGAGAAGTAAGCAATGAGGAGATTGCCAACCTACCTGATAGAGAATTTAAAGCCCTGGTAATCAAAATGCTCACAGAATTGATTGAACTTGGTTGAAAAATGAAAGAACAAATGAAAGATACCAGAAATGAAATAAATCAAAATATTCAGGGAACCAACAGTGAAAAGAAGGAAACCAGGATTCAAAGAAACAATTTGGAACAAAAGGAAGAAGTAAACATCCAACTGGATCAGAACAAAGAAACGAAAATCCAAAAAAATGAAGAGAGGCTGGGAATTCTCTGGGACAACCTGAAAAGTTCCAATATCTGAATTATGGGGTGCCAGAAGGAGAAGAACAGAAGCAAGAAATTGAAAAGTTATTTGAACAAATAATAAAGGAAAACTTCCCCAATCTGGCAAAGGAAATAGACTTCCAGGAAGTCCAGAGAGTCCCAAAGAAGTTGGACCCAAGGAGGAACACACCAAGGCACATCATAATTAAGTTACCCAAGATTAAAGATAAAGAGAGAATCTTAAAAGCAGCAGGAGGAAAGGAGAGAGTTACCTACAAAGGAGTTCCCATAAGGCTATCGGCTGATTTCTCAAAAGAAACCTTACAGGCAAGAAGGAGCTGGAAAGAAGTATTTGAACTCATGAAATGCAAGGACCTACACTCAAGATTATCCAGCAAAGCTTTCATTTAGAATGGAAGGGCAGATAAAGTGCTTCCCAGATAAGGTCAAGTTCAAGGAGTTTATCATCACCAAGCCATTATTATATGAAATGTTAGAGGGACTTGTCTAGGAAAAAGAAGATAAAAATATGAACAATAAAATAACAACAAACTCACAACTATCAACAAATGAACCTAAAAGAAAAGAAAACAATTAAAACAAAAACTAAGCAAACAACCAGAACAGGAACAGAATCAGAGAAGTGGACCTCACACAGAGGGAGTTCAGTGGGGAGGGGGAAGGGAGGAATAGGGGGGGAAAGTTACAGGGAAGAAGAAGCATAATTAGTAGGCCTAAAATAGATGGGGAGAGATAAAAATGGTATAGGAAACAGAGGACTCAAAGAACTTATATGTACAACCCATGGAAATGAACTAAGGTAGGGGGGAATGCTGGAGGGTTTGGGGGGAAGGGTGGAGGGGGGATAAAGGGGGAAAATTGGGAAAACTGTAATAGCATAATCAATAAAAATACTTAAAAAATCTCAAATAAACAACCTAACCCTATAGCTACAAGAATTAGAGGAACAACAACAAACAAAGCCCAGAGAGAGTAGAAGGAAGGAAATAATCAAGATCAGAGCAGAATTAAATGGCATAGAGACTAAAAAAACAATTGAAAGAATCAGTGAATCCACAAGCTGGTTATTTGAAAAGAGAAACAAAATTGACAAACTTTTAACCAGACTTATGAAGAAAAAAAGAGAGAGGAGCCAAATAAATAAAATCAGAAATGAAAGAGGAGATGTTACAACTGATACCACAGAAATAAAAAAGATTGTACGAAATTACTGTGAACAAATATATGCCAAGAAATTGGACAACCTGGGTGAAATGGATAAATTTCAGGAAACATACAATCTCCCAAAATTGAATCGAGAAGAAGAAGAAAGCCTGAATAGACCAATAACAACTGGTGAAATTGAAGTAGTAATCAAAAAACTTCCAGCGCACAAAATTCCTGGACTGGATGGCTTCACAGGCAAATTTTACCAAACATCCAAAGAAGCACCAACTCCTATTCTTAGACTATTCCAAAAAATGCGAGAAGAGGGAAGACTCCCAAACTATTTTTACAAGGCCAGTATTATCCTAATTCTAAAACCAGGTAAAGATATAACAAAGAAAGAAAATTACAGGCCAATATCTCTGATGAACATATATGCTAAAATCCTCAACAAAATATTGGCAATCCAGATTCAGCAACATATTAAAAAGATCATACATCATGAGCAAGTGGGATTCACCCTACGGATGCATGGATGGTACAATATTCACAAATCAATGAACATAATACATCACATGAAGAAAATGAAGGACAAAAACCAAATGATCATGTGAATAGATGCTGAAAATACATTTGATAAAATCCAGCATCAATTTATGCTAAAAACACTCAGCAAAGTGGGAATAGACAGAGCATACCTCACCATAGTAAAGGCCATATACAAGAAACCTACAGCCAATGTCATACTTAATGGGCAAAACTAAAGTTTTCCCCTTAATATCAAGAACAAGACAAAGGTGTCTGCTTTCATCACTCTTATTCAACATAGTACAGGAAATTCTAGACACAGTGATCAGACAAGAAGAAAAAAATAAAGGCATCTAGATTGGAAACAAGGAAGTAAAACTTCTTATTTGCAGATGACATGACAGTGTATATAGAAAACCCTATGGTCTTCACCAAAAAACTACTCAACCTAATAAGTGAATTTGGCAAAATAGCAGGATACAAAGTCAGTATTCAGAAATCAATAGCACTTTTGTACGCCAACAATGAGCTATCAGAAAGAAACTAGGGGAAAAGTCCCATTTACTATAGCAACAAAAATGATCAAAGAGGTAAAAGGCCTGTATTCAGAAAACTACAGAACAGAAGAAAGAAATTGAGAAAGATACAAATTATCAGAAGCATATATCGTGTTTGTGGATTGGAAGAATTATTATTAAAATGTCCATACTACTACCCAAAGCAATCTATAGATTCATTGCAATTCCTATTAAAATGCCGATGGCATGTTTCATAAATCTACAACAAATATTTCAAAAATTTATATGGAACCAAAAAAGACCCCAAATAGCCTCAGAAATTTTAAGAAAGAAGAATAAAGTTGGAGGAATCAGAATACCTGATACAAAACTATCTACAAGGCCACTGTAATCAAAACAGTCTGGTACTGGCATGAGAACAGACATATAGATTAATGGAATAGAATAGAGAGTCCAGAATAAACCCATGTCTCTATGGTCAATTAGTATTTGACAAAGGGGATATGAGCATAAAATGGAGTTAAAAGAGTCTCTTCAATAAATGATGTTTGGGGAGAACTGTACTGGTACATGCAAAAAAAAAACACCCCAAAATACCAGAGCATCAACTTATACCATACACAAGAATAAACTCAAAATGGATAAAAGACTTAAATCTAAGTTTTGACACCATAAAAGTACTAGAGGAAAACATAGGCAGAAAAATTTCAGACATCCCATGTAGCAATATTTTTGCCAATGTATCTCCTAGGACAAGGAAAATAAAGGAAAAAATAAACAAACGGGACTATCTCATGTTAAAAAGTTGTTACAAGGCTAAAGAAACCAGCATCAAAATGCAAAGGGAACTGACTGTATGGGAGAACATATTTGCCAGTGATACCTCAGACAAGGGTTTAATCTCCAAAATATCTTAAGGACTCATAGAACTCAATGCCAGGAAGACAGACAATCCAACTAAAAAATGGAAGGACCTGAACAGAGACTTCTCCAAGGAACGCATACAGATAGCCCATAGACATATGAAAAAATGCTCAACATCACTAGGCACCAGAGAGATGCAAATTAAAACAACAATGAGTTTATCACCTCACACCTGTCAGAATGGTGATCATTAATAAATCAACAAAAAACAATTGCTGGCAAGGATGTGGAGAAAAGGGAACCCTAGTGCACTGTTGGTGGGAATGCAAACTAGTGCAGCCACTGTGGAAAACAGTATGGAGTTTCCTCAGAAAATTAAAAATGGAATTGCCTTTTGACCTGGCAATTCCACTGCTGGGACTGTATCCTAAGAATCCCAAATCACCAATTCAAAAGAACTTAATGCACCTCAACGTTCATAGCAGTGTTATTTATAAGAGCCAAGTGATGGAAATAGCCTAAGTGCCCATCAGTAAATGAGTGGATCAAAAAACTATGGTACATTTACACAATTGAATGCTACACAGCAGAATGAAAGAAGGAACTCCTACCTTTTGCAACAGCATGGGTGAATCTGGAGAGCATTATGCTGAGTGAAATAAGCCAGTTGGTGAAAGACAAATACCATATGATCTCACCTGTAAGTGGAACCTAATCAACAAAACAAACAAGCAAGCAAAATACAACCAGAGACGTTGAAATAAAGAAAAAACTGACAGCAACCAGAGGGGTGGGAGGAAGGAATAATGGGGGAAAGAAGGAGAAGGGACTAGTCAATAAACATGTATGAGTGACCCACAGACATGGATAATGGTGTGGAAACTGACTGTGGGAGTAGGAGGTGGCCTGGGGGTGGAGGCAGGCAAAGGGTGAAAAATTGGGACAACTGTAACAGAGTAACAAGAAATAAATGAAAATCAATAGCAAAAAAATTATTTCAATATTTTGATTTGTCATCAGTGAATATATTATAGCTTCACATATAAATCTATTTTTAAAAGCTTCTTTGTGAACTTTTCTACTTTTCTTAATATTGAGTTGGCCAAAAAGTTTTTTTTTATTTCCATAAGAGGTCTCTAGTAGTCCTTAGTTGTCTTTAACTTTATTCAAACCAATTTTGTTAGATTGTATTGTGATTGCTGTCATATCAGCATAAATTAAAAAAACTTATCAAAATTGGTGAATTTTCATGTCACCATTTAATATTGAAGGTGGAAGAAAATATGCAACATTTCTGGCATATTATGTGTTATTATTTCAAGAAAGGTAAACACACAACTGCAGTGCAGAAAAAGATTTGTGCAGGGTATGGAGAAGGTGCTATGACTGATCAAACAGGTCAAAAGTGGTTGGTAAAGTTTCGTGCCGGAGATTTCTCACTGGATGATGCTCCATGGTCGGGTAGACCAGTTGAACTTGATAACGAACAAATCAAAACATTAACTGAGAACAATCAATGTTATACTATGCAGGAAATAGATGACATACTCAAAATATCCAAATCAATAAAGTTATTGGTGAAAATGAAAAATGTATTGTTTATTTTATGGAAAAAACCGTATGGACTTTTTTTGCCAACCCAATATTATTTGGATACATTTTTCATAATGACTATTTTATTGTTGCTGTTTGGGATAGGATTATTTTTTAAATATATTTTATTGATTATGTTGTTATGGTTGTCCCATTTTCCCCCCTTCACTTCCCTCCACCCTGCACACCCTCTCCCACTCACATTCCCCCCTTTAGTTCATGTCCATGTGTCATACTTAGAAGTTCTTTGGCTTCTACATTTCCCATACTAGTCTTACCCTCCCCCTGTCTATTTTCTACCTACCGTCTATGCTACTTATTCTCTGTACCTTTTCCCCCTCTCTCCTCTTCCCACTCCCTACCCTGTTGATAACCCTCCATGTGATCTCCATTTCTGTGGTTCTGTTCCTGTTCTAATTGTTTGCTTGGTTTGCTTTTGTGTTTTAGACGTGGTTGTTAATAACTGTGAGTTTTCTGTCCATTCACTGTTCATGTTTTTTATCTTCTTTTTCTTAGATAAGTCCCTTTATCATTTTATATAATAAGGGCTGGGTGATGATGAACTCCTTGAACTTGACCTTATCTGAGAAGCACTTTATCTGCCCTTCCATTCTAAATGAAAGTTTTGCTGGATAGAGCCATTTTGGATGTGGGCCCTTGCCTTTCATGACTTGGAATATTTCTTTCCAGCCCCTTCTTGCCTGTAAGGTCTCTTTTAAGAAATCCACTGACAGTCTGATGGGAGCTCCTTTGTAGGTGACTGTCCCCTTATCTCTTGCTGCTTCTAGGATTATCTCCTTCATTTGAATCTTGGCTAATGTAATTATGATGTGCCTTGGTGTGTTCCTTCTTGGGTCCAACTTCTTTGGGACTCTCTGAGCTTCCTGAACTTCCTGGAAGTCTATTTCCTTTGCCAGATTGGGGAAGTTCTCCTTTATTATTTGTTCAAATAATTTTTCCACTTATTGCTGTTCCTCTTCCCCTTCTGGTACCCCTATGATTCAGATATTGGAACATTTAAAGATGTCCTGGAGGTTCCTAAGCCTCTCCTCATTTGTTTGAATTCTTGTTTCTTCATTCTTTTCTGTTTGGTCATTTTTTTCTTCCTTCTGGTCCACTCGAGTCCCAGTTTCCTTCTCATCACTATTGGTTCCCTGTACATTTCCCTTCATTTCACTTAGCATAGCCTTCATTTTTTTTCATCTAACTTGGAACCAAATTCAACCAATTCTGTGAACATCCTGATCACCTGTGCTTGAAACTGTGCATCTGATAGGTTGGCTATCTCTTCATCGCCTAGTTTTATTTTTTCTGGAGCTTTGATCTGTTCTTTCATTTGGACCTTTTTTTTGTCTTGACATGCCTGTTACATAGTCAGGGTGGAGCCTTAGGTGTTCACCAGGGCAGGTCAACCCATGTCACTGGGTTGTGATGCTGTATGTGGGGTGGGAGTTTGAGGGGGAACAATGGCACTTGCTCTGCTCTCTGCCAGGTTTCAGTCACTTCCTCCACTTCCCACAAACAAACTGGGCCTTTTTGGTTCTGATTCCTGGGTGGGTGGGTTTGTGTATGTTCTAGGACCCTGTGGGTCTCTTCAATGAACTCCTCTATGAGGCTGGGAATCTCTCCTGGCACCTCAACCCACACAGTGTTTTGAATCGGTGTTTTAAGGCTTTTTTTCCTGCACTGGAACCTGGGCTGCGTGGTCTGTCTCACTCCCCAGTTTTGCCTGGTTTATCTATGTGCAAATATGGGACCACCTGGTCTGCTGGCTGCCCTGTGTGCCGTGCCCCTCAACAATCCACCGCCTCACTGGATTTGCCTGCTGTCACCCCATCTCCAGGGTCTGCCAGCCACCACTTTTTGCCGTGACCCCTCTCTGCTAGGCCACCCAACTCCACTTGACCTACCGGTCTGGATGAATGTGTCTATTTTAACTCCTTAGGTATTGGACTTCCATACAATTCAATTTTCTGTCACTTCTGGTTGTTTTTTTGTTTCTAAATTTTTGTTGTCCTTATACTGGTTGTGTGAGGAGGCACAGAGTGTCTACCTATGCCTCCATCTTGGCCGGAAGTCCTGGAATAGGATTCTTAAAAACTATATTTTTATGACTGGCATGTAGCAATATTATTGAATTTTGTATGTCTAGGTAGGTCAGCCACTTTGCTGAGGTCTATTTAGTTTGTGTTGTTAGAAGACTTTGGGTTATTGAGGTTACATGGCCGTGTCATATGCACATAGTAGTCATTTTTGCCTGTTTCCAATGTTTATGTTTTCTATTTCTCTGGCCAGAACTTCTAAGACCATATTCAGGAATGCTGGTGATGGAAGGCATCCTTTTTAGCCCTTTGTTTTGAAGGGACAGCTTCTGATGTTTTCCTCCATGTCACCTCCACCCAGTAGGCTGGTGTGATTTACAACAAGCACAACGAAGAATCCTTTAGAGTCATTTGTGCTTCTGGCATAAAGCACTAGGGGACTCCTGGTTTGGAAGTGTTTGTTTGTTTTAATATTTTACTTATTTATTTTTAGACAAAGGGGAAGGGAAGGAGAAAGTGAGGGAGAGAAACATCAATGTGTGGTTGCCTCTCAAACCCCCCATACAGGAGACCTGGCCAGCAACCCAGGCATGTGCCCTGACTGGAAATCAAACCAGCAACCCTTTGGTTTGTAGGCAAGCACTCAGCCCACTGAACCACACCAGCCAGGGCTGGAAGTGTTTGTTCTTTGTAGAATCCCCAGCCTGACCCAAACCTTGAGTCTGCGGAGCTGGTCCAGTTCCAGCCCTGATCACCACTGGAAGCCTGTCTTCCTGGGAGTTGTTCCCCCTGCAGACGTCACACCCTCTTCTGCCAGCCCCGCCCGCTGATACGAGTTCCAGTGGTGTCTGATACTGTACGGCAGCAGGGCCGGGCTCACCTAGTACAACCCTGGATCGGAGGAGGCAGTAAGACCCTTCTTCATAGGATCCCCTACAGAGGACCTCTGAGGACCCTCAGTCATCTGGACTTTTGTCCTTACCCCTCCTGTCTCCTTTCTTCCCTCACCAGCTCAGGGAGGTGACCAATTCCCCTGTCTTGTCCCAAGCCTGCTAGGCCTCTGCTGGCACTATGCTTTGGGGTCTTTCCAGTCCAGTGGGAAAGCAGAAAAACAAAAAAGGGTTTATACAATACAGGATGAAGGGTTTCCATTCACACCGTATGAGACTAAGAGGCTGGAGCAACTAACTGCTTACCGCAGTAAGAGAAAGCTTCTTGGAGGAGGACATTTGAGCTGGTCTTGGAGCAAGAGTAGAAATTCTATGAGGCAGATGAGAGAGAAGGGCTTCTATTCTGACTATTTCTGTAGACTTTGCAGTATTGTTGATGTTCAGAATAGGATCTTTATGAACTTTCTTTTTTTTTAACTGGCATTTGGAATATTATTGATTTCTGTGTATTTAATTTGGAGCAATCTTCAAAGGCTTAGGGGCCTGGGGGAAGTCTGACCTCTGGGGAAAGGACAGAGTTTGCTGAGGGAGGGGTGGAGCAGTGCTCCCTGAGCCGGTGAGTGCTCCTGGGGCTCAGGGGTTGGGAGCAATCACCCGTAATGGGCACTTAGAAAGGGAAGAGAGAAACAGTGTCTACAGCTTCACCACTACATTCCTGCCAGGCACTTTGTTAGTGCGTTTTAATGCATTTACTCTTCCTGACAGCCCTGCTAGGTGGGTAGTGACACCCCCACTTTACAGATGAGGAAACTGAGGTTCAGGGAAGTTGCATGACTCAGATGAGCACCGTGTCTCAGCCTTCATGCTTTCAGTGTCTCCCTGCTGCCATACATACATGTATAAACCAGCTTTATTGGGATATAATTCACATACCCTACAACTCAGCTATTTAAAGTACACAACTTAATGGTTTTAGTATATTCATAGAGTTGGGCAACTCCGACCACAGTAAAATGGTAGAACGTTTCCATTACCCCCACAAAGAAACCTTTACCCCTTAGTCTCCTTCCCATAATCCTCCTGTGCCCTCCAGGCTCAGGGAACCACTGATCTGCTCTCTGCCTCTATACATTTGCCTGTTCTGGACATTCCGTGTAAATGGCCTCATGCAATATGTCATCCTTTGTGACTGGCTTATTTCACTTATTTTACATGTCCTTCAGTGTTGTAGTGTATATTGGTACTTCATTTCTTTTTATTGCTAAACATATTCCTTTTTATGGAGATACCACAGTCTGCTTATACATAAGCAGCTTCAGCAGCTGTGGGGCATGTACGTTATTGCCATGTTTTGGCTGTTACGGATAATGCTGCCACAGACATCCACGTGGAATGTGTTTTTGTGTGGACGCCTGGTTTTATTCTCTCAAGTATATCTTAGGAGTGGAATTAAAAAAAAATCCTTATTTCTTGATTTTAGAGAGAGGAAGGGAGAGAGAGGAAGAAAAAGAAACATCAGTTTGTTGTTCCACTTACTGATGCATTCATTGGTTGATTTATGTATGTACTCTGACTGGGGATTGAACCTGCAACCTTGGCATAGCAAGATGACACTCTAACCATTGAACTACCCAGCCAGGGCCGTACGGTAATTCTTGAGGAACTGCCAGACAAGGCTCTGCAGCAGCTTCCTTGCTGCCTCTCATATAAGACTTAGTTATTTTCGGAATGACAAGACTGGGAAGAAGGTCAAACCACAAAGTCTGTGTGACTTGCCTGTTTTCTAAGATGTGGACTATTATAAAGTGGTCATAAGACCGCAGCCTCACTGCTGAGACTCAGATGATTGCACAGGGACTCGTGGATTTTGCAGGGCCTCAAGGACATTGCCATGAATGCTGGTCTCTGTGCTGGCAGAGCTCTGCCTTCCACGTTATGGCTAGTAGGCTGTGGTGGTAGGGAAGGTGCTGGAGTAAACCCTAAGGTTCAGGTGCGAGGTAGGGACAAGTGTGGTTAAGGGTGATGAAGGCCCTTGCAAGAGGGAGGGCAGTGTGTCAAGCCTGGCACGGGGGGACAGGTGGGAGAGCAAGGAGGCTTGGGAGGGACACCGGGCTGGTCGAATCCTTGGGCAGCTGTGGCTGCTGACTCTGGTCTGTCTTTGTTCTTTGGCTGCAGATCTGGCCGAGTGCAAGCTGGTTTCTTTCCCCATTGGCATCTACAAGGTCCTGCGGAATGTCACTGACCAGATCCAACTCATTACGCTGGCCAACAACGAGCTCAAGTCCCTCACCAGCAAGTTCATGACCACATTCTGTCAGCTCCGAGGTAGGCCCCAGTCAGCTCAGGCTGGGGGGCGTGGCTAGCCCTTGTCCTCAGGCTCCGACCCTGTTGGGAGTGTAACTAGGCTTCAGCTGGACCTGGGAAGTCATTTCCTGGGGGAGGCTTTGACGTCGGACCCATGTCCTTCCTGAAGCCTGGAAAGGTCTGTGTCACTTCTGCCTAGATGGCCGTCAGTCAGATTGGCTAATGGCCCAGGGTGTGGCTGCTGGAGTGATTTCTCTTATTCTGGACAATGGGATGTCTGGGGTCCAGAGGCCTGGGAGTAGTATTTCTTGGTAAACTTGAAAAAGCCCCCTTCCAGCCCCCCAACCTGGCATTGTTCTCTGTGTTGTTTTCTCAGCTCAGGAGTGACAGATTCTGGGAATGCTGGTGTTTCTTTCCTCCGTGGGGCACACACAGAGCAAGTGGACAAGGGTACTTGGCGGGGAGATGGGCTGGAGGCCAACGGGTGGGCATTACAGATTCTTATGAAATGGCTCCTCCGGTTGGACAAGCAGGGTGCAATGGACACTCCAGTGCCTGTCCCCTCTCCACAGAGCAGTCCCTTTGGTGTCACTCAGCTACCACTGGATGGAGCTGCAACCTGGACACCTGGCATGTGTTGGCGAAATGGAGGAGCGGGAGAGTTGGGGAGAGTACTTCCTGCCTTCTAGAATCCTCTGTCCGATAGAGTCATGAAAGAGGTCTAGGAGCCTCTTTAGAAAAACCAGTATGCAGAATCCTGATGGAACAGGAGGAGCACGAGCAAGCATAGCTCACACAGCTGATTTCAGGCTTCCTGGAGGAGGTTTGGGCATCAGGCAGAGCCCAGAGAGGAGGGGGAGTGTGAATTGGCAACCAGTGACTCGGGCGGGAGCTACAGTCAGGACCCAGAAAGACCACTGGCTGGGCTCAGACACAGGGGCAAGTGAGAGGGCTTGGTTTGTGTAGTCGTTTCTGAGTGAAGCGTACAAAGCTCATATTGTCACATAATATGAAAACCATAACACACTAGATGTAGCCCTAGGGCCACCAGTTGGGAGAATCTCCCATAAAATAGCAGAGCTGTCTCTGTTATCTCATTTCACGGGTGGAGAAGGGAGTGCCGGGAGAGAAGGGGCTTGTCTGGGGTCTCAGAGCAGTGTGCCCTGGTTGCCCACCTCCCAGGCTAGGGCTGCCTTTCCAGGCCACCTGTGTTAGCTCAAGGGTCCCCCAGAGCTCTATGTAGCTAATTGGGATTGGCCATTTTCTTTACAGAGGAGGATGGAAAGATAGAAAGTGGGTGGTGGGGGTTGGCTGGAACCTGTAGGGAGGGCACAGGCAGGCAGGGGGCCTTCCTGTGGGTAAGAGGATTCACCGGTGCTTTCCTTCATTCACCCAACCCTTGAGCACCTCCTGTGGTCCAGACCTCTGCCCAGAGGTGTGGAGACAAAGGCCACGAAACCAGGTCTCTTCCTGAAGGAGTCCAGGGTTGTGGAACGGACTCGGCAACAACACCGAGTGCTGTGATACTAGGGTGGACACAACACTGGGGCTGCTGGGAAGAGGAACAAATTCCTCCCGAGAGTGGCGTGGGCGATGAGGTGGGTGTGGAAGCAAGGGCTTTTAAAGGATTTGACGCTGGTCCGCACCTTTCGGGATGAGCAAGCAGGCCCTCTCCAGGGGGACTGCAAGGACTGTCTGCGAAATGTGCTTATAGCCCCGTGTACTCATGCCCCAGCCCTGGAAATACATTCATCACCATACGCTTTCCGGTAGAAGTCTGTTAAAGGGCAGAGTTTGAACTCCCTCCTGTTCGTGCCTTGGATTCCAGAGGGAAGGCTGCATGTGCTCAGCAGGGAGGGGCTGGAGCTGAGGACCGACCTGTGGCCACAGAGATCGCTCTGAGCCCCAGGCTTTGTCATGGTTTCTCTTCCAAATAGGAAAACCTTCACCTTTTATGTGTGAGGAGGAGGCTTGAGTAGGGTTTGCTGGGCTCCTCACAGCCTGCCAGTGTCCTTTTTTGGGTTCTGACAGAGGAGGGGGCTGCTCTGGTGTTGGGGAGAGAGCCATCCATGACTCCTTGCCTGCCAGGTTCGACTTTTCTCACAAGTCTCCCCGGGTCGCCATGGATGAAAGTAAACATGCCATGACATGATCTGCTTGGAGAGGAGAGGTAGCCAGTTTCCCAGAGGAAAAAGGCCTTGAGCAGTGGCCAGTTTCTCAGGAGAAAAAGCCCCCTCCTCCAGGGGCTTTTATTGGGTTGTAATACACAGGAATACAGGGCAGGAAGGGTCAAACAGTAGATAACATTTCAAAGAAATCTGAGGGCTTAGTCTGAGTCAGAGTCTGTCAGGAAGAGAGTTTTAGGGTTTCCTGCTTGAACCCTTAACATAGGAGTGAAAGCACTCTTAGCAGAGCAGATTTCACAGGTTTTTCAGGAAGTCTTTGTGATGCCAGATTTCCCCCCAGATCCTCTCTAGCAAGGCAGGAGCTGCACCCCTCCCCATCAGGTATTCAGGCTTCAGGGGATTAGAGCCAGGAAGCGCTTCTCCCAGAGGACATGGGGACTCAGGCTGTGTCACATAGCTGGGGGGGCACAGGTCTATTGCTCACTCTTTGTTGCAGCCCCCTGAGTCCTTCCATGAATGGCCTCCCAAGTGGTCGAGTCTGGCTTAGGTTGCTCCCCGCTGTGAGAAGACATACCCGATATGGACTTCTGACCATGCTTTGGGCACAGGGAGGAAACTGAGGCAGCATTTGCTACCAGAGACAAGCTTTGTCTCCTGTGTCTTGCATTAGGAGGTCACTCACTCATCCTTAGCCATGGGGGGGTTAGTGAGGGGGGTTAGGGTTACAATTCCTGAAACCAGGCAGAACGGTCCACAATACCCTAGGGACTATCTTCTCATGGCCCCTCTGAGCTGGTCATCTTTAAATGATTGCCTCCACTTGATGTCCTTCGGCCATTTTAGGCAGGAAACAGCATGCCCTGGGAAGGACAGTGGCACAAATGAAATCAGTCCAAAGGGAAAGTGGGTCCCAGGGTCCAGCTCTGGCTCTTTTATCTCCTCTTCTCTATGATCCCCTCTCCCCACTTCTTCTCCATGCAAATCATTCAGCTCTTCTTACTGAGTCTGTCCTGGGCCTGCCAGGCCAGAGGTGTGTGAGATACACCTGCAGAAATGAACCAAGACTACCCAAATGAGAACTGGCAGTGGCTGCTTTTTCAAAGCAGCTCTAGCAAGGGAGTCAGCCACTGTCCTTGGACTTGGCAGAGGCTCGAAGGCAGGCAGAGTGGGAAACCCTATGGTGGATGAAAAGGAAGGCTTCAGCGTGCCCTGATTGGAGGCCATCGGCCTGGGGAGCTGGAGGCAGGCCAGCTAGCAGTGGGGCATCCTGTGTGATTGGTTAGGGTGCGTATTTGGCTTTCTCTGGTTGGTGCCAAGTTGGACGTGGGGACAAAAATTAAGGACACTGTCAGTGATCAAGTTCTGGCCATTTGGGGCCAATTGTTCCAGAGAGTATTGTTTGGCTTCCTGGACTGTTGATAGAGAAGCCATCTGACTTCCTAAGAGCCTGACTTACCACAGACTAGCCCGTGGAGCTGGTTACTGTGCAGATGGGTCGGTTTTCTGGGCGGCTTGCTGCAGGTTGTGGGTCAGAGTTCTCTTTTTATAGCTGCGCTGGCCGTCGCCTGTTCAGTGTCTGGCAGGCCGTCTTTCCTCACGAGCACCTGTTCCGGGCCTGGCTGTGGGTATGGGCGGGTGAGTAATAACAGGAGAGCCCAAATTCACTGGGCGCTTCACCCTCGTGGCTCCATGGTAAGGGTTTTACATGCATCGTCTCATTCAGTCCTCACAGCACCCGGTGTTTGGGAAGGGTAAGAAAACTAAGACCTAGACCTGGTCCTTGGGGAGCTCCCGGTCTCTCCGGGGAGTCGGGTGTGCAAGCAGACGACCACCTACTAATGCGAGGGGGGCTGCAGCAGACATTTCCTCACAGTGCCATGTTCTTCCCCCATTTCCTACTGTGCTTCCGCCCCCAGGGTATTTTTCTTTAATGGGCCTTTAGCAGATGAAGGAGGGGAACGGGGTGCAGTGCTGGGAAAGCAGCGCAGACCCTGAAGCTGTGCAGTGGCCCGTTCCAGTGTGGTATAGGGCAGATCCACTCCGCCGGGCATGCGTTCTCCGCTTCCCTCAGCACAGCCGCCCGGGAGGGTCTGTCACGCCTGAGTTACCCACAAGGGCAGCTCCCAGTTGCCGGTGACCAAGAGGCCCTACCTGATGCCAAGGGGCTGACAAGGCTGTGGCCAGCCGCGTCAGTTTTTGCTGTCAGTCCTCGAGAGCACCTGGCCCCTAGGGTTACCTGGACGACCCCAGTGAGGAAAAGGATCCTTTGGACAGAGTTCCAGAGAGAGGACTACCAAGGCCAGTGGGTGAGGCATTTTTAAGCAGTTGGTCTATATCACAAAGTTGTCAAGCTCTGATGTCACCCCGAGCCTAGGGCCCACCAGGAGGTGAAGAGCAACCTTCTCTGTCATCAGGCTGAACCAACCCGGACCCACAAGAAGAGAGGCTGGTCATTTGGTGCTTAAAGCACAGACACTGAGGCTGAGCCCAGTTCTGACATGTGACATCTTCCCCTTCCCCTGCAGATCCGTGCTCCGTGCTGATTTTAGCCTTCTGACCCTCAGCTGTGGTTAGGCGTAGCCACTGGGGAGCTGCAGCCGGTCAGAGGAAGAGAGGGGAGTAAGGCTAGTGAGCTTATTCTCCTGGCCACCTCCCTGCGAGGTCCACCTCAGGCTGGCTGTGCCCGTTGTCTGCAGGTCACTTTCCTTAAGGCAGCTTCTGCACAACTCTGTCTTTCTGGGTGGTGACAACTCCCTGCTCTTAACCCTGGTTACTGCATGATCCCTTAAGTTCCCCTATAGCAGGGGTGTCAAAGTCATTTTCACTGGGGGCCACATCAGCCTGGCAGTTGCCTTCAAGGGGCCGAATGTCATTTTAGGACTGTATAAATGTAACTACTCCTTAAATAGGGGCAAGGAGCTCAGCACTGCTGCCGGGTAGTAACAAGGTGCTGGGTCAGATAAAACAAGGCGGCGGGCCAGATTCGGCCCGTGGGCCTTTGGTTTGCCACCCAAAGGTGGCCTCCCGCATCTTTGGAAATACTCTGTAGCAAATACACCCTCCTCGAGTTAATTTGAGTGTGCATTTCTCCCCCTTTGGGGCCCTGATTGATACCCTGCAATTTATTAGCTCTGTAACTGCAGGCAGATTATTTAACTTCTCTGTGCCTCAGTTTCCCCTTTGGTACAGTGGAATAATGCTGGCAATAGTCTACCCTGCAGGGCTCTTGTGAAGACTGAGTATGTTACCTCACATGCAGCCTGCAAGCGGCTGCATGCCCCGCACTCTCCAGTGTAGTACCTGGCATAGAGTAGCAGATATTTCCTGCTGGGTGGGTGAGTGAATGACCTCCCACCAAGTGGTCAGCAGATTAATGACCTTCCCAAAGATGTCCATCCTAATTCTTGGGACCTATGGCTACGTTACCTCACACGGTAAGAAAGACTTTGCAGATGTGATGTAGTTAAGGACCTTAAAATGGGGAGGGAGATGCCCCGGACTGAGTAGGTGGGCCCAGTGTAAGCACACGGGTCCTTTTAAGGAGGCGGGGGGGCCAGAGTCGGATAAGTCAATGTCATGACCGCAGCAAAGACTGGGGTGATGTGGCTCCAAACCTCCAGTGGCCAGAAAAGTCAGGGAGCAGGTCCTCCCCTGGAACCCGCAGAGGCACACCCCTCTGCTGACCACTTGGTTTCAGTCCTCCAGACCCTTGCTGGTGTTTTGACCTCCATGACGGTAGGGTGGTAACTGTATTGTTTTAAGCCACCAATTCGTGGTGATGTTTTACAGCACTGATAGGGGACGAACATGCCCGATGGGTCCAGGGCCTCCTGCTTCCGTCTCCCCACTTGCTTGCTTGCCTTCCCACCTCATCTCGCTGTGGAGCTGGGGTTGCTTCCTAAAAGGGAAGCCTTCTCAAAGGACCTGGCCTGCTCACTCTTCCCAGCTGCCTTACTTCCCTCAGCTCCGCCCAGCATTCGGCCCCTCCTGTGGCACACAGGCCAGATTCTGGCGGAGCTCAAAGTTAATCTCCATGCTTTTTCTTCAAGCCCTAGTGGGAGCCGCTGCCCGCACCACTGTGGAGGTGTGGGTTAGGGAGTGCAGCAGGTGAAGAGGAGGCTGACCTGTCCCAGTGGGGCAGCGTCTGAGACCTGCTTTCCTGTCCCGCACAGCCTGGGCCTGTGGTGCTGGCAGGAGGGGGCCACTCTCCTTAGAACATCCAGGCAGGAGCGTGTTGCTCCAGAGGAATCCTTGGCTGCAGAATAGCTGCTTCTTTGATCTAGTACTGGATAACAAGCCACCCTAAGATTTGCTTGCTTTGAACAACAGTGTGTTGCTTCCTCCAGCTCTGTGGGTCGGATGGCCTCTGCTGGGCGGTTCTTCTGCTCCATGTAGTATAGACTGAGATCACCTCTCTGAGGAGGGAGGTCCCTCATCCTCCGGGGCCGTGCTCCGCGTGACCTCTAATCTGCTTGGACTTCCTCACGGCACAGTGGCTGCACTCCAAGAGGAAGGAAGTGGGTAGTTACTGCCTGGGACTGGAGCTTCCAGGACCTCACTGCTGCTGCATTCTATTAGTCAGAGTGGTCACAAGGCCAGCCCAGATTCAAGAGCCAGGGAGCTAGACTCATCCTCTTGGTGGGAGTTGCTGCAGAATCTCACTGTAGAAGGCACAGGGTTGGTAGCAGTTGCTGGAAACGGCTGGCACAGTGGCTTTCTCAGCTTATTAGATGGAGCACTGATGGATGGCGATTTTATCATTCCTTGTTTGCTCAGCTCCTGGGTGCCCACTGTTTGCCAGCCACTGTGCTACGAGCTATGAGGAACTTGGGGTCTGAAAACTGGCCTGGCATTTCCAAGCCGTGTGACCTTGGGCAAACTATTTGCATCCTCAAATGGGCATAATGCTATTACCTCAGAGAGGTATATAAATCCTACATGCTATTAACTTGTTATCTTTATTTATGTGTTCTTAGAAACCAAACTATGTGTACATTAGAAGCAAACAAATGCATAAATGAAATAAGTGAACAGGAAGGAGCGGAATAAGTTCCTATGGAGGGCAGTTGGAGGCAGCCCGGAGAGCCGCTCCTGCCACGCGAGCAGGAGAGCAGCTCCATCCTGCGTCTTGCCAACCCTGCAGATCCACAGACTCCGGGGCCACCTCTGCCCGCCCGGCCTGGGACTCACGTGCACACACTGTGTGCGACTCTGCACAGATTCGGGTGCCTCGGTCCGCACTCCAGGACACAACCCAAGCTAAGATCCCTCCCCCACCCCCACCTGCCACGAGACTTCGCAGTTCCTCTGTTCTGAGCTCTGAGTAGAGACCTTCACTCCTGGCGCCACGATTTATGACAGTCTCCACCCTCTCTGCCCACCTTACCCACTCCCTGTGCATTCCTCTAGTTGTTATAAAGCTGAGAGGCTTCGTTTGAAAACAGTTTCCTATGATTTGTTTTTGAATATGTAATAGATGCACACAATACAATACCCCAAGGGTTGGAGAGAGTAATGGGGAAAAATCAGTCTTCCTCTTACACCTGTCCCCAGATCTCCCATTCCCCTGTGCAGAAGCAACTATCGTTAGCAGTTCCAGACATACTTCTACACCACTGTGAACATAAGTGTGTTTAATGGCAGTAGCATTGAAAGTGTCCCACCGTGGGCAGGCGCTGTTGTAAGCACTGTGCAAGTATAAAATTGTTTCAACCTTTACAACCCTATAAGGTCAGTACCGATATTGTCTCCTTTTTTTAATGGAGGAACGAGGCAGAGAGAGTATAAGTAACTTATCTGAGGTCACACGGCGAGAAAGAAGGGGTCAGCGCTGTGGGTCCAGATCCACAGAGCTCCTTCAGAACTGCTGACAGGAGCAGAGGGTGTGTGCTGTTTTGTAACTCGCCTTTTTTACTTAGCAGCACATTTTAGATATTGGTCCCTGTTGGGACAATGGCAACTGCCCCATTCTTTTCATGGGGCAGAATGGTTAGCACTGCATTTTGGTTTGCTCCAAACCTGGTTGGAAGAGTTTTCTCACCCCTTCCCTCTGTCCTTCCAAGGAGTGGGCATTCCTTTTGGAAACTTCACTCCTGTCTCCACGCTCCTCTGTCCCCGTGGGCGGCGGCTGCCTTTGTGCTGAGCATGAGCCATTTGAAGGACACTCAGCACCACACCACACTGGCTGACTCTGCCCTGCAGGGGGCCCTTGCAGGCCACAGCAGGACTGCTGTTGGATGTGGGGGTGGCAGCCAAGGCACTGAGTGGTCCTCGGCGGACAGGCATTTTTGGTTCATAGGCTGGCGCTCAGTCCACTGAGCCACACCAGCCAGGGCGTGGACAGGTATTTCTGGAGTTGGCACCTTCCCTTGCTGCCTGGCTACAAAAATACTGCCGGCCGGCCTCATCTGTTCCTTAGTGGAGTCAGCAGGCCTTTCTCCTCCAGGGCCAGTCTAAGGCCTCTGACTCAGCCTTGGCAGTTGTCCAAGACAGGGATGATTCGGAAGTAATCAGAAGAACTCGGGGAAGGAGCGGTCCACTTACCAGACACCGGAAACCGCAGTTCAGTAGGGGTGATAAATAAGAGAATATCCTGATAGGCTGCTCCCAGCCTGGGGCAGTCTTGGGAGTAGGGCCTTCTCCCAGCTCCCCTGGCCATCCTGGGAGCCTGAATCGTTCCACTCTGAGCCATGGTGTAAGCGAGCAGGAGAAACATCTGGAGGCCCCTTAATGCTGCCCTCTGGGACTGGAGGGCCTCAGCCCTGTTTTCCAAGAGAGAAGGTGGCAAGACCCTGGACATTGTTGTGACCCCAATGAAGAGAAAGAATGTGTTGTGACCTCAGGGGCGAGAAGCAAAGCTAGATGTGGCCACGACTGTGTTTACTTGGAAGCCCAGCACATCAGCCAATCAGGTGGCTGGACTGTTGGCTGTATTTTGTTCTTCCTCGGAAGTGGAAACAACAGAGAAAACCTCAGGCACCCAGGTTGGGGTGACATGAAGTCCCAGGAGTTAGGCAGGACAGGGCACCTGTGTCAGTGAACCCATTTGTTTTTGCCTTCCCGTGGCGAGGGGGCACTAGAAACAGTTTCGTGGTTTGGTTTCCACTCAAACCCAACTGGATCTATCACGAACAACTTTGCCCTCATAACTTTTTGACACTTAGAAGAAATAGACCAGTTCCTTAAAAAATCACAAACTACCAAAACTCAGCCAGGATGAAATAGCCAATCTGAATAGTCCTATAACCATCACATAAATTGAATTCATAAATACAAAGACACCACCCCCTCCCCTGCCCCACTGCTGAAGAAAGCTCTCAGCTCAGGTGATTTCATGGAGAATTCTGTTAAACTCTTAAACAAAAATTAACATCAATTTTACAGAGTCCCTTCCAGGAAACAGAAGAGAAGGGCACACATTCCAACCCACGCTGCAAAGCCAGTATTACTTTGACTTAAAATCCAGATAGAAACAAAACAAAAATAAAACAAGAGAAAAAGAAAAATGACAGATCAGTATCTCACATGAACTAGGCGAGACACAAAAAATTCTCATCAAAACGGCAGCAATCAAACCCAGCAATGTATGAAGAGAATTGTATGCCATGACCAAGTGGGACTCACCAGTTTTTTCACAGGTGCTGGCTCAACATTTGAACATCAACCAGTGTTGTCTTGCATATCTGCTGACAAAAAGCGTTTGACAAACTCCAACACCCATTTATGATTAAAAAAGAAAAAAACCTCGCAGGAAACAAGGAACATAGGGAAAGTACCTCTGTTTGGGAAAGAACGGCTGTAAAATTCCTGCAGCTAACATCAGACTTGATGATGAAATGCTTTATCTGGAAGACTGGGAACAGGCAAAGATGTCTGCTCTCATGTGGAAGGTTCTAATCACTGCAATAAGATAAGCAAAGGAAATTAAGGACGTACAGATGGGAGATGAAGAAATAAACTCTCTACTTGCAGATGTCATGATTGTCTACATGGAAAACCCCAAGGAATGTACAAAATCAGACAGAACAACCCTCCTCATTCAGCAAGTTCCTAGGATGTTAATTCAACACAAGACCTACTAGGTCACACACATTTGTACTCAGAACGCTTTGGTTGGCTTCCTCTCTCACTTAGACTGAATCTGCATCTCCCCACAGTGTCCGAGGCCCTGTATAACTTGGTTGTGGCTTCACTTCTACCATTTCTCCTCTCTCCCTCCCCACGCCAGGCACACCGACCTCTTTTCTGTACCTCGCCTGTGCTGAGCTTTTCCTGCCTTGGGGCCTGCGTACTCTACTTCCTCGGGCAGCTTTCACCTGGGCTGTGTGCACAAATGGTTTCTCCTCATCTTTCACGCTGACCTTTAATACCTTCCTGAAGGTCATCTGAAGTAATCTTTATTTGTTTTTCTTGTTTATTACTCTCTCCCCCCACGAGTTAGGGAGGGATCTACCATTTGGTGCGACTTCCCCAGTCACGCAGTGCGTGCCCCGTGGCACCTGCCGAGCGGTGTGTGTTGAGTGAGTGAGTGAAGGCTCTTTCAATATCACTGCATCTGATTGACTTTCCTGTAAGTCATGTGCTTTAGCTGCATCCACCTTCTCTTCTTTTATTTTCTCTTTTGCTGCCTGTATTTGTTAGCTTTCAATTTTATTTCCACAAAAGGCTGTATGAGCCAAGAATTTAATCTCATGGATCTTGTACTTCTCTAATGGGAATAGTTTCATTGAGTGAGTGCTTTCAAAGATTATTCTTTTCATGTTCAAATACAGGACTCTGTGTGTTACAGGCGCTTAATAAATATCTGTGTCGTGCAGCACGCCCTGCCTTTCACAGCGCCCTCTCAGCGCAGCCCCACAGCCCTGCTGGAAACGGGAAGGGGAGACTTTCCCGTCAGTCCATCCAGAGAGAGGAGAGAGCCCGAGGACTCTGGCTGAGTTAGAGCAGAACCCAGCCCTCCTGGTTCTTCCCCCTTCATTCATTCAGCACCAAAATGAACAAGGAATGTATCCATTTGGAGAACAAGTGCCACGGGGGTGAGGGGTACAACACTGGAAAAATCGGGTGGCAAATGGCCCCCCTCCTTCCCGATTCCAGTGCAGCCCCTTTGATTGCCTTAATGCAATGAAGGAGCTGAACCCAGTGGTGAGGAGCCTTGCCTACCCATCCATTATTCCCTCCATGCATTTTGCTTTTCAGAAGAGCTTTTGAGCTGGGGAAGAGGCCACCTTTCAGGGGGAGCCAGACCCTCCCCCTTGCCCCTGAGCTTTTTCTTCAAAAGACTGGACTTCAGAGAGCAGCCGTCCTGAGAAATGTGAAGCTGGGGCAGGGGTGATTTATCACTCATAGGTCTCTTCACCTTTAAAGCAGGATCTCCAGAGACACCAGGAAATGACTTGGAAAGCTGCCTAAGCTCTACTGAGTGAAAAAAAGCAAGTCTCAAAGAGTTTATAATCTATTATTTCAGCTTTGTTTTTTGAAAACAGTATCCATACACCCATCCATCCATGCATCCATTAGTATGTACGTAGAAAAATATGGAGGAATGCCTACCAAATAGCATCGGTCCTCTCTGGGAGTAGAAATATATGAAATTTCCATTTTCTGTGGTCCATAGTTTTGAGATGTCAATTTTTTACAATGAGCCAGCACTGCTTATGTAAGCAGAAAATGCACTTAGAGTTGAACAAACTGTATCAGTCAGGGGAGGCCAGTTTCATATCAGGAACAAATAATCCCTAATTAAAACAACAGAACCCTGTACTTCCAATTGGAATAGCATTTGGCTCCTGTGATAGGTGTTAGCATTGCTCACGCACCTGCCTATTAGGCTGCCTACCACCTTCGGCAGTGACTGACGACTGGACCATGATTTTTCTTGAGAAAATAAGTCCAGTACAAACAGGACCCAGGCACAGTGGGCAGTGGGCACAGAGGCCTGTGCACAGTCGGAAAAATATTAAAACAAAACTGTTGCCTTTGGTGATAAATTTCAGCAACAACATCTCAGTGTAAGCAGTGCACCTTTCTGAAGCTTCTCCAAGGAAACCAGTCACAAACCTTATCTGTGGCAGCTAACACAGCCTTGTGTGACAGTCAGCAAGTGGCAGGGCAGAGAGCATGAGCCCTGGGGCCCAAGAGGCCTGGGGCAGATGCTGGCACTGCCGCTGCTAACTTCCCGATCTGTAAAGTGAATCCATTCTGCACCTTCTCTATCGATCACTGTAAGGATAAAGTTGAGGTAAACCGTGGTAAACACTGAGACGAGGGTACTGCCTGGCATGTGGTGAAGGCTCAAGAAATTGAGCCATATGTTATTATTTTTATTTTTGACACTATTACAAATGCCCCCGTTTTCCCCTTTTCTTTGCCTACCCCCACCCAGTAGCTGTATAGTATGTTTTAAAAAAATATTTTGCTTATTTATTTTTAGAGAAGGTAAAGAGGGAGAAATGGAGAGAGAGAAACATTAATGCATAGTTGCCTCTCACATGCCCCCAAGTGGGGACCTGGCCCTCAACCCAGACATGTGCCCTGACAGGGAAATCGAACCAAGAACAATGACCTGAGAAGAGAGACTGAGAGTTTGTTGAGAGAATCTGTTGTACTATTGGGATGGATTACCTAGTGAGCAAATAGTGTGTGGTTGGATGGAAGTAAGTGTTGCCCTTTTCCAGAATGGGGTCTGCCAGATGGATCAAACTGAAAAATCATTAGGGTCAAAAGAGCTTAGGAAGAGGAGCCTGCAGTTGGTGGAGACTCCGCGGGGGAGGACTCAGAAAAGGAGCAATGGCCTCTGCCCGCACGTTTGTCCGGAAGAAAGCTGCCCCTCCAGCTCTCGTCCTGATGCCAGGCAATCTGGTTCCTCTCCACATGAGTGGTTCTTGAATAAACATTTTTTGGGGAAGGAATACCTTCTTTAGCTTGTATTTTTTAAAAATCCTTAATCAAGGATTTGTTTTTATTGATTTTAGAGAAGGAAGAAGGAAGAGGAAGAAAGAGAGAAAGAGGTAGAGAGAGAGAGAAACACTGATGTGAGAGAAATATTGGCTGGCTGTCTCCCATACACACCCCGACCAGGGATTGAACCTGCAGCCTTTTGGTGTATGGAATGATGTTCCAGCTGACTGAGCCACCCGGCCAGGGCTGGCTTGCACTTTTTAGTTAAACATGCTGGATGAGGGAGCATTCCTGGCCTCCTAACAACCGGGGCATCAGAACATAGGGAGTTACCATTTGGTTATAAAGCTCGGAACAGTGAGTCTCCTGTGGATCTCTCAGGCTCTGAGCATCTCCAACCTCAGGGCCAGCATCCTCTCCATCTAACTTTGGTTATAAAGTCCTTTGCCCACCCTCGTGGAGGCAGCAATGTCTTTGGAGTCAGGCACATCCAGTGCCTGATTTCAGCTGTCCTGCTTGCCACCCGTGCTATGTTTGGCCAATCACCTAACCTTTCTGAGCCCCCAGTTTTTTCACCTCTAAAAATAAGAGATGGTAAAACTTATCTCTGAGTTGCTATAAGAATGAAAGGAGTTAATATGTGTATAGGACTTGGCATGTAGTAGGTGCTCAATAAACATTTACTCCTTCCTTTCCTACAGTGTAGGAAGAAAGAGAAAGGATTTAAATCATTTTACAGTCAAGAAAACCCAAACCATTCAGAAAGTAGATAGTCTGCCCAGGGTGACCAGGAACTACAGACTGAGCAGGGAGTTGAGTAGGGGCAGGTCTTTGTATCGCCTGAACCTGTAACCACTGTTCAGCAGCTGCAGGCCCATCTCAACCAACATGTATTGAGTGGTCTGGGCAGAGAGGATCCCTGCCTTCCTGTTTCTTCCCTGGGCCTAAGAGGAGCGGATATGAGCACAAGCCTTGAGATGCTATTCATTCTAGCAGCACACGAGGGAAGGAGAGTGGCACAGCCTTTGAGTCATGGCTACAGCAGGACAGAAATGGAGAGAGAATCTGTTGAGCGGCAGAGAAAAAGACCTGGCAGGACATACTGGGCATTTATTAAAAGGATACCAGCCAGATGAAAAGCTTTCCAGCTCCCCAGCCATGGAGATGCAGGGAGAAGGTCCCCGACCCCACCCTCAATCCTGAGCATGTCTCCCTATCAGGGTGTCTTTCACCTCAAGGATGGTGAGCCTCAAGAGTCTGCAGCCTCCACCNTCAGACACATCCAGTGCCTGATTTCAGCTGTCCTGCTTGCCACCCGTGCTATGTTTGGGCAATCACCTAACCTTTCTGAGCCCCCAGTTTTTTCACCTCTAAAAATAAGAGATGGTAAAACTTATCTCTGAGTTGCTATAAGACTGAAAGGAGTTAATATGTGTATAGGACTTGGCATGTAGTAGGTGCTCAATAAACATTTACTCCTTCCTTTCCTACAGTGTAGGAAGAAAGAGAAAGGATTTAAATCATTTTACAGTCAAGAAAACCCAAACCATTCAGAAAGTAGATAGTCTGCCCAGGGTGACCAGGAACTGCAGACTGAGCAGGGAGTTGAGTAGGGGCAGGTCTTTGTATCGCCTGAACCTGTAACCACTGTTCAGCAGCTGCAGGCCCATCTCAACCAACATGTATTGAGTGGTCTGGGCAGAGGGGATCCCTGCCTTCCCGTTTCTTCCCTGGGCCTAAGAAGAGCGGATATGAGCACAAGCCTCGAGATGCTATTCATTCTAGCAGCACACGAGGGAAGGAGATTGGCACAGCCTTTGAGTCATGGCTACAGCAGGACAGAAATGGAGAGACAATCTGTTGAACGGCAGAGAAAAAGACCTGGCAGGACATGCTTTGTGATCAGCAGCAGATGAGCATTTATTAAAAAGGATATCAGCCAGATGAAAAGCTTTCCAGCTCCCCAGCCATGGAGACGCAGGGAGAAGGCCCCCCACCCCACCCTCAGTCTCGAGCATGTCTCCCTAGCAGGGTGGCTTATGCTAGTCTTTCACCTTGAGGATGGTGACGTTGGGCCTCAAGAGTCTGCAGCCTCCACCAGTGACTCTGTTGCTCCTGGGTTTCCCCAGCTTCACCCCCTTCTTGGTGTCTGGATGGCTCGCTCCCCATCCCACTTCCCAGAGGAAACTGGGCCGTCATTCTATTCCCTGCCTCCCTCATCTGTGAATCTCAAGGAACTTGGGGAACATCTGACATCTGACCACTGGGCACGGATCTGCTTGGTGTGTGCGGCCTTGGGCAGGTTACTTGGCCTCTGCGAGCCTCAGTTCTCTCACCCATAAATTGGGATAGGACTTGATTGGGAAGATTATAGGAGATTTCATGAACAACTAATACACTGCCTGATACAGTGTCACTCAATAAACATTCACACCAGTCTCTCCTGCCTCCTTTGTTACCAGCCCCTTCGTCATAGGCTTTGTGATCAGCAGCAGATGTCATCCTAATCCTGGCTTCCCTACCACCTGGCTGTGTGATTTTTTAAGAAATGTTTTTTAATGCTCACCTGAAGACATGCTTATTGATTTTAGATAGAGGAAGGGAGGGAGACGGAGAGAAAGAGAGAGAAACATTGGTTGCCTCCCATCCATACCCTGACCAGGGATCCAACCCCGGACCTCAGTATGTGCCCTGACCGGGAATCACACACACAGCCCTTTGCGGTATGGGACAGCGCTCAACAGCCGACGCACCTGGCCAGGGCCTGGCTGTGTGATTTTTGAGCAAGTGGTTTAACCTCTCTAAGCCACAGTTTCTGCTTCTGTCAGATGGAGCGGAGTAGGACAAATCTGAGGATTAATGAGGCCATTAGCCTCAGCTTCTGGCATATACTGGGCTCACAGTAGGCCCTAAATAAAAAGAAAAAGGTAACTGTTGTTTCCACTTTATGGGGTAGAACAGCCCTGGAGTTCAGCAAGATGAGGCAGTATGTCCTCTCCTCTTTCGCGATGTGTCTCTTTGGTCGAGGTCACACCAGAGGACACTGTAGAACAGCTTAGAGCACACGCCCAGCTGTGAGTGCGGGGCTGGAGGCGCTGTTGGGGCCTGATCACGGACGGCCTTGAGTGCCTGGGAAGGAAGCCGTGGGGGGCCACTGAAGGTCTGTGCACTCGGAGCTGTGCTCATGAGGTTAAATGGGCCCACCCGTGCACTGTAGATTGGAGAGGGGATCAGAGGCAGGAGGCCAAGGAGGAGGCCGGCCGAGTGGTCCAGGTGAGAGGGCCTGAGGGCCCAAGCGCAGGAAGTGCAGAAGGCCCTTCTCTCGGGGAGGAGGACTCTGCAAGCAGGGAGGAGAGGTGTGGTGGCTGGCAGATGGAAGTCAGAAAGGGTGGGTGACGGTTGGAAGTGGAGCTGGCCGGGTGGCATAGGGGCTGATGTTGTGGGTCTACTGAGTGTGCCATATCTGGAGTGGCCATGTCTAGTCAGCCTTTACCAGAAGGCCCTGGGGCTTAGAAAGGAGGCTACCGGGTGGGGCGGGGCAGCTTTCTGATTTTGCATGGGGAGTAGCCTTGGCTTCAGGAGAGAACATCAGAATGGGTGGACTGCTTCTCCCTCTCTGAAGTCTATCCCCCTTCCTCCCATGGCCTTGCCGTGACTTAGGGGATGAGAAAAGGTGTGGCTGGGCTGCATGTGACCTTTGGAGGCAGTGGGCCTGGGTTGCAACTCCTGCTCTGCCACTGACCAGACTGCAGAATGTGGCCTTATACCGAATGGCTCTTAGCCTCAGTCATGTTATCTGCAAAGTAGGGGCTATGCTAATGCTGACCTTGTGGCATGATCATGAGACTTAAAGGAGACTGTGCAGTGAAAGCAGTTAGCATGGTATACTCCCTAAGAGGTGCTTGGTAGCAATGTTCATTGTTTTCGGGAGGGGCTGGGCATGGAAGGTCCTGGGTTGGCCAGAGAAGGCAGGGCTGGTGGGCAGGGCCAGGCAGGGTGTTCTGGGTCTCAGGCATGGGACTGCCATGATTGGGTTCCTAGGGTTAGCAAATAAGATACAGATGCTCAGTTCAGTTTGAATCAGATAAAGAATGAATAATTTTTTATTATAAGTATGTCGTATGCAATGTTGGGGTGTACTTGTACTAAAATTCATTTATTGTTTCTCTGAAAATCAAAATTAACTGGGCAGCCTGCATTTTATCTGGAAAGCCTACACCATCAGCACAAAGGATGGGGGTGAAGCCGTGGGAGGCAAGGAGGGTGGCAGCTGCCACTGAGACAAAGACTAGGCACCCTGCTTGGGACCCTGGCTGCGCCTGAAGAGTGGGCTGGTCTGAGCCAAGCCACATAGGATGACCTCCCCCCTTAGCTAGACAGACAGACAGACAGACACACACACACATACACATACACATACCCTGCAGCATGCTTGCAGGGTGGACAGCGATCACACCATGGGACTGCCTCTCCACGACAGACTTTTAGGACAGCAGCACAGAACACCCAACCCCAAGTGCAGGGTCCTTATGAACCTGGGACCCTGTGTGACTGTGCTGGTCCCAGGCCCATGAAGCCAGCCTTGGGGGGAAGAGCAGAGGTCATTCTTTGGGCCACTTGGCATTTCTGAGCCCAGTTTCCTTTCTGTGGGACAAGGTGGGGAGGCGCTGTAAGGTCACCTGGGGATGAAGCCCGGGAAACCAGCAGAACGCCAAGGCCCTGTGGGTGCTCTCTCACAGCGGCTCTGCTTCTCTGTCTCTCCCATTCTGCTGTCACCTGCCCCCCTCTGCTTTCTTAGGTTCCTCCTTAATATTTATTGAGCACCTACTGTGTGCCAGACATTGTGCAAAGCACTTCGCATGCAGGTGATCCTCACTACAGCCCTCTGCTGTGATAATAACAGTGGCATGTATGAAGCTTACCTTGTGCCGGGCACCCGGCGGAATGCTTTGCCTGAATTAACAGATGTAAGCCCCCAACAACCCTGTGACACAGGTGCTGTTAGTAGTCCCTTTCTGCAGGTGAGGAAACTGACGCCTAATGGGGTTAGATATCTGACTGGGTGAACAAGTTGTCAGTGGCACGGCTGGGTTTGAACTCAGGCCCTGGGGGCCCCCAGGTGCCGCACATTTGAGTCCTGCATTACACTACCTCCGCTACCTCCCGCTGTGACTCTTGGCTTCCACCCCTCATTCCTTCTCCTTGATCTGGGCCCTGGTGGGTGCCCCAGCTTCTCTGTAGAACATGGCATTTCAGCTGCAGCCTCTACCGCCCCAGCTTTGCCTTGGCCAGGTTCCCTGCAGAGGGATAATACCAGCCCAGCTCACCTCCTCACACAGGTCCTTGCACAGGCTGCTGGTCAGCTCTGGGAGCAGGAACCCATACTCATCTGGGCAGCTGCGGCTGGCCCAGCAGCAGGGTCTCATGACCCAGGAAGGCCATGGCTGTGGCTCCTTGAGCAGGAGGGTAATGGGAAATGGTGTCCCTCAGAGGGGCTGCTTCTCTGTCCCATCCCATCAAGTCCTGGAGTTGAGGCCTTGTCTGAGGGAGGAGCCAGCATGTCCTGACCCAGAGTCCAGACAGGCCTCTGTGGGAGAGCCTTTCTGAAGCCAAAAGCCCCGCCAGGGGCAAGAGTTACCCCTCCTGTTGCATCAGTAAATGTGAAATGAGACACCGGGTGAGGAGGTTTTCCTTTCGGCCTGGGGCTTTCTTGCTGGCGTCCTGCCTGGGCAGCTGGTAGTGGTCTCTGGGTTGCTCCTCCTCACCTTCCTTCTCTCCCTCCCTCCACATGGCAGAGCTCCGCCTGGAAGGGAACTTCCTGCACCGCCTCCCCAATGAGGTCAGCACCTTGCAGCACCTTAAGGCCATCGACCTGTCTCGGAACCAGTTCCATGACTTCCCTGAGCAGCTCACCACCCTGCCTGAGCTGGAGACCATCAATCTGGAGGAGAACGAGATCGTGGGTGAGTGGACACGGCCCCTCTGGCCCCTGCACCTCCCTCTGTCGGCACCTCCTTCCCCTGAGCTCACTTTCCTGAGTGAGCTCACTGGGCCTCACAGGGCACCGGGCATGGGGCTCTGGAGTCACACTTCCACAGACACGAGGGCCGGGCTGGGCTTTCTGGTCTGAGACGGCTGAGCACAGAGCACGGAACCTTCGAAGGTAACCCTTATGAGGCCCTGCCACCTGCCAGGGGTGGAGTGGACACTTGCTGTCACCCGGCAGGTAGAAGGCTTCAGTTTTCTCCATGGCGAGGCCTGAACTAGCAGGGCCACCTTTCAGCCAGAAGCTATACCTCTTGCATCAGTCTGCCAGCTGGGGCTGCCTCTAAGGCCCTTCGGCTTGGACCCTCTGTACATTTACTCCCACCTGAGTCCCCGGCTCTCCCTTCCTGGTTTTCACGGTGAACTCTTTGCCATTAGAAAGCAAAGGGCCACTAGGCCAACATGTTTGGAACACCCCCTGTGTGCCTTTCAGTACAAATGTGCTCCCCCAGGGAGGCAGAGGGTCTCCTGCTCTGGTCTGAGGTATGTCTTCTGCAAACAGCAGACTGAAGTGAGGTGGGTTTTGCTGAGGTCCAGGAGCTGTTCCTTCTGCCTTCAAAGCACTTGTGTACCTCTTGGTCTCACGGTACCTGAGCAGCATCTCCAGCTGCTGTCTCTTCTCCCCAGGAAGAACCTAGCGCTCACCAGGGTCCTTCTGAGTTGCCCTTCCCCCGCTCAGAGGCCTTGGTGCTCAGGAAGCCCATCTCCAACTGTTTCACCCCCTCTCACTTTGCCCCTAATGCTGATGTTCTCAATAATAACTCTCTTCCATTATGCTCGTATTTCCATAAGCCTTTTCATAGCCGTTGTGCCACATGTGTAAAAACAAAAGCTCTTGGTGGTTTGGAGCCGCCTGATCGGGAATGGCCTGCCTCGTGTGGTGGCGAGCATCCCACCTATCAGGGACTCTGGCCCTGGCTGAGCAGGAGCGGGGGTCGGCTAACCTCTGAGGTTCTGGATTCATTCTTAACAGATGAACAAACTGAGGTGTAAAGCGGTCATGAGAGAGCATCAGGCCGCACAGTGGGACCACAGAATTGCCAGGATGAGAATACTGGAATTTAAAACTCAGCCCTGTGTCTGGAATGGGGTTTCCTTGACGGGCCCTCTGGGAAGGCTCTGGGGATGGGCTCTGATTCAGTCTCACCCTCCAGAGACCAGGATCCCCGAGTGACTTGCCCCTTGGTTGAGCCCCCAGTCACTGGGGCCTGTGTGCCGCACTGCAGTGGAAGGAGCATGCTCAGAGGGGTCTTTTCACTGTGGGGCTCTCCCTCCTGTGGGAGACCCGCCCAGGGTCTTGCCCTGAGCCTTTCCTTCTCATCAGGACCCCCATCCTGGGCTGTCCCTCCCCTGCCTCTTATTCCTTCAGGCCTTTCTGATGTCTTCAGACCTTTTGGCTGCTTATCCAAATGGGGCAACAACCACACAGGGGCTGCTATAGGCTGATACCAAGACCAGAACCGGCATGGAGCTGCAGGCAGGCAGGTCAGGACATGCACTGGCCACTGGCTTCCTCCTCTCCTAATGTGGCCTTTGAAGACTCACATCACCTCTCCAAGCCTCGGCTTCTTCTCAGCTCTCAGATGGAGGTTCACCCCCCAACCCCAATGGTGACTTTCCCCCAAGCAGCAGAACAGAGGGAGTGGGCATCTAGGCTGGCTGCAGTGCAAGAAGTAACTCTCCTCAAAGCTGGCAGTGCAGGGTGCCATGCTTCCCTAGCCCTTCCCCTCCACAAGGATGACAACATCCCTCAGCAGCAACAGCCCCAGAGCAAAGATCCGCTACTTCGGCTCAGTTTTATAGATACACCTCTGCCTTTCTGCAGCGAAAGTGAGAACTCTTAAAGTCTCACTCATGCACAGGCCCATGTTGGCAGAGTAATCATCCCCATTTGACAGCTGTAGATGCCGAGGCTGTAAGAGTCTCTGGGCAGGCAGGGGAGGAGGAGACCCTTCCAGGGGGCTGCAGCTTCACTCTGGTCTCCAACAAGAGAAGAGATCCTCAGGATGTGGCATCTCCGCTGTCCTCCCTAGTCAGGAGCACAGATGTCCAGGACCTAGGATCGCCCTCCCTTGACATTCATATCTCTGTTCCAGCTTTCCTGTTTCACAGATGGTCGGTGTCGCTGGGGCAGCAGGAGCCTGGCTTTATTTCACTTAGGCGGCTCTCCACTAACCTGGGCGAGAGGTTCTGTGTGCGCTGGTGCTCTCAGAACTCACGTGTGGTTGCAGGGATGAGGCGATCGCTGAGTGCCAGGATGCTGTTCGCACTCTGCTGGCAGCACAACAACAGCAAGAAGAGAAGTTCCTTATTTAAAATAAAACAAGCTGCCTTCCTTGCTGTTAGCCAGCCAGTCTCCAAGGCTGCCTGCCCGTGTCTCTGTCCAGAGTGCTGGACAGCAGCCCCCATGCTCTCAATCTGAGCTTAGCCTTGCCAGGACCTGCTCAGGGACAAAGAGGCATGCAGGGGCAGGGACATGGATATGACACAGATGCCCTTGGGAAACGTTCCTTCATTTGCCAGTTGTTTTCTGATTGAGCAGCTCGCTTTGTGTCGGGCACCGTGCTGGACGGAGGTGGGCAGAGCAGACTCCCCGTTCTCACGGGCTTGTGGCAGGGTCTTCACCCCAGCTGCTGTCCGGTGACCGTTTACTTCACATCTGGATATTCTGCAAGCATTTTGCAAGGATCCTACTGTTTATGAGGCAGGTGCTGTTATCCTCCCCAGGTGAGGAAAAGGAGGCACTGGGAAGTTAAATAACTTGGCCGAAGTCGTGGCACCTGGGTAGAACCTGGGTTCCAACCCAAGCAGTCTTGCTGCAGGCCCCAGCTGTTTAGGACAGTGCTTTGCGTAAGGAGGAGAGATTTTTGCACACAGCCGTAGGGAGATAGAAAGCCACAGGAGCTGTGGCTGGTGTGGCTCAGTGGATTGAGTGCTGGCCTGCAAACCAAAAGGTTGTGGGTTTGATTCCCAGTCAGGGCACATGCCTGGGTTGCTGGCCAGGTCCCCTGTATGGGAGGTGTGAGAGGCAGCTGATTGATGTTTCTCTTTCATATCGATGTTTCTCTCCTTCTCTTTCTCCCTCCCTCCTTCTCTCTCTAAAAGAAACAAAATCTTTTTTAAAAAAAGAAAGAAAGAAAGCCAGCCACAGGAGAGTTATAGCTGAAGTGCATAACTTTGGTTGGAAGGACACTTTCTTGGGGTGGAAAGAACACATATGGTGGACTTCTGCCAAGATGGAGGCATAGGTGGAAACACTGTGCCTTCTCCCACAACCAAGTTTGAATACAACAAAGGTTTGGAGAAACAAAGACACAACCAAAGGACAGAAAATTGAATTATACGGAAGTCCGACTACATCTAACCGTTCAACGGGGACGGTAAGAGGGGCGGAGCCAGCAGCGAGCAGGGTCGGGCAGGACAGGGCCCCCGACCCAGGCGCGCAGGCAGACCGGAACCAGTTGGGGTGCAGGGCAGACCACGGGCACATATTTGCGCACAGTGAGACAGACCACGCAGGCCCCAGGGGGCGAGGGCTGACAGCGGTGGCACACTTGCGTGCAGTGGGACGAAACGCGTGGGCCCGGTGATGGCAGCAACTGCGGCACCGGTGAGGGCCAGGGCGGCAGGTGGCGGACAGGACGCCATAGTCCCTCTTTGACCCCGCCCCCACATACAGCGTCACAACCCAGCGACTTAGTTGCCCTGTTCTAGTGAACACTTTAGGGCTCTGATCCTGCTATGGAACAGGCACGAACAACCCGAAAGATGGCACAAGAAGAACTCAAAGTCCCAGAGCCAATAACTCTAAGCGACCGAGAAATTGCCAGCCTCTCAGAAGCACAATTCAGGACACTATTTATCAGGATGCTCACAGAACTGGTAGATTATAGTCACAAATTAGAGGAACAAAGTCACAAATTAGAGGAACATATGAAGGCTAAACTAATTGAAATGAAGGGAGATGCACAGGAAACCAATAGTGATGGAAAGGAAACGGGGACTCAAATCAATGGAATGGACCAGAAGGAAGAACAAAACATCCCACCAGAAAGGAATGAAGAAATGAGAATTCAAAAAAATGAGGAGAGGCTTAGGAACCTCCAGGACATCTTTAAACGTTCCAACATCCGAATTATAGGGGTACCAGAAGGGGGAAAGAAACAGCCACGAGTGGAAAACGTATTTGAACAAATAATAAAGGAGAACTTCCCCAGTCTGGCAAAGGAAATAGACTTCCAGGAAATCCAGGAAGCTCAGAGAGTGCCAAAGAAGTTGGACCCAAGAAGGAACACACCAAGGCACATCATAATTACATTAGCCAAGACCAAAATGAAGGAGAGAATCCTAGAAGCATCAAGGGATAAGGGGACAGTCACCTACAAAGGAGTACCCATCAGACTGTCAGCGGATTTCTCAAAAGAGACCTTACAGGCAAGAAGGGGCTGGAAAGAAGTATTCCAAGTCATGAAATCCAAAGACCTACAGCCAAGATTGCTTTATCCAGCAAAACTTTCATTTAGAATGGAAGGACAGATAAAGTGCTCCTCAGGTAAGGTCAAGTTCAAGGAGTTCATCATCACCCAGCCCTTATTATATGAAATGCTAAAGGGACTTATATAAGAAAAAGAAGATGAAAAATATTAACAGTGAAAGGACAGCAAACACACAGTTATTAACAACCACACCTAAAACAAAAGCAAACCAAGAGGACAGCTACATCAGGAGTGGAACCATAGAAATGAAGAACACATGGAGGGTTAGCAACAGGGGTGTGGGAGGGGGAGAAGGGGAGAGAAGGCACAGAAAATAGCATAGATGGTAGGTAGAAAATAGATAGGGGGGAGGGCGAGAATAGTGGGGGAAATATAGAATCCAAAGAACTTGAGACACGTGGTTATAAACTAAGGGGGGGAGAATGGTGAGGGAGGGAGTGTGCGGGTGGAGGGGAATGAAGGGGGGGAATAGAACAACTGTAATGGTATAATCAATAAAATATATTTTTTTAAAAAAGAACACATATGGTAATGAGGCCGGATCTCCCAGGCCACATAGTCTAGGCAATCAGCCTCGCTCCTGGCAGCGCTGCCTCATGCATTGAAGCAGGTGGGCAGCATCCCAGGATGAAAGTGCTGGGAGATCAGAGGTACTCAACACCAGCTGTACGTTCAGACCACCCAGGGAGCTTCACAAAAACCCTGTGCCTAAACCACACACCAGGCCAATTAAATCAGAATCTCTCATGGTGGGTTTTGGGGCTTGACAATAAAAAAAAAACTTCCTAGAAGATTCCAATGTGCAGATAAGATAGAACCAGTGACTTAGACCAGAACCTTCCATCAACAACCACATTCCATCCCTGAAGAAGCTGTGACCTCCCTTTCCCTCCTCCTCCCAATGGCTGTCTGGGGAGTGTGTGTGTGTGTGTGTGTGTGTGTGTGTCTACATCAGGATGAGAAGAGCAACAGTCTGGCCATGACAGCTGACAGTGCCCAGGAGGGTGACAGGTGAGCTCCGCGGACTTGCCTTCCTCCCTCGAGGTTTCTCTTTCCACTGACCCTACCATCCCCAGAACTTTTGGGCAGAGTGCTGTTGCCCCAGGGCCCACCCAACCCCTCCTGGATTTCCTCTAGCACAGCCTGCTCACCTGGCATTTTCAGAAGGAACTTCATCAATAAGTCAAAGGCAGTGGAAACAGAGATAGTAAGTGGGCTGGTCCCAAAGTACATGCTCATGCTGAAGGATTCCAGTGTAAGTGGCGGGGAGCTGGCTTGGGGGCCTGCCGCCCTGCCTGGGTGGGCGACCCAGCCTGGCTCACCAGCGGTGTGCTGGGGGCGCTCACTCACACTTAGTGACCTCGCCTTCAACTCATTTTATTTCCCCGAATCTGGTTCTCTCGTAGGGCACTACCTGACTCATCCCTGCTCGGTGGTTATCTTCTCAGCTTTTCTTCTAACTTTCCCAGTTGTAAGGGAGGTCTTATTTGTCAGACAATGATCTTAGACCTGGGCAGTAAGGGTGGTAAAGTTGGTGTCAGCAACTGTAATTCCCCAGCATGGAGGAGGATTTACAAAGCAGCTGTTCACACATCTGTCTGCCCCCACATCTGTCTGCCCCCACCCCCCACCCCGGGGAAAGCCTTTAGGACAACGAGCAGTTTCTTTCCCCCCTGCATGCCCCGTCATCCCTCACTTCCAGACCCTGGACACATGCATGCAGATTAGGCGGTTCTAGTCCTGTGTGCAAGTCATACATACGGGCCCCTGCCACGGCCAGGGAGGGAACGGCAGACACTTAATGAGAGGCCACAGCAGAGTTGTCTTTCTTTCCTGAGGTCCTCCCAGAGCATCCAGCGGAAGCCGGAGTAGCGCAGGGGTGGGGGCGCATTGGCCACCTTCCAGTGGCCCAGGTGCAGGGGAACACGGACGCATGGCAGGGGCTTCAGTGGGGAGGAGAGACGGGCATGGGGGGCAAAGATGGAAAAACTGACTGGGAAAGTAATGCCAGGCGTGGGCCAGGCACTTTGAGTTACATATTTGGCTGTCTCCAGAGTAGCTGGTAAAAAGACCGTGTTATTTCTGAGGAGAGTTGTTTCGATTCGGCCTAGATTGTATATCTAATCTGGGCCGGGGAGTGTGCAGGGGGCAAGGCTGTGGTGGGGGCCCCACTGGGTGCCCATCATCCCACTTTTGCTGACCAGCCAGGGATGAGGAGGGATTCCAACAGTGGCTTTTCTCCTTCTTTGTTTTCTTTCCCTGCAGCTTGTACTTAAGAAAAAAAGTCTGTATGTTTTTCAGTGGATTCTTAAAATCCTCTGTGCTCCCCACCCACTCTCTGCACCTCTGTAACTCCGTCCTCCTTGGGGAGCACCTTCTGGTCCCCTCTGCTGCCTCCTCCTCAGCAACCCTCTAGCAACCCCCTCTGGAGGATCTGAGGCCCCCAGTGGCAAGTGGGGAGAGGGGGTGACAGTGGCTCTGAGGCTCAGCCCCCACCTTTGAAGTGCGGCTGTATCAGCAGTTAAGGTTACGATGCCCTCCGCTCGGGGTCCAGCCCTTAATGTGTTGCTCAGTGAAAGCTGCCTGTTGTGATTACCTCCTGGGGGCTGAGGGCCCAGTGAAGAGAGCCTGGATGTGGCCTTGGCCTTGTGCCTCTGTGTACGTAGGCTTTGGGATCAGAAACTACCCTGACTCCACTATTTCCTGGCTTGGTGACCTTAGGCACTGTGAAAGAAAACCAGAGCTGAACAGTAGTTAAAGCAGTGAAAGCAGGTTTTATCCAGGGCTATTGCAATAACAGAAAAGAGACCTCGGTGTAGAACCAGGCTCTACCACAAAGACAACAGGGGCACTTGGGAATTTATAGCCAAAGAGCAAGGAGGGTGGGGGGGGGTCAGTAGGTAGAATACCACTGAGAGAAAAACCATCATGGGTAACGGGAGATTCTGGCTAATTGACCTCACAGGATTCCTGCTGAAGGCAGGCCAGGTGACCAGACATCACCTGGGAACGATGAAGGACGAGGAACCTGATTAGATATCAAGGATGGTCAGATATTGAGGGTGGCGGGTTCCAACCAGCCCCACCCACCATCCTATAGCCAGTCTTCCTGCTTGGGAGGCAGCGCCCAGCCACGGCCCAGCCTAGTGACTCCCTCCCAGCTGCCCGGAATGCCTTTTTATGCCCGACGTGTGTATGTGCTGGGTCCAGTGTGACACCGTAGGCATTCAGGGAAAGCTCCGCCCTCAGGAACTTTAAGAGTGTTCTCAGGGTGTGCAGGGGGCTAGGCCCCTGGTCTGATAAGCAGAACCGGGTGCTCAGGGAGCTCAGAGCCAGGTCCCCCCAGGTGGGAAAGGAGGTCGGACTCTGGGCAGGGCTTTGGCTTCCTGTTCAGAGTGCTTGGGGACTCTCGAGTGCCTCTCCTTTCTGGTCTAAGCCAGTGTCCTCCATCTCCTCATCAGCCTGCCTGCCCAGTGGCCAGGTGGCCTGGGCCAAAGGAGCTTCCTCCCCCTGTGCCTCAGTTTCCATGATTTGCACAGCCCCTGGCCCACAACCCACGAAAATGAGTACCTGGAGGATCCTTCTGGCTGGTTCACTCAGCTCCCCACAGAGGCCACATCCGGCGTTTCTGTGAGTGGGGTGAGGGGCTCGGCAGCTGTCACACTTTCAGGGGAGTCTGAGGCTCAGCGCTGCTTCCCTTTCCACATGATCTTATACCCAGGTCACTTCAGAGGCCAGTTCAGGCCGAGACATTGCCACCCAGTGTGGTGACTGGCGGCCGCATGCTCAGAAGCTAGGGCGTGTCCTCAGGGATCGTGGTGGTGCTCCGCTGGTGTGCTTGGTGCAGGCACAGACTGGTGACAGGGAGCAGGGCCCCTCCGCTTGTCACGTGTATACTGCTGGCACCCTGTGCTGGCATGCTCCGTACAGTCACCTTGGTGATTTCTCACGGCTTCCCTGTGAGAGGGGCAGAGGGACCCCTGTTTTACAGGTGAGAAAGCTGCTGTCAGAGATGCTGCCTAGGGCGACACAGTCAACCACCGGCAATGCCAGCTCTGCTCAGCAGCCTGGCTGCCTTTCCCTGCCCAGGACCATAGGAAGTGAGGGGTGTTCACCTGAAGAAGATGGAGGTGGCAGGTGCTGGGCTATAAGTTTTACAAGTGTTGTCACAAACAGTAAGGGACAGGTCTGTTCTGCACTGTGACCCAGAGTAGGATCAGGAGGCCTGGAAGTTTCTGGAACCAGTCTGACACTTTCTCCAGGAAGCTCTTTTCCTCAAAACAGATCAGCAAGGACATGCTGTCACCAGGACCTCAGAGAGCTCAGAGGTTCTATGACACCTGCCGTGTGCCCCTCATTTCTGTTGGAGGTGGGGTCTCTGGACTGGGGGATGGAAGGGCGGTGTTCCTGCTTAGGGGGCCCAGAGAGCGGGGAGCATCCTGGTCAAGGAAGCCAGCCACTCCTGGGCCCCAGGGAGCCCTGCCAGAATGCGGTTTTCTCTCTCCCATTACTGAGGGGGCCTCTTGGAGGGTCCTTGTAGCTGGTCGGTGGGAGGCATGCCAGGCTGCAGGGCTGTGTGCACGGTGGTGTGAGGGGCGCAGTTGCCGCAGCCAGCCAGCGCAACTGCATTTTCTGGTTCCCCGCACTTCCTAGCTGTGGGACCTTAGGCAAGTTACCTAACCTCTCTGCTCTTCATTTTCCTCACTTATAAAGTAGAGAAAATAGTAATCAACTCACCAGGTTGTTGCAAGGATTAAAAAACTCAAAGAGCTTAAGTCAGCAAGCACTCAATACATGTTAAACAAACAAACAAAAAAGCACTATCAACAACAAAATCTGACCCAACACCGAGATCCGGAAGGCCCAGATCCCTGAAGACTCCCATCCTGCCGGGAACACCTTGGGCTGCAGCCCTGGGGAGAAGAGGCCTCTGGGAACTCCCTGGGTGCCGAGTCACCTGCCAATTCCTGCTGAAGCCCTCGGTTGCTTTCTCCTGTGCCACCCCCACCTGACCCAGCTGGGCGTGGATATGGTGGAGCTCCCTGTGAAGCAGCAGGCAGCAAACCAGGGCCAGCTCTTTTGCTTAACAGCGGTGTGCCCTTCAGTGTCAGTCTTTTCTGAAACTCAGTTTCCTCATTTGTAAAGTGGGCAGAGGGGCATCGTACAGATGAGCAGTGGTGGGCTGAGGAATGCTGCTGTACCCCCAGGTAGGCTGTGGGGAGGAGCGGATGGAAGTGCTTTATAACTTGAGTGACACGCACATACAAGGAACTGTCCTGAGCTAGTGACCTCCCCTCCCCTTTCCCCAGAAGAGTTAGGGGTGTAAGTCCATCCCAGTTACCAAGCCAGGCGGGTAGGGATTCTTTCCAAAGGGTAGAGAGCACAGAGTAGAGTGGGCCCTCCTCACCCTTCCAGGCGTTACCCACTGCTTACTGTGGCGCTCTAAAGCATGGAAGGGGAGGATGCTGCAGAACCCTCCCTAAAGGTCAGAGGCTCGGTGTCCAGTCAGCTTGGAGGTGGGGGTGGGAAGGTCCAGACGACCTCCTTTGAAAGCCCTGGGGCAGCCTGGTGACTGGAGCTCCTGGCTGACCCAGAGGTTCCAGAGAGCCACTGGACAAGTATGCCCCTGTAGCCTTGCGGGAGCATTCAGCCCTGCTCCTGGGCATACATCCAAAGGCTGTGTCACCCAGCCCTTGAAGACAGATGGAGGCCACCTGGGTGTCCGTCCATCACTGGTAGAGCAGAGGTGGGGGGTGGCGCACTGTGGTGTTTAGGCAGCAGTCAAAAGCACACAGCTCAAACACACACAGGGCCTTGAGGGTGGACTGGAAAATGTGGGTTAGTCATCACACCATCGGCATTGGCCACTGACTCCCTTCCCCACCAAAAGGAACCAGGACTTCCTGATGACTGATCCCAGGACTGTGACGGCTGGAGATGGGCCTGCCTGGAAAGTAAGGAAGTCTGTCCAAAAACAGGCGGGGCAGGTCCAAAGATGCCGGAGCACCTACTGGCCAAACTGGGGACAGTGTGAGCACCAAGATTAAATTAAACACAGTAATGAATTGTAAGAAACATAGGAGTTCGTATTGATAATATAGAGATAGAAGGGAGAGAAGGGAAGGCGGTTGCTTGGACTATTGCTAGAGTTGGAAAACTGTCATTTTGTAAACAACACAAAGAGCAGATCAGGAACCAGCAGTGGGTGCTAAATCCGGGGCAATGGGTGCTCAGTGCGGACGAGGAGCAGGGCCTTTGCATGCCCTTAAAGTGTGCCCCCAGGTTTTGCTTCTCCACTCATCTGTTGGGGATACAGGGCCATGGTGAACAGTGCCGCTGTGTGCATCTGTGAGTGAGTATTTGAGGACTTGTTTGCAATTCTCCCAGTGCCCCCAGGAGTGACACTGTTGGGATGAAGAAACCTAACGTTTAACTCTATTTTTAGGAGCCTTTTCTGCATATGGTTGTAATGCCCCGGGCTGGGTGCCAGGAGCTGAGCCCAGGTGTAGTGGGTGATGCAGGGCTGCTCCCACCGAGTGTCCATGTCTTCCTGTTTCATCGTCCTTCTTGGCCCCGGGCCCCCTAATCTATCCCTCTCTCCCTCACAGATGTGCCCGTGGAGAAGCTGGCCGCCATGCCCGCCTTGCGCAGCATCAACCTCCGCTTCAACCCACTGAGCGCCGAGGTGCGTGTTATCGCCCCACCACTCATCAAGTTCGACATGCTCATGTCTCCAGAGGGCGCACGGGCCCCTCCACCTTAGGCCTCGCTCCTCATGCCCGCCCAGCAAGGGACAGAGGCTACCTGGCCTGGCTCCCTGAGGGGAAGGAGTCCCAGGGCCCATGGGAAGCCAAGCTTGGGGGGCTGGGGATGGGTGGGCCGAACAGTGCGTGGTGGGAGGGGGTACAGCGGTCCAGGATAGGTAGCTTAGAGCAGTAGGGGCCGTGGAATGCCCAGAGGGAGGAGGCGAGGTAGGGGCTATAGCCTGGACTCTGGGCGTTTTTAGTCTCTGTGCAAACTGGGACAGACCCCCACCCTCTCTGAGTCTTATAATTTGGGGAAAGGGGTGGTGGCCATGGGCCTTTGCCTCCTTTGGGACCTTGGAAGCTTTTTAGGAAACACAGGCCTCCAAGTTACCTTCAAATCCTCGGTACCTTCTGAGCTCACAGCTGAGCATCACTGAGCATTTTCTAGGCCCCTGTGGGTTGAGGCCTTGCTTCTAGTACTGAGAGCCAGTGGCTGCCCTGAGAGGAATAGAAGACAACATGCATCTATTTATTGCTTCCTGAGAACCAGCCCACAGAGGCCCTTCACAGCACCCCACCCGCAGCCCCGTGGGTCCCTGGATTGGCCGGAGCCGGAACCAGGAGTTGTGGGAAAGCTGCCGAGAGAGTGCAGATGCTGCGGTAGGGCTGATGGTGTTTACAAAGGAGCCCAAGGACCCTCAGGCCAGGAGACTGGGAAGCAGATCAAGTGGGCTCTGTTCTTCCTCATGATTAAGAAATTGCTGGGGCGGGAGTTCTGAGTACACCCTCCACCCCTCGGGAGTGACCATCTATGCCTGCGTCCCGCTGGAGCTGCAGGAGAACATCCTGGAAACGAAGCCACGTGCACCTGTGCCTCCCTTCACACCGTTTCCCTCTGGCAGGGGTCTGGCTGCCTTGTCATTGGTTCACCTGGAGGCAGAAGGCCCTATGGACCATTGGATTTGTAGCCAGCCAGCTCTCAGACAACCCAGTCATTTCTAGGCTCTCAACCTGAAGTCAAGGGTCTGGTCAGGCAAGAGGGTGACCTGCCATCCTTGTTTGCTCAGGACACAGCACTTTCAGTGCTCACGTAGGGATAGGACCAGCAAACAGGGACAACCGGTGGATCTACCAGGTGAGGGTGCAGAGCTCTTGCTTCCTGTGACAATACCTGTGGTTTGGAGAACCCCTGACTTTCTGATCCTGCGGTTATCTACCTCCCCCCATCTCATGTGTGGAGCAAGCAGATCAGAGCCCACCTGGTCTGGACTTCTGTCCAAGTCAGAACTTGGAGTTAAGCTGTTCAGATTTCAGACCACCACTCAGCACTAGCCCTTTCTCAGAACACTCCTGTTTCCTTCCCCTTCCCCAGCCCCGAGGCTGCCTCTGCCCAGGCCTCCTGTCTGTTGGCCAGAAGCTGACAGGTTGGTAGGTTGTGACCAAGCACTTGAGAACCTGGTGACCCAGTCATTGCCTTGTTCACTCTGCTTATCTCCCAGGCCTGGTTGGTCAAGCTCTGGGAAAAGGGTTTTCAGGGTGGGGAAGCCCAGTGAGACCTCTAGGGCTACTGAGTTCGGGGGGCACAGAGAAGGGCTGCAGTCCAGCCCAGCCTGGCCTGGCCCCACTCAACCTGTGTCCTGGAGTGGGGTTTCTCCTTTTTGAAGAAGGGGTGTGTTTTCCTGATATGCAAAATCGCGTTGCATGGCTGGAGCCTTGCAGTGTGGTCTGTGGGCCGCAGCCTGCCTCCTTGGGAGCGTGTTAGAAATGCAGGGCCCCAGGTCCCCCAGATCTCAGACTTCCGGAATCAGAGCCTGCCTTCCAAAAGATCCCGGGGGATTCCTACAAGCACTTTACTGTTTGAGAAGCAAGGGCCTGGGGTGGCCCTAGGGATGTCCTGGGAGTGAAGGGTGGAGTTTCTCAGCTTCCCCACTCCCGACACCAAGTCTGCCCACCCCCCTCCATAAAGCAGCATTTCCCTCCCTCCCCCAGGCCTCTTAGATCTTTTCAGAGTTCGTGTGATACTCCCAGCTAAAGGAGTGACCTGGAGTCACCAGGAAATGAGGGTCAGGTTTGCCTGGCTCTCTGGCCTGCCTCTTCCTTGTTAACCCCAAATACCAAGCTGCTGCTTCCCCAGGTCCTCATCTCAGGCCCTTAGAAGGGGCTGTTGCTGGAAGCTGTTTTCTACTCTGCTTGGGGGTTTGCCCTGGCCTCTCTGGGGAAGCTTGGGCCAGCAGAGAGGCCCCGGTCAGAGCCTGCAGTGTGAGCCCTTAGCTTCAGTCTGCAATAAAGAATGCATTGGTTTCACCTGCCCAGTCGGTGTGTGATTCACTCTCACCACATAGGCCTCCTGCAGCCTGGGGGTCAATCCTGCCCACCTGAGAAGAGGTGGGGTGCCCCTCTGGGTGAAAGCTAGACGGGCCATATGGAGTGGAGTCGCAGATGGGCACAGGTGCAGCCAAGAGGAATTGATGCATGTGCTGAAGCTCTGCTAAACAGACAACTAAACAGCAGCCCTGGGGCGGGCGGGGGGGAGCTGTGTACCTGGGACAGGGTAAAGGAACCAGTTGTCTCCCAATTTTTCCCTCACTGATGCCAGAAGCTACACCCTTAGCAATTCTTCCTCAGAATCCGTGGTTCTCTAAGAGGGGTCTCTGGACCAGCAGTGCTGACCTCACCCGGGAACTGGTAAGACATGCGAGCTCTCATCCCACCCCAGATCCCCAGAATCAGGCACTCTGGGGCCCAGCACTCCTGGGTTCAAGGTTCAAGTCGGCTTTTGTTTTCTAAACCTGAAAGACCAACCTGAGTTTGCCTCCAGTTTTAGGTCAGACACTCCAGTATTCTTATTTAACAAACACATAGAGCTCAGTGGCTGGTACCAGGCAGTGCCTAAGCGTGATAGAGGGAAAAACTCATTCAATCCCTGGAACAACCCTAGGGATTGGGGTTGGGACAAACCCCTCTCCCTCTCTGGCCTCGTGTCCTGTCTGTAAAGGGGAGAGGCTGCACAGGGAACAAAGGGCCAAGGTCAGACATTAGTCAGCTGCCCCCAGACAGCTGGCCACCTTTCCCAAGGGGCTCCAACACCTTCCTGACTCTGTGGAGACTGACCCGAACTCCACCTTGAGCTGGAAAAGCCCTCACCCGCGCCGCCGCCCCCCCCCCCCACCCGGTGCAAGACGCTAGCCAGCAAGCTGCAGTTCCACAGTGTGCCCCCAGCCCCTCCTCAGCAAGAAACTCCATTTCTTGGGTTCTCTAGAGCAAAAGGTAAATTATCAGAACGAGAAAGTTCTGGTCCAGACCACTCCCATAGGTGGGTGCAGTGACTGGCCCAAGGACCTGCAGGGAGCTCCTGGCAGAGCACACACAAAGGCCCAGGTTTCCTGGCTAAGGCCCCAAGTCCTTTGTGGGCCCTTGGTGAGTCTTGGTGTTGGGAGCATGTCTGCCTAGTGCTCCTGGCCTCTCCTCCTTGGCCTTGTTGCCCTACTCGTTCTGCAGGCATGAGTCAGACATTAGAACCCCCACTTGCCATTTATAAGTGCAGATAACAACACAGAGCTTCCGAGGGGAGAGCTCACGAATGACCATTTTAAAGCATTTTGAAGGCAGTTTTCCTCAAGGCTGGCTGAGGAGAGGAAGGGGCCCCTCCTGGCTCCAGGGTAGAGATTCTACCCCGGTCTAGACCTCGGTCTCTCTGCAGCCCCCTGGCCTCACTCTTCAAGGGGACAGCCCCTCCTCCCCTCCCCTTCCGTATCCCACCACCAAACAAATGCTGAAAGTGTGCTGGGGATCTGCTTTCCAGGGACCATACTGCCACCATGCTGAGACCCCCTGACACTTCCCTGTGCATCCTGAGCCTTTTCAAGATGGTGGCTGTGCCAGCAGCCTTCCTCGCCCCAAAGCTTCACATGCGTTACCAGGGAGAAACCGGGTCTCCCGTCAGAGTCACTTGGCTTTCCCACCACTGGGGGAGGTATCCCACAGGGCTCTGCAGCCTCATGCCAGGCCTTCGCTCAGGCACCGGCAACTTTCTCAGGCACCTCTGAACACTGCTCCAGCTGTGCTAACAGAATGTCATGTGAGAGGCCAGCATAGGCCTCATGCATTCCCTCTACACTCATCGGGCGCCTGGGACCAGGAAGGCTGCCAGGACACTAAACCTCCAAGGAGAGAGGCAGTCCTGCTGTGACCTCCTTCACTGTCCCCCAGAAAACTTGAAAACCCCCCTCTACTTTTTCCCCACTGTGTAGACCTGTCTCTGAGCAGGTGTCCACATGCATTCCAGTTGGCACAGGGGGCTCTTATCCCCGCAAGGAGCTTCTCAGACCCACCGTCCTCCCATCACCTGCCAGTACCCAGCGTTTTACAGGAAATCGGTTTCCAGGATGGTGGGGTTTCCTGTTTAAAGACTCCCTAGGCCACAGCTGTCGGGGGTGGGGTAGGATGGGGAGCAGCCCCCCTAAAGCTAAGTGCCCAGGCCAGGGCTTGGACAGAATGGGCAGAGCAGAAAGACCTGAAGGGCAAGGAAGTGGTGGGGCTTCTCAAGGTGGACAGGGATTGCTCCTGTGCCCTGGGCAACAGCACCCTTTGTTTCTCAGATGCTCCCAGAGGGCCAAGAACCTTGAGGACAGGCTGGGCGGGGGGGCAGTGCCCAAGAAGTCCAGAGGAGTGTGTTCCTCTTTCCTCCACTGTCCAGCTATGCAACACTGGGTAAGGCACCGGCCTCAGTGGCTTCACCTGCAGAATGGGAGCAGTGATTTCCTATTTGTCTGAAAGGCTCGGGATCTAAGTGAGTTTCAGGACTGGGAGCATCCCAGTCTCCAGTACTTCCAGGGTGGGTGAACCTGGAAGAAGGCATAATCTGTGATAGGGCATTTCGGGGCCTCAGCTTTCCTGGGAACCCTGTTGGGGTAAGGAAGGGAGGGAGAAGAGATACTTTTTAAAATCTGCATCAAATGATCTTTACCCAGTGTATATGTTTGGCCTTTACCCATAACTTTGGGGATAAGAAAGGGCATTGGTACTATTGGCACTTAACTTTTAGTCCTCACTGCAGCCTTGAGGGGAGGATTGTAAATCCCATTTTACAGATGGGGAAAATGAGGTTAGAGGGCTGAAGTGACTCACCCTGCATCACACAGATACTAAACAGTGGAGGAAGAATTCATTCCCAGGTGTCTCTGCCCTTGGCACTGCCCAGCCTGGTGGCCCATGTAGCCCGGCACCCTGTACCAAGATTCTGATGGTAGAAGAAAAGAAGTCTGTAGAAGAGGAAGCAGAAAAAGAAAAAAAGAGGCTCTGTGACCCAGAGCTATTCACGTATTAATACAAAAAAGATGGGGAGAAGGACGAACTGACCACAAGCTTAAGTTAGCGCACTAGAATGACGTGGCTGCTGAAGGAAAAGAAGAGAAGGGAAAGGAAAGAAAGAGAAAAAACAAAGTGGGATTATCTTATTCAAAATTTAGCGTCCAAATAAATATAGCTCCTATTTATTGAGCACCAACTACGTGCCAGGTACTGTTGTACCCTTCACTACACGTGCTTTACCACTAATAGTGGTGGGTACTGTTATTATCCCTATGTTGCAGATCAGAGGAAACTGAGGCACAGACAGGTTATATAACTTGCCCACAGTCACATGTACAATAATGGCAGTGCCGGGCCATGCAGACTTTACAGCGGTGTCTTGAACTCGACACTGGTCAAGGGGGCTTGACAGAACCTGTCAGAGCCCTGGGTCCTCACTCAGAAGGACTTCAAGAACTATGAGCACTTCCATAGGAAGGTGGGCTCAGTAGAGGAATAACGTGTGTAACTGACATTTATTGAGCACTTACTATGTGCCAGGCACTATTCCAAATTCTTTAGATAGCGTAACTCCTTTAAGTTTCACAGACAACTCTTGGAGGTAGGTACTTTTATCACCCCCATTTTACAGATGAAACAGAAGCAAGTCACAGAAAGCAAAAAGCCCTAAGAAACTCAGGTGTCTGTCCTTCAGAAGGACAGATTAGAGAGGGCACCCTCCCTCCCTCCTGCTCTCTGAAGGGCTGGCTGTCCTGGGGGAAGAGAGAGTAATTTGAGGGCATTAGGATTGGGACACCTGCCCCGAGTCAGGGTTAGACTCTGGGACCTCTAAGGCCCTTCCAGCTCTGCGACCCTGCCAGGCACTCCAGGCAGAGGAGGAGCTGGAAGGAAAAGGAGATGAGGAAGAAGCCTGATGGGACCAGTTTCCCAGAGTCCCCTGAAGTCACCCCCTGATGACATGAGAGGAAGGAATGGTCCATTCACTCTCTTTCATCTGCCTGGAACCGGAGATCTTCATCCACGTGATAAAATCTGTGGTGGTGGCTGTTGGGTGCCGGGCAGGGGCTGGAATGGTAAGAGGAAGGTGGCTTCCCCATCTAGCTTAAGGGAGCATCTGTTGAGCATCTACTATGTGCTGGGCAGAAAGTGTGACATTGTCTCATCTACTCCACTTGGAACCCTTTGACAAATGCCAACACAGACCAGTGCTGGTAAGACACCTGCCCAGGGATGATCATCAGCCGAGCGCCTGGGCAGAGGAATTCCGGGGCTCGTGGTCATCGACTGAAGGGACGCAGCACGCATGGTCCCCACTCTCCGCAGACCTGACTGGGGCGCCCTCCTTTAGCCTTCCTGTGTGCCCACTTCTCTCATCCCTTTCTCAGGACGGCCCCAGGGGCCTGGACACCAGGCTGGGTGACTGAGGGTCAGGCTGGGGTGGAAGGAGGAAGGGTGGAATCAGGGGCTGGGATGTAGGGGTACAGCTAGTGGAAGTTGGCAGTGGGGTGTGTCCCCCACTTTGGGGACATGACCCTGTGCTTGCTGGAGGAGTGGCATCGCTTGGGGGGAAAGGAGGGCAGGTACAGGTGTGCCAGGTGTCAGGACAACTGCTCAGTGCGGCCCCCTGCCCTCCCACCGCTCTTAGGCGGCAGAGCCCCTCGGGTAGAAGCGCTGGGCGGGAGTCCTCAGCCCCCGCCCCTGGCAGGCTGAGGTCTGAGGGGAACGAAAATCAGTCGAAGGGCTGGGGCCAAGAGTTCACTCTCCCTTCCCTTCTCCGCGGCGACCCCGGGACTCAGGGACAGGGGAGCAGACACTTCGAGGCAGCTCTCGGATACTCAGAGTGGGGGGGAGGGCCGCCCCCGCCGTTCCCTCTACTGGATAGCGTCCAGGAGCAGGCGGGAGCGGGCAGCAGGAAGGGTGGGTGATGGGGGCTGGCGCTGGGGGCTGGCGCTGGGTGGGTGCTGACTCGGCAGCCGCAAGCCAGGGGGAAGTAAGAGGTGTCTGATGACTGAGAGCAGTCAGAGCCAGACAGACAACTGTGACTGTATGTGCGCACAGGCGAGACAGAGAACGGAGACACCGACAGAGGGAGAAAGACCCAGAGCGCTCTGCAGTGTGTGGTGCACGTGTGTGTGACAGAGACAGACAGATGTCTGTGGAGGGAAGAAAGATGTGGGGTGTCTCTGTGTCCTCCCTTGTGCCTGGGCCAGGGAATTATTAATAGCGAGGCTGTTAATTTTAGAGGAATTGTCACCGACTTTGCCTGCTTGAAGGGGAGGGAATGGGGGGGAGGTGGAATTCTAGACCAGATCTCGCCCATACAGAGAGAATGCTCTCCCCCGGGGAAAGGAGAGGTAACCGTGGATCTGACCGCCAGGACATTAAGGGACGGACAGTGGCCCCATGCATAAGGCTGCTTGTTCCAACTTTATCATGTGGGGGTCCAGGCCCCTCTTGCTGCCAACAGGACCAAGGGGAACCATGTTTAGGCTAAGACACTGGAATACTGAGGACTGGTATACTGGCCTGCTGGCTCTCTTTGGGGTAGTGCCTAAACCTCTTTGTGCCACTGGTTACCCATCTGTTAAATGAAGAAAGTTACATTCAGCTGTCTTCCCAGTGTGATACGAATTCCTACCAGTAAGAGAAGGCTGCTGCAGGAGGTCATAAAACCCTGAAACTCCAAACAACGCACCACAAACACTGCTAGCAAGAACAAAAAAGGGGTTTTCCAAAACACCTTGTGTGACTGCACTTACAGATTTGCAATAAGCTAGGGTTTGAAAAATCATACATAAAAGAGGCAATTGGGAATTCATAACCCAAGATGAACCTTGAAGATTGGTAAGATGTGTAAAAATAGCGTCAGCCAAGCACAGAAGCCTGAGTTACCAGAAGCTGGGGGAAATTGGCAAGAACAGAGCAGAGAGCTTTCCAAGTCGAGGTAAAGAGAACAAGAAGGAATCTGCTTGGCGCTCGGGGTGTGTGATGTAACCCTAATGCACAAGGCAAGGCAGACAGAGCAGGGCACAGGCAATTTTACTTCCAATGGTAGAATAGGAATAAAGAGCTTAAGGAGGAAATTGAAACCCCAAATAAGTGATTAAAAAGAAGGCATCAAGTCACAATCGAAGCCCAGATGGACAACATTTCAGGGACTTGGAAGCATTTGCAGATGTCATCATTGCCTTAGAGGAAATTACAGAGAATAAAGGAAGCACCAGAAAACAGATGGGAAAATGTCTGATTTTCCAAAAGGAGGGAAAATAGCTTTCAAAAAACCCCTCTGAACTGCTAAGACTAATATCGACCTCTATTAAAGTTCCAGAATGAATGATCAAACGTGTAAGAGATAATAAAGCAATCACACATCTCAGCATCTTTTCAGAGGATGCCCTACGCACTGGCAAAGATACATGAGAGCATTTTCATCACAGTGCAAAACTGGAAACCTTCTAGATGTCTGTAAATTAAGTAAGTTAAAGGCTAGGCACACCAGCAACAGCATACTATGCAGACATTAAGCAATGTGTTTAGGATTTTATTTGCCGATAAGAAAATATGTTCACTACCTACTGTGAATAACCAAAAGGAACAGGTTTTAAAACACATATAGTATGTTCCCCTTTATACAAAATTATATAGGCTTATCATTCTTTAAATATGTAAAATACATGCAGAGAGACAGTCACTAACATTTGTGTTTGGATTCTCCTGCTACTGAAAGCATTTTCTGAGACCAGGACTTGGGTACAAAGAGTTGATTTGGGAGGCGATTCGTGGAAGCCAAAGTCAGGAGAGTGAGATGGAAGGGAGAATAGGAAAGAAAGGGGTGCACTAATGAGCTGGGTTTAGCTGTGGATGACTGGGGGTTCTATCCCTCTGGGGACCCTCTGAGCAAAATGCAGAATGCACCCAAGATGTGTCCCAGTTGAGGTGGGGAGCTGACTGCTCTTTGCCCCTCCCCGCTGGTTGAAGGTTGCCCCACTCCTGCACTTTTAGGTGACTCCTGTTCATGGCTTCAAGGACAGCAAAGCAGAGGGAGCCCAGGGTGCAGGCCCCAGAGGACAGGCCCCAAGTGGTGCAGGCCCCAAGAAGGACAGGCCCCAGTGGTGCAGGCCCCAGTGGTGCAGGCCCCAAGGAGCTGTCCACTCCATCCAGAGCCTCTGGGCTGAGAAGATGAGGCAGGGAGCATCGCAGGTGCATTGGCCATGGGTGTTGTTTTATAATAAGCATGCCACTTTTTATAAGAACAAAATTTCTCAAAAAGAAAATAATGTAGTACTCATTAGGAGTTAATATTAGTGATTATTAATAACAAATCATGCTAACCCTACCAATTTCCTCTTTCAGACTGGGTTTCTGGGAAGTAGAAAGGTGAACTAGGAAATTTCAACAGGACAAACAGACCTTCTGTGAAAGCCCTGCGAGCTGGTGGGGAGACGTGGAAAGTGGGAGCCTGGGGGCCAACAACAGACTTTCATTAATGGAGCCCAGAGGGCCCTCGGGCTTTCACCTTGACATGACATCAAATAACTCTGAGGGAAAATAAAAGTCATGCATATGAACTCTGTGGCTAAAAGCCCAACACCCATGCAACAACAGATTCAAGATTGGGGTTCTCTCAACATGCTGGAGTGCTGGATGGAAACCCAGAAAACGAAATATAAGTGTAGGTGAAATACAAAGTCCTGCACTTAGATCCAAACTAATCAGTTGCATACATTTCAAATGGGAGAGATCTGGCTTGTATTCTTAAGAAAAATTATTGGGTTAATCAAAATGGACTGATGGGTGAGAAGGGCCTACAACCCCTCTCATTTAAAGGACCCTGGGAGCCCTGACCAGTGTGGCTCACTTGCTTGGGCATCATCCCACAACAGCAAAACTGAAAGGTCACTGGTTCAGTTCCTGGGCTGCTGGTTTGATTCCTGGTCTGGGCACACGACTGGGTTGCAGGTTTGGTCCTCGGTTGGGTACATGCATGAGACAACTGATGGATGTTTCTCTCCCTCTTTTTCTCCCTCCTTTTCCCTCTCTCTAAAAATAAATAAATGAAAACATTTTTCAAAATAATAGACCCTGGGAAGTTTGGGTGAAAAGAAAGCACGTAGGGTGAATGATCCTGGGGGTCAGGGTTTCATTCATTTCTGTTCTGGGTGGTTCCAGGGAACAGAAGTGGGTCATGTTGGGGCAAGTCACAATAAGACAATTCAGCTCACCTCAGGAACATGTTGCTGTCACTCAGAGCTGGCCTGGAAGCTGTCTCCCCACCAGTTCTCACTACCCAGCTTGAGCAAGGGGGACTAATCTGGAAGCTGAGGGGGATTTCTTGGGTGGCTGGATCAAAAACTGACCTGAGGGTCTCTGAGGTTCTGACAGCCTCCTCCCACCACCTGTGGATAGACACTCCCACAAAACTGAGCTCCCCACAGGGTTGCTGGGGCCAGCCAGGCAGCAGCCTCCCTCAGGCCTTGCCCTGGCCTTGCCTGTGGTGCTGTGCTATGTGATAGGTAGCAGAGGACAGCAAATCAGATCCATTCCATGCATCAGTCCCAGCCTGTGCCCAGGGATGTGGCTTCTTTGCAGCCACTGGCAGCCTCCACAGCTGCCTGCCCAGCTGCTTGCAGGGCCTCAGAGCTCTGTGGCTGAAGGAGGCCCAGAGGACAGGTGGATGTACATTTGCAATGGCTGGAAGTGGGTGTGGGGAAGGGCCCAAGGAAAAGAAGGGGGTAGCTGGAAAGAAGAAGGAGAGAGGAGTAAGTCAGCTGGTTTCTGTCCAGCCCAGGCCCCAGGAGCATCTTAGAAGTTCAGGTGGGTCCCGCTTGCACATGCCTCTGGAAGGGCTTCCAGAGACACTGTGTCCTGTTCTTTTCCATTAAGCATGTCTTCACTCTGGAGCTGCCTATCCAGCTAGGCAGGTGGGCAGGGAGGTAGCACCACACTCATCCCTTTTAATAGATGGTAAAACTGGCTGAGGATGTACAGCTTGCCCTAGCCTGAACTACACAGGTCTGAGGACAAACAACCCACAATCTGGGGACACTTGGGGCTACCGCCTCCATGGAGTCCAGCTATCCGGCTTTGTCCTACAGACCGTCTGGTCTTCACCTCTCCGTCCTGCTGGGAGGAGGGAATAGGAAAGGAGGCAAAGGCAAAGAGTGTCCCATGGCAGTTTGTCCTGCTGCCAGCAGTGAGTCCAGGCAATAATCCAGTAAACGTTTCTGCTCCAGTTGTTACCTGGCCCGTTCTGTCACCAAGATCCAAGGTTCTTAGAGCCAGGAAAGGCCCGGGGAAACAGCTGCTTAAGTGTGACTCTACAAAAGAGGAAACTGAGGCACAGAGAGTGGAACTGATAGCATAGCTATTTTATCAGTTTCACTTAAGGTACAAATGTACAAAAACTAAATTCAGTCTCTCCCCAAATACCTTTTTTTATTTCCCTGATAAAAACTGAAATCGCACTATTAGAGCTCGGCTTTTCCCATTTTGAGGTTTGAGTCCCTTTGAAATGCAAATGCCGAGTTCTGGCCAAGATGGAGGCATTAGCAGAAACTCTGCTCTGCCTTGCACAAGCAAAAGAAGGGTAACAACCAATCAAAAAACAGTAAACAACCAGAAGTACCAGAAAGCCAAACTGCATGGAACTCTGTCAACTAAGGAATTGAAGTACCATTCACCACAGTGCCACAGCAGAGCAAGGAGAGTTGCCACACCCCGGAGAATAGCTAAGGCTGAGCCCTCTTGCAACATAACAGGTGTGCTGAGACAAAGAAATATGGCCCAATGAAAAATCAAATAAAAACTCCAGAAAAAGGGCTAAGCGAACAGGAGATAACCAGCTTACCTGATATGGAGTTGAAAATACTGGGGGTCAGGATGCTCACAGAACTGATTGAGCTTGGTTGCAAAATAAGGAGACATATGAAGGCTACCCGAAGTGAAATAAACCAAAATATACAGGGAACCAACAGTGATGGGAAAGAAACGAGGACTCAAATCAATGATTTGGAACAGAGGAAGAAATAAATAAATATCTAACTGAAACAAAAGGAAGAAAAAGGAATTTCAAAAAATGGGAAGAGGCTTAGGAAACTCTGGGACAACTTTCAGTGTTTTAAATTCAGAATCATAATAGTGCCAGAAGGGAAAGAAGAAGAGCAAGAAGTTGAAAACCTACTTGAACAAATAATGAAGAAAAACTTTCTCAGTCTGGTGAAGGAAATAGACTTCCACAAAGTCCAGGAATTTCTGAGTGTCCCAAAGAAATTGGACTCAAAGAGAAACACCCCAAGGCACATCATCATTAAGGTACCCAAGGTTAAAGGTAAAGAGAGAATCTTAAAAGCAGCAAGAGAAAAGGAGAGAGTTACTTACAAAGGAGGTCCCAAAATATTATCAGCTGATTTCTTGAAAGAAATTCTACAGGCAAGAAGGAGCTGGAAAGAACAATTTGAATCATGAATGGTAAGGACCTACATCCAAAATCACTGTATCCAGCAAAGCTATCATTTAGAATGGAAGGGCAGATAAAATGCTTCCCAGATTAAGGTCAAGTTAAAGGAGGTCATCATCACCAAGCCCTTATTATATGAAATGTTAAAGGGACTTATCTAAGAAAAAGGAGATGATAAAAATATGAACAGTAAAATGACAAACTCTCAACTATCAAAAACTGAACCTAGAAAAACAAAAACTAAAAGTAAGCAAGCAGCTAGAACAGGAACAGAATCAGAGAAATGGCTATCACTTGGAGGGTTTTCAGTGGGAGGCAGAGGTGGGGAATGGGGGAAAAGGTACAGGGAATAAGAAGTATAAATAAATGGTGGGCACAAAATAGACAGGGGGAGGTTAAGAATAGTATGGGAAACGGGGAAGCCAAAGAACTTACATGTACGACGCATGGGCATGAACTGAAGAGAGGAAAGCTGGAGGGTTGGGGGGTACAGGACAGAGGGGGCATAAAAGGGGAAATGGGGAAAACTGTAATAGCATAATCAATAAAATACACTTTCAGAAAAGAAATGGTTTTCTTTAACATGGCTAAAGATAATTTTCCACGTTGCTAACCTTGCCCCACTCAACATTTTAACCCCTGTTCCTGAGGCAGCAACGCCCGCTCCCAGCCGGTGCGAATCTTGCCCACACGCTAACAATGAGTACCTCTGGGTATTACCAGAAATTTTCAGATCGTCTCAGAAAATATTGTTTAAAACCACTTACATGTTTTAGAAAACTCTATGTTTTGAAAGTACATTTTTTAATGATTTATTTTCTTTGTTATCATTACTCCTTACACATGTGTACAAGTCAATCAAGTTTTAAATATTTCATTACAACAATCAAAGATTATTTACCCATAATAAGGGTGTGTTGATCCTTATAAACCTGGGACAAAGAAAAGGAGGGTATGAGACAGGGGAGGAGGCAGGAGAGAAGCCAGAGACAAGGGGAAGAAAGTCAGGCCAGTACATTGCTGAGGTCAAGTTCATCAGTGCTGCAAGAGTTTCAGTGAGAGCTGGCTTGAGAAATGACCATTGGCTTCGCAGAAGCTAAAACCACGCCGACTCTGAAAAAACCCGAGTGTAGGCAACAGGATAGGAAGAAATGCAAACAAGTCCATCTACCCGTTTCCCTGCAGGTGTTTAAATCTGCTCACCTGTGCAGCTGGCAGGCCTGGTTTTAATCCGCGCGACCTTCTTGAGATTTTGTTGCAACTTCCTGTGACACTACAATAATTTCAAACTAAAACTAAAATGAAGCACAACTCGCTTCAGGTGACTCCAGGTCTAAGAACCAGGGAGGGAGGGCTGTGGTTCAGGGATCCACCTGTATTACTACCACATGGAGGGCTCCTTAAACCAGTGGGCGAAAGCCACGACCAGAGTTTCTGCTTCCACAGGTTTTATTTTCCAACAAGTGCTCCTCTGTGTGGATGTATAACAGGGTGCAGCCAAGACGGGAGCCCCAAATAGGGATTTGCAATAGGGTCCAGAAGAGCTTGGAGATAATTGGCTCCACACCACAGGGCCACAGCTGCTCAGGATGGTGGCAGCTGTCTCCAATTGTGGGAGGAGCCGGAAATGGGGCTGCAGCGGAAGATTGGCGCTGGGATTTAAACGGAGGTGCAGCAGCTATTCAGCGACCTTCTTTCTGTGATCATGCTTCTGTTTAGAATTACGCGGCTTGGGTGAGAGTCAGCACCAGGAGGCTTTGGAAGTGCTCCCTTTTGCCACATGGAGGGTGCCGGGAGGACTGTGTGCTTTTGTGGGGAATTTTAGTTTGCGTTATTTCAAATAAATAATAAGGTCCTTTCCTTTTCACTCATCTCTGGTATTAAGAGATGTCTTTCCTCAGGCAGCAGGCAAAATGAACCCAGTAGGTGGGGAGGAATCCCCGGAGAAAATGGTGGGTCTTCTATATTGGTTAGCGCCCCCGACCCTGGTCTGTTCTGTAACAGTTTTTTTCCGACCCAGATGGAAGGATAATTGTCCATGGCAGACCAACCCCTTCAGGTGCAAGAGAGTGAGACTTCTGAATTTTCCCAGCCTCTGAGAATTTCTCTGCAGTCCTACTGAGGGCATCCGCCGCCTAATCATGCACAGAAAGGTGAAAAGGAAATGAAATGGGGAAGGGAGCAATGGTGGAAGTATCTTGGTTGAAACGGTTTTTTTTTTAAAGATTTATTTATTTATTTATCTTTAGAGGGGAAAGGAAGGAGAGAGGGAGAGAAATATGAATGTATGGTTGCCTCTCATGTGTCCCCTGCTGGGAACTGGCCTGCAACCCAGGCATGTGCCCTGACTGGGAATCGAACCACAACACTCTGGTTCGCAGGCCCCCGCTCAAAAAAGTTTGTTTTCTGAGTACTGTTTTGGAATAATGGAGTTGGAGTCATGGACAATAGCTGAGGAAATACCTGGTCTTTTCCCTATCTGTAATCCTCTTGCTCTGAATTTTTGCATGCTCTGCCGGAACAGTGTAGGTTGTTCTGAGCCAGTCTGTGAGTGGAGCCCACTGGATAGAATTTTAAGGGATTGCGAGAGTTACTCCTCTAAGGCGGCTTACAAGAATCCCTTATGTAAGTAGTTATTGTTTCACTATTGTAACACTGTGTGGACTACTTATGTTTTGAGTGATGGGCTGAGGTGGCCTGTGAATGGTTCCTTGAATACTGCATCATTACCCAATTAAAAAGGCATTGCCAATGGCGCAAGTCTCAAAAGAACTCCACTGTCTTAATGCATTTATAATGATGCACAGTAGCCTTATGCCAGAGACAGAGAAGCGTGTGAAGGTGCAGAAGGAAAAGGTGGTTTCAAAGCCCCTCCCTGATAGTAGATCACAGGAGGAGAAAGATGATGAGGAAAGAAACCTCATTAAGGCTCTGAACCCAGAAAATGGACTCTCCCAGATGGGAGGGACCTCTGCAGTGCTGCTACCTCCCTGGGAGGTGGGGCCTGCTGGGACTCCTCCCCTGCTGAAGGAGGGAGAGAGGGAGAGGTCTCCACCAGAGATCAGCATTCTCTGCAGGTAGGAGGTGTATCCTCTGAGCTGCTACCCTCCCCAGTGCCTTTGCTCCCTCTACAGTTGGGAGGAGCAACTGCAGTGCCTCACCCATTGCAGGTGGGAGGGGTCTCAGCAGGGATGCCACCCCCCTGGTGGGAAGGACCTGTGGGGCTCCAGTTCCTCTGCAGATGGGAGGGGCTACAGAGGTGCTTCACCAGCTGCAGGTGGGAGAGGTCTCCATGGGGCTGCTGCCCTCATAGGTGGTGGAGGTTTCTACATGTCTGGCCTCACAGGTGATGGGGACTGCTACTGCCACAGTCCCTGCCCCTCCACAGGCAGTGGGAGACACCTCAGTACCATATCCCTCTGTAACCTTCTCTGAAGCAGGGATTGTAAAGCCAACTGCTCCACCTCTACCTGCTCAGGAATGTCTCACCATCCCCTCACCAAACTTGACAGGGCACCTTGTATAACTGGGGCCCTCCAAAGGTGTAGCCAGCCTATACATTTTGAGGCAATACCCAATGGGTGGAGTAATGAAGAAGGCCAACCCACTGGCAATTATTGGGGCCCATACTCTATTCTCTAGTTGGGAATTGAAACATTTAAAATGGGGCCAGGCACCCCCATTGCTTTGCTTTGAATCAGAGTGGTAACCAGAGAGGGCTCAAATGAGCCCTTTTGAAATAGTTTATGGTAAACCCCTCAGAAATTATGTTCTAGGTAACCCCCCTTGGTGTGGAGCATGAGAAAAAACATAAACAATATGCACAATGTTGAGGACAAACACGAACCATTTTTCACCAGTTTGCTCATTACAGGTCTCTTTACCCCTCTGACCAGCCTCTGCACCCATTCCAGCCAGGGGACCAAGTCCTACTAAAGACCTGGAAGACTCAAGGCCCTGAACAACAGCTTTCTGAACAGTGGACTGCTCCCTACGATGCCTTATTTTCAATGCATTCCTCCCTGAAGCTAATGGGAATTAAGCCGTGGATTCACCACACATGAGTAAGAGAAGCACTGATTAAGGGAGATGCAGACCCTACTGCTGTGAGTTAGGAGGGAAGGGAAAGCGGGACCTGCACTGCAGAGGAAGGTTTGAAATCCCTCTTCCGAAAAAGGACAGCAAACCCCAGCACACGGTGACAGTGCTTGTTATTTCATGCAGGTGTTTATAAAGCTAAAGACCTTTGACTGCCACATACTGAGTTGAAGTACTAAGTTTAATTATACTCCTTCCCAGTGTGTGAAAGACACAAGGATTATAATGAATTATGGTTAAATATGGATGAGTAAGTATGTAGGAAAAGTTGTGAAAGTTCTAAACTTGGAGGAAAGGAAACCTCCCCCAGTTGTCTTCTGGTTTTATGGGAATGTGGTTACAATTTGGTTGTTTCTGATGAGAAATTCTCTATCTGAAGACCTAGTTAAGGTCACCTGAAGACCTAGTCCAGGTCATGTGTAAGTCCTAGAGAAGGTCACCTCTAGGCAGTAGGGGAGAATGCCTTTGGCACTCAGACTCAGGCAGGGTCATTCAGGGCTGATGAGCGTTTCAGCTGGAGGCAAAGGAGCATGTCTCAGACAAGAGAGCAGGCCTGAAAGAGCCTGTCTCTGCAGAGGCACAAATGGGAGGCACTGGTACAAGAGAATGCCTCTACCTCTATTCCCTCCACCTCTACAGAATGTGTACTGTTCTGCTTGGCCCTGTATCTGCTCTGAAAAGGGAATTGAGGATTCCAGGGAAGCCTAAAACGGCACACCCTGTAGGAAAATAAACAAGGAAAAGTGTAAGATATGTAAATGAAAGAGGTTATATAAAAGGATATCAGAAGAAAAAGAATTTTCCTTCATGCTTGATAATTTTTCTCCCTACTTGACCCCTCCAAACTTTGGCATTACATAAGATTTCTTTGCATAAATGTATTAAGACCAGTCATTAATGATGACTTGTTAATTGAAATTTTAACCAGAATATCATGCCTGAAGGAGGCATGTGTGTGTTCTGGTCATCACCAGAAAGCCCCAAGGAACTGAGATTGACGTGTGAAGGTAGCAAAAACCCAAGAGAAAAGCCTGGTGCCACTGTTGGCTATGAAGTTTGTGGAGGTCTTTCCAGGGAAGGGAGGAAGTTTGCTTTCCTAAAAGATGGCTAAAAAGGAACCTGCAGGCACAATNAATAAACAAGGAAAAGTGTAAGATATGTAAATGAAAGAGGTTATATAAAAGGATATCAGAAGAAAAAGAATTTTCCTTCATGCTTGATAATTTTTCTCCCTACTTGACCCCTCCAAACTTTGGCATTACATAAGATTTCTTTGCATAAATGTATTAAGACCAGTCATTAATGATGACTTGTTAATTGAAATTTTAATCTGAATGTCATGTCTGAAGGAGGCATGTGTGTGTTCTACTCATCACCAGAAAGCCCCAAGGAACTGAGGTTGACTTGTGAAGCTAGCAAAAGCCCAAGAGAAAAGCCTGGTGCCACTGTTGGCTATGAAGTTGTGTCAGTCTTTCCAGGGAAGGGACGAAGTTTCCTTTCCTAAAAGATGGCTAAAAAGGAACCTGCAGGCACAATGGAAGCCTCAGGAATTTGAGAGAAACAACTGGTACAGGTGGAGCCAGATGGAAGCTGTGTGGCTCTGCTTCTGTGCCCAGAGGGGCCAACTGAGAAGTCCACCTAAGGGCTCCCTGTGTGAGTTCCAGCAAAGCAGACTTGCAGATCATAGATGTTCCAGGCTGTTCTTAGTGTGTTTATGCAAAGAAACAGTAAAAAGTAAAAGCTGGACTAAAAGTAGTCCCTTTAATAACAATGAGGGGTATTTAAGGAAGAAAAATTATGGTTTGAGGAAAATCACAACACTCAGTGTTGTAGATCAGAAACGGCTCAACTGTTTTGAAAGTTTTTAATGTTTTTTAATGTATAGGCAGAAAGGACCTGTCAAATTGCCACTATTAAATATCATTTCAGCATGAAACTTGTAACAAGATACCGTCTCGAAAGACAGTCTCACGGGCACAGAGACTGGCTTGGGCATTTTTGTGTAAATTACCATGTGTTCTTCCTTGTGTTTTTTTGTAGGGTGTATGCATAGGACCTCATTATCTGAGTGATTGGTTACAATATTAGGCCTTACTTAAGGAGCCCGTCTTCATCATTGCCCCCTGAGACTTAACAGGTTGGTTGAAGTAAGTGGTTGGGTTGGGGCGGTCTGTGGGTTTCATTTTGGAACTGATTTTCCCTTTTCTGTCCTAAAGGCCTGGAGAGAAAGAACCCGGAAATCTGAAAGGTGGAAAATCCTAATATATATCCCTCAGCCCAAGTGAACTCAAGTAGGCCACAAGGGATTTGGATAGGTGTAGCGTGCCTTATATACCTTCCTCCGGATAAGCCATGTTTTACCTAAGTCCCTGCCCTTGTCATTTAGTGATTATGATTTAATTGTGCTTCCAACTGTCTTTTCAAATCTTTCACCTCCAGAATACTAGAAAGCCAACTGTCCAGTAATGGCAGCCTTTGGACATCAAGCCTGCCACCTGCTGGTGACAGCCAACTGACCTGGATTCTGTACGGTCCTTCCCCAAACAGGAAGAAGTACCCTCATGCTGCACCCTCCCCACTCCCCTTTAATGGCAGCCCCTGAGCCAAGTGTAGGTAGGTCGACATCCATGTCCAGCAGGAAGTAGTTACAAGAAGATGAGACCTTCGTCCACTATCCTTCACATGAGTATAAAGGGGTGGTATATCTGAAAGGAGGGATTTGTCACAGGGGTTAGCCAAGAGGGGAGCCCCAAATAGAAATTTGTAATAGAGTCCAGAAGAGCTTGGAGATAATTGACTTCACACCGCAGGGCCACAGCTGCCCAGAATACTGATAACTGTGGCCAATTGTGGGAGGAACTGGAAATGGGGCTACAGAGGAAGATTGGCACTGGGATTTAAACTGAGGCGCAGGAGCCATTGGGTGTCTGTCTTTTGGCGACCATGGGACTCCTTAGGACCCATGTCTGTTTAGGACCACAGGGCTTTGGTGTCTTGGTGGTTACCATGTTGCTTCGGTGAGAGTCAGGACCATGAGGCTTTGGAAGTGCTCCCTTTTGCCACGTGGAGGGTGCAGGGAGGACTGTGTGCATTTGTGGGGAACTTTAGTTTGTATTATGTCAAATAATAAGTTCCTTTTCTTTTCACTGATGTCTGGTATTAAGAGACATCTTTCTTTAGGCAATGGGCAAAATAAAGCTAGAAGGTGGGGATAAACCTCCAGAGAAAAAGGGGGGTCTTATATAACATTCAGCACCCTCTACCCCAGTCCGTTCTAAAACAGATGCAGCCAGTTTGGGGCTATAGCTAGAAGCGGGACTGATTGGATTCTTGCCACACATGACCCACTCAGCCTCTTTCTAAATCCTCACTCTGTCCCTCAAGGTGGGGTCCAGGTGGGGAACAGTGTTAAGCAGAAATGGACACTTCCCTGAGTACTCTGTAGTAAATAGGAGCACCCTACTGGGATCTCACTATTGTACAATGAAATAAAGTAGAACAGGAGGACAGATAAGAGATTACAGTTGAATTATGAAATACTTATTGAAACAATTAATGACTTGGCATTTTGCTGGAAGAATGACAGTGTGAGAAACAACCAAAAAAACCCCATGAGGAAGAAACTGGTAGTTTATAATGAAACAGAAAAAGGAAGCCCATAAGGAAGATCTGTACTTATCATTCAAGGATCTTACTTCCAATTTATAGGAGCCCCACTGTGTTCCAGAAACCTTGCAGTATATGTTTAACAACCTGCCATGCATCATTTTCTGGAACATAGGTGACAAATTAATTTTCTTGGGAAGAAGGGAGTTGAAATCACTGGGAAGTGATGTCTGAATGTGTTTTCTGCTGGCATTTCAAAGTCCTGAGCTGACGGAAAGCCTGGCCACACTTGTGTCAGCCATAGGGTCTGAGGCCCATGTGAGTAGGCAGATGGACATTGAGGTTCAGTTTGTGACTAAGACATTTGTGACAGAGTTCGCATGGACAAGGCTTGTCCCTTGTGTGGACCCCCTGATGACCACTGAAGGTAGAGTTATGGGCAGATGACTTCTCACAAATGTGCCAGCTGGGTGGCTTTTTGTGGGTGCGGATTCTCTGGTGAAGTACAGAGATCCAAAGGCTGAATGCAATTCATGAGAAAGTGGCACTTAACAGGTCTCTCTCCTACATGTGTCCTCTGGTGAATAGTTAGATGAGATTTATGATCTTTCTTGCAATGTGCCAAAAAATAATGCAAATGCCAAAATCAGACATAGCACTTTAAGTTGTTATGAGTCATTTCCTGGTTCACGTGAACAACATCAAAAGATCCTGCTGGGAAGGGGGAGACAGAGACCTGAATAGCTTGCAACTGAGATGCTGAGACTCCAGGTGGTGATGCCTGGTTGGGAAGCAATGGGCGGGGGAAGCACGCATTTGAAGGACCTGGGTGTTCACTTCCCTAACTTCTTGGTTGAGCTCTGAGCAGCCTTGTTCTGCCTCTGGCCGCTGAGTGCCTGCCTCTTTAGGAAGGTTTCAGATGACACAGGCAGCATCTTGGCATCAACTTTGTAGCTGGAGCCTTCCTGGGAAGGCAAGGCTCCCCTCACATCAAGGGTCTCCAGTCACTGCAAACTGATGCTGGAGGGTTTTATAGGTGACCCGATGATACCCAGAGAAGATAGGAAAATGGTTGGAGGTGGCAGGGCCTGAGCAGGGGCTTGGGCTCAAGCTCAGGCTAAGTCTCGGGGCTGACATGCTGGACCCTGCTTCTTGGAGCCCAATGAAACTGCCCTTTGTGGCCTAACAGCAAGTCCCCTTGTCTTTGAGCTTTGATTTTACTACCCGTGAAATAAAAATTTCCCTTTTTTTTGTCAGAGATGGGTTTTGTTTTTAATAAAAATTGTTTTCAATTATACTTTGCATTCAATGTTTTCTATCAGTGATTAGACATCACATACTTGACGAAGTGTCTCCCTGATATTTCTAGTAGCCAACTGGCACCATCCACAGTAAGGACAAAATTATTGACCATATTTCCTTTCTTGTACTCTCCATCCCCAGGATGATTTTGCAACTACCAATCTATACTTCCAGATAGCTTGGTGCCATAAGAAAAGTACTTCAACAATAATGAGAAGAGTATATATCAGAGCCTATGGAATATAACTAATGCAATGCTTGGGTGAAAACTCACTACCTTCAGGACCTACATTAACTTCCCACATTCATTAATCTGTTTGTTCTAGATCCTGTGGACATAGTGGGGGACATTATGAGATGAATTTGGCATGGCTTCTGCCACTAAGGCATTTCTAGCTTAGTGGAAGGAAACAGTTTTCTACACACAAGGTAGGAAACTGAATGTGGCCAGTGCTGTAGGTGGACCCTGGGGGAGCAGAGAGTCCTAGAACCCAGAGAGGGACCCCAGGTGTATGCTTAGCCTCACGTAGAGCAACAGAGAGAAATTCCCTCCCCTTTTCCCCTTAACTCTCTTCTGCCGCTATATTCTAAGGCCTGAAATTCCTTAAATGTACTGAGAATACCGGCTTAATATGTGAGTAAAAAGCAATCCAGACCTTTGTTTTTCTTTGAGAGGTAGGTAACTTGCATCTAAACCTCTCCTGAAAACAGGTTTTGGTGGGTAAAACAAAACGCCAAAGACCTGCTGAAGGGAGTGAAGAGAAATGGGAAGATTTGAGAGTTGGGGAGGGAAAGTGCAAGATGAGGCCTGTTCTGAGCTCCTCTTGGCTGCTCCAGGAACTCCTCAGCCTCAGCCTTTGGCCTTGGCCAACCCAAAGGACTGTGTGAAAGCCCACCTGCTCTTAGAAGAAGGAAGTGGGCTTTGCAAATCCATGTTGCTGGCCTAAGGTGCCTGGGAGGAGGCAGACTTTAGTTCATATGCCAGGAGGGGCAGAAGAGAGATGCGACTGGTCTCAGGAATCCTCCTTCAGCTGGGCCCTCCTGCACACCCACCTTTCACTCTCCCGAGTGGCCCCTACACAGGACTTTTCCCAGACTGGCTTTTTTGGGAACAAACCCCAGGGAACTGAGACATCACTGACACTTCTGTCCCCCGTGGCTGCCTGGCAGATGCTAATTCTCCCAACAAGCCCTTGTTATACCTGTGAGGCTCTTTATACTTTTCTCTGATATCCACTGAGGCTGGCAACAACTCCATGCAGTAGGGAGGTGAAGAATCCAAGCCATCCATGTCTGAAAGCCAAGTCGGGCACAGAGATTCAATGCATCTCCCAGTTCACATAGGATTACCAAGGGTCACAGGGGGAATCAGGCTTCCCATCAGCCCCTGAGCTGCCTATCACTAAACAACCCAGCAAAAACTGTGCAAAAGCAGCTTTAAGTAAGTTCCCAAGCATCTTGACATTAAGTTGCCTCCACCAAGACCATCTTTTATAAATTTGTTTACTGTTACTGTATTACAGTTTTCCCAATTTTCCCCCTTTGCCTTCCTCTGCCCCATCCACCCCACATTCCCACAGTCAATGTCCACACTTGCCCATGTCCATGGGCAAGGCCATCTTTGATGCAAGTACTGAAGTGACCGCTATTAGGCCAACTCTCAAGGCCATGACTTCTGCCCGCCTCTCTTCCCGTCTGTATGAGCCCAATCTCTGTAGAAGACATGGCCTCTTAGGAGCAGCAGAAAGAGCCCAAATTTCTGAACTGAGGCCCAGGAATCTTGGGGCTCTGTGGTGCTGTCCCTAACTCTTCTACCTCTTCCTGAGGCTCTGAACTGGACTCTGCCTGCTCTCAGGAACCCCGAGAATGATCTTCTTTAGCACCTGGTTTTAGTGAACACACTGGGTTACGAGTAACAGAGACTGGCTCAGACTACCTTGACCAACAATGGGAATTGGCTGGGAGAGGAAGTGTAGGAAGGAACGAAAAGCTGTGTTACTAGGACCAGAGTCAAATCCAAAGCAGGAGATGTCAGATTGTCCACCCTTTGGGCCGGGGTGGGTGTAGTCCCAACTGACAATCCCTGGAAAGTGGCATGCAATGAGAAGAGCCCACTGCCCAAGGAAAAATCACAGAGCTGGAAGAAGTGGTCATGGGTTCAAGGTTGCTCACAACCCAAATAAATGCGCACTCTTTCCCTGAGAGTGTGTGAAAAGGATCAGTGCAGTTTTGAGGGAATATCCAAAGCTTTTTAAGACCATAAATTCTCTGGAGAAAGAGACAATTTCAAGACAGAGCCTTGGAAAGCATCTGTGAAATGAATTTCAGTGCATCAGGATCTCAGAGAGTTTGGTGACCCCTAAAATGTTAAGTGTCACTAAACCCAGCTGGGAGTTTCCCGAGGCCAAGGAGTGTATCATTAAGTGGTTCTTGAATCTGGTTATATTTGGAAATCAGGAGGGGAGCTTTTAAGAGAAATACCAGTGCTTGCACCCCACCCCAGGAAACTCTTTTCATTCAGAGTGTGTGGGGGCATCGTATTCTTTGTTATTAAAAGCCATGTGATGTTTTTATATTCACTTGAGTACATTTTTATTTTGCTTTTTTAGAGAGAAAGAGGAAGGGAGAAAGAGAAACATCGATGCAAGAGATGCATTGATTGACTGCCTTCCTGTGTGCCCAGAACAGGGATCTGTGCTGGGACCTAAGACTGTATCCATCTGAATTGAGGGAGAGGACCTGTAACCTAGGCATATGCCCTGACCTGCAAAGGAACCTACAAACTTGCAGTCACTGGGTGCTGCTCACCCACTGAGCCACACTGGCCAGGGCAAAGCCTTGTGATTTTGAGATATGTCAGAGATTAGAACCACCCACGTTGTCAGCTTTTAAATCCCATTTATCAGAATGTCCTTCTGAGTAGAAAGCCAAAGTACAAGTTAGTAAAAAGGAAAGTAAAAGTTCCTTGAAACACCTGTGTGGGAAACCACTGTTATTTTGTCCTTGGTGCACACACACACGTGCACACTTCACACAGAATGCAGGTCTCCAATGCACATACCCACTACTTGGTAACCGTGACTGTCCATGACCCGCATTTCCCCCACACCATTAGATCTTCTTCTGTTCCTCAGGAACAGTTCCTGCAGAGGAGGTCTGGCTGTGAGGGCAGGTCCATTATCAGGCGCTGGATGGACGTGGCCCAATTTTGAAGCCTGAGCTGCCTTGTGCCCCCTGGGCCCCCAACAGTGCACAGCCACCCTTGGCCCTCACTGGAGGGCCAGTTTTATCTCTGACAATCTGATGGATGCCAAGGTTACCTGCTGTTCTACTAAAATTGCATTTCTTGGATTACAAATGAACTCGAACCTTTTGTTTTACATGCCCTTTAGCCACGTGTGCTGTTTTCTGCCACGTTCTCTCAGCAGCCCCCTGTGTCAGACCCTGCAGCAGGTCCTGGTGCCTCTGTGCCAGGCTGGGTGCCCCCAGGGGACTCTGAGGAAGTGGGTGGTGGGAACTAAATGAGGTCACTGGTGTGGGGTCTGTGAACTTGGGGAGATACCCAGACTGATTCTGGACTCGGGGCATTCATTTCAGTCTTGTTTTCTGTCACACACACTAGTTTGTAACAAGTTCCAGGTTTTGTTGAGAACCAGTGCAGCCCACCCCCCCATCTTCTCTCTGGCTTCAGCTTTCAGTGGCCTGGGGCTTGGAGTCTGAATGCCCTGAGGCAAACATGGTTATACCCTGAGACCCCCAGGAAGCTCGCCCAGTTGAGGAAATGGCTTAATTGGGTTCAGCAGATGAAATTTTCACCGCCCAAGAAGGGCACCAGGCAGATCCCAGGAAGAACAAGTGGAGGGTGTTATGAGGTCTTGGGCTGGGGGCTTAGAATCCAGGTGGGACAGGAGGCCTGCCTGCCTTCACTCCATTTCACCCTCAGCCCAGGGGAGGTGCCAGGGAGATTTTCTCCTCAAGAAAGGTCAGTCTGCAATGCTGAGGACTGGCCTACGTGTGAAGACTGTAGCCCAGGCTCAGCCAAGGGATGGGAGGTGTGTGGCCTCACTCCCAGATGAACTTCGGAACATGGATTCACTAAGCCACTCTCTGAGGCCCTGTGAAAGGCAGTGGGGGAGATAGAGAGACTGGAGTGTAGCCAGGCGGTTTGTGGCAGCTGGCTCCACCTGTCCACATGTCCAGATTCCCCCAGGATGTCACAGAGACTGATTCAGGGTTGACTGTGCAACTTGGCAGGGCTCATCTGGCTGGGGAGGCTCCCACGGGACTCTGTGATGAGCATCTCAGGAGGACCCTCAAAAACCGGGAGGACCCCAGAGAAGGCCTTCCAACCCCAGCAATGCCAGCTTGGGATGTGGGTTCTCTCACCTGGTGTCAACATTCACCTTATCTTCCTCTTTTCCTTGGAACAAGCATTTAGTCACTCAATAGTCATCTACTGAATCACTTACCATGCACAGGCACTGATGAGGATGCTGGCTATTTGGCTGCCAACAAGACAGGGAAGGTCCCTGTTCTTCAGGAGGTGACTTTCCAGGGTGCTGGGGAAAACAGTAAACCTGAAAGTGAATAAAACATTGACAGACTGAAGAAAATACACAGGATTCTGTGAGAGATGATAGTGGGACACCTACTTTAAATAGAAAAACAGGTCAGGCTTCTCTGAGAAGACAACATTTAAGCTGGGAGCTAAATGAGGAGAAAAGAGGCCCTGGCCAGGTAGCTCAGCTGCTTAGAGCATCATCTGATATGCCAAGGTTGTGCTTTGGGCCCCTCTTCAGGGGACATACAAGAAGCAACCAATGAATGACTAATAAGTAGAATGACTAGTTGACATTTCTTTCTCACCCCCCCTCTCTTATGTAAGTAAGTAAATAAATAAATAAGAAAAGGGAAGAGGCAGAAGAAATACGAAGAGAAATAGACCCTGGAGCTGGAGCTGGAGATGGGAAAAGCAACAGTGGGTGGGAGCTATCATAAAGTAGGCAAAACATCATGGGA